>NC_065588.1:101326500-102576500 GCF_024542745.1 Macaca thibetana thibetana | reverse complement strand
CTAGTAAATTTTATCTCACAGAGATATGAGTTAACAATTCTGAAACTTTATGTATAGTCTAGGATTGAAAAAAAAATTTTTTTTAATATTGCAGACAATGGGAGCCAGATTTCTCATTATTGGGATAAAAGTTAAGGAAAGGAAAAAGGTTAGAATGAGTCCTGCAGTGCTGAACTGAAACTGGAGGTATCAGTCTGCATGGTTTTTAATATATGTAAAAATGGATAGGATAAAGAAATATAGATGTGTCTGCATGTATGTGCTCATATACATACACATATTTCTGAGCTCTGCCTGCTGAAATCTTAGTGTTCATATCTTGGATTCTAAGTACTATTTTCCAACAAAAGGGAGACTCTGGGGCTCCTTGATTCCAAATCTAGGACAGGGGCATACCAGATGAACTACATCTTACAGTGTGAGAAAGCAAAGGAGTGCTCAAAAAATAATGGTGGCATCATGAAAGGACACAGGAGTCAATCTGAAGGGTCTCCCTATGGTCAAAGCTGAAACAGTCTGAACAACAGAAAAATGACAGTACTGGATACATATATGATAGTACTCATAGAATAAAATAAAACATCCATGAGTCCAAATTGATATAAATTAATAATATAGAGAGATAAGTGAGGGGAAGAGGAAACCATTCCGTATAGAATTCCAGTATCAATGCAGAAGGAATGATAGAAATAAAGGTTCACCCTTAGGTAAGCCCACAATAATAACTGTTATAGGTAAGAATCATCAATGTATGCCAAAAATTGTTGGTGAAATTATGATGAGAAAGGGTAGTTGCATAGTCTCAAAGAATCTCCCTATAAGATACTTATTAACTACAAAAGGAAAAATAGTAACTTTTCAGTGGAGAAATCTGGAAGATTCTACCTTAACCAAGTGAACAAAGTTAAAATCATCAGTGATAAAACATACTGGCATCTGTAACCCCAATATGAATCAGTGAGAACACAAAACATTGCTTCTGTGGTATTCTTGCCAAAAAAGTAAAACCCAATCTAATAATGATCACATGTCATACAAACTCAAATTAAAGGAACTTCTACAAATACTGACTAGATTGTTCAAAAGTGTCAATGTCATGAAAGACCAAGAAAGATGGAGGGACTGTCAAAAATTGAGGAGACTAAGGATACAAGACAACTAAACATAACACGGAGCTCTGGACTGATTCCTACACCAGAAAAAGAACATTTGTGAGAAAACATCAAATAAGGTCTACAGATTAGTAGACCACATCATATCAGTGCTGACTTCCTGGTTTTGATCATTGTGCTATGGTTATGTAAGATGTTAATATCAGTGAAGGCTTGGTGAAGAATATTGAAGAACTCTTTGTACTATTTTTGCAGTTTTTCTTTTAAGCTTAACATTGTTTCAAAATAAAAATTTAAATATATAAAATCTAATAGTTTCAAAAATTTCCCAACCATAACTCATTATAATTTGCCAGTTAAAAATTTAATTTGAGCACTTTATAGTTAATAAAAGACAATGATTTCTTTTTTCTTTTTTTTTTTTGAGTCGGAGTCTTGCTCTGTCGCCCGAGTTGGAGTGCAGTGGCAGTCTCAGCTCACTGCAATCTCCCTGTCCCAGATTCAAGTGATTCTCTTGCCTCAGCCTCCTGAGTATCTGGAATTACAGATGTGCACCACCACGCCTGGCTAATTTTGTATTTTTAGTAGAGACAGGGTTTAACCATGTTGGCCAGGCTGGTCTCGAACTCCTGACCCCAGGTGATCTGCCCACCTTGGCCTCCCAAAGTGCTGGGTATTACAGGCATAAGCCACTGCGCCTGGCCAAGACGATGATTTTAAAAGAGTTTTGATAGCAACTTCACTCACTTTAAAAAATGTTAGATGTAACCCACATAGATCTAACATAGCAAATTAAGAATAGTTGGTTCCTTACTTTAAGTACCACATAGGGTCAGCATCACTTGTAACCTTTTCATTGGCTTTCATTATCTTCTTTATCTGCAGTGGAAAATGCAACATTAGTAAAGACTCTGGCTTCCAATTAATCCTTAGTTTATGTCTATTTCTAATGTCTGATGCTTACCTCCACATTAATGAAATAGTTAAATGAATCTATATGCTGTTTCACAAGGCCTTTCACCTAAACAAATAGAAAGGGAAAGTAAACAGGTTAGCAACAAAATAATAAATCATATAATGGAATCTAATAATAGGTGAACATCAAATTTTTATCAAAACCAAAGTGAGAAAAAAAATCCATGAATTTTATTTAGTAAATTTTTTCATTAGTGTGTTCTCATTCCATTTCTGCATCATCTTACTAGTATATCCTCGACAGTTTTCCTTCTTGAGAAGTAATCTGACTTTCGGAAATCAAAATATGAGTATGTGAATATATGGTCATGTGCCACATAACACTTCATTCAACTATGAAGCATATATCTGACAACAGTCCTATAAAGATTATAACAAAGCTGAAAAATTCCTATTGCCTGACGACTTACGACTTGATTTGATTTCATAGCGTGTATTTCTGAAAAGAGTGACCCCCTCCTCAAGAAGAGCCTCCGGCGGGCCCCTCAGGAAGTATTCTAGAAGTAAGCATTGTTATCCTAGAAGATGATAGCTCCATGTGTGTTATTGTCCATAAAGACCCTCCAGTGGGACAAGGCACGGAGGTGGAAGACAGTGATACTGATGTTTCTGGCCCAGGCTAATGTGTGTATTTGTATCTTAGTTTTTAACAAAAAAAAAAAAAAATTTTTTTTGAAGACAGTCTCGCTGTATTGCCCAGGCTGGAGTACAAGGGCGCGATCTTGGCTCACTGCAACGTCCGCCTCCCTGCATCAAGTGGTTCAGGTGCCTCAGCCTTCTGAGTAGCTGGGATTACAGGTGCCCGCCACCATGCCCAGCTAATTTTTGTATTTTTAGTAGAAACAGGGTTTCACCATGTTGGCCAGGCTAGTCAATCTCAAACTCCCAACCTTAAATGATCCGCCTTGTCTCTTCCTCCCAAAGTGCTGGGATTACAGGTGTGAGCCACTGTGCCCAGCACCTTCTTCTCCATTTATGTGCAGCTCCTTTTAAAAAATAACAAAAAGCCGGGCAAGGTGTTACATTCCTATAGTTGCAGCTACTCAGGAGGCAGAGGCAGGAGGATCAAACTCAAGAGTTTAAATCCAGCCTGGGCAATGTAGCAAGACCTGGTCTCCTAGAGGAAAAGAAAAATTTATTGACCTTACGACCATTTTATTTGATTCTTGGTCAATCCACTACTTAGAAACTCAATAGCTTCCTATGGCTTTTAGAAGAAAAGCAAAATCCTTAACATGGCTTTCAAATCTGATCAGGAATCTGGCCCCGACAACTTTCCCAGCCTCATTTCCCAGCACTCTTCCCTCTGCCCATAACACCCAACTGAATTCTAGAGTAGAGTTCAAAATGAGTAGAGACAAAACTCTACTCATTTTTCTTTTTTTGAGACGGAGTCTCACACTGTCACCAGGCTGGACTGCAGTGGTGCGATCTCGGCTCACTGCAACCTCTGCCTCCCAGGTTCAAGCGATTCTCCTGTCTCAGCCTCCCAAGTAGCTGGGATCACAGGGGCCCACCACCACATCAGCTAATTTTTTGTATCTTTAGTAGAGATGAGGTTTCACTATGTTGGCCAGCCTGGTCTCAAACTCCTGACCTCGTGATCTGCCCACCTCAGCCTCCCAAAGTGCTGGGATTACAGGCATGATCCACCGTGACCAGCCTCATTTTTCAAGTCTCCATTCTTTCACTTAGCACAATGCTTTCAAGATTCGTCCATGTTGCAGCAGGTAATATACTCAATTTATTTTTATTGCCAAATAATACTCTGTTGTACAGATATATCGGATTTTGTGTATCCATCCAGCAGCTGATGTCCATTTGGGTTGTTTCCACTCTTGGCTATTATGAATAACACTGCTATGAGCATTTGTGTACAGGTTTCTGCATGGACACGTTTTCACTTCTCTTGGGCAGATATCTAGGAGTGGAATTGCTGGAGGATGTGGTAACTTTTTGTTTAACCATTTGAGAAACTGCCAGCCTGTTTTCCAAAGTGGTTATAACACTTTACGTTCCTACAGTGGACAGTTCCCATTCCTCCACACCCTTATTAACATTCTATTTTGATCATAGCTATCCTAGCGGGTACCAAGTGGTCTCTCGCTGTGGTACTCACTACTTCTTAGCATAAGCTCTTGGAAATTGAATTGAAGCCCGACACCACATCGTATCACATTCAGCAACTCCTCTTGACTGGTCGCTGTTTCCTGCAGACCCTGTGGAGGCTCCTCTTGAACACCTTGATTAAGCCATACTCTCTGCACCCAGCTTTCAGCTTAAACCTTCTTCTCTTAAGATGTGGTTTATGTCTCACTTCATTTGGGTGGCCCTCTCTGACCATCGCTCTTTTGCTGATAGCACTTTGGTTTTCAATCATGTGCCATGCTACTATGCATGTACTACTACTTCTCTCTAAAATTAGACTACCATTCCCCAAACCAGCACCTTTCAGGCAGGGATTTTACCTTATAATTCCTTGTATTTCCAAAACCTAGCAACACAGCTACACAAAATAAAAAAATGTTGATGACAAAAATTTAATCTTTAAAAAATGGCTTATTTCTTGACCTTTTCATCTGAAAAATAACCAATTATTATTAAATGTGAAACAATTACCTTTAAAAATGCTGGAAGCAGCCTCCATTTTTCCTGTGAGCCAAAACAAGAAGAATATCAGAACTCTGTACCAACAACAGTACATTCATGTTATTTTAATGTACCAAAATAAGCAAAGGAAAGTAAGTCAAAACAAAAAGAACAATTTTTAACATTTTTATGGCAATCACATGTGTGCATATGCATATAAATATGTATATACATACATACATAACACTACAGATTTCTTTAACAGAATATAACTTAATCCCTTCTTGATGACTCAATATTTTAAGCACTTTTCAATCCTTTCTTTTATGCTCATGACACTTCCTAAGTGAAGTCTGCCAGTTTGAGGAAAGGAAAATAAGGCTCAGAGAATCTGGTGGGAGAGCTGGTTCTCAAGACCCAAAGGGAGTTCTGTCTCCCTCCCACTCTCTCTCAACTACTGTCTGGTCAGAGCTCATCTCAGGGCTACAGAAGGATGGCACATATGGTGATAGCTTCCTACACTGCCTGAGCAACTAGAGGGACAGAGTTACAATTGATGGAGATGAGGAACACTGTAGGAACAGCAGGTTTAGGTGTGGAGGGGCTACCAGAAGTTTGGTTTGGGTATGTTAAGCTTGCATTAGACATTCAGGTGGAAATGTCAAAGAGGCAACAAATGAGACTGGAATTCGGGAATGGAGTGGCCGGGAGATATAAACTAGGGAGAGATTAACAAGTGGATGGTAATTAAAGGCATGTGATAGATGAGATCACCTATGAAGTGTGGATGAGAAGAGTTCCATAAAGTGAGACCAACCAAGAACATTCAACAATTAGAGAGGAGGAGCAGAAGGCAGCTCCAGCAAAGGAGACCGAGGAGTGGCCAGGCAGGGTGGCAGACACCTGGATATAGTCAAAAACATTTTCCAGAAGGGAGGCAGGCAAAGCTAATCTATGATGACAGAAATCAAAAGGTGGTTGGGGGGACAGACTGAAAAGGGTCATAAGGGAACTTTCTGGGGTGATGCAAATGTCCACATATAGCACATAAATATAAAACCAATGTAACCGAATATCTAGTATCCATACCTTTTATTATATAAATTACACCTAAATTTAAAAATAGAAGAATGACAATGATATAGGTTGAATTGTGTCCCTCTCAAAATTCACATGCTAAAGTCCTAACCCGAAGTATCTCAGAATGTGACTGCTTTTGAAGATGGGGTCTTGACAAAGGTGATTAAGTAAAATGAGTCATTAGGGTAAGCCCTAATCCAATACAACTGGTGTCCTCATAAAAAAGAGAAATTGGACATAGAGATGCACACAAGGACAATGCCATGTGAAGATGAAGGTAGAAGTCTCGGTGAAGCTTCTGCAAGCCAAGGGAGGCCAAAGATTGCCAGAGTTTTAAACACCTATAGTGGGGGAGAGCACAGAGCAGATCCTCTCTCAGAGCCCTCAGAAGGAGCCGGCTCTGCTGTCACCCTGATCTCAGACTTCTAACCTCCAGAATTAGGAGAAAATAAATTTCTTTTGTTTAAGCCACCTAGTTGGTGGTTACTATGTTATGGCAGCCCTATGAGCTAATACTCCCACATCTTCAAATTCCTTTCTCTACACCCCTTCTCATGCTCGCTTCCTCTCATTTCAAAGGAAGGACCATCCATTCCTTGGTCTAAGTCTAACCCTTCTGCCATGAACACAATCCTGCCAACCTTCTCCTGAAGACTGTAAACCTTGCCCCAGTTCAGTCGTTGATATTCAACCTGTTCTATTTAAAACTAGTAAATTATTCAAATCTTCCCATTTAAAAAGAACAAAAAAAAATTTAAGACCCAGCAGCTCCTCTGACTACTTTCTTCCCTGCCCTTCAGCTTATGACCTCTCCCAAATTACCCCGTATTTAGCTTCTCGTTCCTCGCTTCCCACTCCTTCATTCCATTATAGTCAGGACTCTGACCTACCTGCCAGTGAAACAGCTCGACAGAGGTCACCAAGGCTGTGACTTCAAAAGACCTCCCTTGATGCCCCCTCACATTCCCTTTCCATAGTATCTGGCCATGCCAATCACTGTCTTATAACGACCTGTGACATCATTCTCTTATGTCTTTCCTTCCTCTGGCCGGGCCTTCTCACGTCTCTTTTCCTCTGCCAACCTGTAAACGTTGGTGTTCTTCAAAGTTCTATCCCTGGCGATGTCTTTTCTCATTCTCAAGTAGGGTTGGGAATGGAGGATTTCAAACAACACTGTTTGAAAGTGTTGTTTCGCTTCCCCCATCTCATCCCACAGCCCCCCATTTCCAAATGTGGGCTCTTTCAAAGGCAGTGACCCTGTCTATCCTGTTTACCACAGTGCCTGGCACATATAAGACTCCAATAAATACTGAATGAATAAATAAATGAGTGAGTGAATATCACTGCTGCAGTAAGCTACTGGGTATGGGCCTGTCGCCTCCAACTATTGACTGCGCAGTGATACCTTACAGCCTCAGAGGCTACTTAAACCCAGTACATCCAAAATTAAATCTTCCCCCAGCTCCATTCCCAATCTCAGTGAATATCACCATTTATCCTAGTCAATCCCAAATTAGATACCCGGTAGTCCTAACTTTCTGACTTCTCTTAATCGACGGGAAAACAAAAATTCTACTGAGTTGACCTCCTTGTAACCTTCCTCGCATTTATCCTCTGCTCCTGTGCCAGTTGAGGCCCTCGTAATCTTTCACCTGGACTGCGGCAATACTTCCTTTCTAATCTTTCTGCTCATCCCTTTCAATGCTAACACACTAAAGCCAGTGTGCATGTCCTCATGTGCACAGCTGAGCACCTCATTCTCTACACCTCTTCAGTGCCTCCCCACCCTCTTCACCATGTCTCGAGCCCACAGTGAGGCATACATCACACGCTGTGCTTGCAGCTGTACTTGTGCCCACGCCTCCTCCTTCTATCTGGAATGCTTCCCCACCACCACACTTCATGCACATCTGGCAAACTCAGTTCAGGCATCACATCCCAGCTACATTTGTAATACCAATACACCCCTCGCCTACTTGTATCACAGTACCTATTGCATGTTATTCCACCTGCTTACATGTCTCTCTCTATAAGCCTATAACACACTGGGAGGCAGAAAACACATTTTTTGAACTTATATAAACCCTGTGAAGAATACACCACCAGGTAAGTACTCAGTAATACTGATAAATATTTATTCAACAAATAACTGATTAATTGGCTCCAAAGCTTGTGTTATTTCTACCATACTACCATGCTGCTGTACTACCATAAGCACAAAAAAATACACACCAGGCATGGCCAGTTCAAGTAAAACTGAGCTCTTATCTAGAAAAAGTTTTAGAGAAAACACTGAAGTTGGAAAGTTTAAGTAAATATTTTAATATCTCAATTTAAAAGGAAATGGCAGCAAGTAGTAGAGATCTACCATCTTCTAGGAGACTCAGGAAAGGCCTTCCTAGGGAAGTTGTATCATAGATATGTGGGATTTAATCTACAAATAGGAATGGGAGAGTGATCCAGAAGGAATTGTACGAGCAGAGTAGAAAGATCTCAAGGGAGGGAGAGGGGAGAATCATGGGAAAAGACGCTAGAGAAGTAACTACTGGTCAGACTGAGGAAATTTATTACAAACATGGTAAACACTAGATTTTGCCCTAAAAGCAACAGAGATTGAAGAATTTTAACCAAGGGAGCAACATAACCATGTTTGTGTGTTTAGATGGACAGCTCTGGCTGCAGAGCAAGGAACAGACTGGATTGGGACAAGTCAGGTGCCAGGTAGGAGAGTTAGGATGTAAGAGAGGAGAGTGGTTCTGGGCTGGAAAACAGTGGGAATGAAGTTTCAGATAAGCATAGATTAAGAACTCAAGACTTTTTAGAGGTGATGGTGGACTGGATCCAGAGAGCAGGAAGAGGAACTGTTATTCTTGAATCAGAAGGCTGGAATTATAGCACTGATCACTTCATAGCTGTGTAAATTCACACAATACATAGAACTCTCCCAGGCTTATTTTTTCAGCTCTCTGGAGAAGCAATCCGATCAGCAGTTAGGGATGAAGACTAGAGTCAGACTAACAAGAGTCAGATTAGCCACTTACCAGGCTTCTAATGCAAGGCTATTTACTTCACATCTCTGGGCCTCTCTGGCAAAATGGGGGTGAAAATAGCACTTATTTCAGAGGATTAAATAACATAACGCATGTTATGGTTAAACAGAGCCTGGTACATTAGCAAGTGCTCAGGGAATGCTGGCTCCTTGATATTTACTTTTCATGGTTAAAATACAGTTTTGCGGCGGGGCGCGGTGGCTCACGCCTGTAATCTCAGCACTTTGGGAGGCCGAGGTGGCGGATCACGAGGTTAGGAGTTCGAGACCAGCCTGACTAACACAGTGAAACCCCTTCTCTACTAAAAATACAAAAATTAGCTGGGGATGATGGCGGGCATCTGTAATCCCAGCTACTCGGGAGGCTGAGGCAGAAGAATGGCGTGAACCTGGGAGGCGGAGCTTGCAGTGAGCTGAGATCGTGCCACAGCACTCCAGCTTGGGTGACAGAGCGAGACTCCACCTCAAAAAAAAAAAAAAAAAACACACACACACAGTTTTACCTGATGAAGATCAGCAGCCTATTGCATGCACTCATAGACTGAATCTGACGAACTGCTAATCCAATTTCCTTAACTTGTCAAATTATTATAAAGAGGTTTTGTTTTCTTTTCCTCAAGACAAGGTCTCATTCAGTCACCCAGGCTGGAGTGCAGTAGCACAATCACAGCTCACTGCTGCCTCGACCTTCCAGGCTCAAGTGATCCTCCCACCTCGGCCTCCTGAGTTGCCGGGACAACAAGTGCACAGCACCACACACGGCTAATTTTTGTTATTTTTTGCAGAGATAGCGTTTTGCCATGTCGCCCACGCTGGTCTCAAACTCTTGAGCCCAAGTGATCCGCTCGCCTTGGCCTCCCAAACTGCTGGTATTACCGGAGTGAGTCATCACGCCTAGCCAAGGAGGTTCCTATAATCCGACAGATTTACTGATTATATCACTTTCCTGCTTAAACCCTTCAAAAGCTCTGCTCCAAGACAAAGTCCAAGCTCTGTCAGATGTTTATTGAAACTTTTCATAATCAAGACCCTTACTTAACCCTGTCTTTTATCTCTCCTCCTCTATTTTTCTTCACTCTAATACTACTGGATTTACTTTCCTTCCTCAAAAACATCCAATGGTCTTGCCGAGGAGGTTTCAAGTATCTTATTCTCTCTCCCTGAAATCTCTCCTTTGCTATCGTCTCCGGCCACGTCTCCACTTCCCTATTCCACGTCAGTGTAGATTTTGAGGCTCAGAGAGGTTATGATATGTGCCTTATCAGATAACAAAACATGTCGACAGCCATACTTCATTGGGCAGCTCGCTGTGAGACAGCTGTCCTTAACTTCTGAGAATCTGATGAAAGCTATGGACTCTCTCCCTGAGAAAACACACAGGCAAATTCTTTAGTAAATATTCAGGGCGTTTAAAATTCCCCTGCAACCCAAACTTGAACTTCAGGTTAAAAGGCAAGATGACTAGCTTGGAATTCAGACGATCTGGTTTTACCCCCACAGCCAGCTGCGGTGCTTCATGCAAGCGGCCTGAGCTCCCTGGCCCCCAGTGTCCTTTGTAAGACTGCAAACATGCAATACGTCCCCCACAGTAAGTGCGAGGGCCAGTCCTCCCCACGCACACCTATGCTGGAAGAGCTCCAACCCGAGAGCCAGCCGCGGGGCTTCTCGACCCCTGCAGCGGCTGACAGGTCCTCTGGGCTCAGCCTTCACTCGCGCACGCGGATGCCGGCTCTGGAAAAAGACTGGCACGCGCGACGCTCTGAGCATGCGCAGATGCCCGGCGCATGCGCACAAACCTCCAGCCCGCCCCTTAGCGGCCCGGCACTCCGGGCAACGCCCCCTCAGGGCGCATCCAGGCCCCTGACGCTCCATGAGTGCCTGGCACTCACCTCTACAGTCGGGATCGGCGCAGCCAGCTGCTCCGGAGTCAGGTTCCCAAACTCCTCCGCTAGCACGTCCATGCTGCTCACGAAGGAGGAAGAAGCAGATAGAACCTCCGCGCCCGCCTTCCCTGCACCAAGCGAACTGCAAGACTCCCGGAGAACGGTGCGCGGAGGCCTAAACTGTCCCCGCCGTGTTAGCTAGAGACGCGGTAGAAAGGTTCCGCCTGCTCCCTGCCCGAATCTGCGGTGGAACCCGGATGTGGCCGAGGCCGAGTAGGGAAACTGCGCCTCCTGGTGTAGCTCAGAGGTCTGGCGCGGGGAATCCTAAGCCCCAGCTGTCAGGTTTCTTGCCAATTCTCTGATAATTGAGACCAGGAAAACATAGTGGTTGTCATTTTAAAAGTAATCCGAAGAAAAGTGTAAACGCATAATTTACCCAACTTGAACCACTGAGGCAGAGAATTGTTTAATGTAGTCCAAAATTATATGCGTTGTTTAGTATGGAAGAGCAGGAAACGTCCCAAATGCCTACTAATAGGAGATAGATTAAATAAATGATGGTACATGCGTGTGATGGAAGAGTGTTCAAAATTCTCAAAAGCACTGATGGAAGATGTAGGAGTAAATACCAGTGTATGGAGAAATTTAGTATGAAAAGATGACATTTACGTTAGTAGGGGAAGGATGGCCTGTCCAGTAAATAATGTTTGAAGAGCTGATTACCCATTTGGGGAAAACACATGTAAGTGAAACCTTTGTGGATTAAATATTGAAATGTTAACAAAAACTTAGAAGAAAATGTAAGTGCAGATATTCATAACGTTGAGATGATGAAAGTTTTCAAGATAGCAACACTCAAGTCATAAAGGATTTCATAGTATAATTCTAAACACGATTTTATGATTCCACGGAAAATTTTTAATTTTCTGAACAGAATTTTTAAAATCGCCAATGAATAGAATTAATAAAAAAATAAATTGGCAGAAGACAAAGGGCTGGTCTCTCTAATTTACAATGAGCTCATACAAATCAATGGAAAGAAAAATCCTATTAGAAAAAACAAGGCAAAGTGCACCAATTAATTAATGGGTACGGAGTTTCGATTTGGGAAGATGCAAAAATTCTGTAAATGGATAGAGGTGATGGTTGCAGAACAATGTGAACGTATTTAATGCTGCTGACCTGTACATCATTTTAAAGGGTTAAAATGCTACGTTTTATGTATATTTTAGAACAGTAAGAAAAGCTATGAAAATTTGTAAGTACATGTATGCTTTCCAATTTCTCCCTCATAAAGGTAGAACCCTTGCACCAGGTTAATTATTCTTATTTCCTAAAGAGCTACTTAAATTTCAGTACTTGTATTTTCTAAGTGTTGCACTGACATCTGAAATATGAGAAGAATGGGAAAAAGACCAAAAGTAGAATCAACCCTGCCTTTGAAGTTCTTACAATTTACTTATTATGGAGACAAGATACAACTTGTGTCTCATCCTTGTGCGTTACCAGATTGCAACCGATTTAGCATCTAGCCTGGAAGGGACTGCAAAAGTGATTTATAGATGGCAGAGGATCTCAAGGTTGGCTCAAGTGTGTTGGTTGTCTATGCCAAAGTCTTCTTTGCTTTCCATTATCAAGGTGGTTCTCCAACTTTAGGGTGTATTAGAATCACCTGGAGAGCTTGTTAAACCATTCTCAGCTTTCTGATTGGTAAATTGGGGCTGAAAGTTTGCTTTTTTTTTTTTTTTGAGATGGAGTCTTACTCTGTCATCCAGGCTGGAGTGCAGTGGCATGACCTTGGCTTACTGCACCTTCCCAGATTCAAGCGATTCTCCTGCCTCAGCCTCCCGAGTAGCAGGGATTACAGGCACGTGCCACCATACCTAGGAAATATTTTTTTTTTTTTTTTTTAGAGACGGTGTTTTGCTGTATTGGCCAGGCTGGTCTCAAACTCCTGACCTCAGGTGATCCGCCTGCCTCGGCGTCCCAAAGTGCTGGGATTACAGGCATGAGCTAGCGTGGTCTTGGCTCACTGCAACCTCAGCCTCTGAGGTTCAAGCGATTCTCCTGCCTTAGTAGCTGGGACTACAGGCATGTGCCACCACACCCAGCTAAACTTTTATTTTTAGTAGAGACGGGGTTTCACCATGTTGGCCAGGCTAGTCTTGAACTCCTGACCTCAGGTGATTCACCTGCCTTGGCCTCCCAAAGTGCTAGGATTACAGGCATGAGCCATCACACCCGGACTGCAAATTTGCATTTTTAGTAAGTTCCCTTCTAGTGATTATGCATTGGAAATCACTAACCTAAGACTTATCACTCAATGCCATATCCTCTTTTTATGTGTCTAATTATCCAGACTGAGCTCTTGGTACAGGAACTATCTTGTTTGTCTTTGTATTTCCAACTTCTAACCCATCAGTTGTTCCTGAATATATTTGTGTAGAGTAAGTGAGTTGAAAGAAAAAATTGCAACGGGTGATGTTTGATATTATACTCACTTTTTAAGAATCCGGATTGCTTCTAGTTTCTCTTCAAAAGCAGGAGGCTCCTGTAGCCATGGTCCCAAAGTCCTATATGGCAACAATTGGCTAATGCTGAATGGTGTTGGCCCTTAGACCATAGCTGCCACAGTCCCTTACAGTCCTTCCCCCAGGTCAAATCTATAACTTCTTCCTGATACCCTGAGGAACTGGAGTTTTGAAACCAAGAAGCCAGGAACAGTCTCATGATTTCTTTGTTTTCTGCTGCCATGTCATTTTCCTGAGGTATTAGTACAAAAAGACCAGTGGTTTGAATAGAGGGGTGAGAAATTAGGGAAAAGAGATCACAAGGCCGGGCTCAGTGGCTCACGCCTGTAATCCCAGCACTTTGGGAGCCCGAAGCAGTGGATCACGAGGTCAGGAGTTTGAAACCAGCCTGGCCAACATGGTGAAACCCTGTCTCTACTAAAACTACAAAAATTAGCCCGAGGTGCTGGCACGCACCTGTAATCCCAGCTACTCGGGAGGCTGAGGCAGGAGAATTGCTTGAACCTGGGAGGCAGAGGTTGCAGTGAGCTGAGATCGCGCCATTGCACTCCAGCCTGGGCAACAAGAACTAAACTCTGTCTCAAAAAAAAGAAAAAAAGAAAAAAGAGAGATCAGATCAGATCACAGAGGGAAAAATGGTTAACATCTTGGAATACTATCTTATCACTTAATGTATAATGGCTTATGGTAGCCAGATGAAAAATTGACCATTGTCATGGAGGAATAGGGGATCTTGTTTAAGGGAGAGCAAGGAAAAAGGAAAGGCAGAGGTATACAATCTGGGCCCTGAAATACTAGGGAGAACTTCTGTTTACAGAGTGTTTACTCTTTGTCAGGCATTGCAATGACCACTTGATGTGCATTCTCTAAGTAAGTGTTCAACCCCAGGGGATGAATATGATTATTGCCACTTGACAGGTAAAGAGACTAAGGCTCACAGGGGTTAAGAAACTTGCCCAAGCAGAGCTGGAATTTAAATCCGTAATTATTTGACCCCAGAACCCATGCTTTTAACCACTCTATCATAATGCCATACCAAAAGCATGGGGTAGCGGAAAACATTTCAAGTAGAGAAACACAGCATGAGCAATGGCATGAGGGCATTAGAGTACATTATACCACATCCTGACAATTGAGTGTGGTTCTCACATAGGGCTTTTCAAGGGATGTGTCTGTAGATGACACTAGAAAGATCCACTGGAGCTGTACCATCACGGACTGTTATGCCCTGTAAAAGAAATTAGACCGTGTTCTGAGAGGCTTCAACATGAAGATGCCAGAGACAAAAGAAAAAGATTATCCTCCCTTCTTGACACCTTGATGCATTCAGACTGGAAAAAAGATATATATGGTTGATTTCTATGTCTCAATTAATTCATAATAGAACTAGAGAAGACCAGAAACAATGTCAGAGAAAGAATAAGGACTCTTCAGTCTCAAAAGGCAAGAGCAGAGGGAGAACCCTTGAAGTCAGAGAACATTCTGCATTTTAAGCAAGACTGGATAGTCCGAAAACTTTGAGCTGCCTGCCATGCCCCCAGATCTTTCTTTGTGTGATGTGATCTTATTATCCTGTCAGAACCAATAGGGCCAGGTACCTGCCCAAGACAGCTATGTGGGCTGGATTTAAGGGATGAAGTGGCTTATCATGAGAACCCTATCCAATGTGGGGTTTGAGGGTCATCTAAACTGATGCATGGCGAGCAAACTCAATCATATTCACTCTCAGGACACTTTTAATGAAGACACCCCAAAGGGGAGGGCAGCAACAGAAGCTGAGAAGTAAATGCCAAGTCAGCCTTTGGTATCAGCACCACAGAGATACCTTTTTTGTTTTTTTCAGATAGGGTCTTGCTCTGTCACCTAGCTCACTGCAGCCTTGAACTCTTGGGCTCAAACAATCTGCCTGCCTCGGCTTCCCAAAGTGCTGGGATTACAGGAGTGAGTCATTGTGCCTGGTCTGAGAAATACTTTTCTTTTTTTCTTTTTCTTTCTTTCTTTCTTTCTTTTTTTTTTTTTGAGATAGCATCTCACTCTGTCGCCCAGGCTGGAGTACAGTGGCGCAATCTCGGCTCACTGCAACCTCCACCTCCCAGGTTCAAGTGATTCTCGTGCCTCAGCCTCCCAAGTAACTGGGATTACAGACCTGTACCACCACGCCTGGCTAATTTTTTTTTTTTTTTTTTTTTTTTTTTTTTTTTTTTTTTTTTTGAGACGGAGTCTCGCTCTGTCGCCCAGGCTGGAGTGCAGTGGCCGGATCTCGGCTCACTGCAAGCTCCGCCTCCTGGGTTCACGCCATTCTCCTGCCTCAGCCTCCTGAGTAGCTGGGACTACAGGCGCCCGCCACCTCGCCCGGCTAGTTTTTTGTATTTTTTAGTAGAGATGGGGTTTCACCGTGTTAGCCAGGATGGTCTCGATCTCCCGACCTCGTGATCCACCCATCTCGGCCTCCCAAAGTGCTGGGATTACAGGCTTGAGCCACCGCGCCCGGCACGCCTGGCTAATTTTTGTATTTTTAGTAAAGATGGGATTTTACCATGTTGGCCAGGCTGGTCTCAAATTCCTGACCTCAGGTGATCCACCTGCCTCAGCCTCCCAAAGTGCTGGGATTACAGGCGTGAGCCAGCAGGTCCGTGGCC
This sequence comes from Macaca thibetana thibetana, assembly GCF_024542745.1. Taxonomy (NCBI): domain Eukaryota; kingdom Metazoa; phylum Chordata; class Mammalia; order Primates; family Cercopithecidae; genus Macaca; species Macaca thibetana. The sequence continues at coordinate 102,560,642 of NC_065588.1, read as the reverse complement.
CTGAGAAACACTTTTGAAGGATGGCACACATTCCAGAGTGAGACTCCTTGGGTTCAAATACACTTACCAGCTCTGTGACATTGTTCAAGTTCCTTAGCCTCTCTGATTCTCATTTTCCACATATGGAAATGAGGGAGCCTGCCTCCCAATGTGCTGTGCAGTTATATGATATCTACATAAAGTGCTTCGGGTAGTCCCTGCCATAGGGTAAGTGCTCAGTGGCTATTAATATTTTTTTATTATATTCTGAAAGAGAATAAAGACTATATTCAGGTTCACCACATCTACAAATACAGCTGCTGAGACAAATTCCTGGATTTCCTTTTTTCTTCATAAAAGTTTACAATAAATCCCTCTGTTCCTTTCCCTTGAAATCTGAAAGAAGCTAACATAGTAAGTTTAGAAATAAAAAGGTAAAGCCTCACTCTGAAAACAGAACAAGAGGACACAAGTTGATAGTACAAATATACCTTTCGAAAGATTAAATCGTAGAGGATAATGTTATAATTGATTACTAAATGGAATTAGAACATGTTGGATTTTGTCGCTAGCCTTTGAAGTTGACATCAAGGACAATAACCGCAGCCTTCTGCATACCCTTGGGTTTCTCCGCCAATGACAATATTGGGCTTAATGAACCATGGTTCTGATGAGATACGAAAATTTTTGTTCTTATGTACTTAAGTATTTGATCATCACATCTCCAAATACTAAAACCCCTTGAAGCTTGAAAGAGATTTAGGACTCATAAATTATAGTTATTATAATGTATTCTGGCTACATTGTGCTTTAGAATTTGCAGACAATTTCAAATATGTCTCATTTTATTTTCACAATAACTGTGAGGTAGGCAGATAGTAGGGTAGGGAAGTAGGGTGGAAAATTGAGGTTTGGCGAGATTAAAAGACTGGCTCGCGTTCATATAGCTGTGAAGTAGTAGGAGTGAATTCAAACTAAGTTCTTACAACTCTTAGTCCCATGCTTTTACAGAACAATTAGTGGAAAATTTTTGGAATTGAACATCCCCAGAGGTAGAACAGGCTGAACTTCAGTCTTGAGAAAGATGCGACTGAAAAGTAAAAATATGTTGCACAAAGGAGGCACTCCCCATTCCTATAGCACACTTAGCCAATCAATCACAGAACTCATTAGTGATTCTCCTGGGTCTGACTTGCAAATCCTCCCCTTTCTCGGGAGTTACCACTGAAAGATCAGGTACATGATTTTAAACCTATTTTCATAAAGAGAACGTTCACTGGCAGGGACCTGAAGTGGAGACAGCTAATGCTTACCAACAATATCCATGATCGCCTTTCTCCTGGGCACTTTTTCCAGCCTCCCTTGCAGTAAGGTGAGGTCACATTATTGAATTCTGGACAATGGAACATGAGTGGAAGTGGGCAGTCTTTTTCCTTCCCTATCAGCTGAGCGAATGAAGACTTAGAGGACAGTGGAGTCATGACATGGATGGAAGTTGGGTCTCTGGATGGCTGAATGGAAGACCCATCCCCCAACTCCACCCTACCCCCTGCTTTGAACTGTGCTTTGAGAATTTAGCTTATGAGACCACTGAGACTTGGGGGCTGTTTGTTCAGCAGTTCGCCTACACTTATTAAGAAAGGTTGACTTCTTGTAACTATGCCTTTCCTTAAATCATCTTTTGTATAATTCTCAGAAGCACTGCTGGTTTGGGTGGTCTCCTGACACGTTTCTCACATACAAATTTTAAAGATTTCATGAATGATCATTACAGTGGATTTATTTTTCTCTTTCTGCTTCTCAGCATGCCCTCTCAATTTGGGAGAAATCCCTAATTGGATGACTTTGGTGGGACCACAGGAGTGTAAGGATCATAATTCCCCTCCCTCACTCCATCCCCTGCAAATTAGAGCCTGGGCACTTGACTTAAGACTCACTCAACTGAATTTTCATATGTGGGACTTTAGATATTAAGCAAATGAGGCAAAGAAAGAAAGACAGTTGAGAAATCAATATCTGAAGCCGCAGCACTGATTCTAGAGTGGCTGCACTCCTGCAGCTTGCGTCACCTTGGTTCCTGTCCATTTTCCAAACCTGGTTCCTCTCTGATTACCTAGATTCTGTGAGGTACTTCACGCCCGTCCAATAAACTCCTTTTCTGCTTCAGTTAACCAGAGTCCATTTCAGTTGCTGCTATCATGTCTTCACGTGTGAGTACATGTAAGCATACATACACTAGACATAGGAATATTTTAGCATCAACAAGTGTTGTCAGGGCCATCTTTCCAAAGCATAGATTTGTGACCTTCTCCTGTTTCAAGAGATGCAATGATTCTTTTTCCTTTTCAGGACAACCCCTGCCCCCCACCCAAATTTTAGCATGGCATCCGATAACCTTTTCGTCTTTCTTGTTTCACCTCTCATCACTTTTTTTTTTTAAAGACCAAGTCTCCCTCTGTCTGCAGGCTGCAGCGCAGTAGCACGATCTCGGCTCACTGCAACCTCCGATTCCTGGGTTCAAGTGATTCTCCTGCCTCAGTCTCCTGAGTAGCTAGGATTACAGGTGTCTGCCTCCACATCCAGCTAATTCTTGTATTTTTAGTAGAGAGATGGGGTTTTACCATGTTGGCCAGGCTGGTCTCCAACTCCCGACTTCAAGTAATCCACCCGCCTCAGCCTCCTCAAGTGCTGGGATTTCAGGTGTGAGCCACCGTGCCTGATCACCTCTCATTCATCACTTTCATTCTTCCAACTTACTCTGATCCCTGGCTCACCATTTCTCCATACTGTTGTACTTACTGTGCACTTGGTCTGTTGTGTTTTTTCCTTTTGTGGCCTCTTGGCAAGTTCCTATGTATCTCTCGTGTTTTAGCTAAAGAATTATCTTCTTTATGAAATAGAGTTTGACCATTTTCTCCCTAGCACTATGCTTTTTTTCTTTCTTTTTTTTTTTTTTTGGAGACAGGGTCTTGCCCTGTTACCCAGGCTGGAGTGCAGTGGCGCAATCTCGGCTCACTGCAACTTCTGCCTCCCAGGGTCAAGCGATTCTCCTGCTTCAGCTTCCCAAGTAGCTGGGATTACAGGCATGTGCCACCACACCCGGCTGATTTTTGTATTTTTAATAGAGACGGTGTTTTGCCAAGTTGGCCAGGCTTGTCTCGAACTCCTGGCCTCAAGTGATGCATCTGCCTTGGCTTCCCAAAGTGCTGGGATTCAGGCATGAGCCATTGCGCCCAGCTTTATTTTTTAACCCTCATTAGACTTTATTGTAACTGTGCACAAGTTTGTCCTTCTCACTAGATTACAAAGTTCTTGAAGACAGTGTTTTATCATCTATGTATCACAACCACTGGGATACTTCTTGGCAGGCACACAGCACATGCTCAATAGGTGTTTGTTGACTCAATGAATGAATTGTGAATAAACATGACTTGATGTCTGTAAGGCTCTGATGGTCAGCACAAGAATCATTCTAAAGACTATCCAATAAAGACTATCCAATATTCCAGTCCCAGGCTACCCAGAAGTGGTTTAGAAAACAGAGACACTGGCTATCTCGAAATAATTTTTAATGTTTTAAAATTTAGTAAGTGCACACAATACATGTTTTAGCAGAAGAATGAAAATGTGTGTATGACATTTAATACAAATTTACATTACAAAATTAGACCGTGTTAGGAAAACATTAAAAGCAGAAGTAAACATTTAAGTAAAAACCAAATAAACAACATGCTAAGGGATACAATTTTTAAAATCCTAGTAAATGTAGTTGCCTAAATCCAGACTTGAAACACTGAGATTTACTTTGCCACTTAAAAAAAAAAAAAAAAAAAAAAGCAGAATGCCCTTCATTTTAAATGCATTTTAAAAAATGTTTGTACATTGTTTTCCTGCTGGCCACTGTAGTATAATCGAGTATATAAAAGAGGATCAGCTGGATTCAAATCCGGTAATAAAGAAGTACACCACCTGTTAAGTATACAGTTCACCCCAGAAAGCAACAACAAAAAAATCACACTACATATTACCTTTCTACTGTCAGATTCTCCCTGATGCCCATGCCCCAAAGACAGAACAGCTGAGAACTCTTTCAGCTTAAGAGAAAACCAAATGTCTTCAGCACCTTATAGTTTCTGTGCATAGGAAAACGTGGGCAGAAGAGGACTGCAGGAAGAGAAAAAAATAGCTAAGACCAATGGTGTACTCTTCAGTAAAACTCCACTTGCATGCAGCAGCTTCCGTGGAGACAATGGCTAATGTATTGGGCATTGTGAGAAAAAAAAAACTGACGTTCATAATTTCCTCAAATTTTGGCAGATTTCCCCAAATACAAACAATGGAGACAATTTATTCACACAATCACTTCCTAAAACTTCATAAAATAACGAAGTAACACCGTAATGGTGAAGGTTGTAGTGAGGAAAAGAAGGTTGGGGAAGAAAGGAATACTCCCTTTCATTTTCTACCCACTCTACCTCACCAAATTACTAGGGCTCAATTGAGTCCTTAGCAAACAAAACAATCAAAAATGTATTTTATGCAAATGAAGCTCCTTTCAGACCAAGTACCTCCCAACTGTAGTGCTTCCCTCAGCACTCCAAGAAGAGTAATTCCAGGATAAGCAGATTTCTCTAAAGTCTCAGTGATCACTAGTGCCCAACTTTGCAAGGTTTGATTTAATGCTCAAGAATGGCAAATGAGGCCAGGCGCGGTGGCTCATGCCTGTAATCCCAGCACTTTGGGAGGCCGAGGCGGGTGGATCACGAGGTCAGGAGTTCAAGACAAGCTTGGCCAACATGATGAAACCCTGTCTCTACTAAAAATACAAAAATTAGCCAGGCGTGGTGGCAGGCGCCTGTAGTCCCACCTACTTGGTAGGCTGAGGCAGAAGAATTGCTTGAACCCAGGCGGCAGAGGTTGCAGTGAGCTGAGATCACACCACTGCACTCCAGCCTGGGTGACAAAGTGAGACTCTGTCTCAAAAAAAAAAAAAAAAAAAAAAAAAGCAAATGATAATGATCCTTAGAAGAGCATCTTGGTCATAACACAGTAAAGCTTTCATCAGCACAAAAGACATCTGCTAGTTAAGTCATATGGGTAAGAAATCCAAAGTTTAACTGTTTCTTTTTCAGATATGAACTTCATGGAGAACGGGTATCATTGACTGCCTTTCTTCTTCTTACAAGTAAACCAAATGAGCCCTGCCTCACATAAAAATATTAAATTCTTATATAAACCTTATCAATGGCCTGAGAAATGCAAGGACATTCACTAAGAGATTTGTGAAAAAATTGTTTTTCTTGGAGAGCAGGATAAATTGTAAGAAGAAACAAACTTCTAGAATACTTTGAGAAGGGAGTTGCTTCTATTTTCACTAAACAAACAAGGGAGGTTTTATCTAAAGTTTGTATGTAGCATAAAAATGTACTTAATACATTCAAATTCTAAATAAATACTGACCATTGGTATTATAAAGTGTGATTTGGTACATTTGTGTAATTTGAGGACTTACTTTGTAAGTTTCTGTTAACACATTAATAAAATGTAATTGTACATTTCAAATACAATTATGTTTACTTCACATCATTTATTCAGAACATCAATTCCCTCAGTTATTCTCACAACCTTCAACCCTTTAAGGAGTTGTACCAAAATAAATCATTAGGTTTGATAATGACAAGTGAGAAAAACAGCTCCTTATGGGTTGAATGTCATAAGCCAAATATAAATGGTTAAGAAAACATTTACAAGTATTATATAGGTAATATAGTTCATTACAAATTGTTGTCTGTTCATTACAAATGTCTGTTTTAAACTTGAAAATGATGCACAAATAGGGTCTATGTGATGTTTGTGTCTTCTGAGGGTCTATGTGATGTGTGTGTCTTCTGTAATGCTAATATTACCCATTACACAGATTTGGGCTAATACTGCACCACAGTACTGAGAATGTGCTGGATCTCTAATGCCATCAATGGAAGTGGACTGGATACCAAAGTGCTGGATTTCCAATCTCTCATCCAATGTCAGTTCTTCTTTAGTTAGTAGGAGGTGAAGCATCTACCTTCCCCATGGCTTCCTCATTGAAGAGCAGCTTTCGAAGTATATTTGCATAAAATGGTCCATACACTTGTTTGTTGAGATTCACAATGTTTGCATATTGACAGCCTAGGGCTTCTAGCTCCTGCTGAATGACAGCTAGGCCTCCTGGCATAGGAGGCATGCATTTTTGAGGGCTTGGAAGACAAAGTAGGCTTTTCATGTAAAGCTTAATTCGTTTATCTGAAGGAAAAAAGAAAGATACCTTTATCTGTCCATTATTAAAGTACGTACTTTTTAAAAACAAGAACAAGTAAGTGTAATAGGTTGACTGCAATAATGTTCCCAATTCTTTACCCCTCCCTGTACCCATCCCCTTTCTAAGGTAGCTTTGCAGCTCCTCCTATCAAAGGCTGGAGTGTTTTCCCCATCCTTTTTATCTGGTTGGCTCTGTGACTTACTTTGGCCAATACAGAATGCGGTGGAAATGCCAGAGTACCAGTTTCATGCCTTGGCCTCAAGAGGACACTCTTGTTCATGTCCACTCTCTACCTACTACGGCCATGAGAATAAGCCTGGGCTTGCTGGAGGATGAGAGATCAAGGAGAGGGAAACCCAGCTGTTCCATGTGAGGCTATCCTAGACCAGTGCATAGCCGACCAGCATTCAATCACCTGAGAAAGTCCAGCCAGGATCAGCAAAGCTTCCATCCTGAGCCACAGCTGATCCACAAATACATTAGTGAATTCAGCAAGACCAAAAGAGTCATCCGGTTGCCTCACAGACTGGTGAGTAATAATAAATGCTTTTTTTTTTTTAAGCTTAGGAGTTTTGTGGTATTTTGTTTTGCAGCAATAGCTGACTGATAAAAAATGCAGAGCCCTATTTGGGGGGAATCTTTTACAAGTTAATCCTAAATGTTCACGATTGTAATTACATACACTAAAGCTGAGTTTGTAAAGTGGCATTGCCAGTCTGGCTCATGCAGTGTCTTTTTTAAAAACAGAAGCCATTTAAAATCAGAAGATTTCACATAGAAATCCACATTTCTGCTTTCTCTTGAAAAATCTAGAGATCTGGCAAACTTGGGGGCCCAAATTACCACACGGCAAGGGGGACCACACATGTAGGTTTCCTCAGGACAGTCAAAATTTACACCTGTTTGGCATAATTTTAAAAAGAGACTCTCAAAAGTACCCTGGTGGAACAATAAATTGCATGGTGCCAGGCGTAGTGGCTCACACCTATAATCCCAGCACTTTGGGAGGCCAAAGTGGGAGGATCTATTGAGCCCAGGAGTTCGAGACCAGCCTGGGCAATATAGTGAAACTTCGTCTCTACAAAAAAACATTAAAAATTAGCCAGGCATGGTGGTGCATGCCTATAGTCCCAGCTACTTAGGAGGCTGAGTTGAGAGGACTGCCTGAGCTCATGAGGCTGCAGTGAACTGTGATCATGCCACTGCACTCCAGCCTGGGCAACAGAGGGAGACTCTATCTCAAACATAATTAATTAATACTAAATGAGTTACAGGGCACTTCACACATGGCCAAGAATCAGGAGACACTAAGGAAGGGCCACCCCAACTAGCACACCATTGTGCCACCTTCCCCGCCCTTCCTGCATCACTGCCTCAAAGTATCTGAGTTTGACACGACTACACAAAAGCACAGAAATGCATATGGAAATCAGGCTGCAATAGCATGGGACAACTATTAGTAATACCGGACAGAAAAGACCTGCTATAGCTCAGGCTGCTCCAAGGGCTTTCTCTGGCTTTGGGAGCAGAAACCTCACCAATAAGAAGGTTTACTAAGGAAAATATGCCACATTGAATATGGACAACTATGATACTACTGAAATTCCTATCACCCAAGAATGCTCACAAAGATCATACATTCCAGCTAGGTGTGACTTAGAACTTAAGTTTCCAATGTCCATGTCTTAGAATTCTTTCCTTTTACTAGAATGCCATGCCATGCCATCCCACCTCATCTCATCTCTGCTCAGAATCAAAGGCATCCTTCAATGTTGTGCCAAAAGTTACCTCCTTTCTGTGACTTTCCTTAGCATCTGTTACCAGACTATCAGGACATACGATTGCCAGTTGAGAAGTGTCTCTCTCCCTTCTTGGACAGTGGACTCTTTGAGTGTGAGGGTTATATCTTTTTTCTCTTTATATTCTTGGTCTGGCATGTGACAGACACATTGTAAATGCTGACTGAACTTAAGTGAGAATGGACTGAAAAGGGTCTATAAAGATAAATAACAAACTGAAAACCATGGCAGCCAGGGGTAAATGGGGACAGAAGAAGGCAAACAAAGGTGACTTAAGCCTTATCTGTAACTTTGTTCTTTTTTTTATACAGACAGGGTCTCCATCTGTTGCCCAGGATAGTCTCAAACTCCTGGCCTCAAGTCATCCTCCTGCTTTGGCCTCCCAAAGTGCTGGGATCACAGGCATGAGCCACTGTGCCTGGCCTTTGTCTGTAATTTTTCTACAAGGAGAAATTATTCTGTATCACCTGTACAACTGAAATTACTTGTTAAAAATGTAGATGGCAGGCAGGGTGCGGTGGCTCATGCCTATAATCCCAGCACTTTGGGAGGCCATGGTGGGCAGATCATGAGGTCAAGAGTTTGAGACCAGCCTGGCCAATATGGTGAAACCCCATCTCTACTAAAAATACAAAAAATAGCTGGGCATGGTGGCGTGTACCTGTAGTTCCAGCTACTCGGGAGGCTGGGGCAGAAGAATAGCTTAAACCCAGAAGGCAGAGGTTGCAGTGAGCCAAGATCATGCCACTGCACTCCAGCCTGGGTGACAGAGCAAGACTCCATCTCAGAAAAAGAAGTAGATGTAGGCATGCAAATAATTTACACAGCAGGTAATCCATAATTTTTACTTAGTATGTATTTGAAAGAAAAATCCCTTTCTAATATCTTCAAAAGGTTAAGAACTGTAATGGGAATTGGGGATTGTAATCCCTTCAGTAAATAAATAGCGCATCAATGAGAACAAAAGAAAGCACACTGTGGGTACCCTGAGCAGAGGAAAACCATGGCCAACACTGATGAAGCCCTTCTCATGTTCCAGGAATCTCTCTGTTTAATTTATTCTCACTCTTCTGCAGGCATACATTTAGAGTTAACTGTGTACTACTTTCCCTTTAGAATAGTTGCCTGACCCTCAGAGGCCCGGGTCTATATCATCACAGATATGATCCAAACACTTTCCTTTAAGAAGGTTTAAAGAATGAAACCCTTTCAAACTCGTTCTTAAGTCAGCAGGTGGTTCTGTCTCTCCTGCCTCGTTTGCAGATGAGTCCATTTTTAGGCAAAGGCTGAAGTGACAGGAGTGTTTGTCCAGTTAGGAGCAGCCACACGCAGTTCCTGCCAAAGGCGTGTCCTAGGCTTCCAGGGTCGAAGGAGAGACGCTCAAGTGAGTCACTTAAGTTGCTAGGGCAACAGTACTTTGAATGAGATTTAAAATGCTTTCAATTTGCAAAAGGACAGGCAAGTTGGACCGGGGAAAGCTGGGTGGACAAAAGTTGCTTTACCAGATTTTAAGAGGCATCTCCTGGCCCTCAGATTCCTTCTGATACTGCAAGCATTTCTCTTACCCAAAGAAAAGGCACAGAGTACACTCGGACACTCTGGCCACTCTGCCAGCACGCAGCAGGGCTCCAGCTCTGACTGAAGTGCCATTCAGAGCAGTGAGGAACATGAGCTCTGGAGTCAGACAGGCTGGGGAAGGATCCCTACTCCACCCCCAGCTCGTTATGGGACTTTGAGTGAAAGTTCCTTAACCTCTCCAAGTCTCCTATGCATTCACCCATTTCACAAATATTTATTAAATATATGTGTGGGTGCAGCATCGCACAAGAATACAGCAGTGAACAAACCCGCACGCCATCCTCATGAGGACTGCACACTACTGGGGATTTGGCAGTTGGCTGCAGAGACTGCTGGACAGTGTCTCAATCCCCACTCTATCCCCCTTCCTCCTAGAACACCATCTCTCAGGTTTTACCTGTTCAGCTGGGACGGCATGCTCTGAGGACAGACACATGTCAGCACGTGAAGGTATATACATAAGGGCTTGGTCACAGGTGATCATGGTCATGCTCTGTTTGTTATTGTTATTAACTGTCCCCTCTCAGGAGCAGCCTCCCCAGCAGCCTACAATGTTGTATACACCGACACTGTTCCTTTCTGGGGGCAAAGTTGAAGCTCTGAACCACTGAAGTAGCCTGTGTGGCCTGGATCCCCAGCATTCCGTGTCCCCAGGGATAAGGATGAACAACACTATTTGAAAGTCTCAAATTAATAGTATCTTAGGGCAGTCCATGTTGTACTTTGAAAATCTGCAGATTAATCCTAGCAGGTTAGTACATTCGAATTCTACACTCTTCTACTTTTGGTTTTCATCCTCGAACCTCTGCAGTAGACAACTGCTTTGTACCACACAGCAGCTTCTCCCCTTCTTTATGGCCACAATACTCTGATTTTGTTTCGGGGTAACCATCTCCTCCCTACTCTCATCAGGTGTTACAGAGAAAACTGACTCCTCCTTGGCTCCAGGAGGTGAATACGTGTCTCAGGCTTAACTTTCTTCCCCTCAGGCCACCATGACCAATTCAAGAACGGGACACGAACTATAGTCAGGCTAACTGGAGCCACTGAGACTCAAAGATGGGGTCACTGTTTGAGCTAACAGGGAGGCAGATTCTTTGTTTTTCACTTAAATATGGAAGGTTGTAGGCTGGAGCTAAAACCATCTTGCTGTTATGAGAAAAGTCTGCCTGTGAAGGCAGCCAGCCCAGGAGAAGGTAGTGTTGAGAGTTGGAGGCAGGAAAACTAGTGCCAGTGACAGCTGGAACTCTCATTAGGCTGTACCAGAAGCCAGCACTACCCCTGGTCTTTTCAGTTAGATGAGAAAATAAATGCTCATTTTGTTTAAGCTAGTTTAGAAGTTTAGATTCTTGTCACAGGTAACAGAAAAGTCCTAACTGATACATTATCCATTTTCCCAACTCACCAACACAGCTTGACTTTGAGACAATTTCCTGGCCTACCATTACAAAAAGCCTGCACACTATGTCTCCTGGATCCACGCGTTTTCAGTCTTTGTCTCTTTAAGCCTGACCAAGTTCCTTCAGAGCTGCTCACAGCAGAACTGATATCTACTATCTGTGAACATACTGCCAGCTGGTTTGAATTACTGCATTGATCTAGGATTTTAACATTACCCCAGCACTCTGTTATTCTCGTCATAAAATCTATTGGCTGAATAGATAATAGGTCCTGAAACATCCCCCCACTCCACGACACACAGAAGCAGCAATGAGTCCCAGGCCCTTGAAAACATTATTTCTTGACATTTTCAATACTTATCCTCCAAAAGCGGGTAATGTGTTTAAGACAAAAATTTGACTGACTTAATAATTAGTCAAAATCAGCAAGTTAAAGCAAATTGGAATTGAAGCAGAAATCAATGAAAGGACTCACCAATCAAGGACCAGATAGGATTGTCCTCCTCTTCAATGCTTGAAAATTGACCTATAAGATTAGCTTGAATCTCAGCACTGAAAGTGGGTAAACCTCTCTCCATCAGGGTCTTGTTAACCTCAGCACAAGTCTGAACACCAATAGAATTCAGGACTTCCTTCAAGTTAAAGGTCCTGTGAAACATAAAATGAAATTCCACCAGGGAAAGTTTTTGTTCATCAAGTTACTATTTTGAATATACAGACTTGTTTTAGATGTCTACCAGTCTTCTCTTATACCGACAATAATAACCTCTATTAGAATGAACTTATAAAATAGCAACTCCTCCCAACCACCAACCTTCTTATGTAGCAGATTTTTAAATGCTTAAAATCATTAAATTGTGTAGCAGTGTTTAAGTAGAAAAGCATAAGCAGAAAAATATGGTCCCCAAAAATGCACCTGCAACTCCATTTATATTACAGGACTATCAGAAAGGGACAGAAAACACCAATTTGCTTCTTAAAATAAACTTGTTGGTTTGAGTGGATTCATTCACACATTTTTAAAAATGCACTTGATAAATGAAGTAGACTGAATTCATTTATCTATGCCTAAGTAGTAAATCTGTAACACCAATCAAAAACAACAAATAAAGATATTCAGTGGTCAAATACCGAAAACTCTTGGCTGATCATGACCAAAGATAATAAGCTCCTTCCCATTATTCAAGTAACTGATAAATAATCTCCAATATATAGAGTCCAGAAAGTTGTAAAGGTAATTAAAGAGTGAGTTATTTAGTAGGTAAGGAAAAATAGGTAATTAGAAAAGGCATTTGTTGGGTCTGCACTATTAGGGAAAGATGACTGAAAATTCTATCTCACTATCCAGAAAGGGTCCTTAAGATAACTCTGCAAAATGGCAATTAAAGGATGAGAGAAGGGCTCAATGATAGGAAGCAGTATAATGGAGTGAGTTGGAACATAAGCTATGGTATCATGTGGAGCTGGGTTCAAATCCTGGCTCTACCACTGAACTTCTATGTGTCTAATATTTAGCTCTTAGCAGATTATCAGGCACATGGAAGAAGGAAAAGAGAAAAATAGGTCATCGTGTTGATCATCATTAACAGCAATAAGAAATGAGTTCTTGGTGTTCTGCCTTACTGGAATTTGTTATAAGCCCACATTGGACCTGATGTTGGAATTCTGTAACCCAAGGATAGACTGATTGTAATAAAATTATTACCTTCTGACTTTTTATCCACTACAATGTACTGCCCTAGTTTTTTCTTGCTTTTAATCAGTGAGTTCTTAGGCTAAAGGGAAACTGGCTAGCCATATGCAGAAAACTGATACTGGACCCCTTCCTTTCACCAGATACAAAAATCAACTCAAGATGGATTAAAGACTTAACTATAAGACCTTTAAAACCCCTAAAGGAAGACCCAGGAAATACCATTATGGACATAGGCCTTGGCAAACATTTCATGATGAATTATTCAAAAGCAAATGCAACCAAAACAAAAATAAACAAGTAGGACCTAATTAAACTAAAGAGCTTATGCACAGCAAAAGAAACTATCAAGAGAGTAAACAGCCTACAGAGTGGGAGAAAATATATGCAAACTATGCATTTAACAAAGGTCTAATATCTAGAATCTAAAGGAACTTACAACCAGCAAAAAACAACCTCATTAAAAAATGGGCAAAGGACATGAACAGATACTTCTCAAAAGAAGACTCACATGTAGCCAACAAGCATCTGAAGAAATGCTCAACATCACTAATCTTAGAGAAATGCAAATCAAAACCACAGTGAGATACCATCTCATACCAGTCTGAATGGCTATTTTTTCTTCTTTTTTGAGATGGAGTCTCACTCCATTGCCCAGGCTGGAGTGTAGTGACGCAATCTCAGCTCACTGCAACCTCTGCCTCCCAGGTTCAAGTGATTCTCCTGCCTCAGCTTCCTGAGTAGCTGGAACTACAGGCATGCGCCACCACGCTTGGCTAATTATTTTTTGTAGAGACAGGGTTTTGCCATCTTGGGCAGGCTAGTCTTGAACTCCTGACCTCAAGTGATCCACCTGCCTCAGCCTGCTAGAATGCTGGGATAACAGGTGTGAGACAACATGCCCAGCCTGAATGGGTATTATTAAAAAGTCAGAAAATAACAGATTCTGGCAAGGTTGTAGAGAAAAGAGAGCGCTTATACACTTCTGGTGGGAATGTAAATTGGTTCAGCCACTGTGGAAAGCAGTTTGGAGATTTCTAAAATAACTTAAAACAGAACTACCATTCAATTCAGCAATCTCATTACTGGGTTTATTCCCAAAGGAACAGAAATCACTCTATCAAAAAGACACATGTACTCATATGTTCATTGCAGCACTATTCACAACAGCAAAGACATGGAATCAACCTAGATGCCCATCAGTGGTGGACTGGATAAAGAAAATATGGTATATACACCATGGAATACTATACAGCTGTAAAAAGAATAAGATAACATTCTTTGCTGCAACATGGGCAAAACTGGAAACCATCATCCTAAGTGAATTATCAGAAACAAAACCAAATACCACATGTTCTCACTTATAAGTGGGAGCTAAATACTGAGTAAACATGGACACAAAGGGGAACAACAGATACTGGGTCCTACACCTAAAAGGTGGAGGTCTGGAGGAGGGTGAGGGTTGAAAAACTAACTATGCTCACTACCTGGGTGATGAAATCACTGGCACACCAAACCCCAGTGACCCTCAACTTACCCATGTAAAAAACCTGTACATGTGTCCCTAAACCTAAAAGTTGCAAAAGGGAAAAAAATTAAAAATCAACCAATCAATAAATCCTTTCAGCTCTTCAAAAAAGGTTGTCTGAGCATAAGCCATGCCTTCCACTCACAATGAAGAGGGAAAACTGTTTCTAGTTTTCAAGATGCGTCATCAAACCAAATATAAACGACATGTTGGTCTACTATTTAGTACTGTCCCTTTTTTTATACTATGAATGCTATTGCCCCGTCCATAATGAGGATAATTGAGAATTGATTGTATTCATTTCCTAACACCAGGGAAAAAATTAAACAATAAAACAACCAGATACAATTATAAAGATGATGATTTAATGGCTAGTTATTAATAGCTAGCATTCATTGAGTACATATTATGTGCCACACACCTGTACATGAATCATCTTAAGTTCTCACAACTCCAAGGTAGATATTAATACAATTATTATTCCCTTCTTACAAGTGAGGAAGTCAGGCTCATAGTAATTTGAGAACTTATTCAAGTGTTCATAGTAAGTCAATAGCAGAGCTGGGATTTAAACCCTGGTATGTCTGACCCAAAAGCCTGTCTTCTTAGTAACCACCTTCTGTATACTTTATATTAACATTTCAGCAGCACTGGGTGTTCTCTAAAGGCTTAATAAATAAAAGTTTCTGGAAAGTAATGATTACCCGTGTAGGGAAATGGTAAGATAAGACCAACTGCAAAATCAGAGGTTTCCTTTCATTATAGGTCTTGGGTCCTGGAATATTAATGAGCATCAGAATCAGGAGAAAGTTCAGATCAGGGCTCAGTCCTTGGTCTGCCCTTTTCTATCTGTGCAGCCCAAGGCAAATTCTACTCTTATCTCTAAGCTTCAGTTCAAAATGAGAAGTTGGATTCTATAACTACTTGTACTCCTTTTGGCTCTTAATAGTCTAGGATTTCATCAAGTAATTTACATGCTCTCTGAATAATAGGTGGGAGGATGAGAAGACAGGTGCATCTTCCTTCAATTACAGGAATAAAGAGGACATGCCTCTGAAGACACCTGAAAGGGAACCAGCAGGAGAAGCTGACCCATAAGAGACTCACAGAACCATCTGGCCATTCACCAAGACTAAGAATTTTCTGACTTGGATAGGAATTCCTACTGGATGATGTAAATGCAAAATCTAAATGGGATTCCAGCATTCATGAAGGTATAATACTGGAGATAAATTTAGCAAAAACCAAAATCTTCACTGGACTTGTATCACATCTCTGAAGGGCAGAACTGTCAGCACTTCTGAAGACTTCGTAGCAAGGTGGATTTGTGAAGTCAGTAAACAATTCATTGCAGAAAAATGATGAAGTCAGAACAAGCAATAGCACAATTCTAGGGAGGCCGAGGTGGGTGGATCATGAGGTCAAGAGATCGAGCCCATCCTGACCAACATGGTGAAACCCTGTCTCTACTAAAAATACAAAAATTCGCCGGGCGTGGCAGTGCACGTCTGTAGTCCCAGCTACTCGGGAGGCTGAGGCAGGAGAATCGCTCAAACCCGGGACACAGAGGTTGCAGTGAGCCCAGGCTGCGCCACTGTACTCCAGCCTGGTGACAGAGCAAGACTCTTTTTTCCAAAAACAATTTGCACAATTCTAAACACTGAGCTTGGCAGATTTCTGTGTTTCGCTTGTTTTTCTTCCAAAGCACTGTCAAAGAAAAGCTGTTGTACAAATTCATTGTAAGTGGAAATACTACACTCACCCTGGCACTTGTCATGGAAAACATCTCTCCCTTCCTATGAGAGGACATCTAAGCCTTCAGAGAGATTAAAGGAAATTCTAGAAAAAGAAAGTGTAAGATAAGCTTCTCTAAAGCGCAGTCCTGAATCTCACATCCAGATGTCCAAGGTCATTCTTGTTCTCTGAGACGCATGCAGAGCCTTAATACAAGAGGGAGCAGATGCAAAAATCGGGAACTTACTCTTTGTTCATGCCTTCGAGTAGAACAGCTGAAATCCTTTTTAACCTGTTTGCAAGCTCAGGCAGGCCTCCTGTAATAGCACCCACCATGTTGTTGGTAATTAGGGACAGGCAGGCAATAATTTTCAATTGATTCAGCTTTTCTGTCAGTTCCTGAAGACGTGCTCCATCTGTCATAAGTGTCTAACATATTTATTTAAAATATAAAAATAGAAAGGGTAGCTCAATAGCATGAAAATACAAAATAGGCAATGTCATTTCCAAATTCCCATTTTTATCTGATTTTTGCAAAATCATTAAACCACACGAAACACAGACCAGATGATTCAAAGTTAGAACTTAAGAATTAAAATACTAGGAAATTTGGGGGAAGAACAAAATCACTCACCTCTGGTAATTCTTTTTTCTGATAATCCCACTGTAACAGTTTCAAGTAACTATTATTTAGCACCAAAGTAGGGCTCAGGCTTGGCTTGGAGGTATTTTCGGCCCCAGGAGTTAAAGCACTCTCAGAAAGATAAAACAATTCTTCATTTACAGATTCTTTTATCCATTCTGTAGTCTGATCAAGAGCACCTAAGAGTGAAGAGGCCACATATTTGTTCTACAGCTGATTGATCCCTTCACCAGTGTATTCCACTTGACAGATGCTGTGTTGGGTACTGGGCATAAATGAAAAGACACAGCCATGCCCTTCAAGGAGTTATAACCCATATGGAAAGACAGATCTGTAAACTAACAACTATAACACAGTACAATGAATGCTGGTAATTGTGGGAGAAGAGGCTGTCCAGGAAATAATCTAAGAGGAAGAGCTCTGTAAGTGCTCTGGAAAAGACAGCATATGGCACATTCTAGATGCCACATTCTGGATGCCACAAACAAATCTGTATTGCTGGTCCATAAAGAACTAGGGGTAAGAGGGTTGTAGCAGATGGCATTGGATGGGTGGTTAGAAGTCAGCCTTGAGTTTGTGCAGAGAAGGTATTTAAAGTCATTAATTTTCACACATTTTTGGTAAAAGGTGAAAGATTTATACAATCTGAAGAGAAAACAGAGTATAATTATTACACATTTTTGGGTCTTAGACCGCCTTTAATATCTAATTAGAGATACGCCTTTCCCAAGGTGAATGTGCACACTCACATGCACGTGTCCACAAACAATTGTCATTCTCTCTTACCAGATTCATAGTCCCCAGGTTACAAACACCAGCGACGGGAATGGGGAGTTTTGGATAATATTATTTTCTTTCTTTCTTTTTTTTTTCCAGACGGGGTCTTGCTCTGTCACTCAGGCTGGAGTGCAGTGGCGTGATCTCAGCTCACTGCAACCTCCACCTCCCAGGTTCAAGCGATTCTCCTGCCTCAGCCTCCTGAGTAGCTGGAACTATAGGCGTGCGCCACCACATCCAGATAATTTTTGTATTTTTAGTAGAGATGGGGTTTCACCATGCTGGCCAGGATGGTCTTGATCTCCTGACCTCATGATCCACCCACCTCGGCCTCCCAAAGTGTTGGGATTACAGGCGTGAGCCACTGCACCCGGATGAATATTATTATTTTCAACATGGAACCCATATGATCAGATATGTATGTTAGAAAAATTGCTTGGAAAGAAAGACTGAATTAGTGGAGGGAGAGTAAATTGTTGCAGTGGTTCAGACAAGAGAGTGAATGGATAAGGCAGTGGAAGTGAGGGGTAAGGAGGAGAAAAGTGACAAATATTTAGGGGGAGCACCCACAGGTCTTGGTGACCACTTACATGTAGAGAGTAGGAAAGGAGTATTATAGGATGACTCCCAGATTTGTACCTTGGACACCTGAATGAATGCTTGTGCCATCTACCAAGATACAGAATATAGGACAAAGAGGTTCTGAAATAAATCTTTCCCATAACCTTTCTAAGGCCACCACCAATCTCCTGGTTGTCAAATCCAACAAACATGTCCTTCCTATTTTTTTTAAACACCTCTGTAATACAGACATCTCTTAGTACAGCCCTCCAGAAACTCTTTCCCTGGCTTTTCTGATACCACTCTTCCTTAGTTTCCCCTAGCCGTGCTTCTGCATTTCATACCTGGGTTGAGAAGACAGGATGAGAAGATAGGTACATCTCCCTTCAATTACAGGAAAATGTTCCTCTGCCTGTTCCTTAAATGGTGATGCTTCCAAGCACTCTACCCAATCCTCATTGATTTGGTACTCTTCAATCTCACTAGACCATCTTACTCGTTTCTGTGGTTTCTATTTCCACCCATTTCCCATAAGGCTCCCAAATCTGTATCTCCAGCCCTCACTTCTCTCCTGAGCTTTTGATTTCCTCATTTGTAGAATGAGCAAGTGGGAGGAGAGTCACTAAATATGAAGTTGAGCAGAGATGCCCAGTATAGTACACTGCTACATAGTGTTTCCATCATCCAGATATAACAGGTACTTTATACCTGTTATATGTACCATCTTGAGATTCTTTAATGTCAAGACTATAGACAATAGTAAGATAATTTGGAAGTGAAGAGTTTTTAGTATTTGTTTTCCTTTACTTTTTATAATTATTATTATTTTGTTTTTTCACACATATAAATATGTTTATATTTACAGACATAATAAATTCGTACAAGAAAATGTTCAGTTCTTAAGTGTTCAGTTTGGTGAGTTTTGACTATTCTATGTACCTGTGCAACTACCACCTAAAACAAGATATAGACGATATCCATTACCCCAGAAAGTTCTCTCGTCTCCCTTTCCAGTCAATGTGCACCTCACTCAACTACTTTTAACTCCTAACTGCATGAATTAGTTTGCCTTCTAGAAATTCATATAAATGGAATCATAAAGTACCTAGCATAGTGTTTCTGACATTTATCCACATTGTCTTATATATCACAGTTCATTACTTTTTAGGGCTTTAAAAATAACTTTTAAATTTTGAAATAGCTTAAACTATTTCAAAATAAAAGACTTAAAAAGTTGTGAAAATAGTACAGACAGTTCCTGTATACCCTTCACCCAGCTGCCCCCAAGGACAGCATCTTAAATAACTACAGTATATTGTCAAAATCAGGAAACTGACATGGGTACAATACCATTAACTTATACTGATTTTACCAGTTTTTACATGCATTCTTTATGTGTGTAGTTCTAAGAAATTTTATTACATATGTGGATTCCTGTAACCATCAGGATACTCAACTATTTCATCACTGTAAAATATCTCCTCATGTTACCTCCCAGTAGTCACACTCTCACCTCAACCCTAACTTCTGGTAACCAATGATCACCATAACTATGTCACTTCAAGAATGTTATGTAAATAGAATCATACAATATGTAGCTGTTATGGACTGTTTGTGTCCACCTGCCACCCAAATTCCTATCATGAAGCCCTAACTTCCACTGTGATGACATTTGGAGATGGAGAATTTGGGAGGTAATTAGGGTTAGATGAGGTCATGAGGGTTGATACCCTTAAAAGAGGAGACAAAAGAGGAGACTCTCTTTCCATCTGCACACACTGAGAAATAGGCATGTCTATAGTGCCAGGTGGAAAGCCCTCATCAGGAACCAAATCAGCTGGCACTTTCATTTTGGACTTTCAGCCTTGAGAACTATGAAAAATAAACTAATATTGTTGAAGCTACCCAGTCTGTGGTACTTTGTTATGGCAGCCTGAGCAGACCAGTAAAATGACCCTTTGAGATTGGCTTTGTTTTCTAAGCATCCATCCAAGTTGTATGTATCTATAGTTCATTCCTCTTTATTACTGAGTAGTATTCTATTGTATGGATATAGCACAGTTTGTTTATCCATTTACCAGTGGAGAGTCCTTTTGGTTGTTTCAGTTTGGGGTTTTACAAATAAGGCTGATATGAATATTTATGTACAGGTTTCTGTGTGAATGTACGTTTACAATTCTTGGGGATAAAGACTCAGTATTGCAATTACTAGGTTGTAAGTGTGTTTAATAAGAAATTGCCTAATGATTTCCCAGAGTTTTACCTTTGTTTTTAATATAATATATTTAATTGTAAATTTATATAATTTAATTTTTAGTAATGGGTATGTTTACTAGCTCACAAAATTCCTTCAAATATAGCAAATGGCTCCCAAGTCTGTACCAACCACTTCCAGCCTACCACTGACAGTGTCCATTTCTAAAATTAATTATGTCAAACAGAGCCCAGTATAATTGGGCAGACAAGTCTTTTACATTTATTCCTTGAAACAGATTTGACAAGAACACAAACAAAAGTTGCAGTGCAAAGAGACTCATCAGCAACAGTCTGTTCCGCAATAGGATTTAGAAAGCACGACAGAGAATGAAGCAGCAGCTTGACTGGGGAGTCAGCTTTGCATTGCAGATGAATGAATCTCAACTTAGAGCAACCTAATATCAAAGCAATCAACATGTGACTAAGAACTTGTGCTAGGCTCCCGCCCGTGCAGTAGTTGGGAGCGCGGGACTGAGCCAGGCAGTCTCAACTTCGGTGTATGCTTTGGGCAGGTTACCTAACGTCTCCTCAGTTTCCTCTGTCTGTGAACTGGGGATAATAGTATTCCTCCTGAAGCTGTGGTAAAGATTCAACAAACTAGTACATACAAAACACTTGGAACCATTTCTGGCACAAAGGAAATGCCCCTAAGTGTTAGCAATTGTTACATTAGCTCATTTAACTCTGTAAACAACCTTTAAGGAGGGGGATTATTGTCTCTAGAGGGCTCCTCAGGTTCTCTGCCTGATACATGACAGCTGCCTTATTAATGAAGTTACCTCAGACACAGTGATCACCTGTGGAAGAAGAAGAGTGAGTAGGCTAAGCAGTGGGTTGGTTAAAATGAGCTTTTTTGGAAACTTGACTTTTTCTGTGTGTGTAAATACCAGTTAGTGTGCTAGCATGAGGGAGCAGAATCTAGGCAGGTCCCCTTAAAGAAAAGCCAATGCTTTAAAGGAGATGTTACCTAGAAAACGTGCAGACACTGAAAATCTAGTTTATGCAGTATGATCCCTGGTATTTGGCAAGGGTTATTCCAGAAGGCAAGATGGGAGAGGGAGAAGGAAGCAGTGAGGAAGGAAGAAATCACTGAACTTTAGTGTCATACTTAATTTGACCTTAAAGACTATGACCTTAAAGACAATGTCCAGTTCAATTGTCCTTCCACTTTAGACAAGTTTATCAAGTTCAGTTCTTCTGGATAAAAAATATGTATCACTGGAAATGAGGTTTTTTACTTGAATTCATTTCATTTTTAAGCATATGGCACTTAAATATTACTATAATATAGGTTATCAGGTGCCTAATAGTTATTATTAGCACAGTTCCCTTGATATTAACAGTTTCTATGACAAACAACTCACACAGAGTTGCTCCAAAAGGTGCCTCTGCAGGGGCTTGCTTCTGCAAGTGGCAATGGCTCCGTCTAGACAATGGAAAGAAGGCAAGAAGAAGAAAGCACCCACCATCAGCCATGACTAGCTGCAATGAGACTGATTCCACATACAAAACAACCCCCAAGTGCTCAACAGCCACCGGACTTCCTTGCTTATTGAAGCCCAAATTTTCCTGGAGCATGAGATGGTTCCTTGGGTCATCATGAAATGGATTCATTCTGATTCTTTATTTAGGGTGTCTCAACCTCGGCACTATTGACATTTTGAACTGGATAATTCTCCATTGTTGGGTGCTGTCCTGTTCACTATACAATGTTTAGCAGCATCCCTAAGCTCTACCTACTAGATGCCCTTCCTTAGCCTCCCACCCTGCCCTGTCAGGATGGGACAGCCAAGTGTCTCCAGACATGGCTAAATATTGTGGGGCGGGGGCAGTGGCAGTGGCAAAATCACCCCTAAGAGAACCATGTTGAGAACCATGGACTTAGATGACAAATAGTATTTATTTACTTTTGCTCATAAGCAGTTCTTCTAACTTTGAATAAAATGTCTCTTACATCATGAACTAAATGAAATTTGACATGCCAAGGCTATTCCAGGAGGCTGAAAGTTTGGAGGCAGTAATTCTCTACTGGGCCTGTCTGCCTTAGGGCAAAATTCACTTTATTTTGCTTTAGACCCAGTTCTAAGGTTTCCCACTAGAAACAAATTGCTTTTTATACTACAGTTCTTTTAAAATTATATATTTGGTAGAATTTATAAGGTGACAATTGCCAAGAAATACAGCCTGAATACAGGTGCAGATTAGAGAGGGAGAGTGAGAGTGAGGGAGAGCGAGAGCAAAAGAAATAGACTGAAATTCTTCCTGGGACCCAGCACTTGAGTAGGGATAATTTATGAGTAGTTCTGTTTGCCACACTAAAGCAACACCACCCCCAGAATTTCGCAACTCTTGTTTCTCCTCAGTTGGCAAATGTTGTTTTTGGTTTGCTGGTTCTGTTTTATAAAGATGGAAAAGACTTGCAGTCTTTCATTTAAGACATCCAACTGAGAAAGCACGAGTGGAAATCATCATCGTGAATATAATTACAATGTGGCAGTAATAAGCACTTATACTGCAAGTTTAATCATTCACAGCTGACACATTTAAGAGCCCATTTAGTTACCTTGAACAAAAGCAACAGTGTGGCATAGTGGTTCTCAATCCTGGCTGACTTTAGAATCACCTGGGGAGCTTTAAAACGAAAAAACTGTTCATGGGCACAGCTCCTGGAGACTTTGATTTATTCTGTCTGAGGCAGGGCTCAGGCCTCTGTGTTTAAATGCCCCAGATGATTCTAACTTGTAGTCCGACTTGAGAACGACTGGTAAAGCAGAAGGAGCATGCGTTTAGAGAGAAACGCTGGCTCTTCTCTCAGGGATCTGCAGAGACTTCACTCTCACAGGCTGGCACGGTGACTCTTCTCTGTGGCTCCAAAGCAAGGTCAGCCTCATGAGGCACCTGCAACCTCGGCTTTTCCTGGGGACAGGATTAAGAGTTTTTCCACTCATTCGTTTATTCGACGAAAACTACTGGGTACCTACTTAGTCCCAGGTATTGTACCAAGTACTGGGGATTTAAAGGTAAATAAGCACAGTCCCTGCACTCAAGAAGTTCCTAGTCTGGTAAGAGGGAGAGACAGACACCAGAATAAGCAATGGTATTACAGGCGCTTCTACCCCAATTTTCAGTTGGAAAAATGTAGTTTCCTTATCCACGACATCTCTTTTTGGCCTGGCAACATCTCACTTTCCCTTCTTTTGGTGCTGGTTTTCTCTGAGAAACCATTTCCTCTGGTTCTATGTTTTCTTTTGTGAGTCTCAATTCAGAGGCCCTATCTTCCCGACCAGGGGCTGGCCGAGCAGAGTCACGTGCCCAGCAGAGCCGACTCCTTCCCGGGATCTGAGTGGTGACAGTGTTCAGGGATGGCCCATGTTTATAGCCCACATCAACCATCGTGACAAGGGAGACTTGCTATCCCTTGGTTATTCTTATCCAGATTTGTGACATTCTTCTGATTTCTGACATTTTGGCTTTTCCTTTGATTCTGTGAACTTCCTCCATCCTTCTATTCACTTCCGTTTGGCTAAGTCAGCTATAGTTGGTTTCTGTTGCTTGCAATACAACTCAGTTGTATTGCAATATAACACAAAACTGAAAAATTCAAAGAAGGCTGAAAAAGTAGCAGCTTGGTTTAGTCTGGACTTGGATTTGGGAGACCTGGTTTCCAGTCCTAGCTCCACTGTTTTTTCTGTTTTTGTTTGATTTTTTTTTTCTGAGACAGACACTCGCTCTGTTGCCCAGGCTGGAGTGCAGTAGTGCAATCTCGGCTCGCTCTAGCCTCTGCCTCCCGGGTTCAAGTGATTCTCCTGCCTCAGTCTCTCAGTAGCTGGGATCACAGGCACACGCCACCACACCTGGCTAATTTCTGTATTTTTAGTAGAGACGGGGTTTCACCATGTTGGCCAGGATAGTCTCGATCTCCTGAACTCATGATCTGCCCGCCTTGGCCTCTCAAAGTGCTGGGATTACAGGTGTGAGCCACTGCACCCAGCCTCCACTGTTTACTTAGCTGAATGACTGAGTCTAAGGAGGTCGTCACTGAGCATGTTTGCTCTTCTTTAAAATGTTCCATAAATATTTCTTGAATGCCTCATGTGACAGATGAAGAGAATCACAATAGAGTTTCATATATTCTGAAAGAGATATTTATGTCCCGCAGAATTTTTTAAAAGAATAATATGAAATAAAGTTCATGAAAACATTTGATCAGATATAAGATATTGTCTAAAAAAAGCCTTTCTTTCTGGGTATCTTCAAAATTACTTATGGCCCCCACCCAGGGATCATCTCTTGCTCTTTTCACAGATAATTTACATGTTGGATCTAATGTTATCTTGTTGCTACTTACTTAGTACAAATAATCATTCCTAAGGTTTTCCTGCCTATATTTAAAATAGGCAATTACATAAAATCTCCTCTTAGGCAAAAGAAAACATTTTCCTGGAGCCAATTCAGAAATCTGGAGTACTTCTCTGTATTAATTTTCTAATAATTCTTATATAATCATGTGTACACAAAAATCCAACACTTTTGTCCTTCTGTATGATACTATGAGGCTCTTATTTTGATATTAGGGCACAGGGGCCGACTTTTGGCAGAGTGACTTGGGGACATAATTAACAGCTGACATACACTCTGCTTCTGGGACTCTTGATTTCTCTTGCTAAGCAATAATGACCTATATGCAAAGCTGGGTTTGCTCTATTCTTAAATCTCTGAATATATCCGAGTCAATAGAAAAGTTGCAAATGGATTACAGGTCACTAAGCCTGGGTTTTAAAAAGAGAAGCAAGCCAGGTGCAGTGGCTCATGCCTGTAATCCCAGCAACTTGAGAGGCAGGAAGAAGCCAGTAGTTAAGAGACCAGCTTGAGCAACACAGTGAGACCCCTGTCTCTACAAAAAGTTTTAAAAATTAGCCAGGTGTGGTGGCACATGCCTATAGTCCTAGCTACTTGGGAAGCTGAGACAGGAGAATCCCTTGAGTCCAAGAATTGGAGGCTACAGTAAGTTATGATCATGCCACTGCACCCCAGCCTGGGCAATAGAGTGAGATTCTGTCTCTTAAAGACAAACAAAAAAACAAACGAACAAAAAACAGAAAAAAAAGAGGCAAATAATTTGAGATGAACAAAATCATAATTCACCCTATTAGGGAATTTGCTCAAGATTCCAAGCTATCTTGATTAAAGATATGCGTGCATTTGCACATGTGTTTACATACACAGGTACACAAATGAAACCAACCACTAAGTCTCAGGAAAATGCTGCTGTGGACAGTTGCCACAGTTCAGGTTTCAGATCCAGGTTCGACATAGCATTCTACTTCACTTTACTCCCTCCCCTTTGAAGCTACAACAACATAGCCCTTGGAGTCATAGAGTTTTGGTTGTAGAACAAAACTTAGAAGTTATCTGACTAGACAACTGGCTATCCAGATGACTAAATCATCTGCCAGATGATGTGAGAGATCCCTCTGCAATATCCCCTACAGCTGATAACTTGTTTGAAGAGACAGGGTTTCACAGTATCTAAAGCACACGCTTTGAGTCAGAGACACATCTGGGTTACCCAGGCTCTACCCCTTACTAGTAGTCATCTAGGCTAAGTACCTTAACTTCACTTCCCTCAGTTGTAATTAAGGGGTGATAACAGTACCAACCTCATAGGGCTAGTGTGATGCTTGAATAGACTACTTAAGCGGTACAGTAAGGACTTAGCATGTAGTAAGTGCTCATACAAAATGTTAGCTAGCACTGACTACTGCTGTAATAGGCCCATTCCAAAGTTAAAACAGCTCCAACTATCAGAAAGGTCAAAAC
Source organism: Macaca thibetana thibetana (assembly GCF_024542745.1). Taxonomy (NCBI): domain Eukaryota; kingdom Metazoa; phylum Chordata; class Mammalia; order Primates; family Cercopithecidae; genus Macaca; species Macaca thibetana. Next base: position 102,534,576 of record NC_065588.1, on the reverse strand, counting down.
CAGCTGTCTGCTTCCTCCCTCTCATGAATCCTAGTCTGCCCTACAGAATTTCACCAGTCTCTGAGTCACTGGCAACAGAGAGGGTGGGTGGGGCCGTGGCCCACCTGAGTCTCCTTGTTACCAAGCAGAACATGCCCAGCTTCCTCGACGGTTCCTCATGTGGCCTCCATGATCAATGTGTTCTCCTCTGGACGTGCTCCTGCCTGCCAGGGCCCCTTTAAATGTGGCACCTGTTTTGTCTTTTTTATATAAGGCCATTGTGTTGATTATTTGGGCAGAAACCACCTAACTCAGCCTTAAATAGTGGTTAATTAAACCCCAGAGGCTTGTGTCAAAAGTTTGCCAAGAGCAGTTAGCCAGCTTCTTGCCAGCTGTGCAACCTCTAGCATCTCAGTTTCCTTGCCTGTAAGATAAAGGGAATAACAGTACCTACTTCACTGGGTAACTGGTAATTGTGAAGATTCCATGAGCTAAGATTTCTTCTACTCCTATTCTTCCCTGATCCCCCTCCAGTCTGGTTTTTGTTTGTTTGTTTGTTTTTGAGACAGAGTCTCACTCAGCTGCCCAGACTGGAGTGCAGTGACGTGATCTTGGCTCACTGCAACCACCATCTCCCAGGTTCAAGCGATTCTCCCGTTTCAGCCTCCTGAGTAGCTGGGATTACAGGCACCCGCCATTATGCCCGGCTAATTTTTATATTTTAGTAGAGAAGGGGTTTCACCATGTTGGCCAGGCTGGTCTTGAACTCCGGACCTCAGGTGATCCGCCCGCCTCGGCTCCCAAAGTGCTAGGATTATAGGCATGAGCCACCGTGCCTGCCCCGTCTGGTTTTAATGCACACAAATCCACTGAAACCACTCTCATCAAGGTTACCGACCATCATCATACAGTCAAATCCAATGGTCAAGTTGGCCTGTGTCTTTCTTGACCACTTAGCAATGCTTGTCATATCCAATCATGCCTTCCTTCTCCAAATACCTTCTTCACGTATCTCTTACAGGACACCCCCCTCTTCTGACTGTCACACTACCTCTCTGGCTACTCCCTCACAGTCTCCATTGCTAGATCCTCCTCCTCATCTCAACTTCAGCTTTTAGCTGCTTGACTGCCCCATGTCAGTTTCTTTCAGAGTCCATACTCACTCCCCCTAGGTAGTCTCACCCAGTGTAATATAATGGATAGGAACATGGACTGTGGAGGCAAGCTGCCTTCCTAGGTGGACCCCTATACTTTTAAGTTGTGTTATATAGGCCAGTGACTTAACCTCAAGGTGCCTCAGTTTCCGCACCCATAGAATGGGGGGTAACTTCATATAGTTGTTGCAAGGATTAAATTAGTTCATACAGGTAAAGTACTTAGAATGTGATAAGGATTTTCTAAGTGTTAACTAGTACCCAGTTCCATGGCTTTCTATATCACATATATACATCTACTGATTATTCCCAAATGTATATACACAGTTTCCATTATTCCTCTGAACTCCTCATTCATATCTAAATGCCTACCTGACATCTCCACATTGATGTCAAATGAAACCTCAAAAGTTCATATCACCAAAACTGAACTCTTGATTCCATGTCATCTCCCAATCTTCTTTCCCCTAGTCTCCCCGGTTTCACTCAAACTGTATCACCATTCACCCAGTTGTACGGGCCAAAAACCTTAGAGTCATCCTTAACTCTTTTCTCCCTTATCCAACCTTCAGCAAATCTGATTACTCCACCTTCAAAATGTATCCAGAATCTGGTCTCTCCTCACTCCTTCCACCACTACCATCTGGAACAAGCCACCATCATTTCTTGCCTGAGCAACTGCAATGCCATCTAATTGGTGCCTCTGTTTCCCTCTTTGTTCCCACATGATCTATTCTGTAGCCAGGAACAAGAATATTCTTCAAAAATGAAAATCAGATGTTGCTCCCCTGATTAAAACTCTCTGATGAGTTTCCACCACATGTGGAATGAAATCCAAACTCCTCTCATTTACTAACAATGCTCTAAGTGATCTGCCTTTATCTCCTTTTCAGCCTCATCTCTTACCACTCTCCCCTTACCTACTCTACTCCAGTCATAATGTCTGCCCTGTGTTTGTCAAACTCATAAGCAAGTTTCTGCTTCAGAGCCTTTGTACTTGCAGTCCCTCAGGCTAGAATGTTCTTTTCCCCATCTTTACATGCCCCTTCCTCATTTCTTTGCAAACTTTACTCAAATGTTACTTATAGAGACCTTCACAGTCCATCACATCTAAAAAACAACCTGTCCTCACTTCCGACCCTTACTGTCCCTTTATCCTATTTTTCTTCGTAGCACTTAATAATACACATATATGTTTATTTATTTGCCCAGTTATACATAAATAAAGACGTTTATTTATTTGTCATGCCTACTAGAATGTCAGCTCCTTGGGGACGGCAACTGTATTCCATTCTGTTCTCTGCAGTATCCACTGCACCTAGGCAGTGTCTGAAACACAGGAGGCACTCAATAAATATATCTTGAATGAATGAAGAAACAAATAGTGCTTAGCACAGCTCCTGGACAGAATAAACAACTGTAAGTTTGTAATGTCAATTTTCGAAGGTAAAAAAATGTTTAATAGAAAGGCCAAAATTCTTTAGTGATACTATATATGATGTCAAAAATGAAAACATCACATTTTAACTTAATTTCAATATAAATACACATTATATTATACTCACTTGGAGTTTCTTCTAAAATTTCCTGGAACTTGGTTCTCTCATATTCCACCAACTGGCGTTGAAGGTGTGGTCTGAGACTCATAATTGTAAAATTGGCCATGTCCATTTTCATGAGGTCCAGGACATGGAATATTTGTCTAAAAATTTTAGAATTAAAATGGAGAGATGATTAAGAAGTGAAGCTGAAATTCACTAACAATGATCTATGTTCCAGGCCGAAAACAATAAACATCCCCAAAATGGTTTTAAAGTTTCAATTGCCATTTGGTAGGGTCATGTTTCATAGAAGGTCATATGTGTGTACTGCAAATGTGTTCTTCCACAGATCTCAAGAGTAATTATTTGAAGCATAAACAATCTTAATGATGTAAGAAAAATTCAAGAGGGAATTTTCATTTGAAAGCCCCTGAAATTTTAAAGAGCCTGGACACAGGGCATATGGCTTCTATTCCTTAGGGAATAAGAAAAATTAAAAAAAGAAAGGACAAGGCAGTGAGGCACTGAGGAAAAATACTTCCTTTTAGAGTTAAGCAGCCCTGTGCTCAAACCCAGCTTTGCAACTCACCAGATTTGTGGGCATATACACAAGTAAATCAGTCTCTCTGAGCCTCAGTTTCCTCATCTGTGAAAGAGGACAACCTCAACCTTGGAGGGATGTTGTGAACAGTCAATGAGATAACAATCGTAAAGTGCAGGGGGCAGTAGCATCCAGTAGGCGCTCAACAAATGACCATGATGAACATCACAGATTTGAGATTGTACTAGGGTAATAAGACAACTAGAAGCAAGGATCCCATAACTGAGGAATTACAATCTGCCAGAGCCAAGCACGACTCTAAGGGTACCTAACACCCGTTCGACAGAGACTGTCACTTTGAGAGTCGATCAACCTGCCCAAGATCACAAAGTAAATTACCCACTACATGCAGACTGGTCTTTCTCCTACCTTTCCAAAACATTTACATCAAACTCAATTCTCAATGTGGCCACCACACACAAAAAAGAAGAAAAGTCCACTTCAATGGCAAAAAGTGTGGCAGACTCTTCTTTCCTCTTAGATCACAAGGAAGTTGTCATCTATGTGGCCAGATGAGATCCTCGTGACATAATATGCACCCCACTTCCTCAGAGAAGCTCCAGCAGACGTGGCTGGCTGACCACTAAAGGCCCGTGCTCCCTCCCCGCAGTGCAGATTTGTGGCTGTGAAAAGTCTTTCCAGGCTGTGACTACCCTTCTCAACTCCCCTTTCAATCTAGGTGGGATCATGTGACTAGTCATGGTCAAAGGGAATGTGTCACTTCGGGGCTGAGGTGGCTATATATTACATATGTCTCCCCCATGGTCTCTTTCCCATTTGCCAGCTGAAAGGAGAGGACTCTAAGGACCTGAGCAAGGGTAGAGCCAAGCAAAGGAGGTTGGGTCCTTGGATGAGATGTGGAGAGTTGTCTGATCAAGGACCCCTGAATTGGACTGCGACATCAGTGAGAAACAAACTTTTATTGGATAAACCACTGAGAATTTAGAGTTTACATGTTATAGCAGCTAGTGACCGTAACTAATAAAGAAGCCTCGACCAGATTAGGTCCCTTGTCGGAGACTCTGTTAAGACCCTCTACCTCCCCTTCCACTTATCACAACTGTAATTAATTGTTCAAGGTCTCTCTCCCCATTAGACTCCCGGAATCAGGGATTATATCTGTCTTTTTCATCACTGCATCTCCAGGGCCCACTATGTGCCAACTAACAACCTTGTCAGATCATTCTATGTGAAAACTCTCTGCATACAGTAAATAATTGACATGGTCTCTGCTTATATGGTTTTCTTCTAAGGTCAGTAATTTATTTGGGGTACTAGTTGTTATTCTGTGTTCACCGATGCCCAACTTCCCTTCTGAATGAACTCAAAGATACTCTAGGAAATGCAAACAGCAAAAGTGCTAACCTCAGCACCTCCACGATGTTGCCAGTAGCCTTTAACTCTCTGATATCGTTATCTCGCACGGGAGCACACAGCTTTCCCATCGTACTGATGACATAGTTGGCCAGGCCTTGGATGTCAACAGCACTGTGCTCAGCCTGCTGCCTAATGAGGTCTGTGTCCAAAACTTCACAGATCTGGTTGCGAAGCCGGTTGCCACCGGGAGTCAGAAAAGAGAGAAGAATCTACAGAGAAACAAATAAAAATTAACAGCATCATGATGTGAATAAAAGCTGTCACTTTTCACCTCAGTGTCTAGATGACCAAGCCCTTTGCCCACATTTTAGTGCCTTACATGCCACAGAAGTTGACACTGACTGCATGGTGGATCAGAGGAGCATTCCAGTGTCTCAACTCTAAAAAGAAAGGTCTATCTTCTGAATTAAAGTGCCCCCACCATGGGAAATTCCTGCTCCTGTAAGAATAAAAACAGCTAGCAAGGAAGCAAGATTTTTGAAAGCACAGTAAGTCCTTACTTCACATTGCTGACAGGTTCCTGGAAATTGCAACTTTAAGTGAAATGATATATAATGAAACCAGTTTTACTATAGGCTAATTGATATAAACAACGGTTAAGTTTCTATGGCATATTTCTGGTCACAAAAAAAAATCACCAAACTTCTCAATAAAGACCCCAAACACTTCTAATATTAAACACTGAGATAAATGTGAGCTATACATACAAGAAAAATTAATAAAAACAAGAGAATGATTTACCCAATTTTTGGTGAATCAATGAGTGACAGCTGCCATGGTGGTATGTTAAATTGGGGAAGAAATGTTTGCAAACAAAAACTGTTAAGGAACACCACCTACCACCACACAGTTCAAAAATAAATAGTAATTATGATAGGCTCACTGAGCACTTTCTTTTTTTTTTTTTTTTTTTTTTTTTTTTTTTGAGGCGGAGTCTCGCTCTGTCGCCCAGGCTGGAGTGCAGTGGCGTGATCTCGGCTCACTGCAAGCTCCGCCTCCCGGGTTCCCGCCATTCTCCTGCCTCAGCCTCCTGAGTAGCTGGGACTACAGGCGCCGCCACCACGCCTGGCTAATTTTTTTTTATTTTTAGTGGAGACGGGGTTTCATTGTGTTAGCCAGGATGGTCTCGATCTCCTGACCTCGTGATCCGCCCGTCTCGGCCTCCCAAAGTGCTGGGATTACAGGCTTGAGCCACCGCGCCCGGCCTCACTGAGCACTTTCATAGCACATTGTTTATTGTTGTGCATCTGTATGATTATCGAATACTTTATGAATTTTTATGTTACAATAACTTGTATTCATTCATTTTCCAACCTGCTTACTCCAGTTCAGGGATGCAAGTGGCCGGAGCCTACCATGGCAGCTCAGAGCATAAGGCAGGAACCAGCCTGGGACAGGATGCCATCCCACTGCAGGATGCACTCACTCATACACCCACACTCACTCAGACTGAGACCATTTAGACTTGTCAATGAACTTAACATGCATATCTTTGGGATGAGGGAGGAAACCAGAGTACCCAAAGAAAAGCTATGCAGACATGGGGAGATCATACAACCTCCACACAGACGGCAGCCCCAGCTAGGAATCTATCTTTTTACTTTTTCTTTCTTTTTTTTTTTTTTGAGATGGAGTCTCACTCTGTCATCAGGCTGGAGTGCAGTGGCACGATCTCGGCTCACTGCAATCTCCGACTCCCAGATTCAAGCAATTCTCCTGCCTCAGCCTCCTGAGTAGCTGGGATTACAAGTGTGCACCACCACACCCAGCTAATTTTTGTATTTTTAGTTACAGATGGGGTCAACATGTTGGCCAGGATGGTCTCGATCCCCTGACCTTGTGATCCGCCCACCTGGGCCTCCAAAAGTGCTGGGATTACAGGCGTGAGCCACCGCCTGGCTGGAATCTATCTTTTTGCTTATCAACATTGTAAAGAAAAAACATTGAACAAATCAATAGGATGCGAGGATCTGCTGCATTTCAAAACATCTACAGGTAAAAGTTCAGGGACAAAAGAACAAGTTGCAGACCATAGCTCTAAAAGAACTCTTTAAAAAAAGGATAGATGAAAATATCCCATAGGGTCTATTAAGTATATTTTACACATAGAATATTTATTATATATGAGCAGCCTATTTATTGATTATTCAGTTAACAGACGACACTGTGCTTATCCACACAGCACATGCTTAGGAGCCTGCGCTCTGAGCCAGTGTGGCTCAGTTCAAGTCCCTCTCTATCCCTCAAAGCTGTGTGACCCTGCATGAGTCAGAAAACTTGTTTTTTTAAATAAATAAGAATAACAGGAGCAACTACTGCACAGCATTCTGATAAGAAATGAACACTGTAGTACAAGTGCCTTGTAAATGTTGGCTAGCATTACAACTGTCACCTCATTTAGTTCTTGTGACTACCCTAGAAGTACTCAGGAAAGAGAAACTTAAAGAGGGAACCTATCACTAAACCAGGACAACAATCTAACTCTAGAGCCTCTACCCTTTAGCATCACCCTAAGCTGTGTCCACAGCACTATTTTCCCAGCCTTCACTCTACTCCAGGAGGCGCAGGGGAAACCCTGTCAGTGAATTTGATCCTTTTTTGAAAAAACGTGGCCAGTACTAAAGGACATACAACAATCTTTGGGGGAAAAAAAACTGCTATACTTTCAATATTTGTGTTTTCCTCTGTCCCCAAATTCGTATGTTGAAACCCAATCCCGAATGGAATGGTATTAGAAGGTGGGGCCTTTGGGAGGTGATTAAGTCATAAGGGTAAGGTCCATATGAATGGAACTGTACCCTTATAAAAGAGACCCTAGGCTGGGCGCGGTGGCTCACACCTGTAATCCCAGCACTTTGGGAGGCCAAGGCGGGCAAATCATGAGGTCAGGAGATTAAGACCATCCTGGCTAACACAGTGAAACCCCGTCTCTATTGAAAATATAAAAAAATTAGCTAGGTGTGGTGGCACACACCTATAGTCCCAGATACTCGGGAGGCTGAGGCAGGAGAATCACTTGAACCTGGGAGGCAGAGGTTGCCGTGAGCCGAGATTGTGCCACCACACCCCAGCCTGGGCAACAGAGTGAGACTCCGTCTCTAAACAAAACAACAACAAAAAGACCCTAAAGAGCTTCTCTGCACTTTCTGCCATGTGAGGACACAGCAAGAAGGCACCATCTATGAATCAGGGAGTGAGCCCTCACCAGATGCCAAATCTGCTGGTGCTTTGATCTTGGACTTCCCAGCCTCCGGTACTGTGAGAAGTAAATTTCTACTGTTTACAAGCCACCCAGGCTATGCCAGTCTGTTATGGCAGCCCACCTGGAGCAAGACGCTAACTGACACAGACAACACAGCAACTTGCCTCTCTGATTTCTTCAAACAGTTTGATGGCATGTTCAAACTCAGGAGGGTCAGCATTTAGTTCTGAATCCAAGACGTCCCAGAAGGCCTGGTGAACAATGTGCTTCACTCGACCAGCCAAACTATGGCAATAAAATGAATTGTTTTTTAAAATAAGCATCATTTTTTGCTGATTATAAAAGAAATATCCTCATTGTAGAAATCTTATAAAATGTAAAAAAAAAAAAAAAAAAAAAAAAAAACCAGAATTGTCCTTAATCCCATTATTAATCTTTTAATATTTTTCTTGTTGAATGCATTATTTTAACATAGCTAAGCGCATATATGCAAAATATATACTTTTCATTTAACATTCTGTCCTGTTTCCCCTAGACCTTGAAAATGCTTTCAATAACTTCATAAAATTCTGTCCTAAAGAGATTTCATAATTTATGTAGCTATCCTTCTATTCAGATCTTTAGACTTGTTCTACATTTTTGGGATGAGATGGCAAAGTTGCTCTTCCTCACCAGCTGAAATTTCATGGCATGGAATAGAACAGATTGGCCCCAAGGGCACATGCATTTGAATGCCTGCCAACTTCAGCTTAGGTGTCCCATTTAAAGTTAGCCAGACCAAACTGCCGAAATAGAAGCCTTCTGAGGAAGCGCTCACAATAGAATAAGTGGCCACCTTGCTTCACCCCTTATGTCAATCCCTTAAAATAGGTGCACATTAAAATACACATTCCTACCTCACTCCTATACCATTTAGCAACAGCTTTTAGAAAACCACATCCCTCCACTGTAATTACTGACGAGGCTGTTTTCCCACAGAGCTATATACCTTTCCCAAGCAGAGGCCATAAGACCTTCATGTAGGTACTTACCATTGTGCCTAGCACAGTGCCTGATATATAGTGAGTGCTTGACAAATGCATGGTGAATGAATTCATAATTTGATAATTATATCTCTTTTTTTTTTTTTTGAGATGGAGTCTCACTCTGTCGCCCAGGCTGGAGTGCAGGGGCGCAATCTCAGCTTACTGCGGCCTCTGCCTCCCAGGTCCAGGTGATTCTCATGCCTTAGCCTCCCAAGTAGCTGGCATTACAGGCGTGCACCACCACACCCAGCTAATTTTTGTATTTTTAGTAGAAACAGGGTTTCACCACATTGGGCAGGCTGGTCTTGAACTCCTGATCTCAGGTGATCTGCCCGCCTCAGCCTCTCAAAGTGCTGGGATTACAGGTATGAGCCACCACGCCCAGATAAAACTTTAATAAACAAAGGCAATGTGTCCTAACTCTGTACTTTGTTTCCCTTGCTCACATTTTCTAGCCACGGCAGAAACTGAAGGTAAGAGAGATTAATATTTTTCATAGTATCAAAGTATTTATGTGCAAGGCACTTTTATGCTAGTGAGCATGCATTTGAAGTGAGTAGTGTAGCCCCCACCTTATTCTTGGGAAGCATGAGGTTCAGGTATGGTCTCAGCAAAGCCAGGATTCAAACCCCAGGGTCTGTCTGAGCCTAAAGTGCCTTCACTATGGCCTGTACTCGCCACTTTTGAATTTAAAGTACAGATATGCCCTGTCTTTTGCTTTGCTTCATACAAAATACAAATTTTAACTTTAAAATGAGACTCCGTCTCAAAAAAACATTCATTTGTATTAGTCAATAAATGTTTATTGAACGTCTAATATCTGGGAAAAGAACATTCAAAAAGGAGAAGTCAGAGGAACAAAGTTTCTGAGACAAGATCCAGGTTGGTGAACCCTGAGGTCAGAAAGGAAGCCAGTGTGGCTGAAGCACAGCAAGCAGGAGAGACAGCACTGAGACAGGGTCAGGGGAGTGGGGCCATCCAGGCCATACGGAAACACTTAGATTTTTAGTCTCTGAGTAACTGAAAACCACTGAAGGGTTTCTGGCAAAGAAATCATCTAATATAGCTTATTCTTTAAAAAGATCATTAAGGCTACTGTGTGGGTATGGAAGATGAACTGTGGGGGGCTAAGAATGGAGACAGGGCAACCAGTTAGGACTGAAAGGGTCCAGGCCAGAGATGATGGTGGCCTAGCCTAGGGTTGTAGCAGTAGAGCTGGTATCAAGGGTCATGGAGAAATGCAGTTACCAAAGGAAACCAAACAGATATGCTCACAATAGATGGCAAGCTTAAAAAATGTTCATATTATATGAACAACATCCCCAGGAGGACTATGATCCACTTTTTAAAGAAGAAAAATTATTACATTGACTTCCTTTACTTTTCCTGCTTTAAAACAAATGAAAAAGTTCTGAATGGGATCAAATATTCTCAGTTGTCTTAACTGATCGAATGCCTCAGGATTCATAATTGGTACTGCAAGGCTGAAAATTCAATCCATGAACCAACTTTGCTTCTAAAGATGATTGATCTGTAATAATAGTCTCAAGCCTCTTCTCCTCTTTGTCCCAGGAAACCTGTGAGCCACTGACTCTAAAAAGGCTGAAGTAGGATCCAAAGGGGTGGCTCCAACTAGAGGTCCGAGAGCGAGGTTAACCAGGAAGTACCTCTTGCAGCTGTGACTCCCATTTCCAGACATTTCTGGATTGCCTACTTTTAGCACTTTGACCGTTCAGGTGCATTTATTTATTCTTCAGAACCTGAATATCAGTTTTCAATAAATCAATCTGCAAATATTTCTTGAGCCTGTACTGTATGTCCGGCACTATGCTAGACAATAAGGATACAGCAACAAACAGTACAGACATAGCTCCTCCATAAATGATGCATTTCAATCAAGTGGGGAAGATGGACATCAAACAAAATTATAAGACCTCTTAACAAAAGGGAGGCAGCAAGGGCCACAGGTGTCTCTAGCAAAGGGATTAATTGTAGTCTAGGGGGTTCAGGAATGTCAGAAAAAGTTTCCCTCAGGAAGTGACATATAAACTGAGTTCTTTTTTTTTTTTTTTTTTTTTTTTGAGACAGAGTCTCGCTTAGTCGCCCAGGCTGGAGTGCAATGGCGCGATCTCGGCTCACTGCAAGCTCCGCCTCCCGGGTTCCCGCCATTCTCCTGCCTCAGCCTCCCGAGTAGCTGGGACTACAGGCGCCCGCCGCCTCGCCCGGCTAATTTTTTGCATTTTTAGTAGAGACGGGGTTTCACCGTGTTAGCCAGGATGGTCTCGATCTCCTGACCTCGTGATCCGCCCGCCTCGGCCTCCTAAAGTGCTGGGATTATAGGCGTGAGCCACCGCGCCCGGCTAAACTGAGTTCTAAAGATTATGGGTAATATGTATCCTCGGGGAATTTTTTTTTTTTTGAGATGGAGTCTCACTCTGTCGCCCAGGCTGTGGTGCAGTGGTGCAATCTCGGCTCACTGAAATCTCCAACTCCTGGGTTCATGCAATTCTCCTGCCTCAGCCTCCCAAGTAGCTAGGATTACAGATGCCCCACCACCATGCCCGGCTAATTTTTGTATTTTTAGTAGAGATGAGGTTTCACCATGTTGGCCAAGCTGGTCACAAACAGGAATTTTTTTTTTTTTTTTTTTTTCGAGATAGGGTCTTGCTGTGTCACCCAGGCTGGAGTGTAGTGGCATGACAGCTCACTGCAGTCCCTAAACTCCTGGGCTCAAATGATCTTCTTGACTCATTCTCTTGGGTAGCTGTAATTACAGGCTCATGCCACCATGCCGGATACTATTTTTATTTTTATTTTTTGTAGAGATGGGGTCTTGCTTTGGTGCCCAGGCCAGTCTCAAACTCCTGGCTTCAAGGAATCCTCCTGCCTCCACCTCCCAAAGTGCTGGGTTTACAGGTGTGAGCTACCACACCCAGCCAGAATTTTTTTAAAACAAGTATAAGAACCTTGTTAGAGAACTAAATGTTTACCCCGAGGATATTATACAAGAACTTCCAGGAATCAGTGTGAGTATGTCTCTCTCTCTCTCTCTCTCTCACACACACACACACACACACACACACACACACACACACACACACAATCTTCAGCACAGTTTACATATAACAAATGTCCCCAGGTTACCTGTTTTCTGGGAGGGCCTCTTGTTTCAATTGAAAATTCTCATTTACAGCAATCTCGTGAGCAAGAGTCAAGTTTGATAAGTTCCTTGTTGCAGCCATCACTTCGTCAAATGTTACAACTCTTGGAGGGCTTGTTGCTGAAAGAAAAAAAAAGCCAGTTAATGTTGTGGAAGAAAAGTTGTCATCCAATGAAGCCTCCTGATGCAGATAAGGTTTAATTTATCAGAATGTACAGACTTCAGAGTTTTATAAGTAAGGAGACTATATATTAAAAGAGCTGAATTCCCTCACTTAATAAAGGCTTCAAAAATTTAAGAACTCCTTCAATAGCTTCAGTTACCATATTTGATAACATTGTCTCAAATATTTCTGAGACCATCTTATTAATATAGGCCCATTATAAGTTACTTTCAAAAATTAAATTACCAGGCCGGGCGCAGTGGCTCACGCCTGTAATCCCAGCACTTTGGGAGGCTGAGGCTGGCGGATCGTGAGGTCAGGAGATCGAGACCATCCTGGCTAACATGGTAAAACCCCATCTCCACTAAAAATAGAAAAAAATTAGCTGGGCGTGGTGGCGGGCGCCTGTAGTCCCAGCTACTCGGGAGGCTGAGGCAGGAGAATGGCGTGAACCCAGGAGGCGGAGCTTGCAGTGAGCTGAGACTGCGCCACTGCACCCCAGCCTGGGCGACAGAGCGAGACTCTACCTCAAAAAGGAAAAAAAAAATTACCTCATTTTTAGTGCCCATTGAAACCTGCACTTACATGTATTATATAGGAAATTGATAAAATTATTTTTATTCTATAATTCAGAAGTCTCATTAAGTAGACTCAATATGAAATAACTGATTTTTAGAACTATAATATTTATTTATTTATTTATTTATTTGAGATGGAGTCTCACTTTGTTGCCAGGCTGGAGTGCAGTGGTGCAATCTCAGCTCACTGCAACCTCCACCTCCTGGGGTCAAGCGATTCTCCTGCCTCAGCCTCTCAAGTAGCTGGATTACAGGCACGTGTCACCACGCCTGGCTAATTTTTGTATTTTTATTAGAGATGGTGTTTTGCCATGTTGGCCAGGCTGGTCTCGAACTCCTGACCTCAGATGATTCGCCTGCCTTGGCCAAAGTGCTGAAATTACAGGTGTGAGCCACCGCGCCTGGCCAAAAACTATAATTTTTAAATGTATAGGCGGTATAGTATAAATGCTCAGGTTCACTCTAAGTTTTGCCAATTGGTATTTATCATTGGATTTCACTGAGGCATAGCCTTCCTCCTCACGGGGTTGGCCTGAGGTGACTGAATGAGATAATTTAAGAAAATAGTAAGAACTCAATAAATTTACATAATTAAAAGTAAAATAGAATAAATCTGAGAAGCCGGATATTGTACTTCTCAGTAGGAAGTAGTAAATGAAGAATTTGAGTTATTTCTAAAGATTATACTAAGAAACTATTCTAATAAATTATGTCTTTTTAAAATCACTGTTGGAAATCTTAGGTTCTTTTAATTAAAATCATAATGTCAAACAATAGCAGTGACAGGAAATACTTTACTACCTAATTTATTATTTTTTCTCAAGATGGAGTCTTGCTCTGTCACCCAGGCTGGAGTGCAATGGTGAAATCTTGACTCACTGCAATCTCCACCTCCCAGGTTCAAGTGATTCTTCTGCCTCAGCCTCCCGAGTAGCTAGGACTAGAGGTGCATGCCACCATGCTCAGCTTATTTTTGTATTTTTAGTAGAGATGGGGTTTTACCATGTTGGCCAGGTGGTCTTGAACTCCTGACCTCAGGTGATTCGCCTGCCTCAGCCACTCAAAGTGCTGGGATTACAGGCGTGAGTCACTGCGCCTGGCTACCTAATTTTTAGGAAATGAGGAGGAGGATCAGGGAAAGAGGAGGAAGAAAAGAAAGGTGATGCACAGAATTGGTAAAACCCTTCTTCAGGATGTCTAGGTACCCCGGTGTCAGATGTGCCAACCCCACATACAGTATAAAGAGTGAGAAAAGGCACAGAAACCTGGGGTGGCTGCTGTTAATTTCTTTTGCCAGGTCTGACTCAGGATTCTCCTTAAAAATGTCTATATACTTTGGTCCAATAATCCAGTGATATCCAAAAGACTTTCCAGAAAGGCTTCATGAACTAAGATGTTCATAAAGCACTATTTGTAACAGCAAAAAAAAAAGGAAACTAACTAAATGTCCAATGATGAATCAATGGTTAAGTTTACCGTATATTCACTTGATGAAGTAATAGGTATTCATAAAACCAATGTTTCAAAAACATGTAATCATGAGTAAACGTTTTAGTTATAATACTAAGCAAGAAGAGTCCACACATATATACATACATATGTCTATGTGAAGGATAAAGATACGGCAAAGCACTGCCCGCTGTCGTCTTTGGGTGATATCATAGGCAATGTTTTCTTTTCTCTATTCTTACGTATTTTCTAAGTTTTAAAAAATAAAAATGTAAAAATTTAAAACACAAATAAAGCAATTTGTAAGAAGTGGACAGTTCAGCATATTAAACATTAGTTGCTTTTTCCTGCATTTGCTTTGCCAGTTAAAGGTGTTATACTTACTAAATAAAGCGCCAATTAAAAAAAAAGCCAAACACATCTGCTTTACACATCTCTAGTTTCTACACCCAAAAACGGGAAAAAGATATCTCCTTTTGCTGTGACCTCTCTTTTAACTCTTTCTCACACCCCTAATGTAGTAATTCTCCTTGTGGTTACCTTCCTGGGGTGATTTGCACAATATTTTTTGAAATCAACATGAAACCCTTTAGATTATTTCACTTCCTTCCTGACCTTTCAATGAAGACCAGTTTCCTTCAGTGTAAATCAGGAATACTCAGAAAAGACCAATTTGAATTTATCCTTGAGCGGGGATCTAAGAAGTAATCTCAAGGAGAAAAGACAGACGAGGTTGAAGTCCTGCTTTATCGTCAGACCGAAGCAGATCGGAGGCAGTGATCAAAATAAAAATCAGCAGGTTGTAAACTTTAGTGGCTATTTATTTCTGAGCATGTGTCCAGGAAAGCTGCAGTGCCCCTGCAGCGCTATTCTGGGGCATCTAGAAAGGAGGGGAAGTCTGTTGCTCTCAGGCATTTCTGAGTTTTCAGATCCAACACATATCTAGAAGTAGCCCCGCCACCCTCAACCCCTGCTCCCCCATTGACTCACAAGCAGGAGAGCTGGATTTGCTGGAGGAGTCACTTGTAAAGCTCTGCCTGGAGCACTCACAGTCACTGAGCGAAGCCATGCTTTCGGAAAACCGGGAAGAATCAGAATCGCTTGGCTGGTCCTCTCCCACACACTGCTTCTCGCCATTGAAGGGCATTTTGGGTCACTTAAGTGTGGGTAAAAAGGTAGCACCTGCACAGACAAACAGACCCTGCATCAATGTTCTAGTTTGCTTTCTCTCTTTGCCAACATTTGATGTCCCACTGATGGCATTTCTTGCAAATGCTACCTTCTCCAGGAAGCCTTGCTTTTAGCCAAAGTGAACAGCACTCCTCTTGGGATGTCTGCAGCACATCTCCTGCATTTCCAGGTGAGTACTTAGCTCCTTGTATATTAGTTCCTTGTTATTTTCTTCCCATGGCTACTTCTGAATCTCCTTAGCAGAGATTGTGTCTTGTCCACGACCAGTGCCAAGTATATGACAAGTATTCATTCAGTGTCAGCTAAATCAGAATCCCTGAATCTCATTTGGTAAGCTTCAACCAGAACATTTGCAAGCTGATATCACGACACGTTAACCAGCCTGGTACTGCCAAAGCCCAAGCCCTAGAGCAGAGAATTTACTGCTTAAGCCTATCTTATTAGATTTAAACGTCAAAATTCCCAGTTCCCTGTCATGCTCTTATTTGAATATCTTAAAGTTTGTTTCCACTTTGTCTTTTTTTCCCCCAGTTATTCCCCTGTAATATAACAACTGTGCTATGCATGCTCTGCTCTTAATTTTTCTCTACTACAGTTGCCTCAAATGAGCTCTGGCTGCTTTTCCAAGTGAAAATGAATAAGAGCTTCCAGCCATGAGAATTTATGAACTAGCTTAATAGTTTTAACTGTCCATTTCATTTTTCTACTTTAGCTGGATAGCACACTTGGTTTTTTAATTGTATTTAACAAGGCAGAAAAGTGCAAAGATTAAAATAATTGGGAGTCAGGAGTCCAGGGTTTGTGACCTGAGTTCATCATTAATGTGCCGTGTGACTTTATGCACATTTTTCTGAGAGGTTGGGCCAGTTATAAGGTTTCCCTCAGCTAGGAATATAAGATGCTCCAAACCCAGAGTTCCATGAGGCATCACTAGAAGTTCTGAGAAATTAAATGTGCTTATGCCAGGCATGCTTAATAATGTGTAACTATACTTGTAACTATACTTTCTTCCAGCAATTCACTGGAGGTAGAGTTCCTGACACAGGGGCTGCAATGGAAAATTTTAAAAATGTTTAGAAACTTGTTTAGTGGGTATACGCCTCCATATTACAACTGGGCCTTAGTGTATCCAAGCAGAAGCCTGTATTTGAAGCCAAAATGTCCATTATGACTCTATTAAAAAATTGTCTGTTTCCTCATACAGGCTTACTAAGAATACCTAATTCATAGGGTTGGTGTGAGATTTCAGGTACTCAATACATGCAGAGTGTTTGGAACAGTCACTGACACAGTAAACAGTATACAAATGTTTTCTATTATTTGCTTTTTCTTGTTAATATCATTGCCTCAGGACTTAAACACTCTGGAGGGAAGAACAGTTTTAGGTCAGGATAACACCATGTTCTTCAACAGACAAACAAGGCTGGTAGTTAACATGGAACAGAACTCTTGGCACTTGTTTGACAGACAAAAGCCAAGAGTGAATGGCCCATCACTGTGTGAATGTTCTTCCGTGAGTTCCTTCATACCTGCTCTTACCTTTCTCGGTCTTGAGTTTCCAAGTAAGTCACCTGGGGACAAAGCTACTCGATTCAAAAGGCACTGAGGATATTTAGACTGCTTTAAAAACTATTTTGGATTCTCCCTTAGACTGATGATCATGAAACCAGGCTGTTTCTTTAAGAAAGGTAATACTCCTTATGCAAACTTAGATCTACCTAACTTTTGATACTGCAACTCACAAGTAAATCAAACAACTTTTCAGAAACATCACATCTCATCATACCTGGAGAATTTAATCACTGGTCAAAGGTAAAGTCAACAGAAAAGACTGAAGATGACTCCAAGTAAAGCCTCCAACACGATAGCAGGTCACTATTCAAAGAAAACTAAGTACTGTCATATTTGCATTTTTTATTGTATTATTCCATCACTTTGTGATAATAGATACAATATTATGTCATTTCTTCTGAAACCAATCACTGGAATGCAGCAAGCATTCAAATATTTATTGTTGAATAAATGAATGGTAGTAAGACTACTGACATTCAAGAGGTGTGAATGGGTACAAGGACTTGAAGGGGCTAGTACTGTATTTCACTATAGATAGACAGGAGATTGGTTTTTAATTTGCTTGTGATTCCTCAGCTTGTGTCCAGCTTTACTTCCTTATTTCCTTTCTGCAGCAACTCTATCTGCAAATAGTTCTGCACTGGTTCAGGATTGCAAAGATACACTGATGATAACACACGTCACTGAAGTCGTTAAGAACATTGCCTCTGGAGCTAGGTGGACTGGGTTCTCAATCCTGGCTCCTCTTGATTATTTACTGACTAGAAACAGAGAACTTACCATTTGTAAAATGGGGACAATAATAGTATCCACCTTGTAGAAGTGTTGTGAAGATTAACTGAAATAGTATCTGTCAAGTTCTTAAGCCCCTAGTAAGTGCCTGACGGATGTCAACTATTATTTTATTCTTACAAAAGAAGTTACAAGTCCCGAAAATGTAATGTCATAAAAAACAAAGAAAGGTTGAGAATATGTTCCAGATGAAAAAAAAGAAGAAAAAAAAAAAAAAAAAAAAAACCACTTGATAACTGAGTGCAATAGGTGATCCTAGAGTGGATCCAGTACTGAAGCAAAAATGCTGTAAAGGACAGTATCAGTCAATCAATAACACTGTTAACAATATTTGAATCTATTGTCTATTGTCCAATGTTAAATATACTGAAGTTGAAACGTACTGTGCTTTTCTATTTTGGAATAAAGGGCCATGACATAATACAACTTTTTCTCAAATGATTCAAATGAAAGAGAAAGAGAAAAAATAATAAAGCACATAGGGCAAAATGTTAATAGGTGCATCTGAGTAAAAGGTACACAACACGGTATTCCTTGTATTATTCTCGCAACTTTATCTGTAAGTTTGAAAGTATTTCCAAATGAAAGGTTAAAAGAGAAGATGATGGGCTGAACTGAAACTTCAAGATTCAAATTCAGAACAGTCCAACCTCTTGCAGTTTTGAAATTTTGATTGTGCCCACCGCTGTGATGACTTAAATACCACTCTATTACAAGAACTCTTCTAGACAGTCAAACTTGTCCTGATGTCCTTCTTGAACAGTGCCCTCCAGAAGAGGCAAAACATAATCCTTTTTAAGAGTTCATCCCTAGGTGGGTTCCCTTTTCCTAAGTCTCTGGGCCATGGTTTACGACCCTCTGTGATCTTAACTCTGCCCATCTCATTCTGCAGTGTTCTCCCACTAACCCCTCATGATCTTCTTTGGGTTCCTCAGACATGCCAAACTTCCTATTTCAGGGCACTCACACCTGCTATTCTCTCCCCGTGAAATGTTCCTCTCCCTGATCTCCTTGTGGTTGGTTCCCTGTTGTCATTCAGATTTGAAATTTAATGTCACCAACTTCGAAGTAACCTTCCCTGATAGCTA
Organism: Macaca thibetana thibetana; assembly: GCF_024542745.1. Taxonomy (NCBI): domain Eukaryota; kingdom Metazoa; phylum Chordata; class Mammalia; order Primates; family Cercopithecidae; genus Macaca; species Macaca thibetana. Next base: position 102,515,704 of record NC_065588.1, on the reverse strand, counting down.
CACTCACTGCATCTAAATGAGCCAGCTAGAGCTTAGAACACTGCCTGGGCTAGAGCAGGAGCTCAATGAATATAGTTGCATGAACTAATTACGCCACACTCCTATTCATAAGACACCTTGAGTTTTCCTTCTTTTCTGCCTCACTCACATTACTCATATTCCCATTATGCAGTCACTTACAGTACTACACTTGTGTGCATATCTGTCTCCCACTAGATTTTAAGCTGCTGGTGGAAGCTGTGACTCTCCTCTCCAATTCCCAGTGCCTACTTCAATGCATTTGCAAGGCACCAAAAATTCAAACTAGCAAAGACCCACAGTTCCAGGAGCTTAAAGAAACTCACGTGTAGCAAATAATAACAATTACAGCTAACAGTCACTGAGTGCTTATTACTACCTCAATAATAAGCCATCAATAACTGCTCTATGATAAGTTCTTTATATATTTTATCTCCTTGAATCCTCATTATAACCTTGTTAGCTAAGGTATCATTCCAATTTTATCATAAGATCCTGAGGCCCAGAGAGGTTGCATTACTTGCCCAGTGATTCACAGCAGCGTAGAGGCACAACTCAAATCCAGGAAGCAGATCCCTGAAACCCATGCTCTCTACCACTCCAGGATGGCTGGAGAAAATTTGGTGTGCTGCTCACTCTTTCCACTCCCACTGGCAAATCGATCTACCCATCACCATGTGGACCCTCGCACACGTGGTAGCAAGCTGATCTTATCCTGGTATGGCTGCTCAAGTGCCATTCTGTGAAGGGCATCACCGAAGGAGTTCGTCACCCAAAACAATTCACCACCACCCCGCTACAGTGACAGAAAATCCTCTCGGAGGGAGCCATTCTTTATGCACCACAAAATCCCTAGTTAAACCCCACGTTAGCAAAAAGGTTAACTGCTTACAGTCATAAACATTTTGGAGTGAAATATTCAGATTACCCAGCAGGGCCTTGAGGAATGGAACCCATCCAATTAAGGTTAGCTCATGTAAAAAAGAAACTTCAAGAAACATCTAGTGGGTACCATCCTTTAAGACCAGATCAAGGTCAGATGCAAGGACAAGCCTTCGCATATGTGTAGTAAAGGGAAGGGAGTCAGAGGACTAAGTCTGGGCTCTGAAGAAAAAAGTTGCAGATGATGTGAAAAATTTCCCTCTTCTGCAAAATGCTGCTTTAGAATCAGTCTCAAATAGCAGTGCTAAAGTTATTCATCCACAGCAAAGCAAAAACCATAGAGCAGAATAAAGTTATTCATCCACAGCAAAGCAAAAACCATAGAGCAGAGGGATAGGGGCCTACACCATTCATCTAGACAATACTGGTCTTCATCAAGTTAGAACCAACAAAGAGCTAGATAAAAGTCAACAAGCCAGTCACTGTCTACAAAGCAGATGTTCACGTTACATATGGCATTACAGCATCAGGGAGAAGGATTCCTAGGCACTTTTCATATTTGAAAGCACTCCTCCCACACTTGCTGGTCTGTTTTCTGTTAATACCTGTGCTTCCCCTTCTGGGGCCCTCAACCTCTCACAAAATGGCATTGAAGCTGCATCCACACATGACTGGGTATCTTTGGTCCTGGGCCTCTTCAAATCAGGCAATTTCCACTGGCTGTCAGGGTGATGCATGAAATCCCTAGAGAAGACAGGAAAAGGACCACAGAAGGGAGCCTCCTCAAGTGGGAACCACTGAGATAAACTCATTATCCGTTGGCAGGTAAGAAGAGCAAGGTCCCTGATTGGGCTGGTGACCATGGGTGCTGAGACGCCCACTGGGGACAAGGACAACTTGTTCAGTTTCTTCACAGTTAAGGTAGCAGGACAACCATCTAAGATTTTCCCAAACTGCAGTCATTTGAGTACCACTCTTTATGACTATTTCTACATCTCCCTCCTTACCTATGCTATAATTTACTAACCGTGTCTCTTTATCTTAGCTAGATTTTTGCATTTAAATGTATTTATTTTAAAAGGAAATTCTGTCATTGTGAAACTGCTTACTTAATGGAACAGATTTTCTTAATAGTAACGAAAACAAGTAACCATGTTCATCCATGTGCCACCTTAAATCATTGCTATTACCCCCACTGGTGCCACCTACAGTAGCAGCTTTGGGAAGCACAAGCAACCCCTGAGGGTACAGCGTTCCAGCCCAGGCCCGATCGGCATTTCTCCACCTCTTCCCCTTAACCTAAGGTCCCGGCAAGGGGACGCAGCAGCAGTCTGCACGACCTCGCCCATGTCCTCTGGCCGCCCCTCCCCTCCAGCAGCACCACGTTTCCTGTCAAAACAAACCCTTGGGGGAGGGGACGGCGGAGGCAGAGCCGAGTGCCCGGGAAACCACGGCAACAAACTCCAAACACACGCGGCCGGGCCCGCCCGGCCTCTACCCTGGCTCAGTTCCCCACTCCAGCCCGGCCGAGGGGTGCGGGGGAAGGGGGTGCCCTGGGCAGTGATGGCGGGATGCCGCTGGTACCTGTCCAGCAGGATTTAAACAGCGGCGAAGCGGCCTCCGGGGCCCGAAGTCTGTGTCCACCCCGACACGCGGGGCGGCCACTCGGTGCCCCGCTCCCCGCTGCCACGCGGGACGGCAGTTCGAGGTCAAACAAGGGGACGTGGAGTGGTGAGACAAGAATTAGGAGACCAGCTTGATGGCCCCTGCCCCGCCGTCCCAGCATGGAGTTCCGAGATAGGGCGGAGGAGCCTTCGGGCTGCAGCAGTGTCCCCTCCGTTGGCCCCGGCCGGTCACCTGCGAGCCGGCAACGCCTTCCCCGTGAAGGATACGCACCGGGTCCAGCACGTAGACAAGAGGAGAACGGCGACGGAGTGATCCCGCGTGAGGGCTCTCTGGGCGTCCCCTCACCGAGCACAGCACTATCACCTCGAAAACTCACCAGTCCAACAACCCCCCCAACCCCAGCGTCCCCCCCGCGCAACGCGGTATTTAAAGGGCCCTGAGGGACTCTAGGGAGGCAGCCACGGCGCGGCCATCACAAAATCGGATAGCGGGGGGACGACGGCACGACGGGGCAAGGGGATCCAGGGCCCTTCAGGCTCCGATAGCCGAGCGCTCACAGACTGAACCTATTAGACAAACAGTCTTGGTCATGTTTAAACCAGAGAAGCCGAGGACAGCTCGGATGGGAGGGTGTTTCGGATGCGAGACGGCACGGTCTCCCCGCGCGGCAAGTGGTGCGGTCCGGGCTGCCGGGGGCGGGGAGAGAAGTGTTTACGGAACTGAGGCCGCCGCACCGACGGGAGCGCCGGGCGTTGGGGGCGGGGCTTGACGGAGCACTGGGGGCGGGGCCGAGCGGGGGTGCTGGGGTCGGGGGGCCGAGCAGGGGCTCTGGGGGCGGGGCGAAGCCGGCGGCCGAATTTCCAGCGGAGCGCGGAACGGATCCCCTGGGCTTCCGGGGGCACCCGCGTGGACTGCACCGCGAGCTCCCAGCCGTGCGTGGAACATTGAGTGCCCGTACACCCCTGTCTAGACGGGGCGATCCAAACTGGGTGCCCACCACAACACTGTCCACACTTACAGAGACAACCCAACTAACAACGCTGCTGGTGAGCTTTCCCACGGACGTCAGCGACTAACCGCGTCATCTCCAGTTGCGTCTACACCTCCACATAAACACGGATTCAGATTTGCACCTGCACGGGACAGTTAGCTCCTGGGAGTCACACCCATCCAGGCCCTCTGAAGACTTGGTGTGCGTGCAAAAGATAAAGCGTCTTACTTCCTCTGGGGATCTTGGCAGCACCTATCTCCCGGAGAAATTTCGACCTTGGTTAATGTAAATAACCAGTCCCAGGAGGGCTCTGTGCCGTCTGGCCTGCTGCTCCGCTCCTGCTGTGGGCGTGCTTGAGGGTGTAGAGAAACAAGCTTCCCCCAACTGCTCACATCAAAACCATGCCCTCTGCCAGGTGTAAATCGGTGCTGTATTACTTGGGAAATAGTTTCATGCAGGAACTACTTACATGAAGTTTGTATAGACTGAAGTATTTCTGTTTAGTGCCGAAATTATGTCTGGATTGTGGAGGCAAATTGGCCACCACCAATCAAAAACAACAACAGCAGCAGCAACAACAACAAACAACAGGCAACATTTTAAAGCAGGGTAGAAAGTCAGTTGTTTAGTGGTTACAACACAGACTACTTTATGGTTCCAATCCTGGCTCTGACATTCACTATGCATGAGATCGTGGTCTCTGGGGATAACAATGATAGCTATTTCCTTGGGTTATTGTGAGGATAAAGTGAAATAAAGCTTGTGAAGTGCTTAGCTGGGTACACAATAAGCATTCAATAAGTATTAACTATTTGGCAAACCACTGTGGCCAAACTCAGCTGGTGATCTGTATAAATTTGTATCTGTGCCTCCTTTTGCCACTTTCCTCTCTTCTCCTAAAATATACAACCTAATAATACAGGTTCAGAGATTAAATAGAAGGTGCTGTCCCCACCGGAGTTCTTCCCTACAAACATGCCCTTCTTTATGTCATTTGTTGGATAAATAATCAGGATGACAGAAGCCTCCAATTTCAATTCTTGCCAAATGACAGCCACCACACAACTGCCATCACCACCTTAAAAACTCCACAATAGAAAGATGAACACCCAAATCCCCCAAACTTCTGGTAACTCTGTGACAATGACACATGGCGACATTACTTCCTTTGTTAGCTTTGTAAGGATTTAAGTACTGTTTTGTGCTATGACACAAGTTGGAGCAGGTGACCATGAGTCAGGGTAGTTGTCTCTAATACCTGAGTGACCAGCTGCCTGACCCTAGGCATGACACTTCTTTTAAAGTTCAGATACATAGCTCTCAAAGCCACCAGGAAGCAGCTTTTGTCAAAGCAAGTTTCAACATGTGCTGGTGTACAAGCCTTGATGTGGAAGTGGTGGGGGTAACATCAGAGACCCAAGCTGAGATAAGAAATGATGCTGGAAATACTATCTTTTGTTACTTTAATGTTAAATAACTTGCTATCTGAAAACCCTTTGGTGAATTACCTGACCAACTGCCCTTGGCCTGACTTGTGTATAAAAGCACTTTGGGCCAGGTACGGTGGCTCAGGCCTGTAATCCAAGCACTTTGGGAGGCCAAGGCGGGTGGATCACAAGGTCAGGAGATGAACCATCCTGGCTAACATGGTGAAACCCCGTCTCTACTAAAAATACAAAAAATTAGCTGGGCGTGGTGTAATCCCAGCTACTGTGGAGGCTGAGGCAGGAGAATTGCTTGAACCTGGGAGGTAAAGGTTGCAGTGAGCCAAGATCACGCCACTGCACTCCAGCCTGGGCGACAGTGCAAAACTCCATTTCAAAACAAAAACAACACTTTGAAAAAATGGAGTGCTGTAAAATATAAAGCAGTTCCCTCAAAAATGAGCCTTGTATCACATTGTTGCTCAGAGGGCTCAGACAGTCATAACATAAAATCTTCCCTGCTCAGGTTATGTTCATGACTTTCTGAGAAAAAACAAACAGACAAACAAACAAACAAACAAAACCCCAAAGTCTGAAAAGGCAACCTCTTTAGTAAGTAAAACAATTAGCATTTTATTTGAAGAAGACATATTATTACACGTAGTTTTTCTAACTTACATTTTTTGAACCACTTGGAGAACTGACAGTAATAACAATTTGTTTTCTCCCTATAAATTACACGGTAGACCAAATGTGGTCTATCACTCTTGGCAAAAGACTAAGGGCAGATAAAATTTTTGTTCGATGAAGAAATAGAAATACTCATTTTCTTTTTACACTTCTGAAATCTGAGTTTTAAATTATAATAAATCATGGACAAAAATCCAAAAATGTACTTACAGTTGGATTTGCAACCTCTCAGCCTTATAACTTTTCTAGTGGAGTTGCATCTTGTACTTTAATGTAATGCAAATTTAGCTATACGGGACTCATCTAGGACAGAATATGAGGAACACAAGAGAATAACTGAAATACTTCCAGTGATCTTGTCCCCTATTTCTCTCCATAGGAGTTTGAGGCTTCTCTTCCTGTGTTGATCAGAGTTTCTGAGCTTCTCATTATGTTCCAAACTTCTTTCCCATGGCTGGCTTCATGGGCGTGCAGTCTGGGCAGTCGCACAAGGTCCCACCCTTGGAAGAGCCCTGTGCTTGGTTTAACACTTTGCTGCTGTTTTGTTGAGATTCTTAATATTGTGCTTTTTGAAAGAGGGGCCTTGCATTTTCATTTTGCACTGGACCTGGCAAATTATGGAACTGGTCCTGATCTCCCCACACAGAATATGAGTCTAGTGGTTAAAGACACTTATTTTCCTGCCCCTAAGTGCCGATCAATTATTTCAACTAGTGCTCAGTCGAAGAAACTTATGTCTGTTTCAATGCTGGAAGAAAAGAAATAGCCCCAAACAAACAAAAACAACAAAAACTTGGTGTATCCCAGGTCTTATGGCTCATTTAAAAATTTTCAAGAGTAATTTTCACTGCACTTTGATCTCATGGTCTTCCTTAAGAGCCTAATCCCTCATGTAAGATGTGAGTCCATTGTAACTGAAAAAAAAACAAAACAAAACAAAAAAATGGGCCGAACATGGTGGCTCATGCTTGTAATCTCAGCACTTTGGGAGGCTGAGGTGGGTGGATCACCTGAAGTCATGAGTTCGAGACCAGCCTGACCAACATGGTGAAACTCCATCTCTACTAAATAGAAAAAATTAGCCAGGCATGGTGGTGCATACCTGTAATCCCAACTACTTGGGAGGCTGAGGCAGGAGAATCACTAGAACCCGGGAGGCAGAAGTTGCAGTGAGCCGAGATTGTGCCATTGCACTCTAGCCTGGGCAACAAGAGTGAAACTCAGTCTCAAAAAAAAATGGCCGGGCATGGTGGTTCACACCTGTAATCCCAGCAGTTTGGGAGGCCGAGGCAGGAGGATCACTTGAGGTCAGGAGTTTGAGACCAGCCTGACCAACATGGTGAAACCTCGTCTCTACTAAAAATACAAAAAGTTAGTTGGGCATGGTGGCACACACCTGTAATCCCAGCTACTTGAGAGGCTGAGACAGGAGAATTGCTTGAACCTAGGAGGCAGAGGTTGCAGTGAGCTGAGATTGCACCATTGCACTCCAGCCTGGGCAACAGAGCGAGAGTTTGTCTCAAAAAAAAAAAAAAAAAACTAAAAATTAAATTAATTTTTTTTAAAAGGAATCCCACTTTTTTCTCTCCCCTGTCCATCTTAAGGTGCTACAGAAAGGGCCAAAAATCAGTGAGGGGGAAAATACAATAGAAAGCAAAAAGAAGAAAATGAATTTGGCTAATACACATGCTAGAGAATTAGGCCCTGAATGTTCAAAAAGTAACTGCATACCTCCTACTCAGTTTTACTGTGAGCTCTAAAAATAAGGTCTATTAAAAAAAATTAACCATACCTTTTAGGCAAATTTTTTTGTTCTACATACTTTCATTTGGAAGATAAGGTAGATCTAGGCAATCGACCAGTTTTGACTATTAGCTGATGCTTGAACAATTTTCCAAAGCACCAAAACCAGTTTTCTTTTGACTCCACTGAACTGAATTAGTAAAAGATTAGCAGTTATTTCTCATTTCAATTGCCTGTACCTTCACATTTAGGCACTGCCCAGTCCCTGACCCTGTCACATACTAAAAAGACAAATATTCTTAGTAATCCCTACACCCCTCCCTGGGCCCCTTCCTCTTACCTGGGCACCACTGTTGTCCCCTGGGAAGCAGAAACAGAATGAAAACAAGCAGTGAAGACAACTCTGGGGCAGGAAGTGGGAGGGGCCAAAGAGAGTTGAAGCTCAAAGGAGCACCTATGGGAGGCCAAACAGGTGATGGCTCAGACCTCTGACCAAGCCAGTCACTCTCTTTAGCCCACCTCCAGGCCAGCAGGCGATCAACCATTTTCTAAATGATTGCTTTGCTAAAGTGTTCGTGGATGAACACTTAGGCCCTCAGTTTTAAAATAAAATGAAATAGCCAAATGGGCATGAGGAAGAGCTACTAAAATAAGATGCAATCTCCAGAAGACATAAAGGAAGGATTAAGAAATGTGACTCTTTAGATACACGATTCAACATGAAAACATGAGTTGCAGAACGCTGATTATGGAGTGACACGATTTATGCTAGCGAGAGCTTACACTAGAGACAGCACATATGCATTGTGCATATATGAAATACATAGAAATGGACTAAAAAGAAACTGAACTGTTTAGGAGGCTACTTAGGCAAGTTAGTTCCTCGTTTATTCCGTATTCATTCAAACAGCTTATTTCTTTTGCAATGAGAATGTCATTCATATATTACTAGTCTATTTCACACTGCCATACAATGCAACTACTCTTATCATTGTATGTCCTCCTAAATATACCTTAGTGAAGATAGGCTATGATACTGCACAATAAGCAAATTTCCCATCTCTTTTTTATTCATATTTAAGAAAGCCATGACAATAAATGGAGCTTTTCATATAAAGTATATAAAAGAACAGATTTGCAAAAACTCCCTCACTATGGTATGTCAAAATTATTAATGCTGGGTGGGGGAATATTGATCCTTACTTTTTAAGTTCTTTTTCTCAAGCCCTATTCTTCGATAGCCAAAGTGCATGCAGTTTGCTTTCATTTTCAACATGTTTTTGCCCCAAACTCTGACCTATAAAACCTTACCTTTCTTTGATGATAAACTGGACAAATGTCCTTTCTCAAAGTGATATGGGACTTAAATAATTACACTACCTTTTCTTTTTTTTTTTTTTTTTTTGAGGCAGAATCTCACTCGGTCAGCCAGATTGGAGTTCAGTGGCGTGATCTCGGCTCACTGCAACTTCTGCCTCCCGAGCTCAAGTGATTCTCTTGCCTCAGCCTCGTGAGTGGCTGGAATCACAGATGTGTGCCATCACACCTGGCTAACATTTTGTATTTTTAGTAGAGATGGGGTTTCACCATGTTGGCCAGGCTGGTCTCAAACTCCTGACCTCAAGTGATCTGCCCCTTGGCCTCCCAAAGTGCTGGGATTACAGGCATGAGCCACCACATCCAGCCATACCTTTTGAAGATAAAAAATTGAGAGCTCTGAACATTCAGATGCCTGTACAGTAGCTTTTACCTGAGTTCCAGGGCATTCTACAGGAAGGTCGTATACTAGGGCACTAAGGATTTATGTTGACTAAAGAGATACTCAGCAGTGACTCACTCAGTTGGCAGGTCAAGAATAGAAACCAGAAGAACTCACTTCATGGCTTCTCTCTGCAAATACACACATACACACGTGCAGTGTCACATGCAAAGTATTATCCATTGGCATAATTATCTAATTTCCATAACAACATGTCAACAAGCATACCAGCTCTGTACCAACTAAGTGCCCAAAGTATTTATAATCACATTCCATTACTCTTGAAGGGTGCCTGGACCAGATACTGGGGTGGCTGTGCCTTCCAGAAAGCAAGAATGGAATGCTGCTTTATACAAAAATATGAAGCTGTTTACATAGATATATATTCACATCACCCCCCCCCCCACACACACACACACACACACGAAACATTTCTGGCCAATTCCCTCAGAGGGATCCCAGGCCATGCCGTTATTTATGTTACATGTACATCTGCATGTACGTTATCAGTAAGTTCCTGAAAAGCTCAGTATAGGCCAGGAGCGGTGGCTCATTCCTACAATCCCAGCATTTTGGGAGGCTAAGGTGGGCGGATCACCTGAGGTCAGGAGTTTAAGACCAGCCTGTTCAACATGATGAAACCCCATCTCTATTAAAAATACAAAAAATTAGCCAGGCATGGTGGCACACTCCTGTAGTCCCAGCTACTCGGGAGGTTAAGGCAGGAGAATCACTCGAACCTGGGAGGCAGAGGCTGCAGTGAGTCAAGATTGCACCACTACACTTTGGCCTGGGCGACAGAATGAAACTCAGTCTCAAAAAAAAAAAAAAACCCAAAAAAACCCCCAAAAAAACACCTCGGTATAATTATACAAATAAATTTTAATAAATTTTAATGTTCAAGCTGAATTCTTTATTTAAAGGAAGACCTCTGTGATTATACATGGACATTTTAAAAAATGGCTTTTTAAAAGTTGTAAGCATTACATAGATCAAAATTTTCAAAGAATCAACTGAGGTACAAAATCATTGTATATAATGAGGAAATGTGGTATGGTGGAAAGAGGGTGGGCTTTGGGTTCAGACAGACCAGAGGGTTGACAACTGAGTTCCACCACTCATTATACATATGTCCTTATCCCTACAGGTATAAAACGGGGATAATAATGTTGTGGGGGCCATTTGTCATTTTGGTGATCCAGCTTCCCAAATGGTAAACTGTTATTTATGATAGAAGCCAGAGAGGGGATGATATGCTAATCCCATTCATACTTTACTGCTGGAGCTGGAAAGGCATTCCGTCTTCCCAGACCCCGGCGGCTGTAGCATGGGCATGGGACCTACGCATGTTCTATCAGATGCTGACCACCACAGGTAGATAAGAGTGATTCACAGAGCTACAGTGGTGGTGCCCAATGCTGATGACACCAGCTATGGCATCCCTAGCATGGTCTTAGGTATACCTGGCTTCCTTTAGTTCTTTCCCAAGCTTGGTTCTTCAGTCTAAAATATGTTAGAGTCACTCACTAGCTACTTCCGTGAGCTCCCAAGACCCTCTGGTCTCAGTTCCATGAGCTACAAAGACCCTTCTGGTCTAGTCAGACTAGGGTGTATTATTTGCCACTAAGAACCTTGCCTAGAACAAATACCCCATAACCCGTGGGAGAATTAAAAGGAATAATGTATATGAAGAGTTGAGCAGAGTGCCAGGGACATTGTATGGATCAGTAAACTGTAACTACTATTATTATAGTAGTTATTTTAATGATTTAATATTTACAGTTTTGACAGGTCCTAGGCAACTTGAAGGTCTGTGACATGTGATAATTTAAAATTCTGCCAAGGAGCAAATTTGAATCCAATAAGTTAGTGGTACAACAGTCATTTATTTAGCTAACAAGTGAGCCTAACACATCACCCAGTATTTATATATCAATATGAGGATTACTATTCTCCACTCATTAGGCCAGTAAGTCAGGATCCATTCAGGAAAATAATATAACATTATATAGTGTTAAGAACAATGATCCAAAAACTTGGATAATTATCCAAACGTTATCCAAAGGCTTGGAAATAGGCAAAAGGGATTGATGGATGTCCTTTAGTAGGGTGCTGTGTAGTGCTGTGTAGTAGCAGACTCGTGCAAGGATTCATGCATTATCTAGGACTGTGTACCTTTGTTGGACTTACTACTCATTATTGGTTCGGATATTTCAGAACTTTGTAAAGGCAAATGTTACTTTATTAAAAACTGATAACAAAGGCCCAGTGTAGTGGCTCATGCCTGTCATCCCAGCACTTTGAGAGGCCAAGATGGGCAGATTGCTTGAGGCTAGGAGTTGGCGACCAGCCTGGGTAACATAGAGAGATCTTGTATCTACAAAAAAATACAAAAATTAGCTGGGCATGGTGGCATGTGGCTGTAGTCCCAGCTAATCAGGAGGCTAGAGCGGGAGGGTCCCTTGAGCCCAGGAGTTCGAGGCTACAGTGAGCTATCATCACGGCACCTCACTTTAGCCTGGGTGACAGAGATAGTGGGTCAAAAAATCAAAACCCAAAACCCAAAACAAAACAAAATACCAAAAAATTGATAACAATGCCAATTATTCTTGTCCATTTCTAATACAAGTAAAATCATTTCTGTTCTATAGAAAAGATAAAATCTTACTATTTATTACCTTGTAAGAAATTAACCAATTTTGTAGCTAACCTAGTAAGATACAAATCTTATTGTAAGATTTTTAAAAATGCGTTTCTTGATGGGATATATAAACCCCTATTTCTCAAATGTTCCTTAAATCAACTTTACCATTTTACTGGCTAACTCTTTAATTGATGAAATAAATATTTTTTTAAGCCTGTGTTTGATCTATTTCATATAAGTCATGTTTTTAACTTGTTGAAAATTATATTTTGACAAACAGAAGTCAATCCAAGGGGCCACGTAGAAGGAGCATGTAATCCAGAACTGACAAGCCCCAGGTAGGCTTCTTAGAGAAAGGAGTAGCCAAGCAGAGACATGTACAAGAAGTTCTCAAGTGATCTCAATAAAGCAGACTCAGGCCCCTAAATCAGTATTTAGGTAAAATTCGTGGTTGAAAAATAAGGCTGATATGAGCTTAACTGATAAGGAAGAAAATTGGAACTGCTTAGCTAAAAATCTGGATTGATTTAAACTGCTTCAGTGTTGCTTTTATAATTTTCAAAAATGGCAGCAGATAGTTCACTTTGGAACCACAGGTACATGCTAACTGTGGGAAATTCACCATTCTTGCCAAATGAGGTGAGGAACTCAATTCACTTTGTAAATCTACATAGATGGTTCTGCGCAATTTCTTCAGGAGCCCAGAGCTCAATCATAAGCTTGGTGTAGAGGGCATTGCAATGAGTGGCTTTCAGCCCACAGGCGGACTTTGAATTTGAATGCCACAAGCCCACCTCTCTTATGTGTAGCCTACTTCATACATGAATCACCTAGTTCTTTAAGCATTTTTGCCATCTCCATGAAGAAAAGTAGGGCCCTTAGTATTGTTTTCACCCATGAAATCTGCTATGCATGACTAGATACAAAAAAACAGACCTCAGGAAAGCTTTTAAATGTGCAGCATGTGTCACACATGTCCTGTGATTATTGGAGGATGTGAAAGTCACTCACTTTAGACTGTGAGGAAAATCTAGATAGTTCCTGGGGTACAAGGAATGTCTTCTACTCATGAACACAAGCAATTTAACTGTCTAAGGGCTGAACTCAGAGGCTCAAATTACCTGACTTTGGACTAACAAGGGTTTCAGGGTTTTTTTTTCCTTTTAGCAGGAGGGGTTGTGCAAAAATTAAACTTCTCCTGAGCACCTAAAGTCTCCAGATGCTGGGCAGGTAGTGTTTACCAACAGTCCCCTCAATAGCTGCCTCTTATTCTCAGGCTACCTGATGGCTGAGACCATGATGTCTGTTTTGGGCAAGGTCATTCTCATACTTGCTCCATAAAAGGGGAAAATACAGGCATGGGAGCACAGCTCTGAGGCACATGCAGCTATGCCCTAACCCAAATGCACCTCTTGGTCGTGGGTGATGAGAATAGGAGTACTTCTGCCTGTGCATTGGAGCCTACAGTGAGCAATGCTTGCTTGTGTTTGCCCCAAACCCTTTTTCAGACAATAACTCTTTATATCCATCTTTGTTTCTTCATTTTTTATTTATTCATTTATTTTTTTTTAATTTGAGACAGAGTCTCACTCTGTTGTGCCCAGGCTGGAGTGCAATGGCATGATCTTGGCTCACTGCAACCTCTACCTCCCAGGTTCAAGCAATTTTCCTGCCTCAGCCTCCAGAGTAGCTGCGATTACAGGCGCCCACAACCACACCTGGCTAATTTTTTGTATTTTTAGTACAGATGGGGTTTCACCATATTGGCCAGGTTGGTCTCGAACCTCCGACCTCAGGTGATCCTCCCACCTTGGCCTCCCAAAGTGCTGGGATTACAGGTGGGAGCCACGGTGCCATGCCTGCCTATATCCATCTTTTAAATTAATCTATGTTCTTTTGCACAGTGCCTGTGACATAGTAGTTTCTCAGTGCTGTATATACTGATTGGTAAGAGGACATTAAAGGCACACTTCTAAATACTGGCTGGGAGTGCAGGAAGTTAGTCGGCAGGGACAATCACTGATTAGGAGGGAAATTAACTCTGACGAACTTTGACTATAACTTTCTTTTTCCTTTTTTCTTTCTTTCTGCTTTGCCTGAAAACCAGGAAATAGACAAGGTAGAGCGGTCAGAGAGCAAATCGTGAAAATTAAGAAGCAAATATATTCCCTTATCTCTGCTTAAATTACAAAGGGATCTCTGTGTCCCTTTAAAGAAAATCAAAAGCTATATGACCACAGAGGCTCTTGAGGAAAATCTAGATCGTTTTTCTGGAGACACAATAAGCTGAAACAAACCCCAGGCAAACCAAGAAAGATGAAGAATCATTTAGGACTACCCAGAATTTTGCAAAGTACGGTGATTAAGCAGTGTTTCAAACAATTACAGTCACGGTTGCTTAATGATCAGGATACACTCTGAGAAAAGCATCATTAGGTCCTTGTGCAAACATCATAGAGTGTACTTACACAAACTCAGGTGGCATAGCCTGCTACACACCTAGGCGGTATGGTCTAATCTATTGCTTCTAGGTTACAAACCTGTACAGCGTGTTACCATGCTGAATATTGCAGGGAATTGTAGTAACACTATGGCAAGTATTTCTGTGTCTAAACATATCTAAACATGGAAAAAGTACAGAAAAAATATGGTGTAAAAGATAAATTATGGTACACGTATTTAGGGCAGCTGACTGTAATCTCATGGGGCCACCATCATATATACTGTCCACCGTTGACTGAAACAGTTATGAGGTGCATGACTATATAATTATTTACAAAGACTCATAACAATATAAGCATTTCTTTTGGGGAATAGTAGCAGGGTTGGGAAAAATAGCATACAGGCAGTGGAAAGAGGGTAGATTTATTTTTAAAAAATCAACCTTCCTAAATACTGAAGGATTTTAGGCAAGCTGCGTAACCTTTCAAAGTCTGAATTATCTTATCTATAAAATGAGAATGATCAGGCCTAACTAATCGGGAATCCTGTGAAAGTAAAATGAAATGAACATATGTAGGCTATGTGCCAGAGAGTGACTTATCTACTTCCTTTACCTGCTGGTCACACAGCCTCCCTTATGGTTAGATATTGACATACTACGGGATTTACTGGATTCTGGCCAGTGAAATAGGAGGGAAGTGATGAATGGATTTTCACTCACTTTCTTGGGACTCCAGATTCATTTTTTGTGTGTGACAGGGTCTCGTTCTGTCACCTAGGCTGGAGTGCAGTGGCACAATCATAGCTTACTGCAATCTTGAACTCCTGGGCTCAAGATATCCTGCCTTGGCTTCTTGAGAAGCCGGGACTACAGGTACATGCCACTGTGTCCAGCTAATTTATTTTATTTTTGTTTAGTTTAGTTTTGTAGAGACAAGGTCTTGCTTTGTTGCCCAGGCTGATCTCGAACTGCTGAGCTCAAGTGATTCTCCTGCCTCAAGCCTTTCAAAGTGCTGGGATTACAGAGGTGAGCCACTGTACCTGGGTGCCCTGGATAAAGTTGTACCAATAAAATCGACACCATCACTGTTTCATTTATATATCTGGTTACATCTGTTCATCCCACTGGACCCTGTGCAGATAGGGAATCTTCTTCACGACTGTCTTTCTAGTGCCCGGTGTGGTGTCTGGTACAAAATTTGGTTCTTCATAAATATTTTGTAAATAAATAAATGAATGAGCTACCCCAAAGCTGAGTCTTGAGGGGTGAGTTAGCTAGAAAAAGAAAGGGAGTCAGAGTGTTCTAGGTAAGGGGACAGAATGACAAAACTCAAAGAGGTGAGAAATGGCAGTGTGTACCTAGCGGGGAAAAGCCAGACTTAAAGAGCAAGAGTGATAATACATTTCACATTATTTAGTTGATTTCTTTTTGTATAAGTCTCACCAATCAATTTTTTTCTTAATCCCATTGAAAACGAGTGGAGGCTGGGCATGGTGGCTCAAGCCTGTAATCCCAGCACTCTGGGAGGCCGAGACGGGCGGATCATGAGGTCAGGAGATCGAGACCATCTTGGCTAACACGGTGAAACCCCGTCTCTACTAAAACATACAAAAAACTAGCCGGGCGAGGTGGTGGGCGCCTGTAGTTCCAGCTACTCAGGAGGCTGAGGCAGGAGAATGGCGTAAACCCGGGAGGCGGAGCTTGCAGTGAGCTGAGATCCGGCCACTGCACTCCAGCCTGGGCGACAGAGCGAGACTCCGTCTCAAAAAAAAAAAAAAAAAAAAAAAAAAAAAAAAAAGAAAAGAAAACGAGGGGAGAAAAAGGCCAGGCGCAGTGGCTTATGCCTGTAATCCCAACACTTTGGGAGACCGAGGCAGGCAGATCACTTGAGGTCAGGAGTTTGAGACCAGCCTGGCCAACATAGTGAAACCCTGTCACTAATAAAACTACAAAAAAAATTAGCTGGGCATGGTGGCTCATGCCTGTAACCCCAGATACTTGGGAAGCTGAGGCAGGAGAATCACTTGCACCCAGGAGGTGGAGGCTGCAGTGAGCCAAGATCGTGCCACTGCACTTCAGCCTGTGTGATAGAGCAAGACTCTGTTTCAAAAAAGAAAAAAAAGAGAGGAAGAAAAGAGAAAACTAGCTTTTGGTCTAATATTCAGGTCCTGAAGCAGTGGTCTTATACATTGGTAGATCTTAGATTTTCCTGCCCACCATGCTTCTGTTTTCATATTTCCCAGGATTTCCCAAGGAGACGAGAGAAAGCCACAGAGACCAATGCTTCTGTGTCCATACCACTTCCCTGGATCATGGACTCCATATCTTGCTCTCTTCCTCCTCTCATCGTGTGTCGTCATGTCACACACCTACTCAAAAACCATCAGTGGCTCCCCATGACTCCCAAGTAAAACCCAAACTTCAAGGCCTTCATTGATTGGGAAGCAACCAATTCTTTCTTCCTTATCTTCCAGCAAGCTTTCTCTAGTTATTATGATTGTGTAACAAATTAGTCCCAAAACTTAGTGGCACAAAACAACCTTTCATTATGCTCACAGATTCTTGTGTATCAGGAATTTGAACAGGATTCAGCAGGGAAGGCTTATCTCTGCTCCACAATGTCTGCCACCTGAACTGGAAGACTTGAAAGTGGAGAGTAAGAGTCACTGGAAAATCTCCACACTTGTGTGTGGTGGTTGATGCTGGAAAGACTCCAGTAGCTGGGCCTATGGGGCATCTCTGCATCTCACTATGTGGCCTTTCCACATGGTCTCTCCAGCCCGGTAGCTTCAGGGTAGCGGGAATTCTCACACATGGGTTCCCAAGCACATGTCATGAGAGAGCATGCCAGGTAGAAGTTCTATCACCTTTCCTAGCCTGGCTTCAGAAGCCGTGAAGTGGCATTTCCATGACGTTCTCTTAGTTAGAAGCCTGTCATTAGAATCGGCTCATATTCAAAGGGAGGGGCATTAGACTCTACCTTTTGTAGGAAGTGTCAAAGCATTTGCAGACATGCTCTAAAACTACAGCAGTTCCCCCTTATCTGTGGTTTCACTTTACAAGGTTTCAGTTACTTACTGTCAACTGCAGTCTGAAACTATTACATGGAAAATTCCAGAAATAAACAATTCATAAGTTTTAAATTGTGTGCTGTTCTGAGAAGCATGATGAAATCTCGCCCCATCTTGCTCCGACCTGACCAGAACATGAATCATCCCTTTGTCTAGCATATCCATACTGTATACACTACCCGTGAGTCACTCAGTAACCCATTTGATTGACTGTGACAGTATTGCAGTGCTTGTGTTCAAGTGACCTTTATTTTATTTAATAATGGCCCCAAAGCACAAGAATAGTGATCCTCACATATTGTTATAATTATTCTATTTGATTACTAGTTATTATTATCAATCTTTTACTGTGCCTAATTTATAAATTAAACTTTATCATAGGTATGTATGTACAGGAAAAAACATAGTCTGTATAGGGTTTGATGCTATCCATGGTTTCAGGCATCCATCAGGGGTCTTGGAATGTATCCACCACAGATTAGGAAGGACTACGTACCACAAAACCCCACCATATTTGGCATACTTTAGGAATGCTAAGACACTCATGGATTCCTAAATTTGGGGTCCTGGTTTTACTTACACACTACCCTTTTCTTGCAATATCTTTCACCCCATAAATCCATCTGTCTCCCAAATTTCTACTTGCCATTTAAGATTCAGCTCAGATGCTTCCACGCTACCTGCATCATAACCTTCCACGGCTCCACCTTTGGAAGTAATTACGCCCCTCTCTGTACTCCCTACAGACCTCCATTTCAATTTCCTCTGAGTGACCTGAATACATGTTTGTTGAATGGATAAATAGAATAGGATAATAAAATCTCAGGTGTGAAAGTGACCTTAAGTGCTACCGAGAACATCCTTTTTGAGTTTATTTATTTCTATTCACGTCTGTTCCTCCTTTAGATTTTTAGTGTCTGGAAGGCAGGGACCAAATTTCACTCACCTCTGTAATCACCCCTCAGCCCAACCTTTAGTTCTTCCAGCAGTGATTTGGCCTCATAAGTCTTCAAAGAAAGTCAGGTAAAGGAAGAAACCTACCTCCCAACACACACCCCCCCGCAATGCACATTTGACTAATTTGCTATTTCTTTATTAACCAGGTAATATTTGGTTCAAGGCAGGTTGGAACAGTTGGAAAAGATGATCTCCAAATGCTCTTAAACCACAAGAAGCCACAGGTCAGAATTAATAGTCTTTATCGTGGTTGCCTTCCACGAACAGCCACTTTTCTGGAGAAGATTGATGCTATTGTTCTAAACAGACCCGTGAAGGATGACAGGTTGTAGCCTCATTCTCAGCCACCCTTCCTAGCCCCTTATCCGTCTTATTTTCTCTTCTGCAAAAGCAGAAATTTCTGGGCCACAGCAAGTAGATGAATCAAGATCATTTTGTGTATAGTCAATATCAGCACTAAAAAAAAGCAACCCACTGTTGAGCAATTTATGATTTTTTTTTTTTTTAGATGGCATCTCCCTTTGTTGCCCAGTTTGGAGTGTAATGGCACCATCTTGGCTTACTACAACCTCTGCCCCCAGGGTTCAAGCGATGCTCCTGCCTCAGCCTCCTGAGTAGCTGGAATTACAGGTGCCTGCCACCATGCCTGGCTAATTTTTGTATTTTTAGTAGAGACAGGGTTTTACCATGTTGGCTGGGCTGGTCTTGAACTCCTGGCCTCAAGTGATTCACCCACCTCAACCTCCCAAAATGTTGAGATCACAGGCGTGAGCCATCATGCCCGGCCCAATTTATAATTTATAAACAAACGATGTCCCAGTAATTTTCAAGGATTCTTGGCAAGAATACCTGGTTACACATAGGAAACTTAGTTCCTTAGGTGGCTCATAAAACACGATTCAAGCAACAATGTCTTTGAAATACCAAATAGTTAAGCTGGGTGTGGTGGCTCACACCTGTAATCCCAGCACTTTGGGAGGCTGAGGCGGGTGAATCATGAGGTCAGGAGTTTGAGACCAGCCTGCCAAACATAGTGAAACCCTGTCTCTACTAAAAATACAAAAATTGTCCAGGCATGGTGGTGCGTGCCTGTAATCCCAGCTGCTCAGGAGGCTGAGGCAAGAGAATTGCTTGAACCTGGGAGGTGGAGGTTGCAGTGAGCTGAGATAGCACCACTGCACTTCAACCTGAGCGACAGAGTGAGACTCCATCTCAAAAAAAAAAGAAAAAAAAAAAAAAAAAGAAATACCAAATAGTTGCAATGAAAAAAAAAAAATGATGCAATGCCAGTAATTAAACAAACCTGAAAACAGTAAGTATAGTTTTTTGAAAGAACTTCTTCAGCATGTTGATGTTTGAGGGGAAAGCAAACTGAAGAAAAGAAAAATAAGAACATAGTTGGAGAATTTGGAGGTACATTTACTAACGACTCTTTGATTCCATCCATGATTTTGATAGTTAATTTACCTGGTTCATTTTTATATCTAACTCAGATTTTCAACTCATGTTTTACTCCTGGTCTCAGTCCACACAACATTGTGAGTAGAAAATGAGGTCGTACTTCCTTTTTGTATTCAAATTATGATGGCATGAGTGCGTACTAGCTGTATTGCTAGAAATCAGTCTTCTTTAAAGCATCCTGCAGTTAGTTCTGAGCACTCATGCATGCCTCTGAGTTTACAAACACTGCATGCCATTAACCTTGTTTGTCCTCTCTTACTTGGATTCTCGCATGTACAGGTTTGCAGTGCATAGAGATGCTTAGACACCTCTGCCACTGTGAGCAACAGGACAGCCAAGACTCATGGCAGACAATCTCTGGATACTTCCATAGCTTCCAAAACTTGTGCTGGGCTCAGTGCAGAAGTGGGAAGCCAGTCCTCTCCCTGACCCCGTATGCACTCCTGTTTGCTTATGCTTGGAGCGTCGTGATGTCTTCCTTAATCAGTTCTGACATAGTTTAGCCTCCTGGAGACAGCTCTGTTAGTGCCTAGCCCAAGAACTTTGGCAGTTATCAGATTATTAATCAGACATGGCTTTGTGAAAAATTATATATATGTGTGTGTATATATATTGTGTGTATATATATTATATATAAAAATATACTATAAAATATTTATTATAGGCTGGGCACGGTGGCTCATGCCTGTAATCCCAGCACTTTGGGAGGCCGAGGAGGGAGGATCACGAGGTCAGGAGATCGAGACCATCCTGGCTTAATATGGTGAAACCCCATCTCTACTAAAAATACAAAAAAAAAAAAAAAAATTAGTCGGGTGTGTTGGCGGGCGCCTGTAGTCCCAGCTACTCGGGAGGCTGAGGCAGGAGAATGGCGTGAACCCAGGAGGCGGAGCTTGCAGTGAGCTGAGATCGCGCCACTGCACTCCAGCCTGGGCGACAGAGCGAGACTCTGTCTCAAAAAAAAAAAAAAAAAAAAAAAAAAAAAAAATATATATATATATATATATAAAATATATAATAAAATAAAAAAATAAAAAATATATAAACGTATATATATACACACACACATATTTAAATCAGGGTACTGAAAAGGTTAGATGGAAGCAAGGCTTTCCCAAAGATATGAGAATTAGAGGAGCGGAGAAAAGGAAGAAGAGGCTTTAAAAGGGTGTGGGTCTGTGTGTGAATGTCCTCGCTAGGCCATGGAGTGAGGTGGAGTCTGTCAGGTTATCATCAATTCATTCAGAAAATATTTATTGAGCACCTACTAGGTGCCAAGCAGTGCTTAAATCTGGAGAACCCGAGAGTGATCAACACAGGAAAAGTCCTTGTCCTCAGGGAGCTCACATTTTAGTAGGGGAGGCAGGCGGCACAGAAATCAAGAAATTGATCCACGTGATAATTTCATATATGACAAATACTATGACAACAGAGAGGGGCTTGGGGGCCTATTTTAGGTAGCTTGGTCAGGTAAGGCTGCAACGCTGAAGTTACATTTGAGCAGAAATCTAAACAAAGCAAAGGCGTTAGCCTGCAGATGTCTGGTGAAAGAATGTTCTAGGTAGCAGGAATGGCAGGTGCAAAGGCTGGAATGGAAGAAGCTGGCATCCTAAAGGAACCAGCACGGGCAAGTGTCACTGAAGCATGGCGAGTAAGGAAGAAGTTTGGCAGGAGAAGCTGGAGCTAACCCAGGGCCAGATCATGCGGTGTCTGTGACAGGAAATTATTGGAGGGAAATGACAGGATGTGATAACTCTTTTAAAAGAATCACCTTGGCTGCTGTGAGGAGACTAGTTGGAAAGATGTGGCAGTGATTCAGGCTGGAGGTGAGGGTTGTTGAGCTGGGGTTGTGCAGGTGGCCTTGTCCCCGTGGACAGAGCATGCCCTTGAACAGCAGTTGCATGTTGATCCTTTTGAATCCCATCCTGGGGGTACACTTTGAGGTGCAGCTTTCTGACTCTCATGCTTGACAATGAGAAGGAGATTAGCTGGAGTGGAAATAATTGACTGGTAGGTGACAAAGAATATAGTGTCATCAGAGGCTCTCAGGAAAACCCTCAAATGAGAACGAAGACTCTGGCATCTCCTTGTAATTATTTTTCCTTGCCAAGGGAACAGATGGGACGACTGGATGACAAAGACTGCTCTTAAGGAATGCATGCCAAGGTGGCTCTCCCAGTTTAGTCAGGGTACTTTCAGCTTCAAGGAACAGAAATCCAGTCTAAACTGGCTTCCACAGTGAGGAAATCACCTCACATAGTCGGAAGTGCAGAATTCAACCAGGAAGTTCAACTCGGATTCCGCTCGCTTGAACACTTTTATGTGCATCTCTTTATAGACAGAGCGCCCTAACCTGCTCGACGTTTTCTTTTTTTCCCAACACTTGTCTTCTAGCATATGACGCAATGTATTTACTTATTCTGTTTATTAGTACTGTATTGTTTATTCTCATTAGAATTAAGCTCCATGGGTGCAGGGATCATTGTTTTGTTCACTAATGGATCCCAAGTGCCTAGAAAAGTGTCTGACACTCAATGTTTGTTGAATGAAAGAGTAAAAGGGTGAAACATCTTCCTTTGGATCCCAAATGAGGAAAAAGGAGGGTCACCATGATCCTACAATTTCTCCCCTGGGGAATTCGATAAAAGGAAACTCTTCATTTATTGGAACAATATCCTTATGGACCCCAAAGGAACAAGACTGTAAGCTGCAAACCAAACCCCTTTGTCATTTGTTCCGCAACCACTAATTGAGGAATACCAGGTTCAGGATGGTTCAAATGACCTTCAGGTTTGTCCAAGTGGTGGATGTTACTTGACAGTGTATTTGATCAAGATTAAGATTAAAGAGTGTGTGGTTCCTGGCCGGGCATGGTGGCTCACGCCAGTAATCCCAGCACTTTGGGAGACTGAGGTGGGCGATCACCTGAGGTCGGGAGTTCAAGACCAGCCTGACTAATATGGAAAAACCCCGTCTCTACTAAAAATAAAAAGTTAGCCAGGCGTGGTGGCTCATGCCTGTAATCCCAGCTACTCTGGAGGCTGAGGCAGGAGAATCACTTGAACCCGGGAGGCAGAGGTTGCGGTGAGCCGAGATCATGCCATTGTACTCCAGCCTGGGCAACAACAAGAGTGAAACTCCGTCTAAAAAGAAAAAAGTGTGTGCTTCCTTTGACTAGTCTGAGGCCCTGAACTTTGTGCCTTGACCACAGCATTCCTAACTCTGGCAGGCCCTATGAACATGGAAAAAAGAAGCACGCAGTACCACACCCTTGAGACTGTGGATGTAGTTAGCTCTTTTTCTTTCAATATCTGCTTATTAAACCTTACTTTACTGTGTTCTGGGCACTGTGGAAGATGCTGGAGAGAGGATAATGACCAAGAGACAGTTCTGGTCCTCAGGTTTAGTGATGGGGTTTGGGGAGGCAGCCAGTTAGTACAGGAGACAAACATATAAACAGATAATTATAATCAAATGTTATGGGTTTGGTATTAGAGGTACAGTAGGAAGAGAAGAGTTATCAACTCCATGTGAGGGAAAAGGCAAAACTGCAGAGAGGAGGTGGGGGGTCTGCTAAGTAGGGTTCTAAAAGCTGAATAGGAGTTTGCCTGGCAAACATAGAATGGGAGTAGGCAGAGTGACACTCCAGAGAGAGAAAATAGCAGGTGGCAGTGTTACAGCTCTTTTACAATTTATGTGGCAGGTTTCCCAGTTTTTACCAGAAAAAATCTAAAGAAAAGAAAACAACAGGTACAAATATATGGATGTAGGAAGCAGCACTCTGTGTTTAACGAACTGCAATTGTTAAGTATTTCTAGGGTACAAAGTGCTAGGAGGAGAAAATTGAGGCTGGAGAGGTGGGCAAGGGTCAAAATATTCCTGCTTTGCATACTCTGCTTAGAGGTTTATGTTTGTTTTAGGTGATGCGTTTTCATCATGAGAGTGAGGAGATCAGATTTGTATTTAGGAAGATCACTCTGGCTGCCAGGGACAAGATGGATTTGAGAAGGGCAAACTAGAGACCAAGAGACTCTGGAGAGAAAAATATTAAACCTAGATAGTATCTCACATTAACCACCAGGTGGAGCAAGTAGGCCAGGACAGCTCGGTTGCAGGCTGCTGGGGTAAGCAGGAAGGACAGGGTAGGAGAAAGCGCCAGCATGGGACTGATGCGTAAGTAGGAAGCTTCTTAGT
Organism: Macaca thibetana thibetana; assembly: GCF_024542745.1. NCBI lineage: Eukaryota > Metazoa > Chordata > Mammalia > Primates > Cercopithecidae > Macaca > Macaca thibetana. Next base: position 102,491,801 of record NC_065588.1, on the reverse strand, counting down.
TCAGTGTTCATAACTCTGGAAAGATCCATAGTGAAGCACAAACAAGAAGCCACCTAAAGGTCCACAAATAGAGGACCCACTAAATATTACAAAGCATTCACGCACTGAATTCCCAGGTTCCAGCGAGGTAGATCTGTACGTATATACATGAAAACAAGTCCAAGTGACAAAAGCAAGTTATAAAATACTGTGTACATTATGACCCCTGTTGCATAAATGTCTAGAAAGATGATCATAATATTGATATCAGTGGTAACTTTTGGAGAGGATTTTGGAGCTATTGTGTGTGTGTGTGTGTGTGTGTATTTGTCTTGGTCTGTTAGAGCTGCTAGAACAAAATATCAGAGTATTAGTGACTTATAAATGCTAGAAGCTTATTTGTCACAGTTCTGGAGGCTGAGAAGTCCAAGATTTGGCATCCAGTGAGGGCAACTTCCTGGTTCATAGAGGGCACCTGCTTGTGGTGTCCTCACATAGCAGAAGGGCCGATGAGTCTCTTTTATAAGGGCACTAATCCCACTCATGAGGACTCCATCCTCTTGACCTAATTATTTCCCAAAGGTCCCAACTCCAAATATCACCTAGGGGGTTAGGAATTCAACATACACATTTTTGGGGAACATAAGCGTTTAGTCCTTTGCTGTGTGCGTGTGTGCACGTGTGTGTTGAATTTCATCAAAATATAGTTGACATACAGTATGCTGGATATATTTAAAGTGTGCAGTTTAATACACATTTTGACAAATATACACACCTGTGAAGCCATTGCCACGATCATGATAATGAATATATCCATCACCCCCAAAAGTGTCTTTACTGTCCTTGAAAACCCTTCCTATCATTCTTTTCTGTCCTCCATCCCCAGGCAGCCACTGGTCTGCTTTCTGTCACTAACAGTTTGCATTTTCTAGAGCTGTGTATAAATAGAATCATTCAATATGTACTATTTTTGGCCTTGTGTCTTTCATTCAGCAATATTAATTTGAGGTTCATCCACATTGTTAAGGGTATAAATAATTAATTCATTTTAGTTGCTAAATAGCATTACATTGTATGGTTGTATCACAATTTGCTTTTCCATGTATCTGCTGATGGACGTTTGGATTGTTGAGGGTTTGGGGCTATTATGAATAATGCTGCTCTGAACATTTGTGTACCAGTCTTTGCATTTGCACGTTTTCATTTATCTTGTGTAAATATGTACCCAGGAGTGGAATGGCTAGGTCATATGGCAGGTATATATTTAATTTTTAAAGAAGCTGCCAGGCTGTTTTTCAAAGCAGTTGTACCATTTTACATCCCAGCAGCCGTATATGAGTATTCCAGTTTTTCTATATACTTGCCAATATCTGACATGATCAGACTTTTAAATTTTAGGTCTTCTAATGGCAAAGTTTTATTTCTTTAATGACTGATGATGATGTACAGTTTTTTTATATGCTTATTTGCCATCCATAGATCTTCTTTGGTTAAGTGTCTATTCAAATTTTTGTGGGCTATTGACATTTACATTTTGCTTTATACTTCCATAAAGTTATAGCATTTTACAATGAGCATATGTCTCTTTTATATTTAAAAACAACAATTTAAAATATCTCAACCCAGAGGACATCAATAACTACAATTTGAACTTTAAACTTACTAGCAGTATATTATGCTAAGGTGAAGGCAAATCTTGATTATATCATTAAAAGATAAAACATTTGATTTTGACATCTGGCTTCAAATTATTAGAAATAACCTCAAAACCAATGCAATTTTTATTTCCATAGATTATTACATTTGAGAGATATCATGAGTTTAGACTCAAATGAACCTGGCTTCAAATTCCAGCTCTTTTACTTATCAGCTGTGCAATCTTGGGCAAATTCATTTTCAAATTCATCAAGAAGCAAGGCCCAAAATAGTACACATTGAATGGTTCTATTTATATATAATTCTGGAAAACGCAAGAGCTTCCATTTTCTTCTTTTAGAAATCTGACATATCATTTACTGCATAGGTTCATTTTGAGGTTTAAATTGATATTATATTTAACCAGTCAGTGCAACAACTAGCATGTAGTATGTACTCTACAAATATTAGAGCTTCTATGACAAGACAGTTTGATTGTCTTGACAACCAAATTGTTGCATGCTCAAAATTCAAGCTGGTTGGTGAAAAACAGCACAGTCACAGCATTTTGTAAAGGAACTGTTGAAACTATTGTCAAGGCAGGCAACATCCTCTGTGATAACAGAGATCTCTCCCTTACCCCCATTTATTTTTAAAGACTGTGAAAGAAAAGCTCTGGTGTGCATTTGGTTTTGAGGAAACAATAACAACAAAAAAACAGGAACAGGAAACTTAGGTTGAAATGGACTTTATTGAGCATCTTAGCACATTTTGGCTTTCTTTGTGGAACCCTCAATATCCTCTGTTGCTCAAACAACCAAATGATCTTGCAGATGCTCATGGTACCCCACAGGATGGTTCAGAGGTAGTGCAGAGCTACTGTTTTACACATTTCAAATTGGAGTTATTGTCAAGTTAGTGTTATTGGGGATAGTGTCATTGTCATTCATAAATGCTGTATATTACATAATGCAGTGGAAAGAATCATGGCAGTAACAGGAGCAGAAGGCAGAGAAATTCTAGAGAAACAGGGGTGGGTCCCCAGTGAAACCCCACCTTCAAGCCAAAAAAACAGCCTGAAACCCATGGCCCAGAGTAAGAACTTCTATTCCTGTTTGTCTGCTCTTTCCCAATTGGCTCTTTCTGAATAATGCCTTTTAACCAATCAAATGTTGCCTTTTCCAATACTACCTCCGGCCTGTCTCACCCCTATCCTTTGCCTATAAAAACCCCAGATTCAGCCACAATGACACAGACAACCTGACTTTGGGGAAGAGATGATCTGACTTCGGGGAAGATGACCTGATCTCATCCCCTCTCCAGCTCCCTCTGCTGAGAGCTGTTTTTGTTGCTCAATAAAATTATCTGCTATCATTACCCTTCAATCGTCAGCATGATCTCATTTTTCTTGGATGCTAGACAACAGCTCAGGACCCACCGAGAGCAGATACCCAGAAAGGTGGTCACAGTGGCCCTTTGCCCTCCCTGGCGGAGGACAGCCACCCCATGAGATGGGGCCAGGGGCCGACTGAGCTGCTAACATGCCGCCGTCTGTCAGGCTGTGGATGGCAGAATTAAAAGAGCTAATTATCCCACTAACACCCCCTCTGGGGTTTTGGGGTTGCAGGCATCCCAGCCTGGGTATCGCCACATTCCCCTTGGGGTAACATGCCTGGTCTGGGCACTGGCCCTGCACAGAGCTTGCTCCGGTGTTGGTGCTCAGAGTGGCTGGCCGAACCCCACACTCACTCGCTCATGTGCTCCCTCCTGCAAGGGGCTGAGCATGGTGGGCCGAGTAGACCAGGTGCCCCTTGCTTCGAGTCCAGCAAAGGAGCCGAGAAGAATCCTGCATCAGCAGTTACACCCAAAATGAAGCTTTTGAAAGGGAGACATGAGGAACACCAGCTGAACACATGGCTAAAGAAAGGAAATCAAGACAGCTGCATGTCAGTCTCTTGAATTTCTAAGGGGTTCCAATCTACAGGCTGTCCCATCCCCTTGAGCCCCATGGTTATTTGCCCTGTCTCTATTATAGCATCAGTGACCTGGCATGGGGTTATTTGTTCCATAAGCTGCAAGTTCCTAAGGAACTTAAGGTTTACATTCTTAAAGATTGTTGCTTGCGTATTTTTCACTTTTGTATATCACTAGTATCTGGCACAAAGAAGAGTCTCAATTAAGTTTATATATTTAAGTATAACAGAAAAAGATTAAAATGTTTGCCATCCACAAACAGCTGCCTTGTAAGAAGAGTATGTTCTACTTCAATTAAAGCTCTTTTTATTCAACTGGGCACCTGGGAGGGTTAGGAGCTGAGTCTAGAGGTTGGGGCTTGCGTGAGCTGAATGGCTGTGCAGAGTGGAGAGAATTTGGAGTTCAAGTATAGCAGCAAGGTCAGGGGAGACCACGGGGAGGGAGGGAGAGTGGGGATCCAATGAGATACTACATAGAGCAAAGTGGCCCTAATACATCTTCATGGCTGGGTGACCAAAGAGTTTTGTTTTGTTTCATTTCGTTTTTACAAAGATGTCAAAGTTCATGTTGAAGTTCTTTGAATTTCAGCAGAGTAAACCCCTCCTTGGGCCTCCAATGTCTTCAGTAAATTCCGCACATGCGAATTGCCTCGTAAGTGTGGGCTTTCCACAGAAACCAAGGAAGGGGTTGAGTTTTCGTCTGGGTCAGAAACAGAAAGACGAGACTTTTCATGAATGAAGTAGCTTGGTAGAGTGTTAGGCGTTGGAAGCAGAAGAGGCTATAAGAAAATAATAAAACAAGCTCCTGGGGCATTTGGAGGAAGTCTTGGGTAAGGCATTTAAACATCCGCCTAGGACATGAATTTGGAAGTTTCTAGCTCATTTTATGTATGATGTAGTAAGATTGCCGCTGACATCTAGTATACAACAGGAAGGAAAGGGTGTAAAAAAAAGTAGAAAGAATAGAGTGAGGGGAAGATGCCCTTCCCACTGTTGATGAAGAAAGCCAGACTCCATAAATATTTGAAAAGGTTTATTCTGAGCCAAATATGAGGCCCATGGCCCATGACAGCCTTAAGAGATCCTGAGAATATGTGCCAAAGATGGTTGGGTTACAGCTTGATTTTGTACATTTTTAGAGAGATAGAAGCTACAGGCAAAGCCATATATCTATATATGTAAGGTATACATTGATTCAGCCTGGAAAGGCAGGACATCTTGAAGATCTTGAAAGTGGAGCGACTTCCAGATCATAGGTAGATTAAAGATTTTTCTGATTGGCAATTGGTTGAAAGAGTTAAGCTATGCCTGAAGAGTTGAAGTTGGCCTAAAGAAATGCTTGAGTTAAGATAAGGGGGGTTGTGGAAGCCAAATTCTTGTCATGTAGATGAAACCTCTAAGTAATAGGTTTCCGAAATAACAGATGATAAATGTCTCTTATTGGACCTTAAAAGGTGTCAGATTCTCAAGTAAAGAACTAGTAAGGGAAGGAGATTCTCTACAGAATGCCAGTTTCTCCTACTGGAGATTGCTTCGCAGGGCCATTCCAAAATACGTCAAAGAAATATATTTTGGGGTAAAACACTTTAATGTCCTTCAGGGCCTGCTGTCTGTCATGTGATGCTATGCCAGAGTCAGGTTGGAGCTGGGTATCTTGTTTCTACAAAGAGTTTGTTTTGGTCAGTTCTCTATTTTATGATCTCTATTTTAATGTTAATACCGGTCAGTTGGGCCTAAACTCCAAAGGGAGGAGGGTATAGCAGGCACGTCTGACCCCACCTTCTTGTCATGGCTTTAACTAGTTTTTCAAGTTTCTTTGGGATCCCCTTGGCCAACAGAGGTTCCATTCAGTCAGCTGGGAAACCCTCAGGCTTTCAGGTTATTTGATAGCCTAAATCCTATATATAAGAAAAGAGAGACAACAACATAGGACAATGTGAGAATGAATGAAGGGAGCAAACAGGAGCACAAGGGTTTAGGGACGGAGCAGAAGTTCTCACCTAAGAAGTAGCCTTGAAGGATGGATCTACTGCTTAAGTTTATTTTTTCTTTAAGATGTAATTCTTTATATGTAAAGTCATATGTAAATTACTTACCTATTTTTTTCTCCTGTTGGGAGGGATGGGTGGATAGTAGGCTTTGGTTCTGAAATCAAACAGATCAGCTGTTAAATCCTGGCTCCTCTACCAATCGGCTGTATGATTTTAGCCAAGTTACTTAAGCTCGCTGAGCCTCATTTGTAAACTGGAGATAATGAAAGTATCCAACTCATGGGGTTGCTATGAGATTAATTTTTTTTTTTTTTTTTTTTTTTTTTAGAGAGGGCTTCTCACTCTGTTGCCCAGGCTGGTGTACAGTAAACATTCACAGGTGAGATCATCATGCACTGCAGCATCAAACTCCTGGCCTCAAGTGATCCTCCTGCCTCAGCCTCCAAAGTAGCTGGGATTACAGGTATGTGCCATTGTGCCCAGCTTGCTGGGAGAGTTAAACAAAATAATCTACAAAAAGTGCCTAGCATAGGGCCTGGCACATAGTACGTGCTCAGTAAACTGGTATCCATTTTTATGTAAGTTTATTGAACACCACTTGCAAAACATGGAGAAAAGCAGAACTGAAAAGCATCAATAGTTCTACTGCCCAAAGAAGAAAACCACAGTTAACATTTTTGAGTATGTTTTTCCAGTTTTCAGCCAATGCCTAGTTTGCCTTTCTTTCCTTTTTGTGTTACCTGTCATTCTGAATACAAAATTTATATCCTAATTTTTATTTAGATAACATAAGAATTTTTCCATCTTATTATAACCTTTACAAAACATTTTTCATGGCTGCAATGCATTACATTGAGTTAATGTATTGTAATTTACTTAATCATTCTCCTATTGTTAGACCTTTGTGTGGATTCCAATTTTTTTCCTCGTCTAAAAAGCTCAGTAATAAACCAGTCTGTGCATAAACATTTTCCTTTATTTTGTATTATTTCTTTAGAAATGATTTCCAGAAATAAAGAAGTATGGACAATTTTAATGTTCCTAGTGTCACCAAAATAATTCTGAAGTCATGTGGAGAAAGGGCTTTTATCTCCTGTTGCTTCTCTGAGCCCCTTTGTTCTTTCTTCATTTCCAAATGAAGGAAGAGGAAGAGGATGAATATGATCAACCAGAGGCCCAGGTACTTGTTGGGTTACCTTTACCATGGGCAGGGTCACTGGGCGGAAAGAAGTCTGGAGACGGATACAGTGTCTCCTTTTTCCGCCAATCTGTTGAATGCATTCCCAGATGAAAACTGACCCAGAACATGGACCCCTAAAGGAAGCCTGAGCATTTCCTTGGCTCTCTTTTCTCCCATGCAGCAAGTGGGCCTGACTCCTGCCTGGGTAGATCCTTGCTAAGCTCAGAGGCAAATGCACTTTCTGCTGAGGTCCCTTTCTCTGTGGCTTCATTGCATACAGCTCTGACAAATGTGCACTGTGTCATATTTCTCTGCAAAATGGCCCACCCAAGATTCAGTTTAGGGGAGAAGTTGAACCTTTATATGTCTAGCTTTGGCTGTGCAGAACAGTTTCACGCACCAGAATTCTGCTTTGGGGTTTGGGGCCTAAAGCCCAGCTAACAATAAGACTCCCTTTGGGTGTCACGTCCCTTTGGGACGGCCTAGGGGATGTTTCTTCATTTGTGAAAACTAGAGATAATGAAAGTCTCAGGTGGGATTTAGGTGTTCTCAGGATCGCTGGCTGCATCGTCCAAAATACTCTGGATTGTTGGTGACAGAACTGCTGCCCAGTTACCTTAAGGAAAGTTGGTAAATATTTAACAACTCGCTCTCCAGGGGGAAAAAAAAAGACCTGATTTGTAGTGGGTAGTGTTTGCAGAGTTCCATGGGCTGGAAACGCCCATCAGTAGACTGAGAGTAAATACTTCCACCAGAGCTGATTTTGAGCTCCCAACCATTTAACACTCAGTTAACAAAATTCCTGAACATTTAACAATAGGCTGTTGCAAGCCAGAGAAGCCCACTCTACCACACTCAATGAAAAATGTAAAAAAGCGGAAAATGATTCACTCACTTCTGCAACATGTAGAAAGAGCAGGGACACAGAATGTGACCTCAGGAAGGAAGAGAACCAGGGAAACGAAGGCCAATAGGGTTCTCTCTGCAAACCAACCTAGTTTTTCCCGATCCATTCTCTCCATGTTTCAAGAGACGTGGATGCCAGCAACTGCCAGAGTTACATCCTCACCAATTCCCAACCAGAGAAGGAGGGCTTCGGTGCTGGTTTGAAAAATCCCAGTGCCGGGTTGGCCAGTCTTTAATTGTGTACGCTCCCCTGGGGTCAGAGGGTAGGTGCACTGCCTGAGGATCATGGGGTCTGTCAGGAGGTGGGGAGGGAGGGTTGCTGGTCGGGAAAAAACCACTAATTCCCATTACAGTGACCATCTCAATGCCATCAGAACCTCGTTCCCATTTCTGCTAGTCTCCAGAGTGGCTGAATCAAGGATAGCAAGAAGGAGCTGTTTCACCTGTGTTTTGGCATTATATGTCACAGTTTTCTTTTCTATTTTTGAGATAGGGTCTCACTCTGTCACCCAGGCTGGAGTGCCACGGTGAGATAATAGCTCACTATAGCCTTGAACTCCTGGGCTCAAGCTGTTCTCCCACCACAGCCTCCCAAAGTGCTGGGATTACAGGCGTTTTCTTTATTGTTTTTGATCTCAGCTAATTTCATAGGCAAAAATAATAATCTATTGGTATTTTAAGTACTTCTCTCTTTCTTTTCTTTTCTTTCTCTCCTTCCTTCCTTCCTTCCTTCCTTCCTTCCTTCCTTCCTTCCTTCCTCCCTCCTTCCCTCCCTCCCTTCCTTCTTTCTTTTATTGATGGAGTCTCACTCTGTCGCCCAGGTAGAGTACAGTGGTGTGATCTCTGCTCACTGCAATGTCTGCATCCCAGGTTCAAGTGATTCTCCTGCCTTAGACTCCTGAGTAGTTGGGACTACAGGCGTTCACCACCATGCCTGGCTAATTTTTGTTTTCTTTTGCACAGAGATAGGATTTCACCATGTTGGCCAGGCTGGTGTTGAACTTCTGGCCTCAAGTGATCCGCCCACCTCAGCCTTCCAAAGTGCTGGGATTGCAGGCATGAGGGAGCCACCATGTCTGGCCTACTTCCATTTCTCACATCACAAGTGAGGTTAGCAATATGTTCCTAAATGTGAAGTAATTGTATTTCTTCTCTTGTGAATGTTTGGATCCTTTGTTCATTTACCTTATGGATAAGTTATTTTTAAATCTCTTTATTCAACAAATATGTACTCATTTGCTGTTATAGGTCAAGCATTTATAGATGCAGAAAATATAATAGTAAACAAGGCAGACAGCATTCCCATGTTTAGAGTACTTACCCTCTATTTGTATGGCCTGTTTAGAAAATAATATACTAAGTCTTGCTTGTCATATTCACAATGAATATTTTTCTTATAAGCTGTTTTTATTCTTCCATACAGTAGTTTTACATTTTTATGTGGTTGAATCTGACCTACTTTCCCCTTTTAATAAAATATTTTTCTTCCATGCTTAGAAATTTCATTTCTCAGCAAAATTTTAAGATGATTCATTTTTGTTATTTCTGATTTTCCTAGTCATGAAACTTTTGTGTTCAATTATTTAATTTATTTATAATTTATCATAGTGTGTGGGGTGAGCTGAGCATCTACACTGGTTATTTTTTCCAAACATTGAACACTTACTGAACTGTACCTTTTTTCATTGATTTGAACAGATGACAATAGGCAGAACGTCGATCAGTGGAGAGGTGAGATAGGGGTTGTTGAAGGGCAATTGGAGTTGCTCAGTTTAGGTAATTTGGTAAGGGAAATGGCAAGGAAATGGGTACACACAAGGCATTAACGCAGGCAGAGTTTGTCTGGAATAAAAGGTCCATATGTTACAGTGATTCTTAACCAAGGATGGACAAATCTGTTGACTGGGGAGCTCTAAAGACATCCTTACGCCTGGGCTCTACCATTAGGAGGTTCAATGTAGAATTGGGACTCATTTACTTATCTTTTGGAAACAGGGTCTCACTCCAACACCCAGGCTGGAGTACAGTGGCACGATTACTGTTCACTGCAGTTTCGACTTCCCAGGCTCAGGTGATTCTCCTACCTCAGCCTCCCTAGTAGCTGTGACTACAGGTGTGTGAGCCACTACGCCCAGCTAATTTTTTGTATTGCTTGTAGAGATAGGGTTTTGCCATGGTGTTCAGGCTGGTCTCGAATTCCTGGGCTCAAGTGATCCTCCTGCCTCAGACTCCCAAAGTGCTGGGATTACAGGTGTGAGCCACCACTGCTGGCCAACTCATCTGTTATTTATTTAGGTATTTATTATTATTATTATTATTTTAGACAGAGTCTCACTCTGTTGCCCAGGCTGGAGCACAGTGGCGCGATCTCGGCTCACTGCAAGCTCTGCCTCCTGGGTTCAAGTGATTCTCCTGCCTCAGCCTCCTGAGTAGTTGGGATTTACAGGCACGTGCCACCACGCCTGGCTAATTTTTGTATTTTTAGTAGAGACAGGGTTTCACCATGTTGGTCAGGCTGGTTTTGAACTCCTGACCTCGTGATCCGCCTGCTTTGGCCTCCCAAAGTACTGGGATTACAGGCATGAGCCACCGTGCCTGGCCAACTCATCTGTTCTTTAAAAGCTTCCCAATCACCACTAATGTGGGAAATTGTGGGAGATAAAGCTAGTCTGATAAGTAGGGAACAGATTGAGAGAGATAGCGATGCCAAGCTGAATCTAGTTGTGGGTTCAGGAAGCCTCTGAGGGCACAGCTGAAAGAGCATGAACTTTGGGCTCAAGCAGATAGAGGTTTCGATCATGTTTTTACCAATGTCAGGCTATGTTATCCAGTTTGCAGGTCCTCTCTCAGAGTCTTGTTTTTTTCTTTCTTTTTCTCACCTTGAACAAAATTAATAATATCTGCTTAACAGGTTGTGATGAGTCAATGGGAAGTCAAGTATAAAATACCTGGCTCAGCACCTGATGCATGAATGAATTCTGCCTTCTTCCTCTTGAATGAGCCTTTGGCCTATGCCAGACCTGCCTCATAGTTGCCTTTGGGATGAACTAATGTAAGACATTTCCAGAGAAAACATGCGAATACATGTCAAGTTGATAAATGGAAAGAGATCCAAGTTGTCCTTTAATCCCAAAGGTTTCCAAAACCTTCAAAGAGGTTGTGCCTTTTAGGAGAGGAACTCTTCTTCCTTAGAGAAATGGAGAGAAGCTTTGAATTTCCCAAAGGCCTTGCCTTCATAGCTTGACAAAGGCAAAACTTGGCTCCACTTCAAGCCACCTCAGCTCAGTTGCAAAGATAATCCTAGCCCCTGGGAAGCTTAGCTTGGGAACCAAGGTCAGCTCTTATGAAAATAACACAGCCATAGTCATTTTTATAAAAGAAAATTCCTCATTCTAATCTGTTTACAGAGCAAATAATCTCCTTTCTTGAAGATGGAAAATACTATTCCTTCTCAGGAGATCCACCCTCCTTAACTTTGTATCATTGATATTCATTCAGTGATTTGACAAATATTTATTGATGTCACTTCCGTTTGACAACTACTTTAGAACTGGCCTCTATACAGTAATAATTTTAAATCAATTTCCCATGACTCCTTGTATTATAAATTGACACCAAATATTTATTTTGGGATTGGGTACTAATCAGCATTCCTTGGAGGTCACCCAACCAAGAGGTAATGTGACTGGAAGAAAGGGAGAAAGGTTTAAAATCAGACACACATGGTCTCAAACTTTGACTCTTGATAGGGACAAGCTGTGTGACTTTAGGCTAATCGTGAAGACACTGTGACTCAGCTTTATTTTTCTCTAAAATGAGAACAACGTCTTTCTCACTCCACAGCCAGTTTTCTCTTCTTCCGAGTGGCATTTGGTTGGGTGGAGAGGAGGAAAGAGCTCATTCATCCCAGAAGATGGGAACCGGTGAGGTACCAGAGGGACAGAAAGAGAGCAACCAGCCTGCCCAATAAACGAAGAGGGAGGTGCATTTGGGAACAATGAGAGGTTACTTTAGAACAGTGGAAGAAGAGCCCTTCTGCTTGATACACAGATCACAAAAGCCCAGATTTAGAATAGGTGTTGTGGAAGTCCCTGGGCAATGGTGGGGCTTGAGCTGCAGAGGATGAACACATTGAGACAATTTGCAGCTGAACTGAAAGCCTCCTAAGAATGGAGGGTTCTCTTCTGCTCTGCTTTTACTGGATATCAGAGAAATAGATCAAGAGAGAATGGCTTTGTGTGTGTGTGTGTGTGTGTGTGTGTGTGTGAGATGGAATTTCGCTCTCGTGGCCCAGGCTGGAGTGCAATGGCGCAATCTCGGCTCACTGCAACCTCAGCCTCCTGGGTTCAAGTGATTCTCCAGCCTCAGCTTCCCCAGTAGCTAGGATTACAGGCTCCTGCCACCATGCCTGGCTAATTTTTTGTATTTTCAGTAGAGATGGGGTTTCACTGTGTTTGGCTAGGCTGGTATCGAACTCCTGACCTCAGGTGATCCACCCGCCTTAGCCTCCCAAAGTGCTGGGATTACAGGCCTGAGCCACCATGCACTGCCGTTGGCATTTTTTTCACTTGAAGAAAGAACGAGGAGACCTAGGCTTATTGAAACAAGAGGGTCTTAAGTTAGATAGTAATACTGACTTTCTCACTGTGAGAAAAGTACAAAATTATCTTACTTCACCAAGGAGTCTCCTGTCTAAGAGACTTGAAATCTCCCAGCCGGCAGAGGCTCAGAAGCAACTCTCAATCTGTTTCGTGTACAGCAGGTCTTGAATAATGTCTTTTCATTCAATGTGGTATTGTTATAAAGCTGATGAGAAAAAAACAATGGATTCCCAGCTGGGCCACTGTTGGTATGGAGTTTGCAGGTTCTCTCCATGTCTGCGTGGGTTTTCTCTGGGTACTTTGGTTTCCTCCCAAAGATGTGCAAGTCAGTTTCACTGGCATGTCTCAATGGTCCCAGTATGAGTGAGTGTGGGCATGGGTGTGCATGTGAGTGTGCCCTGTGATGGAATGGCATCCTGTCCAAGGTGGTTTCCGGTCTTGTGCCCTGAGCTGCTGGGAGAGGCTTCTGCCACCTACAACCTTGAACTGGAATAATTGGGTAAATAATTATCTTTCTTGTTTTTATTAATCTCTCTTAAATGTATGTGTAGCTCACATGTATTTCAGTGTTTACTATGATAAGTGTTTTGGTCTTTAGAAGTTTGGTGACACTTTTTTTTTTTTTTGAGAGAGAGTCTTGCTCTGTCACCCAGTGCAGTGGCATGATCTTGGCTCACTGCAACCTCTGCCTCCCTGCTTCAAGCAATTCTCCTACCTTAGCTTCCCAGTAGCTGGAACTACAGGCGCGTGCCAACACATCCAGCTAATTTTTGTATTTTTAGTAAAGATGGGGTTTCAGTATGTTGGCTGGACTGGTCTCTAACTCCTGACCTCAGGTAATCTGCCTGCCTTGGCCTCCCAAATTACTGGGATTACAGGCTCACATGAGCCACCATGCCTGGCCTGTTTGGTGATACTTTTGTGACCAGAATAGGGTGTAGAAACTTAACTCTTGTTTATATCAATTAGCCTATGGTCAAATTGGTTTTGTTATATATTATTTTGCTTAACGTTGCAATTTCCAAGAACCTATGAACAATGATAAGTGAGGACTTAAGCATACTAGATACGTCTACTGAGTTATTGCAATGTCACTGTGGTTGAAAGTTTCCTGGTGAGCTCTGGTTCCCTCGCTCTCAACTACCTTCTTTTTGGCAGAATCCCTTCAGAGGTGAATCTGCATTTTAAACAGCAAGCTCCTCGTTCTGGCTGCTGGGTCCTGCATGATACTCCAAAGCCATGGAGATGCTGGGCCTGGTATACTTGCCCTTCCCTCGAGGGATCCTGCTGGTCATGGACCTATACAATGAAGGGATCCAGGGGACTGATTGGAAGTCAGAGTCCAAACACTAGACTCTATCATTTTGAAGGTAGAGGAATTAAACTAAATAAATACACTACTGCATTTATGTACAATTCCGGTACCACTTTAAGACCTGATGATTTTTTAGAGCAAAAAGCCCAATGTAAGGAAACAGTAAGTTTCCAATGCAGCTAAATCTCAAAGGATAACGAAGTGGTCATGGTTAGGGACAGCAGCCTCCACAGGATAGTGAGATTCAGTTTACTAAGCAGCTTCTGGGCTCTTACTAGGTGGCAGGTCTTGTGCTGGGTACTGGGTGATGGTGGTGGTGATGGGAGAGATACAGAGATAATAGTGGTAATGACATTGATAATAACATCACATGTGCTGAGAGCTGATTACGTGCTGGGCATTGTGCTAATTTATCTGTTAATTCAATAAACAGGGCAACATAAATACTTGCCGAATGACACACTCCTGGCCATTACGGTTTGATTCTAATAAGGAGATATGGCAGATCCCTGAGCAAGGCAAGGGCCGGATGAAATAGGGCTTCTACAGCTATTTTTTCATCCTACTCATTTAGAAATCAATTATGTCCATGCACCTTTTCTATTTTCTTGGTTAAATTAGCAACATATATTTATAATGTATTATCTGAACCTATCATAGAACATTGCATTTGTGTATAATACCCTCTTCTACTAATCACTTTCAAAGCTTTGAGACTTTCCCAACATTCTGTCCACCTAAAGAATGGGTACTCTGGGCGGGGCACAGTGGCTCACCCCTGTAATCCCAGCACTGTGGGAGGCTGATACAGATGGATCACGAGGTCAGCAGTTCGAGACCAGCCTGGCCAACATGGTGAAACTCCATCTCTATTAGAAATAGAAAAATTAGCCAGGCATGGTGGCATGTGCCTGTAATCACAGCTACTCAGGAGGCTGAGGTAGGAGAATTGCTTGAACCCGGGGGATGGAGGTTGAAATGAGCTGAGATCGCCCCACTGCACCCCAGGCTGGGCAACAGAGTGAGACTACATCTCAAAAAAACAAAAAACAAAAAACAAACAAACAAAAAAACAAAGCCTGACAACACAGGATGCTGAGAATCAGAACTCTAGCATTCTTAAATTTTTTTCTTATTTTTAATTTTCGTGGGTGCATAGTAGGCATATATATTTATGGGGTATATGAGATATTTTCATACAGGCATGACATGTGTCATAATCACATCATGGGGAATGGGGTATCCATCATCTCAAGCATTTATCCTTTGTGTTACAAACAATCCAATCATACTCTTTTAGTTATTTTACAATGTACAATTAAATTATTATTGACCATAGTCACCCTATTGTGCTATCAAATACTAGGTTTTATTCATTCTTTCGAACTGTTTTCTGGTACCCATTTGATGTAGTGTGCATATTTGTCCCTACTCAAATCTCATGTTGAAATGTAATCCACAATGTTGGGGGTGGGACCTCGTGCGAGTTGTTTTGGCTTATGGGGGCAGATCTCTCATGTCTTGGTGCTGTCCTTGCAGTAGCAAGTGAGTACTCACAAGATCTGGTTGTTTAAATGTGTGGCATCTCCCCACAACTGTCTCTTGCTCCTGTTCCTGCTATGTGAGATGCCTGCTCCCCCTTCACCTTCTGCCATGATCGTAAGCTTCCTGAGGCTTCCCTAGAAGCAGATGCCAGCACTATGCTTCCTGTGTGGCCTGCAGAACCACAAGCCAATTAAACCTCTTTTCCTATAAATTACCCAGTCTCAGGTATTTCTTTACAGCAATGTAAGAATGGACTAACATACCATTGACCATCTCCACTTCCCCCTTCCTCACCCACCCACCATCCCATACCCTTTCCAGCCTCTAGTAACCATGTATCTCCATGAGTTCAATAGTTTTAATTTTTAGCTCCCACAAGTAAGTGAGAAAATGCCAAGTTTGCCTTTCTGTGCCTGGCTTATTTTACTTAACATAATGTCCTCTAGTTCTATCCATGTTGTTGCAAATGACAAGATCACATTCCTTTTTATGACTAAATAGTACTCCATTGTATATAAATAACACATTTTCTTTATCCATTCACCTCTTGATGGGCTTTTAGGTTGCTTCTAAATCTTAGCTATTGTGAACAGTGCTGCAACACACATGGGAGTGCAGGTATCTCTTTGATATACTAATTTCCTTTCTTTTGGGTGTATACCCAGTAGTAGGATTGCTGGATCATATGGTATCTCTATTTTTAGTTTTTTGAGGAACCTCCAAACTGTCCTCCATAGGGTTGTACCAATTTCCACTTCCATCAAAGGTGTATGAGGCTTCCCTTTTCCCCACATCCTTGGCAGCCTTTGTTATTGACTGTCTTTTGGATGGAAGCCATTTTAACCAGGGTGAGATGCTATCTCATTATGGTTTTGATTTGCATTTCTCTGATGATCAATGATGTTGAGCAACTTTTCATATAGTTGTTTGCCATTTGTATGTCTCCTTTTGCAAAATGTCTATTCAGATCTTTTGCCCATTTTAAAATCAGATTATTAGATTTTTTCTTAAAGAGTTGTTTGAGCTCCTTATATATTCTAGTTATTAATCTCTTGTCAGATTGATAGTTTAGAAATATTTTCCTCAATTCTAGGGTTGTCTTCTCACTTTAGTGATTGTTTCCTTTGCTGTGCAGAAGCTTTTAAACTTGATGTGATCCCATTTGTTCATTTTTGCTTTGATTGCCTATGCTTGTGGGGTATTACTCAAGAAATGTTTACCCAGTCCATTGTCCAGAAGAGTTCCCTCAATGTTTTATTATAGTAGCTTCATAGTTTGAGGTCTTAGATTTAAGTCTTTAATCCATTTTGATTTGATTTTTGTATATGGTGAGAGAGAGGGATCTAGTTTCATTCTTCTGCATAAGGACATTCAGTTTTCCTGGCACCATTTATTGAAGAGACTGTCCTTTCCCCAGTGTATGTTCTTGGCACCTTTGTCAAAAATGAGTTCACTATAGATGTATGGATTAGTTTCTGGGTTCTGTATTCTGTTCCATTGGTCTATGTGTCTGTTTTTATGCAAGTACCATGCTGTTTTGGTAACTATAGTTTTGTAGTGTAATTTGAAGTCAGGTAATGTGATTCCTCCACTTTCGTTCTTTTTGCTCAGGATAGCTTTGACTATTTTGGGTCTTTCATGGTTCCATATAAATTTCAGGATTTTTTTTTTCTATTTCTGTGAATAATGTCATTGGTATTTTGATAGGGGTTGCACTGAATCTGTAAATTGCTTTGGATGGTATGGAGATTTTAACAATATTTATTCTTCCAATCCAGGAACGTGGAATATCTAGCCATTTTGTATGTATGTCCTCCTCAATTTCTTTCACCAATATTTTATAGTTTTCACAGTAGAAATCTTGGTTAATTCCTAGGTATTTAGTTGTATTCATAGCTAATGTAAATAGGATTGCTTTTTCAATTTCTTTTTCAGATTGCTTGCTGTTGGCATGTAAAAATGCTATTTATTTTTATATGTTGATTTTGTTTTATGCTTTTGTTTGCTTTATTTTATTTGTTTGTTTTTGAGACAGAGTCTCGCTCTGTCACCCAAGCTGGGGTGCAGTGGACAGTCTTGGCTCACTGCAACCTCTGCCTTCCAGGTTTGAGCAATTCTTCCTGCCTCAACCTCCCCAGTAGCTGGGATTACAGGTGCCCTCCACCATGCCTGGCTAATTTTTGTATTTTTTAGTAGAGATGTGGTTTTGCCATGTTGGCCAGGCTGGTCTTGAAATCCTGACCTCAGGTGATCGGCCCACCTTGGCCTCCCAAAGTGCTGGGATTATAGGTGTGAGGCACTGTGCCTGGCCTATATATTGATTTTGTATCCTGCAACTTTACTGAATTTGTTTATCAGTTCTAACAGTTTTTTGGTGGAGTCTTTACGTTTTTTCAAATGTAAGATCATATCATCTGCAAATAAAGAAAATTTGACTTTTTCCTTTCCAATTTAGATGCCCTTTATTTATTTATCTTGTCTGATTGCTCTAGCTAGGACTTCTAGTACTATATTGAATAACAGTGGTAAAAGTAAGCATCCTTGTTTTGTTTCAGATCTTAGAGGAAAGGCTTTCAGTTTTTCCCCATTCAGTATGATACTAGCTGTGGGCCTACGGTATGTGACTTTTATTATGTTGAGGTATGTTCCCACTATACCTAATTTTTTGAGGGTTTTTTTTTTATCATGAAGGGATGTTGAATTTTATCAAATGCTTTTTTGGCATCAATTAAAAGACTCATATAGTTATTATCCTTCATTCTGTTGATTTGATGTATCACATTGATTGATTTTTGTATGCTGAACCATATTTGCATCCCTGTGATAAATCCCACTTGGTCATGATGAATGATCTTTTTAATGTGTTGTTGAATTTGATTTGCTAGTATTTTGTAAGGATTTTTACATTAATGTTCATCAGAGATATTAACCTGTAGTTTTTTTTTTTTTTTTTTTTTTATGTCTTTGGTTTTGGAATGAGGGTAATACTGGCCTTGTAAAATGAGTTCAAAAGTATTTTTTCCATCTTTATTTTTGGAATAATTTGAGTAGGATTGGTATTAGTTCTTCAAATGTTTGGTAAAATTCAGCAGTGAAGCCATTAGGTCTCAGGCTTTTCTTTGGAGATTTTTTATTATGGCTTTGATCCTGTTACTTATTATTGGTCTGTTCAGGTTTTGGATTTCTTCACGGTTCAATTTTGGTAGGTTGACCATGTCTGAGAATTTATTCATTTCTTCTAGCTTTTCCAATTTATTGGCATATAATTGCTCACAGTTGCTTCTAAAAATTATTTAAATTTCTGCAGCATTGGTTGTAATGTCTCCATTTTCATCTGTGGTTTTATTTATCTGGATTTTCTCTCTTTTTATCTTACTCTGGCTAAAGGCTTGCTAATTCTGTTCATCTTTTCAAAAAACCAACTTTTTCATTTTGTTCATCTTTTGTATTACTTTCTTCATTTCAATTTCATTTATTTCTGCTCTGACCGGTATTATTAGTTTTTTTCATCCACTAGCTTTAGGTTTAGTCTTCTTGCTGTTCTAGTTCTTTAAGATGCATTGTTAGGTTGTTTATTTGAAGTTTCTCTTCTATTTTGATGGAGGCACTTATGATAATAAAATTCTCTCTTAGTACTGCTTTCACCATATGCCATAGGTTTTGGTATGTTGTGTTTCCATTATTATTTGTTTCAAAAAATTTTTAAGTTTCGATCTTAATCTCGTCATTGACCCACTGGTTATTCAGGAGCATGTTGTTTAATTTTAATGTGTTTGTATAGTTTCTAAAATTTCTCTTGTTATCGACTTCTAGTTCTATTCCATTGTGGTCAGAGAAGATATTTGATATTATTTCATTTTTTTGGAATGTTTTAAGACTTCTCTTGTGGCTTAACATGTGGCCTGTCTTTGAGAATGATCCATGTGCTGAGGAGTAGAATATGTATTCTATGGCCTTTGGATGAAATGTTCTGTAAATATTTGTTAGATCCATTTGGTCTATAGTGCAGATTAAGTCCAACATTTCTTTGTTACTTTTCTGTCTGGATGATCTGTTCGATGCTGAAAATGGGGCGTTGAAGTCTCCAGCTATTATTTTATTGAGGTCTCTCTCTCTCTCTTTGGCTCTAAAAATATTTTCTTTGTATATCTGGGTACTCCAGCGTGGGGTGCATATATAGTTACAATTGTTATTTCCTCTTGCTGAATTGACCCTTTTATCATTATATAATGAACTTTTTTGTCTATTTTTACAGCTTTTGCCTTGAAATCTATTTTGTCTGATGTAAGTATTGCTGCTACTACTTTTTTTGGTTTCCACTGGCATACAATAATTTTTTCATCCCTTTATTTTCAGTCTATATGTGTCTTTATAGGTGAAGGGTGTTTCTTATAGGCAATAGATTGTTTTTTCAAATCCATTCAGCTACTCTATGTCTTTTTATTGAACAGTTTAGTCCATTTACATTCAATGTTACCATTGATAAGTAAAAGCTTATTCCTGTCATTTGTTTCCGGTTGTTTTGTGGTCTTCTCATCATTCTTTCCTGTCTTCTCTTTAGTGAAGTTGATTTTATCTGGTGGTATCTTTTAATGTCTTTTTATTTTTTGTGTATCCATTGTATATTTTTAGATTCGATGTTACCATAAGGTGTGCAAAAAATATAACTCATTATTTTAAACTGATGACAGCTTAACAGTGATTGCATACACAAACAAGCAAAAAAACCCCTAACAGCTCTATGCTTTAATTTTTTCTCCCCACTTTTTAACTTTCTGTTGTTTGAATTATACCTTATTGTACTGTCTTGAAAAGTTGTAGTTATTTTTTATTGATTCATTTACTTATGATATGAATTTCCACACCATAATTACAGTGTTGTAATATTCTGTGTTTTTCTATGACCTGACTATAACCAATGAGTTTTGTACCTTCAGATGATTTCTTGTTGCTCATTAGCATCCTTTTCTTTCAGATTGAATAACTCTTTATAGCATTTCTTGTAGGACAGGCTTGGTATTGATGAAATGCCTCAGCTTTTGTTTGTCTGGGAAACTCTTTTATTTCTTCTTCATGTTTGAAGGATATTTTCACAGGATAAATTATACAAGGATAAAAGTTTTTTTCCTTCAGCACTTTAAAGATGTCATGCCACTCTCCTGGTTTCCACTGAAAAGTCTGCTGCCAGACATAATGAAACTCCATTGTATGTTATTTGTTTCCTGTCTCTTGCTGATTTTAAGATCCTTTCTTTATCCTTGACCTTTGGGAGTTTGATTATTAAATGCCTTGAGGTAGTCTTATTTGGGTTAAATCTGATTACTGTCCTATAACCTTCTTGTATTTTAATATTGATATCTTTCTCTAGGTTGGGGAAGTTCTCTATTGTTACCCCTTTGAATACCCTTTCTACCCCTATCTCTCTCTCTATCTCCTCGTTAAGGCCAATACTTCTGAGATTTGCCCCTTTGAGGCTATTTTCTAGATCTTGTCGGCATGTTTCATTCCTTTTTATTCTTTTTTTTTTGTCTCCTCTGGCTGTGTCTTTTCAAATAGCCTGTCTTCAATCTCACGAATTCTTTTTTCTGCTTGATCAATTCTGCCATTAAGAGACTCTGATGCAGTCTCCATTATGTCAATTGTATTTTTCAACTCCAAAATTTCTGTTTGAGTCTTTTTAATTATTTTAATTTCTTGTTAAGTTTATCTTATAGGAGTCTGAATTCATTCTCTGCGTTATCTTGAATTTCCTTGAGTTTCCTCAAAACAGCTATTTTGAATTCTCTCTGTGAAAGGTTTCATACTTCTATCTTTGCAGGGCTGGCCCCTGGTGCCTAATTTAGTACATTTTGTGAGGTCAGTAATGCTTTCCTGGATGGTCTTGATGCTTGTAAACATTTGTCAGTGTGAGCCAGATGCAGTGGCTTATGCCTATAATTCCAGCACTTTGGGAGGCCGAGGAGGGCGGATCACCTTAGGTGGGGAGTTTGAGACCAGCCTGACCAACATGGAGAAACCCCGTCTCTACTAAAAATACAAAATTAGCTGGGCATGGTGACACATGCCTGTAATCCCAGCTACTTGGGAGGCTGAGGCAGGAGAATCACTTAAACCTAGGAGGCAGAGGTTGTGGTGAGCCGAGATCACACCATTGCACTCCAGCCTAGGCAAGAAGAGTGAAACTCTGTCTTAAAAAAAAAAAAAAAAAAAAAAAAAAAAAAAATTGTCAGTGTGTGGGCATTAAGAGTTAGGTATTTATTGTAGTCTTTGCAGCCTGAGCTTGTTTGTACCCATCCTTCTTGGGAAGGCTTTCCAGATAATTAAAGGAATCAGGGTCTTGTGATCTAAGTTTTTGGTCACTGCAGCCCTAACTGCATTACGGGAAAGCTCAGTATTACTGTAATTCTTGCAGACTTATAGAGGTACCACTTTGGTGGTCTTAGATAAGATCTAGAAGAATTCTTTGAATTACTAGGCAGAGGCTCTTGTTCTCTTCCACTACTTTCTCCCAAGGAAATAGAGTCTGCTTCCCTCTGTGCTGAGCTGCCTGGAGCTGGAGTAAGGGTGACATGAGCACCCCCGTGGCCACCACCACTAGGACTGCGCTGGGTCAGACCTGAAACCAGCACAGTGCCAAGTTCCCCTGGGCCCAGAAAGGTCCACAGATGCTGTCCAGGAGCCAGAGCCTAGAGTTGGAAACCCTAGAAATCTACCTGGTGTGCTCTATTGTTTTGTCGCTAAGCTGACACCAAAACCTCAAGACAAAGTCCTTCCCACTCTTCTTTCCCTTTTCCCCAGGCAGAGAAGTCTCTCCCCATGTCACCACCACCACAGACCCATGGGGATTACTGCAGGGCACCAGCGTTGTTCACTTAAGGCGCTAGGGCTCTTCAGTCCGCTTGTGGTGAATGCTGCCAGGCATGGGACTCATCCTTCAGGGCAGTGGGATCCCCTCTGGCTCAGAGTAGGTCCAGAAATGCTAAGAGCCAAGGCCTGGACTTGGGGACCCCAAGAGCCTGGTTGGTGCTCTTCTCCACTATGGCTGGGCTAGTACCTAAACTACAAGACAAAGTCCCATTTATTCTTCCCTCTTCTTTTCTCAAGTAGAAGGCATCTCTCCTCATAGCCACCGCAACTATGAATATGATGGGTCACTCTGAAGGCCAGCGTGTCCCTGAGTCTCACCCAAGACCCACGGTGTGCACTACTTGGTTACTGCTGCTGATTATTCAGGGCCCAAGGGCTCTGTTGTCAGCAGGTGATGAATCCTGCCAGGACTGAGTCCTTTCCTTCAAGGCGGCAGGTTCCTTTCTGGTCCAGTGTGTTATTTGGAGCTAGAGCCTGAAATGGGGGCCTCATGACTCTGCCCGGTGCCCTGTCTTACTGTGGCTGAGCTGGTATCCAAGTTGCAAAACAAAGTCCTCTTTACTTTAACCTCTTCTCTCCTCAAGCGGAAGGAAGTTGTCTCTTTTGGAGCTGCAAGCTGTGCTGCCTGGGGTTTAGGGAGGGATGACAAAAGCACTTCTTTAGCTGCCTCAGGTGGTGTCTTACTAGTCACGTGTCCCCCAAGTCCACTATCTCTGAGCCCAGCACAGCGCTAGGATTTGCCTAGGAGTTGCAGTCCTTGTGGCCTAGACTGCTTTTCAAGTTTATTTTGAACCCCACATCACTTAGGCTCATGGTCGCGAAACTTGCCGGAACTCAGGTTCTGACCACTGAGATGGGCGAGTCCCCTCTGGCTGGGGCTTGTCTATATGCTCCCTCCATGGGTGTCAACTGATTTCTGCCCATTGTTGGCAGCACTGTGTTCCAATGCAAAATTCCCTAATTGCTGTGCTGCCCCTCCCTCAAGTGCACAGATTCTCTCTCCACACCACAAGGGCACTGCCGGGGAATAGGGAGAGATGGAGTCAACAATTCAAGACTAACTTTTCTACCTTCTTTAGTGCCTCTTTCAGTAATATGAAGTTAAAACCAGGTACTGTGAGTGCTCACCTTAGTTTTGGTTCCTATGAAGGTGCTGTTTTGGGTGGCTAGTTGCCAGATTTGGTGTTCCTGTGGGGAAGACAATCAGCAGAGGCCTCTGTTCCACCATCTTGCTCCACCTCCTCCAGAAGCCTAGCATTCTAAGTCGTATCTACCCATTCACCAGTTATGGGCTGAATTGTATACCCCCAAACTCCTTATGATGAAGCCCTCTGGTACCTAATAATGTGACTGCATTTGGAGATAGTATCATTAAAGATAGTATCCATCCATCCATCCATCTAAACATCTATCCCTTCATCTATCATATATTGAGTGCATATGCAATATATCTAGCCAACAATCTAGGCAAGGTGCCTCATATTGGGACAAAAAAGGAACAGATTGGTCTCTGCCCTGAAAGTTCTAGTGTGGATGATAGTAAGTAAGCAGCAGTAAACACAATTACAATACATTGTGATAAGTGCCATGACACATCTGGGGGCTGGGGATGTACCAGGATGGGACACCTTATCCAGGTTGGGGATGAAGGCAGGAAAAGGGTCAAGGAAGGTGAGTTCCACAGAGAATATGGCAAATTAGGGCAACTGCAGGAAGGGTCAGTCTGGCTAAATGTATAGCTAAAGGGGTAACTTAAAATTAGGTCTTTAGGGTGAACCCTAATCCAATTTGACTGATATCCTTATAGGAAGGGAAATTTGCACATACAGAGAGACAGTAGGGATGCATCTGCAGAGGTGAAAGACCATGTGAGGACACAGTGAGAAGGTGGAAGCCAAGGAGAGAGGCCTTAGAAGCAACCACACCTGCTGATAGATATCTTGATTTTTCACTTCTAGACTCTAGAACTGTGAGAAAATACATTTCTGTTGTGCAAGCCACCCAGCCTGTGGTATTTTGTTACGGGAGTGCTAGCAAACTAATATATAATCCATCCATCCATCCATCCATCCATCCATCCACCCACCCACCCACCCATCCACATCCATCCATCCACCCACCCATCCATCCATCCACCCATCATATGTTGAGTGCCTATGCAACATATCTAGGCAACAATCTAGGCAAAGTGTTGGGATAAAAAAGGAACAGATCAGTCTTTGCTCTGCAAGTTCCAGTGTGGATGACAGTAGGTAAACAGGCAATTGCAATACATTGTGATAAGTATCATGACCCATCTGGGAGTTGGAGATGTACCAGGAAGGGACACCTTATTCAGGCTGGGGGTGAAAGCAGGGAAAGGGTCAAGGAAGCCGAGTTCCTAAGAGAATATGACAAATTAGGGCAATTGCAGGAAAGCTTTTGTATAGTAGGAAGGGACTCGGGGGGGAATGAGGCTAGAGAGAGAAGGTTTGAGAAAGGGATTTTTTTTCAATGTCATGTTAAGGCAGTGTTCCTCGTAATTTTTTTTTCTGCCTATAGCATACCTAAGGGATGACTCATGTCCATCAACAGCATGGTGAGAGGGAACAGTTGCAGAGGTGAAATACCAGTGTCAGGTTGAGATATGGCCCTGCCTTCCCCTTCACAGTTTGAGATTCATGATGCTTAGTAAGAATCTGGATTTTATCTGAAGGCTGAATGATATTGGCTTTGTCACTTTATCACACTAGGCCTTCTGTTCTTATCTCTTACCTGTTCATATGCTAGTTGAGAGTGTGGGCTTTAGCATTAACTGCCTGGATTCTACTCTGTCCCCTACCATTCTCAACCTGGGTCACCTTGGATAAGCTGTCCACCCTCATCAGCAAACTGGATCAATACTACTGTGGTGCCTACATCAAAGATTCGCTGAGGATGAAAGGAGGTAATGCGTGTAAAGCTCCTGGCATAGTGTTTGGCATACAGTAATGCTCACTAAATGTTAAAGATCACAAGGGCCTGTGTGATTGCATCTCCCCTGCAGCTGAACAGTGTTAGTGATCAAATTCTCACTGTCATTATAGTGATCATTGTCTTTGTCATCATCCTTGCCATCCCATCATCATCCTCATATTGCCATTGTCATCAGCATACCCATCCCCACTATCACCATTGTCATCATCACCATCACCATTTCCATCATAATCACCATCATCATTGTCCTCCTTCTCATCATATCAAAGCTGTCAGAGGTCATTCCTCACTGGGTTCCTTGCTTCCAGTCTTCTTCCTTGTGGTTGTCTTATGAAAAAGAAGGCCCTACCTAAATTTTTATGATGTGATATTCCTAACATTTATTGGGCTCCTACTATACATCAGACATTTTTCTGGGCACAAAGGATACAGGGGTGAGCTAAATAAAATTCTCACTTGTGGAATTAGGTTAATGAGAACAGACAGACATAGACATATTGTCTGTCTGTTCTCATTAACCTAATTCCACAAGTGAGAATTTACAATACTACAAGGATTGACATTTATTTTCCTTTGACATACTACATGTGTCCTTGTAGAGTCTGACATACTACAAGGAACTATGTAGTATGTCAAAGTAAAATTAATACTGGAGAGAAAAATAAAGCAGGGAAAGAAGTTTCTGGGGTTGGGCAGTTGCCATTTTTATTTGGGATGGTTAAAGAAGGCTGATCTAGAGGTGACATTTGAATTGAGGAAGGGAAGGAGGCCCCACGTAGATACCTGGGGGGGGGGGTGGTGCAAAGGCCAGGAACAAAATTATAAAGGCCCCCAGGCAGCAACATGCCTGGCATGTGAGGAGCAAAGAGGAGGCTAGCGTGGCTGGATGAAAGCTAGGAGTAACAGTGGATGAGATCAGAGAAGCAGCAGTGGCCAGAACATGGGGACCAGGTCATTGTAAAAACTCTGGCCTTTACTCTCATTGACTTGGAAAGTCATCAGAGGATTTTGGAAAGAGGTGTAACACGATCTGACATATTCTAATGGAGTCACTCTGGCTTTTGTGCTGAAAACACAAGACAGGGCGACAAGTACTTAAGCAGAGAGGCCAGTCTAGCTTATTTCAGTAACCCAAGTGTGAGCTGCTGGTGGCTGGAATCAATGGAATAGCTGTGGAGGTCATGAGAAGTGGGAGATGCTAGATATATTTTGAAGATAAAGCCAGCAGGATTTTCTAATATACTGCATTGAATATGGAACAGGAGTGAGAGAAAGAGACAAGTCAAGCACGATTCCTGAGCAGCTGAACAGATGGAACTGGCATGTGCTGGGATGTGGAAGACTGTGAGCAGATGTGGAAGAGAAAATCAATTTTATGCTCATATTGTGCCTGTAAAGTAGGTACTATTGTTATCTTCCGTAACAACTGGGACTCACTGAAGTGTTTTGCTCAAGGTCACGTAAGTGGCAAGAGCCAAGATTTGAACCAGCTCTCCCTGATTCTACAGACTATAATCCTATAGCGAAGCCAAGTTCACAGAAGCCCTGGTCTTGACTTCCTTAGACCCGGGTTCCAACCAACCTCTTAGTCTCAAGGCCTTTACCACTGACCATCAAGGGTTACACTGATGGCTCCCACTCAAACTAAAAAGGTCCCTCTTCTCCACAGGAGTGAAACTTATGCACATGAAGGCTTCCCTTCCTCCAGAGAGAACACTGGAGGCCACTCACCTTCCAGACCACCAAATTTAACATCACTCACGCCAGCTGGAGGAGGCCCCAGATCCCTTTGGCCAGTGAAGTTTTGGTTGGTGAGTGAAATTCTAACTCATTAACTTGAAAATGAATGACCTTCAGTGACTGTTAAGGCACCTCGGACTGAGCTGTCTGATTTCCGTTCCAACTCTGGGCGAGAAGATTTCTCCATCCTTAGCCACCCAGTGACCATTATTTACCCATTTCAGCCCTGGCTGGGCCTGCTAGGATTGTAAGCAGCTAAATGGTGCCTAATAGCAGGGGCTCTGGAGTCAGTCCACCTGGGTTCAAATCCTGGTTCTACCACTTATTAGCTGCGGGAACTAGGACAGGTATCTTAACTGTTCTATGCTTCCCTTCTGTTTTATCATTGGTAAAATGGGGAGAAGAGTAAGTCCTTCACAGGGTTGTTGTGAAGTTTAAAAGATATAATGGGTGCACCACGATGTCAGAAATCACCACTAAAGAACTTATTCATAATCAAACACCACCTGTTACCCAAAAACCTATGGAAATAAAAAATAAATTTAAAAATATATGCAGAGTGCTTAGTACAATGACCACACATAAGCAAGACCCAACAAAAGTTTGCTATTAATTTTATTATTATTTTATTAGGCATTTATTTTGTGCCAGGAGCAGTCGCTCACGCCTGTAATACCAGCACTTTGGAAGGCTGATGCAGGAGGATCATATGAGGCCAGGAGTTCAAGACCAGCCTGGCTAACATGGGGTAACCCCATCTCTATTAAAAATACAAAAAATTTAGCCGGGTGTGGTGGCACAGGCCTGTAATCTCAGCTACTCAAGAGGGTGAGGCAGGAGAATCACTTGAACCCAGGGGGCGGAGGTTGCAGTGAGCTGAGATTATGCACCACTGCACTCCAGCCTGGGTGACAGAGCGAGACCCTGTCTCCTAAAAAAAAAAAAAAACCACCCCAAAAAGACTTTATTTTGTGCTCACTGTAGTCGTCATCATTCTTGTCGAGACTTCACTGCTTTGTATATAGCACCAAAATGTGCCCCACAGAAAATACAAGTAAGCAATTGTTTAGCACCCTGTAGTTTACAAAATATTTTCATGGGCATTATCAACTGATACCACCTGAGGACATGGATGTGTTAGCTGGAATTTAAAGGAGGGTGTAAGGTCAGTTCATATCATTCAGTCAATTTAATGAAGTGGCATCAAAATGTAAAACCATTTTATGTTCGCAAGTAATATGAACAGTAGGCCTTCCTTATCCTGTCCCCCATGCCATCTCTCCCTCAAGTTCACGTTAGAAGGGCAGGGATACTACTGAGCACTTATCTTAGGACTGTAAAAACAAGTAGAAAGGTGTTTATGTATTGATTGATTGTGACAGAGCGAGACCATCCCCACTATCACCATTGTCATCATCACCATCACCATTTCCATCATAATCACCACCATTATCCTCCTCATCATCATATCGAGTGTAGGCTGGAGTGTAGTAGCGTGATCTTGGCTCACTGCAACCTCCGCCTCCCAGATTCAAGCGATTCTCCTACCTCAGCCTCCTGAGTAGCTGGAATTACAGGTGTGTGCCACCACACCCAGCTAATCTTTTGTATTTTTAGTAGAGGCAGGGTTTCTCCATGTTGGCCAGGCTGATCTCGAACTCCTGACCTCAGGTGATCCACCTCTCTCAGCCTCTCGAAGTGCTGGAATTACAGGTGTGAGCCACTGTGCTCGGCCTATTTTTAAAGTAGCATCAAAATGTACCCACACGAAAATGTCACATACTCATTCCTCAACCAAGAGGTGCCCCAGCTGGGCCCTTCCTCTTCTGCATGGAGGTACAACACCTGGAAGTAGGGAGCTCCTGAGGATGTGCACCCCTGAGGCTGGGAAAAGTGGTCCTAGCTCTCCAGAGCCAAACTATAAAGAAAGGCCCCTATCCCTAACACGTACTCAGTTTGCAGGGCATCCAGGCTCATGCCTTGGCCACTGGGGGCCTTGCCAACCTGGAACAGAGAAGAGGCAATCAACATTAACGGGGGCTTTCTATTTAGGCATTCTAACCAACATGCAGAAAGCCAAGAGGGCTGCAGGCTTACAAAGCTCGACCTTATAATTTATGGTGCATGTGGTACGAGGGAGTTCCGAGGCATTTTTACACAAGCTGGATGAAAGGAAGAGATGTCTCCAGCTCTCCCTCTTCTCCGCCCACATTCCTGACCGTCCAGCACAGTTTAGCAAGGAAAAGGGATAGAGGAGACAAAACCGGGAGGAAAAGCAGAAAAGAAACTCCCCTAGATGCATGCTGTGCTCAGAAACTGGGGTAGGAGAATGGAAGTCTCCAGGAAGAGCTGTTGATCCCTTCCTGCCCTGGAATACGTGCTTCCATGACTGCCCACCAGCCTCCTCCTCTGGGTGTAACTGAACACCATGGTGGAGCCACACTTCAGAGAAACGCACTGCTTGCTTTTAACGTTAAACACATTCTAGCCTGTGGTTTGTAAGCCACATAGGGTCCTGGGAGCCCCAAGAAATAATGATGAAAGAAAATCGTTGGAATCTGGACACAGAGGCTCTGTGAAGCTATACTTTCCCTCAGTGACTCTGCAAATTGTATTAGCTGTCCAATATTCACTGAGCATTGCCACATGCCCAGTATCATATGGTGTCTCTCGTCTAATCGTCGTAACAGCGAGGTTTTTTTTTTTTTTTTTTTTTTTTTTGAGACAGGGTCTTTCTATCACCTAGGCTGGAGTGCAATGGTGAACAGGGCTCACTGCAGCCTTGACTTTCCACGCCCAAGTGATCCTCTCACCTCAGCTCCCCAAGTAGCTGGGACTACAGTCACGCTCCACCATGCCTGATTTGTTTTTGTATTTTTTGTAGGGACAGGGTTTTGCCATGTTGCCCAGGCTGGTTTTGAACTCCTGGGCTCAAGTAATCCACCTGCCTTGGCCTCCCCAACTCCTGGGATTTGGGGAGAACTACCTCACTGAGCCACCAACCCTGGCCCAGTGAGGTAGCAATTACTCCTGTCTTATAGCTGAAGATACTGAGGTTCAGAGAGGTCACACTCCAAAGTCAGTCATGGACCTGAATTTGAACCCAAGTCAGTCTATTCTACAGCCTATGTCTTAACCATTATATGTACTATCTCCCAGAGGAAAAGAATGAGAGGGAAATGCTGAAAATATTAACAGTCCCCTTGTCCTACTCTACATTCATTCAGTGCTCAGTAGAGGCAAAAATTGAGAAACTGTCCATTCTCATATCTGACCTACAGTCTGGGTGTTTTTTTTTTCTTCCTGAGACAGGGTCTTGCTCTGTTGCCCAGGCTGGAGTACAGTGGTGTCATCATAGCTGACTATAACCTTGAACTCCTGGGCTCAAGCGATCCTCCTGTCTCAGCCTTCTGAGTGCCACCACATCCAGATAATTTTTATTTTTATTTTTGGTGGAGTTGTGGTCTTGCTGTTATCCAGGCTCCTCTTGAACTCCTGGCCTCAAGTGATCTTCCTGGCTTGGCCTCACATAGTGTTGGGATTATAGGTGTGAGGCACTGTACTTGGCCTGGATCAATTTTTAAGAATTTAAATATCACTGAATTATTTTTGATAAGTATCAGATGACTATTTCTCTAAGAAACAGATGAACAATAAGAAAGGTCCTTAAAGATGCACTTACAGAAAGGGTGACTCTGAAATCTAGAGAGGAGTTTAGGGATACTTCTCAAGGTCATACACTTTGGTAGTAGCCCTAAAGGAGTAAGGAGTAGGGCTCTTGCTTCCAAGGCCAGATCTTGGCAGCAAGCCACTTTACCAGTTATCACTGCCTCTGCCCCTAACATGGAGAACTGCTTGAAGGGAGATAACCTCTTTTTGTGCACTAGAGATTTTAACAACACAACCCAAACTTAGCTGAATAGTTTTTAAACAAGGTTCTTGGGATGAGTGAGTCTTCTGATTTCCTCTGCTGTCTCCCCGCCCCACAGGTCAGAGACCTATGCCCTGTTGAACCAGGAGGCTCCTACAATAGCTCCTGGTATTTAGCTGAAGTAGGTATGTTCCTCTCTGACTGGGGCAGATGGTTACATTTCTAGTCCAGAACCTGCTATAATTTACTCTTGTTCTCCCACACTAATAGCGATTCTTCTATCTGCCAGCTTGGCTTCTACAGCCTTCTGCAATCTGGACCTGCTCCACCCAGTTCATCTCTTTCTTCTCTACATGTAGAACACACCCTCATGTCCAACAGGTGTCCTGGGCTCACCCCATTTCCGCCACAGAAATATCCTCCCTGCTCTCCTCATATGCAAATCATTCTTCAAGGCATTGCTCAAGGTCTTTCTGCCCCCAAAGCCTGCCCATGTACAGCCCAATGGTTTGCTTTCCAAATCTCTTTACATTTATATTCCCAATTAACCGAAGTTAGCCCTTAACAGGTTTTTGTATATTTCTCCAAGTGTAATGCAGGCTCCTTGAGGGCAGGCACACAAATGTTCATTCATTCACTAGAGGCTTTTAGCAGCACCTTATAAAGCGAGAAAGGAGAAATATAAACAATGGTTGCTTCCAGTCCTCAAGGAGGGGAGACATACCTGGCACTTAGTGGGCCTTGAACAAAGGTTTGCTATATTGAACCAACATATATGCCTCTCGTTGCAATTACTTGCTAAGTCCCATGAGAGGTATCAAGTGGTGTTATAGGGAAAGTACCATCAAAGAGGTGGCATTTGAACCCTATAGGCTTTAAGGGCAGGGCATGGTTTTGTCTTTGTTAACAGAACCGGGAGGAGGTTACAGACAGAAGAAACAGCATTCCTACCACACACAGTGCCAGGTGCACACAGTGCCAGGCACACACAGTGCCAGGCACACACCACTCACCAGGAATTGGGGAAAGCAGTGGAATTGAGTGAGTTCTGTCCCTGCCCCAGCAACGACTAGACTTAGTGAGTGGGCAAGTTGCCTAACTTCCCTGGGCCCCCGTTTCCTTCCCATTTTGAAGTGATTCAGCTGCATAGACTTCAGAAAGAAGCGGACTGAGTGAGGTTCGAATGATGACTATATGTGACCTTGGGCCAATCCGAAGCCGGCTCGCTCAGTCTCAATTTCCTTCCTACAAAATGGGTAAAATAATTTCTACCTCACAGGGCTTTTGTGAGGTTTCGGGAACATATGTGAGTCGCTAAGCACACAGCCTGGCAATACTAGATTGCCTTTTACAAAAGTAGGGGTGACGACCCCTGATCTGCCTCTTTCTGTGCGGCTGCTGCTGGCTCCACAGCACCCATCCCAGAGGCTGCCCGGAGTAGGGGCCGTGGACAAACTTCATGACCCCCAAAGGGAAAACAGAGCTGAAGGGGCTTCGGGGGGAAAAAGTAAAGAGCTGGCCACAGCAGGCTAACTTGGCTAACGGGGACGCTTGGTGAATGCGTCCCCTTGAACAGACTTACCGCAGTCGAGAATCTTTGCTAACTCGCATCAAACATGCCTCCGAAGCTGGCTGGATTTTGGACAGCCCTTTGTGCCTCCGCCTTCAAACCCAAGGCAAAGGACAAAGCCCAACCTCATGGCGGGCTGGGAGGGTGAAAGCAGGGGGATTCCCCCAATTCCCGGCGGAAAGGAAGGGTGATCTGTTCCCATCCGCTGACTCCCACTCCTGGGGCCAGGGCTCCTTGGGCGCCCCCTTCATTTCTCTCCTCTCCGCACAGGTCGGGAAGGGAGGGGGTCGCGCTTGGCCCGCGGCGCAGGGTCACCCCGGCTTTCGTGCCTCCGACAACGCCTGGCCGCCCATCCCCGGCCCCCGTCGACCCTGCTGGCCCGCACGGCTGGGGTCGACCTGGCCCTCCGCCCCCGTCCTGCATGGAACCCGCCCGGCCGCCAGCCCCACCTCGGCCGCTTCCCCTGCCCTCCGCTCCTCTCCTCTCCTTTCCTCTACCCTCGCGGCCACCTCGGCGCGCGCCGCAACCTCCGCAGACCCCGCCGGGCCCCCACCCCGCGCCCGGCCGCCCCCGCGCCGGCTTCCCGGCCCCCGTAGACCCCGCCCGGCCCTCCCTCTCTGGGGTCGTGGCGACGGGGAGGAGGGGCCGCCGGGCCGGCGTGCGTGGCAGGCTCTCCCGGCTCGGCTCGCTCGGCCTCCCTTACCGGGAGGCGGGGTCGGCGCCGCAGCGGCGGAGGCAGGCCCCCTCCTCCCGCCTCCTCGGCCCGGCCTCCTTCCCCGGCCGCGCGTCCTCTCGGCCGCTCCGACGCCAGTAGCGCCCGCGTGCCGCTCGCCCAGTCCCGGGGGAGCCCCAGCAAGTTTCCCGGGCCGCGCGCCGCGCTCGCTCGCCTCCCAGCCCGCGGCCTGAGCCGCCGCCGCGCCCGCCATGCCCTCGGCCAAACAAAGGGGCTCCAAGGGCGGCCACGGCGCCGCAAGCCCCTCGGAGAAGGGTGCCCACCCGTCGGGCGGCGCGGATGACGTGGCGAAGAAGCCGCCTCCGGCGCCGCAGCAGCCGCCGCCGCCCGCGCCGCACCCGCAGCAGCACCCGCAGCAGCACCCGCAGAACCAGGCACACGGCAAGGGCGGCCACCGCGGCGGCGGCGGCGGCGGCAAGTCCTCCTCTTCGTCCTCCTCCTCCGCCGCCGCCGCCTCGTCCTCGGCGTCCTGCTCGCGCAGGCTCGGCAGGGCGCTCAACTTTCTCTTCTACCTCGCCCTGGTGGCGGCGGCCGCTTTCTCGGGCTGGTGCGTCCACCACGTCCTGGAGGAGGTCCAGCAGGTCCGGCGCAGCCACCAGGACTTCTCCCGGCAGAGGGAGGAACTGGGCCAGGGCTTGCAGGGCGTCGAGCAGAAGGTGGGTACCCCCGGCCCCCCCCCCACTGGCCCCATCGACTGCGGCCTCCGGACCCACGGCCAGGCCCCTTCCTGCTGCCTGCCCAGGCCCCAAGGCGGGAGCCGGTCGCTCCTCCTTGGCGGGCCCTGGCCTAGACACCCCCTCCATGCGGCCCCCTAGTTGTGAGGCAGTCCCCAGACCCCCTTTGTTAATGGCTGCGGAGGAATCGGCCCCGAGGGATGGGCCGCCGTGAGGATGGCCAGGCTTGCCTGGCAGGGTGGGCCAAGGGCCTGTCACAGGGCATTAGCGGTGACCTGTAAGGAAGCCGGCAGGCTCCGGGGAGCCCATTCTTTCTGGATTAGGAACCGCTGAATGGGCAGAGTTGTCTGAAAAGGAGGTTGGAAGGGAAGCCAGCGCATCCCTGGAAGCCTCAGGCAAGGCCCCACCTCAGCTCTGCCTGTGGAAGACATCCCAGCGGGGTTTTTAATAGACCCGGAGCTGGCATTCTTACTCATTTGCAGGTCCAAATGAAATACCATCTATCTTTAGTTCCCTTGTCCTGTACTGGACCAGCCTGCCCAGGTGGGCCTTTGACGTAGTCCTCATTCAGCTTTTTTGGGGTTTTCTTTTGAGAGGGAGTGTGGCTCTGTCGCCCAGGCTGGAGTGCAGTGGTACGATCTCAGCTCACTGCAACCTCTGCCTCTCAGGTTCTAGCTATTCTCCTGCTTGAGCCTCCTGAGTAGCTGGGATTACAGGATTACAGGCATGTGCCACCACGCCTGGCTGATTTTTTATTAGTAGTAGAGACAAAGTTTCACCGTGTTGGCCAGGCTGGTCTCGAACTTCTGACCTTAAGTGATCTGCCTGCCTCGGCCTCCCAGAATGCTTGGATTACAGGCATGAGCCACTGCGCCCGGCCCTACTTCAGCTTTAGGGGGAGGGAAGGGCCAAAAATACTAGATCATACTGGTGAATAATACTTCTAGCCACATTTATATGGTGTTTAGAATGCTTACTCACATATTACCTAATTTTTATAGCCACCCTGGGAGGGAGGGAGGACTAACAGTTTTGATTTCATTTTCCAGAGCAGAACATTGAGGTTTAGACAGAGCAGTGAGTTGACAAAGTCCCCAGCTGGTGAGTGGCAGACACATGCAAATGTCTAGTCCACTGCCCTGTTCGTTAAGGGTCCACAGGGGTTCATTTCAGGTATGGACGGACCCAACTCTCAAGGCGAAGGTGCTTAGCTTCCGCCCTTCTGTGATTTTTCCATACCAAGTACGGCCCCTTTTATCTCATTCGCTCTTCACTATGTCATTGCTCAATGAAAGTTGGTTGCAAGACTGAAACAAAAAATCCCGCCACTTCTGGTCCCGGAGCCGCTGCCTCCTTTTCCCAGCATGCTGTCTGTCCTGCCAAGTTGCTCTCTGCTTTTGTTGAGTGTGCAGGACTAGGAGTTTCCTCTTAAGACTGGCAGAGCACGGCCGGGCGTGGTGCCTCATTCCTGTAATCCCGGCGCTTTAGGAGGCCGAGGCGGGCGGATCACCTGAGGTCAGAAGTTTGAGAGCAGCCTGGCCAACATGGTGAAACCCCGTGTCTACTAAAAATACCAAAATTAGCGGGGCGTGGTGACGCATGCCTGTAGTCCCAGCTACTCAGGAAGCTGAGGCAGGAGAATTGCTTGAACCCAGGAGGCGGAGGTTGCAATGAGCAGAGATCCTGCCAGTGCACCCCAGCCTGAACCATAGAGCGAGACTCCGTCTCAAAAAAAAAAAAAAAAAAAAAAAAAGACTGGCAGAACGACTGGAATGAGTCAGCCTGCTAAACGCTGCAGGCCAAGGGAGGTGACTTTTCTAAGGGAATTAAGTAGGCAGTGCTGCTTTGCCTATCCTGAATGTCAAACCATTCTTAAAAAATAGACATACTGCTGGAGTATAATCACTAGCCTCTGTTTCTTCTCTTTCATCCACCTACTTACTAATCAATCATAATATTTATTAAAGTCTGACAGTTGCGGGGCTCTGTGTAGGCTTTGTGGGAGGGTATGAAGGAGCAAAAGACACCAATCACTTGGGCAGCACATAAGGAGGTGTCAGTCGAGGGTAACTCCCATGAAAGTTCAGAAGAGGGAGGGTGTGGAATTTCGCCTGTATCCTGGTGGCCAGGGTAGTGCCAGCCATCTAGCCGGTGATCGATAAATGTTGAGAGAAGGAGTGTGATCAACACCGTGGCAGGGGCACTATTTTGAGCATGTTCGAGAGAGAGGAGGTGGCTACCATGCCAGTGGCAGAGTCACATTTAGGAAATTGTGAGAGAGGGGAGGTTGGAAGTTGAGGCCAAAATAGGGAAGGTCTTGAATCCAGGTTAATTCTCTGTGCTTCTCCCTGCCCCTCCCTTAGTCTCTTCTTTTTGCTGCTTCACCCCCTCTCCATCACAGCTATGTATATAGATCACTTTCTTCTTTGGGGCTCAGTTTTCCCTTCCACACAATGAGAAGAGGGCTCCATCCAGACTTTTAAGAATCCTCATGGCTCTAAAATCGTTGAAATAGTGACTTCTCTTTTTTTTATTTCATATTTTATATTTCGTAGAGACAGGGTCTCCCTGTGTCACCAAGCTGGGGCATAGTGGTGTGATCATAGCTCACTGCAGCCTTGAGCTCCTGGCCTCAGGTATTCCTCTTGCCTCAGTCTCACAAGTAGCTGGGACCAGAGGCACACACAAGCACATCCAGCTATTTATTTTTTAAATTTTTGGTAGAGTCAGTGTCTTGCCGTGTTGCTCAGGTTGGTCTCAAACTCCTGGGCTCAAGCAGTCCTCCTGCCTTGGCCTCTCAAAGTGCTGGGACTACAGATGTGAGCCACTGCGCCTGGCTGACCACTTTTCTTTTAATTTAGTAGTGTAATAAAACTATTATTTAATGTGTCATATTTGTGGTGCACTTATTACGTGCCAGGCACTATGCAAAGCATTTGAAAATGCATCATCTCCTGACTCTCACAACAACCCCAAGAGGTAAGAACTATTATCAGCCCTCTTTGACAGAGGAGAAAAATGAGAGGCTAAGTGACTGAGCGGTTATATAGCTAGTAAGTGGCTGGGCTAGGATCCAAACTGTTGTCTAACTCCTAGAACACTATTAACCACTCCACTATTTAGCCTAGTACATAGTAGGTGCCCAATAAATGTTTCATTGACTTGAGACTCAGAACATGGCCAGAACAGTGTTAGGATTTGCCACAGAATGTGGCCACCCTGTCTGCATCTTTGGGGTGGCCAGGAAATAATTATTTTGTATTGAGGAACCAGTTGTGTTTGGTTCTCTGACATCCTGAGTTTGAACCCCTTTATAACTCTTGGTGACTTATTGGGGGGTGGAGTTTGGTTCATAGCAGGGAAGTACACTTACAGTATAATTAGTGTTCACTGTCAGTCAGCCATGCTATTAAATGCTTTATAGTCATGATTTCTGTTCTTCCAGCCACCCTCTGAGGCAGGTATCATTTAGTGGCACCATTTTGCAGATGGGGCAGCTGAGGACTGGCTGTGTCACTCGTTCAAGGTCACACACAGACCATAAGTGGTGTAGCTGGAGTTGGGTGCCCACCTGTCTCTTGTCCTCCAGCTAGATATTCTTGTTATTGGAGAATGACTCAAATCTTCTGAATGACTGTAGCACAAGCAGAGAGGCTGGCCTGTCCTTACCCAGAGGATTCCGCAGGCACAAGTGAGTCCTGGGCTTCAGAAAGTGTTGGCAGTTGATCTTTAGGCCTTTTGAAGAGCCTGTGTTGCCCTGGCAGATCCAGCGTGATATAAAGAATGGTAGGCCGGGCGCAGTGGCTCACGCCTGTAATCCCAGCACTTTGGGAGGCTGAGGCGGGTGGATCACGAGGTCAGGAGATCGAGACCATCCTGGCTAACATGGTGAAACCCCGTCTGTACTAAAAAAATATAAAAAACTAGCCGGGCGTGGTGGCGGGTGCCTGTAGTCCCAGCTACTCGGGAGGCTGAGGCAGGAGAATGGCGTGAACCCGGGAGGCAGAGCTTGCAGTGAGCCAAGATTGCACCACTGCACTCCAGCCTGGGCGACAGAGCTAGACTCCATCTCAAAAAAAAAAAAAAAAAAAAAAAAGAATGGTAGGAGTAGGCTTAGACCTGGTAGGGACAGTTTAATGAGACTAGGACCTATTTGTGGAAGCGTGAGTTCCCTGTTCATATTTCTTTGTTTTCTTGTCTAGATTCTCTGGCTAAGGAGTCAGGGCGTCAGGAATTGGCAGCCTCTCTTCCAGGTACTCAGAGCACTTGGAAGTCAGTGCCCCTGTCTGAGCATATCACATAGTGGTTAAGAGCTCAGGTTCCGAAATCAAGCATTTTGGGATTTTGACATTTGAGCCTACCACTTACCAGTTTCCTCATTAGTAAAATGGAGATCATTGGGAGCCACCAACTCATGAGATGATGATGAGGGTGTAATGAGATGATGTATCTGAAGTCCTTTGTGTAATTATTGGTCCATCATAAGTGGCTGGTTGAATGTCAACCACTGCTAACACCCAGTCCCCCCACCCTACGGTGTAACCTTGAGGGCAAGCATCCTAGCCATTATTTCATCTCTGGCATCTTGCCCACTGCCCACCACTTAGTGGGCATCCCACATTTGTTGGGGGAACAGATATTTCCTATGCATATTGATTATAATGAGTTATTTTCACATAAAGATGCGCAACTCATAGTACCCTCAGTAGGGGAACACCATGTTCTTTTTATAGTGTTGGGGGTTGGGTATAATTTCTGTTCTAGTCTCCTTCCTAACCATTTGTGAAGAGCCAGCCCAGGTCAGGACTGGCAGGGATCAGAGGAGACATGGGCCAGCTCATCAGGCTTTGCTTAAATTTCCTCATTCTGTGATTCCATCAAAAAACACTGGAAGAAAGCCTGCCGTGTTGAAGGTACCGTGCTCACCTGCTCACACCTCTGTTCTGAGTGCTATGCTTAGAACAGGCAGACACTGTGATTTAGTAACCTAGTTTCAGAAATGGGCTCTCTCCAGTACCTTCACGGAGTGTCCTTTAAGACTTGGGTTGTATTTGGTTGGGCAGGGAAATTGTCTAGTATTCTGGAGCCCCTGAGAACCTTACTCTAATCTGCCTTAAAACAGACCGATGGAGCTAGACAGCACTTTAGAGACTTATTTGCTACTGGATGATGAGCCTGGGACTTGGAAAGTGAACGTGACTCTTCGTGCTTACAGAGCTGGTTACTGGTGGGGCTGGCACAAGAGCCAAGGTGTGCTGTTCACATTCCGTTTCAGTTTATCCTCCTGCCTTTTGGCATTGGACTGAAGATAGTTCTAGGAATCTGCAGACTC
Organism: Macaca thibetana thibetana; assembly: GCF_024542745.1. Lineage (NCBI taxonomy): Eukaryota > Metazoa > Chordata > Mammalia > Primates > Cercopithecidae > Macaca > Macaca thibetana. Next base: position 102,452,934 of record NC_065588.1, on the reverse strand, counting down.
ACCAGGTGCTTCAGAAGAAACGAGAAATAATCACGATGATGATAGCTGCCATGTATTGAGCGTTCACTATGTTCTGGGCACAGTTTAAGTATTTGATATATTATTAATTCACTTAATCCTCATACAGAGAATCATATGAGTCTGGTACTGTTTTCTCATCCTTCAACTGAGGAAACCAAGGTACAGATAGGCTAAATAACTTCCCTAAGATCACACTGCTGGGAAGTGTCCAAGCGAGGATTTGAACCTAGGCAGTCTGGCTCAAGAGTCCATGCCAGTGGACGGACTCTTTATTTTTTAACTTTTTATCATGGCAGTGTTCAAGCATAAACAAAAAAGCAATATAATGAACCCCAGTTTCAAGAATTACTGATGTTTTGCCATTCCTTTTTCATTCCATCAGCACACCTGGCATCTGCTTTTTTTTTTTTTGGCTGGAGTTAGAAGTCTGATTCTGAACCACTCTCTTGCCCTATGGGTGCCCAACCTGGTCTCCCTTGTTCTCCAGATGCTGTTGCTGTTGAATGGCCATAACATAAGCAGAGAGGCTGTCCTGTCCTGAAGCCAGAAAATTTACTGGGCAGAAGTGGGTCCAGGGCTTCAGAAAATATTGGCAGTTCAGCTCTAGGGCCTCTGAAGAGCCTATGTTGTCCTGGCAGATCCAGGGGATAGTGAATTAGGAATTAGTTTTAAAGTGAATCCCTGGCTGACATTCTTAGTTTACCCAAAGCATTTTAGGATTTATTTCCAACTGATAAGGGTTCCTTTCCTTTCCTTCCCTTTCTATTCCTTTCCCTGTTTGTTTTAACAGAACACAGTATATCATACCTAACAAAGTTTACAGTATTTCTTGAATGTCATCTGACACCCAGTCCAGAATCACAGTTCCTTGATTATTTCAAAAATGGCTTTAAAAAATTTATTTATTTATTTTTAAATTTTTGTGTTGTTTTAGACACAGGACCTCACTCTGTTGCCCAGGCTGGACTTGAACTCCTGGGCTCAAGGCAACCTGTCACCTTAGCTTCCCAAGTAGCTGGGACTACAGGTGGACACCACCAGGCCCAGCTCAAAGGTGTCTTTTTAACAGTTGGTTTGTTCAAATCAGGATCTATGTAAGATCCACACATTACACTTGATTGAAAATTTTCCTAAATTTATTTCGGCCTATAAGTTTCCTGTCTTTCCTTCTTTTAAAATGCCTCTTAGTTGTTGAAGATCCTGGTTCTTTGTTCTATAGAATTGTCCACATTGTGGGTTCGGCTGATTGCATCCTCATGACATGTCTCTCCTGCGTGATGGTTAGACCGAGGGACTTGATAGAGTCAGGTACTTGTTTTCTGTCTTTTCCTTGTTTTTTTTGCAACAAAGTATTAAAAGTGGCACCATGTGCCACATCAGGCTAAAACCCAGGTTATTAATCATTGTGCTGTCCAGCCTGATTAGTCAGGCCTGGGTTATAAATCATCCCTGGAGCACTAGAAGGGGGCCGTAGGGTTGGTCCTCAAAACCATATGGACTATGTGTGGAAGGATGTTTCTCCAAAGGAAAATTGTGGTGCCATTCTGGAAAAAACAGGACCTGGAGGCTGGGCAGACAAAAAAAGTTCTATCATGTGAAACTCATCAGGTCTTCTCAGCAATTAACGTCTGGATTTTGATTACAGGTGCAGTCTTTGCAAGCCACGTTTGGAACTTTTGAGTCCATCTTGAGAAGCTCCCAACATAAACAAGACCTCACAGAGAAAGCTGTGAAGCAAGGGGAGAGTGAGGTCAGCCGGATCAGTGAAGTGCTGCAGAAACTCCAGAATGAGATTCTCAAAGACCTCTCGGATGGGATCCATGTGGTGAAGGACGCCCGGGAGCGGGACTTCACATCCCTGGAGAACACGGTGGAGGAGCGACTGACGGAGCTCACCAAATCCATCAACGACAACATCGCCATCTTCACAGAAGTCCAGAAGAGGAGCCAGAAGGAGATCAACGACGTGAAGGCAAAGGTTGCCTCCCTGGAAGAATCCGAGGGGCACAAGCAGGATTTGAAAGCCTTGAAGGAAGCTGTGAAGGAGATACAGACCTCAGCCAAGTCTAGAGAGTGGGACATGGAGGCCCTGAGAAGCACCCTTCAGACTATGGAGTCCGACGTCTACACCGAGGTCCGCGAGCTGGTGAGCCTCAAGCAGGAGCAGCAGGCTTTCAAGGAGGCGGCCGACACGGAGCGGCTCGCCCTGCAGGCCCTCACTGAGAAGCTTCTCAGGTCCGAGGAGTCCGTCTCCCGCCTCCCGGAGGAGATCCGGAGACTGGAGGAAGAGCTCCGCCAGCTGAAGTCCGATTCCCATGGGCCGAAGGAAGATGGAGGCTTCAGACACTCGGAAGCCTTTGAGGCGCTCCAGCAAAAGAGTCAGGGACTGGACTCCAGGCTCCAGCACGTGGAGGACGGGGTGCTCTCCATGCAGGTGGCTTCTGCGCGCCAGACTGAGAGCCTGGAGTCCCTCCTGTCCAAGAGCCAGGAGCATGAGCAGCGCCTGGCCGCCCTGCAGGGGCGCCTGGAAGGCCTGGGGTCCTCGGAGGCAGACCAGGATGGCCTGGCCAGCACGGTGCGGAGCCTGGGTGAGGCCCAGCTGGTGCTCTACGGCGACGTGGAGGAGCTGAAGAGGAGTGTGGGGGAGCTCCCCAGCACCGTGGAATCACTCCAGAAAGTGCAGGAGCAGGTGCACACGCTGCTCAGTCAGGACCAAGCCCAGGCCGCCCGTCTGCCTCCTCAGGACTTCCTGGACAGACTTTCTTCTTTAGACAACCTGAAAGCCTCAGTCAGCCAAGTGGAGGCAGACTTGAAAATGCTCAGGACTGCTGTGGACAGTTTGGTTGCATACTCCGTCAAAATAGAAAGCAACGAGAACAACCTGGAATCAGCCAAGGGTTTACTAGATGACCTGAGGAATGATCTGGATAGGTTGTTCGTGAAAGTGGAGAAGATTCACGAAAAGGTCTAAATGAATTGTGTGTGCAGGGCGCGGATTTAAAGTCCAATTTCTCATGACCAAAAAATGTGTGGTTTTCTCCCATGTGTCCCCCACCCCCCAATTTCTTGTCCCCTCTTGAAGAGCAGTTGTCACCACCTGAACACCAAGGCATTGTATTTTCGTGCCCAGTTAATTTATTGACAATGTTTAAGTTCTCTGCTTCAGAGTTTGGTTAGTTTCCTGAAGCGCAGCCCCTGTGAATAACAGGTGGCTTTTCATGGATGTCTCTAGTCAGAGAAAAATGATAAAGGCTTCAATTGAGGATTAACAGAAGCAGATTAACCTCAGAAATCCTGTCTGGCTGGCAGATTTCAAGTAAAAAAAAAAAGGTGGTTTTGGGGGACACTTTTATTTCCAGTTGTCTTTAAGGAAAATTAATTTTACTTTTTTTTTTTTTTTTGTACTTCTGGCCGAAATTTTTATGAGATATCTCTCACTTGTCTTCCACTTTGAACCGGTTAAAGCTCATAGCTGTCAGCTCTGAATGAGGAGGGGAGAAGCCCCTGGGTCTGTCTTTGAAAGGAATCCGCTGCTTGAGGGCCGCCTTCCCCTGTGGTGTGTGGGTCATTTCTCTTCCTGACGCATCTTATGATATCAGAGGTAACTATGCAAAGCATCCAGACGGTTCTGAATGTGAAGCACTACACCCAGCAGAGTCCCAGTGTCCTCTGTCCCCGCTGCCGGCCCGTGTTCTCTCTCAAGAGGTCACCAAGGAACACAGAGGTTTAGGCTCCCAGAAAGGGGAGGCTTTGGGTTCTTTCAAAAAACGCATTAGGAGAGCTGTCCACAGTGGAATGGGGGGTCTCCCTGGGGAAAGTAGGCCAGGTCCTTTTATTTTAACGTGATGTCCATGAAGAGGTTTGCTGCCTGGGCAGCCCTGTCTGTCGGCAAGGAGCGTGCATACTGCGTTTCTGTAATTGTTTGCTGTATCTCCCTTCCCTCTGAGCTGTATTGTTCTTTAATGGCTGTCTTGCCCTTCCAAAAAAAATTGAAAAAAAAAACAAAAAACCTGAAAAGTACAAAAAAAAAAAAAGGTTTTGTTTAGTTTACTGTGAAATGAACTGTATGGCTTATTTACAGTATTTTTAATTCTTAATAAACACTTGAGCTTTGTTATGACTTTTCCAGAGTGGTTGCATTCTGAGAATTTCGTAATTATGATGTGTTTTATTAGCATGTGGTATAAACGATTAGCAAATAGGTAAGTTTACTATTTTAAAGCTGTTTTTTCTTTTAATTCTGAAACCAAGATGGCCTCACTCTTGGGCTGGGGGCCTGCTTTGATGGACTGTTAGCAAGTGTGTTCAATGATTACTTGTCTCCAGCTCTGTTGTCTTCAAGCATAGGACCTCAACCCTCACTATCTATTAGAATCTTCCTGGGAGCTTTAAAAAATGCCTGGGCCCTGCCCCAACAGATGCCGATTGAATAGGCATAAAGAGTCTGGCACTGGCTTTTTTATTTTTTATTTTTAATTTTTTTTTTTTGAGACGGAGTCTCGCTCTGTCGTCCAGGCTGGAGTGCAGTGGTGCGATCTCAGCTCACTGCAAGCTCTGCCTCCCAGGTTCTGGCCATTCTGCCTCAGCCTCCTGAGTAGCTGGGAATACAGGCACCCGCCACCATGCCCGGCTAATTTTTTTTGTATTTTTGGTAGAGACGGGGTTTCACTGTGTTAACCAGGATGGTCTCAATCTCCTGACCTTGTGATCCGCCCACCTTGGCCTCCCAAAGTGCTGGGATTACAGGCGTAAGCCACCGCACCCAGCCAGCACTGGTATTTTAAAGGTTCCCTCTCTGATTCTAATGTCCAGCCAGGGTTGAGAACCAGTGTCTCAGACCATCTGAGTGACCTTCAGCCCTAGTGCACACCTGGACATGTTTTCTTCCCTGGATTGCCTTCCACCCTCCACCCAATAAAAACCACATGCTGTTTATTGAGTACCTGTGTGCCAGGTCTTGTGCTCAGCATGCGTAATAACCTGTTATTCCTCCTTATAGTCCCCCAAGGTAGGCGGTATCATTTCCCATTTCACAGAGGGACAGCAGGCTGAGAAGCTTCATACAAGATCATTCATTAGGAAGTGGCAGGGCTAAGCTTTGTACCTCATCCTTGCTTTAACTGGGACAGCATCCTCTACCATCCACTGACACCAGTGGAGGTCCATTTGGCCTGTGGAACATCTGTCCTGTTCCAGAGCCCGAGGCTGCAAGAGATTTCTTCTTTCCCACCTAGGGAGTAGAGGGTGGCTAGGACCTGAGGCCCTGTGGCTTGTTGTCCCCCTTTCAGGCTGGAGGGCCCGTCATCTCTGAATTGCTGTCAGGCACTCTGGATCCCTCAAAGCTTCACAACTCGGAGCTGGAAGTTTTTCCCAAAGCAGTCAGCAAATCAGGACAGGCTCTAAATCATTTCTAGTTTTATTTCAAAACCATTTTACTTTTTATTTTAAAGTCTTAAGTATTGACACGTATGCTTTAAATGGCTACTTTCACCCACTTGGGGAGGGTGCAGAACAGCGTAAAGTCGCATGCATGGAAAAAATTAAATTCATTTCCTTCTCAGGCCAATTGGTTGCATTGAGTGTGTTCTTGCTCTTTCTCCTGCCACCATTTCTGTGGTTGCTAATCTCTGACTATGGAGTGGTTTAATAGATTCTCATTAATATTATAAAAGAAAACATTGACAAGTGTCTGATAAATATAAATTCAAGTGGTGAAAATAAATAAAAGGAATATATTAGGAATTCACATATTTCTGGTGGTGGGGCAGTTAGAGTTCTTAAACCAAATAATGCAGCTCAGTCTTGTTCATTCATTCAATAGTGTTCATTCATTCAACAAACATTTATTGGGCCGATAGCCAGGCATTTTGCTAAGTATCAGTGAATTAAAATGTACAGGACTAGCCCAGTGGGGATGACAGTCATGTAAAATGGTAGGTATTATAAAGAAACAGGTGCTATAGTTGGGTGTATTGGGCCAAGAGGAAGGAGTGGCCAGTTGTGCCATGGTTGGTCTAGAGGTGGTTAGAATGGGTTTTTGAAGGCGTAGGGGAAGTACCTTGGAATGCTTTCATGAGTAATGGGAACCTTCAGGAAACAGGTTGTTCTGCCCTTTGAACAAATAATTTACACAAATTACTGAACATGTTGGTTGAATTGCAGATCCAGCACCAGGATAAGAGGCTGCAGTGAAACTTCTCAGGCAGGACTGACAGCACCCTGGTGAGGAGACTACTATACCACTGACAGTGTGGCCTTGGGCAAGTCACTTAGAATGGTGATGGTGTTAATAGAGATGATGGTGGAGATGGAGATGATGACGGTGGTGGTGATGAAGATGATGTGATGGAACAGGGTGGGTGTGAGGACTGAATGAGGTAGCGTGTTGAGAGGGGTTAGCTTAGCACAGAATCTGGCACATCATAAGTGCATCAGTGATCATGCATGCACGGATCATACCAAAGGTTAAAATATTGAAATACTTTTGTCCTAGTTGGTGAATAGCTTCTGCCCTGAGCGCCCTGCATGTCCTCTCTCTGGACCACTATACCTCTTTACAACCCAGCATCTAATAGGTTAATATTCTAGTATAGCAGAGACCACGAGACTCTGCTCCAGCCCCAGGGCCTGCATTTGTTCTGATGGGTGGGTGCCCACACTTTACCAGTGATAACATATTTTGAAATTATCCTTCCTTGTGAGCTCAAAAATTGGTGTGTGTGTATGATTTGTTTTAGAGAAGTGTCTACATAAAGAGGTGGTAAAACTTGAACCCAGTTCTAAAAATAGGGTTGTCAGGTACCAAGCAAAAGGTACTGGGTTTGAAGTGGTCAGGAGAGTTGAGAGGCTGAGCACAGTTCTTGCTGTTGGAATAGAGGAAGCAGAGGTGGGCAGTGGGGTGGAGATGGGGTCAGAGGGCTGATGGGGCCAGGACCTGGAGGCCTTGCGTGTCATCCCGGAGACTTTGGATCTGAACTATGAGGAATAAACAAAAGGGTTTAAGTGGGGCGGGGGAAGTAATCATGGTCAGAACTGGGTTTTAGAGTGCCCCTGCATTGGCAGGATTGGAGGAGAGCAAGAGGAGGGCAGGTGAACATTGGGAAGTAGTGGTCCAGGCTGGGTCCGATGTGCCCTGAGGATGAGGGTTGCAGATGGATGTCAGAGACGTGCCAGGTTGGATGCTGCTGAATGCCTGTGGGGTGAGGAAGGGAGAAGCCTCCAAGACAATGGCCCTCCCAGGTTGGGAGAGGATATAAGAAGGTGACTTGTGCTCATATGGCCTGTACAGACAGACCCCATGGGCTGGCCAGGTCTGGAGCTCGGTTGAGAGGCCTGCTTTCAGGATTACTCATCCATACTTACTATTAAATTAAGGAAGTGGATGAGATTGCTTAGATAACTTAAAGGAGATGTGAAGGAAAGGAACCCATGAAAGAATGATCAGAGAGGGAGGAGGAAAACGAATAGGGAGTAATGGTAAGGAAAGGAAAGGCCCAGGAGACCAGTGGCTTGAGTAGTTCACCACACCTCATTAGGTCACAATTCTGCACGCTGAAATTCCCCTAATTCAATTACTCACTTAATTTCTGTTTCCTGAAGGGACCCTAACTCATACAGAAGGCCTCCAATGGGTGAGACATTTTTTGATAAAGAAAATGTGCTGTCCTTCATGGTTTCCAGCAATGCCCATGCCTTACTTCTGAGACTGACATAGCGCCCGGCTTTCAGCAGACGCCTAAGAAGTTGTGATTGAGATGGCATTGCAGAGTCAACCCCTTGAAGACATCATTTCTTCCTGATACCACCACTGCAGTGAAGGTAGCTACCTCTATTTAGGCTGTGTAGCTTGATGTTAGTCTTTCTTCAGATGTCTGGATCATGTCCTGTTATGGCCAATGTGTGATGTCAGGCAAGTACATCTTTTAATTTCTCTGTATCTCATGTTCCTCATCTGCAAAATGATGGCATTGGGCCAGACTAGTGACTCTCGCATTGTAACACGTATCAGAGTCACCTTGAAACCTTGTGAAAACACTGGGCTGGGCGCGGTGGCTCATGCCTGTAATCCCAGCACTTTGGGAGGCGGAGGTGGGTAGATCACGAGGTCAGGAGATCGAGACCATCCTGTCTAACACGGTGAAACCCCGTCTCTCCAAAAAAAACAACAAGAGAAAAAAAAACAAAAAATTGGCTGGGCATGGGGACACGTGCCTGTATTCCCAGCTATTTGGAAGGCTGAGGCAAGGGAATTGCTTGAACCCAGGAGGCAGAGGTTGCAGTGAGCCAAGATCATACCACTGTACTCCAGCCTGGGCAACAGAGCGAGACTCCATCTCCAAAAAAAAAAAAAAAAAAAAACTCCCCCCCCCAAAAAAAAACCCAAAAACCAAAACAAAACACTGATTGCAGGTCCCAGAATTTCCAAGTCAGGAGGTTTGGGGAGGGACCCAAGAATTTGCATCTGTAACAAGCTCCAGGTAATTCTGATGCCGCTGGTCAGGGGGTTACACTTTGAGGACCACTAGGCTAGAATTAGAGAGTAAGACTAAAATTCTGTGGTGCCAGGTGTATTTATTTCTACCTAGAGGGAAAAAATGAAGCTATAGCCTAAAAAGAAATATCAAAAGCCGGAGGCTATAGCCTAAAAGGAAATATAAAAAGTGTATTTATGAGTGTCATCTCAATTTTTTTTTATAACAAGGATGGGCGTGAATGAATGCATTAAATCACTTTTTATTTCAACATTGATGCCAAAACGATGCAGGCATTTTCTAGACTTTTATATGCATTCATGAAATTTGCCACCTAGATAATAATAATTCCTAAATCCCTCTGCCTAGTTCAGACCATACCTCTGAGCTACTCATCTGTTTTTCCAGTAACATCTGGACACCTTGCTGCACCCTCCACACCCCCAGAAATCTCACTGGGATCCAAACTGAAGTCATTTCCCCTCAAAGTAAATGGTGAAGCTGACCCCTTCCCTGCTTAAGTCAGAAGCTCAGGAGTCACCCGTTGTTTCTGTGTTTCTCCCCTTTCCCCTCCCTCCACATCTCCTAGGGTTGAAGCCTTGACACATCCACCTCTGTCCCCTCCTCCCAGCCTTTTGGGTTCCAGCAGCAGCCTCTCCCCATGGTGCTCTCTGCTGGTCAACTGAGATCAGAAATGCAGTCCATGCACTCAGTATCCATTCAACAATATTCAGAGAGCACATACTCTTTGCCAGACTAAGGAGATGACTTTACAGATACGGTTCCTGCCTTCATGGTGCTCATGAAGCAGCGGGGAGGAGACATTCAGAAACAGGCGGGACAATGTATTATACAGATTGCAGTATATGCTTGAGGAATGGGTACAACCTCCTAACTGGTCTCCCTGTCTCTAGCCTGGCTCCCATTCAGGAAATCCTCCACGGTGACCGGCATTCTCTTTCTCAAAAGCAAATCTGCCTGCGTCCCCTCCCCACTAAATCCCTCAGCTCTCCCCTTGGCCTCGGGAGCAGCCTGGCTCTAGGTTGTGGCCAAGAAGGAGCTTTTCCCTTGCTCTGTCTTCCTGCCCTCCAGCCTCCTCTTCTGTGAACTCTGTAGCTGCCCTGATTGCTTAACCACCCCTTATGCAGCCCCTGATTCTGTCACTCTTGGTGCCTTTGCACGTTCTCTGCATCCCTCAACCCAAACCACAGGCTGAATTTGGGAGCTCCTCCCATGACAGCTCACACTCCAGGCTTCTTGTCAAAGCGCTCCTCTGTCTGTATCATAACCGCTTGCTTCTGGTGTGTTCCACGTGAGAATAAGGCTCTTTCATCTCTGTATCCACAGAGATCATTGTGCTTGGCCCACATCAATAATAACAGAAAAAACTAAAGTTGATTGAGCATTTACTATGTGCCAGACACTGCTCTAGAGGTTTTACAAAGATTATCTCATTAAATCATTATAATAGTCCTAAGGGTAGGTACTATTAGCCACTCCATTTTACTGATGGGGAAACTGAGGTACAGAGTGATTCAGTAACTTGGACAAAGTACTTCCTAGTTATAGCTAGTAAGTGGGGTAGCCAGGTTGAGAACCCAATAGCTTGAGTTATTAGGTTGGTTCAAAAGTAATCGCTTTTTTGGCATTAAAATAATGGCAGGGCCGGGCGCGGTGGCTCATGCCTGTAATCCTAGCACTTTGGGAGACCGAGGCGGCAGATCACAAGGTCAGGAGATCGAGACCATCCTGGCCAACATGGTGAAACCCCATCTCTACTAAAAATACAAAAAAAATTAGCTGGGCATGGTGGCGCCTGTAGTCCCAGCTACTCGGGCAGCTGAGGCAGGAGAATGGCGTGAACCCGGGAGGTGGAGCTTGCAGTGAGCTGAGATCATGCCACTGCACTCCAGCCTGGGCGACAGAGCGAGACTCCATCTCAAAAAAAAAAAAAAAAGTAATGGCAAACCATTACATTTTAATGGTAAACCATTAAAATTTTGTACTGCTGTAGAACTGGTTTCTTTTCTTCACTTAAAAAGACATTATTGTTTGGGATTACTTTTTGTTAAGGTATAATGTTGGTGCTTTAAGGCACACACATCTGAAATCTACGACTGAATGAATTTCTGCACACGATATCTCCATGTGCTCACCACCAGATCAAGATATTCAGCGTTTCCAGCACCCCAGGGGCTCCCCCTGCTCCTCAGTCAATACCCTCTAACCTAACCACTATTCTGACTGCCATCACCGTAGACTACTTTGCCCATTTTTGAATTTTACAGAGATGAAATCATATAAGACTTGGTATTTCTTTTAAAAAACGACAGCTTTACTGAGATAAAAGTCACATACCATAAAATTCACCCTATTAAAGTGTACAGTTGTGTCCAGCATATTCACAGAAGGCTGGAAACATTCCTATCTGGATGAATCTTGCCCTGCCATATATAAACAAAATGTGTGGGACATAGTAGGTGTTCAATAAAGAGCAGCTGTTTGAGAACATATGGATTTCTGAACTGGACAATGCCTTTGTCCTGATGGTCAGTAACTTGGAGAGAAAAAGAGAGGGTGAGGTGTAGTGGATGTTTTCTTCGTCTTACCCCTCTGACTTGGTTTGCAGAGGGAGGAACTAAAACCTCGGAGGCAGACGGTTGAATTGCCCTTCCCCCTCTTCAGGATGTGTTTGGTCCGGGGATTGATTCCTCCCACTGTCATTTATTATAAACCGGGTGCTGAGCTGCATTTGCTCAGGGGAGATGAAAGATGAGGACTCCCTCTTTGAGTGGTTCCCAGCCGAAAAGGGGACACAGACATGTAAATGGCACCATAATCAGATGCAGGGTGACCTGTGCAGCGGTCAAGGGACCACATGAGGACTGCTGGGTCCTGGACATGTGTTGTTGTTGCCTGCGCAGCATCCAGTCCTCCTTCGTTTGGTGACCACTTGTCTGTTTTCTGTTAGGGAATCACCCCTTCCCCACTCCCAGTCCATTTGGCTTCTATGAGACTGCCTGGGCTGAGTGCATGACCCAGGTTTGGCCAATCAGAAATCTGGTCTGACTTGTGCAGGAGGAACACAGGTCGCCACGCGGTCCCTTGACTACTGTTGGAACTTTCTGGAAAGGGATGCCTTCTGCCCACCAGGACTGCCAAGCTGGCCAGATAAATGCTCAGGGCTGCTAAAGGCCACCACATGTGCAGAGGCCACTGAGAATGAGGCCAAGCAGAGAAGAAAACAGAACCAAGAGTTGGCGAAATACAGGTTCCTGAGGACATAGTTTGAACACCCGGGTCACCTGTGCTAGGGGCCATGTGTGTCTCCACAGAGCACCTGAACACCACTGTGCCCCCTTTTCCGTGCACAAGGCGACATGGAGCCGTGGAGAGAATGGGCACAGCAGCGCCGCTTAGGGAGAAAGAAAAGTGGAAACACCGAGAAAGTAGCTACAAGATCAGTAAATCCACTATGACTCATTCATACAACAGACCTCAAAATGACAACAAAAAGGAAGAAATCCTAATCTCACACATCGTGGGGATGAATCTCACAACTAAAATGCCAGGTCAAAAAACAAGCTGCAGACAAAATACACAGTGTGACACTGCAGAAATTCCTTAATTCTTAAAACTAAGACATTTTACCATGTAAAATAATACTGTATATTGTAGTAAAAGTACCAAGAAATGACCAGGAGACTGAATATCCAAATTCAGATCATTTGATTTCTTAGGCTGAGTGGGGGCTACCTAAGTATTCATGATATCATTCGTAATACTTTTTTTCTCCTTTCAGTATTTTATTATGAAAATTCAAACAGCAAAGTTGAAAGAATTGTCCAGCAGACACTCATATATCTACTACTTAGACTATAACGAACACTTTGCTATGTTTGTGTATCACATATATACCCATCTCCCCATTTTTTAAAATTTTTTGAACACTGTCTTGCTCTGTTCAGAAAAATAAAAAAATATGGGAAGATGGTACATATATGTGACGTATATACACCCAGGCTGCAGTGCAGTGGCCGATCTTGGCTCACTGTAGCCTCTACCTCCCCAGCTCAAGTGATTCTCCCGCCGCAGCCTCCCAAGTAGTAGCTGGGACTAACAGGCGTGCACCACCACACCTGGCTAATTTTTGTGTTTTTGTAGAGACAAGATCTTGCCTTGTTGCCCATGCTGGTCTTGCATTCCTGGGCTTAAGTGATCACTCACCTTGGCCTCCCAAAGTGCTGGGATTACAGGTGTGAGCCACCATGCCTGGCCTCCCCATATTCCTGATATCTTTTCATAGGTCAGAAATATTTTGTAATTAAACTTTTTTTTTTTTTAAAGGGGAAGAAACACATAGAGAAAAGCTTATACTTTTAATAGTTAAACTAGTACAGATCAGAAAACAAATGACGCCTACATATGTTACATGAAGTGCTGCATTTACGCATGATTAATTACTTTTCATAGTAATGACAGCTAAATAGCTGTGTGACAGGCCTTAGAAAGCCAAGGCTGAGAGGACGCTCTAATCTAATTCTGTTGTTTTACAGATGGGGAGGTTGGGCCTCAGAGACAGGAAGTTGTTCACCCAAGCTCAAACACTAACTGGCTAAGAAGACAGGGGCTAATTTCTTCTCTTATCACCCACAATCTGTTGTGGCTCCACTCCAGGCCTGAGCACAGATCCAAAATGCTCAGAAGTAAGCGGAAACTCAGGGCAGTTGAGTTGCTGTAGGCGGTCAGACCCACTCTTGGCAGGAAGGGGTGTGGCAGCCTGGCCTTGCTGTGCAAGCCCCCGCGTGTGGCAGCGGACACTCAGGAGCAATACCTGTTGGGTCACGGGCCTGTGGGGGAAATCCCAGCCCATCTGTGTTCAAATACCTAGTGATGTTGTGTTGAAAGAGGCATTTCCAGTTGGGTGTGGTTGCTGGTGTTAGGACGCATCCTGCCTCCCCGAGTCCTTCATGGAAACTCAGAAACCTAGGTCTATTCTGTTTTCTTCCATTCGCTGGTTTGATCTTGGTTTGCACTCCAGGGGTGGCAAGAACAGCAGGGATGGAGGAAGTGAGTGACCTGGAATCAGGACTCTGATCCTAATGCTGGCCTGCCAGGCTGTGCTGCCTGGGATAATTCACTTTCCTTCTCTGGGCCTCCATCTGTTTTCCCATCTGAAAAGCGAGGGGAGATAAAGTCATCTTCATGTTCTCTTCCAGATCCAACTTTCCTTGACTTTAGCCATTGCACAAGATTCTTTTGGAGCCTCGGGTGGGCAGGAGGAGGCCTGAGGGAAAAAGGACTAGACGGTGAGCAGATCTCTAGGGGCCAGGGTGGCTTCTGTCTTACCCAACGGTCTATTCGTGGCTCCCATGGGGGCCAGCACACATTGGGTCACAATTAATGTTTTCTCATTTGTTGGGGGTGAAATGGGGAGAGTTGGCCGGGCCGGGCTGACATCTTGGATAACCTCACTTGAAGACTTCACTTTCAGGAGATGCCGGGATGCACCAGTAAAAAATCCAAAGCAGGTCAAGCCCCTGAACTTTCAGCTGGGGAATAGCCCCAAATCGGTCTGACTGGCAGTAGGAACCCAGGGAACATAATTGAAGTGTGAATTTATCGCCATCTAGTGTCTGAGTCAGGGATCACAGGAATGATTTCTTCATTTTTAGCACTTGTTTCAGAAAAGGGATAAAATCCAATTGTACCATTAAAAATACCAGGAAAATCCACTATTTAAAAGATCTATGTGTGTATTTATCTGTGACATGAATGCTTTTGTAATGTGTATACTATCCTACTAATTAGCCTCTTTTGAAAACTTAGATAATAATAAAGGGTTTTGTTTAATACGAATCTTTTGTTAGAAGTTTAGATACCTAAAGACCTTTATTGTTCCTACGTCCAGCTAGTTAAGAAGTGCGCAGTGGCTCACGCCTGTAATCCCAGCACTTTGGGAGGTTGAGGCGGGCGGATCACGAGGTCAGGAGATCGAGACTCTCCTGGCTAACACCATGAATCCCCATCTCTACTAAAAATGCAAAAAATTCGCTTGGCGTGGTGGCACTTGCCTCTCATCCCAGCTACTCGGGAGAATCACTTGAACCTGGGAGGTGGAGGTTGCAGTGAGCCGAGATCGCACCACTGCACTCCGACCTGGGAAACAGAGCAAGACTCTATTAAAAAAAAAAAAAAAAAAGAAGAAGTGCAGGTGGCACCCTTTAAATCAGGCAAGTCCAATGTTGGATGCTTAGTCCTTAACTTAAATAGTAGCAACCCATAACTGTGTTTTGCGTTTGATGTCATGCCTTAGGTGGAACACATTTATCATCTCACTTATCCTGACGATTATCCCAGGGAGTAAAAATGGTTGCCTCTGATTTACTGATCAGCCACTGCAGCTAAGAAATGGTCATTAACTTGCTCTGGGAGCACACAGTCTGTGGTAGCAGCAGGACTCAGACTCTGTTTGTCTCTAACAAAGCCTGCTTTTTGTCCATAAAACCATACTCCCTTTCCCATAGTAATAAAATCGCTTCCCATAATGTCCCAGGATACAACTATGTACTTGTACTGTGTATATAATACTGGTGGTTAAGAAACTGGGTTCTGGCTGGGTGGAGCGGCTTGCGCCTGTAATCCCAACACTTTGGGACGCCAAGGCAGGTGGATTGCTTGAGCCCAGGAGTTTGAGACCAGCCTGGGCAACATGGCAAAACCCCATGTCTACAAAAAATATAAAAATTAGCCGGGTGTGGTGGTGCACGTCTGTAGACCCAGCTATTCAGGAGCCTGAGGTGGGAGGATTGCTTGAGCATGGGAAGTCGAGGCTGCAGTGACCCGTGATGGCAGCACTGCACTCTAGCCCAAGTGAGACCGTGTCTCAAAGAAAAAAAAAAAAAAAGATAAACAATTGGATCAATTGGGTTCTTGAGCCTTACTATTTGAGTTCCCGGTCACGGCATGTTCTGTCTGACATTGGGAAAGTCACTTAAGCGCTCCCTGCCTCGGTCTCCCCACCTGTAAATGCAAACGATGCTAACAACAGTGCCGGCTTCATAGGGTTGTTGTGAGGCTTACTCCATCTTAGGACAGCGGCCATGACAGTGAAGTGCTCAATAAATAGTACTTAGAAATTGACTAAATGTGGGGAATTTGAAATGCCGGGCTTGTGAAATGAGCCCTCCTATAGTTGGCCTGCAAAAGGTGAGTTTAGAATTTTTTTTTTTTTGACAGGGTCTCACTGCATTGCCCAGGATGGAGTGCAGTGGCATGGTCATAGCTCACTTGCAACCTTGAGCCCCCGGGGCTCCAGCAATCCTCCCGCTTCAGCCTCCCTTGTAGCTGGGACCACAGGTGCGCACCGCCACACCTGGCTCATGTTTTGATTTTTTCATAGAGACGGGTCTCACTATGTTGCCTAGGCTGGTATCAAACTCCTGAGATTAAGTAATCCTTGCACCTCGGCCTGCCAAAGTGTTGGGATTACAGGCATGAGCCATTGCGCCCTGCCGAGCTTGGAATTTTGATTGTGAGTGCCTTCCGGTGGGCCTGTGGCCTCTAGATTCTCACGTTTCCCACCACTCACTGGTGTCTGCTTCTCCATTCATTTAGGCCTCCTGTGTGGCTCCTGGAAGCATTTGGTGTTTTGATCCTTGCAGTGAGTGAGATGAATTACATGGAAATTGTCAACCTGATGGAAACTTTGGGCTCTTTGTCGACCTCTTTTAAGGCCTGTGACTTCATGGCTTTGTACATCAAAGAAGATCTTTGGGTTTTCTTGTGCAATTTGGCTTCTCTTACCAAGAACAGAGGCTCTTCTGGCCAAGAACTAAAGCCCACCATGGCAGGCCCTCTCCGCATTATTCTGCAGATGGCTACTTTCCTCCTAGCCTTCACGGGAAGGAACCAGGGCTTGCTGAGATAAGGAGGGGCACAGGAGAGAGGGAGTAAAATCTGCGGAGAGGCAGCCTACACACTCAACCCCTGGAACCCCTCTGCAGAGAAAGTCTATGCCGAGGAGGTGTCGGAGCCACAAGACAGTCCTGAAAATCAGATGCCACTCAGAGGCAATTTCCATCCACTACCAGAAGAGGGCACTGTAGTGCAGCGGCCCGGGAGGGAGCAGCCGCAGTGGATGAGCCTTCTAGTCCAGACTGCTTGGAAGTAGCTGCGACCTGTCATTAAGAAGCTTGGCCCAGTTTTTCCTGATGGCCTCTTCTAGCTCTGACATTCTGCGATCCCATCAGGAGAGAATTGGAATGATTCAGCCAAGAATTCCAAGTGGGTTACAGAAGGAAGAAACCAGAAGCAAGGTCTGGGAGAGGAGGTGGGTGCGGCTGGGAAGTTTCTTTTGTTGGGGGGCTCAAATCTCTCTAAGTGAGTCCAGCAGGAGGAAGAAAAAAGCCTTAAAACAGCTCCCCTGGGGTCACATGCTCAGGTTGGGCAGCCTGTCAAACCACCCCAAGTCGACTGGAATCCAGCATGACATTATAGCCTGCTCCGGCCCTTGTTGGAGGAGTGCTTAATCCCAAAGAAACAATTAAAGCTACAGACAGCACACACTGATGGTTTGCCCGTCTCTGCATTTTGTAATAGCAGAGCCTATTCTCTTTCTTGATGGAACTGCCTTCCAGAAATGGCTTGATGCAGAGTCTGTGGTGGCCTTGGGTGCTCCTTGGCAGAGATAAAAAGTGAAGTCAGCAGGCGAACCCTTTCTGGCTCTGCTCAGGCAGCCACCGAACATGCCTTGTTATGCTTCAGAAACCCCATCGGCGGTCCCCTCACCCCCAGCCTCTGACTCCGCGCAGAGTCTCTTTCCACTGGAGTAATTTCAGTGGGTGCTCTGGAGGTCTAAAGGCTTATCATTAACAGACAAATGGGTATTTTTGATGGTTCTGGGTATTTATTTCTCCATTGGCCTCTGATCCTGCTAGAATCACCCAGCACCACAAAGCCAGCACCAGAAGTGTGAGCGCTGGATAGGGTAGGTGAGACTTGTTCAGGGTCCTCCTACCACACTTCCCATTTTCCAGACTATTCCTGCATCCGTGGCTGTGGCCCTCTTACCCGCTCTCCTGGTATTACCCTTGGACTTATTCCTGGAGCTGGTGGGGGCAGGATAGCCTTGTGGCTAGAAATAGGCTCTGCAGCCAGACCACCTGGGTGTGTGACTTGGGGCAAACACTTAAACTTATTGCCTCAGTTCCCCACCTGGAAAATGAGGTGATTATAATAGTACCTACCTCGTAGAGTGTTTGTGAGAAGTAAATCTGTGAAGTCTTAGAGCATTATTATTAGGCACCTAACAAAGATTTGTCGAATATATACGTGTATGTCTGTATTACACAGATTGATGTATCCTGACAAAAAAAAATCTCAGAAGAAAATACATTAAAAAAAAATCTCTACTTCTGTTTCTGGCCAGGTAGAGTAACAGGGACTGGATTTACCCACCTGTCTGAAACAACTAAATCATAAGCACATAGTAAGTGCTCATTAAATGTTTACCATTATTATTTTCATGTTTAACTCATTTATCCCTCACAAGTGTGTGAAGCAGGTTGTATTATTAGTTCCATTTACAGCTGAGGAAATTGAGTTTCATATGGCTTATGTGACTTGACCAGGTCACTTAGCTAGTAAGAGCCAGTCAAGATGCAGACATTCTAGAGGCTATGTACTTTTTATTTTTGAGACAGACTCTTACTCTGTCACCCAGGCTGGAGTGCAATAGTGCGATCTTGGCTCACGGCAACCTCTGCCTCCTGGGTTCAAGTGATTCTCGTGCCTCAGCCTCCTGAGTAGCTGGAATTACAGGCATGTGCCACCACACCTGGCTAATTTCTGTATTTTCAGTAGAGATGGGGTTTCACCATGTTGGGCAGGCTGGTCTCAAACTCCTGACTTCAGGTGATCCATGGCTTTGCCTCCCAACGTGCTGGGATTACAGGCATGAGCCACTGTGCCTGGCCCAGAGACTGTACTCTGAACCACTGTGCTATCATGCCCAAGCATGTAGCTAAGGGTTCAGTGATACTTGTTGAATGAATGACCCCAACCACCCAGAAGGAGATACTTTCAATCCTCTTCCTCCTCTCCTGTCTCTTCAACCTCTCCTCTCCTGGCTTTATCCAGTCCAGTCTTAAACATGTTTGCCTCTCTCCTATTCTGGAAAATCGAAAAACAAAACAAAAGAAAAAAAAAGCTCCAGTGCCATCTCTCCCCTTACCTTCCCTCCACAGACAAACCCTCCAAGGAGTCACCTGCCCTCATCTTCACTCTTCAGTCCCCTGTATCATGAACTCTGCTCTTTGTCATGAAGATGGTTCTTGCTGAAGTCACTGGTAGTTTTCGAGATCCGAGGTCTTCCTGTTCCCATCTCCCTTAGCCTCTCATCTGTGTTCACTGCAGGTGCCCACTCCCTCCCTTGGTGTCCTTGCCACTTCATGCTCCTGGTTTTCTTCTTACTTTCTTGGCCACTTCCTCTTGCTAGCTGTGCAGGCTTCTCTTCCTCCACCAGACCTAAGGGCTTGGAGGTGAGCTGTTCTCTCTTCTTGCTCTATGTTTTCCTCCTGGGTGATGCCATCTGTGCCTACATTATGCAGGTTACCTATGCAGGCTGAGGACCCTAAGGTTTGATCTCCAGTCCAGACCTTTCTTCTGAGTTCCAGTCCAGCACTGGTCAAATGCCTACTTGTCATTTCTACCCAGATATTCCAAGATCCTTCAGCAGATCTCTGTCATTAGAACCTCCTTCTATTTGGGGGAAAGGGCTCAGCTATCCTCTCTTCTAGTTCTCGGCCAATTACATGCTCTCAGACTGGAACTTCTAGCCTTTGTGGGGCAGAGATGATCAGAGGTTATTTATACTGCAGCTGAAGACATTGAGGCTCCAGGGTTGAGGTGGCAATGTCCAGGTGTGGTGATGCCACTAGTACCATTCACACCAGACTGCTTTCACCTGAACTTCGCCTCCCTCCTGCCTGAATGACTTCAGCGCCTGGGTCTCTGGTCTTTCTGATGACCACTTCCTCCTGGGAGCTGTGCAGGCATCTCTTCCTTCACCAGTCCTGAGGGCTTGGTTGTGAGCCACTGGATATCCTTCCAAGGCTTGCTTAAAGATCCTTCAGTGGACTCTCCATCATTAAAACACCCTTTCTGTTTTAGGAAGGGGGTACAGATATTATCTCTTCTAGTTCTTAGCCAATTACACACTCTCAGACTAGAGCGTTGAATCTTTGTGGCACAGAGATGATCAGAAGTTATTTACACTGAAACTGAAGAAACTGAGCATTTAGGGTTGAAGTGGCAAATGTTCAGGAGTGTTTTGTGTTGATTGCAACAAAAACCCATGAGTGGTACAAGCTTATTAAATTCCCTGTGCTCCAAATGAGCTCATTGACCACTCCTCTGAAACTTTCTCCTTCTCCATTGAACCATGTCGGAGTCAATGGCTTTTCCATCTATCTAATTTCTCATGTCAGAAGCATGAGTCCTTGCGCCTCCCTCTCCCTTAGTGTCCACAGGCAGTCATCCTATTGCTGCATCTCTATAAATATTTCCTGAGAACTTTTCCTGATATCCACTGTCATGACTCTTGTCCAAACCATCATTCTCTCTTTCCCAGACTCTTGTAATTGCCTCTTAACCAGTGTCTGTGCTTCTCCCAGTCCACCCGTCACACAGAAGCAGGAGTGATGTTTCAACAGGACAAACTTACTTATGGTCATGCGCCACCTAATGACATTTCAGTCTGTGATGGACTGCATATACGATGTTGATCCTACAGGATTATAATACCATATTTTTACTGTACCTTTTATATGTTGAGATATGTTGATACAGAAATACTTCCCATTCTGTTACAATTGCCTACAGTATTCAGGACAGTCCCATGCTGTATAGGTGTAGTCTGGGAGCAATGGGCCATAACATATAGCCTGGGTGTGTAGTAGGCTATGCTGTCTAGGTTTGTGCATGAACTCTGTGATATTCTCACAATGACAAAATCACCTAACCACACATCACATTTCTCAGGATGCGTCTCCATTGTAAAGTGATACATGACTGTATATCACTCCTTTGTTTACAATCTGGCTTGTGTTGCTTTGAAAGTAAAGTTCAAAATCACATTGCAGTCCCTCAGTTTACACTAGAAACACTTTCAGTTCCCCACCAATGCAAAACTGCTTACCACCTTGGCATCTTGGCACAACCTAGTCCCTCTGCCTAGAATACCCTTCCTATTACCCACCTTCACTTGGCTAACACCAGGTCATCTTTTTGATCTCAGCTGAAATGCTGCATGTGAATAAGCCTTCCTTCATTCTCCAGGCTAAGTCAGATTCTTCTAATACATAGCCCGCTAGCATTCTGGATTTCTCTGTCTCAGCTCTTATCAAAATTGCAATTAATTATTACTGTATTTCCTTGACTTTCTGATATGTGTATATATTTCTAAACACCTAATATCTCTGAAGTTGGGATGCATCTTACAATTGAAGGCATCTCAGAAGTATCATTGGTAGTGTTTTTTTTTAGTGGTATATAAACTAATGGTGCAACTTATGAGCAATGGCATCTTAGATTTGATGAACTATGGTAATTATATAGTTATGTGTATGTCTAGTTCATCTCCTAGGCTGTAAGTTGTGTCTGTCTTGATGAGAACTCTATCCCCAGCACTACTATAGTGCCTGGCACATAGCAAGCACCCACTAAAGATTTGTTTAAATATATATATATGTGTAACGGAGATGAGTGTATGCCAGAAAATTCCGGAAGAAAATCAATGAAAAACTCATTATTTTGACTTCTGCTTCTGGCCAAGGTGGAATAACAGTACTGGATTTACCCACTCATCTGAAAAAACTAAGAAATTGGATCAAATATATGAAACGATGATTCTCAAGATACTGATCACTAGGCAATGAAGGACAGCGATCCTTGAGAGAAGAGAAGCAAATGAAATGAGTCCTACAGCTGCCCTAGCTTGTTGCCTGGAGAAGAATATGTTGCCCAACTGAGGAGAGTTGGGCAACCCAGGCTGTGGTGCAGGGAGGGAGATCCCAGGTGGATTCTGGCAGTCTTCCTGAGTTGAAGAGGCAAAGTCAGGAGCCTGGTGAGGCCAACATGGCTAGAGGTTACAAGACAGAGAACTGCAGAGGAGATAGAACTCTGAGATCTGCAGATGGTCTCCCTCCAATCTTCAATAAAGTACCCATCAGCACATGTGTTTTAGAAAATCATCTGAGGCTGGAGAAAGAACTACTTAAAAGGATGAGAGACTGGGTGCAGTGGCTCATGCTTGTAATCCCAGCACTTTGGGAGGCTGAGGCAGGCAGATCACTTGAAGTTAGGAGTTCAAGACCAGCCTGGCCAACATGGTGAAACCCTGTCTCTACTAAAAATACAAAAATTAGCTGGGCATGTGGCATGCACCTGTAATCCCAGCTACTTGAGAGGCTGAAGCAAGAGAATCACTTGAACCCAGGAGGTGGAGGTTGCAGTGAGCCAGAATCTCACCACTGCACTCCAGCCTGGGTGACAGAGTAAGACTCTGTCTCAAAAACAAACAAACAAACAAACAAACAAACAAAGAATGAGAGGCCATAATTCTCAGAGCTCACATAGGGTTAGGATTCTGTTCCCACCAGTAAAAGTGAAAACCTCAAAACCTCATACTTCACAGTACATTAGGCAGAGGACTCAGCTGTGGGGAAAATTAGCCTCAAACAAAACTGCTCTGGTCCTGCTCAATAAAGTAACAGCAAGACTTGAAAACATCATACTGTCTCCAGGTAACTTCACTCTGTCCCAGAACAAAGTTTGAGAATATTTATAATAATACAAAAAAATATACAAAATTTTACCCCAAAAGGTAAAATTCACAATGTTGGGCTGATGCAAAACATCAGCAAAATGCAACCCACAGTGAAGAGAAAATTCAATCAATTAGAACTGACCTAGGAGTGACACAGATGTTAAAAGCTATAGGCAAGGATATTAAAATAATCATTATAAATGTATTCCGTGTGTTCTAGAAGCTAGAGGAAATATTGAACATGGTAAGTAGAGATATGGAAGTTATAAAAATGACCCAAATGAAACTTCTAGAGGTGAAAACAAAGGTGTTCAAGATGGTACTAATGGTAGGTTAAACATTTGAGAAAAAAGATTAATAAACTGGAAGACATAACAATGGAAATTATTGGAAACGAAACATTGAAAAAAACCCAAAACGAACAGCATTAGTGAGTTGTGGCAAAACTACAAGTAGCCAAATATACATGTAATTGGAATCTCTGAAGCAGAGGGGACAGCAGAAAAATATTTGAAGAAATAATGGCAGACATTTTTCAAATGGGATGAAAGGTATAAACCCACAGATCCAAGATGCTTGCTAATCCCAAGAAACATGAAGAAAATTACACTAAGCTACATCATGATTCAATTGCTTAAAGCAGGTGATAAGTAGAGAAGTTTAAAAGCAACCAGAGGGAGAAAAACACATTTTCTACCAAAGAGAAGGAAGACGGCAGATATCTTGTTGGAAATGTAAGGTAGAAGACAATTGTGCAACATATCTAAAATATTGACAGAAAACCCATCAACTCATTTCAAAAATGAAGGCAAAATAAAGCTGAAAGAATTTATTAATATCACCAGCCAATTTGTACTATAAGGAATATTAGGCTGGGTGTACTGGCTCACACACTTGTAATCCCGGTGCTTTGGGAGGCAAAGGCAGGAGGATGGCTTGAGCCCAGGAATTCAAGACCAGCCTCAGCAAGATGACGAAACCCTGTCTCTAAAAAAAAAAAATACAAAAATTAGTCAGATGTGGTGGCATGCACCTGTGGTCCCAGCTACTTGGGAGGATGAGGTGGGAGGATCTTGAGCCCAGGAGGTAGAGGCTATAGTGAGCCATGATCACACCACTGTACTCCAGCCTGTGCAACAGAGTGAGACACTGTTTAAAAAAAAAAAAAAAAAAGAAAGAAAGAAAAAGAAAAAGAAATATTAAAGGAAGTCCTCCAGGCAGAAGGAAAATGCTACTAGGTAGACATTCGAATCTATGTAAGAGAATGAAGAGCCTCAGAATTGTTAATTATGTTGAGTAAAATTTCTCTAAATTGTATAAACTATAATTGACTGTTTAAATTTACAAAGTAACAAACTATTGTGGAGTTTATAACATATACAGAAATATATGAGAATGAGAACACACAAAGGGAGGAAGGGCGAAATAGGATAGTTGTATGATTCTTAGACATGAAGCAGCATTATATACTTGAAAGTAGACTGTGAGTTAAAGATGTATGTTATCCATCACACACCAGGGCCTGTTGGGGGGTCGGGGGCAAGGGGAGGGAGAACATTAGGAGAAATACCTCATGTGAGTGATGGGTTGATGGGTGCAACAAACCATCATGGCACATGTATACCTATGTAACAAACCTGCATGCTCTGCACATGAACCCCACAACTTACAGTATAATAATAAAAAAAGATGTATGTTATGGACACTAGAAAATCCACCAAAATTGCAAACCAAAGTTATAGCTAATAAACCACCAAATGGGTGGAAAGGAGGGATTCCAAGAGGGTAGGAGAAAATTTTTAGGGGAGATGGACATGGTCATTGTATTATTGTGGTGCTGGTTTCATGGGTGTAGACATATGTCAGAACTGACTAAATTCTACACTTGAAACATATGCCCTTTATCATCTGCCAGTTGTACTTGAGGAAAGCTGTTAACAAAAATATTTCTTGATTGGAGGATTATGCATCACTTTTATTTTTACTATCCTTTTCTGTGTTTTCCAGAATGAAAATGAGAAAGATAAAGCCAGTCTGTTTTTGTAAAGCCACTATTTCTAACCCTTCCTTGCGTCATTCTTTTCCTTTCATTATAGAAAAACCAGAAAAGTGTTTTTCACACTTTTTCCTCTTCTCTCTCTTTAATCTACTCAGCCAAAGACCACCAAGTTCATTATTCTAACATGTTTCTTTCCTGCATCTCTCCCTGGCTACCCGTCACCTACCATGTAGCTGAGGTCTCAGACTCTTAGCAGGGTATATAACACTCTCAGCCTGGCAGCTTCCTCCATGTGGTCTGGTTAGCCTACTCCAGTGGGCACATTTTGGTGGTTAGAGGCTAGCTTGGGACGTGGGTTTTACTTCTCCAGGGTACCATTTCCCTGGGCCTCTGTTCATTAGGAGGGGGCTGCAGAAGGAAAGAAAAAGCAAGACGCTAGGGAGAAGCTCCTCACTGTCCCGAATACAGCAGTTTTTCCACTGAGTCTGGGGGACTTGGCCATGGAGGGTGAGCTAGGAAGAGGGAGACCCCCGCATCTTAAGTGTCCCAGAAAAGACATACCTTGAATTGAAGTGAGCTACACACAACACTGATCTCTCAGGATATGCCAGCATTTAAGGTGTGTGTGTACGTGTGTGTGTGTATCTTTCTCCTACCAATAAATTCTAATAAATAATATGTATATCCCCAACACTAATAGTTTCTCTCTCAACCTCCTCTCCTCTCCTCTCCTCTCTCTCCATTCTTCTTTTTCCATCTCCACTGGCTTCCACCAACCCACCCTCCCTTCTCCTTGCACAAGTCTCTCCCCCTTTTATTATCATGACTTGTGCTGCGTTTTCATAGCACATGGTCTTGAAAAGTGCCCAACTGACTTGAGGGCTCCCTTGCGATGCTGTTTCCAACAGGTGTGTCCTATTAAGCTTTGCCCCAGCCCCAGTCTCAGCCCCTGGCTCTCCTCTCCACCCTGCCCACCTGCGTGGCCCACTCCCCCACCTAACCTCAGCTTTTGCAGAGCACAGGAGAGGGCTACCTTTAGCTGGTATGCCCCTGGCAACACGACTGGCTGCCAAAACCAATGCTCCTCATGCCAGGCAAGAGCTCTCTGCGTGGCAGAATGTTTATGGAACTTTTCCCCAGAAAAATCTGGAGCCAAGCAGTTTGAAACTACAGGGAGGGATCCCGAAAAACATTTTTTTTGCACTTTCTCCAAGGAACTTTCTCAAAAAGCAAAGGCAAATTGCATTGTTTATGGGGGAAAAAAGGAAAACACAAGACACCAACAATAACACAGGGTAATTACAGATGATGGAGCGAAACGCTGTCAGCGACCACTGGAAGAAGGCTGGCTTTTTTCCTTAGTATTCTTCATGTTGGATGCAAAATAGACATGGCTGTGCTAAATTCCTGCGGATGGTGCATTTTTGCCAGGATGGATCTGGTTGGGACAAAATCTTTTGGTTCTGAGTAAGGGTGGAAAGCATAATAAGTGTTTGTTGGAAAGATCGGAAATTCCTTGACCTTCTCCCAGGGAGCTGTGGATGGAAAGCTCCCGGTTTAGTTTCTGTGACAGCTGGGTGTCGTCTAATGAAGGTTCAGGGACCCTTGACCTCTGGGTAGTGAAGTCTTGGGTTTACACTTCTCCCCTCTGCTAGAGCATGGACTACTGGCTGACCTGCCAAGTCACTCACTTTAAATGTTAGCAGTAGCAATGGGGTGTGTGTGTGTGTGTGAAAGCAAGCGGGCAGAGTGTGACTTTTTTTTTTTTTTTTTTTGAGACGGACTCTCTCTCTGTTACCCAGGCTAGAGTGCAGTGCGACGATATTGGCTCACTGCAACCTCTGCCTCCTGTGTTCAAGCGATTCTCCTGCCTCTCAGCCTCCCACGTAGCTGGGATTACAGGTGCCCACCACCATGCCTGGCTAATTTTTGTGTTTTTAGTAGAGACGAGGTTTCACTCTATTAGGCTGGGTGGTCTCGAACTCCTGACCTCAGGTCATTTGTCCGCCTCGGCCTCCCTAAGTGCTGGGATTACGGGTATGAGCCACTGTGCCTGGACAGAGAGTGATTTTTTTTTTTCTTTTTGAGACGGAGTCTCGCTCTGTCACCCAGGCTGGAGTGTAGTGGTGTGATCTCTACTCACTGCAACCTCTGCATCCTGGCTTCAAGCAGTTCTCCTGCCTCAGCCTCCTGAGTAGCTGAGATTACAGGTGCGTGTCACCATGCCCGGCTAGTTTTTGTATTTGTAGTAGAGACAGGATTTCACCATGTTGGTAAGACTGGTCTGGAACTCCTGACCTCGTGATTCGCCCGCCTTGGCATCCCAAAGTGCTGGGATTACAGGGGTGAGCCGCCGCGCCCGGCCAAGAGTGACTATTAAAGAACTTTCACAGAGCAGTCTCGTATCAGTTTCCTCTGGCTGCTGTAACTAATTATCACAAACTTAGTGCCTTACATCAACACAAATTTTATTCTCTCACAGTTCTAGAAGTCAGAGTTCAAGATCGGTCTCGCTGGGCTGAAATCAAGGTGTTGGCAGGGCTGCATTCCTTCTGGAGGCTCTAGTGGAGAATCTGTTTCCTTGTGTTTTCCAGCTCCTAGAGGTCACCCGCATTCCATGGCCCCCCTCAGAGCTGGCAGTGCAGTATCTTCAGATCAACCTGGAGTCCCTCTGACACTTTGCTTTTCTCTTTGCAAATCCCTCTCTGACTCTTCTAAGGACCCTCATGAGGATCCCTGGACCCTTAGACCCACCTGGATAACCCAGAATAATGCCCCCTTCTTAAGACTTTAAGTTAATAACACATGCAAAGTCCCCTTTGCCGTGTAAGGCAGCATATTTACAGGCTTCAGGGATCAGGATGTGGACATTTTGCAGGGTGAGAGGGCCATTATTTTGTCTACTGTTGACTTCTTTGAAAGGCAGTTCTTTCAGTCATGTGGTGAGAACAGAGGGGACTTGCTTTAAATGGAAAAGACAGTCAGTGGCGGAGATGGGATTTGAATCCTAGTTTAGGACCTCCTGTTTTTCCACTGCACTAGAATTTGAAGGTGAACATTTGAGGGATTCTTGCAATGCATATCATAGCCTTTTTGGAGAGGAAGCAATGAGATAAAATTCTAAGCCCAGAGGGTGTTGGAAGGATCGACTGAAAAATTGTAGAAACTATATATTGAGTTTGCTTTATGCAAAGACCATGGTTAAGTGATCAAAGGCCTTACTTCACAGAATCATTCCCAGAACACTATACAGTGGGGTAATTACTAGCTCCTTTTTACAACTAAGAAGACCAAGACTAAGGGAGATTAAATAATTTGCCCAAGAAAGCAGTGAAACCAGGGTGCAAAATCAGGTCTGTCTGATGTCAAAGCCCATGTTCTTCATGACTGTGGTAAAGGAGGAGGACTCATAACACACTTTTCTGATAGGAGAAAATTCTACTGTTCCTTTTGATTTACCTGCAAGGCTAAGTTAATTCAGTAACATTCAGAGGGGATTCAAGATGACTGAATAGGAACAGCACCGGTCTGCAGCTCCCAGTGAGATGGACGCAGGTGAGTGATTTATGCGTTTCCAACTGAGGTACATGGTTCATTTCATTGGGACTGGTTGCACAGTGGGTACAGCCCATGGAGGGTGAGCCGAAGCAGGGTGGGGCATCGCCTCACCCAGGAAGCACGAGGGGTTGGGGAATTTTCTGCCTTACCCAAGGGAAGCTGTGAGGGTCTGAGCCTGAAGATCTCCGGCACAGATACTGCGCTTGTCCCACAGTCTTCACAACTGCAAACCAGGAGATCCCCTCTGGTGCCTACTCCACCAGGACCCTGGATTTCAAGCACAAAACTGGGTGGCCAATTGGGCAGACACCAAACTCTTTTTTCTATGCCCCAGTGGCACCTGGAACGCCAGTGAGACAGAACCATTCACTCCCCTGGAAAGGGGTGCTGAGCAAGGGAGCCAAGTGGTCTGGCTTGGCGGGTCCCACCCCCATGGAGGCCAGGAAAGTAGGATCCACCGACTTGAAATTCTCGCTGCCAGCACAGAAGCAACCTGAGATCCACCTGAGACTTTCGAGCTTGGTGGGGGGAGGGGCGTCCGCCATTGCTGAGGCTTGAGTAGGTGGTTTTAGGGTCACAGTGTAAACAAAGCCGCTGGGAAGTTCAAACTGGGCACAGACCACTGCAGCTCAGCAAGGCGGCTGTGGCCAGACTGCCAGATTTCTCCTCTCTGGACAGGGCATCTCTGTAAAAAAGGCAGCAGCCCCAGTCAGGGGCTTATAGCAGACTTAAATGTCCTTGCCTGACAGCTCTGAAGACAGCAGCGGACCTCCCAGCACAGCGTTGGAGCTCTGCCAAGGGTCAGTCTGCCTCCTCAAGTGGGTCCCTGACCCCTGTGTATACTGACTGGGAGACACCTCCCAATAGGGGCCGACAGACACCTCATACAGGAGAGCTCTGATTGGCATCTGGCTGGTGCCCCTCTGGGTCGAAACTTCCAGAGGAAAGTACAGGCAGCAATCTTTGCTGCTCTGCAGCCTCTGCTGGTGATACTCAGTCAAACAGGGTCAGGAGTGGACCTCCAACAAACTCCAGCAGACTGGCAGCAGAGGGGCCTGACTGTTGGAAAAGAAACAAACAGAAAGTCCACTCAAATACCCCATCCTAAGGTCACCAACATCAAAGACCAAAGGTAGAGAAATCCACAAAGATGGGGAAACACCAGCGTTAAAGGCCTGAAAATTCCAAAAACCAGAACGCCTCTCCTCCTCCAAACAATCACAGCTCCTCAACAGCAAGGGAACAAAACTGGATGGGGAATGAGTTTGACGAACTTACAGGAGTAGGCTTCAGAAGGTGGGTAATAACAAACTCTGAGCTAAAGGAGCATGTTTTAACTCAATGCAAGGAAGCTAAGAACCTTGAAAAAAGGATAATTGAATTGCTAAGTAGAATAACCAATGTAGAGAAGAATATAAATGACCTGAGGGAGCTGAAAAAGCATGAGAACTTTGTGAAGAATACACAAGTATGAATAGCTGAATTGATCAAGTGGAAGAAAGGATCTCAGAGATTGAAGATCAACTTAATGAAATAAAGAGAGAAGACCAGATTAGTGAAAAAAGAATAAAACAGAATGAACAAAGCCTCCAAGAAATATGGGACTATGTGAAAAGACCAAATCTACATCTGATTGGTGTACCTGAAAGTGAAAGGGAAAATGGAACCAAGTTGGAAAACACTCTTCAGGATATTATCCAGGAGAATTTCCCCAACCTAGCGAGACAGGCCAACATTCAATTCAGGAAATACAGAGAACACCACAAAGATACTCCTCGAGAAAAGCAACCCCAAGACACATAATCATCAGATTCACAAGGTTGAAATGAAGGAAAAAATGTTCAGGGCAGCCTAAGAGAAAGGTCGGGTTACCCACAAAGGGAAGCTCATCAGACTAACAGCGGATCTCTCTGCAGAAACCTTACAAGCCGGAAGAGAGTGGGGGCCAATATTCACCGTTCTCAAAGAAACTATTTTTACCCAGAATTTCATATCAAGCCAAACTAAGCTTCAAAAGTGAAGGAGAAATAAAATCCTTTACAGACAAGCAAATGCTGAGGGATTTTGTCACCACCAGACCTGCCTTACAAGAGTTCCTGAAGGAACCACCAAACATGGAAAGGAACAACCAGTACCAGTCACTGCAAAAACATGCCAAACTGTAAAGAACATCGACACTATGAAGGAACTGCATTAACTAATGGGAAAAACAACCAGCTAGCATCATAATGATGGGATCAAATTCACACATAACAATATTAACCTTAAATGTAAATGGGCTAAATGCAACAATTAAAAGACACAGGCTGACAAATTGGATAAAGAGTCAAGCCCCATCAGTGTGCTGTATTCAGGAGACCCATCTCACGTGTGAAGACACACATAGGGTCTAAATAAAGGGATGGAGGAATATTTAACAAGCAAATGGAAAGAAAAAAAAAAAGCAGGGGTTGCAATCCCAATCTCTGATAAAACAGACTTTAAACCAACAAAGATCAAAAGAGACAAGGGCATTACATAATGGTAAAGGGATCAATGCAGCAAAAAGAGCTAACTCTCTGAAATATATATGCACCCAATACAGGAGTACCCAGATTCATAAAGCAAGTTCTTAGAGACCTACAAAGAGACTTAGACTCCCACACAATAATAGTGGGAGACTTTAACACCCCACTGTCAATATTAGACAGATCAATGAGACAGAAAATTAACAAGGATATTCAGGACTTGAACTCAGCTCTGGACCAAGCAGACCTAATAGACATCTACAGAACTCTCCACCCCAAATCAACAGAATATACATTATTTTCAGCACCTCATTACACTTATTCTAAATTTGACCACATAATCGGAAGTAAAATACTCCTCAGCAAATGCAAAAGAATGGAAATCATAACCAACAGTCTCTCAGACCACAGTGCAATCAAATTAGAACTCAGGACTAAGAAACTCAATAAAAATCACACAACTACATGGAAACTGAACAACCTGCTCCTGAATGACTACTGGGTAAATAACAAAAAGAAGGCAGAAATAAAGATATTTTGAAACCAATGAGGATGAAGACACAATGTACCAGAATCTCTGGGACACATTTAAAGTGGTATTTAGAGGGAAATGCATTGCAATAAATGCCCACAAGAGAAAGCAGGAAAGATCTAAAATTGACACCCTAATGTCACAATTAAAAGAACTAGAGAAGCGACAGCAAACAAATTCAAAAGCTAGCAGAAGACATGAAATAACTAAGATTAGAGCAGAACCGAAGGAGATAGAGACATGAAAAACCCTTCAAAAAATCAATGCATCCAGGAGCTGGTTGTTTGAAAAGATTAACAGATAGGCCGCTAGCCAGGCTAATAAAGAAGAAAAGATAGAAGAATCAAGTAGACACAATAAAAAATGATGTGGGGGGATATCACCACTGATCCCACAGAAATACAAACTACCATCAGAGAATACTATAAACACCTCTATGCAAATAAACTAGAAAATCTAGAAGAAATGGACAAATTCCTGGACACATACACCCTCCCAAGACTAAACCAGGAAGAAGTTGAATCCCTGAATAAACCAATAACAAGTTCTGAAATTGAGGCAGAAATTAATAGCCTACCAACCAAAAAAAGTCCAGGACCAGATGGGTACACAGCTGAATTCTACCAGAGGTACAAAGAGGAGCTGATACCATTCCTTCTGAAACGATTGCAAACAATAGAACAAGAGGGAATCCTCCCTAACTCATTTTATGCGGCCAGCATCATCCTGATACCAAAGCCTGGCAGAGACACAACAAAAAAAGAAAATTTCAGGTCAATATCCCTGATGAACATCATGCAAAAATCCTCAATAAAATACTGGCAAACCGAATCCAGCAGCACATCAAAAATCTTATCCACCATGATCAAGTTGGCTTCATACTTGTGATGCAAGGCTGGTTCAACATATGTAAATCAATAAATGTAATCCATCACATAAACAGAACCAATGACAAAAACCACATGATTATCTCAATAGATCCAGAAAAGGCCTTCAAAAAATTCAACACCCCTTCATGCTAAAAATTCTCAATAAGCTAGGTATTGATGGAACATATCTCAAAATAATAAGAGCTATTTATGACAGATCCACAGCCAATATCATGCTGAATGGGCAACAACTGGAAGCATTCCCTTTGAAAACTGGCACAAAACAAGGATGCCCTCGCTCACCACTCCTATTCAACATAGTATTGGAAGTTCTGGCCAGAGCAATCAGGCAAGAGAAAGCAATAAAGGGTATTCAAATAGGAAGAGAGGAAGTCAAATTGTCTCTCTTTGCAGATGACATGATTGTATATTTGGAAACCCCATCATCTCAGCCCAAAAACTCCTTAACCTGATAAGCAACTTCAGCAAAGCCTCAGGATACAAAATCAATGTGCAAAAATCACAAGCATTCCTATACACAAATAACAGACAAACAGCAAGCCAAATCATGAGTGAACTCCCATTTATAATTGCTACTAAGAGAATAAAATACCTAGGAATACAACTTCCAAGGGATATGAAGGCCCTTTTCAAGGAGAACTACAAACCACCGCTCAAGGAAATAAGAGAGGACACAAACAAATCAAAGAACATTCCATGCTCATGGATAGGAAGAATCAATATCATGAAAATGGTCTTACTGCCCAAAGTAATTTATAGATTCAATACTACCCCCATCAAGCTACCACTGACTTTCTTCACAGAACTGGAAAAAACTACTTTAAAGTTCATATGGAACCAAAAAAGAGCCTGCATAGCCAAGACAACCCTGGGCAAGAAGAACAAAGCTGGAGGCATCACGCTACCTGACTTCAAACTATACTATAAGGCTACAGTAATCAAAACAGCATGGTACTGGTACCAAAACAGATACACAGGCCGCAGAAATAATACCACACATCTGCCACCACCTGGTCTTTGACAAACCTGACACACACAAGCAGTGGGGAAAAGATTCCCTATTTAATAAATGGTGTTGGGAAAACTGGCTAGCCATATGCAGAAAACTGAAACTAGACCTTTCCCTGACACATTATACAAAAATCAACTCAAGATGGATCAAAGACTTAAAACATGAGACCTAGGACCATAAAAATCCCAGAAGAAAACCTGGGCAATACCATTCAGGACATAGGCATGGGCAAAGACTTCATGTCTAAAACACCAAAAGCAATTGCAACAAAAGCCAAAACTGACAAATGAGATCCAATTAAACCAAAGAGCTTCTGCACAGCAAAAAACATTATCATCAGAGTGAACAGGCAGCCTAAAGAATGGGAGAAAATTTTTGCAATCTATCCATCTGACAAAGGGCTAATATGCAGAATCTACAAAGAAGTTAAATACATTTACAAGAAAAAAACAATCCCATCAAAAAATGGGCAAAGGATATGAACAGACACTTCGCAAAAGAAGACATTTATGCAGCCAACAGACACATGTAAAAATGCTTATCATCACTGGTCGTTAGAGAAATGCAAATCAAAACCACAATGAGGTACCATTTCACACTAGTTGGAATGGCGATCATTAAAAAGTCAGGAAACAACAGATGCTGGAGAGGTTGTGGAAAAATAGGAATACTTTTACATTGTTGGTGGGGGTGTAAATTAGTTCAACCATTGCGGAAGACAGTGTGGCAATTCCTCAAGGATCTAGAACTAGAAATATCATTTGACCCAGCAATCCCATTACTGGGCATATACCCAAAGGATTCTAAGTCATTCTACAATAAAGACTCATGCACATGTATGTTTATTGCGGCACTATTCACAATAGCAAAGACTGGGAACCAACCCAAATGTCCATCAATGATAGACTGGATTAAGAAAATGTGGCACATACACACCATGGAATATTATGCAGCCACAAAAGAGGATGAGTTCATGTCCTTTGCAGGGACATGGATGAAGATGGAAATCATCATTCTCAGCAAACAATCAGAAAACCAAACACCACATGTTCTCACTCATAATGGGAGCTGAACAATGAGAATACATAGACACAGGGAGGGGAACATCACACACTGGGGCCTATCAGGGGGTGGGGGTTAGGGGAAAGATAACATTAAGAGAAATACCTAATGTAGGTGACAGGTTGATGGGTGCAGCAAACCACCATGGCACGTGTATACCTATGTAACAAAACTGCACATTCTGCACATGTAACCCAGAACTTAAAAGTATAATACAAAAAGAAAAAAATAACATTCACAGGGTGGAACAGAAATGTATGGAGAATTTCTAGTCACAGAGAGGTTGAATAATTTATCCAGTGTCACACAGCCAGGCAGAAGCAAGGCCAAGAATAGATGCCTGAAGCAAATCAATTGTTGGGACCTTTGTGTTAAGGGTCTCAACCATAAAGATGGTACATATAAAGGATGCTAGGAGAAGTGGCCCCTCCATTCCTCAACACCCTCTGGAGGATAGAGAAGGACACACATAGAGCTATCATGTGAATTGAAGATGGTAGGACAAAGTCCAGCGCTCTGTGGCCAGCAAAGCCCTCCATGATTCCCTGATCCTGCCTTGTAAGCACATCTCCTGCCTCTCTCCTTCAACTTGCTATGCCCCTGCCACAGTGGTCTTCCTGTTATGCCAACACTCCAAATTCCTTCCTTGCTTAGGGCCTTTGCATTTCTTACCTCCTCTGTCCTGGTTCTTGCATGGCTGATAACCTCTTGTCATTCAGGCCAGTCCCCCTCCTCAGGAGGCCCTCCCTGAATACCCAATTGCTTTCCACTCTCTGCCACATAACACTGTTATTTTTTGTTTCCCTGAGTTTACTATTTGATTTTCTTATTCATTTACTTTTTTTCATTATTGGTCTCTACCCCGCACCCCCTGTAAGCCTCATTGAATGCAGGAGGGCCCGGTCTGATTATTTACAGCTGTATCTCCCAGAGCCTGGTGCATGGTATGCCTTGAACACATATTTGTTGAATGAATGAGTTGACTAGGTAAACAAAAATGGAGGGACGATATTCTAGGACTCTTGGTGGAGGAAATTGCCTTCACAAAGGCATGGAGTTTTGAGAGAACAATGCGCAGCAAGGGTGGTCAGACATCTGGTGTGGTTGCAGGATCAGTGTCCACATGCAGAGTGGAGCTGAGCTGTAGACATGGGCAGGGCCGGGTCCCACAGGGTCTTGAGGGCCAACCCAAAGAGCTTGGAGTTTATCCTGACAGATTGAAAGCTGCCAAAGGATTTTGAGTGGGGGTGTGTCATTGTCAGATTCATATGATTTATGGATCATTTTGGTTGAGTATGAGGAGTGGATTAGATTAGGGGAAGGTTGGAGGCAAGGGTAATAGGTAGGAGGGTGTTACATAGTCCAGATAACGGGTAAGAACTTGAATCATTTGTTTAGCCTGAAGATGGCAGCAGATACTGTCAGTGCCCTGCCCTTCCCCCTTCATGCCTGAGGCACCCTGGGGCAGGGACAAGCACCTGGAGCACTGCCTGCTGGCCTGTTCTTGGTTGCCCAAGGGCAGGTCTGAAGTGCCTGGGCATTAACACTTGGGAGCATCCTTAGCCAACAGCCAATGCTGAAGGATAAAGCCTCAGCCTCCTCGGACCCCAGGGCACAACTCTGAAGCATATTCTGTGCCATCTCTCTGATGTCCTCAGGGCACTGAACCTCAGTTGCCCATAGTGGTAACCTGGTCATTGCAGAACCCTTCCTATAGCAGCTTCCTCCCCTTCCATTCTCACTTTCTTACTCTCTTCTTAGTGTGTCTGGGATCACCTACCAAAATAAGCCACTTATATTCATATTCTTGTCTTGGGGTCTACTTCTGGAGGATTCTAGCTTAAGACATTGTCTGAGTCCATTCAGGCTGCTATAACAGAATACCATAGACTGGGAAGCTGATAAACAACAGAAATTTATTTCTCACAGTTCTAGAGGCTGGGAAGTCCAAGATCAAGGTGCTGGCTGATCCAGTGTCTGATGATTGCCCACATTCCTGTTCACAGATGACGTCTTCTCTCTATGTCTTCACCTGGTAGAAGGGGCCAAAACATTCCCTTGGGCCTATTTTAGAAGACACGGATCCCATTCATGAAGCCTCTGACCTCATAACTTAATCACCTGCCAGAGGCCCTGCCTCCTAATACCATCACGTTTTGGTGGTTAGGATTTCAACATGTGAATTTTGGGAGGGACACAAACATTCAGACCACAGCAGATGCTGCTTCTCAAATACACCATACACATTCCTGTTTTAGGACTTTTGCATTTGCTGTCTCTGGCTCATTCTTCCCCTAGGTTTCCAGAAGATTCACTCTTTTATCTCTTCAGATCTTTACTGAGCTATCACCTTGATTATCAGTCAGGTTGGGTTGCTTTATGCTGAAGTAACAAATAGGCCCTTAATTTCATTGGCTTAACTACAAAAGATGTATTTGTCTTCATGCTACATGCCCTTTGTGGTATGCAGGGCTGCTCTGCTCCACAGAGTCACTTGGGACTGAGGCTGATGGAAGCTCCATTGCATCACAGATTCCACAATCACCACAGCATAATAGGGACCATGGAGAAGTGATACTCATCACTTTTGCTTATATAGGCTGGAGCAAGTCAGTGGCTGCACCTGGTAGGCAGCAGAGAAGTGCAATCCTACCTTAAGAACAGGAGGCAGTGAGCTGGAAATATTTGGACAACAACCCCAGTGACAATTCCCACATCACAGGAGAGTTGGTTCTGATACTCTGTTGAAAAATGGAACCTCATAGGTGCTGGTTGTGCTCAGTGCCGTGAACTGGGTGCTGGTTACATGGGTATTAGTCCATTTTCACACTGCTATAAAGAACTACCCAAGACTAGGTAATTTATACAGAAAAGAGGTTTAATTGACTCACAGTTCTACATGGCCGGGGAGGCCTCAGGAAACTTACCATCATGGCAGAAGGCAAAGGGGA
The DNA here is from genome assembly GCF_024542745.1 of Macaca thibetana thibetana. Classification (NCBI taxonomy): domain Eukaryota; kingdom Metazoa; phylum Chordata; class Mammalia; order Primates; family Cercopithecidae; genus Macaca; species Macaca thibetana. The sequence goes on along the minus strand of NC_065588.1, from coordinate 102,416,103 downwards.
AGCAGCATGGCAGCAGGCAAGAGAGAGAGAGAGCGAGGGGGGAACTGCCAAACTTTTTAAAAGCATCAGATTTCATGAGAACTCACTCATTATCATGAGAGCAGCATGGGGGAAATGGCCCCCAGGATCCAATCATCTCCCACGAAGTCCCTCCCTTGACATGCAGGGATTACAGTTCTAGATGAGATTTGGGTGGGGACACAGAGCCAAACTATTTCAGGTATGTTCACTTTGAGAAAATCTGTTACACTTATGGTTTGATCACTTTCCTTACATGTATGATACTTCAATGAAAAGTTTAAAAAGTGCACTTCTGCACTTGCTATGCCTTTTCCTACCTTATTTTTCTCCATAGCACTTATCACCGTTGAACCTACCACGTATTGTACTCCATTCTGCTTGTCTTTTCCAGTGGAATGTAAGCTCTATGAAGAGAAGACATTTTCAAGGTTTTTTTTTTCTTTTCCATCCAGCCTTTCCCTGCTGTTTGACCAGCATCTGGCATAGAGGAGGCACTCAATATATATATGTATTAAATAAATGAATACTTGGAACCAGATGTGATATTCAAAGTATTTCATAACTAGAAGGTACAGACATGATCCAGTTGGGATGGATGCTCATTGTAAACAATTGGTACAGCCTTTTGGGCAAACTGGTTGAATATTAGCCCTGGCTGAGACACTAAATGCTGCAGTTAGAAATCTTATACTCTCCCTTTAACAGTGTATTAAGCATGTTCAGTGAACAGGCATTGCCAAAGTGAAGGTCTCTGTTACTGTAGCTATAATTTGCAGAAGGAAGGGGAACTCACACCTCCTGAGCATTTAATCTTGTGCCAAGTCTTGGGCTGGCCCTTTTATGACTATTATTTAATTTAACTTCATGGCTGATGTTGTTTTATTTCAAAATAAACTCAAATTGCATACACCAGCATTCTTTTTCCTCTGGGGCTCTCCTTCCCTCTCTATTTGCCCACTTTAGCCATGCACCTGGCAGGTAAAAAGGCACTCCTGAGACCTCAGTGGTTGATTAAAACCAGGTTAGGAAAAGTGGCTTCCATGTGCTTCTGACTGGGACCAGACCTCCAGCAAAACCATGAAAGGTCACACCAAGAGAGCCAAAAAGACCTCTTTTTCTATCTGTTTCCACACCTCATCTTTTCCTATCACATGTGACACCTAGAAGGCTTTACACTGAAGCCGCCTGGTTGGCGCAGGGGTTCATAAATAATGGCCTAGAAGCAGTTATTCTTTCAACTCATTATTATTGTTTTATTGAAGTAGTGGCTCGAGAATGCTAACTCTGCATTTTATGGATTTTGGCTTGCTTCAAGACCAGGCCTCTGGGTCTGGCTTGGAAAATAACTTTAGAGTGAACCTCACACACTACCCACTCAGTCCCTTTTTAATTAATTCACTGGACTCCCCATGAAACTTCAGGAGTTAGTCCAAGAACTCTGTGGGACTTGGGTTCCATTATCCTTTAAAAAAAATGGTTCTTGGTGATGATGGCCCCAGAAAAGAATAGAGTCTTCAGAATCAGGAAGTTGTAACAACTCTTACTTGGGGAGCATGATTTCATTTTCATATTATTTGCAGGGTGTTAGAGCTGAAAATAAATTGATTATCTAATTCAGTCAGTCAATTGACAAATTATTATTGAACATCTCTCCCTGTAGCAGGCACTGGATGTGGAGCTAGGGATGCAGCAGCAAACATAAAGATGATGCCTTTATTCCATCATTCATCCAGCAATTATTTACTGAGCACATACTGAAGGCTAGATCCTGTGCTGGGTGCAGAGAAAGCAGAGAATGATATGGTATAATCTCTGCCTTATAATCTAGTGGTTAAGAACATGAGCCCGAGAGTCAGATGTGGGTTCAAATCCCAGATCTACCCACTAGTAGCTGGGTGACCTTGGGCAAGTTAATCCAACTCTTGGAGTTTTAGTTTCCATGTCTGTAAAACAGAGATAGATAATAGTAGTACCTATCTTATGGGGCTATTGACTTTGGAATAGTATTTAGTAAATGTTCAGTAAATGATAGCTAGTTATTATTATTAATAATACTATGAATAATCTAGTCAGATAGACAAATAGACCAAATTTCACAATGTGATAAAATCTATAATGTACGAAGCATCATGGAAACATAGAGAACAATACATTCTTTTAATGGAACAAGGAAAGGTGACTGGGTGCGGCGACTCATGCCTGTAAGCTGAGCACTTTGGGAGGCTGAGGCGGGTGGATTACTTGAGGCTAGGAGACCAGCCTGACCAACATGGTGAAACCCTGTCTCTAATTAATTTATGAAAATACAAAAATTAGCTAGGTGTGGTGGTGGGTCTTTGTAGTCTGAGCTGCTAGGGAGGCTGAGGCAGGAGAATCGCTTGAGCCCAGGAGGCTGAGGCTGCAGTGAGCTGAGATTGTGCCATTGAACTCCAGCCTGGGCGACAGAGCAAGACTCCATCTCAAAAAAAAAAAAAAAGGCTTCACAGAAAAGGGATTTTCAGGGCTGGCGGTGGAGGATGGGTAGGAGGAACTGGGGAAGGGTAGCCTTTTCTTTTCCAGATGAGGAAGGCTTCTGAGAATCATTTGGGAAAATCCCTGGCATTGAAGTGCTTAGTGACCGGTGCACGACTCATGCCTCAAGGATCTGAAGGAGAGAGACTGAAAATTCTCCTGGCAGCCTTGAGCTTTCTCAAGCAGGCACTTTATGGGGGGCTAAGGTCATCCTAGGGACTCAGCCTTGAGCTGTTAGAAACTATGTTGGTGTTTAAGCCTTTTAATGTGGGTGGGGGGAAAGGGGGGTGTCCAAAATCATTTGTGCTGAGAGTCTGTAGTTCTATGGGCCAAGGCTGAGGTCTAATTGAAGAGAGGATTCAGAGGAGCTTGGTTAAAGTTTGGCCAAGGAAGGAAACTTCGTTGAGGGGCAAAGTGACCCCAACAGTGTCTAGGATAGACTGCTGGTTCTCTTCCTGGCCTTCTGGCTGAGATCAAGTGTAGGATAGAATGCTGGAAGGGAGGCTAGGTCAGCTGGAGGAGGCATGGCCTATGTCAGGGAATCCCAGGTGGCCAATTTCATCAATGGCAGAAGGGAGTGGAGAGGAAGCCTTCATGGGAGAGAGAACCAGCACTTGGACAACTTCCATGACTGGGGACATTCAATGAGTACAGATGGCCCTGGCTCTGTACGACCTTCTCACCTTCCTTACCTCTCCCATCCCTCCTTCCTGCTCCTTGGGCCTCTTGCCCTGGCCCTAGAGGAGCCTAAAGAAACACAGTGAATGAGGGAGGAGGGCAAAAACCGGTAAAGAAACCCACACAATCTCCTTCTCCCCTGCAGCTTCTGAGCAAGAGCCAGTCCTAAGCTAAAAAGTGGGGAAGACGTTTTAATTGGTTGATATTGCAACCTTACCATTAGAATGAATGAAACTTTATACATTATCCAAAACTGAGGCATCCTTTAATGCCTGAGTGACCGCAATGGCTATAGGATCCATCTAAGATATGTAAGATATGTGGAGAATACAAAGAGAGAGAAGGTTTGAAGGAACAGTGATGAGAAAATACAATTGCTTTTGCTGATCCCAGTTCATTGAGTAAGCTGTTTACAATCTTTAAAAATGTTCTTCTTTTCTGCTGGACTTTAAGCTCTATGAGGGTAAGAAGCCATGATTCTCAGCACCAAGCACCATGTGCAGCTCATAGTAGCTGCTCAATAGATATTTGTTTAATTGCACTGAGTTGAGTTGAAGGGCAAGAATTGGGTGAATGTGATGCCATGTCTAGCAATTTAGTGAGCGAGAGAGAAACCACACCTTTACCCCATTTAGGATTCCAGTGGAAGATGCATGATCTGATGGCAAGAGCACCACACAGCAAGCCCCAGGTTCTAGTCCAGTCTCTGCTGTCAATAGGCTGGTTACCTTAGGCACGTTAATAGAATTGCCTGTGCTTCAGTGTTTTGGTCTGGAAAATTGAAGAGGTCGGTTGGATTGGTAAGTGGATTCCAAACAGAGCTGTATATGAGAATCAGACGGGAAACTCTGTAAACACCAATTCCTGGGCCTACTTCCATCCATCTGATTCAGTGTCTAGAGTAGGTCCCAAAATCTGTAGTATTTAGAGTTTCCTAGATAAATCTGATGCACAAGTCAGTTAAGGAACCACTGGTTAAGATGCTTTATAAGGGCTGCTCAAACTTTGAAGGGTCCAAATTGCTTTCCTTGTCTGAAAATGAGAATAATGTTAGTATCTGCCCCATAGGGTTCGTGTCAGGATTAGGTTGGGAGATGCTTGTGAAGGGTTGAGGGCAGCTTCTGGCACCTGCTACCCACTCAGGAAATAGTATCCCATAAATTATAGAAATAAATGTTTGCCAATAGAGTCGAACTGTCAACTTTAAAATTGGTTTTAAACCCACAAATAGAATGTCAAATCTTTTCTTATTTTTGTTGTATTTTCTTACACATTTCTAGTCTGGGCCATGTTCTTTTTCCTTCTCATGTGTTTGTAATTATTTTCTTTCAAATGTTTTCTTGTCCCATTCCACCCCCATCCCACGCTTGCAGTTGTGTTTCCCCTTATATTAAAATCATGAACATTTCTTACCAGTTTTCTAGTTCTCGAGGCAAACTTCCACAAGTACTCGTGCCCCAATGTCCCTGAAATGAAGTGCCTTAGAAAGTCCCTGGCGCGCAAGACAAACTTTCTGTAAGTTGCACAGCAAGTCAAACAAGGACTTGGGTCAGTGGGTAACCGTGCTTCCGTGGTCAAGGCCCTCTGGACAGAAGGGTGGCTGCTGTCCTGGCAAATGTTGATCTTGGTCATGCTCTGCTTCTCGGCTGGTTTGCATTGCATCTTGACTTGGCCAAAGCCACACATTTTGTGCTGGGCCAGCAGTTGTGAAATCCTCGGCAGATCCAAGTGATATTGTATGTCTATTTTTAGCTGTGTGTCCTTGGGCCCACAGAGAATGGGGGTTCTGTGGTATTTCGCTGCCTCTCTCAGGCATTGCTGTCAGGGAGCTGACCTCATTTTTCACTCACCATCAGTAATTGACTGCAAAGCCATCTCTGGACTTCTCTAGAACCATCTCAGACTTTCTCCCCACACCCTCCCGTTAAGGAGCAGCAAGTACATTGCCTGGCTTGTTGGAGGGGAGAAGAAATTGATGCTGGCCTAAGGCACCGCTCCAGTACATTTCTCTGTAATGCAAAGAATATGCCAAAGACCAGTATATCTGAAATCCCTGCAGGTCCCTGCTTTTGATGAGCTGCTAAGCAAGGGGAAAATTAGAATAGGAGAGTGAGGTTGGGTGGCTTATTGCAAGTTTGTCAAACTCAGCACAAGGCAAGTTGTGGAAAATGTGTCTCTCACTCACTTCCTCTGTTCTCACCTGCCCCTTTACTTACCACCATTGTAGTACTTAGCAGATTGAACTGTTAGTTGCATGTGAATTTTGTTTGCATTTCCTAGCAGATTATAAATGACTATGGCCCAGGCACATGGTGGGAACTCAGACAATATTTATTGAGTGAATTTTGAATAAGCTGCATGAGGGCTGGGTCTTGTTTACCATTTATTTCCAGTTTCACATGAGACTTGGTGATGGTAGGTGCTCTGTAATATTTGTGAATGAATGAATTTCAGCATCTGTGGCTTTGGATGTGGTGTGGCAGATGTGGTTTGAAATGCTAGCTCGACAATTGTATGCCCCAAATTAATCTGAGCCTCACTTTCATCATCTGTGTAATGGAGATAATAGTATTTATCATGTAGTGCTATCTTTAGCATTGGAGGAGCTAATGTGCTAGGTAATGAAGCAATTAGGTAAAGAGAGACTTTTAAGAGAATCAGTGGTGACTGGGGAGAAAGGAAAACAGAGACATAGGAACAGAGGCAAAGATATAATGAAGGCCAGTGAAGAGAATATAATTTATCCACTTCCCTCAACTAGCAGCTGGTAGCCTAGCGCATCCTCTCTTCTGAATCGGAGACACAGCAGTCCAGCTGGGAAGACTGGAGAAGGTTCCTACCTGGTTCCAACATTCCGCATGGGGCACATAGGGTCCCCTTAACTCTATTAAGGGAGCTTTTGCTAAAAGTGGTTCTGGGATGGGATGCAGGTCACTGAGTCCAGTGGAATCCCAGAATGTTGAGAAGCTGAGCACAGATCCAGATGCCCTGCCCCCATCAGTTCTGCTTGCACCAAGGTAAATGGGTTGTTTAGACAGTGACCGCTCCAAAATTCTTAGCATCTATAATCAGTTTACACACTTAGTGTTTGAAATATGTTATATAAAATATTTGAATGATCAAAAGGGGTAGAGCATGGAGAGAAACATGTAACTTGAGAAATATTTTTAAAAAATGTCTACTTACCCAGAAAAATGTGTATAATAAAGATGACATATGTATCAAAACTCTCAGCATCTCATTCCTTCTAGATATTCAATAGCCATTACTTTTTCTTCTCTGTGGGATTAAAAGCTGGTAAAAACATAACAAGACAAATCAGAATGAAAGGAAAGAGTCCCAAATTCCCAATTCCAAATCCAAATCAATAACTCTAAAAACATTGCAGTATTGTAATTTCTTGTGCTTGCTTCCAAGGCTCTGTTCAATCACCCGGAACCAAATGTCTCTTCTTGCTGGTGCCTGAAGAGAAACAAGCTCAAATAATGATTCCGGAGAACTTTTGCTTTTGCCCTGACCGTCAGCCAGCTCTCTGTGCTAGGAAACATATTGCTCGAGTGAATTGAAGAGGACAAACAGAGGACAACCATGAACAATCTTTCCTTACTTGCCAAAGTGAAACTGTAGGGGAGCAGCCTGGGGTGCAGGGAAGAACCCTGGACTGCAAGGCAACTGCCTTTGCTCTGCCACTGGCAACCCTGTGTGATTGTGAGTGATTTACTTAACTCATCCTGGCCTCGGTTTTCCCATCTGTCAAATGAGATGCTTGAACCAAATTACTTCTAAAGCCTTGGCAGTGGATCATATTATTGTTTTCAGTTAGCCACTACCCTTCTTGTAAGAGGATTGTACATTACTGCTCATGGCCACATAACTTTCAGTGCTTCACATTGATATTGGGTTTGGCCACGGACTTGCTTTGGTCAGTGGACTGTGGGCAGATGGGACAGAGCCACCATTCAGCAGAAGCTTTAAGAGCCATTGTGTGGTTCAGATACTGTTCCGTTACTTTCTGCCATGAGACTAAGATAGGAGCTGCTCCCCAGCCTGCATCTTGGAATGCAGTAGACATCTGGAGTGGAGTCACAGAGCCAGACCCAACCTGCAGCCAACATGCAATGTGAGCGAAAAATAAGCCTTTGTTGTAAGCCATTGGAAGCTTGGGACTGTTTGTTACCGCAGCCTTACCTAAGGAAAATGGACTTGTACTTCTCCAAATTTGAAGTTCTGGGTCTTCCTGCTTCTACTGCAGGATTTCCCTGATCGTTCCTCTCCCAGCAGAGGGCATGCTCTTTCTAAAACCAGACGTGATTGGGCCCAGTCCAGCGGTGATCTGGCCTAGCTGTATCCAGAGGTGCAGTAGCATCAGGGCCTCATCTTTCTTCATCTCTTGACTCTGCTATGTTTGATTTCATTCTCAGCCTTTATATGGTAGCAAGATAGCTACTTTCTCTAGGCTTAAGCCCTTCTAGGTACAATCCAGCCTAAAAGAAAAAAAACCATCTTTTCATCAATAGTGCCCATACAAATCCCAAGATTTACTCTGGTTGAACCAGCTTGAGTGAATATCCGTCCTGGAAACACTCCCTATAGTCAGAGGATAGAATTATTCTGATGGAGTTACTTCTAAGCCAATCACTGTGGCTTCAGGAATTCTGTGCTCTGATTGGTTGGGTCTGGGTCACATGTCCCTCCTTCCTACCTCTAATTGTTGTAGAGAGGTAGTTCTCTAAAAGAAATCTGCACTACTATTGCCAGAAGAAAGGGAGTGGAAATGAGCAGTTTGGTTAGGGAAATCAGCAAATGAGCCCTACACTGATTATGTCACTTGGATACAAACTTAAAACAACACACACACGCACAATTTTCAAGATCGAATCCCAACTCTTATTTACTTTGCTGACTCAAGTCTTTCCCCACCTCCAGTAAATCCTTCCCTCTTGGCCAACTTTACTCCCTCAGAAGTCAAAAGATGCCTGGGCTAGCGTTCCCTGAGGAACAATGAAGGCATGCCAACATAGGGTTAGGAAAATTGTGGCATAAGTGTTTTGGTTCACTAACACATTTTAGCACACACATTAAAAGTTCAGTGTTTATATCATCTCATTTGATGATTAGGGTCCAGTCTGAATCTGGGGCCCTCTGTGATGGCGAGGCCGGTGCTGAATGGGTTTCCAGCCACACTCCCAGGCCCCTCAACTTCCTTCAACTTAAGAGGCCCTCTGCAGCCACAACAATTACAGCGTCTGCAAAGCATGTGCTTTTACAAATGCTATTCCCTCGCCTGAAATGCCATCCTCTTATCCCTTTCCTTTGCCTGGTTTATTTCATGCCCTTTAATCTCAAGCAAACAGTCATTCAAAAGACTGTGCTTGGATCCCCTCGTTCATGGGCCTTTAATCTTTTTGTGTCTTGAACTACATTGTAACAAAATTGAATTAGTGGTATAGTAATACATGTGCTTCATTATTAATGCATTATATAACAATACCCAGCAGCAGGTCTAATAACTGCCATAGTTTTCATGTAATAATGCACTTCAATGCTATTTCAAGGTTTCTGCCACCAATGAAATACGATATGACAATAGCTGCGATTACAGTTTGTGGCAAAGTCACAGGTACTATTAATATCACGGAGGTTTCTTGCCTACATTCATAATAGAAGAGTGTGTTTCGTTTCGCTTAGAGGTTAGCAAACATTAAGACAATCTTTTTCTCTTCCGTGTTCAAGGAGCCCCTAAATTCTATCTACACTCTGTAGATTAATAACTCTGCTCTAGTATGACTTAGATAGATGTCCTTGATCTAGGATCTGGGAGCATTCTGTGTATGTCTCTGTATGGTGACTCATACATTCTATTCTCTCAAAGCTGGACTGAGGCAAACAGGCACCCTAAGCCAGTGGATAACCTACCTGTCCATCATCCACCTGCAGGAAGTGTTGGGGTGGTGGAGGAGAATGGAAAGGAGTTTAAATCTCCCGGCAACCCTGAGCCTCAGATCTACTCTCAGCTCAGTTCAGTGCTAGCCCAAACAGACATACTTCATCCAATAAAATACCCCACCCTCCTGAGATGCAATCCAGTCTTTCTAAATGGCACTTTCCTAAGCTTAATCCTTGGAGGTCCAGTATTAGAGAAAGTGTCAGAAGCTTCTTTCTTCTAAAGCACTCTCTCAGTATTCAAAAAATCTTCCCTTAGAAACCCAATGCCCACTTTTCCTTCCTGATTAGAGGACTGGACTGGGGAGGGAATAACATACAAAAACCTGTCATGATTTTTCTTCATTGTCTTTGTTACAAATGTTTTATCACCTAGAACAATTGCTTAGTGGGCTCTCTCCCTTAATCTGGTGTAACAGCCATCACCAATGTATTCACTATTTCTCCTCTGACTGGATGCATGTGGCATGGATCATCGACCCCCAAATGAACACCTGCTGCCTATATTTTTTAGGTGAAAAGATGCATATTCCATCCACCGGAGGAGAACTAATAAATACTACCAGTTCTCCTAGAGCTCCAGGTCCTAGGGCATGTTAGATACTCAATATTTTGGGAAGAAAAACCTCTATGAAAAAGCAATGGTTAATGAAAGTGAAGATCTGAAGAATGAAAACCTGAAATACTTGATTCTTGCTCAGGCATAAGGCTTTCTCATTCAAGCATTTCATTTCATAGAATCAGTCTTTCCTCTTATGCCCTCTCCTGCTCTTTCACTCAATACCGTGTCCTAATGAAGTGGTTTTGTTTTATAATCTGGAACCAGGAAATGACACGGACCGTAGACCCCCAAATGAACACCTGCTGCCTGTATATTTTTTTTTGGGTGAAAGGATTGGCCCAGACTCTGTGAAGGGATGGAGAAAAAATTCATTTCACAACCTCAGAGTGAAGAGAATACGGGTTTTCATATATTTTCTTTTTACCACCCCAAACTTAAAAAACAAAAAGGCCATGCAGCTTGTTTATGCTTTTATCCATGGGCACTTTTACTCCGGCACTGGGATCCTCCAGCCCAATGATGTAGCAGTTTGGTTCAGATTTCATTTGGCAGCTTTTTTGGCGTGCCATTTTTGTTCCAGGCGGTCTATCGGTTTCTTTTCGGAGCCACCTGGCTCATCTGGCAATATGACTTGAATTATGGACTTCAGTTTATTGAGGTTTGAGGAGCTGCAGATTGTGGGGGAGACCAGATGTCCTAGCAGATGCCTGGTTTGTTCCTCAAGGTACTTAAAAATTTGGGAATAAGAGGCCTACTTTAAAATGTTAGGAGATTTTTATGTTAAAAAAAATATGAATTTCCAGCCCCTTGGAAGGTCTGGTGATGCTGAGTCCACTATCGTACACCCCAGCACCTGGCTCGTGTTGCCTGGAGGGCACTGCAGCCTTCAGCTGGGCTGTGGTTCTCCACCAGCCACCCTCTGGCCTCTATGCTTAAAACTTTTCAGGCTTCTTTTTGCTTTTAGGATAAAGACCGGATTATTTCCACGGCCCACAAAGCCTGCACAGTCTGACCTCTGCCTACCTCTTCGACCTCATCTTGGGCCAGCAATTGTAACAACAAACACACATCCAGTGCTAAACATGCGCTGGGCTCTTTCAGTCGTCAGAGCAAGCCTGGGAGGGAGGTACTATCACTATCCTCATTGGACAGGGGGAGACAGTGAGGTACAGAGAAGTCATGTAACTTATCCAAGGGCACTCAGCTTGGAAGAGCCAGGGCTGGGATTCAAACCCAGGCAGCCAGCCCTGGGGAGCCTGGGCGCTGAAGCACTCCACTCTCTGTCTCTCCTTTCCAGGTGCGGGGGGCCCTCCTACCGCTGGCCTTTACGGGCACTGTTTCTCTTGCCCACAGGGCTTTCCTGTCCTTCCCCAGCCTTCCTCCACTTGATTTCCCCATGCTTCAGTTCTGGCTCCAGTGCCACTTCCTCAGGGGAGCCTCTCAGCGTCTGAGTCCCCAGAGCTCATAGTTTGGATGCCTTTCCTCTTGCGCAACACCCTCTGGTGGAAGCGTCGGCCATGATGGAAATGCTCTCTGTTGGTGCTGTCCAGTGTGCAGCTACCAGTCACATGGGTTGCCGGGCACTTGGCTGGTTGATGGAAGACCTGGATTATTCATTTGTTTAATTTCAATTAATTCAAAGTCAGTTCATAAGCCCCCTGTGGCAAGTGGCTTCCGTACTGGATGGCACTTTAGAGCGTTCCCTTGATGTGGGAATGACGCTTACTCCTGTAAGCTTCTCAGTGTAGACACGGCATCTGTGGCCCCCCCCACTACACCCTGGACCCCTGAGACAGTGCCTGGCACAGCCTGGATACTGGCTGAATGGACAAACCCTATAGCTTTTGTCTCTACCAGAGGAGAATGTGCTGGAGTGTGGCCGCCTGGAACCCCAGGGCAGAGGGTGCTATGGTGACAGCACAGACGTGGGGGTCAGAGCTGCATTTGAACCCAGACCCCCAAATGTAGGAGCGCTGTGAGCCTCAGTTTCCTCATCAGGAAAATAGAACATTTTCTACCTCAGAGCATTGTTGTGAGGAATAAGCGGATTTTTTTTCATAATAATAGCTGAGATTTATTGTGAGTTTATCTTGTTTTCTAAGTTTTCCACACATTGTTTCATCCCATTCTGTCAGCAAGCTGAGGTGTGGAGGGGCTTGGTGGCCGGGGCCCAGGCAGGGTGGCACTGTGAGGAAGCTGTGTTGGAGCTGGGAAGTTTCTCTCCTCAGTGCTTGCCCTTCATCGTAAAGAGTCCAGCTGGTGGCAGAAATCCTAGCGCTTGCCCACCCCCCTCCCTTTCCCCTCCCGCCTCTGGCTCTTCTCTGAGTCCAGATGCAAGAATGAGGCCCCCCTCCGATGGGTGTGAGCTCCTTCTAGGGGCAGCTGTGGGCAGCCAGGGCCTCTGTGGGGTCCAAAGAGCTACGCCCAGCAGAGCAGGAGGACTTCGCCCTCACAATAGCCCCGGCGGCCCTGAGGGTGAGGGATGGGCAGGACGCCAGGTGGCCATGAATGGGCTGGTGACCCAGCCGATTTCTCAGGTGACCCCACTGCCGGCCTGGCCTTGCATGGCTCAGTTGGTCACTGTGAGCCTGGTCCAGCTGTGTGAGCTCGGCCTCTCTCCCCTCAGGCAGGGTGGCTTCCATTTACACTCCTTGGGGACTCTTCTTTGAGGGACTCAGAGGTTGAGAAGGGTGGGTGTGGGGAGTGGAGAGGAGCGTGGAGGAGGCGGCGGAAGAAAAGTGGAGAGAGAGTTAGTTCTGTGGGTGAGGGGTCATCTCTGCTCAGGAATCAGGACATTTAGGGATTTCTAACCTCTTAGCACTGAGCCACAAGCTAAGAATAATAATAATGACATTTATCAAGTACTTGGAATGCGTCAGCCATTGTTTTAATCACTTTACTCTTCAAATTAAATTCTGTGATTTAACCCCATTTGACAGATAAGTGAACTAAAGAACAGAGAGGTTAAGTAACTTGCCCAGGGTCACACAGTGAGTGGTAGAGCCAGAATTTCAACCCAAGCAGTTAGACTTCAGAACCTAAGTCCCTATGAAATTGTAAATCCAGATTATATAATCACTTACGTGCCTGCTGGGAAGCCCAAAAGTTAGCTATCTGGTATACCCTTTTCTAGCTGGTACATCAGAATTCTAGGGAGCAGGAGTTTTGAGGATTTGCTCAAGGACATACCCGTGACTGAGATGGAGCTGGGTAACAGCCCAGTTTCTGACTCCTACTCTGGTCACACACTGAAGGAAAAAATCAGGACTTGATTACATTAAGACAACAAGAATTCCACCTCCGCTGTGATTGCTCCTAGAGACTCCAATTAAGTGTTTCCGGAAGCATGTCTATGAGATGGTCTGGGAAAGAAGGTCTGGAGGGAGAGGAAGTCTGGACGATTTTGAGAGATTCACGGTGCTTATTTGCTGACCAAGGCACACTCTCAACATCAGGGTAATCACAACATTTTGGTAAAAGTGCTTGATTCAATAGAACTTAAAGACAGAGTAGCTACAGCTTAGCTTCAGAAGAAGGGGGTGCAAATTAGACAAAATTGAGAGGGAGATGGTATGGGGGAAACGCTGCAGACTTCAGAACGGGTAAACTTGGCTATAGACCTGCTGCTGTCCTGCCTGTGTGAGGCTGAGCTACTCCTTAGAGGCTGTTTCCTCATATGGACAACAATGGCTCTAGTGTATGTATGAGCAGAGATGATGCTGTTGAAATACCTAAAGCAAGGGGTCGTCTTGACCAGTGATAGCTACAAGTATTCTTAAAATAATTAGCAACAGTTCCAAAAGTGTTTTCAGGTCATGCGAAATCCTTGGAAATTAATGGGCACTACTTGACAAAAGTTTCTGTGGTCAAATAAGCTTAGAAAAAGCCTAGTTAAGCAAAGGGACACAGATTTCTTTTTGGAGAACTCAGTGCCTTTAGGTTCTGGATTCATATCCAACTCCATTTCCAGTTATGTTTCTTACGATTCCCAATTCTGATATTTTAAAAGAGAAAACGTTACTTTTCTATTTATTTTTTGAGAACTATTTCCCCCTTTGTTTTCTGTAAGTCTTAAAGTACTTGTAATCTTTTGTGGCACTTTGAATGATAACTAGTAAAGTATCCCGAGCTGCAGCAATGATATGTGTGTCACACATGGTGTTGGAGGGGACAAAGCCAGTATTTATTGAGTGCTTACTATATGCTGGTTACTTAACATACCTAATCTTATTTACTTACTGCAAAAAATAGTAATTTTGTTATTCCCATCTTCTCATTTTATAGACTGGGAGACCAAGGCTCTAAGAGCTCAAATATCCAAGGCAACTATGGAAGTGTATAGCCCTGCTGGGCTTAAAACCAAACCTCAGGCTGATTCCAAAGTGTTTGCTCCTGGGGTGGTGGGCAAACATGGAATTGAGGGATGCTAGAAAATGAAAAGTTACCATGTAGAGAAATGAAGAGCTCCTTGGGCAATGAAATGCAAACGGAGGAGCCCTAGGAAAAAAGATGAGTTAGTGGGGCCGTGTGCTTTCCTCTGGCTAGAGTGCTGGGGCTGGAGAGATGACTGAATAAATGAGGAACAGGGTCACGTTGTCTAAAGGTTGACAAGCCAATAAAATGACAGCTTGCATCTAGATTAAGGGATGGAAAATGGGCATAATTGCAATAAATTGACCATTTCTACCTCCTTTGACTGAGCCCTGGACCTTCCATGTCTTCATTTTGGATTAATTGTGATTTTCCTGACTTGTTTTTATTTTATTTTTTCTAATTTTTGAAAAATAACTTTGAAGTCAGTTTCTGAGAAGTGGCTTTTTTTTGTTCATTTTACATTTTACACGGTGCTGTTTTAATGACAATATTACTTTTGCTAGCTGTGTGATGTCTCTAGGCTTTAAAAAAGTATCCCAGGGTTCTGACAGACAATTAGGTCTGGGAATTCCTGCTGCCAATCAATTCTCAGGTGGTTTTTTTTTTTTTTTTTTGCCCCTCTAAAACGACTCCAAATCAGTTATTTTGTAATCTGTCAAACTGAAACAATAAAACTTATAGTATTGTAGTGTGGATTAAATGAGATAATATGGACACAGTGTCCCATACATCATAAATGCCCAGTGAGAGCATAATCGTGTTACCAGAAAAGGGGTCTTGATCCAAGAGAGGGTTCTTGGATCTCGCACAGGAAGGAATTCAAGGTGAGTCGCAGAGTGCAGTGAGAAGAGGTAGTTCATGGAAAGCTATTCCGTTACAGAGTAGGGCATCCTCAGAAAGCAACTGGAGGAATGCACTGTCTTTAAATTTTTCTCATATAGGGTTCTTGTCTATGTAAAGACTAAACTAAGCTCTGTCTACGTGTGGTAAGCAGACAGCATGACAAAATTGATTGTTCTATTGATTTAAAGAAAACTATTCTTGACGTGTTAGCGTGCACGTAGATCAAAGCGTAACTGTAATCATCCTAAAAGCACAACTTGTTATGGGTTTGGGACATCTGGACTTTCCGTGGTTGTAGAAGTGTGTCCCTGCAGGCATCTTTAAGCTGTTTCCTCAACTGTAACTATCTTACGACCGTATGACTGGCACGGAATGTGCCTGCTAGTTTTAAGATGGAGTTGATTTTTAAAACGAGGTCACTCTGGCTCTCCTAGGTTCCTGTTTCCCTAACAGTAGCACGAGGTAGGTGCTCAGTAAATGCCTGTCTGTTTACTCCATGTGTGTTTCTGTGGCCACCCACTCCTGCCTAGCCCCAGGCCCTTTCTGCACCATACCCTGATAAAAAACATTCTTCTCCCTTGCAGATGTCCCTGTTGTCCACTCTGCTGTCTCCTGTGAGCCCTTGACCCAGAGCAGCTGCGCCTTCGCTGGCACCTGCTTCTTGGACGGGCTGTTTGTCCGGGCCACTTTTCTCAGTATACTCCAGTTCCATGTCTTTATCGTCTGAGACTGGAATTCTGAAAAGTCAGGTTTTCCTTTAAATAAATTGTTTCCTCTTTATTATAAAAATGATCCACACTTACAATTGAATATATGGAAAATAGGAAAGAAGAAAAAATTCAATCTTCATTAGTCTAAAACTAACAGTCAAATACAGTGACTGTAGACTGTTATGTCACATTTTCTTGCATTTGTTTTGCCCACATGAAATGTGTTTGCTTAAACATAATTGGAATCATATAATACATAAATCATGTACTTTGTTTTTTTCCTGTAATATTATAACAAGCCCTTAAGATATGACCACAAACTCTTCTTTAGTGCACTTAGTAAAGGGCATCAAATACTCCAAGTAACCAGAGATGGACTTCACCTCCTTCAACAGTTAAAGCCCATCATTTCTTTAACTATTTCCTTTCTCTTCATCTGAAAGGTGTTTGTTGAAGGGCCCACATTGGGCCAGGCAGTATTAGATCATGTAAAATATGAAAATATGACATAAAACTTCTCTAATAGTATACACAGTCCTGGGGTGAATTTTGTACATAATACAGCTTTCTCCAAGTTGGAGCTATCTTCCTAGGCTGGTATCTGGAGGTTCCCAGGAGTTGGTGGCAGTTGACTGTGGTTATTAGTAGGAAGATCTTAGGTCTCTAAGTTAGACAACCAGGTCCTGACCCTGGACAAGCCACATGTACTCTCCGAGCTTCAGTTGCTCATGTCTAAAATACTGGTTAGAAAGCCTCCCTTCCAGGGTTCTCGTAAGGATCAGATGGTCCACGCTGGAATAATGCCTGGTAGGTACTTACCACTGAACAGCACACACAGCGACAAAACATTTTATTAGGTTTGAGGATATGACAATTTTACTCTGTAGGCTTTCTATCAATAAGGGATCAAGGCATCTCTTGGCCACCCTCCTTGAATATCATCTCCCTTCAGCTCACATGGGTGTGAGAAGTTAACTATCCTCTTTCCTCTCATTTACCCAGGAACAACTCTCTGTGGGGCCATAGGGAAGGAAGTATGCTCTGAGGGATCATCTAAAAAGAACCAAATTAACTGCTCGCCCTAAACCATCTCCCCTACTGGCTTCCCATGGTGCCCAGTATCACCATTAGGTAGACTTCTCCGGCTTGAGGCAGTGGGCATGGCCTAGAGGCAAGAGCTCTGGATTTATTCCCAAAGGGTGAAGTCTGAAATCAATCTTGGCTCTGGAAGAGCCTTGGACGGAACCTCCCAAATCCTTTCCTTTGCCTGGAGGAGCCAATGTGCTCTTTCCCCAAAGCTGAGAGAAATCACAGAGGCGTGGGAAGGCCCCTGGCCCATATGGTGTCAGTTGAGTGTGACTGGGCTTGGCGGCAGGATCACTGCACCTCACTCAGGAACACAGTCTTCCACTCAGGTATGGCCACTTTCTGCCCTATAGGGCTCTTCCCAAGTACTGCCAGATCTTTGGATTTTTTAAAGATAAGCACAAACATCTGGATTTAAAAACATAAAACTCCTAAGTTTTAGATGTTAACAAATTCTTCCCTTTCCTTCTAGATTCTTTCTAGTTATCCCCTCTTCTAGGGAGGCGTCCCTTATCCCCCAGCTACCCCTGTGCCCATGCACCCTCTGCCTTGCTCCATCGTTGCACCTCATCACCTTGTAGGACCTCTTGTGGGCTGCTTACCTGGCCATCTCTCAGGTTTGTCCATGAGTTATGTGAGGGCAGCCTCCTGGCCTGACTCATTCAGTGTCCTTGGGCCTAGCACAGGGCCTGGAAAGTAGAGGTTTCCAATACACATGTGTAGAATGAATCAATCATCTATGACCGATGAAGAGCTAACCAAAGAGCCAAAGCAGGAAGATATTATGTTATGATGGGGAGCTTGCAAACTTAAAAACCAAGCTGGTCAAAACAATAACAACAATCCCTGAAGCTGACTAGACTTGAGGCTGAAGGTGTCAAATTGCTTGTATGTGAGTGATCTCATTTCTGTCTCATCCTCCGGGCAGCTTCTCTGCCATCCTTGCATACTACTTTTTTTTTTTTTTTTTTTTTTTTTTGGGATGGGGTCTTGCTTTGTCACCCGGGCTGGAGTGCAGAGGAGCAATCACGTCTCATTGCAGACTCAACCTCCTGGGCTCAAGCAATCCTCCCACCTCAGCCTCCTGAATAGGTGGGACTACAGCACATATCACCATGCCTGGCTAATTATTGTGTTTTTTTGTAGAGATGAGGTTTTGTCATAATTGCCCAGGCTGGTCTCAAACTCCTGGCCTCAAGAGATCCACCTGCCTTGGCCTCCCAATGGGTTGGGATCGCAGGTGTGAGCCACTGTTCCCGGCCACCCTGGCATATTCCTAAATGGATTATACATTATACTCTGTAAAGTGACTCTACCCATGTATAACGACAACAAAAAGAAACAGGATATAAGTTACACCAATTATTAAGGTGGTCAGGATATTGATGAAGTTCTTTCCATGAAAAAATACATTACTGTTATGATCATTAATGATTTGTTTAGTTGGAAATGATTTTGATATTGAAAAATGCAGAAAGGTACAGAGAATATCAAAACAAACATCCACATACTCACTGCCTTAAATTGCTGTTAACATTTTATTTTATTTGCTTCAAATATTTTTATACCCATGAAATTTAAAAATTTGAAGATAAAGTTGAAGTCCTCTTTTTCTGTGTTTCTCAATCCACTCCTGCCTATCTCCTTCCTCTCTCTACCTTACCCACCTTACAAACACCACATGCACCTGTGACATGCATATAATATGTGGGTTTCCTTCCCCTCTTTTACACTTGACAATGTCATTTCAAACAATAGATAAAGTGAGAAAACAAAATGATTTTACTTTTCTAAACCAAATTCCTGTCCTGTTAGATGCCAGAATGAGGGGCCTAAAATCTCAGTTTTAGGGACTAGAATTTTCCAACAGGCATCGCTAGCAAGAGAGTGTTCCTTGCAGGGCAGTGTTACATGTTAATTGGGATTACCCATGTTGAGCACAACCAAAGAAATGACAAACTAAAGTTTATAATATCACAGTCCCCTTTAAGTACACAATCTCATGTAATCTTTCCGGAAACCCACAAGGAAGGCATTTCACTCCCATTTTACAGATGAGGAAACTGAGGCTTAGGCGAAGTGACATCTGTGGTTATTCAGCCAATATCAAGCATGGCTGGATTTGAACGGAGGTCTGTCAGGCTCCAGTGCTCACGAGAGGAGAGACAGCTGAGTGACACAGGCTGGAAGTGACTTAGGCTTGCTGGTCGAGGTTCTTGTTCTCATTAAATAGGACATCTATTTGGTGCTCTGTTTTCTTTCGCTCACTCATAATTTTCCTGAAAATTTCTCTCTTTAGGGCAACGTTTTTCATCACAAAAGGTGATTTGTTTTGGAAAAGTTGGAGTAAAAACAGCTCTGTATTTCTTGATTTTCAGAGAATGGAAAAACACATGTTATTCCGTTGTGTTTTTAATAGCTACTTGAAGAAATTACATAAGACACATTAATTATTCTTCCTCGTGAATCACCCCAAATGCCATCCAAGTTTTCCAAAGAATAATAGGGAACGTGAGTTAAGAAAATGATTAATTTCTCAGCATATTTATTCTTTTTGAAATCTGTGTCCTCTGCTTTAGAAAAGTAAATGTGCTTGCTTTTTTTTTTTTTTTTTTTTTTTAAATAACTTGGAGTTATTTAACATTTTTCAAGGAACAGCCGACTTCCAGGTGCTTTTGGGGCATTCAAGTAGACATGGTTCCTATCTATGGGATTTTCAACTTTAAAATCTCATAAGTGGCTGGGTGCGGTGGCTCATGCCTGTAATCCCAGCACTTTGGGAGGCTGAAGAGGGTGGATCACCTGAGGTCAGGAGTTTGAAACCAGCCTGACCAACATGGTGAAACCCCATTTCTACTAAATATAAAAAATTAGCTGGGTGTGGTGGTGCACACCTGTAATCCCAGCTACTTATGGGAGGTGGAGGCCGGAGAATCGTTTGAACCCAGGAGGTGGAGGTTGCAGTGAGCTGATTGTGCCACTGCACTCCAACCTGGGCAACAGAGCGAGACTCTGTCTCAGAAAAAAAAAAAAAGTCTCGTAAAATGGGCAAAGACATACAAAGCTGTGTGAACTCATAATAACGGCTAGTATTTATAGTGTTTTGCAATTTAAACAGCTCATTCACATGGAGTATTTCATCCAATAACCCTGTGAGATGGAAGAGGGGACACTAATCTCTGTTGTACAGAACAGGCAAGCAGAGTGCTCTGTGATTGAGGGACTGGATTAGGGCACCTGGCTGGTGAGTGGCAAAACTGCTCCTCCAACAAAAGTCTTCTGACTCCCAGATCTGTGTCCATTCCATAGGGAAGCTGATTAGGCTTTCAATCCTGACTCTGATGCTGGCCAACTCTGTGCCCTTAACCAGACACTTAACTACTCTGAGCCTCATTCCTGAATCTGTGGAAGGAGCAACTAGGATGCTTGTATCAGATGGGATACGAGAAGCATCTGTGAGCCTAGGAGAGATCCGAAAGAACAGACGTCTTAGATCAGACTTAGCAGAAAGCGGGGCTCAATGGGAGGATCCTGGGGTGGCTTATGAAAACTAAGGGTGCATGTGCATGCTCTCTCTCTTTCCTCCTTCCACACTTCTCCCCTAAACCCTGTGGCCTCTTGTTTCTGCTCTTCATTCTGCCTGTTTTCATCTTTCTCTCTTCCTGCAGTCTTACCCACTTCTGTGGAAACAGGACATACAAGGGCCACTTCAGCTCTTACCTGTCAGCTTGCTCCAAGAGACAACAGTAAAGAACTGGAGGCCGGGCGCAGTGGCTCATGCCTGTAATCCCAGCACTTTGGGAGGCCGAGGCAGGCCGATCACGAGGTCAGGAGATCGAGACCATCCTGGCTAACACGGTGAAACCCCGTCTCTACTAAAAATACAAAAAATTAGCCAGGCGTGGTGGTGGGTGCCTGTAGTCCCAGCTACTCGGGAGGCTGAGGCAGGAGAATGGCGTGAACTCGGGAGGCAGAGCTTACAGTGAGCCGAGATTGCGCCACTGCACTCCAGCCTGGGCAACAGAGTGAGACTCTGTCTCAAAAACTGGAATTTCTTTTCTTTTTTTCTTTGTAGAAATAGGGGTCTCACTATGTTGTCCAGGCTGGTCCCGAACTCCTGGGCTTAAGTAATCCTCCCACTTTGGCCTCCCAAAGTGCTGGAATTACAGGTGTGAGCCACTGCGCCTGGGGACTGGAATTCCTGAGTAGCAATTACAAATTTTAGAAAAACAAAATCCAATTGGTCTAGCTTGGGTCAAGGTTCTTGGAGAGAGGGCCATGGTGGGGGCATGGGTCCAGTGGTCAACAGCATTTAATAAGCCCTTAAGTACCCATCAGTGTGTTTACTGCCATGACCAGGTCAGATTTTTAAAGCTACTGTTAATTGAGTGTTTCTGTAAGTCGGGGACTGTGCTTGGCATCAGTGATTTCATTTCATCCTCACAGTAACCGTTTGAGGGATGCATAATAAATCCCAAATTTTTACATATGAGGAAACTGAGGCTCATCGATAAAACCATTTGCCCAAGATGCATAGGTAATAAGAGGCAGAGCCAAGATTTGAACCAAGGTCTGTGTGACTCCAGATCAGGTGCAATGTAACCACCTGCCCATAAGACATTTATTGCTCATCTGAATATTCAGGAATGAATGAAGGAATGAGTGCCTTAATTACTAGTATTTGAAATATGCACAAGGTTAAGGGAGTGCTGTGTTCCCTTCCCAAGCTTTCCTGGAGACAAGTGTGCTCTGATTTACTTAAGAGTCATTCCTGGGTCTTGAGGCTGCCTGTCTTGGCCCTACAACTCTTTCCAGTCCAAGCACCAACCCAAGCCACTGACAGCCAGACCCCCGCTACCCCTGCTAAAGTTACCCAGCCCTCCAGCCTGCACTGAAGTTCCAGCTTTTCTTTTTGTACCTCATCACAAGGTAACTGATGAAGCAGAACTTCATACAAACAGAACTGCACCTTTTCAGACCCCTGTGTGATGAGATGTCTTGGAGGGTGAGGTGAGAAGCCTGTTCACTGACCATTCACTGACCACAGGGCAGTGTAAATGGGCCTTGGTGTTCATGGTGTCAGCTACTGAACCATCCCCAGGCCTTTTCTGGGGCTGTGTTGGGGTTGGAGAGTCAAAGATTGTTATGTAGGGCATGATGTGACTCTGTTCCCACTACTCCACCCCCAGTTAGACTTCTTACTGTCTTATTTAGGAAACAGGTGAAAGATTTTATACTAAGTTGACACTAGCATGGGCCTAGACGGCTCACCCTCATTTTACAGATGAGGAAACTGAGACTTAGATGAAGTGATATATTTGGTTTTTCAGCCAATCAAGTGCAGTTGGATTTGAACTTAGATCTGTCAGACTCCAGTGCTCACGAGAGGAGAGACAGCTGAGTGACACAGGCTGCAAGTGACTTAGGCTTGCTGGCCAAGGTTCTTGTTCTCATTAAATAGGACTGTTGGCTTCAAGTATCAACAGTAAAGAACTGGAGTCTCCTCTCTCCTCTTCTCTTCTCTCCTCTCCTCTCCTCTCCTCTCCCCTCCCCTCCGCTCCCCTCCCCTCTCATTAGAGATGGGGTCTCACTATGTTGTCCAGGGTGGTCCTGAACATCTCACTATGTTGTCCAGGCTGGCCCCCAAGGCAGATAGGAAACCATGAATGAATGGGTCTCTTGGAAGGTGCACACTTTTTGAACAGGATTAGCATCGTGTGGCTGGATTTGTGTCTACTTAAGACAATCCTCTATAGATCTCAGGGGTTGGGAAGGCCCATTTACATCTGGGTTAGAAATAGAGCCTTTGTGGCCAGGAGTGGTGGCTCAAGCCTGTAATCCCAGCACTTTGGAAGGCCGAGGCGGGCAGATCACTTGAGGTTAGGAGTTCAAGACCAGCCTGGCCAATATGGTAAAAACCCGTCTCTGCTAAAAATACAAAAATTAGCCGGGCGTGGTGGTGGATGCCTGGAATCCCAGCTACTTGGGAGGCTGAGGCGGGGGAATCACTTGAACCTGGGAGGCAGAGACTGCAGTGAGCTGAGATCGTGCCATTGCACTCCAGCCTGGGCGACAGAGATCAGGGGGCAGACATAAAGATCAGGAACTTGTAAAAGTTAACCTCCCAATTAAACCTCTCAGATTTCTCCTGTGTGATATGGAGATAGTAGTGGGTGCTTTGCAGGGTAGATGTGAGGATGAAATGAGATCATGGACATACAGATCCTTGCATACTGCACACTGAACATGCTTTTTTCTCTCCTGCAATTCCCTCCCTTTCTTGCTGCTCTTTGGGAATGTCCTCTCTATCTCTGGGAGTAGCTCCTGGGTCACCTCCTCCAGGAAGCCCACCCAGCTCTCAGTCAGAGTAAGGCTGAATTTCCTCTGTGCTCCCACGTTTCTGTATGCTTTCCTTTCTTGGAGACTTCCTGGCAAGGTAGTCTAAGAAAAGTGTTTATGTCTGCCCTCTGATCTCATTTCAGCTCTTTGGAGGGATTTAATTTTATTCATGAGCCTATTCTTTAGTAATAAGTCCCTCCCTCCCTCCCTCCCTTCCTTCCTTTTCTTTTTCTTTTCTTTTCTTTTCTTTTTTTTTTACATGGAATTTCACTCTTGTCACCCAGGCTGGAGTACAATGGCATGATTTCAGCTCACTGCAACCTCCGCCTCCCAGGTTCAAGCGATTCTCCTGCCTCAGCTTCCCAAGTAGCTGGGATTACAGGTGCCCGCCACCACGCCCAGCTAATTTTTGTATTTTTAGTAGAGACCAGGTTTCACCATGTTGGCCAGGCTGGTCTCAAACTCCTGACCTCAGGTGATCCACCCATCTTGGCCTCCCAAAGTGCTAGGATTACAGGTGTGAGCCATTGCGCCTGGCCAGTTTTTACTTATTTCTAATGGACAGCGCATGGCTGTTCAGAATAAAGACTGCACTTCCCAACCTCCCCTGCGGCTAGTATGGCCATGTGACCAAGCTATGATATAGACAGAAGTGATGTGGGAAACTTCTAGACCCTTAGCCAGAGGGGGTCTGTCTGCTTTCTCTTTCCTCCTTCTTCCCTGTGGCTGGAAGGCACATATGGTGGAAAACCATGGTAGATCACGTGGGTGATGGCAACACTCTGTATTAGTTTGCTGAGGCTGCTGTAACAAAGCACCACAAACTGCATGCTTAATCAATGGAAATTTACTCTCTCACAGTTCTAGAGGCCACAAGTCTGAGATCAAGATGTTGGCAGGATTGTTCTGAGGGAAGGATCCATTTTGGGCTTCTCTCCTTGGCTTGTAGATGGCCATCTTCTCCCTGTGTCTTCACGTCGCCTTCCCTCTGTATGAGTCCAAGTCCAAACTGCCCCTTTGTAGAAGGACTCCAGTCATATTGGATAGGGCCCATCTACTCCAGTATGACCTCATCTTAACTAATTATATCAGCAACGACCCTGTTTCCAAATAAGGTGGCATTTTGAGATACTGGGGGTTAGGACTTCCACATATGAATTTTTAGGGAGGCACAAATACAACCCAGAATAACCTCATAGTGGAGGCTGCATTGCCCCGATGACCTTTCAGGGCCGAAGGCCTTATTCCCACAGCTGCCAGCTCTCAGCTATCAGCCCTCCTGAGAATGGCTCTCAGCTAAAGGGAGTCTTCCAGTCCAAGGCCACACCCCTTCCCAGGGACAGCAGTATCCAGTGACTAGTCTCTCTCTGTGTGTATCAAGACCCTGCTCCGTTATCTCAATTCGGACAACTCTGAAAGGCCACCACAGCTTCAGGGCTCCCCTGGGCCTGGCTGAGGCCTTGATTGTGACTATATCACAGCCCAACTCCTCCCTCTGCTGCTTAGTCCAGCTTTGTACCTCTTCCCACAGGTGTTCATCCTGAGAGGCGCCTTCAATGAGCTTCCTGCATGTGGAGCTCCATCCTGAAGTCGGCTTCCTGGGAAGCCCGCACCGCAACATACCCTAATGACCCCAGAACGGTGAAAAATTCTGTCTCTGATCCCAGGGAGCTGCCATATTAGCCCTGTACTGTTTACACCCAGCCTGTGATGTGAGAAGAAAAGACACTTCTTCATCAACCGTTGGTGTTTTCAGTCTGTTGTTTCAGCAGAGTCTATATCCTAAGTACTTGCTGGAGGCTGCAGGGAGGGATTAACACAGAGAAGGTGGTTGCACCCAGTGAGCTCTGATGGTCTTTCTAGTCTGGATTTTCCAGGATTCCCAGATTCCGTGAACATAGCATACTGGGCAGCGATCCCCAAATCTGTCTGTGCATCACTAAAAAATACTTGTTTGGGAGTTTATCCCAGACCTCCAAAATCTCTATGGTCACGCCCAGATGGTCCTGATGCAGCCAGCTGGGGCAGCCTCTATGAGTGGGATTTGGGAGGCACTGGTGTGTGAGAAACTCAGTGAATTTTGATTGGGAAACTTAGTTCCAGCTCTGAATGTATCTCTTCCTAGCTCTGCTATCTTTCTGGGTTTCAATTTCCTCATGCCTAAAATAGGACTAAGTTATTTGAAAGTCCTGTGCTCTGCCTCCTATAGAAAGTTGCACGAGGCCAAATTGAGCCCAGATGAGGGGTTCTGAAGGGTCAGGAGAGCTGTCTAAATACATGAGGTGCTATTATCATTATTGGTATTGACGTTAAAAGGCTGTTTTGGTCACAGGTTGTGCGAACAAATACTTGACAGATGGTGCTTCCAGAGCGCTCCCAGGGGCCTTGTTACTGGGGGATTTTCCACTGAATGCAGTCCTCTTTCAAAGTTTTTGTTTTGTCTTGAAACCAGAGAGCCAGTGAGAAGCCTTGGTTAATCCTGGATGTGGCCTGAGCAATTCAACTAGCGGAGCATGGGGCAAGCCTTTTATCTAGGCCTCAACCTTTAGTTGACCCGGGAAGAGAAACGCTCAGTCCCGAAGACAGCTCTCCACAGTTGACCAAATGTGAGCTGCAGGCTTATTGCAGTTCCCAGAAGTCTCTGGACTGAGCTGAGCCACTTTCTCTGCCTTGTCTAGATATACTTTGTTTTGGGCAGGTGTGGAGGGGGGAGAGGGAGGGGGAGGGGGATCATAGCATATTGCAGTTATAGGGACCTTAGAACCATCTAATCCAACTAATCTTCATGTTGGTAATCATGACACAAAACCCAGAGAAGCTTAGTCTCCTGCCTAATAGCATGCAGAAAATTAGAAGACAGCTAGGAACAGAACACAGGACTTCTAACCTCTAGGCCTGGGGCTGTTTACCCACCCACAGAGGCTGTTTACCGCAGCTACCTGAGTGCCTCAGCTGAGCGGGGGAGTGGGGGAAGGACTGGACCCAATTCCACATCTCAGCGACTGGTTCTCCCTCTGGTGTGGCAGGGCCCTGTCAGAGGTGACTCTCCACAAAAGCAGCCACAGTGACCTGGCTGACCCTGGCTAACCCGCTTTCAAATGCAACGGAAAGTTGATGAGGGTCTGATTTCTGCCTCCAGGACTGTCCCGACCACTGCCTGAAATTCCTCCATTAACACCCCTCTTTGGGGATGCCTCTCTAGGATTTCACTATTTAGAATGTGCATACCCCTGGGAGCAGCGACACTTTTGACACTTTTCCATCCGCTCTGCCTGAGCAGGTCCTGAGAGAGTCAAGCAGAAAGCATTTGGGGGTGTGGTGGGTTGGGGTGACAGGAGAGGGTGTAGAAGCGAGGACTTGGGTTGTGGAAAACAAACTTTTCTACCCATACTCTGGTGACAGCCTGACGGCTCTGTGGGCCTGGCCCCTGCCCGGACGAGGGGTCATGTGCCCTTCTCACCTGATGGTCTTGACCTGACTTCTAACTTCACCGAGGCAGCCTGGGAAATCCAGGCTCTCCTCGGAATTTCATCTGCCTTTGACTCCGCTCACAGAGTTGAGGTAAGGGTTTTGGGGGGCACCGCACCTGGGAGCAGGAGGTGCTGGGAACAGGGGCCCAGGCAGAGGGCCAGGTCTCCTTCCGGTCATTTCTGGGGCATGGAAGGCCTCTTGAGGGTTTTTGCTTAAGGCTTCAAGTTGGCCTTGGCCAGAGTGCACAGTTGGTGCTTAGCGGCTATGATGGCCATGAGAGGGCTTGGGGAGGGAGTCTTTGCAAAGTCAGGGAAAGCCCTCCTCATTCTTGTGTGATTTCAGGGGAAAAGAGGAGCACTACCTGACCCCTAAATTTGCTCCCTCTGTTGACTCTGCCTTCTCACAAAGGGATTTCTTTGAAAAAATAGGGTCTGACAAAAAATAGCCATCTTCCCATCCTAATGGTGGAGTAGCGCTCCACCGCTGCCTCCTCACCCACTCCTCCAGGGAAAGGAAGACTGTTGTCTATTCATTTATCCCTGCCCTGCCAATCCATTCTCTGTTAAAGGCTGTTCTAAGTCTGAACCTCTTGAGAGTGCGAAGAGCTGGTGGGGGCAGATCCAAGTGAAGAAAAGGGAGCATCGCGGAGGCCTGGGCAGGGTTCAGGAGCAAAAACCGTGACGCCCTGAGACTACCCACAGCTGGAAGACTTACCTCTCCTAGGAATGCAAGGAGATTCGGAGAGGCTGTGGCCATGAAAAGGGCTACAGGGTAAGATCCGAGGACACAGAAACTGCACTTCTCACCCTCTGGTCTTTGCCGGTGCTTCCCATGGACTGTGCCCAACAAAAAGCCAGAGGTGAGGGGAGCCCAGGAGATGCACTCCCCAGGGCTCAGCCTTCCAAGACCAGAGAAAGAACAGAGAATGGATTGGCGGGACAGGGATAAATGAATAGACACCAGAGTCTTCCTTTCCCTGGAGGAGTGGGTGAGGAGGCAGTGGTGGAGCGCTACTTCCCCATTAGGAGTGGGAGACAGGCCAGGTGCGGTGGCTCATGCTAATAATCCCAGCACCTGGGAAGGTGGAGGCGGGCGGATTACGAGGTTAAGAGATTGAGACTGTCCTGGCCAACAGGGTGAAACCCTGTCTCTATTAAAAATACAATAATTAGCCAGGCGTGGTGGCACGTGCCTGTAGTCCCAGCTGCTCGGGAGGCTGAGGCAGGAGAATCACTTGAACCTGGGAGGCGGAGGTTGCAGTAAGCCGCGATCGCACCACTACACTCCAACCCAGCAACAGAGCGAGACTCCATCTCAAAAAATAAAAAATATAAAAATAAATAAGGAGTGGGAGACAGAGGCCAATTTTGGCGCTACTCCACAGGTACAGAAAGCCCCCTTTATCTGTGGGTTTGCTTTCCACGGTTTCACTTACATCAACCACAGTTCCAGAAATAAATGATTCATGTTTGACATATGGTCAGAAGGTCAATAGCAGTCTAACGCCACGTCACGATGCCTGTGTCATTCACCTTACTTCATCTTATCATGCAGGCATTTTATCATCTGATGTCTTCACGAGAAGGGTGAGTGCAGAACAAGAAGGTATTTTGAGGGAGAGGAGAGAGAGACACACCACATTCACACAACCCTTATTATAGTATATTTTACAATTGTTCAATTTTATTTTTAGCTATCGTGGTTAAGCTCTTAACTGGGCCTAATTTATAAGTTAAACTTCATCATAGGTGTGTATACACAGGAAAAAACGTAGTACTGCATATATAAAGTTTGGCACCATCCACAGGAATGTATTCCCCACAAATAAGAGAGGAAAGACTGTAAATAAAAGTCAGGAGTGAATAAAAAGCCCTATCTATCTATCTATCTATCTATCTATCTATCTATCTATCTATCTATCTATCTGTCTATCTTAATCTATCTCTATCGTGTATATCTGTCTACAAATTCTAGAAGAAAATCAGACGCCGTCTAGAATAGCAGCTAAGTGCAGGCTTTAGAACCAGGTCACTGAGTGCTGGCTGGGCCACTCACCAGCTGTGTGAGTTTGAGCTGTTACTTTACCTCTCTGAGGCTCCGTTCCCTCATTTTGCAGTGGTAGCAATGGTGGCTGGGAGAGTCAGATGACTGAGTATATGCAAGGTGTTTAGAACAGCTCCTGGCACGTGGTAGGCAGCTATGTCAACAATTCTTTTTTTATTTGTTTGCTAAAAAAATTTTCTTATTGTGAATGAAGACATTGTCAACTTACATATATCATTTTTATTTGGAGTATATTTTCACCTTAGAGTGGTCTTGAGAAATTAAAAAATGCATTAACTTTAGCTCTATACATAACACAACTTAATATTAAGGTTGGATTGGAAATTTCCCACATTTAGATATTTCCCTGAAAATCAAAAGACAATTTATCAGTTTTACATAGAAAAATCTTAATAAGTATTTAACTTTTTAATAAGTTAAAAGATAAAGACTGGCAAATAATCATAAATGTCAGAGCATTAAAGCAGCATTTTTTCCATAGGAATATATAAAATAAATATTACCTATACTTACTCAATATTCACAAAATTAAAGATAAATTTTTGTTGATGGAAGATGTTTTAAATACTTTGATATGTGGAAAAACTTCATTATCTTTAAAAATCAGGTTCAAATGCTTTTAAGTTTGATGCATGATAGCATTTTCTAAATAATTCTCATTACTCTTCTGTCCCTGAAGACATAGCTTTTCCCCCCATCTATTGATTGGATAAGGATTTTGATAGTTTCTGTACTCTTTTTCAATTAACCATTAAGAGGTTAAAAGAAACCAAAGGCTTTATTTGGGGGAATACTGGACGTTTTAGTTGGCTAGTTGAAAAGAAGCCTTTCCTTTTTTCCTAAGGTTTTGTTTAATTTTGTTTTTTCTTCCTTTCATTTTTTAAAAATCAAGAATGACAGGAATGAAAATTCAAACAATTTGATCCAGAATTATGCTAAAATTAAATTCAACAGCTGGATGAATTTTCTACTACAGTATAGAGGTTGAAAACCATTAGGAATGTGGTGAAAAACTATGGTAGGGAAGGTGGAATTCAACCACAAATTCTGAGTGGATAGAGAAATAAACAGAAAAATTACTGTAGTTAAAATGTTGCAGTTAAATGCACTGTTAGCAATGTCCTACTGCCAACATTAGAATCATATGTTTCATCACTGTCTGGTTACTAAGATGGTTCTGTGAGCAGGTGGTTCATTTCTGACACAACTAAGTTTCAGAAAAATCGATGTGTTATATCTGGTTTAGATCAATGAACACTAAGTATGCATACCAGTCAGCTATAGTTTCAATGACACAATGGAAACATTAGGTAGTATAGCTTTAGGACAAAGTCACATACTTATTTAAATAGCAGCCATTTAATATCACGCTCTGTGATGTTTAACTATGCAATTCACCCACAACAGCTTTTAAAATTATGTTAAACTATGGGATGAGAGGGGGACACGTTGTTTCGGTCAGAGAAGGAAATACTAAAAATGTCACAAAAGGCATTTCAAATATGATGACATACTACCTAAATACCATGCATACCTTTTTCAAATTAAAAGAGAAAACTTTTTACAAATTCTATTTCTTAAAAATAA
The DNA here is from genome assembly GCF_024542745.1 of Macaca thibetana thibetana. Lineage (NCBI taxonomy): Eukaryota > Metazoa > Chordata > Mammalia > Primates > Cercopithecidae > Macaca > Macaca thibetana. Next base: position 102,385,914 of record NC_065588.1, on the reverse strand, counting down.
AGGACTGTGTGTGTGTGTGTTTTTAACTTAGAAACTAATGTTTCATTTGCTCCACACTGAAATGAAACTTCAATGGCAAGCGGCAAATAATGTAGAATAGTCAGTGAAAATATCTCTGCTAGGAGCGTATGAAAACCAAGGAGTATGCTGGGCACAGTGGCTCATGCTTGTAATCTCAGCACTTTGGGAGACTGAGGCAGGTGGCTCCCTTGAGGTCAGGAGTTTGAGACCAGCCTGGCCAACATGGCGAAACCCTGTCTCTACTAAAAATACAAAAATTAGCCTGTCATGGTGGTGCACACCTGTAATCCCAGCTACTTGGGAGGCTGGGGCAGGAGAATCACTTGAACCCGGGAAGCAGAGGTTGCAGTGAGCTGGGATCATGCCATTGCACCCTAGCCTGGGCAACAAGAGGGAAATTCCGTCTCAACAAAACAAAACAAAACCAAAACCCAAAAAACCAAGGGGTAACAACTCATAGAGAAATAATAATGGGCAAAAAACCAAGAGGAGGCAGCTTGACAGTTCTAATATAGAACTTGTATGACCACTTCCTTTAAAGTATACTAAATAAAGAATGGCAATATAAATTAGTTATCCAAAGAGATAGAAGACATTCTGAAGCAGCATTCTCAGTTACTTCATTTTTCAGAAATAGAAGTTTCACCCATCAACGTCTAATTAAGAGTTCTAGTCTTCCAAATATATTAGAAAGTACAGTTAATCACAGCAAAACTTGCAAGCAACCAAAAATAGTTCTGGCCTGAGCCAGGCCTATTTACATATTTGAATTTGTCTCATTTTCACCTTTCTTTGTTACATAAATGTTTCTATTTTAAAGGCATATAGAAATTTACAAAATTTGCAAGAAATGTCTTTTTAAAAATGTACAACTTCAACTAATAAAAATATGAATATCCAGATACAGTTAGGTTTCAAGTTAGGATTTTTTTATGATGGGTTTATAAAAAATTGAGGAAATACTCTCTTCAGTTTCAGACATCTGGGTACTAGTGCTATCAAAGGAATTTCACTGCCCTCCGTCGCTACTGTGATGAGAACAGTTAGGTCTCGGATTGCTATACCTCATATATCAGGAAGTGGCATGTTCAGTGATATTGCTAATTATACTTATGTAGATGCAGCTGTATGGTTTAACACTTATATGAAAGTTGTATGAATTTGTGTAAAGAAACATGTTTTAAGATGATGTCTTTAAATAGATATCGTAGCTGTTAAAACTAAGTGATATATCTGCACTACATATCCAACAATAAAAAGGAAAAAACTAGTGATACATCCAAAAACTTGGATGGATCTCAAGGGAGTTACGCTGAGTGAAAAAAACGCCGGTCTCAAGAGGTTACATACTGATTTCATTTATATAACATTCTTGAAATAACAAAACGACTGAGATGGAGAACAGTTAGTGATTGTCAGGGATTCAGGAAAGGGATCAGGAGGTGGCTACGATTATGAGAGGGTGACACGGGATGCTTGTGATGGAAGTGTTCTGTATCTTGACTGTGGTGGTAGTCACATGAATCTACAGCCAGGGCTGGGCACGGTGACTCATGCCTGTAATCCCAGCACTTTGGGAGGCCGAGATTGGAGGATCACTTGAGCCTGGTAATTCAACACCAGCCTGGCAACATAGTGAGACCCCATCTCTATTTAAAACAACAACAACAAAAGAATTTACACACATGATGACATTACACAGGACCAAATACATACTTCATCTCAGGGCACCGATGACCTTCCAGGGACCATCTTGTTGGCCTATTACCACAAAGTCCTCTAAAGATGATCACTATATGCTTCAAATCAACTTTCCACACTATGCGGAGAAGCCACTACTAGTATTTTTTTATTCTTCATTTAAAAAAAAAAAAAACTCTCTTGACAAACCACAATCTCCAGCTTAAATGGGCTTGGAAATCACAGAAGGAAATAGAAAGCTAACATATAGCTACTAGTATTTTTGTCTGTCTGTATTCTTGTAAATTAAGATGAAAGATAAATCAAATGTTCCTAGCTTAAATTAGGTCAAATCAGAAGGAATAAATCAGATGATATAGCAAACACTTCCTCTTGACACCTGCAATCTCTAAAAGCATTAGGAATATTTTTATTAAATTCAGAGGAAGCATTAACTACAAATAAATACGTGACGTTTTTTAAAAGGCCACTTGGTGATAAAGTACATATCTATAGTGTTCATGGTTTCTTTAAAGTGCTAGACTGTCTCTGGCTTGAGAATCTTCTGTTGTTTCACAAGGTCTTTCAACACAGCTCCAGCGTTGTTGTCAGGTAACACTAGCAAAGGTGTGAATGTGGGCCAAATATCTGAGATGGGTTTCAAAAGAAGATGCTGGGGCCCACCAGGTCCAAGTCCAGCTGGGTTAGTAAGAGGTACACCCGCTGAGTGAGGAGCCAAAAACGGATTTACATCTCGTCTTTTACCCGACCTGGATTCTGCTGTATCTTTAAAACTTTCTGGTGCATTTGTATCTAGTTTTCTCCTTCCTGGTGAATCTAGAGGTTTCATATCATGAACAGAAAGCTTTGGTGGTGGAACAGATGAATGAGATTCTGTTTCTGGAAATTTAAGAAAAAGTTCTGAAAAAGAACTATTAAGCACAGATTGCTGATTTGGTCTCAAAGGTGTGTTGGGAACACTTTTTGATCCTCCTTCAAGCCACCCAAGTCATCCACCTGGTAACACTACCCTGATCGTCATGAAACAACTGCTCCATCTCCTCCCTTCTGACACCCAGGATGCTTCCCATCAACCGGAACATGTCAAGACGCTGATTTTTTTGGTGTGTGGAAATGACTGATGAAGAGGTTTCTCATTAGGACTTTGTCCACTTTTCCTTCTAAGCTGTTTGCTAAGTTCATCAATTTCTTTTGTACATCATCCAGCATTTCTTATCGGAACTCATTTTGTTTTTTAAGTCCTTCAATTTGTTCTTCTTTTGGATCTGACTGTTCTGTAAGTCTTGATGCTGAATTCAATGCAGCATTTGCTTCATCCAAACCTTCCTGTGATGATATCACTTTTCCTTCCGGATTTTCTGCCTTTTTCTTCCATTCAGCTATAAGCTGTTTTTGCTTTCCGAGTTCAACAGAATACATAGCTTTTTCCTCTTGCTGGAAATGCTGTAGTACCATCTGCAGGTTGGCCAGTGACAGAGCATACTGCTTTACTTGTTCCTGAGAGGCAGAAAGCAGCAGCGCAGTTTCATCCCTTTGCTTGGAGACTATATTCAATTGTTCTTGCAATGACTGTACCTACACATTGGCTTGATGACTTGCATTTTCCATTGCATTAGAGGACGAAACCGGCTTTTCCTCCAATACTGTGACTTTCTTTCTTAGTTTAGCCTATCTTCTGTGGCCAAAGCTTCATGGGTATGAGAATCTTCTGATTTTAAAAGATGATTACGCAATGTCTCTAGCTCCTGGTTTGACTGAAATTCTTGGTCACGTAAACGTTGAACCTTTCTCTGTAGGGCAGTGTTTTCCCTTTGTTTTTGTTTCAGGGCCAACATGACTTGGTCTCTCCTGTTGAAACTCAACTGTCTTCTCCTGCACTGATTTAACTGCATTTAAAAGCTGATTTAACTCCCAGTCTTGCTCTGTTCTTTTTCTTTCAGTAACTGTTCAAAAGCAAGAGTCTTCTCCTTCACTGAGTGGCTCTCAAACTCTTTTTCTCGCAGTATCTAGAAAACTTCATGTTAGTCTCTTGTAACGCTTGATATTCTGTTTCCTTTCCCCTGGAAGTTTCTACTATTTTTTCATTTTCTCCTTTTAGTTTGCCAATGTCCATCTCTAGAATTAATATTCTCTCCTTCAGGTTTGTTACTGCCTGCCTCAAAAGTTCATTTTCATTTACTTTGTTAGTGAAATGTTCATTGGAAGAAAGTAATTGATCACTTTTGGCTTTGAGGTCTTTTTCCTTAAGCAACTTTTGCAAAACATCTTGTTTCTCCTTTAGCTGCTTAATTTCTGAATTGGTTTGTTCGTGTTCTTTTCTTTCTAGCTCTGAGGTGGCAGCAATCGAATCAGACAATCTGTGATTATTTTCCTGGAGAGTTCCAATCATTGCATCTTTTTCCTGTAGTGATTTTCTTTGCTCTTCTACCTCTTGCTGAAGCAATTCAGAAGATTCACTCAACACATCAGACTTACTTGCTCTAAGAGACTCTGCTGACTGGGGAGTAAGCAATGACGCAGAAGACAGCTAAGGTGAAATAATATCAAGTTTTCCTAAAAGAAGATCCTTGGTATTGGAAAGCTGCCCAGTGCCGTGCTGAACTTGTGTGAATTCCTGCCCCAGATTTTTGAATTTGGTTTCATTCTGCTCATAACTTTGAATCGGGCCGGTATAGTTCATTTGTAATTTAGAATTATTATTGCTGTCAACCAAAACCTGTGCCTGCAGTTGGTGAAGCTCTTCCTGAAACTGGGCTGACTCGTATTGCATATTTTGTACTGTGGTCACCACTTGCTGTTTCTACTCTTCCTTTTTTTTTTAACTTGCTGTTTTAACTTGTCACGTTCTTGTAGAAGCCCCTCAAACTGATTACAATTAACACCTCCAGCCTCATTACCAGTGCTGGATGTCTGTAAAACTGCCAGTAAAGTCTGACATTTCTGACTTAGTGTATATATTTCGATGTCTTTTTCTCGAATGATACATGATAAATTCTGAGCAGTTTCTCTAAACGTATCTTGGTCACTACTTTCAAATCTAGTGGACAATTTTTTATTTTCATCTTGCAGTTTGATGAGAGCTGCTTCTTTGGCAGCAACTATATCCATCATTTTGTGATATTCTGTTTTCAGATGGCTATTTTCCCTAGTCTTCTCATTCAAAACAGCTAATACCTATTCTCTTTCCATAGTATAGGCCTGCAGTTGCTGTTGAAGATAAATAACATCTTGAGTATAGGAAGTTGAAGAAATTCTAGCATGAAGAGCTTGTATCTCCAAATCTTTCTGCTGAATAATCTCAGTTAGTTTACCAACTTCATCTTTGGACAACTGATCAATCTGTTTAGTTGAAGATATATTCTTTTCATTTAGAAGTTTAATCTCTAGTTCTCTTTCTTTTATTCCTTTCACTGATCTTATCTAAAGCTTTCTGGACAAATGGATACTGATCATAAAGAAACTAAGGACATTTTGTCATCTAGTTTAGAAGAGCAGAAGCAATTGACACAACTTTTAAATGAGAAATTTTTATTGAAAAACTTAAAGATATATTCTTATCTTTAAGTTTTAATTTGGCAGAAAATCTGGAAGGAAAAGTGATATCATCACAGGAAGGTTTGGATGAAGCAAATGTTGCATTGAATTCGCATCAAGACTTACAGAACAGTTAGATCCAAAAGAAGAACAAATTGAAGGACTTAAAAAACAAAATGAGTTCCGATAAGAAATGCTGGATGATGTATATAATTTAAGTTATCTTTAACTTAAAGATATATGCTTATCTAAAGTTTTCTGGACAAATGAATACTGATCATAAAGAAACTAAGGACATTTTGTCATCTAGTTTAGAGATAAATCATGCTTTTCACTTCCATTTTCTATTTTAAGGCTCTGAACTTTTGTTTCTTGAAAAATATCAGAGTTATCTGTTTGAATGTCTTGTCTTTCTTCACGGAACTGGATTTTGATTTGATTGTTTTTTGCAAACTCTTAATTTCCTCATCTGTCTCTAAAAAGAGCTGGGTGTGTGTGGTGTTCATTTGCTCATGCTGGTATCTAAACTCATTCATTTCCTTCTTCTGCTCTTGTAAAGACTGAAGTAGTTGCATCTTACTCTGGTTTTGATCTTCAATTATCTTTTGATGATGTTTAATTGCCTCTTCAAGATGATCCTTGATTATGATCAGTTGAGATACCTCAGATTCTAGTTCAGTAATACTATCAAGGGTTTTAGGATCAGTCACAGGTGTGGTTCAACTCTGCTGTTCCCTGAGTCGTTCCAGTTCTTCTTGCAGACGATTATTTTCTTCTTTCATGGATCCAAGACTTCTGTCCTTTTCCCATATGGTCTGCCTTAAAATTTCATTTTTTCTTAAGGCCTGAGAATATTTATCCAATTTCTCCTGCAGCTTTGAACTTCTTTAAGTTTTTCAATAAAAATTTCTCATTTAAAAGTTGTGTTAATTGCTTCTGCTCTTCTAAACTAGATGACAAAATATCCTTAGTTTCTTTATGATCAGTATCCATTTGTCCAATATTCTGTTTGGGTTCTGCTATTTCAATGTCTTTCTTTTGATTGAGTTTAGTTAAATGCTCATGTTCCAGCTGTAAGGCAGAGGTATTCAAATTACGTGCATTTGACAGTTCTTCAGTGGTTTTCTCTCATGTGTTTACTTCTTCCAACAGGCTCTTTACAGCCCGACACAATTCTGCTTCTTTCCCTCCTTTTTCCATTTTTGGAGTCTCCACATTGGTGATTTTTTTCCCAGAGAAAGCTGATTGTTAGTAGCAATAGATTCTTCCCAAGTGATGCCTCACATCTTCACATGCTGAAACTAACTTTTCATTTTCCATTTTGACATCAAAAACAACTGTCTTTAAATTTTCATTGAGCTGTTCTAATTCTGAAAGACTTTGCTTTAAGTTTCTGACTTTGGCTTCTCTTTCTTTAAGTAAGTTGTCCTTAAAATTACTACTAGAGTCTTGATTTAGAGACTGAGTTAACTCATTCCTGACTCTAGGAAGCTCCTCCTCATTTTATCTAATATGCTCCTTAAGTTCCAAATTCTCCTGGATGCTTACAATTTTTTTTTGTGTGTGATTTATTTAGCTTATCTACTAAAACTTCTACTTTGTCCTCAAGTTTCTGGTTGGTTAAATGTAAATCATTTAGGGCCACTTCACTTTGAATTAACTTTTCTTTCTGTACATCCAACTCTTTAGGAATGTCCATTTTATCATCTTCAAGTTGATGAACTCTCTTTTTTTCATCATTTAGATCTTGTTTCAGTTTACTGATGGTGCTATCTCCTTCATTTTGTTGTTTTGATAGCTGATTTTTTATCAAAATCATGTGCTTTGTAGTTTCTTGATTTTCTCTGTCCAATTCTTCTATCTCAGCTATCAGTATTTCCTTTTCACTAATACTCTAATTGAGTTCTTGTTCCTTTGCCTCCAAATTAAGTCTTAAGTCATTTAATTCTGAATGCAAACTTATGCCTCTTGTAGCTGTACTTTTAATTACTTCATATTCATTGTTGGATTTTAAAAGTGATATCTGAAGTTCTTCCTTTTCTTGACTCAGTAATGACTTCTCTTTTTCTAAAACTTTGATATACATTTTAAGTTTCAGATTGTCTTCAGCAAGACTGTTATCCTGGTTTAAACTACTCAATCTCATTATTTCATTTTTGGCATCAGACAGTGCTTGTTGTACTCTGAACACTTCTTCCACTGAGGCACACTGTGCAAGAATTCTTTACTTTTCTATCACAGTATCACTTTGCTTCATAGCATAAGACTGCAATGTACTACACTCCAATTTCAAGTTTTCACATTCTTCCATTATTTATCTCTTTTCCACATTTAGCTGTTCTTATTCTCTCCTCAAAATAACTCTACCATTTTCTGCAGAAGATAATTTTTTATTTATATCTTTTATTTTATCCTCAAGCTCCTCAATTTTTTTTGGTGGACTTCACTTTTTCTGTTTGTAGAGGTTGGATAGTTTTTGCATCTCATAGATTTTAGAGTGATCAATTTCTGTAACTCCAGAGCCACCTTGTTGTAACAGATTTTTGAGTTCTTCAATTCGTTCTTCATAGTCACTTAATTCTTCTCGATGTCGTCGACTTATTTCTGTTGGTGTGCTTTGTGCAGTACTGATATTTCATGTTGATGGTCATCAATTTCCTGACTTCGGTTCTGTTTCAGTTCCTTAATGATATTTCATAGTTTGCATGTTTCACTTTGGGCAGAGCTATGTGTTCTTTGTGCTTTCAAAGTCTAAGCAATATGCCTCCAATAGCCAACTTCAGACTAAAGCCTTGAAACTTCATATGAGAGTCGGTTTATTTCTCGTTGGAACAAAATTATATCAACAAAGTCCACGTCATCGTCATGGAAAGCTGAAGAATGATAACTAATCACATAAAAGAATGAAGCTGCAGTGGTTGCTGGTACATCGCCAACTCCGGAAGGTACTGACTGAGTAGATGACGGCAGTTTCAGCAACTGATCCCGGAGCACAATCTGTCTGGCTTTAAGATGGCTGATTTCTACCTCTTTTTGTTGAAGTTGATTTCTGCAACTTGTAGAATTCTGGTTTAATTTGAAGCTCTGATGCTTCATATTTCACTTCCAGATCAGTAAAAAGTTTCTTACGCCTTTCATTCTCTTGATCTCAAGATTGAATGAATGGCTTCAATTTCCTTTGTCCTAGAATCAGGTAATTCTACTTCCACTTCCTCCCAGTCCTCCATCAGCATAACCTTTGTAAAGTTTGAAATCTGGCCAGTGAGGGAAGCCAGGCTGTCCTCGACTTGACCCAGAGACTGGCCCCAGCCGAGCCGAGGCTCCCAAGCCAGGACGACATCGCGGTGACTTTGGTGAACGACCTGGCCCGCTCGGAAAAGAAAGGTTTAGTGCTGTCGGACGATCTGACCAAATATCCTTGAACGCCTGCCTTCGTGAGACTAGTCCAAAACACTCAGGATTCGATAACACAAGGCGGGGTTCCTAGGCAACGCTGGCTCTGAGTTCTGCTTAGAACCGCAGAGGCCTGGCCTGAGACTTGACCAGGTGCCTACCTCTAGTGACACAGTCACCCATGCAGGGTTTCTGCTCATTCCCACGAATTCCCGCTGTCCAGATTGGGTCACTTCTTCCTCTGCTCTAGTGCGTTTCCCCAGTTCCGTGAGCAATGCCTGCCAACTCGACACCGGCCGCCATGACACTCGCCAACAATTCTTCCTTTTTTTTAAATTTTACTTTAAGTTCTGGGATACACGTGCAGAACATGCAGGCTTGTTACATAGGTTTGCATGTGCCATGGTGGTTTGCTGCACCCATCAGCTTGTCATCTATGTTTTCAGCCCAGCATACATTAGGTATTTGTCCTAATGCTCTCCCTCCCCTTCCCCTAACTCCCCAACAGGCCCTGGTGTGTGATGATCCCCTCCCTGTGTCCATGTGTTCTCATTGTTCAACTTCCACTTATGAGTCAGGAAATGCGCTGTTTGGTTTTCTGTTCCTGTGTTAATTTGCTGAGAATGATGGTTTCCAGCTTCATTCATGTCCCTGAAAGGACATAAACTCATCCTTTTTTTATGGCTGCATGGTATTCCATGGTGTATATGTGTCACATTTTCTTTATCCAGTCTATCATTGATGGGCATTTGGGTTGGTTCCAAGTCTTTGCTATTGTGAACAGTGCTGCAGTATGTGTACATGTGTCTTTATAGTGAAATGATTTATAATCCTTTGGGTATATGCCCAGTAATGGGATTGCTGGTTCAAATGGTATTTCTGGTTCTAGATCCTTGAGGAATCACCACACTGTCCTCCACAATGATTGAACTAATTTACACTCCCACCAACAGTGTAAAAGAATTCCTATTTCTCCGTACCCTCTCCAGCATCTGTTGTTTCCTGACTTTTTAATGATCACCATTCTCACTGACTGAGATGGTATCTCATTTTGGGTTTGATTTACATTTCTCTAATGACCAGCAATGATGAGCATTTTTTTATATTTTTGTTGGCCACATAAATGTCTTTTTTTGAGAAGTGTTTGTTCATATCCTTCCTCCACCTTTTGATGGCGTTGTTGTTTTCTTGTAAATTTGTTTATGTTTCTTATAGATTCTGGATATTAGAACTTTGTCAGATGGATAGATTGCAAAAATGTTCTCCCATTCTATAGGTTGCCTATTCACTCTGTTGATAGTTTCTCTTGCTGTGTAGAAGCTCTTTAGTTTGATTAGATCCCATCTGTCAATTTTGGCTTTTGTTGCAATTGCTTTTGGTGTTTCAGTCATGAAGTGTTTGCCCATGCCTATGTCCTGAATGATATTGCCTAGCTTTTCTTCTAGAGTTTTTATGGTTTTAGGTTTTATGTTTAAGTCTTTAATCCATCTTGAGTTATTTTTTGTATAAGGTGTAAGGAAGGGGTTCAGTTTCTGTTTTCTGCATATGGCTAGCCAGTTTTCCCAATACCATTTATTAAATAGGGAATCCTTTCCCCATTGCTTGTTTTTGTCAGGTTTGTCAAAGATCAGATTGTTGTAGATCTGTGGTGTTATTTCTGAGGCCTCTATTCTGTTTCATTGGTCTATATATCTGTTTTGATACCAGTCCCATGCTGTTTTGGTTACTGTAGCTTTGTAGTATAGTTTGAAGTCAGGTAGCGTGATGCCTTGAGCTTTGTTCTTTTTGCCTAGAATTGTCTTGGCTATATGGGCTCTTTTTTGGTTTTGTATGAAATTTAAAGTAGTTTTTTTCTAATTCTGTGAAGAAAGTAAACGGTAGCTTGATGGGAATAGCATTGAATCTATAAATTACTTTGGTTAGTATGACCATTTTCATGATATTAATTCCTCCTGTCCATGAGCATAACATTTTTTTTTTCCATTTGTTTGTGTCCTCTCTTATTTCCTTGAGCAGTGGTTCATAGTTCTTGAAGAGGTCATTCATGTCCCTTGTAAGTTATATTCCTAGGTATTTTATTCTCTTTGTAGCAATTGTGAATGGGAGTTCACTCATGATTTGGCTCTCTGTTTGTCTTATTATTGGTGTATAGGAATGTTTTTGATTTTTCCACATTGATTTTGTATCCTGAGACGGCTGAAGTTGCTTCTCAGCTTAAGGAGTTTTGGGGCTGAGATGATGGGGTTTTCTAAATATACAATCATGTCATCTGCAAACAGAGACAATTTCACTTCTTTTCTTCCTATTTGAATATGGTTTATTTCTTTCTCTTGCCTGATTGCCCTGGCCAGAACTTCCAATACTATGTTGAATAGGAGTGGTGAGAGAGGACATCCTTGTCTTGTGCCGGTTTTCAAAAAGAATACTTCCAGCTTTTGCTAATTCAGTGTGATATTGGCTATGATTTTGCTATAAATATCTCTTATTATTTGAGATATGTTCCATCAACACCTAGTTTATTGAGAGTTTTTAGCATGAAGGGGTGTTGAATTTTATTGAAGGCGTTTTCTGGATCTATTGAGATAATCCTGTGGTTTTTGTCATTGGTTCCGTTTATGTGATGGATTACATTTGTTGATTTGCATATGTTGAACCAGGCTTGCATCCCAGGGATGAAGCCAACTTGATCATGGTGGATAAGCTTTTTGATGTGCTACTGGATTCGGTTTACCAGTATTTTATTGAGGATTTTCGCATTGGTGTTCATCAGGGATATTGGCCTGAAATTTTCTTTTTTTTGTTGTGTCTCTGCCAGATTTTGGTATCAGGATGATGCCGGCCTCATAAAATGAGTTAGGGAGGAGTTCCTGTTTTTCTGTTGCTTAGAATAGTTTCAAAAGGAATGGTACCAGCTCCTCTTTGTAACTCTGGTAGAATTCAGCTGTGAATCTGTCTGGTCCTGGGCTTTTTTTGGTTTGTAGGATATTAATTACTGCCTCAATTTCAGAACTTATGATCAGTCTATTCAGGGATTTGACTTCTTCCTGATTTAGTCTTGGGAGGGCATATGTGTCCAGGAATTTATCCATTTCTTCTAGATTTTCTAGTTTATTTGTGTAGAGGTGTTTATAGTATTCTCTGATGGTAGTTCGTATTTCTGTGGGATCAGTGGTGATATACCCTTTATCATTTTCTATTGCCTCTATTTGATTCTTCTCTCTTTGCTTGTTTATTAGTCTGGCTAGTGATCTATTTTGTTAATCTTTTCAAACAAACAGCTCCTGGATTCATTGATTTTTTGAGGGGGTTTTCATGTCTCTATCTCCTTCAGTTTTGCTCTGATATTAGTTCTTTCTTGTCTTCTGCTAGCTTTTGAATTTGTTTGCTCTTGCTTCTCCTGTTCTTTTAATTGTGATGTTAGGGTGCCGGTTTTAGATCTTTCCTACTTTCTGATGTGAGCATTTAGTGCATAAATTTCTCTCTTAACACTGCTTTAGCTGTGTCCTAGAGATTCTGGTATGTTGTCTCTTTGTTCTCATTGGTTTCAAAGAACTTCTTTATTTCTGCCTTAATTGCATTATTTACCCAGTAGTCATTCAGGAGCAGGTTGCTCATTTTTCATGTAGTTGCACAGTTTTGAGTGACTTTCTTAATCTAGAGTTCTAATTTGATTGCACTGTGGTCTGAGAGACTGTTTGTTATGATACCTGTTCTTTTACATTTGCTGAGGAGTATTTTATTTCCAATTATGTGGTCAATTTTAGAATAAGTGCTATGTGGTGCTGAGAAGAATGTATATTCTGTTGATTTGGGGTGGAGAGTTCTGTAGATGTCTGTTAGGTCTGCTTGGTCCAGAGCTGAGTTCAATCTTGAATGTCCTTGTTTATTTTCTGTCTCATTGATCTGTCTAACATTGACAGTGGGGTGTTGAAGTCTCCCACTATTGTTGCATGGGAGTCTAAGTCTCTTTGTAGGTCTCTAAGAACTTGTTTTATGAATCTATGTGCTCCTGCATTGGGAGCATATTTAGGATAGTTAGTTCTTGTTGCATTTATGCCTTTACTGTTATGTAATGCACTTCTTTGTCTCTTTTGATCTTTGTTGGTTTAAAGTCTGTTTTATCAGAGAATAGGATTGCAATCCCTGCTTTTTTTTTTTTTTTGGTTCCTATTTGCTTGGTAAATATTCCTCCATCCCTTTATTTTGAGCCTATGTATGTCTTTGCATGTGAGTTGGGTCTCCTTAATACAGTACACCAATGGGGCTTGACTCTTGATCCAGCTTGCCAGCCTGTGTCTTTTAATTGGGGCATTTAGCCTATTTACATTTAAAGTTAATATTATTATGTGTGAATTTGATCCTGTCATCATGATGCTAGCTGGTTATTTTGCACATTAGTTGATGTAATTTCTTCATAATGTCATTGGTCTTTATATTTTGGTGTGTTTTTGCAGTTGCTGGTACTGATTTTTCCTTTCCATATTTAGTGCTTCCTTCATGAGCTCTTGTAAGGCAGGCCTGGTGGTGACAAAATCCCTCAAAATTTGCATTTCTGTAGAGGATTTTATTTCTCCTTGTCTTATGAACCTTAGTTTGACTGGATATGAAATTCTGTGTTGAAAATTCTTTTATTTAAGAATGTTGAATATTGGCCACACTCTCTTCTGGCTTGTAGGGTTTCTGCAGCGAGATCCACTGTTAGTCTGATGGGCTTCCCTTTGTAGGTAACCTGACCTTTCTCTCTGGCTGCCGTTAACATTTTTTTCCTTCATTTCAACCTTGGAGAATCTGACAATTATGTGTCTTGGGGTTGCTCTTCTCGAGGAGTATCTTAGTTGTGTTCTCTGTATTTCCTGAATTTAGATGTTGGCCTGTCTTGCTAGGTTGGAAAGGTTCTCCTGGATAATATCCTGAAGAGTGTTTTCCAACTTGGTTCCATTTTCCCTGTCACTTTCAAGTACACCAATCAATCATAGGTTTGGTCTTTTCACGCAGTCCCATATTTCTTGGAGGCTTTGTTAGTTTCTTTTCATTCTTTTTTCTCTAATCTTGTTTTTACACCTTATTTCATTAAGTTGATCTTCAATCTCTAATATCCTTTCTTCCACTTGATCGATTTGGCTATTGATACTTGTGTATGTTTCACAAAGTTCTTGTGCTGTGTTTTTCGGCTCTTTCAGGTCATTTATGTTCTTCTCTAAACTGGTTATTCTAGTTAGCAGCTCCTGTAACCTTTTATCAAGGTTCTTAGTTTCCTTCCATTGGGTTAGAACTGCTCCTTTAGCTCAGAGGAGTTTGTTTTTACCCACCTTCTGAAGCCTACTTCTGTCAATTCGTCAAACTCATTCTTCTTCCAGTTTTGTGCCCTTGCTGGAGAGGAGTTGTGATCATTTGGAGGGGAACAGGCTTTCTGCTTTTTGAAATTTTCAGCATTTTGGGGCTGGTTTTCCCCCATCTTCGTGGATTTATATACCTTTGATCTTTGATGATGACCTTTGGATGGGGTTTTTGTGTGGAGGTACTTTTTGTTGATGTTGGTGTTATTGCTTTCTGTTTGTTAGTTTTTCTTCTAACAGTCAGGCCCCTCTTCTGCAGGTCTGGTGGAATTTGCTGGAGGTCCACTCCAGACCCTGTTTACCTGGGTACCACCCGCAGAGGCTTCAGAACAGCAAAGATTGTTGTCTGCTCCTTCCTCTGGTAGCTTCATCCTAGAGGAGGCACCCACCTGATGCCAGCTGGAGCTCTCCTGTATGAGGGTCTGTCGACCCCTGCTGGGAGGTGTCACCCAGCCAGGAGGCACGGGAGACAGGGACCCACTTGAGGAGGATTCCACTTATATACCTTAGCAGAGCTTGAGCACTGTGCTGGGAGATCCACTGCTTTCTTCAGAGCAGGCAGGCAGGGACATTTACGTCCGCTGAAACTGTGCCCATGCCTACAGCTGCCTCCCCCCAGGTACTCTGTCCCAGGCAGATGGGAGTTTTATCTGTAAGCCCCTGACTGGGGCTGCTGCTTTCTTTCAGAGATGCCCTGCCCAGAGAGGAGGAATCTAGAGAGGTAGTCTGGCCACAGCCACTTTGCCACGCTGTGGTGAGTTCCCAACAATTCATTTTTATGAAGAACTAGCAAATAGTTGGGTAACACTTCCTAGCTAAAAAAAAAAAATTTGCTATTCACCAGGTTATGGGGGTGGGTCTCGGGTCTGCTTGCCCCAGGTTAGATTCAGGTTCTCAGTCAGATACCCAGGGGTGACCCTCTAGGGGATCTTTCTGGGGACTTTCTCTTCCAGTTCATTCCTTTGAAAATGGGAGGGAGTGATTCTCACTGGGGTACTAAGAATTTATCACCTCCTGGCGGGTAAGAAGGAGATATTTACTTAGCCCAGACCCAAAAAGGAAAGAAAAGGGAAGGGAAGGAAGAAAGAGGGGTAGGAACTGCAGCAAAAGGCACCAAAGGGGATATGTGGGACCCAAAGACAAGTCCCACGGGGGCAAGTGGATACTGGGTTTCCCCTCCCACTCCCTTCCACAGGTCTTCTCCACCTGAACTGCAGTGTGACTTAGTGGGGTCAGCCAGGCCTGCCTCAAATCCCTCTCTGCCCCTTCTGAGGTGGCCCCTGGGGCAAGCCATGAAAAAAGCCTCAGTTTTCTTACCTGTAAAATAAAGACAATAACCCCCTCATTTTTCTTGTAGGGAGGTTAAATCCAATAAGGCATCTGTGGTGCTTGCTAGAGTGCCTGGAACAAAACGTGAAAGCAAAATTTGATCAGGAAAAATAAAACCAAGGGCCTTGAACAGACATTTCTCCAAAGAAGATACAAGTGGCCGATAAGCACATGGAAATATAATCAATATTATTAATCATCAGGGAGATGCAAATTATAACCTAAAGGAGATACACACACCAACACATGCACCCATTATTATTTTTAAAAAAGAAAACACAACATAACAAGTGTTGGTGAAGATGTGGAGACATTGGAACCCTGGTGCACTGTTGGTGGGAATGTAAAATGGCACAGCCACTGTGGAAGACAGTATGGCACCTCCTCAAAATATGAAACATAGAACCACCATGTGATCCAGCAATTCCACTTCTGAGTGTATACCCGAGAGAAATGAAAGCAGGAACTTGGAGAGAGATTTGCACACCCATGTTCGGAGTAGCATTACTCACAGCAGTCACCATGTGAAAGCAACTCAAGTATCCACTGAAGGATGAATGGGTAAACAAAAGGGATATATCCAACAAAGGAATATTATCCAGTCTTAAAGTGGGAGGGAATTCTTACCAATTCTATAGCATGGATGAAACCTGAAGACATTATGCTCAGTGAAATAATCCAGATACAAAAGGACAAATATTGTATGATTCCACTTATATACCTGTTAAAGCAAACTAAGTATGGCCTGAGAAGGACTCCATACTTTCCATATATTTGAGTCCTTGTGATGAACCGTAACCTAGCTTAATAGGCAGACAAAATTGAAAACCTAACTTAGTAGTATGCAACTGTAACACTAGTGAAGTCTTGGCCAATCCCAGTGGCTACACTTCAACCATTCAAACACTGCTGAGTGTTCAAACTATGTTTAAATAAGGCATATACTGAGCTGTAACCAATCCAGTCGTCCTGTACCTCACTTCTAATTTCTGTACCTCATTTCCCTTTTTTTTTTTTTTTTTTTGTCTATAAATCTTTTTCCACCAGGTGGCTGTGTCGGAGTCTCTGTGAATCTGCTGTGATTCTGGGGACTGCCCAATTCTTGAATTGTTCATTGCTCAATTAAACTCCTTTAAATTTAATTCAGCTGAAGTTTCTATTTTATTATGCCTGAGAGCAGTCAAATCTACAGAGACAGAAAATCTCTACAGTAGTTTCCAAGGGCTGGGGGAAGGGGACATAGAAAAATAGTTGTTAATGGACATGGAGTTTCAGTTGTGGAAGATGAAGAAGTTGTCGAGGTGGATAGTGGTGATGATTGCATAATAATGGGGATGTGCTTGATGCCACTGAACTGTACACTAAAAAATGGTTAAAATAGCAAATGTTATAAGATTTGACATCAAACAAGTAAAAGCAAATAAAACCAAGGAAGTTATCATAGCAATGTTATTAACAATAATTACTATTATTTTTCTGAAAGCAGATCCTGTTTATTTTCTTAACACACTTTTCTTCCCTGAGCCTAGCACGGTGCCAGGGTCTCAATACACAAAAGCTTAAACCAAAATGAAATACACAAACTGAAGAAGCAAAAATCCATGGTAGTTATAAGGATCTTCTCCCCTTCTTCTTCTTTGTCATCCTTCTTCATGCCCTTCCTCTTCCAGCGGGCAGGTCCTATGTCCTTTCACTGTTTTATTTTCAGGACCTAGCACTGTGCCAGTTCACTAGATTTTTCTTCAATGAATACCTTACAAAAGGCTATTCCTGAGAAAGGCTTGCCTCCTAGTTACAACAGAGAAATGCACCTTGAGGCTATTGACTTGGGCTATATAAATACAGCAGGGTGGCCGGGCGCGGTGGCTCAAGCCTGTAATCCCAGTACTTTGGGAGGCCGAGGCGGGTGGATCACGAAGTCAGGAGATCGAGACCATCCTGGCTAACATGGTGAAACCCCGTCTCTACTAAAAATACAAAAAACTAGCCGGGCGTGGTGGCGGGCGCCTGTAGTCCCAGCTACTCGGAGGCTGAGGCAGGAGAATGGCGTAAACCCGGGAGGCGGAGCTTGCAGTGAGCCGAGATCGCGCCACTGCACTCCAGCCTGGGTGACACAGCGAGACTCCGTCTCAAAAAAAAAAAAAATAAAATAAAAATAAATAAATAAATAAATATAGCAGGGCATGAAGAAGCCAATAAAAAAGATGCTCCTCTTTCCTGGAGAGATCAGAAGCTACCCTTGGTTTTTTGAGACAGAGCTCATTAGGTGGAAATGAAAAGCTTTGCCGGGGCAGAGGAGTAAGGATTTGGCGAGAGAACTGGAAGGTTCTCATCCTTTTCAAGAAATTTGGAGTCCTTAATCACTAACCACACATGTGTTCTCTTCAAGAGTCATGTCACTATTTCTAAAAGAACTGGCTTCATTCCCTTTGAATACATGAGATTCTTTCCCAGCACTTTGTCTTCTTCTTCTCCTCCTCCTCCTCCTCCTCCTCCTCCTCCTCCTCCTCTCCTCCTCCTCCTCCTCCTCCTTCTTCTTCTTCCTTTTTTTTTTTGTTGACAGAGTCTCTATTGCCCAGGCTGGAGTGCAGTGGTGTGATCTTGGCTCACTGCAACCTCTGCCTCCTGAGTTCAAGTAATTCTCCTGCCTCACCCTCCCGAATAGCTGGGATTACAGGTGCTCGCCACCATGCCCAGCTAGTTTTTGAATTTTTAGTAGAGACGAGGTTTCGCCATGTTGGCCAGGGTGGCCTTGAACTCCTCACCTCAAGTGATGTGCCCTCCTCAGCCTCCCAAAGTGCTAGGATTACAGGCATGAGCCACCACGCCTGGGTATCATTGAACATTTCCTTGAAAGGTTCTAATTCTGAGATACACAATAGTCACTTCCTGGTAGAGTAAAGTTTATCTCAGGGATTAAGAGCTGGTATGTTAAAACCCTTGAAGACTGGAACGAGGGGTCTGTTGGCCTGTCTGGCTTATTTTTATCCAGTATTTGAACCATCCATAGTCCTTTCTCATTTTGCAGACCATGTGACTAGTCTTTGGAGTGACAGGAAAAGGGAAGAGGCAGAACTGGGGTCTTTGGCTTAATTGACAAGGACAGCATGTGGGCTGGTTGCTGTCTCACTTCTTCATCCTTAGGAGAGTCTGTGCACAGTCACTGTAACTCTCACCACCATCCTTGGACAAACCCAGGTTGCCATTTTATTAGTTAGCTTTTGCTGGGTAACAAACAGTTCCAAAACTTAGTAGCTTATAACAATAGCAATTTGTTTAGCTCATGAGACTGTGTTTTCACTGGCTGTTTCTCATTATCTGGGCCAGGTGGGACTTATGTCTTCTGGGTTCATGTGTCTGCAGTCAGTTGCAAGATAACCCAAGGCCAGGCTGGTCTAGGATGGCCTCAGCTACGCTGGCTTATCTCTGCTTCATATGGTCTCCCATTCTCCAGTGGGCTGGCCTAGCCCAGGCTTATTCCTGTGGTACTACCTAGGGCCTCAAGGGAGTGAGCAGAAGTGGGTAAGGACTCTTGAGGTCCAAGTTTGGAACTGGCTGGACATCATTTCCACTTCATTTTATTGGTCAAAGCAAGTCACAAAACCAGCCTAGATTCAAGGAGTGGGGTAATTGATTCATGGAGGGGAATTATTGCAGCGCATTTTTGTTTGCAGTCTCCCATTCTAACTTTACAAGTTTGCGGTCATCTGGAACAGCATGTGGATTGAAGAAATAATGAAGTCGCACTTAGCACAGTGCTTGCCATTAGTCATGCTCGGGTAATGTTGAGTGAATAAAGAAAACTATCTTCTTAGGCTGAAGAGATAAAGTAAGAACAAGATGCATTTCATGTCCTCAAGAATCTCAGAGCCAACTGGGCATTGTGTCTGATGCCTATAATCTCAGCAGTTTGGGAGGCCAAGGCAAGAGGATCACTTGAAGTCAGGAGTTCGAGACCTGGGCAACAAAGTGAGACCCCCATCTCTACAAAAAGTAAAACAAAAAGTAGCCAGACACAGTGCTGTGCCCCCTCTAGTCTCAGCTATTTGGGAGGCTGAGGTGGAAAGATTGCTTGAGGCAGGAGTTCGAGGCTACAGTGAGCTATAATGATGCCCTGGCCTCCAGCATGTGTGACAGAGCTAGACCCTATCTCTTAAAAAAAAACAAAAAACAAAAAAAACAATGAAGTCTCAGAGCCAAAAGGAGAAGACAGACTTGTAAACAGATTACTCTGTAACAGTCGTCAGTGCTGTGATAGGAGTTTGTATGGTGCTTTGCAGACACCAATAAGAGAAGGACTCCACTCATCCAGCCTGGGAGACAGTGTGCAGGGGAGCTAGAGGCAGTAAAGCATAGTGTTCGGGGCCTGGTTTCCTACCATGTTGCCCACGTTGGAATCTGGCTCTGATACTAATTATGTGACCTGGGTCAAGTCCCTTGACTTCTCTGTGCCTCAGTTCATTCATCTTTGATTTGTGGATCTTAAAAATAGTAGTGTCTACCTTATAGTGTTTACATGAATTTAATTAATTAATTATTACTATTATGATTGAGACATGGTCTCACTCTGTTGTCCAGGCTGGAGTGCAGTGGCACAATCATAGCTCACTGTAGCCTCAAACTCCTGGGCTCAAGGGATCTTCCCTCCTCAGCCTCCTGAGTAGCTGGGACTACAGGCATGTGCCACTATGCCTGGCTAATTCTTTTTTTTAGAGGTCTTGCTATGTTGGCCAGGCTGATCTTGAACTCCTGACTTCAAGCAGTTCTCCTGCCTCAGCCTCCCGAAGCACTGAGATTACAGACATAAGCCACCATGCCCAGGCTGCATGAGTTTTAAATTGATAAATATTTGAAAAACACTTATGACAGTGACTAACACATAGTAAGCATTACACGAGTGTTAGTTATTATTATTATTTTTAAATTACTATTGTTCAGGAATGAGTAGATGTTAGCCAGATAGAGCCTGACAGAGGTTAGTGCGTTCTAAGTATCGGGGGTTTGAAACGTTAGTCAGTTCTCTTCTCCTTCATACTGTAACCCCTGAGAAATGGACACAGGAGTCAGATAGAGGTGAAAAGATCAGTTTTATGCTGGTAAAGGTGGATCTCAGCTTGGGTCTCTCTGAAGTTGGTATGGTCTTCCTGCTCCTTTGCCCTATTAATAGACTGACTTACCTTTTGTTGGGGGCTAAATCCTGCACTGGTGAACTTATCACAGGACACAAGGAAAGGAGAAAATAGGCAGGCAGGTTTCTAGGGAGAGACCTTATTTGGGACAGTTCCCTCTTCCATCTTCCCACTTGGATAGTGAGAGATTGTTGAGAGAGGAAGCAATCTCTTAATATTGTTCTCTCCTGAATGGTGATCCCGTGGAAACAGAAGTGCAGTAGATTGTGTTATTGCATTTCAGATATTCATTGTCCTTCCCACTTTGCAGTGTAAGGAGTACACACTCTTGCCTCATTGGCCTTTGGCCCCCTAATGTGACTTGCCCTTGGCAATGCAATGGAACAGAGCTGACATACACCAGATCTGGTCAGAAGCTTGACATGTGCTCTTGTGGCTGGCTTGACCTCTTGAGCATCCGCCTCCATCATGAGATCAACGTGCCCCAGAGAGTGGCTTCTCTTCCAGTCCGGGTCCTCCAATTTGTAGACAAAAAGCTCACACTTGAACTGGAGCTAAACCCAGCTACACCCAGCAGAGCCACAGAAGACTGGTGAACCCACATTTGAGAAATAATTTCTTATCATAAACCCCTGAGATTTCGGACGTTGGTTGTTGCCACAGGAAAGGATAACTTCTAATGGCAAAGATTATTTTTAATGGCAAAAACTGCATTACTTTTGCACCAGCCTAATACTAAAGGTGAGTAATTGGCATGTTCCTTGATCGTTAAATGAGAAAAGGGCATGAACGAAGTCAGAGAGGCAAGGAGAGAAGGTGCAGGCTGTCAGGGCTGCTGGAGCATCACCATGGACTTGAAGATAGATGGAGAGTAGGCAGGGGACAGGCTAAGAAGGATGGGTCCCGCGGTCAAGGCCTGTGAACTTTAACACCAAAGAAATGGAAGACATTGAAGAGTTTTAAGCATGGAGGTGACTTGAATAAGATGTGAACTTTAACTCATCCAGGAGTTGTTGCAGTGCAATGCATTACTCACATATCTGTGGTGATGCTGGTGTAAACAAAGCACTGTGCTGCCAGTCATATAGCAGTCCGGCACATACAAGGATGCACAGTAGATAATGCTTAATAATGATAATAAATGACGATGTTATGGGTGCACGCATTTAGTATACTGTGCTTTTTGTTGTTATTTTAGAGTACATTCCTTCTACTTATAAAAAGAAGAAGTTAACTGTAAAACAGCTCCAGGGAGGTCATTCCAGAAGAAGGCACTGTTATCATAAGAGATGACTGCCCCATGTGTGTATTACCACTGAAGTCCTTCCAGTGGGGCAAGATGTGGAGGTGGAAGGTGGTGATACTGATTATCCTGACTGTGGAGGACTAGATCAATGTGTGTGTTTGCATAGTTTTTAGCAAAAAAAGTTTAAAAAATAAAAATAAAAAATTAAAAAAATGGAAAAGCTTATAGAATAAGGGTATAAAGAAAGAAAATATTTATATACAGTTGCACAATGTTTGTATTTTAAGCTAAGTGTTATTACATGAGTCATAAAGTTGAAAACGTTAAAAAGTCTATAAAGTAAAAAGGTTACAGTAAGCTTTATTATCAAGGTTCATTGATTGAAGAAAGAAAAACATTTTAAAAATAAATTTAGTGTAGCTTAAGTGTACAGTATTTCTAAAGTCTACAGTCATATCCAGTACTGTTCTCAACCTTCACCTTCACTCGCCACTCACTCAAAGTAACTTCCAGTTACATAGAACTTAGTTACATGTATAAGAGAACGTAATTACATATAAGGAAGGCTGGGAAATATAGTCTCTATTCTGGATGGCCATAATCTCTGTTAAAAATTGGGAGTTCTGCTACTACCAAAGAAAGGGAGAAGCAGATTAAATGGTGTGGCTAAGTGACTCACCCAAAGCAACTTCCAGTCCTGCTCCACTCATGGGAAGTGCCCGGTACAGGGGTACCATTTTCTAATCTTATATACTGTATTTTTACTATATCTTCTTTATGTTTAGATATATTTAGATACAAGAATACTTCCCATTGTGTTACAATTGCCTACAGTATTCAGTACAGTTACGTGCTATACAGGTTTGTAATCTAGGAGCAATAGACTCTACACAAGCTTGTCAACTCATGGCCCACGGGCTGCATGTGGCCCAGGATGGCTTTGAACACCACCCAACAGAAATGTGTAAACTTTCTTAAAACATTATGAGATTTTGTTTTGCAATTTTTTTTTTTTTTTTTTTTTTTTTTTTTTTTTTTTTTTTTTTTTTGTAGCTCATCAGCTATCGTTAGTGTTAGTGTATTGTATTTTATGTGTGGCCAAAGACAATTTTTCCTCCAATGTGGCCTAGAGAAGCTGAAAGATTGAACACCCCTGCTCTACCGTATAGCCTCGGTTTGGAGTAGCCAACACCATCTAGGTTTATGTAAGCATACTCTGATGTTCACACAAGGAAATTACCAAATGATGAATTTCCCAGAGTGTACCCCATCATTAGTTGATGCATGACTATAATTATAAAAGTTCCAGAGATACATTTGGGCTTTCTGAAAAGAAGTGAGATGGCGGAGACTCAACTCCTATTTCAAGTATTAGGTGGAACTTAGGGGACCTAGGCCAGACTGGAATTTAAGAGCTTCGTTTCCTAAATCCTGTCTTTCCCAGATGTGTCCATTGAAAAAGAAAAGAGAGGTGAGACCAGCTTTCCCCATTAAGCTGTGAAGTATGTCTACTGAGGGGAGAGCCGTGGACACAGAATGACAGAAGCTGAGCCTGTGGCTTGGTCCTGCCACTTGCTTGGCTTTACTGAGTCTCATGATATTATTTGCAACTCTGCTTGCAAGTGTAACAAACACCTATTTGAGCTAGGGAAGCTCAAAGTGGGGGATTTACTGTAAAAATATAGAGATGGTTTGCAGAATTTAAGGAAAGAGATGCAGCTGAACCTTTGGCTAAGACTGGGATCAGGGTTGTAAAAGCCATCGGGGACCATACAGCTTCTCTCTGCTCACCTGCTTCAATCTCTGTTTATAGACTGACTTTTTCTGCTTCTTGGTCCACAGCTCTGGAGCTTACATCACCTCTACTCAAGTCATCAGCTCAGACCAAACTAGAATCACTTAATCCTCATTGCAAATAGATGTAGAAAAAGGCCTCTGACCCATTTTGGGTTAATTGTTCACTCTGGTGGCCATCAGGTCAAGGTCGGGGGCACATATTTAATTAGGGGAGCTCATACTTATTTGTGAAGTGGGAGGGCAAGGGCACTGCTGTAGCCTGGGTAGTTATCCCAAATTTTATCTGTAAGGAATCTTAGAACACAAGTTCACTGGTTTAACAGAGACTTCAAATACAGTGGTTTAAATAGGAAGTATATTCCTCTTATAACAGTCCAGTGATAAGAAATGTAGGATTGAGAGATTAAAGCCACAATGCCAGCACACTGGGTTGTACTGATGGTGGAGTCTTACTTTGATGTCTACCATCCCTAGGCTTTCACCCTCATCTCTGATGTTCATGGTTCTCCATCAGATTCACCTTCCAGGTAGCAACATAGGGGAAGGGGAAAAAAGAGGGAAGGCCATTCTCTTTAAGGGCATGACTCAGAAATTGGCCAGATCTTTTTGTTTATAATAGAACTTAGTTACATGTATAAGAGAACTTAGTTACATATAAGGAAGGTCTCTATTCTGGGTGGCCATAATCTCTGTTAAAAATTGGGAGTTCTGCTACTACCGAAGAAAGGGAGAAGCAGATTAAATGGTGTGGCTAAATGCTGCGGGCCAACTGAAAATCCTCCTGCAGTATAATATTTCCTACAAATTGTTCTGAGGATCAAATGACCTGGTTGGTGCAGGCGAAAATGGAAAGCACAATATAACTGTTCACCTCAGCCTCCCTCAGTTTTATGAGCCATAAAACCTTCTTATGAATAGTTTTCAGTCTAGTTTTAGAATTAAAAGCCTTATATTGGAGTTGGCAGGGCTTTGCCATTTGTTATTTGTGTGCCCTGGGGAGAGTAATTTCACCTTTCTGGTGTCAGTTTCCTCAATGATAAAATGGGGCTAACAATAGTGGCTACCTCAAGGGTGTTGGGAAGATTAAGACAACATACGCTGAGGACTTACTACTAATCTGGCGTATAGTTAGTGTTGAACATGTTATCATGATTTATGGTCCCACCTTGAGGTTAGAGCTCAGATTGCAACTGACTTTTGGCTTTTATCAGAAATCAAATCTCTGAGAACCCTTCTTGGTTGCCTCCCAGCAGCCGTCCTCCATCTTCCTTCTCTCCCTGCCTTTCGCTTCAGAGACTGAATGTGCCAGGTACTCAGCCTGCTTTGCAGCTAAGGGTAGCTAGGTGACGGGGTGTTTAGGGAGGCATTTCCATCTGTCATAAAAGGAGAGAAAGACACATGAAGGGAGCTACTCTTTTCTCCTGGCTGAGCCTCCACTTCATTCCTTCTTACTTCCTTCAAAAATAATAGTATGAGAGTCTGATATCTAGAACAAAGGCACCCATCTGTGATTATTGGGTCACAACCCAGTGGATTTTAGAAAGCTAAATGGTAGAGAAGAATAGAAAGAGCCTGGATCTTTGATGACTTTGTCAAGCTACTGAGCCAACCTTGGAACCATTAACCCCAGTCGTCTTGTGTGAGATAATAACATTTTCACTGTTTTTTTTTTTTTTTTTTTTTTTTTTTGTGACACAGTCTCACTCTGTCACCCAGGCTGGAGTGCAATGGCATGATCTCAGCTCACTGCAACCTCTGCCTCCTGGGTTCAAGCGATTCTCTTGCCTCAGCCTCCCGAGCAGCTGGGATTACAGGCGTGTGCCACCATGCCCAGCTACTTTTTGTATTTTTAGTAGAGATGGGGTTTCACCATGTTGACCAGGCTGGCCTTGAACTTCTGACCTCAGGAGATGCACCTCAGCCTCCCAAAGTGCTTGGATTACAGGCGTGAGCCACCGCGCCTGGCACATTTTCATTGTTTAAGGCACTTTTACTTAGCTGTTTTGTTTCTTGTCGCTAAAAGGATTCTCATATAAATCCTCCCATTAGGAGAGGAAAATGCACTCTCACTAAAGCTGTTCAAAAGAATGTGTCACCCACTAAAAAGGCTGTTTCCCCAACAGGGTACAGCAAGTGCACCCCTTCTTAAGGTGACTTCCCTGAAATGGACACCATTCATTTTGTATGTATGCATTCTGATATATTTATTTTTTTAAAAAACAGTCTCATTCCTTCATAGTTACAATTCTGGGCTTCCGCTCAGCTAAGTTCAATATTTACTTATCACCAGCAATATGAAGAACGGTAATAGTGCCAATGATGCACAATAAAGAAGAGACCCCAACACTGCCTTCAAAGAGCTTGTAGTCTAGAGGGGAGAACAAATAGATAAATAGAGGATCCCAATACACAATGGAAAGAGCTATGATGCTATGGAAGGACAAAGAAGAGGAACTCAGCCATAAGGCAGGGGGGAAAGTGGGGAGCAAAACAAACCAGGAAAGGGAATATTTATTGAACACCTACTATGGGTGTGTTAAGTGTATGAGTATGTGATTTTTAACTAGAAGTCTCACTTCTGGCACTAATATATCAGCACAAGAGGTCTGTCTGTCTCCCAGCAAGGACCATCATCAGCATTTTAAGGTAGCCTAATTTACACATCCATACAAAATAGAATGATAGGTGGGGGGGAAATAGAGTCAGCAGGCACTAATTAACATATCTAGGATCAACATATTTGGCCTTGCTTATTCACATATAGCCAATCAGAGCAAGAGGGTGAACAGCAACACCGCAAAGAAACCAATCACAAAAGGGAGTTCCTCAGGACAAAGCCCAAGGACACTGAGGGCAGATGGCTAGATGGCAGGGACTGTGCTGTGCTTCCTCATTCCATTTTCCCACTTCCTAAGTAACTTGTGGAGCTCTTTGTCTAGAGGCTCTGGGTCATGCTCTGATAAGAACTCTTCTCCTAGATCCAACCTGTGGTGAAGGCTGAGATGAAGGCTGAGGTGACACAGCATTCATTCCTACAGGTGAGTGATTCCTACGGGTACCTCCTTGGACATTCTGGCTTCCTAGTAATACCCAGGAGAATCATGATATCACATTCTTTGTGTCCAATTTACGGATGAACAATGTGAGTCCCAGCAGCCTATATTATCAATAGAAATTTGGAATTTGAGCCAAGAGATAAGGCCTTTTATCACAAAACAATCTATGTGTGTGCATTAATGGGAAGGTTTAGTCGAGACAGTTTAGATAATTTTATATTAGATGATTCTTTTATTATTAAATACTCCTAATTTTGTGTGTGTGTGTGTGTGTGTGTGTAATTTGAAAAGGCCTCCTCTGATGGGTTTCTACCTATGACAGAGCCAGTGGAGTGCACGAAGCATAGCTCACTGTAACCTTAGATCCCTGAAAGTTTGGTGGGTGCTCATAAATGGGAACTATGCCAGATGCTTCTGCTGAAGGAACAAGGATGGATTTGTGGAGTATGTCAGTGTCTTCTGCAGCTCTGTTGCCTGCAGGTTTCACTCAGGGGCCAGAGCCACAGTCGAGGCTGGACTCTACAAATTCAGGATAACACCTTCAGAGGACAAGGTCACTGACTCCTGGCCACACCGCCATATACCACTTATTTGCAAAGGTGATGGGAAGTTCCCATTTCATCTGCATTGACACTTGTCAAGCTCATGTGACTATGCCTCAAATTCCATAATTAGAATTTCATCCTTTCGGCTAAAGCCAAATAGGGAATCTGTGTCTTATTAAAGGACATTTCTACCTGGAGAGTGAGGTTTTATGCTTAATAGCCACAAATGTGATGTTCTCACATCCCCTCCTCTCCTTGGATGCCCTTGACAGCTCAGTAATATAGGTTTGACGATTTTACCTGTTTACCTGATGAGCAAACAGAGGCCCAAACGGAAACCAAAATGTAAACCCTTGACTCGAATTCCAGATTTCTATGGATAATGTAGGCTGTTGGGACTCACATTGTTCATTTGTAAATTGGACACAAGAATGTGACATCATGGTTCTCCTGGGCGTTATCAGGAAGCCAGAATGAGGCACCCTGCTCTTTTGCTTGTCAGTTCCTCTGTTCATTCATTCATTCACATGCAGCAAGTGGTTCTTTGCAGTCTTTGTAGACAAACAGCTACCAAGATGCCTAAGCAGAACTTGCTGCCCCAACTCCCCTTTAACTGAGCCCTTATTATTTTCCAGATACCAGGCATATTTTAATACAATCTTCCCCAAATAACTATATTTGTTAGGCATTCTTTCCATCTTGTGGATGCAGAAACTGAGACCCAGAGAAGTTAAGCAAGTTACCTAAAGTCACACAGCTAGAAATGGTGAGAGCTGGAGTTTGACCCAGATCAGACTACAATAGCTTTCATTCTCCATATTACACAGCCTCTCTCACATTGGAATTTCTCTGTGCTTTATTCCCTTCAACTTTGGCTGAACTTACTTTAGATGGATGTAGCTGGATACTAAGGGGCTACACTGGATACTAAAATCTGAGCCAGCAGGTAGGCCGATGATCCAAGTATTTTGGTGAGAGCTACTGGGACTTTTAGGTAAAGGTGTTTATTTAAATTTTCTCTGGAAAATTGCTGTATCTGTGCTGTGGCCAGGTGTGGACCGAGTGGGTTGCTCACCGGCTCCTGCCTCAGCAGTAGGTCTTTGCTTCTTTTCTAGAACTGCCCTAGGGACTACTCATCCACTCTTTTTTTTAAAATTTATTTTTATTATTTTTTAAATTTTTTTTGAGAGGGAGTCTCGGCTGTGTCTCTCAGGCTAGGCTGGAGTACAATGGCGCAATCTCAGCTCACTGCAACTTACACCTCCTGGGTTCAAGTGATTCTCATGACTCAGCCTCCCAAGTAGCTGGGATTACAGGCACAAGCCACCACGCCTGGCTAATGTTTTATATTTTTGGCAGAGATGGTGTTTCACCAAATTGGCCAGGCTGCTCTCGAACTCCTGACCTCAAGTGATCCACCAGCCTCGGCCTCCCACAAGTGCTGGGATTACAGGAGTGAGTCACCCCGCCTGGCCTCTCATTCACTCTGTCAGTACAGAGATTGGTCCCTATGGCCAGAGTCCACTCATCACCTGCTGTCTGTCTGCTATGAGTGGCTGGTACCACCTCTGAAGAGATCGCCAGCTGGTAACATGAGAAGCCAGGGGTGAGAGCGAAGTGCAAGGCTGGAGGGGACTGCTGGATAGCAATCCCCCAAGGACACATTAATTTCCCTAAATGCCCTTCCAGCATAATGAAGGTGCAGAGAATCCAATCAGTTGCCCTTTTGAAAGAACAGTGAGGCAGCTGCTCTTTTTGAAAAAGCAGGACTCCAAGCTGAAGCCACGCTGGATTTCTTTGTCCTGTCCTTTCTCTGGCTCACAAATATTCTACCTTGGAGGCTGAAAACTCATGACATTCAGTTTCATTTTAAAAAGGAGATCGGGACCCTGAAACGAAGTATCTACAAATTATTTCAGAAGTGGCTTTCACAAACATGCTCTTTTTTTTTTTTTTCATTTTGATGATGTCTCTACGTAGGAGGGTATCATTATCTCCATTTTCTAGATGGGGAAACTAAGGCCAGGAGAGGTTGTGTGATGTGATGGGAAATGTTGGGAAATTGAGACTATAAGCTGGCTCCAGTCTGATAAAT
This sequence comes from Macaca thibetana thibetana, assembly GCF_024542745.1. Taxonomy (NCBI): domain Eukaryota; kingdom Metazoa; phylum Chordata; class Mammalia; order Primates; family Cercopithecidae; genus Macaca; species Macaca thibetana. Next base: position 102,356,732 of record NC_065588.1, on the reverse strand, counting down.
AACAATAGACACAACATGTAGAGCCCTTTGCAGCTGACAGAGTATTTGCATGTTTAAACTTTTTAATCCATCCATCCAACAAACCCAGGAGGACATGTGATTGTTATCCCTGGTCTTACAGGTCAGTCAGTGACAGGCCTGGCCTTCTAACTCCTTCCCATTCTTCTGATCTCTTTCCATTGTATCACTTCTTCTTGGGTTCCTTGACTTCTTTGAGCCTTTATTCTAGGAGCTGGTATCTTTTTCTGTAGACAGCCAGATAGTAAATATTTTAGGCTTTGATGGCCATATGATCTCTGTTGAAACTACTCAATTCTGCCCTTCTAGTTCAAAAGCAGCCATAGATGTACATAAAGAAATGGACGTTACTGTGTTCAAATAAATCTCATTTATGGCCCTGAAATCTGAATTTCATATAATTTTCATGAATCATGAAATATAATTCTTATTTGATTTTCAAAAGCAACTCAAAAGTGTGAAAACCATTCTTAGATTACGTATGGCATAAAAACAGGCAGGGGGCCATAGCATGCTGGCCCTTGCCCTATCTTCGTCTGTAACATTGGGAAGTAGTAATACCTCCGCCTTAGACTCACATGGATTAAATAAGATCACAACAGTAACGTGTTTTGCACAGGATCCACCATTGCCCTTCTACCAGATGATGAGAGCATGAACGTCTCTGGGTTTCAGTTCTCTTATCTATTAGAAGGGAAGTGTTGGCTACTTCTAGCTCTGAGTCTATACATTTTTGCCAAATTACCTTTTGCTAAAGAGCTTCAACCGCCTTCCTTCTCCCTGCCCTGAGGACATCCATGCCTCCTGGTTTCCGTCTCTTCAGAATTTCTCCACCCCATTTTCATTTGGCCAACTTCTCTTTCTTGGCCCTAGTCGTTATTTTGTACCTTGGCTTGCACTGAAGCGAGTGAACTAGATTTCTTCTCCATTTCTTGGAGAAGTTTTCAGTGGGCAGACCCAGCCACTTGGTGGAGCTGTGGGAAGATGTTTTCCCTTATAAAGGTACCTGATGCTTCCCCTGGAGAACTTCAGGTTTAAAGATGGGGATGCTGGAAATGGTGCTTCTGGGGAAAAGAGGTGTTGTTCATACCTGTGTGCATGTTTCCAGCATCTGTCCACATCCAGTTCATTTGGGCAGTCAGGGTTTTGAGTTCAGATGTTTCAAGAGTCCCGAGTCGGGCATCTGTATGGGAGAGGCCAGGGACAGATAGATCCTAGATCTGGCGAGGTGCTCAATCCAAATTCTTGGAAGTTTCCCAGTTGTCCCTGGTTCTGTCATAGAGGAAATCAGTCTCCTGCCTCACCATGCAAAACATGCAATTTCTTTTTGGAGCCATTAGATATACAATCAAATAGACTTTATCTCTCAAGGAGCTTTTTGTGACTTTTATATAACAACTGTTGGTGAGATGTGATTTCTTCCCCCTTTCTTGGAGAAGTTTTTGTTGCTTAGATATTAGCTACTGTGTAGCCAAATTACCTGAGTTTGTAAGTTGTGAGACCACAGGGTAGTCTCTCGATCTCTTAGCATATCCCATGAAAAATGGGGGAAATAAAAATATCTAATCCTAAGTAAAGTATCATTTTGAGAATTAAAAAAGACCACTTGTGGGAAAGTGTTTTGTAAACTGTAAAGCATCATGCTGATGGGAGGTATTAGAAACTCCTTGAGGGCAGAGGACTAGTAATAAATGTATTACTCTTTGTCTGCAGAATGACTGCACCATCATAGATGCTCAATTAACATCTGTTGAATGAATGAGTGAACAGGTGAATTAAGACCATCATGAAGGGGTTGGCAGACTGGAAATGTGCCTATTAAATTAAGGGTTTCAAAGGATGAGACTGGGAGGAGCAGGAGAAGCAGGCCCTTGAGAGGAATCTAGGGCACGTGGCTTGTCTGCCAGGAAGGCAGCTAATGCATCACTTGCCAGTTAGCCAGCTGCTGGGCAGGCTGGCTCCACTGGGCAAGCTGCCAGGCCCCAGGCCATCTAAGGCTTGTGTGAGTGTCCCAGAGCAGGTAGGCCGGGAGCTTCTGTCGTCACGGGCGGGCTGGTGACCCGCCTGGAATGCCTTCCCTCTCGTGCCTGCTTTTAGAACCTTAGTCCCTGGTGACAGTAAACAGAACGGACGTAGGGCCTGACACTGAGCCACCCTGGGTCTTGGCAGGGTGGGTCTGATAGACCTGTTTCCCAGACTTAAAAGAATACACAGAAACACAGCACAGATAAATGTAGGCAGTTATATAGGAAATATCGGTCCCATGGCTATTTTTTCCTGACCTAGTTTTTTTATTTGTTTGTTTAAGACATAATTACTTGAGAAATGGTAATTGTTTTACATGCTTGCTATAGACCTGATAGAATAAATCTAATAATAATATTATTTAAACAATAATAATAGCAGCTACTATTTTGTCTGTGTTTACCACATGCCTATGTAGTACTATGTTAAACACTTCGTAGACATTTTCGTAGTTCTACAAGGTAAGCATTAACTCTGTAGGATTGTATCCTGTCAATCCTACGAACTAAGTATTATGACTCTACCTATTTTACGTATGGAGGGATTGAGGTTCAGTTACTTCCTGGGGTCACAGAGCTGAATGGTGGAAGAGCTGCTAGAACTCAAACCATTCATCCACCCATTCATTCATTACATAATGATGGAGCACCTACTAGATAGCAGGTACTAGGGATTCATGTGTGAATAATACCAATGAAAACTCCTGCTATGTGGGGACAAACACAACAAATAAGGAAATGTTATAATGTATTACATGGTGGTAAATGCAATGGTGAAGAATAAAGCATCCAGGGAAGGAAAGCAGTGCCAGTAGCCGAATGGGAGGTGGAGAAGGTGGCCTGCAAAGGTAGACAGGATGGTCAGGAAAGGCCCCATGGAGAGGGTGACATCTGAGCAGAGTCGAAGGTACTGGGTTGCTGAACTGTGTGGATCGGAAAGTAGAATTTTGGTTTGTATGAACTTTGTCCAATGTGGCAAACAGGCAAATTGGAGTCCAAGGAAGATTTCTGTGAATTCACTTTTTTTCTTAAGTTCATTCTCACTTTCTTTTCTGGGTTATGCATTTCCCGAATAGGAAATTGAATGGCAAACAAGGGAGAAAGTAAAGGTATCAAATCAATTCATCCATCCATCCATCCATCCATCTACCCACCCACCCATCCATCCATAAATCTGTTCAACATTTCTAAGGCACCCACTACAAGCCAGATCTATGCTTCTGTTAGAAGAGTAAGATCTAGATCTATACTATTGGATATATAAAATATATATAAAATAAACATATATGTATAAAATAAAGATAAAAAACATTATAATACATTTTATATAATTTTATATAATCAACTGTAAATATATTTTACACTGCTTCAGATTTTTTCAATTTAAATTTTCAAATGAAAGTTTTATGGAATACAACTATTGTTTTGCTAGAGTTGCATTTCAGTTTAATCATTGAAAATTTATCTCTGAATTGAGAATTACTCTAAGTATGAAATGCATAATGAATTTTGAAGATTGAGTGCAGAAAAAGGTAAAATATTTTATCAGTGAGTTGTTTATATTAATTACATATTGAAATGATACTATTCCAAATATTTTATTATTGCTATTTATTTTATAGTAATATAGTAATATATTTATTATTACTATTCCAAATATTATTAAAGTTAATTTCTCTTGCTTTTGACTGGTTTTTAACATGGCTGCCAGAAAAGCTAAAATTATTTATGTGGCTTGCATTATATTTGTATTGGATAGCGCCGTTCTAGACCTTGCCATTCCAGAGCTTCCAGGCAACTGCAGGGAGCTGGGCACACAATTGAGTAATTGTAATACCATGTGGTAAGTGCTATAATAGACCCAGGAACCGAGTGCTCTGGGGACACAGAACTGAGCCTTCAGTTCTGCCCAGCCCAGGATCAGGGGAGAGGTGACGTCCTCAGTCAGGTCTCTGAGATGGTAGAAGTTTGTCATCTAGAGGCCAGGAAATGAGGTGTCCCAGGAATTGGGTATAGTGTGTGCGAAGGCCAAGAGACATGAAACCCTGAGAATCACGAAGGGAAAGGAATGTGTGCATTATTCAGCAAGAGAAAAGACCCCAACCTGCCCAGAACCCTATTTAACCTCAGTGAAACCCTAAGCCTCTTCCATTGTAGCCAATTAGAGTTTTTCTGCCACCTGACCCCAGCACGTTCCTGCACGTTCCTGACATTTTTACTCTCGCGACTTTCTGGCAGCCACTCTTTCCAGGGTGGCAGGGTGTTGTTTCTGCTCTGGAGTCCTGCCAGTGCCTTCTCTGTTGATGGGGATTTATCACCGTTCAGTTTCTTTTTTTGATAACAGAAACTTCCAGCAAATCCCTGCTGTTTTATTCCCCAGGAAGAAGCTATCTTATTTTTCAGTACAGGGTTTAGAACAGAGAAAACAAGGCAAATGGGACTGCTGCCAGCTGTCCACGTGCTCCATCCTATTCACAAGTGCAGGAGGAAGGGAAGAAGGAATGTGCAAGGAACGTAAGCCTGACATCTCCAAAAGGAATCAAGAATGTCAGTGTGGGAGAGTGTCATCGGTCATCTCCTGCTCCATTGGTTACCCACTGAGGTGGCTCCCCAAACTGACACTCTTCCCAACAGGCTCAACGGGCCCTCTCAACCATCAAATGCATGAGATAAATTAAAACTAAAACTCCTTCTGGGCTATTTCTGTTGACCCTTGTAAATATCCACTGATTCTATTTATACTTCTGTTTCCTGATATCACTCGTCAACCCCCATGGAAAGGCCTTCTCTTATATCCTTTTACACACAGAATGGAATATCAGTGGGCAAGTTGCAACAAAACAAAACAAAACAAAACAAACAAACAAAACAGCCTACATTTATTGGGTGCGGCTCCTTGTATCTTGCTGATCTTGTGCTTTCTTTAATTTTTTTTAAATTAACTCATCCAATCCTTAACAACAACAACAACAAAACCCTTTTGAGACAGGTATTACTAATGCCCCCATCTTAAAGCTGAGAAAACTGAGAAACAAAGAGGAAGTTGACCAAGATAACACAGCTAGAAAGTGGGAGAGTCAGCATTTGTACTCCGGTTTTTCTGATTCTGGAGTCTCTGCCCTTAGTCATCATTCTTATTGTTTTTCTAGCCATTTGGCAGGGGGAAGAAACATAGCTTTCTGTTGGATTTGTAAGCTTTAGTTTTATTGTAGTTATCTAGTCCATATTCAAGTAGCCTGACTTCTCCCAAGAAGTCTGATGGCTGGAAGTCAGTTGAATGCTATCAACTGTACTTAATACTCGTAGACTGCAAGCCACATGAAGATGAGATCAGACCTGTCTTGTCCCAGCACATTCTCAGACCCAGGTGCCTGGCATGTACGGGAAAATACTGTAGAATGAATAAATTTGTTTCTTCCTGTTTTATGACTTTGAATACTCCTCTTTTTTAATCTCTGACACAAACAATGCAGGAAAAATAAAAGAAAAACTCAAGACCCCAAATAATCTGCTATCTCCTTGAATAAACAGATAGAGAGAAAATAAAAAAGGCATTTTGGGTTCCAACTATTCAGGTACTTGTTATAATCTTACATTTTGCTTTTTCTGTGTAAATACAGATTTGGTGTAAACTGTATATTAGTTAGGGTAGTACTAGCTGTCATGACATATAAACCATCAAATTGCAGGGGCTTAATACAATCAGTTAAGTTTATTATTCACTGATGCAGCAGTCCAATGTCCTGGTCAGACAGTGACTTTATTTCTCAAGGTGAAGTAGGGGCCCAGGTTTCTTTTATCTTGTGGCTTCACCATTCACTTAGGGCCTCCAAGTCCTCTGCTTCCAGCTAGGCAATGTGGAGAAGGCACACCCACTTTTTAAACACCCTGGATTGGAAGAAAAAAACATCACTTTTGCTTCTGTTCCATTAGAGAGACCTTGTCTCACGGCCGCACTTGGATGTATGGAGACTGGGCAACATGTCCCTGGCTGAGCAGCTGTCTGTCAGCTCTATGGATGAAGAAGCATGAATTTTTGGTTGCAATTATCTTCCTTCCTCTACAGTGAAGACTAAGCGCTTATTGAGCTTGCTATTTAATGTAAATTGTCCACCAGACCACATATTTTAAGTTAGAAACGTCACAGTCTTAGGTAACTTTCCAAAACTTCATCTAGCAAAGTGGAAGAACAGTTATCAACCAAAGCACAGGCATTAATTGACATGAGCTCGGGATAGAGCTTGGAGCAAAGCCTTAGAGTCAGAAGCTCTAAATCCCAAATGCAGTTACTATTTGATCACAGGCAAATTAGCCTCTTTGAGACTCCGATTTCCCAGTAGTGAAATGGGCAATGTAACAGCCACCTTGCAGATGATTAGCAGAGCGATATGTATATGTAGGGGTCCTAGCAGGCAGGAGGTAGCAAATAAACAATGACTGCTATTACGATGTTTTCTGAACAAATGTTTCTTTTTTTCTTTTTATTTTTAATTGACACATCATGGTACATATTTACAGGGCACAGTGTGATATTTTGATACATGCATACGACATGTAATGATCAAATCAGTGTTATTCGCATAGCAAACATATTTCATTTTGTTGTGTTGGGAACATTCAAAATCTGCTCTTCTATCTATCTGAATATATATAATAAATTATTAATTTATACAATATTCTACTGTATGTTTTTAAATATACAATATAAATTATTAATTTATTGTATCCTTCCATCCTCCCAATTATTAATTATAGTCACCCTGCCGTGCTATCAAACATGAGCACTTATTTGTCTTACCTAGCTGTAATTTTGTACTTGTTAACCAACCTCTGGCTATCCCCATCCCCTCCCCCAACCTCTAGTAACCACAGTTCTACTCTCTATTTCAACGAGATTAACTTTTTCAGCTTCCACATATGAGTGAGAACATGTGGTATTTGTCTTGCTGGGCCTGGCTTATTTCTCTCAACACAATGCTCCTCCAAACTCATCTATGCTGCCTGAATGACAGGATTCCTGAATGATTTCTTGAGAAAGCGAACATACCTTCTTTCTTTTAAATTGCTTTGAAAATAGAAAGTGCAGTGAAGGCCCAGTAATGAGCTTTATGTAAATAAAAGATGTAGGAGAATGTGGATGTCACACTTTCAAATGCCACCGTTACTACATCTGTCCTGTATCCAGAACAAAACCAGAAATCAGAGTCTAACCAAGCAGTATGATTAAACTGCTTAAAATTGTCCCAGGCCAGGCACAGTAGCTCATGCCTGTAATCTCAGCACTTTGGGAGGCCTAGGCGGGTGGGTCACCTGTGGTCAGGAGTTTGAGACCAGCCTGACCGACATGGTGAAACCTCGTCTCTACTAAAAATACCAAAAAATTAGCTGGGCGTGGTGGCACATGCCTGTAATTCCAGCTACTTGGGAGGCTGAGGCAGGGGAATCGCTTCAACCAGGGAGGCGGAGGTTGCAGGGAACCAAGATCGTGCCATGCACTCCAGCCTGCGTGACAAGAGTGAAATTCCATCTCAAAAAAAAAAAAAAAAAAAGACAAATTCTAGTAGGATCCATGGAAGATGAAAAGCATCATATTAATATCCATGATTTATTGAGTGTATATATTCTAGCCCTTAATCTTCATACCAACCCTGTGGGATGTATTACTGGTATAACTGCTAATACCACATACATTGTTACCATCACCACTTTGCAGATTAGAGAACTGAGGCATAGAGGGGGAAAGCAATTATCCAAGATGATCATAAGTGGTGGAACAGGGATTTGAACCCAGTCACTCTACCTCTAGATCTCAAGCTCTTCATCAAGGAGCCTGGGCTCTTGTTGGAGAAAATCCTTTAGCGATGTGAAAACATTCACACACAGTGCCTGATAGCATTGTGCTGAAGTGTGGTTCCAATTATAAATGTGGTAGGAATTCAGTCTGGAGAGGAACTCCCAGTGCCTGGGCATGACTGTGTGCTACGCATTGTACCGGGTGTTTTTCATCCTTCCCATTTAAGGAGATGGAGCATGGCATATATGGAAAGAGAAGAGGGGGAGCTTTGGAACTGGACAGGTAGGGTTTAAATCCTGGTGCTGCCATTTACAAACTGTGTAACCTCTGGGAAATTACTTAACCATTCTGATACGGTTTCTTCAATTGAAAATAGGGATTGTAAACAGCTACTTTACAGAGGAGGGTTCACTGTCATAAAACAGTACCAGCCTATGGTAGAGCAGATGCTGTTGATTCAATAGATACTGATGAAGTCCCACATATCTGGGAGTAACACTATCAGCCAGAATAAGCCAGGTTATGCTGCTTTAACAAATCCCACTGGCTTAACATAAATAAAGTTTAATATTTGCTGACGCTACTTTTCCAAAGCAGATTGGCTGGGATTTTCTGCCATCTTTACACAGAGACTCAGCTGGCTTGGGGAGGCTCCAACTTTGTACCACCATGATTGTCAAGACAGGAAAAAGAAGACATGGGGATTTGGTCACTGGCTCCTAAAGTTTCCATGTGAAAGCAACACAATCACTTCTGCTCTCATTCCATTGGCCTAAGCAAGTCCTATGGTCACATCTAACTTCAAGAGAATGGGGTAGTGGATTTCTACCACATCCCAGGGGAGAGGAAAAAGTAGAAAACATTTTAAAATACTACTGCAGACACAATGTGTTTCTCTCTACAATAGATCTGCTAATCCGTATCTTAAGAGGAAACCCAAGCTCTGAGAGGTTAAGTCATTTGACCAAGGTCACACAGCCAATCCTCTGTGAAAACAGGACTCAACACATGCCACTCACCCTGACTGTAGGATCTATAGGGACAACATCCACAAACTTTGTATAGAAAGCAGAACAGTTTCAGGATGGGGGGCAGGGAGGCCCTGCAGAAAAGGAATTGAATAGGCATGATGGTGGACAGAATAGGAATTGAATAGGCATGATGGTGGACAGAATAGGAATTGAATAGGCATGATGGTGGACAGAATAGGAATTGAATAGGCATGATGGTGGACAGAATAGGAATTGAATAGGCATGATGGTGGACAGAATAGGAATTGAATAGGCATGATGGTGGACAGAATAGGAATTGAATAGGCATGATGCACCTTTGTGTTTGTGTTCTGTGATTGATCCTGGGAAAGGGAAGAAGGGGCAGGGGAGTTTGTGTCAAACTTCAGTAGAAGAAAAGTTTGGACAGGTAAGAATATCACGCGTCAGAGTACAGCAGAGACACATGTGTGGAGGATGAGGGCAGTGTTTCAGGCCATTACTCTGGCAGCAGTGAGGAGGCTCCCGGGGAGGGCGGGCTGTTGCAGGAGTCCGGGGTAAGGTGAGGAGGGGCAGACAGGAATGAAGGCGGCGGGAATGCAGAGGAAGGGCTGGACCTGAGAGCTGCAGAGGAGGCTCCAGTGAGGTCCACTGGTGGAAAAGAATCGCCATGCGATTTGCAGAACACCAGATATTCCTCAGCCTTCACTCTTCCCACCCCAGTCTGGTATATTGCACCATTTGTTTAAAAAAAAAAAAAATTCCCCAAGACCCTTTTCTCTAGCTTTCTTCCTTATTTTTCATGGTCTCTTCTTAGAAGGGGGGCAGTCACACCGCGGTGGGAGGCCCTTCCTGCCTGACCCTTACCGTGCGGGGTACCGTTCCTGTCACCATCGCCAGGATCAGGCTGGCCCTTACAGTGAAAGGAAATCTTCCAAGGCCCAAGGAGGCAAGAGGCCTTCAAGTCGCCTCCTGCTCAGCAAAGGGGTTGCTCAGCAGGCCGGGGTTCCTGGTCCACCCCAGGTCCCTGGTTTGCCCACCTCCGATGGCGGCCTTCGCTGGCAGTGTGGGCGCCTCTGGGGAGCCAGCTCCATCTCAGCGCCTTTAGAACCTCATCTCTTCCACGTCCCCGGCCTTCCTCCCCTTCCAGGCTGCTGTCCCTGCCGGGGTCCAGATAGTGTCCGAGGGCCGGCGGTTCGACGGCGGGCCCGGGGTTCAGCCTCCCGGCCTCCCTCGTCCCCGACTCTCCTTTCTTCCGAGAGGGCGCGGGGTCCGGGGCCAAAGCGCCGCTCTTGGGATTCTCCTGGACTCGGAGGTGCCCCAGGCGGGCGCAGCTCTGCCCCGCGGGGTGCCAACCTCGGCGGGCAAGGTCCGTGAGTCACCGCCTGTAACCCAACACCAGGCCTCCCTGCCCCCTCCCCCAGCTCCGGCCGCCAGGCCGCGGCGACACCTACAAGAAAATGAAGGGGCGCCTGGGCCCGCGGCGCCCCCGGCCGGATGGCGAGCAGGTCCCGGCGGCCCCCGGCTCGCGGCGCTCTAGCTTCCCTGGCCCCGGGGCTCGGTCAGCCGCAACCGCCGTCCCGGCGCGAGCAGGAATCCAGGCCGAGCGGCCGGAGCCGGAGCCCCGAGGCGGCGGAGGGCCCGCGATAGCTGCGACTGGCGAGCCCTAGAGCGCCCGGGGAGGGGGCGCCCAGCTTGGAATTTCCCGGTCCCCTCCGGCCCAGCGAGGACAAAGCCCCCCTGGCCGCCGCCGCCGCCGCCGTGGCCTACGCCGCGCCGCACAAAGAGCGAGTCGCGACACGCTCCCATCCCCCTCCCAGCTCACAGCGGCCCCGGCCCGGGGTGGCTGCAGGGAGGTGGGGGAAGCCCTAGCTGCACCGCCCCTCGCTCCCCCTCCCCCGGGGCAGCGCGAGCGCCGTCCCCGCCCTCGCCCCGTCTGCGCGTCCTCCAGGGGAGGGGTTGGGGGGCGCGGCGCCCCACATAACACTCCCCCTTCTGCGCTCCGAGCCACCCTCTCCCCTCCTTCCTGCAAACACCACCGCCTCCCCTGCCACAGCCGCCACCTCGCCCGAAGCTCCACAGTTCGCCGCGGCCGGGGGGCGGTGCGCGGACCGTGCGCGCCGCGGGCGCCAGATGTGCAGTCCCCGCCGCCGCCAGTGACCGAGCCGCAGCCCGAGCGGGATCGGGCCGCCTCCCTGATGCTGCGGGGGCGACCTTGAGCGTACCGCGGCTTCCCTTAGTGGGGACCACGACAACCCAGCGCTGTGCCCGGTGTTGCCCTCTGCAGCCCGGCTCGCCCCGCGCTTGGACATGGAAGGGGCCGCCGCGCCCGTGGCGGGGGACCGCCCCGACTTGGGGCTGGGGGCGCCGGGCTCTCCTCGAGAGGCGGTGGCGGGGGCAACTGCTGCCCCCGCGGCGGCGGCCGCCCCGGAGCCCAGGAAGCCTCACGGGGTGAAGCGGCATCACCACAAGCACAACTTGAAGCACCGCTACGAGCTGCAGGAGACCCTGGGCAAAGGCACCTACGGCAAAGTCAAGAGGGCCACCGAGAGGTTTTCGGGCCGAGTGGTGAGTGGGTCAATCCTGGAGGGTGCGGGGGAAGCTGGCTGGACGGGCTGGGGACCGATGGCGTGCGAGGCGGGGATCTGTGCGCCCTAGGGCTCTCTTGACAGAGAGGGGGCTCATTGGGAAGCCCCGAGACAGACTCCTCACTCTTTCCCTAGCACCCCGTGACTCAGGCGTGTCTCTGTCCTGAAACACTTGTTACATCCTGTCTGCACATATTTTATTTTATTTTTTGGTTTGTTTTAAAAAATTTAATCCCAGCAGCAAAGGAATGTTTTAGATTTGCAAACATTTTGCAGCGTTGGGACGGCCGGGGTCTCCCTCGCAGGCACACATTCAGACCATGCCCCGAAATGCCTTATTTCCACAACTCTCCAAATAACCACATTCCCAGCTAGGAGCTAGCCCCTCAAGTCCCGTGTTTTGTAGGTGTCCCTATCCCCTTGCACCCATCTGCCCGCAGCCCCTTGCTCTGCATCCTCCCACTCAGACTCTGCATTGCCCTGATGATGCTGTGGCTGCAAGGGAGGGCGACTCCTGCCTGTTTTTGAGACAAGGTTAGGGAGCAAAAATAAAGACTACTGCAAGTCTGAGGATTCTAACAGTTTGCATTGTGGCTTTGGGAGGAGTGAAATGTCCAAGGCATGTGTAGCTACACAGATAGCTGTGCTTAGTTGCAGCCGGCTCAATTGCGTTTCAGCTTCTGGTTGCAGGGCTACCAAACTGCTGAAGGGGTCTGGCCCCGCTGCTCTTGTGACAGCTGACACCCTGCCAGGGTCCTGGCACCATTTGCACAGCTACAAGAAGTGCTTTGAGTGCCTTGGGGTCTGTCTGCCTTGTCCCAGCCTTGGTTTGTTGTTATTTTCACTTCTGCAGAACAGGCCCTTGAAATCCACACTGCTTGTGGCTAGAGAGTTGGGTTCAAAGTGACTGACTGTTGCAGAAAGATTTTGTGTGGTGTGTGGCAGAAAATTAACATGGTTCTTTGATTTGAAACAGATCAGATGTATTTTAATCGATTTAGGGCCAAAGTCAGAAACTAGTTATGGGGCTTCTTGTGTGCACTTTTGGGAGTGTTTTGGGGGCTCAGGGTTGCTTATAAACAACAAATGACTGCAGGAAAAAAGGAAAATGAGCTGTCAAATAGCAGCTTAATATTGACATGTTTCTTTTGCATTTGGGCAGGGACAGTTCTGTGAAAAAAATGGGGGTGCCAAGTCAGCAAAGTTCAGTCCCCAAATTCTCAAATATCTGGATACCTGGATAATGTCCTCCCAACCCATTTCTCAGATTCGGTGTTTGAGTCTATATAACTTCATCCCATAACGTTATTTTAAAAAAAAATCTGTTATCAATTAATTGGAAATTTGAGATGTACATTTCTTTTTAAAGCTGGCTCTGTAATAAATTCTACAGCAAGCAAGTAGTTGAGAATTCACTCTGGGCAGGTGCCATTTTTGTAGGATGAAATTGTTACAGGGGCGGGTTGTAGGGGTGGCCTCTGATGAAGGCATTTTCAGGTTTGTGGAAGAAGAGGCTGGGACATGTGCGCTTCATTCATGCTTTTCTTCTGAGGTGATATTCCCCAGGCTGGATGTTGAATAAGCAAAAACTAAGCTTAGCTCCCTGCTCATGTTGTCTTAATAGCTGCTGAAGAATCGCACTGGGAAGGTGGGAAGCAGAATAATGAAAACCAGACGCAGTTCGAGTTGCAGGTTGAGAATGTGAGACTATGAGGGGTTGTTGAAGTGGTAAGGGTGTGCCTGGGGTCTGTGAAGGGACCCCAAAGTCTAAATGCTGGGGCACTGCCTCAGACCCTTCTAAAGAACGAACCCTTGTCTTATGGCAGATGCCTTTCCGAGCGTCAGTGGGACTTCCTGTCAGGCGTTCTTCGAACTGCCTGATCCACAGACTAGGTTAGAGTGAAAGGCATTTGCATCAGTAGGCAGCAGTCCGCCTTTCTCTTTGGGGGATGTCTTTCTCTTATTTGCAGAAACTGAACATTCCGTCAGGATTTAGTCAAGAGGCCGCGAGGGGGCGCCCTGAGAACGAGAGAGGCTTCTTTACCAGCCACAGGTCTGAAGTCCCGCTGTGTTATTGTTCAGCCCTAGTTCAGTTTCCCATTGTGCTATTAATTTCAGCTAAATCACTAGTTTTACCCCAAAATTATATAAAGATTTTAAATCTGGCATCAGACCCACGCCCAGAAACTGGCAGTCTCTAAAATGCTTCATTTATTCACGGGGCTGCTTTCTCCTTGATAGCTAAGCTTATAGAATGTTAGCCAGATCCCTGGGTGAAAACCTTGCATAAAACAGATGGGAAAACTGAGGTTTGGGGAAGGGAAGTCCTCCTTGGCCCCCCTGTCCTCCCCCTGCCGAGCACACTGCTCACGGATGGTGTTAAGAACTTAAGTGAGAAACAGGAATTGTCAAGTGGAGAATTTCCTGTGACTGGCTGAACAGAAAATAACACCAAACACACAAGAAATTGGTCAACGAGTTGTTCTTGCCCATACAGTGCCTGGTGACTCAGAACCTGTTTAAAGCAGCAAGAAATTTTCATCTAAAATATGAACTTGGAGTTTTCTTCTGGTACCGATGATGTGCTAAACATTCATAACTTGCTTTGAAGGTGCAGTTGAGGAGAACTGAAAGGGCGCTATCTTAATTTAGCCTTTTGATCTTTGGGTAGAATTTTGAAGTGATGCTTTATTTTCATTTGCACCAGTGCCTTTTACAGCGTCTCTCAAGAGGAGCAGTGGTTCTAACGTATTTTACTAATGTGAGTGGCCCAAGACAGGTGCCGGGTACGGGGCTCTATGAAATGCTGTGAAATCAACATCCCTGTTGAAAGCAGGGGCTCTTTTCAGAGAGGAGAGAAGTTTCAAAAAAATGAGGATGTGGTGGTTTTTAATTGCATACCTGGAAGGACCTTCCGAATAAAACACAACACAACACAGCATCATTTTCTATGTGCCGCTAAAGGCAGTTCTGAAGAAAAGTGCAGAATGAGATGCTTGGAGTCAGCTGGTGCGACCGTGTGCGCCATCCAGGCATCCTCCTGCAGTCTTGCGGCCTCTGCTAAAGCATGTCCGTGAGACCAGGACTCAGAGTGGCTTGTTTCAGAGATGAACAAGCTCAAAAATGAGGCACTCTTGCAGAAAGGCTAAGAGCCCTGGCTTACATTCAAATCCTTGATCTATCCCCTACTAGCTTTGTGTCTTTTGGCAAGCTATGAGACTTTTTGAAACCTCAGCTTCTTCATCGGTAAAACGAGCTACTAAGAGTACCAACTTCATGGACTTGTGAGAACTGAATACAGTGATCTATATAAAACCTCAAAAGGGGACATTAATCAATTTAGTTCCTCCTTTGAGCAGATTTTTTTTTCTCATCTCGTTTTAGGATTTCATTAGCTTTTAAGACCATGAGAGAGACACAATGCATTGTATCATGCAGAGAGAGATAGAAGAAATAATCAACTTTTCAGAGTAATAAAATAAATATCAAATTAATTAGGGAGGTGTGTCCATAGGAAGGTGAGATAATTAGCCAGATTCAGATAGGATCTGAATGCATTTCTCAAGTCTTGAATTTGGGCCTTGTTTATTGCACAACTTTTGTTTTGATACAGTTTTGGGCAGGCCTGTCGGGTGAGCCTCTGTGTCATAATTCAGCATGCATTTTCTTTGAGCTAAGCTCCCTGGACCTGCGGGCCACACAAAGCATTGCAAAAACAAAAAAAAACCAAACAAAAAACAAACAAAACCACACAATTTTATGTCCTGTGATCACCTCTGTGTCAAGGGGCCAAGTTCGACTTCCTCCCTGTACCAGGTTGTCTCTAGTGAGCAGTAGGTGGTATGGTGTGAGCTGGAGGCAGGGTCCCTGGCAGGGAGTATGGGATGAAGTGGCAGGACTGGTGGTCAGTGTGTGCCCCTCCCCCACAGTCTGCCCTGCTGCCCCCGGCCACTAGAGCATTAGCTTGGGTGATGGGGCATCCTCACCTAGCAAGCCAAGTGTTTTGACCAAAAATGGGTGTTTTAAGCACTGGCCCAAAGCTATTCATAGCCTCCTGCTGGAAAACTGCAAATCAGGGAGGTAAATTAGCAAGCTGGCCTGCCAAGCCAGAGGGTGTGTTGACGTCACATGCATGGTGGCAGAAGTGCCATGTTGCAGCTAAGGCCCAAATCCAGTTTTAGAATGTAAGGGACCATGGCAAACATGTGGTTCAAACTTCTCATCTTCGAGGCGGGACCAATAAGGAGCAGAAGTGTTAAGTGACTTTGTCGAGGTTGCACAGCTGTTGAATGACTGAGCTTGATCTTAGAAACCTGATTCTTGGTTTGGTATTTTTCCATCACTCATTTAATAAATCTTTACTGGAGAAAGATATGGGCCTCACTCTTAAAGAACTTATAATCTAGTAGCAAAGATGAAATGTACTTACAAACATTGAACTAATTCTGTTCAGTTCAACGAAGATTTATTACCATCTGCCATATGCTACTCACCATGTTAAACGCTGAGACATAGAAATGAGTAAGACCCAGGGAGCTTCCAGCCTGGTGAAAGAGAAGGCGGAAGTAGTTACTAGGCATGAGTAACTCTTCCATAGAGGATTCGATTGTTTCAGGTGATTTTCAAGTTGGATGACAGCTCATTGAAGCTTAGCTCATCAAACTGAGTTTGATCCTGGACAGAATCATATTTCTGCTGCTACCATTATTTACTACCAGTTGATATTTTGAGAGCTTGTGGTACCTCGCACTGTGCTAAGTGCTTTAGAGACATTTTCCCTCACTTAACCTTCACAGCAACCCTGTGAGGTGTAAAGTAGTGAGACCCATTTTACAGATGGGGAAAATGACACATAGGGAGGTGAGGTAACTTGCCAAGGGTCAGACAGCTGGATGGTGTCTGACCAGTTTCCAAACGAGTTTGTTTGGAAACCCGTTGCTGCTAGAGGAATTGAGAACCTTCCTTAATGTTGCACAGCTGGTGACCTCTGGATTTGGGTGCGGTTCTTTGCTAATGGTGCCAGAAGAGCAGCCATCCCACCCTTCCGGAAGGGGATCTAGAGGAGGGGCCAGGGCATACTGTGGGATTAGAAAGTGTTCTCCAGCTAATGGGAGGACAAGTGCTATTGAAAATAACCCTTGATTTGGGTTTCAGATGATTGAAATGTGAGGCTTTCCAAGGCATTCATTCACTTGTGTTTGGGGGAAGGTGAATATTCCAGGTGACTTGGAATGCAAGGTTTGTGCTGGGACACAATGGGAGGGCAGGATTAGTAAGGTAGGATGGGGGTAATAATAATAATTGATGCTAATGCAAATAATAGCAACTAATACTTCTTGAGTGCTTATAACATGCTAGGTGCATGTTAACTGATTTAATCCTCATAACAATTCTGCTATCATCCCATTTTCCAGATGAAGAACCTGAAGTCCCAGAGATGTTAACTAGCTTGCTCAAGGTCACAGGCAGCAGCAGAGCCAGGCCTGGACCCGGGCAATGTGAATGCAGAGACCTTGACCTTAACTCTCCCTCTAGAGGTGTCTGAGCTGGGTTCTGATCACAGTGGGCCTTGAGCCCATCAGTTTGGTGTGCTGGCTTGGAGCAGGGAGTTTGTGCAAGAGTTGAGTTGGGAAGATAAGAATCAGAGCCAAGTTAGGGAGATGAGATTTGCCTGCTTCTGGTGAGCCGTCTGTGTTTTGGTCTGTTTGTTGGACCTGGAGGAGCTTGTTTTAATGAATCAGGTCAGGGAGCTCTTCACCTGGACACACACAGAGTTCTTTGTTTCCCAAGCAGCCTCAGACCCTGGAGTCCCTAGGGGGCTTTGAGGGGTAAGCGGGTTCACTTCCCTGCCTGTAGACAAAAATGCCCCCACACCATGCCAGTATGTGTTGATCTTGCTTCCTCCTGGGAAGCAGCAGGAGATAAGGGTTTGAGTCAAGGTATCTTGTGTGTCGCTGTGTCCCGTGTGTCTTGAATCCATCCTGCATAGCTACTTATTGTCAATGCCTCGCGTGGTGCCAAGCACATAGTAGGTCCTCAATAGAGGCTTGTAGGATGGAACTGAAGTGAATACATTGAGTGAGAAAATATCTTGGGAGATGTAGAAGTTGTACGTTATCTTTCCAGACCTCAAGGAACTTCAGATTTGTAGGTAAGGAAAGACAATGGTTGGAAATGAATGGCAGGTTACAGAGTAAAGTCTGAAAAGACAGGCAGACCCTTCTCTGCACGAATTCCCCTTCTGTTACGTTTGCACATGCATTTGTTAGGGAGAGACGTATATCCAGGGTTTGTCAGGTTTCTGGCTGTGGCTTCCTGTCCTCAGTGGCTCCAGAGTCAGACAGCAGAAGTCTCATTTGTCTTTCCCACATGAAAGTCCTGGAGCATCTGTAAGTTATGATTTGTGAAGTATCTGCTTTAAAGCAGAATGCATTTATCATCGTACTGGCCCAGACGACATTGTAGAGTACAGGAATGAGAGGATCCCAGGCCTCAGAGTAGGAGGGGCCGGGCCAGATGACCCACCGTGAATGGAGTCTGGCTGAATTGATAAAATTCCCTGGAAACAGCCCAGGAGCAGCCAGATGTTGGCTTTACAGTGAAACTCTTCGGTAAACTTTTAACTGCATGTGAAAACCAGGGCTGGGCAGTTCCACTTCTAGGTTTACCCAGGAGAAATGCAAACATATGTCCACACAGAAACTTATACACAAACGTCCATAGAGCATTATTATTAATAAAAGCCCCAAAGTGGAAGGAACTGATGAATGGATAAATAAAATGTGGCACGTCCATTTCATTTGTGCAATATTATTTATGATCTATTCCATAATTTTATTTATGGAATATTTTTGGACTGTTATTCAGCAGTAAAAAGAAATGAAGTACTTAATACATGCGACAGCGTGGATGAGCCTTGAAAACATTATGCACAGTGAAGGAAGCCAGACACAAAAGGCCACAGATTCCATTTGTATGTAATGTCCACAAGAGACAGATCCATACAGACAGAGTGTAGATGAGTGGGCCTGGGGGTGGGGCTGGGAGTAAATGGGGAGTAGCTGCTAATGGGTATGGAGTTTTTTGGGGGATGCTGAAAATGTTCTAAAATTGTGATGATGGTTGCACCACTCTGAATGTACTAAAAAACCCTGAATTGTGCACTTTAAATGGGTGAATTGTATAATATGTGAATTACATTTCAATAAAGCTGGTAATAACTTTAAAAAGGAGGGCGCAGGATGGAGAGTGGGAAAGCGGTGGAAGCCTGTATCTCTCAGGCCTCTAAGATTGCAACCTCTGGTTCCACAGAAATCTCACACTCATTTTGTGAAAGAAGCGAAGACAATACCCTGCCAACCATGGTCAACATACAGAGCCCCAGGGCCAGGCTGCCTGTGTACATATGCCAGCCCACCCCTTGATAGCTGTGTGACCTTGGGCTAGTTACTAATTTTTAACCTCTGGATTCTTTGCTGTGGCTCACGATAGTTCTTCTTTTATGGATTGTTGAGAGGAAGCGCCAAAGTGACATAGCTAAGCCTTTTGCCTGGTGCCTGGCATGCAGTAGGTGCACAATAGATGCAGCCAGGGCCATTGCTACTCTACAAGGCACCTTGACGCTAATTTTAAAAAGGCCTCCTCTAGGTGGATACATACGAAAAGGCTTCTGTCCTGGCCAGAAGCAGCCCCTCTCTGACTAGTGGCTCTGTGAGAACGACGTGGGCTGGGGCCCATTCACCTGTGCATTGGCTGGTGCCTTGTACGTGTGTGATCTGCACATCCCTGCTTGGCAGCCCTGGTGGTAGCTTGCTTTCTTCTTCTTCTTAGCTACCACTTGTCAATACTCTGTGGCTGAAGCTTCCCCATAAAAAAGATATAACATCTCCATATTGGGGCTCAACACACCTGCTCTTCTTTTCAATCTAGCAATAAACCAGATAGATGTATTTAATATGTGCTTATTTAATATGTCCAGCACCATAGGGACTTTCAGAGGAGGATATTACAAGTCCTGCCACTGAGATACCTCGAATTTAGTTGGGGCTATTAGATTCAGACATCTGGAATAATCTGAGAACAATGCAATAATCTGAGTATAGAAATGAGGTGTCGAGGCCGGGTGCGTTGGTTCACGCCTGCAATCCCCGGACTTGGGGAGGCCGAGGTGGGTGGATCACCGGAGGTCAGGAGTTTGAGACCAGCCTGGCCAACATGGTGAAACCCCATCTCTACTAAAAGTATAAAAATGCGCCAGACATGGTGGCGCATGCCTGTAATCCCAGCTACGCGGGAGGCTGAGGCAGGAGAATCGCTTGCACCTGTGAGGCAGAGGTTACAGTGAGTCAAGATTGTGCCACTGCACTCCAGTCTGGGTGACAGAGGCAGACTCCATCTCAAAAAAAAAAAAAAAAAAAAAAAAAGAAAAAGAAAAAAGGAATGAGGTGTGGAAAAAGAAATCCCAGCTGTCAAATCAGACAGACCTGGGTTCAAATTCTGTCCTGCTAGCCAGGAGCTAGATGGTCCCAGGTAAGCTGCTCATTTTCTCTGGCTTCTGTTTACTCATCTGGAAAATGCAGCTATGAAATATCCTACCAAGTGTGAAATATCCTACCGAGTGAGATTGCCATCAGAAATAGGATTTGGAAGCTTCCAGCACAGAGCCTGGTGCATAGTAGGTTCTTGAAAACTAGAGCTAATATTACTGTTTCAGGGAGAAGTGCTAGGGTGGAGTACCCAGTGACCTTCTTATCTTGGCTCATGGCTCTTCATGCTTAAAATCCTCCCATGGGTTGCATGGGAACCAAAGTCTGAATTTACCATGTCCTTCGAGGCTCCTGCTTGGGTCTTCAGACCACCACTTCCTTACTCCTTTGTTTCAGCCCCGTGTCTTGTGTCCTTCTGAGCACATGGAGAGTGTGTGTTGGACTATGTGTAGGCTCCATTCTTCCTTGTCTATTAGAAAGGCAGCAGGGCTGCTGTCTGTCTCACTCGTCACTGCAGCCCAGCCTGTAGCCCAGTGCTAGGCATCTAGTGGGTGCTCAGTAAGAATGAATGAATGATCGAATGAACAATTGCGGGAAGAAGCACCAGCAATCCTGAGAAGGGAGAGTTCTGTGAAGGCAGGAGTCATCAGGGAAGGCCCTGGGGCTCCATCCTCCTCCTTGTCTGGATCACGCCTCCCCTTAGCATTGTGTGCACAGCATTGCCCGGTGCTTCTCAGTGACAGCTCTGCACCGCAGCTGGAGAGGCGGCTCAAGCCCATCCCAAACCCATTCCCCACCCTTGGAGGCTGCTCCAGGTGGGTAGTTTTTCAGCTCTCAGTAGCCTCCTTGGGCTACTCCCACACTGGCCCGGCTTCCTTCGGAGAGTCCAGCCCTCCATCTGAGAAGCCCGGGTAATCAGCTCTGCAGAGCCTGCAAGGTTTAGATGCAAAATGCGTCTGCAAGGTTTTCAAAACATTTCTTTCTGGATTGTAAATCAAGTACTTTAAGAATGGTAAACCGGCTGGGGTGCGGAGTTAATGTATGTCTTGAAAAAACACCATCATGATTTGCCTTTTAAATTTGAGAAAAGAATTCCACTTCGCTTAGTTTCATTAGAGATATTGAGATTTCCAGGGGGAAGTGCTAAGAGGAGGCTGTGGTAGGTGTTAGCTCCTTCCTTGGAAGGGCGGGGAATGGTGAATGGCTTAGGGCTCAACTTTCATCTATTTGGCTGAAGGGCAATTTCCGTGTTTAAAAAAGGTAGCCGCTGCTTCTCTTAGTACCTCCAGTGGGACCCCATTCACTTCTGCCTGTGTCAGGCTCCCATTATTCATGTGGCTCAAGGGCCACAAAGATGCTCGATTGCAGCAGGTTCAAACGAAGCCTTGCTGGCTGCTGCCATTTCACCATGAACTAGGCTCAGCTCATGTGCGGTTCACCTCAACTGCCAAAGGTCACTCCTATCCCAGTCTTCTACAGGATCATGGAAGGGAAGTGGACCGTCCAATCTACACATTGAAAAGGGAAGCGGGCGTGGTGGCTCATTCCTGTAATCCCAGCACTTTGAGAGGCCGAGGTGGGTGGATTACTTGAGGTCAGGAGTTTGAGACTAGCCTGACCAACATGGCGAAACCCCGTCTCTACTAAAAATACAAAATTAGCCAGGCACGGTGGCGCACACCAGTACTACTGGTGGCGCAACTACTCAGTAGGCTGAGGCAGGAGAATCACTTGAACCTGGGAGGCGGAGGTTGCAGTGAGCCGAGATCACACCACTGCACTCCAGCCTAGGCAACAGAATGAGTCTCTGCATAAAAAAAAAAAAAAAAAAAAGAAAGAAGAAGAAGAAGAAGAAAAGAGAGAATCTGGAGAAGAAAAAGAAAAGAGATAATCTAGAGCTAGGCTTCCTGGATTTGAAAGAACGTGAACCTCCTGTGTAACCTTGAGATAGTCAGCTGTGACTCGATTTCTTCATCTGTGAAATGGGAGTTGCAGGGTTAACAAATTGTATGTCGAGTTCTTAGAAAAGTGTGTTGCCAACAGTGAATGGTCTGTAAATCTAAGTTTCGGAAG
This sequence comes from Macaca thibetana thibetana, assembly GCF_024542745.1. NCBI lineage: Eukaryota > Metazoa > Chordata > Mammalia > Primates > Cercopithecidae > Macaca > Macaca thibetana. The sequence continues at coordinate 102,334,760 of NC_065588.1, read as the reverse complement.
GAGGACTCTTTGGAAAGGCAAGATGGGGTCTCTGCCATGTCTGTCCCTGCAGCAGCCTGGGCACGGGGCATTGCACACAGTAGGTGCCGCTTTGTCGAGCACGCTTGCTTCACTTGTAAATTGAGGGGCTGAGACAAAAATGTCCTTAAGGGTTCCTTCCAGCCCATAGGAAGAGATCCTAGGATTCCCTGACAGCCTTCATTTCCTGTTGCTTGTTTTTTGGCAGAAGGACTCCTTGCTGGGGAAAGCGGAAGTATCTTCCATTCTCATACCCACTTTGCAAGTGTACGGAGACTCTCCCTATGTAGATTGTCAGTCTACGTTTAGGGAGGTCTGCTCACCTTCCCTGCTCTCTGGTTCTGTGGGATGTGAATGCATTCTGTTCAGCTCCAGGCAGCCAGGGCTTTCTTAAACATGTGTATGAGGTGGCTTCTGAACTAGACTCTATGTGAGACAGAAAATGTTCACCCATGCTGGGTGTGGTTGCTCCTGCCTGTAATCCCACACTTTGGGAGGCCAAGGCAGGGGGATCGCTTGAGGCCAGGAGCTCTAGACCAGCCTGGTCAACACAGTGAGACTCCTCTGTCTCTATGAAAAAATTAAAAAGTTAGCCGGGCATGGTGGCCTGCCCCTGTAGTCCTGGCTACTTGGGGGGCCAAGATGGGAGGATTGCTTGAGCCCAGGAGTTGGAGGCCACAGTAATCTATGATCATACCACCGCACTCCAGCCTGAGCGAGAAGTTGTCTCAAATAAAAGAAAAGAAAAGGAAAAAAAAAAAAAAGAAAGTGCTCATCCTCAAAGAACCTCTCAGTTTTGTCATCTGTAAAATGGGCTGGTAATAGAACTGAACTCCTAGGTCGTCACAAGGACTCATGGGCCACACACATGCTGAGAACAGTGCCTGACATGAAGCCAGTTGTCAAGCAGTGTTATTTGTTGTTATTTGTGATTCAGAGGAGGGTAAGCTCATGTTCTGCTGGGCTGCTCAGAAGAATCTTTGCTCATTCCTTAAATGTTTAGACTTTAAAGGGACTTTGCTTTTGGTCCCAGTGAGGCCAGAGGCTCGTGGCTGCCTCTGCTCTCAGGATCTCTCTGGGGACACCACTTAGTCTTCCCAAGGCTGTAGCAGTGATTGGGCACATTGAGCACGCGGGAGAGCTTGGCTTCTTGATCCTGGGTGACAGGTAGGCTAGAGGCAAGATTCCAGGGATGAGGAAAAGACTTAAGAGAGCCCTGTCCCCAGGGGAAGGGATGTTTTTGCAGTCTCACTTAAAGGGAAGACTTGACTCATATGTTTGCTACTCTTTCATCCTTGATGATGAACAAATAAAGCTAACCTTTACTGAGCACTTTATTTGCCAGGCCCTGTGCTGAGTGCATTGCCCGTGTCATCTCGCCGAACTCTTAGAACCATTCTATGAGATAGATGCTATCACCTGACTTTGCCCAGAGGTAACTGAGGCCCAGGGCCCCACTGTTTGTAATTTGGGGATGATGGCAGGAAGGCAACCCATGTCTGTCTGAGCTTGAAATTATGAGCCTAGACTGCTTCCCAGGAAAGAGTAGAAATAACTGTTAATTTTTCTTGTGGCAGGTGTTCCCTTCTGCCTCTCTCAGGTAGCTGGTTTAAAAATATTTATTCGAATAGCACTGTGCTAGGCACAGGGGGAGGCAACAGAGAGTAAGATATTGCCCCAATGAGTTCACCCACCTCTTGCTTCTAGAGTGTACATCTAACCCTGGCATTTGAAGATCCTCAGTCTTTGTGGTCCACATTTATCCCTCCTTGCTGGTCCTTTTAAGGAGACTGATTTCTTGTTGTATTTTTTTTTTTCTTCTTTAATCTCTCAGAATGTTATTACTTTCTATCAAACACATCCGTTAGGCAGCCTGGGCTTTCTCAGTATCAATTAAGACAGATACCAGCAAACCTTAGAAGCTCTCAGTGGTCCTTGAGGCAAGATAATTACCTTGTGTGATTCTTAGTAGATTTGGAAGTGAACGCTTTCTTTTATTAGCAGAAGCCATGCAGGGAGGAGGCCAATGGTCTGTTTCTCTGGTGAGCTCAAAGCCCAGCCGTGAACGTGTTTGCCTGGAGAGACAGGGCAGTGATATGCTTGCTGCCCTGAGGAGAACCTCATTTTGCATCTTCCTCATGGTTTGTGGGTATCTGTTTTTCAGGCAGGACCAAATGGAATACTGAGGGAGGAAGCGAATGAGTGTGTGGGCGTGAAGCAGGTGGTAGAGATCCTAGAGAGGAGAAAAATGAAGTGGAAGTCTCCACTTATTTGGTTGTGCAGGAAGGTCCAGGGCAGAGGGAGCATCCTTCCCCTAACAACCCTAATAGCAGGAATCATTGAGTGATCAGTGTGCACCAGGCACTATTCTAACTATTTCCCGCTTTTTCACCTTCAAACCTGTATTATTATCACATTCATTTTGTAGATGAGGAAGCAGAGGCTTAGAGGAAGTCCAACCGCTTGCCCAAAGTCTCAGAGCCGGGATCACAGGATGTAGGGCTGGACCATCTGACTTCAGCGTTCGCGATTACAGCCACTGTTGGAGCCGGACTTAAAGCACAGAGAAGTTGCCTCCGTGCTTGGGAAAATAGCAGTATGAAGAACTTAATTTCATGATCCCAGTCGCTCTATGTCTTACTCATTTATTTCCTCCCAGCGCCTAGTTCAGTGCCTGGCACGCAGTCAGAATGCAATAAATATTTGTCGAATGGCTGTGGACTGTTATGAGTCTGGGTATGTTGGGCGACTTGACTGCTGGTTCCATCACTGCCACAACTTAAGCTGTGTGACCTTGGGCAAGACATGTCCCTCCATGGCTTCAGCTAACTTATCTGTAAGATGAGCGCTCTGGGCCAGATTTTTGTTTTAGAATTTGTTATCCATTCAACAGATATTTATTTATTTATTTATTTATTGAGATGGAGTCTGGCTCTGTCGCCCAGGTGGGAGTGCAGTGGTGTGATCTTGGCTCATTGCAACCTCCACCTCCCGGGTTCAAGCAATTCTCCTGCCTCAGCCTCCCGAGTAGCTGGGACTACAGGTGTGCACCACCACACCTAGCTGACTTTTGTATTTTTTAGTAGAGACGGGGCACAGGCTGGTCTCGAACTCCTAACCTCAGGTGATCCACCTGCCTCAGCCTCCTAATGTGCTGGGGTTATGGTCACGAACCACCACACCTGGCCATTTAACAGATATTTATTGATTACGTTCTTTGTGTGAGATACCACTCTAGATGGTAGGGAGACAGCCATCGTGAGACAGATGACGTTTCTGCTCCCTTCCTTGCAGCTTACATTCAAGCCCCTTCTAGAAACTGCATTTTATGAATCTTCATGCCTTGCGCCAAAATTGTTTCAAAGTGGCAGTTGCTGGATTCTCTTCTGTTTGTCTTCCTCTACTAAAAGGCAAGCTCCACCAGGCCAGGGGTTTTCATCAGTTTTGCCTACTGATGTACCCCAAGTGCCTAGAACAGTGCTTGGCAAGTAAATATTGCTGATACGCATGCATGAATGATTGCAGTATCTCCTCTGCTAATGAGATCTCAGGATATAAAAATTCTAGGGCTGAAGCCTAAGAAAAAAATTAAGGAGCAAAAATCCAATTTTCCGGGAAAAAAAATCCCATTTTCCAGGAAAAACACTGCCTTTATAAAGGCAAGAACAGTTAAGATTGGGATGGTTTGTTATTATTCCTGCTAGTTGAGGGATCGGGGAGTCAGGCAGGATTCCTTACTTTTTCATCTGGTGATGCTTTTTGCAAACCGCAGAGAAAACAAAACAAAAACAAAAACTCTTCCTTTCCCCCAGCCCCTCTGCTTCAAGCAGAAAAAGCACTTGCTTCTTCAAACAGCTCATGAAGGAAAAAATTATAATGAATATTTTGTATTTCTCTGGTGGCGGCACAGTCTGAATTCCATTCAGCCCCACAGTGAGTTCTAATTTTATGAAATGTTTGGATTAGCCACCAATTTTCCGGTGGAATTTAGGAGGCTTGTAATCGTGCTTACGCTTAAAGCGAAGAAATCTCATAAAATCCTTGCAGTGTCTCGGGCCCAGTGGGACGTTGTAGCCAAGGACAAAATGACCATCAGCAGAATGACGGGAGGAAAGAGATCCCTTTGGCAGCTGTGGCCTGGCTTTGCAGATGATGGTGTGATCCTGAGCTGCAGTCTCTGGGGCTTGGCTGGGCTGCATACCATTTTCAACTGCTCATGGGCTGTAAAAATTCCAGCCCAAGCACAATGCCTCGTACCTGACCTTGTTCTTTCAATTCCCAGAGCCAAAGAACATTAGGGCATCTGGTAATTGGGTGAGAGGCATTTGATATAGCACATGGTGCTCTGTCTTCCCCTCCTTATAGCTCATATTACCTTGTGTTGTAATTTCCAGCTCACATATCTGCCTCTTTGCCTCTTGACCTACACTGTCTGATAGGGTCACATATGGCTATTAAAGTTAAAATTAATTATAATTAAATTAAATAAAACATTCAGTTCCTCGGTGGCACCAGGCACATTTTAAGTGCCCAGTAGCCCCATGTGGCTAGTGGCTATCATGGGATGTTGCAGAATAGATCATTTCCATTATCATAGAAAGTTCTGCTGGGCAGGACTAGTGCTGCTGTAGACACTGGGTTGAATGAGGATGTGGCACACACTTGGCCCCTTACCTTGCTTTATTAGCTCCACAGCACGCATTATGATCTATAAAGTATTATATTTCTGAGCAACCTCGTTCATCACATTTGTTGTATCTCCAGTGTCTAGAACAGTTTCTGGTATGCACTAAGCACCCAGTAACGATTTTTAGAATGAATGAAATTGCCTGAATCAGCATTGCTTTGCATGAGCCTAACACATAATGGGCCTGCAAACAAATGGAACACATACTTCTAGAGTTGAAACCATGGAGTGGATTCATCTGATATTTGTCAAGCATGGACTACAGGCTGGGTGCTATGCGAGGCTCCGGGTATATAGTGATGAGCAAACAGACATAGATGCTTTAGGTAAGGAGCTTATTCAATCCAGTGGCTCTTAAATTTTCAGGGATATGGGAGTCTCCTAGGTGCACCTGTTAAAATATGCCATCCTTGTCACTGACCTCAGAGAGTCTGATTCTGATTCAACAGGGTTGGGGTGGGACTTAGGGACACCTGAGTATCTTCTGCATTTTAACGAAGCAACTCAAGTGAATGTGATGGGGGAAGTCCATATGTTATTTTGAGAACACAGCTCTGGACAACGGGAAGCTAGCTGCTGTATTCATTTGGGGATACACCACACCATTTTCTGTAGTCTATACCTTCTCTTGTGATAAATGGAGGGCTCCTATTTGGACCTGAAACTTGAGGTCTCTTTCTTGTTATCCAATCATGGAGTAATAATAGTGGCAAACAATTACATAGCAGCAATTACTTGCCAGGCAGTAGTCTAAGCATGTCAGTCACTGACCTGAATTCATCCCCATGGTAACCCTAAGAGGTGAACACCATTATCATCCCCATTTTTCAGATGGATAAACAGGCACAGAAAATTAAGTCACTTGCCCATGTTTATACTCCTTGTAAGATCTGAAAATCCTGAACTGCTGTGATACTGCTGCTCGTGGCCACTGGACTTGGGGCAGCTGCCTCCTGAATGCCCAGTGTGCCTTTTTATCCTTTTCTGCTAGTTGCTTGGAATCAAAGTTCTGGTATACTTATGAAATGCCTGTTTAGGGGATTACCACGTGTGGATGTCATGAGCACTGTTGGTCTACAAATGTCTACCTCTGTCCCCAAGAAGCTTAACTATTCAATGGCCATTCTCTTGGGCCTACTGTGCAGCAGCCCTGTGTCGTACACCCAAGCATAAGACTTCACCTGGTCTGATGGAGGAGGCAGAAGCACAGGCAAAGAGTTTCTGAGAAAGTGTCACACACAAGATAGATTTTCTTCTAGACGGGAAAAGCAAAGCAAATCTTTAAGATTGGATTTTCCTCTCTTTTGCTGCTTGTGACTCAGGTTTTACATAGTTTTGCTGTTTCACCCAATAGGGGTGTGTGTGTGTGTGTGTGTGTGTGTGTGTGTGTGTGTGTGTAGGGATCCACCACCCCATTCTGTCAGCAGTGTCGTTCATACCTGCTTTTCAGGAAGGATGTACCTCCCTCCCCACCCCCACTTTTTTTCCCCAAGACAGGGTCTCGCTCTGTACCCCAGGCTGGAATGCAGTGGAAAATCTGGGCTCACTATAACCTCTGCCTCCCAGGTTCAAGTGATTCCAGTGCCTCAGCCACTCAAGTAGCTGGGATTACAGGCACCTGCCACCACGCCTGGCTAATATTTGTATTTTTAGTAGAGATGGGGTTTTACCATGTTGGCCAGGCTGGTCTTGAATGCCTGACCTCAAGTGATCTGCTGGCCTTGGCTTCCCAAAGTGCTGAGATTACAGGTGTGGGCTACCACGCCCAGCCTCCCACCCTTTTTGAACCACTTAGAAAGGCAAGAGACCCCTTAGAACTGAGAGCTGCTTAGAACTCCTATCCCACATGGGAATACCTTGAAAAGAGAAACATGAAATGAGGAGGGGTTAACATTTAGAAACCACCTTGTGTGTGCCTTCTGCAAGGTACACTAGATGAGGCAGTTTACATACGTTATCTTGTACGATTTTCACAGCAACACTGTGATGGGGAGTGATGATCATCCTCACTTTAGGGTTAAAAGAAACCGATGCTCAGACAGAGTGGCTGATCTGCTCAAGAAAGCAAGACGGCATTGGAGTTAAAAACTCGGGTCTACCTGACCCCACTGTGGGTTCTTTCCACTATGCGGCTACTAGTTCTCAGGCCCGGCTGAGCATGAGAATCACCTGGGATCTTTTCAAAACACTGACGTCTGGACTTTTCCCCAGGCTAACCAAAGGAGGCTGTCTGGGGAAGGAACCCGAGTATCAGTGACCTACCTGTAGGTCACTGTAATGCACTGCTAGGGCTGAGAGCCACTGGCTAGAGCGTGCTGACAGCAGAGGTTCAAGGGTCTGCTCTCCTGAAGGTGTCCCCATCCATGCCTGGTCAAGCTGGAACCTTGCTCACAGGAAGGTGAGCCCCCTCCTCCATCCTCGCCCCTGTGGGACTGGTGTGTCCGAAGCCATTGCACTGGACCTGGGCCGTGACCTCTTGCTATCTTGCATCATAGGCTGCCTGTAAATCAGCAGCTGGCTTGTTTTCTTTTAGGCCCCAGTTGTAGTGACCTTTGACTGTCTGTTTATTTCAGGGAAATAATTCCATCCTGCGAAATCAATTCCCTGGGGGCTACAGAAGTACATTTGGAGGGACTTCTGTTAGTGGGGTGACCTGAAATGGCTTCTCAGAAGAGATGACAGCTGCTGTTTTTCTCCCAGCCCCCTTCTCACTTTGCCCCCGACATTATTCTCTGAGTCTCAGATTTTGAAGTTCTCATTGTGGTGTTTGTATTTGAACACACCTCTGCATAAGGTCTGTTTGTTATTATTATACTAATAAAGATGATAAGAACAGCCAGTGTTTTTGGAGCATATACTGGATGTTGGGCACAATATTGGGCATTTTCTGTATGCCATCTCACATCACTTTGTCTTTTCTTGGCAATGATGAGGGCAAATCTAAGTCTGAAATTGGACTTCTTATCCTTAGCAGAGGGCCAGTTGCAGTGGTACTGTAAGTTTCTGGTCGTGTTGGAGGCCGTGGTCTGTAGAGACTGCCGTACTGGAAGCGGTAGACTTGGCTGAGATGAGGGTGGGTAGTTGGCTCATTGTGTGGACCGGTGTGAGAAGAGCGGAGAGTAGCCCAACAGCCCCTAGTGTTCAGCCTGCCGTGAGCCTCAGTCAATGGAATGGAGAACGCTGGTTAATTGGATGCTTTGGTTAAGTGGAAATACTAATAAGTTATAATAGAGTGCTCTAAATATATATTTTTTCCAGACAATTGAAGCTCACCCATTTAAGAGCCAATCCTCTTAAACATTGCAGGCATTTCTTTAGGAACTCTTTCTCATCGGGATGCACACTTTCTTGCCTTCTTAAAACAAAGCTCCTTGAAGGTAATTAAAACCTTTTCTTGATGAGTTTGAGAAAATTCTCCTCGATGGTCCTCTGTACTGTGTTTTGGAGTTCTCATGTCTACTATTTATAGTTTGTGTCTGTCATCTCCCTCATTAACTTTCATTCCTCTTTGTGACCTTTTTAAAAAATAAAATTCTTCTTTTCCCTTAGCGAAAATAGTGCATGCTCAATACTGAAAACTCACCAGATACAGAAAAGTTAAAGATTAAGGGGAAAGTGAGTTGTCATGTCTTGCTTCTGTCAGTGAGGCTGTGTCTCTTAGCTTTCTAATTCCATTTTTTCCAGCTTCCCTACAGATTTTCTGTGACTAAGCTTTCCTCGTAATTGTGTTAGTGGGAAAGCTATGGGTGACCATCTGCAGGGGCTCTGTGCGTGGAATCCATGGCATTTCTTTGGGTGGCGTTTCTAAGGGCTTATTTCCCTTCCCCAAAGTCTTCAGGGCTGAATAGCACTCCAGGCATGAAGTTGTGTTTTCTGGGTAACAGGATGAGCTGCGTTGGGGTAAATAGGGCTGGTTGGGGTCACTCAGTTAGGTTGTGGCTGAACTGGGTCTCTTGACTCAAGGTCAAGTGCATTTCCTATTTTGCTACCTCTTGTGTTTTACACTACAGGTTAAGGGATAGTGGTTTTGGCATAAAGAAGCTATTGCTATATTTGGATAATTAAAACCAGGAAAAACCTACCTGTATCTCAATCATCTATGTTGCTCAGGTGACAGATTTTTAGATTTCTTTTTTGAGGCAGTAAGAAGTAGAATTTAGTCCCCTCGTTAGCATGTGAGACCCAGTCTCTGTTGGAACATCAGTCTTAGATTAATACTGAGATGGACTCAGAAACACACTTGAAAGCAACTTGCATTATTATCCTTACATAGCTTACATTTTATGACCTGCTTAAAGATGCAAGGAGCATAAATCTTGGGAAGGACGGTCTTATTTACTTGTTCGTCTTTTCCACAGATGGGATGCTCACATTAGACCCGGGCTGGCTTCAGATGTCTGCTCCAGGATATTTTAGCTGAACTGTATGAGTCCATTAAACAAATGTAAAAGTTTTTGGGAAAGAAGAGCAGTGTCTCAAACCAAATGTTTTACATGGAGAACATCTGGGGAATATTGGTATTTGTGTGTACAGTACATCAGAAAGCAGCTTGGCGGGGTTCCGCAGGGATGTTTCTGGCCTGTGGTTGCTGGATTTGACAGTTTTGTTGTAAGGGAATGGTTCTTATAAAGTATTGCCATCAAAGCAACGCTTGATCCAGGAAGGAGTGTCCTTGCTTAGCCGCACATTCAAATTGTTCTGATTAGCTCTCCGACCAGACCTTCCATTTGAGCAATCCGCTATCTGAGCTAGTTTCCCCCCCCGAAGGCTTTACACTCCAGAGAAAGAAAGCATCTCAATGCCAGGGCTAAGAGTGTTTTCTTCCTTAGCACACATTTCCATAGATTTGACAAATGTGGCAACAGGTGTGGTCCAGTGGAAGCAGCATTGGCCATCGGATCTAAGTACCTGGGTTGAAACTTGGGTGGGGCCTTCATGACCTGTGGAAACTTGGGGAGTTCTTTTCGGTTTCTGTTTTCCTCTCCTGCAAAATTTCTAGCCTGTCTTGTGGGGTGGTGGTGGGGGGAATAAAAGAAAGTGGGATGACATCATATCTACAAGTGGGAGGTCATTCATGCAACATGGCATTGCCTCCGTGGATCTGTGGTCTTAGCCACAAGTACAGAGGCCACTTGGACCAGAGTGGAATCTGGGTAGATTGCCCGACTTCAGCAACTTGTAGATATTGGGCCAAGTTGGTGGTAGTGGGTGGATGTGTAAGAAAGGAATAATTCTTATACAAATTAAGACTTACGATAGTCATCGTTTTTGTTAAAATTAAGCTCAACAAATATTTATTGGAATTCTACTACTATAGAGCCAGATCCTTTCCTAGATATTGAGGACACAGAGGGGAACACGGCAGTTCCTGGCTTGCAGTCTCTGCTTGCTATGTCTGGGGCATTGACAATGAATGACCTTCCCTTTTGTTAGGCTGTCATTATATAGCATGGACAGTGACAGGTAAATATTTTGTAGGTGTGAACATTTTTTGGCAGAGAATGTGGCTGCACTTCCTGCACCTTTGTGCAAAGTAGGTCAGTGTTATCCTTAATGAATCCCTCCCCCGAAACGGGACAAAGCTCCACAATAATTTTTTTTTTTTTTTTTTTTTTTTTTTTTTTTTTTTGAGACGGAGTCTCGCTCTGCCGCCCAGGCTGGAGTGCAGTGGCCAGATCTCGGCTCACTGCAAGCTCTGCCTCCCGGGCTCACGCCATTCTCCTGCCTCAGCCTCCTGAGTAGCTGGGACTACAGGCGCCCGCCACCTCGCCCGGCTAGTTTTTTGTATTTTTTTTTTTAGTAGAGACGGGGTTTCACCGTGTCAGTCAGGATGGTCTCGATCTCCTGACCTCGTGATCCGCCCGTCTCGGCCTCCCAAAGTGCTGGGATTACAGGCTTGAGCCACCGCGCCCGGCCTCCACAATAATTTAATATTGCATTTTGTGGTGTTTGAGGAAGTTATTACAAAAATGACGTCTACGTGGGTCCTGAAGACTGCATTTCAACTAGCACCGGTCAAGTGAAATAGGCCCACTTTATGGAGGAGATGACTGAGTGTAAGGCACGCAGTGTGAGAAAGAGGCAGCAGCGACAATGCCTTGGCTCTTTCTGGAAACAGGAAAATGAATAGCTGAGCAAAGTGAGACTCAGTTTTCTGGTTTGAATTGATTCTTATTTAGGAGCGTGAGAAAGACACAGGGATAGAAATGAGGGAGCCATGCATGGAATGACTTCTCAGGAGGCCCCATCTCTGTTTATACACATCATGTGCCTGTGGGCTCCCAAAAGAACACTTTGCTGGGACGGTTCTTGAAACCTTAGAAAGAGCATCTCCAGGGCCAGCTCTAGAGTCGTATGCCTGCCTGTTGGCATGGGAGAGGGTGAAGTATCTTGGTCTCTTTCGAAAGGCATCTGGGAGGTAGGGATAGTCCTCACAGTGAAGTCAGGGTGTTCCTACTAAGAGGAGAGTGAATAGGGGCTGGGTGGGGAGGACCCCCTGTGACTACTGGCCTCTCCCATTGGATGGTAGGCAACTTGAAGGGTAGGTCTAGGTCATGTTCTCTAGGACTGGATCAATGCCTTATCCAGAACAGATTTTCCAAAATTGCTTGCTGTGGAGCTGACTCATTCCCACATCGTTTTAGGGACATGCCTCCCAGCCCCTCCCATACAATTCTGCCTTTTGCCCACCTGGTCCCACAGAAAGCAGCAGGAACACTGATTGATAGGTGTACTTTTGAAGATGGAAGTGGTTTAAATATTAGCTAACAAAAGGACTTCTGGTGGCGACAAGGCAGTGTGGCCTTGATGGGGCCTTCATGTCCAGAGGTTCTGATTCAGCTCGTATTTATGTAACCCCAGAGGGGTTGGGGATGATAGTAATGTGCCAGGCACTGTGCTGATTGCTTCGTCAGTGTGCTTCAGAGGTTAAGAGTATGGTCTTTCGGCATATGGAGACCCAGATCTCCTATTTATTTATGTGCCTTAGGGCATGTTACTTAACTTCCCTCAGACTCAGGTTATATTCATTGAGAAGGCAGAAATAATAATGTTTTTGTAAGAATTTAACGAGTGAGAGGTTGAGAGGCTTAACAGAAAGGTACTGAGGGCCTGGCACATAGTGAGGGCTTGATAACTGGTAGTTATTATGATTGCTAGCTGTGATTGTGAATCACCCCCAACCCCTCTGGAGTGGGCACTGTTATTATCTCCATTTGGAAGATGAAGATGTTCAGGCTCAGTGATTTTGGGACAAGAAGGGATTCCACATTTGAAAGGTGAGCAAGTAAAAGAAGGCTCAGGGGCAGGTGGCTGGGGTTTAGGTTGACCAGAATGATCAGATGTCCCACTATGGTTTTCTGTTTGTCAAGGGTCCTTCTTAATACTTGGGTTCCAGCTTTTTTGAATATACCATACATTAGGTGCATGCTCGGTACGGGAGATGCCATGGTGCATAAAACAGAAATGGTTTTCGTGCAAATGAAGCACGAAATGAGCAATGGTGAGCAAGGTTATAAAAGGGGACCCATATATGCAAAGGGGTCATTGCAGGGGATGGGCCATGTCTGCAGCAGATGGATGCAGAGGAGTTGGTCAACTGAAAATGTTAATGGCAAGGACAGGGTGTGGAGGATCCTGGCAGAGAAAATGGCAGGTGCGTGTCTAGGGGCATGAGCACACTTCCCAACCCAGGGCACAACTTGGGTCTCTGAGATGACCACAGACCCTTGCCTCAGCCTCCTTGAGGGTAGGAACTGAGAGTTGAGTACTGGGCGAGGCTCATCCCCATGCTGGGACGGCAGGAAATGCTCGTCTGGGGTTGAGCACACGCCTCTGAGCTCAGCCCGCGGTTTCTTGGGGCTGTGCATTTGCAATGAGCAAGAGCATCCCAGCAGGCAGGCTTGTGGAGCACTAATGAGGGAGATGACAAGCCTCCCGACGGATCTTGCAATGGGCTAGGGAGCAGGGACCAGCCTGTTAACTCTAGGAATAATGGACAATGAGAGCTTCTCTTGGAAGAAAAAGATGCTTGTGAGGAGATAATGAGAGAGGCCTCAGGGGCTCCTGAGTGCTCTCCAGAGGCTTTAGGGGACAGACGGCAGCCTGCACCGTTGCTCCCACCCTATCCAATAGGTCTTATACATCCTGATTGCTCTAAATCAGTTTTCTATACAGAAGAGATTCTGTCTGGATAAAAATAACTTCTGCAGAATCTTCTCTTTCACTTTTTTATAAAACCATTCATGATTAAAGTATGAAATAAGATAGAAAATCATGCCTCTTTTTTGCTTGTTATATTTTACCATATTAAGAAATGAAGAAAAGTTTTTTTGGTTCTGCTCACCTGGATCCGCTGAACTCAACTGACTAATTTCCTTTCCCTTTGGAAAACTAATTTTGCTTCTTAGGTCTCTGTGTTCCTAGCTCATTGTCCCCAAGGTTAGTGATTCAGTAGTGGCCTGAAGTTATTTAAAAGCAATGTTTGCAATGAATTAAGAAATAATGGGATGGAAACTTCCCAAGTATGCGTGTTCATGGGTGATATTAAATCAGTCTTCAGAAATTGGAGGAAGGTTTGGATAGAACTGAACTGAAAACAGCGTCTCTGGAATAGCTATGTGAAGACAGACAATAGTTGGAGGTGAAATGCACCACGCTGCAACACAAGTCATGATTTGTCAGCACCCTGAAGAGTATCTGCCACTCCCATCTGGGTTTATTAATGATGCAACAGTTCTGGGGACTTGGCTGTGACTGGGGCCAGCCTCCCATGTAAATGTTGAATTTTGTTGTGGCAGTTTCAGCCCTGCTGCTCACTGTGGCTTAGTATTTGGTTAGGAAGGACCCCTTGCTCAGAGTGTTTATCCCTCCTGGAGTGGGAATCAGGACTCTCTTGTTGCAATTCCAGTGCTACCGATAACTTCATGAACTTGGGGCCTGTATGTACTTTAACCTCCCTGGGACTCAGTTTCCCAATCTGTAACATGAGGAGATTGGCGTAGAACATTCTAAGTCCTTACAGCTCTAACATCCACTGATGATAACAGTGCTCATTTTGGCTTCTGCCATAGGTACTATTTGCCTTCTCTGCCATTCATCATATACACAATCTGCCATGTTGCCACAGCAACCTTGTGAGGTTGGTACCATCATCGTCCTCATTTGCAGGTGAAGAAACTGAGCCGGTGGCGTAATCATCCGAGTCCCTCTGCTTATAGGAGTCGCCTTGGCTGAGTTGCTGTGACTGACGATGAGCCCAAGGTGCAGATGCTGGATTTCTTAGTAGTACTAGCTTGGGTTCTTCTGAGTTTGGAGGTTGATAAATAAAAGTTGCAGAACCTTAAGCTTATCCAAGCCTTGTTATAAACAGTGTCAGAGTGATCAGATGCTACTGGTTGAGGCTGTCCAAGTTGTAAGCAACCTCAGCCCTCTGGCCCAGCCCTTTCCCTCCCTCCCCAGGGCAATTGTAACCTGGAAGAAAAACAGTTGCACTTTAGAATTCTGATTTGGTGTTGCATTTGGCTTCAGAGATGTGAAAGTCCAAAAATAAACAGCTGCTTGGCAACTCCAGTCTCAGCTAAACAGCCTGGCATTTTCAGTCTTTCTTTGAATCTGATATTGCCTGTGTTAGCGTCTCTTGTGTTACCAGAGGCTTTCTCATGCTCTGGGTTGTATGTGTAGACTGTGAAGTAACCCATCCGCACCCAGCTTCCCTGGCCTCACTTCATCCACAGGCCCACCTTGGGCTGGGACTAGGGAGATACCCGTTGGAGGCAAACTTTCCATTTACCAGGGGTGAATTAATTCAAGTCACCGAGCCCCCTCAAGGAAGCCTGTGTTTAATTCCCCTCTGTATAAATGGAAGTTTCATTAATTTCATCAGTCATCTAGTGTGTAACATAACTGCTTCCTGTTTAAGCTACAGAATAATAGATATCGTCAGGGCCACATTTGCCCTGCTTTAAGGTGACTGCCCTCAAACCTCAGAGTGCAGCAGAATCACCTGGGAGGTTGTAAAGAATGCTGAGACCAGGTCTGCCCCCTACCCTGGACACCGCCACCTTCATTCACTAGCTCTGGGGTGGGCCCAGGAATCTGCATTTTAGCAATGTTTCCCCTTTCCCCCTAACCAGGGGATCAGAGGCAGGTGATCTGCTCACCACCCTTGGACAGATAGTGCTCTGGAGTCTCTGACTGTCCTTTTCAGGCTGATTTGTGGCTCACTTTTGGCATGCCCACTCAGCACGAACTCTCGGTGGCCTTTTTGCTATTTCTTTGGTTCTTGCCTGGTCAGCCACGGTTTGTATCTTATGTTTACATACCTCGACAGGGAGTGTAAATCTGCCTACTATTTCTTAGTCATTAATTCCACTTCCCTTGTGGCATCACCGCTTGCAATAATGACATTCTTAGCTCAGTCTTTGAAGGGGAGAGGGGTGGGGGTGAGCCTTAGAGACCAAGGAATGACTGTCCCTGTAGATAAAATGTCCCAGCCCTCTGAGGCCCTCCTGAGCTGGCCCAGGCCCAGTCAAGCACCAATCTGCTTTGTTGTTTATGTTCTGAAAATAAAATGCGTTTTTCATGGCAGGAGAGAAATCGATATAATCACAGGAATCCTCATCTCTTTAATGGAGAATTTTGAGAAATAGAGGTTTGAGAACCAAGTTACAGAGGCTTAAATTTTCAGAACCTCTGATAAGATTGAAGGGCTGATGGGGGCTAGTGAGGGGATGTCACTCTTTAAAGGAAAAGCTCCTAGCTACACATGCCGTGCTCCCTGACTTCCGTGCCTCGCGTCAGAGCCTGCTGATACAACTCTTGGCTTCCAATCCATTTCCTTCTGAAATACATTCATGTAGGACATGAACCAACAGGCCAAAGAGGAAGGGAAGAAGAGGCCCATGGGCCCCAGGCAGAGCTGGCTTGGTTCCCATGGGGCCCGTTGCATCATGGCAACTTGCTGGGGGGTTGTTCTGAGTTGGCCAGGCCCCTCCGTAAAGAGCTGGGGGTCATTTAATTAGGGGCTTTGTTTGCAAGATGGGTGACATCACCGTGGTGACTGTCGTTGGGCAGAGCCTTTCTGAATGAAAGCCACTTGGCGATCCTGGGAGCTTTGGACCGGTGTGGCCTCGGTGGGGCCGTGCCTTGCCCCACACTCTGTCCATCTCCCAGGCAGGAGCAGGAGCCCTTTACCCTAGCTTCCAGCTGGGCTTGGCTGCCTGCTCCTGCTGCAGGTGGCCTTTGGGCTCCTAGGTAAGAAGAGATCCCCTGTGCTGCCTCTGACTTCGTGCCCTGCAGCTCCTGTGGAACGTGCCTGGGTATGAGATCACACCTTGTGAATGGCAGGGAAGTTGCCAGCTCGTGTTGCTGGGATTAGGATGCAAACTTGTTCTCACTAAGCGATGCTAATGCCATATTTATGACTGTGTTTCTTCCCTGCTGCTCAGCCCTCCAGTCCCTCCTTTTGGGACCTCACATATGACCCTGTAAAACTTCATCTGCTTGGAGGGGGGTCCATCTCACTAGGTTTAGGGACCCTTTCTGATCCTACAGGAGATTCTGTTCCCTGTGATGTTTTCTGTTCATCCCGACTTTATTCATAGCCTTAAAAGTCAGCAGCCTCTGGGCTCAAATTCTAGCTCCACTTTTTTTTTTTAAACAAACTATGTAACTTTGGGAAATATTTATCTTTCCTGGCTTCAATGTTCTCATCTGCAAAATGGGATTGTAGGTAGGCTTAAATGAGAAAGTCCGCTGGCACGTGGTTAACACCTAAGAAATACTAGTTATTGTTATTATTAAGAATATTGCCATTGATTAAAAAATGTTGAGACATCAGGGTCAAAGACAAAGCACTAAGACCTGGCTTAGTGTGGTCCCTGGGGCTGGCATCACCTGGGACCTTGCTGGAAATGCAGAATCCCAGGCTGGATCCCCAGACCTATGGATTCAGAATCTGCACTTTTACAAGATGCACAGGTGACTCCTATTTGAGAGGCATTTCAAGAATACTCCTTGAAGGCCAGCTTATATCAATGAATGAGCATGCAGGGAGATGGTTGCAAAAGGAGGAGGGCAGGGATTCTCTTGGTTAGAGCCTCGACAACATACCACCTGCCCAGACTCTCTGCCACGCCCCCAAGGCTGGTCCTACACTACACAGGCATCCTCTCGATAAGACACCAGGATACCCTGGGGCTGGCCAGATATTAATTTTAACCTGCTTTTGCCACTGTGCAAATGTGGGGAGGGGGAGGATATGTATAGTGGTGGAGGGGAGCTGAGAGACCTATGATATGATTTGCTGTGGGCTCATTACCCCTTAAATGTGGTTTATAATCACTGCCATTCAGTGAATACTGTGCGCTGGGGCCTTTACTTACCTAGTTTCCACTCCTCACAACAACCCCAAGAAACAGGATTTTCTAACCCCATTTTACAGGTGAGGAAACTGTGACCTGGGAAGTTAGGGCTTGCCTGAGGTTACCCAGCCGATGACAGTCTGAGCATGTACTCTTCCACTCTGCATCCCCCAGCCCTTCCTAGGTCACCAAGCTCTGAACACCCACAGCAGCGAATGTGGGAGAGGATGCCCAGCAGGCCGCAGAGCAGGTGGTTTTTGGTGATTATTCAAAAAAGGAAAAACCTCCAACCCTCAAGAGGAGGCTGTGCCTGAGTTTGCTTCTGAAACAGGCAGGCACTACAGGGCAGGATTCACAGGTTCTTCACCAAACCTGCTGCTGCAGAAGGTTTAAACATTAAACCATAGGGTGGCCTTATTTAAAAGCAGACCGTTTTATAAGGCACACGGTGCTGTCTAGACTTGAGAACATTTATGAACGTGGCTGTACTGTGAGTCGGGCTCAAACACCTGAGTTCCCTCCTCCTTGCAGGCTCTCTGACTTGTGCAGGAACAAATGGGATTTTTGGGGGTGAAGGGTGTGTGATTTCAGACGTTTGGGAATCTCTTCCTACTGGGCCCCTTCCTTACCTCTGTGTTTCTTTGTAGATGTGAGAATTGAGGAAAACTGGAGAGGAGTTTTCCTCTGCAATGCCGGGCATGTCTGTGCATTTCTTTGGTAGCCCTGGCCATGAGGGTAATTATGTAATTACTGGTGTGAGTTTTGCTTATTGCCCGTACCCTCCCCACCCCACCTCCCACCTTGAGGGCTGGAGCAGTCGCGCTGGCTCCCTCCTGTGTAGCCTGGTACATGGTAGGTTTTCAAAAAGAACAAGTGGATGAACAGCCAAATTTCATATAGGCTGAAGTGTGAATATCTTGAGGCTGACTTTTGATTTTAAGTAGAAACATATTTGTGCCCTGTTCAGCTGAATGGTCAAAGGAGGCAGTGTGGGAGTGGGTAGAGAAATGGTCCTGGGATTGCTTTTTGGGTTCAAGGTGTTCATCCTCCTGTCTGGTTTGGACTCAGGAGCCCTGCTGATAATGGTGTGTGACCAGCTGATCTGATCTTCCTGATTTCAGGTGAGGTTGCAATGTGAAGACCCAGGATGGAGATGCTCTTGTTCTTTATGTACTTTGGAAACATGTCCCTAAGACCTCCAGTGACTGTCCCTTGAGGAGCCAGGAGAAATTCAAGTTTGCTCTGAAAAAGAAAGGAAGAAAGGAAGTTTGTACTTATAGAACACTCACTCTGGGTTAAAAAAGACTGACACTTATTGAGCAGTGACCCCCTGGCCCAGGCGTATTCTTGAGCACCTGACATGTAATCCTCACCAGGACCTCTGAGGCAGGTACTATTATTTCTCTACTAGATGAATGAGAAAACTGGTGCACAGAGAGGTTATGTAACCTGCCCAGGGTCACACAGCTAGAGAGTGGCTTTAGCCTGGACTTAGAGCCATGTTCCTAAGCATTATGCAGTACTGTCTGTGCACTGGCTCAGTGTATCCTTCAACTTCCTCAAGCAGACACTCTTACAGGAGCTGCATTTAGAGATTTTCTTTTTTTTCTTAACAACCCTCAAGCAATATGACAACCATTCTTAGCTCCCTGGGTCCTACAAAAACAGGCTAAATATGCAGCTAATAAAGCAGTTGGTGTGAGATGCTCCAGAGAAGATAAAATGGGAAGGGTATAGAGAGAGGGAGGTGGCCATAAGGGTGGCCTTATCAGCTAGAGGGGTCAGGAAGGGTCTCCCTAAGAGGGTGCTGTGAAGCTGAGGCTTGAATGAGAAAGGTGCAAAGATCCCCGGTGTGTAAAGCATTCAGCATGGTGTCTGCTCCATCTATTAAGTGGCTAATGAATGCTGGCCATTATTATTAGTAGCAGTATTGTTTTTTTGTCTTGTCATTCACTGGCTGTCAGGACCTTGGATGGGTCTGCCACCACTCTGGGAGTAGAGCTGAATGTCTTCCCTCCAGCCTTGGCAGGTGCACAGATGAAAGTGATTTCTAGCATTTGTCTCCTCCTGACTTCCTGTCACCCCTTTGAAATAGGGGAGCAGAATGCACCCTCTTTTACATTTTCAGTGGAAAACTCATTGTAGGAAAAGGGAACATTTTTGTGGAGAGACAGCCACAATGCTTATTAACATTTATGGAACCCTTTTAGTTTCCTCAGTGCTGAGCACGGCTTGATGAGAATGTGGGCACTTTCCTTTTCACACCCAGCTGAAAGCATCCCCTGGCGATTGCACCGTGGGACCCTCCGCCTCGCTGGACTGTTAGGGGGGAATCAGCAAGTGGGCTTATTTTCTTGCCCTTTAGAATGTTGCTACCCTCCTCTGACCCTGCATGGTGAAGAATTTATGCCTATTGTAACTTGACAATAGAGCCTCCTTGAGGCCAAGTTCAGCTTGCTGCATAATCAAAGGGGTGGTTTCTACCCTTGACCATCTTTAGCTTATGGAGGAATGTAGGAGTTGTTCCAGCAGCCACCCACACCCTCCACAGCCTGTGTGTGTTCACTGTCTGCTTCCTTCCAGAACAAGGTCCCAGGATTACAGCCCTTCCTCAGATAAAATAAAGCCATCCAGTCATATCTTTACATTTGACGTAAGCGAAGGGAAGTTTTTCTTGCCATATACTGAATGGGGCTGTCGTGAGGACTTGGGGTAGCTCTGAGTCCGGCTCTCTGCTGAAAAGGGGCCTTTAAGCTGGGAGGCTCATTCATCTCCATGCAGCCTCCTTCTATCCAGCCATGGGTCCACCCACGGTCGAAGGGAGGTGGAGCCTGCCCCTGGGTTTACAGCAGGGCCTCCTGTGTTTGATATTTGTTTATCTATTTCTCTATTGCCTGTGTAGATAGATGTTAAAGAAATTCTGAATCTTCTTCCCATTATGCTTGTCTTGGCAGTATTATTTAACTGGGGTGGTTCCCACATTTTTTGCCCCAGTTCTGCTACCACTTCTCTGGTCTGAGCTTGCATCAGTTAATAACATCAACCCTCCCCTCCCTTTAGCTTCCCTCCTTTCCTTCATCTTTCCTTCCTTTTTTATCTACCTGCCTGCCTGTCTACACTAAATGTTTTCTCGAGTCTACCATATGCCAAGCATGGTGTTAAGGACTGGAGTTAAAAAAAAGCAGTGAATAAGATCCCTACCAGTGTAGAGTCAAGTAAAGACACAAATGCTGACTTAATCACAACTGGGATAAGGAGACTGCAAAGGAGAAATCCAGGGAGCTGCTAGTCAGACATAACCTGTCTTTTGGGAGGTCAGCACATAGCGAAAACAGTCATAACAGCTACCCAGTTCTTGTTGAGTCATAGACGGACTGTTGTATTTTAGAAATGTTTCCATTTGTAGTGCTTGGTGGAGAGCTGGTGCAAGTCAGAAGTAGCACGTGCTCCCAGAAGTGAATATATCCCTGCTGAGGCTGGCTGGGGTTGACTGTGTGATAGGCAAGGTGTAGCCGTGGGTTGCTGATAACGAGGACTTTCTTTGCTCCAGATAACTCTATGCCCTTATAATCCAGAAGGATGGTTTAGCTGCCTTTCCCCTAGGAAAGTTTACCTGACCTCCACTGATGAGAGTCGAGGTCACAAGAGGACCAGCCTGGAAGGGAACCGGGCAGGCTTTCTGATCCGGCAGCACATTGATTGGTGGGCTTCTTTGTTACCCATGGATGCTCCTTCCTCAAGTAGTTTTTGGCCCGCTTAGAGCCAATCTGATTAAGTTACCAACCAGCTTGTTTATGAGCAAAGATGAATCCATTGGCAAACACGCTTTTCCTTATTAGGTTCCTGTTGTCATTCATTGCCTTTTTCTTGGTGTGTTTCTTTTGAGTAATTGCTCTGTGTGTTGGCCCTAGCAGGTCTCTGCAGTTTGGATTTGCAACTTTGGCACTGAGCTTTGGAAACTGACAGGGGTCGGGCAGGGAGATGAGCTGTCACTTGCTTTGTTTTACCCTGATTTGTCTCCAGAAGAGCCCTCTAGTCATACCATGTGCTATTGAAGGTGCCTTGAGCAAGAGGAAGGATGTAGGAAGGAATTCGCTTCTGAGCCCTTGCGTAAACACAGCATAGCCTGGAGTCTTAAAAACCAAGGCTTGAGGCAGAGCTGGCCTTGAGGTTGGCCAGGCAGTAATGATTCTTTATAGCCACCGCTGTGGCAGCTGCACAGTGGAGCTGAGTGGTAACCAGTTTCACCTAACCATGTTTAATCATCAATACCCTGTAAACTGAACTTGCCTTTTTTCTTTTTTCAAAGCATCAGGGTTCCTCGAGTAAATGACTCTGGCCGTGTTAAGCAGCCTCTGCTTTATGAAAAAAACAAAAACAAAACAAAACAAGAACAAAAACAAAAACCACCATCACAAATCCCAGGCTGTTAAAACCTGATGTTTTCTGTTGCCGGGAGAAGAATGTTTTTGCTATATATGAAAGACATGACAGGGGGCTTTTCCAAGCTTTGTTTTGGTTATTGTCGGTTCTGCCAACAAGTAACATCTGTATTTATTTTCCAAACTCCCCCAATGGCTGATTTGCATCTGTTTAGTTCTCTGAATAACATTTCATTTCCTGACTTTATAGGTTGCTATAAAATCCATTCGTAAGGACAAAATTAAGGATGAACAAGACATGGTTCACATCAGACGAGAGATTGAGATCATGTCATCTCTCAACCATCCTCATATCATCAGTATTTATGAAGGTCAGTGATTTTTTTTTTCACCCCCGTATCAGTTACCATTTCTCATACCATGGGGCCTGCCAAGACTTTGAGATAATTGCCCTTCTGGGCAGAAGCCAAGTATTTTTCCTCATGATGCAAAAATAGTCCGGTGTTATCTCTTACTTGGTTACCTTGAACACAACCAGACACATGAGTGCAGCTCATTTTGGTCATAAAATATCTCTGGCAGATGCCTTATTCTGTCTTCTTAATTCCTTGGCAGTTGCTAAGCAACCCACCTTATTGAAAGGCAGTCTGTGAGACAGCCCTGGTTTCTGAAAAATGACAGTTTGCTGGGTGACCAAATAACAGTGGATACGTTGTAAATGTCATTCCCCAAAGTCAGTCGCTTTGCCGGTGGTATGGAGTTATTCAAAGTTGGGTTCTTTGAGTTAGAAATTAACCCTGAGCAGGTCCAGTAAGCACCAAGAAAGAGGGTTGGTGCAGCAGATGCCTTATAAATGGAGCCCAAATTGTGTTGGTGTTTGCCAAAGAGCAGGGTGGGGAAAAGCTTATACAAATGCTCAGGCTTCAATTCAACTCTTTGGTCCTTCATGAGAAGAAATGGAGAGAATAAACCGCCTACAGACTATCATTTATTTTTTAAGACCCTATAAATAAATTACACAGCAGTATGTGTTTATTGTAGAAATGATTGAAATAGAAATGTTAAAATTAAAAAATAATTTTTGTCCTAACTCCCAATTTGGTAAATAGCTTTCTTTCCATAGCTCTGTTTTTATCTATTTCTCTATATCTGTTTGTGGGTTTTGTCCAGTTAGATCATGCTATTTAAACTATTTTTTAGCTTGATTATTTTTTCATTTGTTGTCTCATGCATCTTTTCTGTATCAATAAATATTCCCCTGTAAAGACCTTTGAAAAGGTTTTATAGCATTCTGTTTATGGACATACCATAATTTATTGAATCTAATTTCTTTTGCCAAACACTTAAGTTGTTCCAAATTTCTGGTTATTGTAAACAGGTCTTCACAACTCTCCTTGTGCATCATTTTGACATTCATTTCTGATTATTTTCTTATGAAAATTTCCCAATTTTGGTTTTACTGAGTCAGAGTGTTTCCCTAGAATATTTAAAAATACATGACTGAGTCAGAAAAATAAACTTATTGCCAGGTGCGATGGCTTATGCCTGTGATCCTGGCACTTTGGGAGGCTGAGGCAGGCAGATGACTTGAGGTCAGGAATTTGAGACCCGCCTGGCCAACATGGCGAAACCTGTCTCTACTAAAAATGCAAAAAGTAACCAGGCATGGTGGCGCGTACCTGTAGTCCCAGCTACTCAGGAGGCTGAGGCACGAGAATCACTTGAGCTAGGGAGATAGAGGTGGCAGTGAGCTGAGACTGTGCCACTGCACTCCAGCCTGGGTAACAGAGTGAGACTCTGTTTAACAAAAAAAAAAAAAAAGGAAAAATGAACTTATTTTTAATTTCTGGTCTGATTGTAAAAAGTTATCAGGTAGGGCTAAAAGGAAACCAACAGTGGTGCTCCTAAAGTTTTTCTGACAGTTTTCATTTTTCATCTGGTTCCCTGATCTTTTGTTGCCATTCTTTTTTTCTGCTGCTTCTATTTTTGCCTCTTATCTAGAAGTAAATGTTGGTAATATATTTCTTTTATCCTGGTCATTTGAAGGCTCATTTTTGGAGCCCTTGGTGATAGGATTTTTAAGGGAAATTTTAATCCATTCCATCTTTTATTTATGCCACAAACACCTCTTACAGTGCTTCTCAAGCTTACAGTGCTTCCCTAGGCCAGTGGCATCAGTGTCACTTGAGATTATTAGAAGTGCAGATTCTCAGGCTTCACCCAGGACCTGCTGAATCTGAAACTCTCTGGGTGGGGCTCAGCAATCTGTGTTTGAATAAGTTTGAGAACCACTAGTCTACTGAGTGTCTACTTCTTGTCAAGCACTCTGTTCAATGAGGTTAGAAATTTAAAAGCTGAATGTGATATGGACCACACACTCAAGAAGCAACATGGATCCCACACTCAGGAAGCAATACAGGTCGGACACAGTGGCTCATGCCTGTAATCCCAGCACTTTGAGAGGCCGAGGCAGGAGGATCACTTGAGGTCAGGAGTTTGAGACCAGCCTGGCCAACATGGTGAAACCCTATCTCTCCTAAAAATACAAAAATTACCTGAGTGTGGTGGCATGTGCCTGTAATCCCAGCTATTTGGAAGGCTGAGACAGGAGAATAACTTGAACCCGGGAGGCAGAGGTTGCAGTGAGCTGAGATTGTGCCATTGCATTCCAGCCTGGGTGACCAAGTGAGACTCTGTCAAAAAAAAAAAAAAAAAAAAAAGCAATACAAGACAGTGTGGAAAAAGTGCTATGTAGATGTAGTTTGTTCTCATGCTGCTGTAAAGAACTGTCCAAGAGTGGGTAATTTATAAAGGAAAGAGATTTAATTGACTCAACAGTTCTGCAAGGCTGGGGAGGCCTCAGGAAACTTACAATCATGGTGGAAGGGGAAGCAAACATGTCCTTCTTCACATGGACGGAGGAAGGATAAGTGCCAAGCAAAAGGGGGAAAAGCCCCTTATAGAATCATCAGATCTTGTGAGAACTTACTCACTATCACGAGAACAGCATGAGGGTAACTGCCCCCATGATTAAATTACCTCCCTCCGGGTCTCTCCCACAACACGTAGGGATTATGGAAACTGCAATTCAAGATGAGATTTGGGTGGGGAGACAGCCAAAGCATATCAGTAGACATGTAAGCAGTATATTTTGGTACCATGTTCTGGAAGCTTGGGGGCTGGAAGTTTTCATGGAGGTGTATGGCATTTGGGCTGGGCCTTGAAGGAATTTTTTGATGGGGGAAGAATTGGGGAAAATAGAATTCCAGGCTGATAAGATAAAATCTGAATATGCCTGGTGAATGAGGGGAAGTTTTAGAAGTTAGAAGTGAGTAGAGACACAGACACAACGTGGAAGTGAGTTTTGTTAAGCTCCATAGGCCATGGTGAAGGATTGACCTGTATGGTGTGGACCCATATGGTCCTGTGGCCTGTGAACACTATTGTGATTTGGGATTTCTTGGCCCAGAGTAGAAGGCAAAGAGAGTGCATTCCCAGCATGAAGGTTCCGGGTTCTTTATTTGAGAGGCAGTGTGTGGTCGCTGGCATCCCACATGGAGAAACCCGACTTCTTTACCAGCACCATGCCCTCTATGGCCTTGGGAATCAGACAGGACTAATGGAGAACAGGAAACCATCCCTCTGCCAAAGAGAAGATCAGAGACAAACCTTAATGGAAGAATACTCAGTTACCAACGTGAAGTTGGCCTCAGTAGAGCCCGGGCTGGAGGCTTTAAGGAGAAGAGAAGCCCCCAAAGCTCTTGCTTGTCACTTTAAAGATGCATAGCAGTGCGAATGGAAGTTCTTTAGGTTACTAGAAATAATTTCTATCAAGGCCTCAGGAGGGAACCGGGGCTTCAGTTGGTGAAACCCTTAGGACAGGTTTTAGAGAGTTGGGGAAGACTTGAGGTCTCACATCAGGAGGTCTTCAGTTTCAGTCCCCAGTCCTCCACTGTGATCTAGGTACAACACTTGGGGTAAGATGGTAGGCTTCTCAGTGCCTCAGTAATCACATCTATAAAATGGGGATGACCATTCTAGCTCTGTCATGGGGTTTTCAACAGGATTAAATGGCATGATACATGTATCCGGTAAGCTCAAAAAAAGAGATAATTATTATGAGAACACTGTAATCATCACAAATAGTTCATAACATGGGGTCCATTGACAAGGGTATTTCATGGATGAGCTGCAGGGATCTGTGAATCCCTTGGAATAGTATGTAACTATGTTGTCCAACACAAAAGCCACTAGCCACAGGTGGATATTTAAATGGAAAATAATTAAAACAAAATAATTTAAAATTCATTTCCCCAGTCACACTAGCCATGTTTCATGTGCTCAGTAGCCACAGGAGGCTAGTGGCGACCGTATGGGACAGCATAGCTACAGAACATTTTCATCCTCATAGAAAGTTCTGCTGGACAGTGCTGCTCTATAATGTTTTATGTGTTGTGTGCATGAGTTACTTTTTTCTGAGAGAGGGTATGTAGCTTTCATCAGACTCTCAAAGGCATTCCTGACCTCAAGTAGGTTAACGAGAACCCAGTGCCTCCAAGTGTTTTGTGACCTGCAGGGTATCATGCAAATAAAAGGTGTTGTTTTTATCCAGAAAACTCCCGGGGTCTTACATGTGTCCTTTTTCTTTCTTTTAATTTCTTAGAGCTCTCCAGTTTCTGTTCTGTTCCCTTTCCCTTCTCCCACGCAAGTTCTGTTTCTCCCACATCCACTAAATAACTGTGGAGGAGGGCAGCTCCCCTCCCTTCCCTGGGGGTTGGGAGCAGGAGATTGCCAAGGCTGTATTCCAGCTCCTGCACCTCTCACTGGGAACCACAGTCCCAGGATCCCATGCCTTTATCTGCTTTCTTGCCCAATAGGACCCAAAGATCCAGCTCTGAAAGTGAAGTTAGACATCCTGTCATCTGTAGAACTCTTCATAGTTTACAAACATCTCCCACATCTGGTCTCATTTTATCCCCACAGCAAACCTGTGAGGTGGGCAGGCCAGGGATTCCCATTTTGCAGTTGTGGAAACTGAGGCTCTAGAAGGTTTAATGACTTGCTGGGTGTGTTAGTTTGTTAGGGCTGTTATAAGAAAATACCATAGACTGGTGACTTAAGCAACAAAAATGTATTTTCTCACAATTCTGGAGGCTGGAAGTCTGAGATCAAAGTTAATTCTTTCTGAGGGTGGTGAGGGAAGGATCTGTTCCAGGCCTCCCTCCTTGACTTATAGATGGCCGACTTCTAACTATGTCTTCATACCTCTTACCACCACATGTGTCTGTGTCCAAATTTCCTCTTCTCATGAGAACACCAGTCATATTGGATTTGGGCCTGTGCTAAGGACCTCATTTTAACTTATCTCCGTAAAGACTCTGTGTCCAAATAGGGTCACATTCTGAAGTATTCGGTGTACTCAATGCCTGAGTTTTTGCGGGGATGCAATTCAGCTCTTCATGCTGGGTGTCACGGCTACGTGATGGGTCTCCTGGTCCCCTTTGTTTTCTTGCTCTGCCTTGTCTCATCCCTGTATTTCTGATCCTGTGTCTTCTTTTGCTGGCTCTGCAGGCCACCTCAGCCTGGCCTTTTCCATTCTGCCCCTGCCTGCCCCTGCTGCAACCTGGAGGTGTGGTAGGGGCAAGAAGGGTGGCAACAGTGGTGGTGGGACCCGAGTCTGTGAGCCCATCTGCTGGTCTCCCTGCTACTCACAGAATGAGAGGGGAACCTTCTCTCCGAAAGCCGATTGGTTGACAGGCCAATCAAGAGCCTTAGCTTGGTGCAGAAATGCATTAATTTGCTTAGAAAGAAATGGATGCTAAGGCACCAAGTGGCTATTCGGATACCAGCCAAAGGAGTAGAAGCTGTAAAAGAACTTGCCAATGTCTTCTTTAGCAAAGATCTTTATGATTAAAATAAAGAGCCAAATGTGCACACACATAGTGACAGCAGCAACAACAACATCTACAAAACAACAATAGCAACATGACAACGCAATGATGTGCCTAACCCTGTATGTTTAGAAAGTGTGGGTTTTAAT
Source organism: Macaca thibetana thibetana (assembly GCF_024542745.1). Lineage (NCBI taxonomy): Eukaryota > Metazoa > Chordata > Mammalia > Primates > Cercopithecidae > Macaca > Macaca thibetana. The sequence continues at coordinate 102,307,271 of NC_065588.1, read as the reverse complement.
GAAAGGGAGCCATCATCTTGAGCTGTACTCACCGGTGATATTGAAATACCAGTTCTAGAGAAAACGTGACTTATTCATTAATAAAAATGCTAATAAAGTGCTTACTATGTGCCAGGCCCTATTCTAGGCACTAGGAATACAGGGGCCAACAAAACAAGCTCCTGTCCTTCTTGGAGCTGCCATTCAAGGAGAGGAGATGGAGAGTCAACAAAGTGAACAGACTAGGCGGTCCCTTTCGAACTGAGTCTTGAGCTGAAAGACTTTTGAGTAAGTGGTTATTGAGTGAAGACCTGAATGAAGCAGAGACTAAGCCCTTCAGAGTCCTGGGAATTCCATACAAAGGGAACAGCATGCGCAAATGCTCAGAGGAGAGAAGGCACTGGTATGGGTAGAAGGGACAAAGGATCTGGGAGGTTTGCAGGGGTGAGGAGGAGGGTAACAGGAGAAGGAGGTGGAGAAGGCTAGATCTGGACCACACTGGCCAGAGGAAGGAGTGTGGATTCTTTATAAGGAATGATGGGAAACTGCTAGAAAGGAGGAAGTAGTGTTTTTTGATTTACATTTTAAAATAATACTAAGGCCGGGCGTGGTGGCTCACGCCGGTAATCCCAGCACTCTGGGAGGTCATGTTGCTAGAGATGGGGTTTCATCATGTTGCCCAGGCTGGTCTCGAACTCTTGAGCTCAAGTGAGGTATTTTTGGTGGATCCTCTGGCCTCACTTGAGCTCAAGAGTTTGAGACCAGCCTGGGCAACATGGTAAAACCCCGTCTCTACCAAAAATACAAAAAATTAGCTGGATGTGGCGGCACATGCCTGTAGTCCCAGCTACTCAGGAGGTTAAGGTGGGAGAATCGCTTGAACCTGGGAGGCAGAGGTTTCAGTGAAGAGCCAAGTTTGTGCCACTGCATTCCAGCCTGGGTGACAGAGTGAGACCCTATCTCACAAAAACAAATAAAATAAAATAGTACTAGTAATAGCAAGGAGTTATTGAGTGTTTACCTTGGGCTAGGAGGTGTGCATGTACTATCTCGTTTAACCCTTGTATCTGGGAAATATGAAATGTTAAGATCCCTATTTTTTGGTAAGGAAAATTCAGCTTTAGGGGCAAAGTCCATTTTCTAAGGTTACCAACTAATAAGTGGTGGATCCGAGAGTTGAACCCAGGCAGCGACACTCAGAACTCGGTGCTCCCGATACTAACCAGGTCATTTGGTGGTCTGCAGAGACCGCTAATTGGAAGGAAGTATTATTCTAGACCCTGTGATATGGAGAATTCCCAGTCTTCATAGAGGTTGCAGTCTTACATATCTGACAGCATTAAATCCTAGCTTTGTAGGCATTTTAGAAAATACTTCTGCCGGCATCTGAGGAAGAAGGTTGGGGTTCAATTATGTTAAACTCATAGGTCAAGTGTTTTCTAAACTGCAGAACACCATGAAAATTTGATTTTTATATAATCACAATACCCACAGGCCTGTGAAATCTGTGACTTCACTGAAGCAACTCTGCTGCTCACCAAATCTCAAAAATAATTCCTTTCAAATGTATCTTTCTTGAACCAAACCCTGGGGTTAACTCTCCTATTGACCCGTGGGTGAAGGTGATTAACCCTCAAATTTGTCAACTCTGTGTAAATACAAACATAACTGCCTTCTAATGCTAAGTAAATAAAAGAGGATAGACCTACGCTTTTCAGTGTGTGATACCGAGGGGAGCCTAATCAAGAGAAAAGAAAGAAATCTCTGGCACCATCTCAAAGAGGGACCCCTGTTTCCAGTCAAAGGAATTCCATTCTCTCAGCAGGGAGGTAATTGACAATATGGAAAAAACAGCTGAAAAGGAAGTACCCACTGGAGCTTTCAACTGGGTTGCCTAGGATGGAAGAGATAAAAACAGCTTTTGCCTGAGGTTCTGATTTCAGGACCGAAGTTCAAACATCAAAGGCATGCTGTCTCACCCCCACTTCCCCTTTGAAAGCCTAGGAGACCCGATCTGCAAAACCACTGAGAACAAACATCTTTAGCATCCCATCTGGTAACAGTCCGGTATATAAAATTGAAAAGGTGGGTGGAGGGGTGGGGGAGATTTGGCCTGTGACTTCCCTTTGACACCCTTGGTTTTGGTTTCTGGAAATCTCTCCTCTTGGCCATGCAAGATTGCATCTCTTTATGGGTTCTTTGCATTGTGATACGCTGGAACTGGCCAACCCTTTCATCACTTCTCCTATTTTAGGTAAGGGTGATCCTGGGTTTCTGGGACAAAGTTGGAAGCCTCTTTGGCATTTGTTAACTGTGATCTCTTATCCGTTGGAAGTGTTTCTCCAACTTGAAAAGAAACGAAATAGACAAACACGTCCTTTGATAAGCATTTGAATCTCATGCCCCCACCCTGTGAGCCTTAAGCATCCTGCCCATGAGAAGATAAGTTATAACAAGTCTGTATTCTCAAATATTCTCTGAATTCCCACCATGAAGACACTTTGGATGAGTGCACTATCAGTTAAAAGCTCCTCTCATCTTACTAGAGAAATTGCACTACAATATGCTTTTGCAAGCTACCTGTGCTCCCTGAGGTTTGGATAGGTCTTTCTAGGGGGAGATATCACTCTTGGCGAAAATCACTGCTCTAAAAATCCAGAGAAGCAGAAGAGAAATCAAGAGACAGGGGCTGTGGAAAAGCCTGTATTCCTTATTGTACACGGCATTGCCCCCACCCCCCACTCTGACCTCCAGCTTGTGGCCAGGGGCAGTGGAGCTTGTGTAAGATGTTTCCGCAGACCCCAGCACAGGTCCTGGAATCAGAAAGTGTTGCTGCTCCATCCTGTGCCCCTGGAAAATCACCTCTTGAGAATGGCAGGACCCTGGTAAACTGCTTAATAATGCATTTAAGCAGCAGTTCTCAAAGGGCAGTCTCGGACCAGCTGGAGTGTGCCCCAGACCTGCTGAACTGGAAATGCTGAGGGTGGGTTCCAGCACCCAGAGTAATCATTAGCCCTCCAGGTGGCTCTGATGTACACCCAAATTTGACAACCCCACTGTGCTAGAAAAACCCCTCCATAGAAGGTTAGAAGCAAAACCTTCCAAATAATTGATTCTTGTTTCCTTAGAAACAAAAGCAGGGCTGTATTTCTAGCATCAGTTATTTGGAAATACTTACAAGCAGTTTATGTTTCTCTTCTCAGACACAACTGTGCTACTCCAGGGTTCTCAGCCAGGAAGATTTGCAGGCAGGTCCTGATTTAGTTTGTTTTGAAGGCAGAGAGTGGCTGAATTGATCTAACAAGATCAATGATGCTTAACATTACCCACTGTTCTCATTCATTCCTTTGCTTATTTAGTCTTTGAATCATTCATGTGTTTTACAAAAATGTATTGAGCACTTTTGTTCCAGGTACTGTTCTATTAACACTTTTGTTTCGGGTACCATTCATTAAAGTAATGGTGAAAACCGCAATCACTTCTGCACCAACCTAATAGTAGGGCAAGAGTGTAAATTTGTCATCCACGTAGGCTGGGATTCGAATGAGCCAATGGCACTGCCAGTTACTGCTGTGTGACCTTGGGCTAGTGACTAAGCTTTCTGAGGCTGTTTCCCTGTCTATAAAATGGGACCAGTAGCTAGCTACTCTATAGATAATGTAGGATTAAATGAGCTAGTGAATAAAATTGCTAAGCACCGTGCCAGGACCATGCTCAAGAAATGGAATTGATTATTCCTGATGTCATATCTAGGGATCAGTGAGATGTCCTTTCTGGCTGGGGTAGAAACTTCTGTTGGGAGGTTGGAGAAGAGAAGAAGATTGAGGCCAGCTTGCCTGTCAGTGATTCTGAACGATGGAGGCATATTAAAATCTCATGAGGAGTTTGTAAAAAATGCTGATGCCTGGGTCTCACCTGCAAATATTCCAGTGTAATTGACCAGGCTGAGAAATACAGGCTTACTCCTACAACAAAGAGAAAATGAGCCCTGCTCTGGAAACGTGTCTTGGTCTGATCACTTATCATCAGTGAATTCCAGGGAAGAACGTGTGTCTGGCGGCAGTCACCAGTGAGCAGTGAGTGATACGTTCGGGCTTGGGTGTACTTAGCTGTTGGGTTGCTGCCCTCATCAGAGACTCAGAGCCCCATGAAACGGTTTGTTGAACTTGGCAAAGTAGTGTATTATGCTTGTGTTTACTCTTTTGAACCCATGGCAAATCATTGAGCATTTTAACACACTCCCTCTGCTGCCAGATTCACAAGTTCCACATGAAGTCCCTGCAGACTGGATCCGAACTGAGGACTCGCCCCTGTTCGTAACACAGCCCCGGAGCGTTCTCTTCACGTGTAATCATGTGAACGAGCGCTTCAGCTGTGAGCCTGTCCAGCCATGTTTCTAATGAGTTTCCTATTAAGTTAGCTATTTGACCTTCAAGTTATTACTTTCATTGTTTTCTTTTGATTACACCCAAGTCATTTTTCTAGAGGCTGGAGATCAGAAACAAAACAGCTACAAACTAACGCTACTCCCAGGCTGTCCTGCCTCGCCCTCCTGGGTTTCCTGGAATTCAGTATTTTCCAGTGCCTTAAATAATGCCACTTATACTTGACACTAATGTTTAAAGAAAAAAAAAAAAAAACCAACTCTATTGCCCTTTACTATGGAGTCTTTCGGAATGAACTGGGATAGCTTTCTTAATTTGCACAGACAGTCACCAGCATGCATTTGGGAAGGCTCACAGAGCACAGAAGAGGGGCCTCCACAATGGCCATGTACAACAGCGGGGATTTGGATATTGAAAGGGGGGTCAGATTAGATGAACTGTAACTTTTAACCTACAGAGTCTGGGATTTTTTTTGATTTGGGGAATTTGTGCTCCCCGCCATGACTTCTGACAGCAGGTGCCTCTAGTAGGTATGGCTCAGAGATTGACACCCATGCTTGGAATGGCCCTAGGCACCAAAGAATGGAAGAGAGCTAGGTTTGCCTTCACCTCAGCTTTTACTGGGGGGCACTCGAATCCTCCGATGTCTTTAAGTGTTCATTCACTATTTCTGCCATTCCTCCACCTCCAGCCCATCACACACATACCTCAAGGGCACGAATGCAGCCTTGGGTGTGGACTCTGCCACTGCATACCCATAATTCTGGATTTGATGTCTTCCTTAGTTCCCATTTGCTGCTGAATCGGAACAGCTAACACTTCTGCTTACACTTGCTGCCGTGTGGTGTGATAATACTTACTATGAGGCATAAGGTAGAGGCTTCGTTTTAGCAGAGGAAGAGCCTGCGGTACAGAAAGGCTAAGTAACTTGCCAAGGTCACCCAACTGGGAAGTGGCTGGAGCCAGAGGTGTGATGACCACGGGCCTGGCCTTTCCACTTTGGTGAGGTGGTGAGGGTGAGATGAACCCCTGTATCAAAGCCCTCTGCCAAGGTTTCCAGGGGTGGAAGACTAAGGCTCTCTTCACAAAGGTATTTCTATCCCCATCACTGCCAGAACTGGGGAGCATGCTTTTTCAGAAGTTCACGGCATCAAGTACAAGAACCCTTGCTTCTTTCTGGGGGTAGTTGTGAGAGGTTCTGATCAATTGCCGGGGCTTTCTACATTCAGGATTGTGTGAGTGAGTTGTGTTTTTTTTGAGAGAGAGAGAGAGAGAGAGAGAGAGTGGTGTGTGTGTGTTGTGTATGACACAAAGGCTGAGACAGAGCAATAGAGGGAATGATCAGGGAGGCTCTGGAGTGCGTGTGTGATATTGAGTGTGTATCATGAGCCTGTGGTGATGGCTGATAGAGCCCATTTCCACCTTAGGGTCTTTCTTGGTTTCTAGAAATGCTCCCCAGGGATGGTTGTGGAAGGAGGGTGGAGTCCAGTGGCTTGTCCAGCATGGTGTTGTCAAGTCCCCTCTCCCACACAACTTCTCTCTCTATCCTGACCACGTCCCCTGCCTTCCTAGCATTGGATATTGGGCCCCATTGGCACTATTAATCCTAGCAAGCATGGATGGGTCTTGGCAAGGCTTCTGCATTCCCTCTTCTGCAGGTGGCTTCTATACTTTCTTACCATTTCTTCTGCCTTCCGTGGAGTCCACGTCTGGCCGTGGGTGGCCTCGTTGGCTGTGGTTCTCTTCGGGCATGCCAGCCAACATCTAGAAAGAGTTTTGGTTCAAGAAAAGACAGTGAGTGAACAAAAAAGCCTTTTGTTATGCAAACCAGGAACTGCACTGAATCAACTCAGACCAATTTATTGACAGGGAGATGCCAGTTTACATTTCTCATCCTCACTGCTCTGGGCTTTCAGATTCAAGAGATCAGAGGACCATTTAGTGAAGCCGTGAGCCCACGAGGTGTTTGAAATTGACTTCTAGGGTGGAAAGTTTTGAAGAACGAATCTTGTATTGACTAAGTGACTCAGTTGGTTTGCAGACAGTCCTTTCAAAGAAAAGATCACTTCATTTTTGAAGTGAAAAATAAGCTACTTTCTGTGAGGATTGTCCTGACCTTTAATAAAAGAGCACCCATGAGGACTGGAAAGGTACTTTGGTCTGAGATTTTGGGAAAATGACAAAAACGCTGCTGCCTAGGGAGGCAGTGCCGTGGAAGAAATGGCAGCACCCTGGATGCCACCTAGGAGACGGAGCTGATAGAAGGCAAAGGTGTGAAGAGAATTCTCATGGGGCCACTCCTAGGCCCTAGGCCTTTTTTATTAAAATCAACAGATGGGCTGGGTGCAGAGACTCACACCTGTAATCCCAGCATTTTGGGAGGCCGAGGTGGGCCAATGGCTTGAGTTCAGATGTTTGAGAGCAGCCTGGGCAACATGGCAAAACCGAGTCTCCAGCAAAAAAAAAAAAAAAAAAAGATAGTAATAATAAATAAATAAATAATAAAAAAATTACAAAGATTAGCCAGGAGTGGTGGTGTGTGCCTGTGGTCTTAGCTACTTGGGAGACTGAGACAGGAGGATCACTTAAGCCTGGGAGGCGGAGGTTGCAGTGAGCCGAGATCTTGCCACTGCACTCCCGCCTGTGTGACAAAGCAAGACCCTGTCTCAACAAACAAACAAGAAAACCAACCAACCAACTAACCAAAAAACTCAACAAAGGACTCTTCCTCCCTGGAGGTTACAGAAAGAAATTCTCCCTTTCTAAAAGCCCACCCTTCCTGGCACATCCTGTAAATTGGTCCTCATTCTCTCTGCTTTCCAGGCCTCTTTCTTCCAAAACAGCCCAGTGTATTCTGCTGCCACGTGGCCAGTGGATGCTTAAAATCCCAGGATCTCCTCACTCATCAGCGTTTCCCTCAGACCAGAGCACTGTTTTTATAATACACATTTTCTCAAGTTCTACACGTTGTGTTATTAACCTCGAGAGCTGCAGGAGGCAATCTCTGGGAGCTGGGTCATTAGCCTGGTTGTGAAAGCCAAATGATCAGAGGACAGAACGGGACTGTCAAACCGAACATCTGATGAAATTCAGGATTAATGTGGAGAAGTAGCTGTTGCTATAGCAACCAATCCCTACTCTCCTTTGAAATGGAAAATAAACAGCAAACAAGAAAAATAATTTAAGTTGGTGTCTGGGAAGAAGGAAGGCCTGCTTGTGGAACAGTTGAAGAAAAAGGAGAGTTCGGGTATTTTAGGATATGTTGAAACAATGGTGAAACTATCTCAAAAGCAAAACCCGAGTCATTTTTGGGTGGTTCAGTTCCATGCCTGCTTTTTCTAGAAAGCTTTTCAGGTTCCTTCTGGGTGACCTCACTGATCTTTCTGATTGTCCAGGTACTTAAAGTCTGTACTGTACAGGTTAGCTCTTGAATTATTTTTTAAGTACTGGTCGTTTCCAACTTGAAAGCAACTCCTTAGGGGTAATGACTGTGCCTTCTCCTCTTTTATATTCCCTTTGACACGTAGGAAAATACTCAGATTGATGCCTCAAATAGGCTGATAATAAAGCTGTTTCAGAAAAATCGGTGAGATTGGCTCCATTTAATGAAGGAGAACCTTTATTGGATGTAATGCGAAAAGCAGAACTGGATGATGGAGGCAGGGGGTGGAGAGTCGTGGCAGGAACATTTGCTTTTGAGTTGCACAAATTTGCCATCCAATCTTACTGGGTATCTACCCAACAAAAATGTATACAGATATGCATCAAAAGACATGCACAAGGATATCCATAGCAATACTATTCATAACAACCCTCAACTGGAAACAGCCCAAATGTCTATCAACAGCAGAATGGATAAACCACACGATACATTCACATAATGGAGTACTCTAGAGCAATGAGAATGAACAATCTTTGACGACATTGAGCAACATAGGTTATTCTCACAAACATATTGAATTAATGACAAAGGAAATATACTACATGATTCCTTTTTTTTTTTTTTTTTTTGAGACAGAGTCTCACTGTGTCACCAGGCAGGCTCACTGCAACCTCCTCCTCTTGGGTTCAAGCGATTCTTGTCCCTCAACCTCCCGAGTAGCTGGGATTACAGGTGCCCACCACCACGCCCAGCTAATTTTTTGTGTATTTAGTAGAGATGGGGTTTCACTATGTTGGCTAGGCTGGTCTCGGTCTCCTGACCTCGTGATCCACCCACCTCAGCATCCCAAAGTGCTGGGATCACAGCCTTGAGCCACCGCTCCTGGCTATGATTCCATTTTTTAGAACTTCAAAACTCATCTATGATTTTGGTTCATATTCCTTATATTCATGGTGTTGGTGTATCTGTATCTTTGGGGAGATGATTAATGACAGAAAGAGGACATGGCAAGAGTGCTTGCAGGGGGCTGGCAATATTGTTTCTTGATGTGAGTGCTGGTGCCCTATTTATTTATTTTATTTTATTTTATTTTTTGTTTTAGAGATGAGGTCTCACTATGTTGACCAGGTTGATCTCAAGCTCCCAGCCTCAAGCAATCCTCCCATCTCGGCCTCCCAAAGTGCTGAGATTACAGGTGTGAGCCACCATGCCTGGCTTGGTTCCCTATTTATAAAGTAGGGATAATATGGCTCCCTATCTCATAAGATTGTTGTGAGGAATAAATGTTTTAATCCATGACATGTAGTAACTGTTCAATAAATGTTAACTATTCTTATTACAAGCGTTCTAGGGAAGGAGAGATCCCTGTCTGGGAAGTCTCCTGGAAAAAACTGAGCCCTGAACAATTTCGTAGGTCCAGGATCCTGGATGCTGTCCTGTGCCTTGCTCCTGTCTCTTGGATTGTTCTCGGTGATGTTTGGTTGCCTGTGTGGCTCACCTGCAGCTTCTCTGGGCCTTCAAGTTCTTGTGCTTTATTCATCGCCCTCTTCTTTCTCTCCTCCTAGTCCCTGGCCCTGCCAGTTGCTGGTGCTTCTGTTTCTGCTCTGTTCCCTTCCTCTTGCTGACCCTTCTACCTGGCCTGCCTTTCCTTCCCCTCCAAACTGGGAACAGTCTTCTTTCGGTATCCCCAGTGCCATCTGCATAGTAGGTGCTTTCTGCTGTGCTAAATCCAGGCTCTGCACCACCTGGCCATGGCCCCAGTGCTGTGGGCTGACTCAGGCTGAGCTAAGTTTCTATTCAGGGATTTAATTTTCCTGGTAGGCCTGGCATGTCAAGGGCCATAGTTTTCCTTACCATTCTGGAGCCACCAGGCTTCTGGGTAAAACTGTCTGGCCAAGAGACACAGGCTTTCATTTTTCAGAAAGGAAACCCTTCCCAACTGGTGGAAAATAAGCTTTTGCTTAGTGACTAATAACATAAACACAGACAAGATTTCTGGGCTTATAAATAACCAGTTGTAAAAGTGCCCAAGGGAAGCAGCCGTTTTTTGCTAGAAGAATGGCCAAGAGTATCCCTGTCACCTTGTAGATAGTGACCTTAAGCATGGGCAAAGGAGCGTTGGGCCAAGGGTGCGGAAGCTGCTCATTCTTCAGTATTAATTCCCAAGGCCTTGCTCTTATGCATTATAAATCCTAGACTATTCTGAAAAAATAACACCCGCTCTCTAAGGTCCTTTCCTGCTCGAAAATGCTGTGATTCTGCGGCAGCCACAACATGTTTTAAAGAGCGATGCCAGCAGGGAGAGGAAAGTGTTAGGGTTTTGTTTTGCTAGAGCTGCCTAAGTGGCTGATGAAGTAATTGTGAGAACAGCTTCCATTTGTTGAGCACTGGCTGAGGCACCGTGCTGAGGGCGAGAGACCTGTGAGGAAATTACTAGTCTCATTGGACTGATGAGGAGGCCGAGGGTCAGAGGGGTTGAGATAGATGAGTAATAATGGAGTGGCTGAGAGCTTGGGGGCAGCAGTCAGACTGCTGGGCGCAGTGCTGGCTGTGCCTTGTACTCCTTGTAGTTACGGGAATTATTATTCACCTTGTCCCTGGGTGTTCTTATCTGTAAAACGGGGATCCTCATAGTACCAAATCCTTATGATGTAATTCATGCAGAATGCTTGTTAGCGTGGTGCCTGCACATGGTAAGCCTACAGCAAATTTTGCTGTTACTAAGAAAGCCTTCAAGAAGCTTCATCTGTAACACCCCCAGCCTGCTTGATGAAACACTGAGGCTTGAAGTCTAGGAATCTTGTTTGCTCTCAGTTAATTTAAAGTGGCAGACATGGGCTGCTTCCTATGAGGAACTGGGGGATGGTGTCCCAGAGCCAGGCCTGGCCGCCTGGACAGTTCTCTGATCACCTTGCTCACTGGCCCTGCCTAAGAGCGAGGGGCCAGTTTTGTCCCTCGGATATCATCTCATTCATCCAGTGCTTTCCGAACTGGCTCCATATGAGTTCTTCTGGATGCCAATTGGAGGACTGAAATGGCCCAATCAACTGAGTTAAGGAAACCAGGTTCTCCGAGGACAATCAAGTATTAACGTTTGGCTTGTGTTTGACCATGGAATTCTTTTCTTCTTCAAGACAGCTTGCAGAATGAGTACCCCATGGGATATGCATTTGGAACTATTTCTTGACCCCTCCAAATGCAGTCAGCAGGGAGGCAAGTGTGAAAGGCTGGCAACCAGTAAGGATGGGGGTAAGGGGTGTCCTTGGAGGTGAGACAGGTAGACAGATCTGTGATATATTTTATTTTATTTTTGAGATGAAATCTCACTCAGTTGTCTAGGCTGGAGTGCAGTGGTGTGATCTCGGCTCACTGCAACCTCCACCTCCTGGGTTCAAGCTATTCTCCTGCCTCAGCCTCCCCAGTAACTGGGATTACAGGCACCTGCCACCACACCTGGCTAATTTTTTATATTTTTTGTAGAGATGGGGTTTCACCATGTTGGCCAGTCTGGTAACTTCTGGCCTCAAGTGATCCACCTGCTTCAGCCTCCCAAAGTGCTGGGATTACAGGCGTGAGCCACCGTGCCCGGCTGGACTCGGGATATATTGTAGAGATAGGATCAGTAGGACTTGCTGATGGAAGCTGCTTAGTAAAATATTTGGTGTATTGGACTGTAGTGTGCCGAATTGTGTTTACGTCTCTTTGACACCAAATCAGTCAGTTGGAGAGGGAAGAATCCAGCCGTTGAAACAGCCCTTCTGCCTGTGTGAGGCGAGTGGTCCACACCTCCCGATAGTCACTGAAGGGCCAGAGGCTTTGGCTCCCTTAAAGACGCACCAGACTCTTTGGGGTATGAGGTTTCTTGTTTGTTTATCTGTCAAAGTACTTTCCTTCTTCCTACATCCCTTCTTTTTAAAATTAGAAAACCCGCTGCCCTCTCCAGGGCCTATCACTCTTTCGTTTTTGGGGCCTGAGCCATGCATCCCGAGGCAGTCGGGATGTTTCCAGTTTCCAGAGTTTATTGTTAATGAAAAGTGCACAACAGGCTGAAATCCCTGGCAGGAGCCAAAGCTGCAGGGTACACCGAGGCCAGCAGACGCTGGAGCAGCCAATTTTATCTGGATGTTCTCTCCTCCTCCTCCCTACCCTCCTCCTTCCCCTTCATTTTATCAGGGAGGTTTGGCTGGACTTGAAGGAGCCAAAAAGGAACTGGAGGGGTCTGAGCTTCTAGCAGCCAGCAACAAGGTATGGGAGGACAGGGAACCCAGGCCTAGGATAGGTTCCAGGTTAACTCAGTTCTTCATTGAATGTGTGTCTGCCTTGGTGCTAGGCTCTGGGGATGAATTAGTATTGATAGCAACAATACTAGCTAACATTATTGAGTGCTGTAAGGGGAAGGCCTTGTAAACATTGAACGTACCTGATATCAGGAAGTCCTCCCAGCAGTTCTAAATACTTGCTAATATTATTCATGTTTTATAGTTGACTAAACTGAGGCCCAGAGAGGGCAAGCAACATCCCTAGAATCACACAGCTCTAGGAGTATCTCATTCCAACACTATAGTTTTTAGCTCCGTCCATCTAGGCAGAGGACATGGATATGTAAACCAGGAAATAAACCATAGCACCATTTGCATGTGCTATGAGGCAAGTATTGACTAGTGCAGTGGGAGGGGTGCTGTGGAAACCACGTATGAGCACATTCTTGGCTAATGAATTAGGGTGCTGGGCATAGGGGGCCTGATGGAAATGCTAGAAAAGTGGATGAGATGGAGGGAGGTAGGCAGGGGACCTTCAGGGAGGGCCTTGGGTACCCTGCAAAGGTTTTTGTACTATTTCCCTTAAGAGTGATGATGGATTTCAAAACAAATATTGCTTATTTTATCCTTGCTCAAAGGACATCTTATGTGAAAGTCCAAAGTATGAAACAGGTGGCAATGGAGTGGCTTTGGACAGCCTGTCATTTGTGGCCTGCCTTCTCCCTGCCTCCATGCATGGGTCCCTGGCCATCTGCCTGGAACCCTGTCTTTGAACATCACAGCTAGAGAGCATCAGAGTTGGAGAGAAAGAAGCATTTACAAGCATTTGGGGAGACTGTTTCCTTGGTGGTGTGGAGGTTGAGTGAGAAGGGGCTGGACCTAGTGGCAGGGAGCCGGCTTGAGACGACAGTAGCAGCAGCCCTGCAGGCTGCGGCGTTAGTTCCCCATCCATGCTGGGGGCCGGAGCCTTGCTGATTCCAGCCAGCTCTTTGGGAGGCCGTCCATCTAATGGCTCTGCACTTGATCTTTGAAGCCAAACTGCTTGGTTGCAGGCTGTGCCAGATTCTTAACCTCTGTAGGACTCAGTGTCTTCATCTTTCAAACAGTAAAATTACAGATATTTTCCTGATCGTTTGTTGTAGGGTTTAAACGAGTCAGTACACGTGAGGTACTTAAAACCTTACACACAAATTTGGTGCATAGAAAGTGCTATATTGTTATTTATTATTAATGTTCAAAAATGCCTTTATGTAGTTTGAGTTTACTCATTTAATAAATATTAACTGAGCTCCTACTATGTTACTATGTGCCAAATACTGTTCTGGCTGCTGAGGATACACCAGTGAGTGAAACTGGATGACCCCCTTTTACATTTGACTGGGGGAGACAGAATAAACAAATACATGGAATGAATGTGTAGTAGGGCTGAGAGGGGCCCATGGTATCGTGCACAACTTGGTGGGCCACATTAAAAGCTTTGGGTTTTATTTGCCTGAGATGGGAAGTTATAAAGAGATGACAAGATTGAGCACCCATTTTGGGGTCAGAGTAGCTCTATCAGGACTGGGTACCTGGTCTATATCCAATGGTTAATAAATTATTAGTAGTGTTTATTGTTACCCATTATTCTGTCTACAGGAGAGCCGTTCCGGGAGAGGGTTGTGAGAATGATCTTACAAGGAGAGTGGGGTCCTCAGAAAAGAGAACCACATTTCCCTTAGCATGACAAAGGCGTGTCCAGGAACAATGGCGGTGACACACACCATTGCCCACCTGGCGGGACAGCACACCCAGTGCCTCGTGATGCTGAATTGACTGATTGGTCCTCTGCCTGGCGACATCTCCGTTGTCCTCTCTCGCATTCTCTGTAGCATAAGTGAGCTTGTTGGCTAAACAGGGTGTTTGTGTATTGCTGTTTTCCCTCTGCAGTGTTTGAGAACAAAGATAAGATTGTGATCATCATGGAATATGCAAGCAAAGGGGAGCTGTACGATTACATCAGTGAGCGGCGGCGCCTCAGTGAGAGGGAGACCCGGCACTTCTTCCGGCAGATCGTCTCCGCCGTGCACTATTGTCACAAGGTATGGCTGCGACTGGCCCGCAGCTTTGGCCATAGATGGTTTTTATGGCACTGCATGATTTTTTTCCTGTTATAAAAGTGATATCTGTTCATGGCAACATGTATGGAGAATTTATGAACTAGAAACAAGAAAATTACCATCACCCACGATTCTGGAATCCAGGGATAACCCATTTTTGACATTTTCACTTGTTTCTTTTCAGTTTTCTTCCTCCTCCTTCTCACATTTTTTTTTTTTAGGCAAACTTTTAATTTTGAATAATTTTAGATTTACAGGAAGGTTTCAAAGGTAGTACAGAGAGTTCCCATCTATGCCTCACTCAGTTTACTCTAATATTAACATCTTACATATCTGTGATACGTTTGTCAAAATGGAGACACCAATGACCTTTTTCTGTTCCAGCATCCAATCTAGGGTACCACACTGGATTCAATTTTACATCGTTTGTGTCATGCTTTTTTACTTAATACTTTGATCTAAATGTTTTCCTATATTATTAAAAATTCTTTGTGATTCTTGATTGTTGGACATTGAGGCTGTTTCTAATTTCTGGTTATTACAAATAGTGATCAATATATTTATATATGAATATTTTCCTCTCATGTGAATAATTTACTTAAGAGAGATTCCAGAAGTAGAATTACTGGGAGAAATGTTCTTGAAACCTTTCTATACTCTTGGGCCCTTTTCTTGCATAGGTTACCTGTATGCACATACGTCTTATTACAGCACACCTCGATGGGATGTGTTCAGAAGATAATCCAAGCTAGTTGGGAGGCTGAGTGGGGAGGATTGCTTGAACCCAGGAGTTCAAGACCAGCCAGGGCAACATAGCAAGATCCATCTTTGAAAAACTTTTTTTAAAGTAGCCAGGCATGAGGTTGCACACCTGTAGTCCCAGCTGTTTGGGAGGCTGAGGCAGGAGGATCCCTTGAGCACAGCAGTTTGGGGCTGTAGTGAGCTATGATGGTGCCACTGTTCTCCAGCCTGGGTGACAAAGTGAGACCCCATCTCCAAAATAATAACAATAATAATATAGCCACAGTAGAGCCACTCTTGGTTTCTGGAAAAGGCATGAAGAACACGGATAATTACAAGCCATGTCTCAGCCATTATTGTTATTACTCATTTTGACCATGATTTTCATCTCATTCAGACTTTCTCCAGATCTGTCACACCCTGAACAGTCATTTACTTTGAGGATAATGTGACTTGAGTCCAACAGGGCATCCAAAACAGAGTCAACTTGTTTATACAAATGATCGCAACATGGGGCCTCCTGGTTTGTTAAATATTGTGTTTAATTGAGAGTGGGTCTGTAAGTAATTAGAAGACAGTTACTCAAATCTAAAACCCTTAACCCGTGTGAACATTGTTTGACCTCTCTTTGTTGACTCAAAATGTGCTCATGATTTGAATCGTATAATATTTTGTATTGCATCATCAGGTATTATTGTAAATCACCATAGGGATGATAGTTTTGTGATTTGAAGTGTGTGAACACTTGGATTCTGTATGAATGAGGCTTTATTAGACTCATTCCATCTTATTACGAAAATCAGGAATGAAGCAATGTAAACCAAACTGCTCCTGATATTTAAAATTAATGGAATCAGGCGCCTTATAGTCGACATCTTTCTTCTAAGAGACTTGGCTTTGTGCATTTCTGAATTCAGAAGGCCTCCTTGCAGGCTTGAATTAGAAAAAGATTAGTAGAAATACATGTTTTCATTCCTCCCTCAGAGCAGTGCTTTTGGAGATATTAAGAATGGTCAAATGAAAAGGAAAATAAACAAGAAAGAACCACCCATCAACATGCCTGTTGGTTTGCTCAAAAGAGCAGCTTTGATTGCAGATGTCCTTTATGCTGAATGATGTTCAGAATCATTCAGTGCCCCCCGCTACTTGTCCACGCACCCCTAAATAGCCAGTTCTTTCAGGCCCACTGCTCTTCCCATGCTCACCCACCCCCTAAAAAGATAATAAAAAAGATAGTCTTAAAAAAGAATGAAGAAGGCTAATGGTTACTGCTGTGTAGACCGACAGCCTATTGGCTGATGACTGCTTTTCACATTTCAGCTGGCTGGCTGCTGGTCATTGAAGTTCAGCCTCCAGCCTTGCCAGAGTTTGCCTGAATGGAAAGGTCAGGCAGGACGGCAGCCACCTGCTTCGGTCAGGCCAGTGGTCCCGGTCTCACTGGTCTGCGCTCACGCTTCACCTTTCACCCAGCCCTGAGTCCTGCTGAGCAGAGAGGGACTTTCTTAGCCTTCTCTCCAGGCTGCTTAGGAAATGTTATCCTCAGGACAGATCAAAATGGGTCGCAATAGATTGAGCCAGATGTCTTTCCAGCTGGGGAGGCAGGCAGGCACACAGACAGACAGACAGACAGACAGACGAGGAGTGCCTGTGAGCCCCACAAGTCTTGAGTCCCCAGCAGAGAAATCTGTTCTTCCCTGGGAATCCCATCCCAGACAGACATTGTTTGCCGCTGCCTGGGATTATATTGCTTTCACACAGTGGAATTACATTCCGACAAAGAATCCCCCTGCTGTTTTACAGGCTCTGGGGGAAAACAGATTCCAGTCATTTTTCCCTTAACCACACAGCAAGTGACTAATGCTCTCCTGTCGCTGGTCGGTCGCTGGCGGGGGAGCGTCAAGACAGTGAGAGCAGCCTGAAGGATGGAGGCGAAGACCACCGGGCTGGCGCATTTCTTTAATCTGTCAGACATTTCCCTTTGCGCACCCTCCTTCTTCCTCTTTCTCTCTTGTTCTCATCCCAGCCGCTCCCATTCAATTCCCTCTTTGTCTTCTCATTTCAGAACGGTGTGGTCCACCGGGACTTGAAGCTGGAAAATATACTGCTCGATGACAACTGCAATATTAAGGTAAAGCTCTTGTCTCGTTGATGGATGTGCAGGGCCTGGGTCTTGCAGCCTTGTGGAGGCTTAACCTGCTCCAAGCCGCAGCCTGGAAATAAGGCAGCCACTTCCTACCTGGCAGGCTGGTGGGGAAGAGTCTCTTTGCTTGAGCTCAAAGTCCAGTTCAAACAATTAAATTCGACAAGCAGTTATTGATCTCCTACTGCATGCTGGGCATTGTTCTTCCTCCCTGGGTAAGATGAGATGACTGAGATACACTGTCTCTCCTCAGGAAGCTTGTAGTCTAAAATCACCACCATAACAATACTTTTAGCAACCAATAGATACATATGTATTTTATATTTTTGCCTGATATCACTTAAATTCAATCTTTATGACAACTCTACAAGGTAGGTACTGTTATTTACATAATTTCACGGATAGGGCAACCGAGGCACAGGAAAACTAAGTAATTTGCCCAAGGTAATCCAATGGTAAAGAGTGGAGTTGGGATTTGACCCCATGTTTGTCTGATTCATGAGCCCAAATTCAAGTTTCTTTGCTTGATTTTCTAGCAGGGCCCTAAATTATTTTAGAGCTGGAACTCTTTTCCTGGCCATTTCTTTGTCACTCTCCACCCTGTCTCCTACTTCTCCCTCTCCACCTTCCCACTCCTGAAACCAGCCATGGACTTGGGAAGCTGACCAAAATGGGGATGGTGCTTGCTGTTGGGAAATAGCAAGTTCTGGAGTTTACTCACACAGAGAGTATTATTGCTGGCTGCTGCTGGAGCTGGAGAAAGCTCTCCTGGCCCACAGGGTTCAAGTGCCTCCTGGGGAGCCCTCTGAATGTCCTTTTGACCATGTCTACAAAATAAGCAAATAAGGTTTCAAAATAAACGGAGCTCGCTGCATGGGTTTCATTATGAAATGGCCTGAGTACTCCCGGCACCAGCAGGAGCCCTCCAATTGGCCGCTGGTGACGTTAGTGGCTTATCCCTGGTCCCTGGACAAAGCATGGGAATGATTTTTTGTTGTCGCTGCTATCAGTGGAGGAGCGTGTGATGAGACTTGTTTCTTTGCTTGGAAGGATGGAGTCGCTTTGGTGTTGGGATTCTCTGTACAGATCATGGCGGCAACCATTAGTCACCATCATCCTTTGAGAGGCCCCTGGAAGCCATGACCCAGTGACCTCTTGCTCTTGAAGAGTGGTTGACCGTAGTCACATGCAGTCCATAGAATAAGGAGGAAATAGTTGGTCGAAGTAGTTCTCCATGGCAATAGGAACTGGAATCTCAGGGTCTATTTCTGGCAAAGTGGTTGGATTATTCTAGAAGGAGCACTGGTTATAGAGTTAGGAAATTCCGGGCTGTGTGGCTTACTAGCTTCTTGACACTGGGAAAACCACTTAACCCTGTTTCCTCAACTGTAAAATAGGGTAACAGTACTACCCACAGGCCTGCTTAGAGTAGTGAATGAGACATTCTGTGTTTAGTTTTGTAAACTACTAAGCACTTGTGTCCGAATGAGTCAAAGTTAAAAGCAGTGGCTTTGGAGTTAGATATTGCAACCCTGCCCCTTAGTAATGGCAGTATTTGGGGTAAGTTTCATGATGATTTAGGCTTTAGTTTCCTCATCTGTCAAGTAGGGATGCCAGTTCCTATCTCTGCAGATTATTGTTTATTTGTTCTTTTTTTTTTTTTTTGATGAATATTTTCTGAACAGTTACTGTGTGCAATGTCCTGTACCCAGTCCTGGGGAGTCAATAACAAACGTGAAGATTTTAGACAATACTACAATCAAAGCAATTCACGCTTAACTGTTACTATACTGGGAGCCTGCTTAAGTGGCTGGCCACTGGAGAGGGAATTGAACCAGAAGTCAGCTGCTCTGAAGATGCCTAGGTCCTGGGGAGTGGTGATCAGGTCATGGCTGAAAAATTGGTCCTGGCTTGAGGGCCACATTTTTCTAAGGGTTTGTGTCATCAACCTTATTGACTTCCTCTCCAGATTCTTCCTGCCACCTGCCCCCTGAGCGCTCAAAACTAAATGTCGTCTTTACAAGGCCTGGAATGTGAGCCTCTTGCCTAGGGATTGGGTTCTATGGTGCAGTGTGACCCCTTGGTCCCATGATGTATTCCCAGAAGTGATAAGACACATAGCTTTCTATGCAATCATAGAATTCCCTAATGGAGGAAAAGAATGATTAGAATTCTGAAAGCAGTTGTACAGGGAAACAGTGAGGCAGGAGCCCAGAAGAATGGCTTCGTTTGTGTAAGCAAAAGGGCAATGATGTTGGGCCTGACAGTTCCCCTGCACCAAGTTCTTCAACCTGGGGTCCCTGTGCATGACGGAGGGAAAGAGCACACACACAAAACAGTATTAACAATGAAGGCTTAGGCATACACTTTTCCTTAAGAATTTCTAATCCTGGCATTTCCCATGGTAAAGCATGGGTACGCATGCACACATACATCCCAAAGAGAAACCAGATCTTCCCATTATCAACACTTTTTAATTCCTTTCCTCCTTGTTCAAGGAATCCTACTCAGATCTGAGAATCTACATCTTCAAAGAACTTTGGGGGTCATTTTCCAACCCCTTGTTTTAATGATTAGACCCAGAGAGTCTAGATGATAATGCCCATGACCACACAGTGACTCAGTCTAGACTAAATTATTGTGTCTTTGCTTCCCCAGAGTGTGGACTAGTGCTTGGCACACAGTAGGTACTTCAAAATGGTTTGACTTTGGAATAAAGGAATGACGAGCTGGGATTAGAACTCATGTGTTTGACTTCCGGGCAAATTGTCTTTTCATCATCTCGCATCCACTTCCAAGGTTTTAGAAAATGTGATTCAGCTGGTCTTGATTTGTCTTCTGGTGGTATATGCTCAACTCTTCCTGACTCAGCATTTTGCTGAAACATATTTAGAAAGGACCCTTGCTGACAAAGGCAGGCAGACACATGGCCACAAGCTGGCCTCCATGCTCAAGAGAGCCCCTGCCATCCGCGTCTGGACCTGGGGGACCACGGACACATGAGCCACCAACCTACAGGACATGAGCAGCAAGGTCCTCTCTTGGAGCTCCCTCTGGTGCCTCTCTAAGTGTGGATCCATTTTCCACGTTTCAAATGTGGAGGACTTTGGCCTAGGAAGCCTATATAAATGCTACTGGTTTAAACTTGTCACATGTCGCTGCAGTGGTGGGGAGAGCCATGTAGCTCATTCCTCTCCCCTTCCCTGCCTGATGTGGATTTGCAGAGAGCACATCTGGCCTTGGAAATTATCTGGCCACTGCGAGAGGGTGTGGCTTCTAAAAATATTCACACAGTCGGTCAGCAGAAAGAATGAGAGCAATGTGCTGCTTTGGGCTGCATTCCGCACTCTGGAAGCATGTCTACTAAAATAGACACCCAGCACAGCATTAATTTGCAATTAATAAAAAACGGGCCAAATACACAGCCCACTCTCTGAGAGAATGGAATGCTGACAATTCCCATAGAAGGCTCCTGTAAAAATGTCTTACAATGAGAAGAGGTCCAGGCACCAGGGTCAGCCGACCTCTTCCAAGAGGGCTGGGAATCTGGTGAGCTCCCAGGGCTCAGAACAGAGGGGCTTAAGGGAAATGGCCTGCTGCCCCTTATGACAATGGAAACGCGGCTGCTGTGGATAAGAAAAGAAGCTTTGAATGGCCAGGGCCAAGATGAGATAGAAACCTCTGAAGCTTAACAAGACCAAGTGGGGCAGCTCAGAGTCAGCCTCTGGGCTTTGATGATATGAATGTGAGAGCTGTACTCATGCATGAATTAATCAATTCATGTGTTGTGTGTATATATCCATGCCTACCTGCATTCACTCATCCATTCCTGCATTCACTGAGGAGTTGAATATCTCTTCTGGGCAATATTTATTTGATCAGAAATATTCATTAAGGTCCTACTGTGTCTTGGCCCTGTGCTGGGGATGTAATAGAGAATTAGATAGCCAAATTTCTGTCTTGGAACTCAGGATCTAGCAGTTGTTAAACTAGCAGTGATAATGAGCCATGAGGAGGATACAGAAGTCATTGAAGAAGAGAAGGTACCTGCTCTAGTGAGCTTAAAATTCCAGTTGGAGACACAGCAATCAACAAATAAACACATAATGTGATTGGCTGGTAGTGAAGAAAATCCATGCGGGGTGACAATGAAGAATAGAGTTGCTCTTTTAGCTAGAGTGGTCAGGGAAGGCCCCTGGTATAGGACTTGAATTCCTCTCATCCCCCAAGCTGTGTCTGGCTTCTTGACCTTGGCACACATGGTTCACACTGTCTGGAATGCTCTGCTCGTTCCGTTTTGCCTGCTCCTTCTTTGAGGTCTCTGCTTGAATGTCTCTTCTTCCAGGAGGCCTTCCCTGATCCTCCTCCCTTGGCAGGGCCAAATGGCCCTGTGTAATGTATTCTGGAAGTTGTGAGCAGGAAGTAGTGGGTCTGTCTGGCTGGATGGACCAGAAAGCTTTCATGTAGGAAGAGGAATTGAATTGGGTTTTGAGGGATGGGTAGGAGTTTGATAGTAAGGAACATGATAATGGCTTTTCAAGAGGAAGAAACAGCAAGCACAGGAACACAGCATGGAGACTAGAAAAGGAAAGTAATGCTTTCTGAGCCCCTGCTGGAGGCTAGAGCCCCATGTCAGACCTTCCACACCTTATTTCATTTGGTCCTCAGAATGTCTCCACTGGGGTGGGTGTGGTTACATCATTTTACAGACGACGAGGCTCTTGCAGCAAATAAGTGATAGGACTGGCTACAAACCTATGGCTATTTGACTCTAAAGACCAGACACCTGATGAATTCTACCCTCTACTCTCACTATCCAAATTTGCCCCACATCTAAGAGCACATCACACAAGGGCACTGTTTGGTCTGTGCTTTAGTCAGCCTTACCTTGTCTGCAGGCAGGCTTGCAGACAGCTGTCCCTGCGAGAGACTCTCCAAGTGCTAATGGTGGCTGATGGCCAGGCTGAGTCATGGTGGCCAGAGTAGCCATGCAGGGATGCCAGGGCTGTGTGCTATGAGCTGGCACTGGCTGCTCATTAGCATTCATGGAAGCTGCTGCTTGGACGCGCCCTCTTTTAAGAGCCTCCTCACGTTGTTCGTGGTGGGAATTTCTTTTCTTTTAAGAGAGGCAGCATGAGCTTAGATCCTCCGAAGATGGAAGCTGGCCCCACTCGCTTCGGCTCCTTGTTCCACTCCGCGCCTTCACTTCCTGGCAACTCAGGAGTGAGGCTGTGGTGGGTGAAGCCACAACGATCAACTCCAAGGCCGGAAAGGAGTTATGGAGTGTATCTTCCTGGATGGAATTGCTGATTTCCCGAAGAATTACGCAGAAAGTGCATTTCCTCGTCAGCCACCTGACAGCAATAACTCCCCTTTTATGTAGCAGTTTACAGCCAAGGCACCTGTTCACCGATGTCTGAGGCAAGCCACTTTACCACCCTGTGCCTCAGTTTTCTTATCTGCAAAATAAGGATAATTTTAGAATTCACTATCCGCAGTCCTCCAGATAGGATTGTTGTGAGAATTTACTACATTAATATATGTAGCACTCATAGAACCGTGCCTGGCACATAGCAATGCTGCTACTGTTACTTTTATTTTTAGAGACAGGGTCTTGCTCTCTCACATAGACTGGAGTGCGGGGACACCATCATAGCTCACAGCAGCCTTGAACTCCTGGCCTCAAGCAGTCCCCCTGCCTTAACCTTGAAAAATGCTGGCATTGCAGGCATGAGCCACCACACCCGGCCTATTTTAATTCTTTTCTTGTTTAATCTGGCTTTGATGTTCACAGCACCAAGCGATTGGTGGTATTGCAATTCCATTTTCCAGCAAAGGAATGTGAGACTCAGAGAGGTTAAATAAAGTAGTCATAGCTAACATTTATTGAAGGCCTACTGTGTGCTAGGTAGGCATGGTGTAAGCACTTCCACGGATCAGTTTATTTGGTTTGGTACCAGCACTTCCAGGTAGGTGACATTATTATCATCAACTCCATTTTACAGATGAAGAAATGCAGGCTCAGAATGGCTAATGTGCAAGTGTGTATTATACACTGGGGCTCTTGTTAAAATGCAGTTTTAGTGGATCTGGGGTGGGGCCTGAGTGTCTCAGGTTCTGAAATGTTCCCAGGTGATGCTAATGCTGCTGGTCCGTGGGCCAGATTGGAGTGGGGTGGGATTAACTAAAGTGCCTTCCGTTAGATGCTGGTAAGAGGTGAGGCTGAGATTTGAACTCAAGTACTCAAACCCTGAATCTTTTCCTTTTCCCATCCTACGATGCAGCTTCTCACCCTGGACATGCCTCTGTTATGAATGAGTGATAAGATCTCCTGGCTGTTTAATGGGCAATGGCTTTAATGCTTTCGGTTCCCCGTTTGCCTGGTCTAACAAACAATTGTTAGGTTGGCCAAACCATCAGTCTACCATAATGGCTGTAATTTATAGCGTCAGCTGGTCCCAGGACTGTTCTAGGAGCTTTACATACATTTTCTCTACTCTTCTTACCTATGTGAGGTGGGTTCTAGTCTGAGTCCCATTTTGCAGATAAGGAACTCAAGTAACTTGGCAGGTCCCACCCATCACCTAGTAACGACAAAGCCATGGTTAGCCCCAAGTTCTCCTGGCCCCAAAACATCTGATCTGTGGAGTGCACCACACTTCCTCTTAAACACTGCAGATGACTGTTAGACCATCACTAATTATTATCATTGCCATCAGCATCCTTTCCTATCAGTTAATGTCAGCAAGGTGACACTGAGTTTTCACCAGATAAGCTCATTATTAACAGTGTTCTGGAGTTAATCCTTTTATGGTGGTAAAATATGTGTAACATGAAACTTACCAGTTTTAGGCATACAGTTCAGTGGCATTAAGTATACTCATATTGTTGTATAAGCATTACCATCATCCATCTCTAAAATGTTTTCACCTTTCCCAGCTGAAACTCTGTCCCCACTAAACAGTAACTCCCCTTTCCCCCTCCTCCCAGCCACTGGCAATCTCCATTCTATTTTCCATCTCTATGAATTCGACTACTCTAGGGACCTCATGTACATGGACTCATATAATATGTGTCCTTTTGTGTCTGGCTTATTTCACTTAGCATAACGTCTTCAGGGTTCATCTGTGTTGTAGTGAGGTTAATCGTTTTGAAATATGAATGAATAATCCTTCCTCATTTATCTTTCTAACCCCAATTCTCATGCAGCAGGGAACACCTCCGGAAAGGCTTGATAACAATAAAAAACTCCAAATATTAAGGACCCAAGCCTTGAGTTCCACGGCTCCTTTTGAGAATCGAGGCTGAACTGAAGCACAGGGCAGGGGCAGAAGGTGGTTCTGAACCAGTATAGAGCAGGGGAACAGTCAAAACAACAAGTGAAAATGCCAGCTAGGTACCTTCCTCCAAGGCTTACTTGCTAGTGTGTCAGCAAAATACTACAGCCCAGTCGCCTCGTTGCTGGAAAGTCATCCTCTCCTTTTACAGCTGATGTTCTGTTGGAGAAACTGTACGGCTTGGGAAGATCCATGCGCTCCTTCATGTACTTGCTGCCCTTTTTTGCAACCTTCAGCAAAACTTCTTATGCCCTGGAACCTTCAGCTGCTTCACTTTTAGAGCGAGGGGCAGGATTAACATCTCTCAGGGCTCTTTCAGGTCAAAGTAATTCTGAGATGCGATTATTTTTGTTTTATGATGTTTAAAATCAATATTTCTCAAATTTCAGTTTTTCATCCTTTTCATGGATTTTACCTTTCCGCAGTATCCTCACTGCTATTTTACTTAATATTTTTGTTGCGTTCAGGTCACTCTTTAAAGTTCTGTCTATTTGAAAAAGAAGCCCTAAATAATTACCTTAAGTGGAAAACCAGAATCACTTACCAAGAATAGAAGATAAGCTCAAAACTAAGTATAATGGAAACCAAATAGCATTATGAAGTTCCAACTTCGTGTTGGTTGCTGCCGCAGGCTAGGCCCGAGGCCTGGTCTCTTTAATAAATACTAAAGAGATGCTGAAGACACACCAGTGCCCAACCGAGACTTTCTCCTTGACTTAATCCAAAGAACTGAAGGTGAATCCAGAAAGGAATGAATTTTTCATTTTATTATTCAACGTTGTTTAATTCCATTATTATTTGGCATCTAAAATGTCTGTATTTCTTCACTGTCAAGAGTCCCTGGCATTGGGGTAAACTCTGCTTCTAGTATAATGAAGGTAATTAACTCTCTGGATTTAAAGTTGGGAAGCAAATATATATTGAGCTCCAACTCTGGGCCAATTACTGTTGTAAGGACTTTACATACTTTTTGTCATTTAATCTCCGCCATGGCACAGTAGGGATAGACACTCTTCCTAACACTGTTTTACAGATGAGAAAACTGAAGCTTCAGAGAGATTTCATAACCAGTGGCCGTTTCCCCTCCTATCAATAGTTGATATAAGTTCCATATGGCATTAAATCTTAGAGCCGAAGCCTAAGTTTCAATGGCTCAAGGTTTGAGAACGCTCTGTGTGTGTGTGTGTGTGTGTGTGTGTGTGTGTGTGTGTTGATTAATACTGCTTTCCCTTCGAAGTGCCAAGAACACAGGCTAATCTGGATTTCTATTAATCTTGTGTCAGTGGCAATGACAGTTTTACTGGGAGAGGCTGATAAACATCAGTCTGCGAGGATGGGAGTGGGCCATAACATAAACACACTTCTCCAGAACGGCTACAGAGCAAAAGAGGCTGCCCAGATTCGGAGTGAAAACTCCCAGCGTGAGTGTGCACATGTGCAGTGGGTGCCTCTCACACGCACGTGAAGCTCATTTAGTGCCCCAGGCACTGCTGCCAGGCGGGAAGAGAATGCGTTTTCCTGCGTGTAGCCATTCCATGCCTCTTCTGATTGACAGGGCACACTTCATAAAGCTTCCAACCAACTTCCTGCAAGCAAGTCAGGGGCCTTGATAAGAAAGTGGAATTCAGGGCAATTAAGTGCAGTCTGAGCCCAGAGAATGCATTTTCTGAGGATGGTTGTACACCAGCTGCTTTCAATGACATTCCGTTCATTCGGGGATGACTTTTACAAAATAGGCTGCTTCTAGGGGCTGTGACCACAACAGAGCCTCAGTGGTATTCAGGCTGTGCTGTCTCTGGGCATGTGAATCATGCAGCTCTTTTCCAAGCCTCAAATGGAAATCAGCTTGGAGAATGATGGAAACCTACAGGGGCTCAGCTTGCAAGGTTGACTTAGAGTGGAGTGAAATATGCTGGTGACCCAGGGGAAGGTGGCACTGTGGTTTGAAGCTTTAGAGACCCGGGGGTTTATATTGCTGCATATTAGTTACTCGTCTCCTTAAATGAGTAACCTCATCTCCTTAAACCTCAATTTCCTCATCTGTTAAATGAATTTTTCAAAAAATTTGCGGTAAAGTGGACATAACATAAAACTGACTATTTTAACCTTTTTTAGGCATAAAATGCATTCACATTGCTGTGTAAACCAGGTTTTTGTTAAGATTAGATTAAAGAATTTAAAGTGTTTGGAGCAGTACCTGATAACTGGAAGTTTTTCAAAAAGTGGCAATTAAGTTTATCATTATTATTATTATTTTGCATTATGTATTAATCATCTTGTGCTTTTCAAAATATAATGCCTGTTCCAGTGACAAGTGTTTCTTGGGTATGGGCGGGTGCTAAGGAGTGGATGATACAAAGTTAAGGGGAGGATGTGGAACCTGCCAACTGCCTCAGGAAACTCAGAGTCTGGTAGGGAAAGCAAATATATATATGTATGTATATATGCATATATATGTGTGCATATATATACACATATATATGTAAAAATGCTGTCATGAATAACACATAAAACATTTCAAGAAACCAAAGGAGAAGAGAATGATTCCAAGGAGCGTGGAGTACAATGGAAACAAGGCTAGGTGAAACATTTGCATGAAACTTGAAGGTTATGAAGCACTTTTACACTCACAGTCTCATCTTTTTTTTTTTTTTTTTTTTTTTTTTTGGAGATTGAGTCTCCCTCTGTGGCCCAGGCTGGAGTGCAGTGGTGCGATCTTGGCTCACTGCAACCTCTGCCTCTCGGGTTCAAGTGATTCTCATGCCTCAGGCTCCAGAGTAGCTGAGATTACAGGCATGCACCACCATGCCTGGCTAATTTTTATATTTTTAGTAGAGACGGAGTTTCTCCGTGTTGGCCAGGCTGATCTCGAATTCTTTTTTTTTTTGAGACAGAGTCTTGCTCTGTGTCCCAGGCTGGAGTGCAGTGGCGCGATCTCGGCTCACTGCAAGCTCCACCCCCTGGGTTCACGCCATTCTCCTGCCTCAGCCTCCCGAGTAGCTGGGACTACAGGCGCCCGCCACCACGCCCGGCTAATTTTCTTGTATTTTTAGTAGAGACGGGTTTTCACCATGTTAGCCAGGATGGTCTCGATCTCCTGACCTCGTGATCCGCCCACCTCGGCCTCCCAAAGTGCTGGGATTACAGGCTTGAGCCACCGCGCCTGGCCTGATCTCGAATTCTTGACCTCAAATGATCTGCTCGGCCAAGGTCTCATCTCGATTGATTTATTTTTCTTCTTATTCTTATGATAATCCTGTGAGCTAGAACAGGGAAGGGATCATGGATTCCCATTTTCTGGTGGGTAAACTGAGGCTCAAGGTCACTGAGTGACAGATGGATAGGTGCAGAGTTGGGCTGAAATATGATGACTCAAAACCCAATGCTGTGAGTCAATTAGTCCACTTCATCTCAGGTCACAAGACAGTGAAAATACAGTTCTGATCAGGGTGTGAGTGGATACAGAGGTGGTATCACCAGTTGCGTAGGTCAGGGGTTTTCCACAGTGTGATATGCACGCCACTGCAGATGCAGTATGATTGGGTAGACCACAGAGGGAGAATTCCTAAATTAATAGTTACACGCTTTAAAGTTCATCAGAAACATCAAGCCAGTGATTTTGTGAATGTTATTTCTCAGAGCAAGTCTAAATTAAAGTTTAAATAGAGCATCCATTTAAAGAGTAATTTCTAAGTAAGTCGCAAAGCTTGTAGTCTGCAGATTTGGTAGAACTTGTGATGGATGCCAAGGACTGCAGCTAGGAAACACGGACCTGCTTGGGCTGAGTGGTCCTTTATGAAGACTCAGGGCTGGAGAGAAAATGGCGATCCAGCCAGCAGACCAACCCAGGTGCTGTTCATCCACTCTGTGTGCTGTGTGGTGTGAACTGATTCAACAC
Source organism: Macaca thibetana thibetana (assembly GCF_024542745.1). Lineage (NCBI taxonomy): Eukaryota > Metazoa > Chordata > Mammalia > Primates > Cercopithecidae > Macaca > Macaca thibetana. The sequence continues at coordinate 102,279,051 of NC_065588.1, read as the reverse complement.
AGACATAATCTGGAATGCTAACAAGTCTCCCTGGGTCTTGCTTCTCTTTGTAGATTGCTGACTTTGGGCTTTCCAACCTGTACCAGAAGGATAAGTTCTTACAAACGTTTTGTGGGAGTCCACTCTATGCATCTCCTGAGATTGTCAATGGGAGACCTTACCGAGGGCCAGAGGTGAGCAGCTTGCCCGATGCATATGGGGCGGGGGAGGGGAGGGAGAAGAGGGAGGAAGGGCAAAAATTGGATTTGAGAAATGCTTAAAAAAACAGAGCCTAAAAAAGCAAGCAAGGAAAACTTTTCCTTATATGATTATAAAAGCAATAATATATACTCCTGGGAGGAAATTTGGAAAACCCAGAAAAGCCTAAAGGAGAAAATAAAGGTACCTGCCATCCCCCCACAAAAGAGAATCACTTAATACTTTTGTGACTTTTAAACTTTTCCCAATGTAGATCTCTGCATTTCAAAACTAATTGAGATTAAGTTAATAAAAGGCAAGATATACATATGTATATGACACACATATGTATATCTTGCCCTTTACTATCAAAACTATCTTGTGACACTTTCCAAATTCATTATTAAAAACATGATTTTCAGCCAGGCATGGTGGCTCATGCCTGTGATCCCAGCATTTTGGGAGGCCGAGGCGGGCAGATCACGAGGTCAGGAGATCGAGACCATTCTGGCTACCATGGTGAAACCCCGTCTCTACTAAAAAAGACAAAAAAATTAGCCGGGCGTGGTGGCAGGCACTTGTAGTCCCAGCTACTCGGGAGGCTGAGGCAGGAGAATGGCGTGAACCCGGGAGGCGGAGCTTGCAGTGAGCGGAGATCGTGCCATTGCACTCCAGCCTGGGCGACAGAGCGAGACTCTGTCTCAAAAAAAAAAAACAAAAAAAACAAAAAACCCACATGATTTTAATGACATTTTATTGATGAATATAGCATAATTTATTTAGTAATGTCTAGATGTGAACATTTAGTTTTTTCCCTATTATATCAAAACAGACACAAAAAACAAAAAATTGCCTCACGCTGGAGTAAATATCTTTTTTTTGTATATATTTTTGGCAGCATGCATATCTGACTAAGGAAATACATTTTAATGACATCTTCTAATTCATGAGAAATACATTTCCCTACATGCTAGTGTTTCAAGGGCCACTGTAAGATATGGGTATGTGGAAATTTTATTTTGAAAATGAGTGAGTTGTGCGTGATGATTCTCTTTTTGAAAGATGGTTCTCTTTTCAGAGAAGTTCATCCACTCAGTATCCTTTAAATAGCCGCTGCTCAGTGTGTTGAAATGTTTTCTTTTAAATATTTATCTGTTTGAGAGTGTTTTGGGGCAGGGCTGAAGGGTAAAGAGAAGGATGCCAAGACCATCTATCAACTGCAATGAAGAGAAAGTCTTTCTAAAATAAGAATGCGAGGGAGGAGCATAGAACTCAATTTACAAACTTGTACAAACTCAACACTAAATTTCTCGTAGATAATGAATATTTTGGTCTTTGATGACCTGTTTTTTGAGGTTACAGGCTGGCAGCCTGTGATCTGGTCAGCAAACTCCTTTATTTGGCCACCTTAGTTTTTATTTTTAAAAATTGAGCAAACATGTAATAATTAGGAGATTTCATATAAAAGTTTGGTTTCTGACTTATCTTGAAAAACCAAAGAATCTAGTAGTGCTGGGCCCACCTTACTACATGGCAGCAATTAGCTAAACAGAGGTTGTCTGCCTAAGACGGGTGAATGTACTGTACAGTTTGTCTCCATCCCCAACACTCTATGTCGTAACCCCAATTCTTTCTTGCTTTGTGTATATCTGTTGTTTGCTTGGCTCTTACAAGATTTCAGTTTGTAATTCCTGATTCATTTGAAGAAAGTGCAGGAAGGAATTGATTCCTGGATTAGGAATGAAGAGCCCCACATCCCAGTTTTACCTCCATCACTGGGGCAGGGCCTCTGGAGAAACCATTTAGGTTCTTCCTGCCTCAGTATTCTCATCTGTCAAATGGGGCTGAAAATAGTCCTGGCCCTAACTGCTTCACAAAATTGTAGTGAGGATTAAATAAGATAATCTGTTTAAGAAAGTACTTTACCAATTGGGACCACTGGCCTCTGTTCAGAATGGAAAGGTCAGGCTCTGTAGCAGGTCCCAGCTGCATTGCTGTCAGATGTCAGGCTGTACTGGGAACCTGTCTTTCAGGTGCTAAATTTAGTTCCTGGGGGCATTGGGGGTGGCTGCTCACAGGCTGTGATGCTAATGGTTTGGAAGGCACCTTGGGATCTGTTTCCCAGCTCCTATATGTGCTGTCTCTCTGCTTCAGGTGGACAGCTGGGCCCTGGGCGTGTTGCTTTACACCCTTGTTTATGGAACAATGCCCTTCGATGGTTTCGATCACAAAAACCTCATTCGGCAGATCAGCAGTGGAGAGTACCGGGAGCCCACGCAGCCCTCAGGTGCGTGCCCTGTGGAGGGAGGGCCAGAGGTGGAGGGGAGAGAGACCTGTTTACCCACTCTCATTTTCTGCGTTTGTTTTAGTATGTCTGTCTGGAGTCTCCTGGTTTTCCTCTTTCTTCTTCCCAGAAGCATCATCCTTGGCAAAGCTTGCTTGTTAGGCTGCTTTCCCCAAACCTTCCCAAAGGAACTTTTCAGAGCGCACATTCTAGGAGTCCTGTTTGCTTGCTGTGTGGATCTGGGCAAGTCACTTAAGCTCTTTGGATTCAGATTCTCCACCATAAATACAAATTTTGGAAAAGGTATTAGACGAGGTCTCTCCCAGTCTGAGTAGACATAGAAACCACCCACCTCAGAATGTAAATACTGTGAGGGTGGCCACTGCTCTGTCTCTCACTCCTGTGCCACTGGCATAGGGTATGGCTCATGGGCACTGTCTCGTTATTAATTTCTGCATAACAACTCTACCCCATCTGCCCCCACAAAACAAACTCAGTGGTTTACACAACCTTGAAATCATCTCTTTCACTCCTGTGGGTTGGGAGGTGCTCTTCTGGCCTTCCTTGGGGTTTTCCCTACAGTTGTAAGCAGATGGCAGCTGGGGCTGCTGCTGGGGCTGAACAGTGGACCTTCCTCGGTGCCCTCTGAGGTGCCACCCCACAGTGGCAGCAAGGGGTTCTAAGAAAGAGGAATAAAAAGTTGCTGAGCCTTCTTTCTTTTTTAAAAATTTGTTTTTCTTGAGACAGTGTCTTGCTCTGTTGCCCAGGCTGGAGTGCCAGTGCTATGTCCACGCTTGTACCCAGATTGTGTCATATCTGCTGTGTTCTATTGGTCAAGACAACCACAGTCATGAGCTCCATCTCTTGATGGGAAGTATCATGCCTGTACAGGGAGTGTGTACAGCTGGTCATCATTGGTCATTTTTGTTAAAAAATGAAGTTAACATTGGCACTTCATTTATATACATACTATACACATGCATATATATACACACACATATATATGTATATCTGTATATCTGCACATACACAGTTGATTCTCATTATTCATAGTAGTTATGTTCTACAAAGTTGCTAGAAACACTGAATTTGTGAATACTGAACTATTGCTCCTAGGGGAAATAGAGGGTTAGATTCCTGAGAGCCTCTGCTCACAATATTTTTGTCAACTGATTGATATATAACCTTGTTTTATGTGTGTCTCTGTTTAAAGACACCTTATTTAATCTATATTATTAGTTCATTAACATCAAACTCAACAGCCAACAGCACTGTAACTCATGCCTGAACAAAGCTGATCTAACACACTTATCTTCTCCATAAGGCACATCACAGCCTTCTTGTGCTAGGAACACTAAACAGTGCTTCAGCACTGTTTTGGGGGGTCATTTAAAATGGAGGAATCGCCAATAAAAATTCCAAAAAGTGTGAGAAACACAGCACTAAATAGACTGAGAAAAAGACACTTTGTATAATAGTATGAGATCTGAAATAAGAAGGCAGAGTGTTGCCTTGTTTGACCTTAGCTGTGAATACATACGTGTGTTGGGTGGGGTGACTCTAATTGTTTGCTGCTCTGTGCATATGCAAAAATGACTGCAAAAGAGCTGTGAATATTGATTTTGAGGTTACAAATAAATTTTAGCGAGTAGACAAATTTGCAAATACAGACCCTATGGATACTGAGGCTAGACTGTTGTATGTGTATATATATAGATATGCATTCTCTCTCTCTCTCTATATATATATAATTTTTTCAACAAGCCAGCCTATTCTTTTTGGAAAAATTCAGAGTGACCTCTAAAGTGGTCTTCTTTGCCTCACCAGCTAACTGATGTCAATGCGGTTCCTGGCACATTGTAGGGGTTCAAGAAATACTTATTGAATGACTGAGGATGATCATCTTGGTACTTTTCAGAGGTGTTTCTTGCCCCAGTCCCTTTTACCAGGCCTTTGCCAGCTTCTCATTCGCCTACATAAGCAGCTGAGGGGAGGTGGCAGCTTCCCAGAATATAATTCACCCCAATTGGGGGAACACAGTTTGAACCTAAAAGTCAGTTTATAAGCTGTGAGAGTCAGTTGGTTCCTGTGGCCTTCTCAGCATCCCTTTAGGGGTTTTCCCTAATTGTCTGGCAGCAGAAATTTGCAAGTAGAATTTTCAGACAGGCTGTGAATGGGTAGCAGATATAGATCACTTCTCTGATCTGACAGCTCAGTAGGAGAAGGCTTATGTCAGAGAGGGAAAGAAGGCGAGCTCACTGAGTATTGGTCTCAGAACCTGGCCAGGACCTTGGGGGGAGGCCAGTTTCGGAGACAGCTGCTCTTACTGCCCAGGTGTGTCAGGTAAGTGCCTCTGAGCCACACTCCATGTTCTGTCTCTGGCATGCTTGCCCAGTGACTGCAGGTGCTGTGTGTTTATACAAGCCCACCTGTGGAGGAATAAAGAAAGCAATGGTGATCTACACCTGTTTTTCCTTTGGTAAAATGATATTCGCCAAAGGAATGGTGGGGCACCTCTCGGGGTCAAGTCTGGATTCTTTCTTGGTTACCTGACCTTCCACATTTTCTAAAGATTCAAGATGATGAAAAGCTTCATAGCTCTATGACATTTCCTCACTTATAGGGAAAACATGCCACCATGTGATGGCACCCCGGCCTGTTCCAAGTCTTGATTACGCTTTTGATGGATGGTCTGAAAGGCTGGGGCATCCTGCTCCATAATGTGACTGGACCAGGTCTCCAAATGGATTTTTCCTAGAGGGAGTGTGTGTCTTTCATCACTGCTGGAGGGTCCCACTATCACAAAGCTAGAAGCTCCCACGTAATGCCCGATTCTTTTTGTCCCTTGTCCCTTAGATGCTCGAGGACTCATACGGTGGATGCTGATGGTGAACCCCGATCGCCGGGCCACTATTGAGGACATTGCCAACCACTGGTGGGTGAACTGGGGCTATAAGAGCAGCGTGTGTGACTGTGATGCCCTCCATGACTCTGAGTCCCCACTCCTGGCTCGGATCATTGACTGGCACCACCGTTCCACGGGGCTGCAGGCTGACACCGAAGCCAAAATGAAGGGCCTGGTCAAACCCACGACCTCTGAGGTCATGCTAGAGCGGCAGCGGTCGCTGAAGAAATCCAAGAAAGAGAATGACTTTGCTCAGTCTGGTCTGGATGCAGTGCCTGAAAGCCCATCCAAGTTGAGTTCTAAGAGGCCCAAGGGGATCCTGAAGAAGCGAAGCAACAGCGAGCATCGCTCTCACAGCACTGGCTTCATTGAAGGTGTAGTTGGTCCTGCCTTACCCTCTACTTTCAAGATGGAGCAGGACTTATGCAGGACTGGTGTGCTCCTCCCAAGCTCACCAGAGGCAGAGGTGCCGGGAAAACTCAGCCCCAAGCAGTCGGCCACGATGCCCAAGAAAGGCATCTTGAAAAAGACCCAGCAGAGAGAATCAGGTTACTACTCTTCCCCAGAGCGCAGCGAGTCTTCGGAGCTGTTGGACAGTAATGATGTGATGGGCAGCAGCGTCCCCTCCCCCAGCCCCCCAGACCCAGCCAGGGTGACCTCCCACAGCCTCTCCTGCCGGAGGAAGGGCATCTTGAAACACAGCAGCAAATACTCAGCGGGCGCCATGGACCCGGCCCTGGTCAGCCCTGAAATGCCCACACTGGAATCCCTGTCAGAGCCTGGTGTCCCTGCCGAGGGCCTTTCCCGGAGCTACAGCCGTCCTTCCAGTGTCATCAGCGATGACAGCGTGCTGTCCAGCGACTCTTTCGACTTGCTGGATTTGCAGGAGAATCGCCCTGCCCGCCAGCGCATCCGCAGCTGCGTCTCTGCAGAAAACTTCCTCCAGATCCAGGACTTTGAGGGGCTCCAGAACCGGCCCCGGCCCCAGTACCTGAAGCGGTACCGGAACCGGTTGGCAGACAGCAGCTTCTCCCTCCTCGCAGACATGGATGATGTGACTCAGGTCTACAAGCAAGCGCTAGAGATCTGCAGCAAGCTCAACTAGCACTCCAGGGTGCCGGGGGCAGGTGGGGGTACGAGGGAGGAAGGGGAGCAAGACTTGGGCTCATAGGCTGGTTACCTCTTTGCTGGCCATGACAACAGACTGAAAAAGGATTGGCACTGTCTCACTTGGCCAAGTTTGCAGCCTTGAGCCAACACTTAAAAGGGAGGGGTGGGCTCTTCTGCCAGTTCTGACAACTGTCAGTCAGAATTTGGGCCCTATTTGGCATTTGCTTTATGGCACCTCCTAGAGGACCAGCTGTCCAGGAGAGGTGGTGTTGACTGGCACTCAGTGGGTAGAGAGGAAGCATATGGGGAGGGAGCATTTCCTTAGAAGTTATCCAAATGCTTCTGGAGGAGGGGCAGGAGACACTTGGGCTGTTTGCCTTGGGTGAGCCCGAAGAACTTGCCCCTTTTCTCCTTGCATTAGCAAGCTAGGTCTGGCTGCATGGACCTGGCAAGTAGATTTCAGCAACTTGAGCTTGAGTTGATGATCAATTAATAGTGGCTGCCGGTTGTGCTGGTGTGAGTGGCCCACATCATGGGGAAGGAGTGCTGTGATTGACTAGTAATGGCTACCACAGGAAAGGGAAGGGAAGCAGTAGCACTAATGCTATGTAGTTGTTATCTTTGATCTGGCTGGGCCCTCGGAATTGGGTTTAGTCATCCTGTGGGATCTATGTTAACTCTTTCATCCACTGGTGAGGCATTTGTTAATTTGCTACTCAACTTTGAGGAAAGACAGGGCCTTGGTCAGAGAGAGAACACTCTGAACTCTGCTAAGGACATAGAGTCAGCCCATGGTGATTTAGCTCCTTGCTGTTCACCTCCTCTTTCCTGATGTCTGCCTTGCTCTACAGCACAACCTCTTGAGTGTGGACAGGGAGAAAGATGATGGTGTCAGAGGTAAAAACTATTGTATATGACAGGGCACAAGATGGTCTGTGATCTTTGCACAGATGAATGGAATTTGATGTGCACCAATAAGAGGCAACTTGTCACTTTCTTTCTCAATATTAACTGGAATGCTGCCTCTTGGGTTCTCACATGCATGGATGCTTTGAGTTGGACGTGCTACTGTCCATAGTTTCCAGAGGATTACCTGGCTCAACCATTGGCTCTGTTCACCAATGACAAATGGTTTGTTTCCCCATCCACTGAGTGTAGCATCCTCAGAGGTAGATAAGTTTGCTTCTAGGGAGTTAGATGTAGGTGGGATATTGGGATGAGGAAAGGAAAATCAGGTAGACGGTGCTTTTTTCCCCCAAATCTAAGTATTCTATGTCATGGTTTTAAACTTTGACATGAACTCCTGGGCTTTGGGGGAAAAGAAAGTTCCATTCATTTAAATGAATAAGGTGTTGAAAGAGTGCAGGGGGTTGGGAGGAAGCATGTAAGAGAGTGAACATTTCCTTAGATGTCACCCAGATGGTTCTGGGGGAGGTAGAAAAGAGGTGCGGCAGGACTCTTATCTTAAAAAGTAAAAAAAAGAAAAAGAAAAAAAAAAAGAAAAAAACATTAGATATGTAATTTCTAAACACCCGGATCACAATGACAAGATGCCACTCCAACCATGGGACACCTTCAGGATTCTAGGTTTGGACTTCCTGGTCTCTTTGGGATGACTTCAGATTCTGCTGGCCAAGGCAAATTGAACTCATTTCAAGATGGCCACCACTGGTAGCCATGTAGATAGACAGGAAGACCGGTCTTGGGAACATCTTTGGAAAAACCAACAAAAAATAGTTCCTAGAGAGAGAAGAAAAAATTCACCTTACAGTGCTAAGAAAGTGCATCAGAATGGAATTGCCCTTTCCTTAAGGAGACAGTTTGGTTTCTCCCCTTGCCACCGGCTCTGGTGTTTTGGCTTGTGCATTCCTTCAGGTTGAGCTGAGCAGTGTGTTATGGGAAGCTGCTCAGTTTCCTTTCATTCAATTCCACCTCCTTCCTGAACTCTAATAGAGGTTAAAAGGGAAAAAAAAAAATCTGTAGATAGCAAATTGTGCGTGTGTGGGGGGCGGGGGGGATGGGGGTGTGGGTGCATGGAGGGCAACCTGCAACTCTGAGCTCCCTACTTCCTGCCTCATTTCATTCTGGCTTTTCTAAATAACCTATGCTGCTGCCCTGCTGGCCTCTTGCGCACGGCAGCTGGCCGTGTCCTTAGCTGTCAGTATGACTTAGATCTAGCACCAACCTACTGGTTGATGTCCTTTTTCCTTTTGCCAAGTGATTGAGTCTGTTTAGTATTTTCCATCATTCTAGTGTTTAAATAAAAATGACACTATTGAGGAAAGTCAGTCTACTCCCTTCTTCCTCCCCCCAAACACGTGTTCTCTTTCGTCAGGAAACTCAGCCAGTGGACTGTGGCAGAGAAAATCCTCCACTCAGAGGCAGAGACTCTGAGTTAAGTCATAGGTGGCCTTAGGCATCTGCATTGTTTGTGGTGGTTAAGTTTTCCTTCCAGTGAGGGCTGGAAGGATGAATTAGCTGGTCCCTGAAGCCCTGCTTAGCTCTGACACTGCCAACATCCTCTGATTCTAGGTGTGATGTTGACTGTCTTTTCAAGGAAAAACTTGCAATAGAGGGAAAAGCCGTTAAAGCAGCTCCCTGCTTCATCATTAAGTCCTGTCATCCCTACCAGCCAATCCCAGTCAAAGAAGTTATGCTTTATTCACTTCCATGGAATTACAAGTGAGAGACACTTTTAGGACCTGATGGACAAAGCAGGAGATTCGCTGTCAGCTTTCCTGATCCTCTCCTTGCTTCTGTGGGCCTTGCACCGTCTTAGTTTACACATCTGCCAAAGGGGTAGAATTACACTTCTTTTTACAGGTAAATTTCAAGGCACGATCAGTTTTCAGGAAGTGCTTCAAGACCCCAGGTGAAATGAAAATGCTAAGTACCCTCTGAATTGCCATCCCTGTTACCAGGTGCTGCTTCTTCAGATGATGGGGAGCACTTTTCAGGGTGAAATTCAGGCGAGTTTTGCCCAGGCCTGCTGTCTTGAGTACAAATGTGAATGATCGACTGACTGCTTGTTGCCAAACTGGAAATGTTCTGTAGGGATTTACTGGCATGGTATCATTCCTAGAAGAAAAAAAGAGAGAAACTTGACTGCACATTAAAAAAAAAAAAAAAAAAAAAAAAAAAAAAAAAAAAAAAAATCCACGTTGTGACTTTTATTTAATTTCTATTTTTTTTTTTTTTTTGGTAATAAAAAGTTGACTTTTTTTATTTGAATTTGTCTTTTTTATTTATTGGTCTGAAAGGCATTTCAAAGGTATTATAATAATATATTGGTGTAATTTAATTGGTGAAACATGCTTTATGGCTCCTGTCAAAATTGGTTTTCACTCATTTGATTGGTTTGAGCCCAGAACAGCCTACAGGGGGAAAAAAAGCTGGATAACTACCCAAAGTGTTTGTATTTTTATTGGAAACTGATTTTTGTTTCATTTCGGTTTTTGTTTCTGTTTTTATTTTTAAATTAAATAAATTGCAATGAACTGAACCAGAGAGCTTGCTTCTTTATTTGGTGGTTTTTCTTAGTCAAGTAAGTGACAGAATCAATATAAGTAACAGACACCTACCCAAATGAGCTTAAGCACAAAAGGGAATTTATTCGAAGTTCTCATAAGAGGAAATGCAGCTTGCAGTGCAGCTGGAATTAAGAATTGGAGTGGTGGATTGAAGAGGACAGTATACCCTCTATTCTGCTTCTCTTTGCGTATCAGCTTTCTTCTCCTTTTATACCCTGGCTTTCTCCTCCCTGATTATGGAACCTACCTTGGCTTATCCCATAGCTTCCAAATTTACATGTTCTCAGTCTTGGTTTGCAACAGAGACTACTCACCAGGTTCCTTAGTTCTGAACTCTAGACGTCATCAAAGGCTAACACTCAGCCACGCTTTTCCCCCACATTGCAGTTTCCTGTGCCTGCCCTTTCCCTAGGCACTCCCTTCTATCCCAAGGGCAGGAAGTTGCTAATCTGATTGGGATTAATCAGAGTCCAAGATCAGTGGGTCATGATTTCCTAATGGGGAAGGCCACTCGCGGCTCTGCCTAGAATGACATAGTATCTTAAGTCCCATTTTGCCACTGTTTCTTGTGCAAATAGACCCTCCACAAAGCTCTTGGAAGGAGAGGTGCATCATAGAACAAGATTGAAGAGTTCCTGGATCCTGGCCATAATATCAAGTGACATCAAACCCTACCCTAGTATCAAATATTAGAGAGTGATGCTGTGCACAGAATAGTAGTGTTATAGGATCCATGCCAGAAAAGTCTGACTTTCCAAATAAATTACAACTCGCACCCCTTTTCTAGTTTACTGGAAGAACATCTGATGTAGCATTGCCATATTTAGCAAATAAAACTATAGAATGCCTAGTTACCTTTGAACTTCACATATACTATGAATAATTTTTCAGTATAAGTGTGTTCCAGACAATATTTGGGTCATGCTTATACTAAAAAAAATAAATTTGTCTGAAATTCAAATTTAGCTGGGCATACTGTATACTATCTGGTAACCTAACCTGATAGGGCTTAGTTGTTCAAATTGACCAGGTGCTGGGTATGGTAGGAGGTTGGGGAATGGATGCTTATAATTGTGGCTTGCCAAATTAGAACATGTTGGTGCCTCTCAGGTTGGGCCGAGGTGGGAAGAATTCCAAGTTCAGTCTGGACTTGATAATTGCAATTGAGTTAAGTTGCTACACCTTTTTGGAACTCAGCTTTCTCATCTGTCTAATGTGTGTATTCATTGCCCTCTTACCCAACTCTAACAGGGGTACGAAAAAGAAGGAATGAGAGAAATTCTATGAAGTTACCTTGAATATAAAACTCAATATGAATGAGAAACAATAGTCCTTTCTTGGCAGGGCAATATTCACTGACTTAAAATAGGACATTTAAAGACCTGTGGGCTTTTAATTCTTACTATAGCCCCTGCCCCCACTAGCAAATGGGCAGTCATTTGCAGGTAGAGGCGCTGTAGGTCATTTGTGGAGTATATTTGCTTAGAAGTGTGGACCTTGGAAAAGACATAATTCTCTATCCAGGCAGAAAGAATAGCCTGTGCGTGGCCTAGAGGCTGGACCAAATGTGACATAGTAAGCATAGTGAAAAAATAGGGTTGCTTGTAGTGGCAGCAGCTGACATGTTGTCAACTGTTGTGGGGTTAATGGGCAGTGGTCACTTTAAGGAGGAAAAGTTGAGAGAACTAATGTGTATTTAACTTCTACATAATGCTCTCTCCATCTTTGTTCAGTAGCAAATGACAGAAATCCACTCAGACCATGCTAAGTAATGACTAATTTACTGCTTCATGGAACCGAGAAGCCCAGGTGTGTTTCTCAGGCACAGTTGGATCCAGGAGTTCAAGGGATCTCACTGGCCTCCTTTTCACTCACTCTCCTTGGATGAGGCTTTATTCTTAGCATGCCCTCTCCACATGGCAGCAAGATAGCTCCTGGCCAAAGCAGGGTTATGACGTTATTTGAGAGTGTGATCCCCCAACCAGATAGGTCTTAATGTCCTAGCATTTATGTAACAAGGAAGGACTGTGATTGTCTTTGTTTGGGTCATGTGTCTCCTTCTGGCCCATCACAGAGTCTGGGTGGAGAAGTGCTCTTATTGGCCAGCCTGGATCATATACCCACCTTGCAGTATATTTGAATGACATGGAATCACACAGAATGTGGGAGGACAGTTCACCAAAGGAAGGAATTCAGAGCCAACGATGTTAATTACACATTTTGGGCTTCAATTTCCTCACTCATATGGTAGCATTAAATAAATTGCTAATTTTCAGAGTTATTGTGAAGATTAAATGAAATAAAGTACCTAACGCAGTGCCTGGCACATAGTGGATTTTTAATTTATACAGATAATCTCAGGGAAGATAATAGTAGTAATACTATAAAGAGGAGAAATATTTGTTAGGAAGATTTTAGCTGTAAAATCAGCTATAATATCAGAAAATTCAGCTGAAATTGGCTTAAACACTACAGGGGCTTTATCGGTTCATATACTCAGAATTCTAGAGGTTGGGGAGTTTCCCAGTTACTTGGGTCTAGTGAAATAAGTTACATATACAACCCCCCTCCCCAAATTACATATAGTAAGTTCTATGGAAGAAATGGATGTGGTGCAGAGATAGAGAAGTAAGGGTGGGAGCTACCTCCTGTAGAAAGAGCATTCAGGGAAGGCATCTCTGAAGAGGTGACTTTTGGGCAGAGATCTGAAGATGAAGACTAGCCATATGTAAAGTGAGCATTCTGGGCAGAGAGAACAGTGTCTGCAAAGGCCCTTGGGTCTTCACATTAGAGCTTTACAGGATTCATTTCTGGTTCCATTGGCATAGGACAGCCATGATCCAGGGAGCATGATGTTTTGTTAAACATGTATGGCCATGTTTTAACATGGACTGAATGTGATCATTTATGACTTTGTGTACAGATGGCTGCTTCCTTCAACAGGTGGTCCCCAGACAAAGATACATGCCATGATGTGCAGTTTTAAATGAGAATATGTTTCTGCTGCAGAAATTCACTGCCAATTTATTGAAATTTATGGAGAGGATGTTCTTAATCTACAGAATCATGCAAAGTTTGGGGTATGGAAGTGGAACAGCAGTGTTGCTATATGAAGACCAGAAAGTGCAAACAAAGGGGTTTTCATGTCACAAGACTTGTCTCCTCCTGGCACAACTGTCTGGTTCCAGTGGGAGGTTGCATGGGAAATTTGCAATCAACTTTGTTGTAAAATAGTGAGTTATTTTCATCCTGATGAAAAATTTACACTTCTCTACCTGACTGGGAATAACCATTGAATCTTGACCATTTGGTTCCCCATCCACTCCATGTACTAGTGTTTGTTTGTGAATTAGTCTGGACAGACTATGTTATGCTGAAGTAACAAATAAACCCTGAAATGTCAATGTCTCAATATAATAACAATTTCTCACTCCCACTAAGTCCAGTACAGGGCTGTTCTCTTGTCATGTCACCTCCCAGCAGGTACTCAAACACCTGAGCTGCTTCTATCCTGTGGTTCTGACATCTCCGGGTTCTTCATTTCTAGCTGTGCAAATGAAGGAGAGAGCAGCAGTCGGAACCTTTTAAAGATCAGGCCTAGATGTGGTGTGCATCATTTGTGTCCACCTCCCATTGGTCAAAACTCAGCCATCTGGCCTCGACCTAATCATAGACAGTCCTCAAGTCTACAGTACTTAAAAAGCAAAAAGTAAAATGGAATCAGATGAACACTTAGCAATGTTTCGGCCACAGCTTATTTTTGCTTCCTGGTGGGAACTCTCACCATTAAGAAAAATAGTTATTGTTAGTATTAACCAAGTGCTTACCGGGCTGCAGTCCGTGTGCCTACCCTTTGCATTTATTCTCTCTTTGAAGTTTCCTCATGTCCCTTTATCTCCATTTTTACAGATAAGGAAACACTTTTGGAAAAGCGCAGTAACTTGCCCAAGTCAACCAACTGTTAAATGTGCATCTGGATTCAAATATGGGCCTGGATGACTGACTTTCAAGCCCAAGCTCTTAGTTGCTCTGTTGGGAATCAGGGATGATCATTCTGCAACTCAGTCTCCTTGACAGTAAGCCCAGCCTGTTGCCATCTCTGTTGATATAAACAACATTTCCTGCAGGAGCTGAGCAGATATCAGGAACAAAGACAGTTGCCCAAATCAATGCACTCTCCAAACAAACATGGAGCAGAGAGCAACTGTCCCCAGTACCCCACTGATGTGAAGTTCTAGAAGCTCCCGTCTCAGCAGATGGGATTAACAGAATGATTCATGTTTCTTAACTACTCTACTGTGGGATGGGATGGAGGTCACTCCATCCTGAGCACCTGCAATGGCTCAGAATTCAGTAAAGGAGACAGCAGGTCTCCAATGGCTGTCCAAAGCTGTGCATGCACATATTCCAACAGGGCTCTATATGGCCTTTTCTATGTTGTGGTGCCTCAGGGGACCCTACTTCTAGAGGACTGAGAGCTCAAAGCAACCTGGTTGGGGCCATATGGAAACACAGGATGCCAGGCTGGGTTGCATGGACCTGCATGGGGTCAGGCACTGCAACAGCAACTTCATCACATAAAAATCAGTGGGTCATCATGACTTCAAAGCCCAGTACAGGGCGATGACACTGGCATGGCCCTCAACCAGACTTCCCCAGAAACACCTCACTGTCAGTGAAATTCAGGGCCGGGGACAGTTCATTTTGGAGGCAGCTGGAGAAAAGGGACTCCAAAAAATAGCTAGCTTGAGAATGTTCTGCAAATTGGAAGTTGTGAATCACCGAAGCTGAAAAACATCTGATTCAGCAGTGCCTAGGGCGTTCCAGAAGTTTCAGCTGTCAGGCCTTGGAGTCCAGACAAAAGCATGTGTGCAGAGCAGAAAGCCAGATGCAGACTTCTTACCCAGTCCTGCTGGTCATCTCCAAAGGCATGGATGTGGATTCAATTGCTAGGAAGTACAGATGGTCACTGGAAATGGGCTCTGCTTAGACTGGCTTCTTACAAACACGTGTAGCAAAGCACTATTTTGATGAAGGAGAGAGACATGGGTGGCTGGGGAAAAGTTGCCTCCCATTTTAGAGAAACAACTTATAATCACATGCTCAGGTCCTTTGGGGATCTAGAGTGGTGGGATCGTGTTGCCCATGAAGCTACGTTGGAGCTAATAGGAGTGCTCCCTGTTGAGAAGGGGATTTCAAAGTGAAGAAACAGATTGAAAGAGGTGAGTTATCCTTCAAGTTTGCAGTGCAGTCATGGCATGTCAGTGCTTTGACTAGTTTCATCTGAGATTTTTCCTATTCTTGCACCAGAAGAGTGAGAAATACATTTATTTTTATTGTAAGTTACCCAGTCTCAGATATTCAATTATAGCAACAGAAAATGGACTAAGATAGTCATCTTCATGTTATTGAGTTATAACAGTTTTTTATATATACCAGACACAAGGATTTTGTGGGATACATTTTTATAAATATTTCCCCAGTTGTTGAATCTGTCTTTTATTTTTGATTCATAGAGTGATTTGAAAAGCAGAGGCTTTGAATTTTGATAAAGTCAATTTTATAAATTTTCTAATGGTTGAGCTTTTTGTGTCCTATCTCAGAAATTTTTGCCTACATTGATGTTGCAAATATATTCTTTACATTATCTTTTAAAAGCTTTATATTTAAGTTTTTGCATTTAGGTGTATGATCCATTTTAAGGTAAGTTTTATTTACTATGTGGGGAATGATTAAATTTTACTTATTTTTTTCTGTATGAGATGTTAGTTTTTGGAATGCTATTTATTGAAATGACCATTCTTTCTCTGTTAAATTGACATAGCACCCTTGTAAAATAATTAACTATGGATGTGTGGGTCTATTTCTGACCCTGTATTCTTTCCCATTAATTGGTCAATCATTTTGCCAAAATCATAGCGCCTTGATTATTGTAGCTTTTAGTAACTTTTGAAATCATATAACTTTGTTTCTATTTTTAAAATTATTTTGGATATTTTGGGTCCTTTGCATTTCCAAATAAATTTTAGAATCAGTTGTCCATTTTGACAAAGCAGACTGCTAAGATTTTGATTGCAATTATAATAAATCTATAAATCATCTGGGGAGAATTGACATGTTAACAATACTAAGTCTCCCAACTCATGGACAGGGTGTATGTATTTATTTAGGTCTTCTTTTATTTCTGTCAGCACTATTTTTTATTTTCAGTATGTAGAAATTACACAGTTTTTGTTAAATTTATTCCTATGTATGTTATAGTTTTGAACTATTATAAACAGAATTCTTTACAAATTTATTTCCCAAGTTTTTTTGTGGCTAGTATGTAGAAATAGAGTTGAATTATATGAATTGGCTAAATTCACTTAGTAGTCCTACCTGGTAGCTTTTTTTTAAAGATCCAGTAGGATTTTCCATGTGCGTGGATTTTTCCATTTTAGGTTCTTTGTGTATAAAATTTGTTCTACTTCTTCCTTTTTAATTTGTATGTTTGTATTTCTTTTCCTTGCCTCATTACAATACAACAAAGCACACCTAGTACTAGGATTTCCAGTATGATGTTGAATGGACATAGACTGAGCAAGTGTCTTTCCTCATTCTGAACTTAGTGAAAAATATTCAGTCTTTCACGATTATGTATAATGTTAGTTATAAATGTCTTCTACCAAGTTAAGGAAGTTTCTTTTCTTTTTCTTTTTTCTTTTTGAAACCGAGTCTGGGTCTGTTGCCTAGGCTAGAGTGCAGTGGAGAGATCTCGGCTCACTGCAACCTCCACCTCCCGGGTTCAGGCAATTCTCCTGCCTCAGCCTCCCAAGCAGCTGGGATTACAGGCGCCCACCAATATGCCCAGCTAATTTTTGTATTTTTAGTAGAGATGGGGTTTCACCATGTTGGCCAGGCTGGTCTTGAACTCCTGACCTCAGGTGATCCACCCGCCTCTCGGCCTCCTAAGGTGCTGGGATTATAGGCATGGGTCACTGTGCCTGGCCAGAAGTTTCTTTACATTCCTACTTTGCTGAGAGATTTCTTTAAATTATAAATGGGTAAAGAAATTTGTTAAATACTTTTCTTAAATTTATTAAGATAATTATGTTTTTTCTTCTTTAGTATGTTAATATGGTGATTGTATTGGATGAGTTTTGAATATTAAACCAACCTTGCCTTCCTGAGATAATTTTCACTTCATGTTGTATTGTTCTTTAAATATATTGCCAAACTCGTTTTGCTGATATTTTGCAAAATATGTTCTTTTCACGCAAGACGTTGGTTTATAGTTTTTCTCTCTCTCTTTAATGTCTTTGTCTGGTTTTGTCTCAGGACAATGGTGACCTTAAACTGTGTTAGAAAATCTTGTCTTCCTTTCTATTGTCTGGAAGCGTTTGTGTACAGTTGGCATTATTTCTTCATTAAATATTTGATTTAGTATACCAGTGAAGGTATTTGGACCTGGAATTTCCTTTGTGGAAAGCTTTAATGTCATTATTTTTGATCTTTTCTTCTTTTCAAATATAAGCATTGAAAGCTGTCTGGTTTTGTTTAATAATTGCTGAAGCATTCCACAAATATTGACATGGTTTGTTTTCATTTTCATTTGGTTCAAAATATTTTCTGATTTCCTTGTTGATTTATTCTTTTCATATTTACTCATAATCTTATGGTTGCTGTGTTTTCACTCTTTTATGTTCCAAGTCTCCCTCTGGTATCAGTTTTCTTCTTTGTGAAGAACTTCCATGAACATTTCTTCTTGTGAAAATCAGTTAGTGACAACTTCTCTCACCTTTTGTTTGTCTGAAAAAAAAAAAATCTTTATTTCAACTCTACTTTTGAAAGATATTTTTTCTGGTTATCAAAATTTACATGACATTTTACATCTTTATCCCTCAAAGATATCAGTCCTCTGTCTTCTGGTTTGCATAGTTTCTGATGAGACATCTGAGATAATTTTTCTCTTTGTTCTCTGGGTTTATCATGTCTGTTTTTCTGTGCAGCTTTTCATATTTTTCATTTAGTAGTTATTTCTTTAGCAATTGACTGTGATTTCTCTTGGTATGGTTTTCTATGTGTTTATCTTTCCTTGAGTTCATTGACCTTCTTGCATCTGTAAGTTTATAGATGTCATCAAAAATTTAGATTTTAAAATTGCCATTATAAATTCAATTTTTTTTTTCTGTTCATCTTTCTCCTTTTGGAACTCCAGCAACATTTATGTTATACCATCTGATGTTGACCTACAGCTCAGTGAGGCTCTGCTTATATTTTTCAGTCTTTTTCTTTTTCTCTGTGGTTCCTCTTGAATTTTTTTCATTCCTGAAAGTTCCATTTGGCATGTTTTCATATGTGTGTATATAGTGTGTGTCACACACACACACACACTATATACACTATAGATAGATCTATCTATATATGCATACACTACATATATATAGTGTATGTATGTGTTCCTTTGTATATACATATATTCTTTCATTATACTCATGTTTTTCTTTAAACACTTGAGCTTGCATACCTGAAAGATTTTAAAGTCCTTGGTTGATAATTCATTCATCTCTAAAATGTATAGATGTTTCTATTGATTGATTTTCCTTCTTTTACAAATCATATGCTTTCATCATAATTACTAATTTTTTAACTAGAGGTTGGGCATTGTGTATTTTATATTGGTTATTGGTGGATTTTGTTATATCCCTTTGAAGAGTGTTATGCTTTGTATTGGTGGGTCGAGTGACTAGGATGCAATTCAGCTTGATTCTTTTGAGGCTCAATTTTTATATTTTTAAATGGTTAATTTAATCCCTTTACTGAAGGGCTTATTTAGCCCCACTACCAAGGCATAAAACTTCCATGGCGTTACTACGTTTCCCATGTATTTAGCATTGTCTCTGTGCTCTGGCTGGTGGGAAGTTGAATATTTTCAGCCCTGGGTGAGCTCTGAGAATTGTTTGGCTTGCAGCTCTCTAGTGATTTTTTTTCTGTTAATTTTCCTTGCCCAGCCTTATTTGCATGTGGAGATTAATGTTTAGCTAAAGATCCAGAGTGCCCCTATGCAGATTTCTGGAGCTCTTTCTTTGTATAGTTTCCTTCACTCCAGTACTCTGTGCTTTCCAAATCTATCTACCCTGGCCTCCCTGATCTCTGTGACTTTCTCTGTTTGGGTTCATCCTCCTGGTGACTCAGTCCAAAAATTACTTCCAGGTTAAGATGGTGCAATTGTCTGGTTTACTTTAGTTTTTCATTTTATTGGTGGTTATGGTCCTGTGTTACTTGCTGTTTAATGTCTGAAAACACTTCTTGAATCTATTTTGTTCTGTTTGTAGATTGTTTTTTCAGTGGGTCAGGGTATATCCCATAGGAGTTTCTCCTTCATGGGTAGAAGCAAAAGTTGAGATTAAGTCTTTTGCCCAGTCACAAATAGATGTTAGCAGAACTGGGTCTAAAACCCAAATATGATAGACTTCAAAGCCTGTGCCCTTCATCATGATCAAGATCCCATTCTCCCCTTTTTTGGACCACATTCCAGAAAGAAGGCAGGTAAGAACCCAGTCAGTAAAAAGCAAACTGGCTATTCTTAGTGTTACAATTCCAGTAAGAAGGATTAGGCAGGGAATTTGCTGTTATAGTTGGCGACTTCTCAGAAGTGCCCTGCCAAAGTTAGCTTTTATTTATTTTCTTCCTTGTGAGTGAATGGAGAAAGTATGGGGCAGTTCTTCATTTATTTGTTCGCTGGTTCATTAATTCTATCATTTATTCCTCCATTTAAGATTATTAATGGAACACCTGCTGTGTACCAGGCACTAGGTTTTTGTTGTTGTTGTTTTGGGAGGGAAATGCAGCTCCCAGTGGGTTTTGCTTTGCTTTCTTCCTCTTCATTCTTTTGCTGTCTCCCAAACTTTCAATATGATCATGTGGGAAAGTCCTAGATGGTGACATTTTAGGGATGACTCCCTGGACCCTCGTGTAGTTTCTGGGTTGTTAGGAGAGAAGTTAGGGTCTCCTTCCAAATTAAAATAAACGCCAACACCCCCGGGGAGGTATCATACTTTAAGCCATTGTCAGCCAAATCTTGGCCAGCTATTAATGTTTCAGGAAAGATTTATTAAGTGTTAATTAAGAGTAAGCATGAAGAACAACATAGGCCTCTTGGGAAATGGGACAGGATGAGAAAGCAAAGGAATTCTCACAGAAAATGTGGCAAGGATAAATTCTGAAATTTTGTCCCAAGCTGAGACGTATATGTCCTTTGTCTTCTTTGGTCTGGGTGTCATAATAATAACAAAGTTGAGTGACACTTTGTAGGTTACAGTTCCCCCCACCCACTCATTTGTTTTTCTTGAAGCCACCTCTCAACAGCCTTTGGAGAACATTAGTACTGCTGATGAAATGGAAATTGGAAGAAGGAAAGTCACTAGCTCAAGTTGCCCAGCTGATAAGTGTTATGGTCTGAATTTGAACCGAGGCCATCTAACTCCGGTGCTTCTGGTCCTAATTCTGCTTTGCCATCTAAACTTGCAAAGCTGCTTGCTATGACCAAATCATCTCTGTCTTCATTACTGGTTCTATCAGTTCAGGATTTTCCTGTGCAACTCTTTCACAGAGCACCAAGTTTGGTGTCCAAGGTGATTTGGGCTTTTTGCATGCATCCAGATATTTGTTGCCAACCTCAGGAACCATTTCTTCCTCTTTGTGGCTGGTTGATTGGAATGGTAGCAAAAAAGCAAGTCTGGCCAGCTACTTCGTGGAAGACCAGGAAATGACAAAGGACACAGGATGTTCTTTAAAGTTCTGAACAACATGAGGCCAACTAAATGGGAATGAAAGGGCTTTTGAGGAGAAATAGGAATTAAACAATAGTCTATCATCAGGTTTACTGCTGCTGGAAAACAGAATGGAAATGTATTTGCAGGGTGAGATTCTAAGGCTATTTTTAAGAGAGGCACCAGCAGGCATTCAGTGAAGGCTAGATGGGTTAATGAAGTAAACGCATTTCCCGCTTCTCCATGATTTATATTTCTAAGGCTGCACTACATAGTAATTCAATAAAGCTGAAATGGCAGGAATGTCTGGCAGATTTTTTGGAATATGATACTTGGCTCATTATGGTGGTCCAGTTTCAGTATCTGGATAAGGGTGAGATACAAAGGGACATCAGGAGCAATCTTTTCTTCTCTCTTTCAGCCTCTACCACTTCAGCATAGCCTGCTCTATCTCAACCTTACTCATGTCAATATAATACGTTATTATTAAAGGCTTCCTGAAGCTTATTTTCTATTTGAGAATGATGCGGTATTCACTGCCTGCCAATCATGGTCTTCACAATTAGGAAGTTCACAATTAAAAGTTTCTTTTCCTCTTGATGTAACAAGAGAATTTATCCTGTGAGTAATACTGGAATTCATCCTCATGGTCATTTTCCTCTGTTAGTGCCCCAGGGACTATTTGAAACTACTTCTTTGTATGTGTATGTGAATATATGAGACAGAGAGACTCGGGGGAGAGGGAGAAAGAGATAGGAGTGAGAGGGCAGAGAGAGGAGAAAGTATTAATCTCATAGAACTCTTAGTTTCCATTCTGACAGCATTTATTGAATATATAGTCTGTGCCCCTAATGGTCCTATAGTGGAAATCTATATGGTCCTATATGGAAATCTGCTTTGTGTCAGTTCTACATCACTTATTTTGGGATTCTGTTTCTGGCAAGGCAATGTGATTCAGTGGGACCTCACCGGGCTGTAATTACCTTTCACACTATAGGGACAAGCTCTTCACTCACTCTGACTAGTTCAATTTTTTTCTTCTGGACCTAATAATTAGTTCAGTGTTCATTCTAAAGCCCAAACAGGACCAATCAATGCCACTTGGGTGATCAAGTATGGATGTTGAGTGGTGGCGGGGGTGGGGGTGGGGGGATTTGTGATGATTGTTGTCATCATCTTCTCTTTCTTTCTTTCTGTCTTTCTTTCTTTTTATTCTGGACTCGCCATTAGGATGATGTAAATCTAGAGATACTACTGGTGGCCAATTTTTATCACCAAATGATAACAGAGATGGCCTAAGAATGAAGCCAAGAAAGAGCACCACAGAACTAAGAGAGTAAGTGAAATGTGTATTGTAGCATCATTTGATCTCCTGAGCCAGGCTACCCTCAAAGCAAACACTAACCTGAGACTTCATAGTGATGAGAGTTATTCTCCTTTTTTGGGCTGAATTAGTTTGATTTGGGTTTCTGTCACTTGCAATGGAAGAACAGCTTCTGGATACCTGAACACGTGGAGGTTCCTGGAGGGTGGTGCACCCAGGAATCTTCAGATGTTCCAAGCAAGAGAAAGCATGGAAACTGTGCACTCCTTCCCCCCATTTCTCACCCTATGCATCTCTTCATCTGTATCCTTTGCAATATCCTCTATAATAAACCAGTCAACTTAAGTTGTTTCCCTGAGTTCTGGGAGCTGCCTGAACAAATTAATTAAACCCAAAATGGGGGTCATAGGAACCCCAACCTGAAGCTAGTTGGTCAGAAGTTCTAGAGGTCCAGACTTGTGACTGGTGTCTTGGTACAGGAGAGAAAGAGAGTCTTGGGGACTGACCCTATCTCCAGGTAGCTAGTGTTGGCATTGAATTGGAGGATGCCCAACTGGGGTCTACTGCTTGGTGTGTGGTGACAAATCTCCACATCTTTGTTACAAAAGTCTTCTGTGTTGATGATTGTTGTGGTGGTGTGAAAGCAGAAGAAAAGCAAGGTTTGGGAGAGTTTTTCCCTACACAGATCGTGACGACAGTGTGAGGAGGGGAGGAGTTGCTGGACTCTGGAAGGAGAGAGCTCTGTCAAGAGGGCTTCCTTGACAGGAGCTGTCACTAGGGAAAGCAGCCAGCCAGAGGTGACCTTGCCGGAAGGGAGCCTGGGAAATGACTGCTGAACCTCTGCTGAAGTCAGAGGGCAGATATCCCTTCCTGTAGTTGACACGGGTCAGCTTCCAAGGCTCAGAGCAGGTGGAGAAGGGTGGAGAATGCACCGAAAGGGGCATTATATGGTTTGGCTGTGTCTCCACCCAGATCTCATCTTGATTTGTAGCTTCCATAATTTTCACATGTCTGGGAGGAACTTGGTGGAAGGTAATTGAATAATGGGGACAGGTATTTCCCATGCTGTTCTGGTGACAGTGAATGAGTCTCACAAGATCTGGTGGTTTTATAAAGGGGAGTTCCCCTGCATACGCTCTCTTCTTGCCTGCCACCATGTGAGACAAGACCTTACTCCTCCTTGTTTTCCGCCATGATTGTGAGACCTCCCCGGCCATATGAAACTGTAAGTCAATTAAACCTCTTTCCTTTATGAATTAAACAGTCATAGGTATGTCTTTATTAGCAGCATGAGAACAGACTAATACAAGGCAAATAAGAGATCCTCAGTGGAGGTGCATGCTGTCACTGTCCCTATCTTATAGATGAGGAAATCAGAGCTCAGAGAGGCCACAGTGATAACGGGCCAAAGATTATATCAATCAGTGGTAAAGACAGATGACAACTCAGTCCCCCTGACCATAAAGCTGTGCTCACTGCAGTCATCCTGGCCCTGGGGCTTTTGGCTGGACCTGTTTGCCTCTGAAAAGAGACCCACAGGCCTGTGTGCCAGGCTGGAGGATGGGGATGGAGATTGATTGGGCTTCTCCTTCTTGCCAGGCACTGTGCTAGGCATTTAACCCACAACAGGCCTATTGAGATAGGTGTTGCTGATTCCGTTCCATACGTGAATAATCTGAGCCTCAGAGAGGCTACGTAACTTGCTCAAGGGTACACAGCTGGTGGATACTGACCTAGGTTCCAGAGGTCAGATTCCAGAATCCATGATCTTTCCACTATGTCCCGGGGCAGGGACCTAAGGAGCAGAAAGGCGAAAGGAGAGGGAGAGAGGGAGAGGCCGTTGTGCGCATTGTTTTGAGACGGTGGGCAGGAACTGGGGAGAATTCTGGTGGCAGCATCTTTCTTGGGCCCAGGAAGCATAAGGCATGTAGGCAGGAATCCCAGAGTGCCATCTGGAGTTCCAGAACATCCCTAAGCAGCCTTTATATCTGCAGGCCTGTGCCGGGCCGCAGACTCACATGAAAGCATAAAAACGCTCTGTGGCAGATGGGAATTTGAAATCACGTGTTGTGAGCAGCCAGAGCCAGGAGCTGTGACTCCCATGTGGCGCTGTCAGCATGTCTGAGACACCGCTTCTCATCCTTCCTCCCCTGCCTGTCCTTTCCACTCTGAGTTTCTCCCCCCTCTCTCTCCTTTGCTTTCACTATTAAAATTTTATTTTATATGTTTTTTATTTTATCTTAGCTTGAGTTTTCTCAAGTTTCCTCTGCCTCCTCCCTGGACGTGGAGACACATCTTCACTTTGTTCTTCAGGCCTCTCAAATTCAACGTGTTCAAATAAAAATCCCATTCTTCTCACTTAGCAAATCTGCCTCTCCTCCTTGTTGGTTTTGCATTTTGCCTTCTGGCACCGGATACCCGGATGAAAAGCTGGGAAGGGCCGGTTTTGCTTCCTGCCTCACCTCTCCTTTCCCTCCTTCTATCTCCAGTTGGTTTCCCCATCGGTCTTGGTGCCCCTTCTGCTTCCTCTGGCTGGTTTCCGCACTCTTCATCTTTCACTGAAGCTCTTTAGGTATTTTTGGAGCTGAGTCCCTGACTGCTTGGTCTCTTCTCTGCTTCCTCCAGCACATTGCCACAGATGTCACTTGAAAACATTGTCCAGGTGATACCAACAGTTTTAGCAAGAAGAGAAAATGGAGGCATTGTCTACGTGCCTTTGGGAAGGAGGGTGTAGAGGGCAGGCTCACAGCCCCCACAAGACTCCAGCCCTAATTCTGGAGGCATTGAATGTTAGTTATTTCCATGGCAAAAGGGACTTTGCAGAGGAAATCTAGGTTAGCAATGAGTTGACTTAAGATAGGGACATTATCCTAGATTAGCCAGGTAGGCTCAGTGTAATCACACAAGCCCTTAATTGCAGAAGGGGAATGCAGAAGGGAAAGTCAGAGAGATTTTAAGAATGGGAAGGATTCAAAGCTCTGTTACTGGCTTGAAGATGGAGGGGGTCCCGTGTCAAGGAAATGGGAACCTCAGTCCTACAGCTGGAAGGAGCTGAATTCTTTCAGCAACTTGAGTGAGCTTGGAAGGGGCTTCAGTCTGGAGCCTCTGGAAGAGAATGCAGCTCTGCAGGCACCTTTTCAGCACTTGTTAGATCCTGAGCAGAATTCAACCATGCCATGCCAGACGTCTGAGCTACTGAACTCTGATGTAATGAATGGTTTTTGTTTGTAAGCCCCTACGTTTGTGGTACTTTGTTATGGCAGCCCCAATACAAACTAACACAGGTAGAAAACTAATACACACAACAAAAGCCAGAAAGATAAATCAGAAACCAATAATAATGATTATGTTTATGGTTATGAGGGGACAGAAATAGGGAAACATCTCTGACACACAGGGAAATTAGCATACGCTGAACGTTTGCTGTAGACCAGACACCATGTCAAGTCCTTTGACTGCTATACCAGACCAGGATCTGAGTTGTAAGCAATAGAAAGGGTCTTTGGCTAATCTAAGCCAGAAAGAAATTTATAAAAGAATATAAGGCATCTCCCAGAAACTCCAAGAAGGCTGGAAAACAAGGCTTGGGAAATAGTTGGGAATATAAAGGAAGCAAGGTGGCCAGAACTCAGCCAAAATTGGACCATAGAGTCAGGGTATTGGGTAGACTACAGCTACCCTGGCTGCCCCTGGCACTGTGGCTGCTGTGCTACCACAGCCAGCTCTGGCCTTTGGCCATTGGGCATTGCTAGGGGTACCATTGCTCTAGAAAATGGGATGGTTCTGGTAAGTACAGTATTGCCAAAATGGATCCTGCCTCATCCCTGTGTCTGTGGACCGTTACTTTGAGATTTAAAACTTTGAGCAGGTATGTCTGGTTGGGTCACAGGCCCAGAAGTTTCAACTGCTGTGCAGCCAAAAAAATGACTCACAGAAAATGGCAAATCATCCTGCACATCTCATTTAATCCGCATAACAACCCAGCAGGGAACTACTATTATCCCCACTTAATAGATAAGGAAACCAAGGCTGCCAGGAAGGTGAAGCTCCTTTCCCAAGATCCTGAGCTTGTATAGGGCAGAGCTAAAACTTGAACTCAAGTCATCTAAGCCTTATATGCACATCCTGTGGCCTCTTCTTGCAGTGACAGTCAAGGTTCAGATCCTTTCTGAGGAAAGAAGAGGCAGGTGGATTTTATCTGGTGTGTGGTTCAGAGAACTCTGGGGAGACAGGTTGAATGGGAGCAGTAGCTGGCCAAACAGCTCTGACCCATTTGCTTTTGAGGCTTGGGCATGGAAGAACTTTAAATTTTTTCCCTGTTTAGTGAAATATACCTTCAGACATCTGTTCTGAGTTGATGCCCTATTGTTAGTATATATTGCGTGGCATGGCATACTCTCTCTCAACTTGAAATTTAAACAAGGGACGTTGAGGCTCTGCTGATGAGACCACCACTGGGGAACTTCATCTTCTGTCTTGCCTCTCTTTGCCCCCTTTACTGTCCTTCTCCACCAAGCATTGCAAAGGAAATGAGATGGAATCCCAGGTGGGTGGGATTCAGGATTCAAGGATCCCAAGGTGGGCATCCTTGACACAGCTCTCTTCTCCTGCTCCATTATCCTCCCAGCCCCGAGCCAGGCCAATGACAGAAAGAACAAAAAGAAGGCCTCGTTTGTAATCTATTTCCTGATTTGAGATATCTGGAGCAGGTCCAGTCATAGGCCACTGATTAAAAGCGGTTTAGTTACTGTCACTGGTGTGAGGACCAGGCTAAATGGAAACAGGCCAAGCTCAGGCTCCACAGAGAGGAAACCCCAATTCAAAAGTTCCCTGGGATGACCTCCAATAAAAACTATCTGTGAGGGTGACTTATGAGTACTGACAAGAATTGGTTCATTTAGGCATTATTTATGATAAATATGCAGTATATACATATACTCAATATAGATATACATTCAATATTCAAATATAGAAAACAAATATTCACTAGTTTTGCACACATGTAGGCCTATGCAGTAGAGTTTAGGAATTAAGCACGTGAACTCTTGATCACCTACTGTGTGCTAGGCATCCAACACACATCATCTCACTTAATATTCACATCACTCTCTGAAGAGGATATCATTGTGAATATCACTGATATTTTACAGGTAGCAAAATGGAAAATGATAGCAGACATAATGTAAGGGAGATCGTTTTCATACATTGGAAAGTACAGTGGGATGGTTGACCATAATTACTGCCATTATGATTAATCATCATCATTAGTTTTAATAATGACTGAAATAGAGAGGGTTGATGTTAGCCCACATTACTAGGCCACAGCCAACCAGGATGTCAGTCAGGAGGGACTGAAAGTTGAAGGACAGGGTCATTCCTATCCAAGTGAGTCCAAAACTCACTCCCTGTATCTATTTAGGCACACTCAGTCCTAGGTATTTTTCTCACATAACTCATCTGATCCTACAACTGCCATAAGAGATAGAAACAATTATTCCTCTTTTACAGTGAAAGAAGTTGACATGGAGAAAAAGACTAGGCAATTGTTCGCACCCTGGCCAACTCCGGAGCCTACTGGCTTTACCACTAAGCCAGTGAGCTCATTGCTCTACCACCAGCCTTAGTCACATTTCAGCAAGTGTGTAGGATTGCTAGACTTCACTCATAAAAGTATAGAATGCCTAATTAAACTTGAATTTACATAAGTGACGAGTAATTTTTTTAGTATAAGTGTCTCCCATGAGACATGGCCATGTGATAATGCGTGTAGAGTCTGTTAAACACCAGGCACATAGTTGGTGTTCAAAAAGTCTCATTTCCTTCTCTTATGTCAGACTGCTAATTCCTACCCAACTCTGATATCTATGACTCTTCAGTATCAAATCCTAAATTCCAGCCGGGTACATCCTTTGATTATGTTCACCAGCCTCCCTTATTGCTTCCTTCTAACTAGGTGCAGTCAAGTGACTAAGTTATTTTAGATGAAATGCAATCACAAGTGTGACTTAGAGTTTTAGAAAGTTTAGAAAGCTTTTGGAAAGTTTCCTTCAAAGGGAGGGGACAAACTCGTCTTCATTCTTTTGGTCTTTCCATTTCTCCCTTTATCTGGCCTATAATGTACATGGAATGACTGGCATCTGGCCAGTCATCTTGGACAATAAGGTGACCTTGAGGATGAAGCCATTGCATGAGGTCAGTGAAGCAGAAAGACAGATGCCTGTATCCCTTCCTAATGACCATGGATCCACTATCCCTGCCAGGGACTGCCTATCTCTAGACATCTTTTGTGCATGACAGAAACAGGCTTCTTCTTATGAAGTCTGATCTCTGTTAGTAGCAGTCAAATGTAATTCATAACTGATATGCATTATCCAGTATATATTTCATGTGTACCTATTATAAGCCAGACATTGTGCTGGATTCTGGAAGTAAAAGAATGCCATTATGTAGCTCAAGGTCTTTTCAAACTTTCTTTATTTAAAATTTAGATCAGAGCCAGGAGCAACCTCAGCAACTTCTCAAATCAATGCATTCATTTTATTTATTTGATATCTGTACTGCTTTTTGCCTCAGAAAATTTTGTAAGTCATTTTTCTCAGCTCATAGCACAGAGTCATCATTAGTCCTTGTAAAGGCTCTCTCTTGTTTTATTTTTTCCCTTTTTTCTGACTTCTATGACCCTCTCTCCCTACAATAAGTAATAGCCCTAAAGTGTGTATATATACACATATATGTATATATGTGCGTGTATATATACACATATATGTATATATGTGCGTGTATATATACACATATATGTATATATGTGCGTGTATATATGCACATATATGTATATATGTGCGTGTATATATGCACATATATGTATATATGTGCGTGTATATATGCACATATATGTATATATGGTGTGTATATATACACGTGTGTGTATATATACACATATGTGTGTATATACACATATATGTAATATATATTTGTATATATGTATGTAATACATTTGTATATATGTAATATATTTGTATATATGTATGTAATATATGTACACATACACACATAAACCATTAAATAAGACTGTGTTCTTGTAAAATATTACCAGTCTATGAGTCTGTAATTTTCCCAAATGATGATATGCTATAAACCTAATTCTTTTTAATTTTTTTCACTTAATACTATTTTTCTAATACAAATATATTACTAACAATAAAACTACTGAATGAAGTTTAAGATTTCTCTGCAAAAATTTTTGTTGTGGTGGTTCGTAGAGTATATCCCACTAAGGATGAATAGTTAGGATATTGTGTTCAAACATTTGTTTTTAATTTTGGAGTTAGTCTTTTCTCCCCTCTTTTTGGTTTAATTTACTTTTGAATGTGTAAAACACATAGTTCCAAACACAAAACTAAATTAAAAATTCTACTCAGAGATGGCTTCTTCCCATCCTTACCCCTCCTTCCTGTTTATTTACCCCCATAACCAGAAACATAATCATGATTATTGGTTTCTGGTTTATCTCTCTGGCTTTTTTTTGAGCAAAAGTAAATACATACATATATATTCTCATTTCTCTTTCTTATTTCATGAAATATAGTGCACATATAAACAGTGTTCTATACCTGGGCATATATATGCTGGAGTTATTCCAAACATATATGCTGGAATTATTACCAAGAATATATGCTGAAGTTATTCCAAATCAGTAAACAGAAATTTTTAAAAAACTTTTTACATTTGCACTTGCATAGTACTCGATTGTGACAATGTACAATAGTTTCTTCAACTAATTTCCTATTGTTTGAAACTTAAGTTGCTTGCATTCTTTTATTACAGACAATACCACTGTGGATAACCCTGGATGCATGTTGTAATTGTGGAGATGCATTTCCAGGGTGGATTCCTGGTAATGGACTTGCAGGGTCAAAGCACAAATGCTACATCACTTTATGAAATTAATATGGTTTTGCTGTGTCCCCATTCAATCTCATCTTGAATATTAATCCCTGTAATCCCTATGTGTTGTGGGAGGGACATGGTAGGAGGCAACTGAATCATGGGGATATTTCCCCTATGCTGCTCTCATGATAGTGAGTGAGTTCTCACAAGATCTGATGGTCTTATAAGCATCTGGCATTTCCCCTGCTGGCACTCATCCTGCTGCCCTGTGAAGAGGTACCTTCCGCCATGACTGTAAGTTTCCTGAGGCCTCCCCAGCCATGTGGAACTGTGAGTCAATTAAACCTCTTTTCTTTATAAATGACCCAGTCTTGGATATTT
Organism: Macaca thibetana thibetana; assembly: GCF_024542745.1. Lineage (NCBI taxonomy): Eukaryota > Metazoa > Chordata > Mammalia > Primates > Cercopithecidae > Macaca > Macaca thibetana. The sequence goes on along the minus strand of NC_065588.1, from coordinate 102,248,702 downwards.
CTTCATAGCAACATGAGAATGGACTAATACAGAGATATTTTCAAATTCCCCTCTATAGGGGATGTGTCATTTGCAACTCCTCAGCAATGTGTAAGATGCCTGTTAATCCACAGTCCTGCCAACAGTGAAGTTGAACTTTTATATTTTTAACAATCGAATAGGTGAGAAATAGTATTTCAGTACAGATTTAACTTGTATTTTTTTTCTTGTTATGAGGGAGGTTGTACATCTTTTCATGTGTGTCTGGATTGCTTGCTTGTTTTGCATAATACTGCACCTTTGTAATCTATCCACATTGCTCTGTGGATATATGGTTTGTTGTACCTTTTTGCTCCATTGCATTCTGTAGACTACATTCATTACATATAAGTTTAACTTGTTTTTTTTCCCTAGCATCTTCCATTACCATAAGCCATTACCATGAACATGGGGAGAGATAATTTCTCTGGGATATGTATCTAGGAGGACATATGCACATTTAATTTCACTCAGGGCTGCCAGATTTTTCTGAAATGTCTGTAACCATCTACCTTTCCACTAACATGGCATAAGAATTTTTACTTCAAATTTACTCATGTTACAGATAAGGCAGTGTGGCCTAGATGGATCATAAATTTAGCCAGTAAGAGCCAGGATTTGAACCTTGGTCCTTCAGTCTACATTAATCATTGTTGACTAATGCCACAGTCAATAAAAATGAATTAATTCAACAGACATTTATGGAGTGTTCACTGCATGGCAAAGGTTCTGGGTACTGGAGATATAAGGAGGAGATTATTGTCTTAAGGTGTAGCAGGGGAGATCAGTAAATAATCAAATAGCGATAGTCAAGATTTGTATATCTCCATCTGTGCATATGTCACGTGGGTGGTCTGTGTGAAGTGGCCAAGCCAGCCTTTCTTCTGACTCTTGACCAAGTCTGCACAGGATGAAGGAGGCTGATAATTTTGCTCTTTTGCTTCACCAGATTCCTCTGCTGGTCACAGGCTCATTTTATAAGGCTTTGTGGGAACGTTTCCACATCTAGAAATGTTGGCCAACTAGTCTGCCATATTAATAAGTTCTTTGGAAAGCTCAATCCACATACAGTTAGAAAAAAAGAAATACATTTGGATGGGTACATCATCCTCTGGTTTTGTCCTCAGGACTATGAATTTCTGATGAGAATTTAGAAAAAACAAGTTTCTCCTTTTGTAGTTTTATCTGATTTGGCTCCCATCGTTTTCCACCTGCGTTAAAAGCAACTAGTTTGGACTGGAGCAGTGTCCCACAGTTTTCAATGCCTGGGCCTTTTTCTTGAGACAGAGTCTTGCTCTGCTGTCTAGGCTGAGTGCAGTGATATAGTCATAGCTCACCGCAACCTCAGACTCCTGGGCTCAAGCAATCCTCCCACCTCGGCCTTAAAGTAGGCAGGACTACAGGCATGCACCACCATGCTGGGCTAATTTTAAAATTTTAATCTTTCATTTTTAGTAGAGATGAGATTTTGCTATGTTGCCCAGGCTGGTCTCAAACTCCTGGCCTCAAGTGATCCTCCTGCCTTCGTCTCCCAAAGTGCTGGTATTACAAGCATAAGCCAGCATGCCTGACCTCTTATTCCTTTTCTATCCATGTTTTCAAAGACATTATCTTCTGAATAAATCATTTACTAGATAATGACTACTGTTATTTTTCTATGTATGATTCAGATATGTTTGATTATGTAATAAAATCACATTTTAGAATTTCTTATGATGGCCCTGATAGCCAATCAGAGCTTCTAATTGCCACCTGATCATATGGTTTGGCTCTGTGCCTCCACCCAAAGCTCATCTCAAATTGTAATACCCATGTGTCAAAGGAGGGACCAGGTGGGAGGTAATTGGATCATGAGGGTGGTTTCCTCCATGCTGTTCTCATGATAGTGAGGGAGTTCTCATGAGATCTGATGCTTTTTAAAGGGGCAGTTTCCCCTGCATGCTCTCTCTCTCTTGCTGCCTTGTGAAGAAGGTGCTTGCTTCTCCTTCACCTTCCACCACGATTATAAATTTTCTGAGGCCTCCCCAGTCTTGTGAAACTGTGAGTCAATTAAACCTCTTCTTTTTATAAATTACCCAGTTTTGGGTAATTCTTTATGACAGTGTGAAAGTGGACAGCTACAGACTTCAATAATATTTAACACATTTTGGGCTCCATATCTCTGATTATCTCTCTCTATATATATATGTGTTTGTGTGAGTGTGTATACATATGGAGACAGGGAGAGAACTGCATCTCAGGAATTCCTCTGATGTCACCTATGATTATCATCCAATGAATTCGGCACTCAATTGATGGAGTCTCAGAAAAAAATCTTACATTGTGTTAAACATATGGGCTGTGAGGTCAGACTGGTTATGTTCGATCCCAGATATGGCTCTTGCTTTCAGGTATCGAGTAACTACTGTGTGCCAGGCATGGCTCTAAAGTGATGGCAGCAGTGGCCTATCTGTAGTGGCTGCTGCGAAGACACCAGCTGCAGCGGGGTAGGTATGACTGGGGCTGTGCCCTCTGTGTGAAAGAGTCGTGCAAAAGAGCCAGCAGGAGCCTGGAACTGGTGGGAGCCTTGTCCCCTGCTGAGCACCCATGCTTCCTGGGTGCATACTGCAGACCTGGGCATCCCGGGCATCCCTGTGCTCTTGGGGGCCCAGGAAGCTTCTTGCCTCCACAGGCTTGAAAGTGCCTGCTCCCACTGCCTGGCCTTTCCCTGCTCCTGGTGCCCACCTGGGGTGAAGCAAAGTTGTGGCCAAGCCTGAGTGCTGTCACAACCCTGCCGGGTGTGTGCACACCTGGGGTGGTGCTGATACACCAGCCCCCTCCTGCCTTGGCCCTTTGTGGACTTTGGGCACTGATGAGCATGGGAGGGAGGCTGAGGTAGGTGACTGAGGGCAGCTCTGTGTGGGCCTGCAGGTGCCCCTTGGCAGGAACAGCCTGGGTGCCTTGGACAGTATGTTGATGGCAGGAGGCAGACAGGTTCCTGGGCAGAAAGGGGCGGGTCCTTGGTGAAACACCTTCATGCCAGGGAGGGCCTGAAGTCTGTGGGCTGGGCTGCCAGTTCTGGGTGGAGTCTGTGGCTGGAGTGAGAACTTATGATGTTTTTTCTGCGCTTGCCCTTGGCTGCCCATGGGCCAATCAGCATGCACTTCCTCCCTTCTGAGCCCATAAAACCCCCAGATTCAGCCAGACTCGCACAGATGTTGGGATGACCTGCCTGCAGATAGGAGCTACCCACTTTGGACCTCCAGAGAGCTGTACTGTTGCTCAATAAAGCACTTCTTTGCCTTGTTCACTCTCTAGTTGTCTGCATACCTCATCCTTCCTGGATGTGGGACAAGAACTCAGGACCTGCTGAATGGTGGGACTGAAAGACCTGTAACACAAACAGGGCTGAAACACATCCCCTTGCTTGCCACATTGCAGGTGACAAGAAGGAGAGTAGAGCTGTGGCCCTTCAGGGACCCTAGACCTAGGGGCTCCCCTAGTCAGAGCTGTAACACCCTCTTTGGGGCTCTGAGGTTTCTGGCATCTTTGAGCTTTCAGGCGCTATCATGTTCCCCCTGCCCAGACACTGGTGCCTGCAACAGAAGCCACTTGTGGTATGTCTGGTCCAGCTGCAGCCTTGCACGGAGCCGGTATCTGTGCCAGTGCCTGGAGTTGCCTGCCCCACTGCAGCAGCTGGTGTGCCTGGCTGTGTGCAGTGGCCAGACCCTGTGCTTGCTTGCTTGCTCACATACCCCTTGCTGCTCCATGCCTGGCTCGCTCTTGGCAGGTGTGGAATCTGGGCCAGTAGTGCAAGCCAAGTGCAGCCTGCTGGGCCAAGTGGGTGGAATTGAGTCCAGCGGGCACAAACAATACTCAGGCAGAAGGCACTGCTGGCCACAGAGGTTTCCGGCTGGTGAAGTGACACCCCAAGGATCCCGTGATATAAGCACTTGGAATTTATTATTAAATTAAATGCTCTATTACTTTTGTTTACAGGTGGCACCTTAACTTGGCTTCATCAAAATTAAAGTAACTTATTTATTTATATCCAAAAAGTCTACAACTTTAGGTCTGGCTGGATCCAGGGTTCAGAAGCTATCAAGTCCTAGTCCTGCCTTCTTGCATTTCCTCCTCAATCAGGCTGCTTGTTGTGGCAACTTTTCTCATGACAGCTCCAGTTTTACAATTTACCCACTGCACAATCTGAATAGAAGAGATTCTCTCTTCCTGAGAGTTTCAGCAGAAGTGTCAGAATGAGAGGACAGATTTATCTGTCCGTTTCAGAACAACCCACCGTGGCTATGGGAGTTTGATGCTCCAACTGCACAGATATATGTCAAATGCCCTTGCTGGACCTGGGGGAGGGGGTCTGCTTCACAACATCACCTGAGAGTGGGGGAAGGCAGCTCCTCAAGGAAAACTGGGAGGCTGTGGTCAGAAGAGGGGCATGGATGCTGGCACGCAGAAGAGCAGATGCCCCATCCATTTCACAGATGGGGAAACTGAGGTGAACTTAGGCCCAAAAGCTGGGAACTGGCTCACGTCACAGCCAGTAAATGGGGCTGCCAAGATTCTGACCCAGTTCTCTCTAACTCCACGGCCCTCACCTCTTCTGCTGTGTACTGCTGCGGGCAGGCTGTGCCTCATGTCCTTTTCTGTGCCCTCACACTCTCTGGCTATTCCTGGTTCTGAGATCCTACTTGTACTCTCAGGGTGTGTAGATCTCTGTCTTAATCATGTCCTCTACCCTCCATTCTAATTAACAGGGTTCTTTGGTTTTGAACCACCTTGTCTTTCACTGCCTTATCTCAGCTGGTTCTCATAGTAATCTAGGGTGGGCTAAGACTATTGTCTGTTAGTAACATAAAAACCACAGCTTTATGGTGGTATGCAGTGGGTGCCTAATAATGGTGACACACTCTTGAACATAAATTGTTCCCCTACAAGTGTTTCTCCCACTGTTAGTTTCTCAAAAAACAGCAGGAGGTGAGTTAGCTGTGGATCAGATTGTGGGCTGGTGGATGTGTTAAGAACAGAGCATGTGGGCAGCAAAGTGCCAAGAGGAAGAAAAAGGAAAGAAAGGGGAAGGGAGGGAAAGCAAGAGAAGAAAAAGGGAGGGGAGTGGAGGAGGAGAAAGAGAAGGAGAGAGGAGGGGAGGGGAGAAGAGGGTAGGAAAGGGAAAAGATAGGAGGGGAGAGGAGGGAAAGGAAGAGAAGGGAAGGGGCGAGGAGGGGAAGGGAGGTGAGGCGAAAGAAGGGGAGGGGAGGAGAAGGAAGAGAAGGTGAGGGGAGGAAAAGAAAGAGATAGGAGGTTAAATGAGGGAAAGAAAGAGAAGGGAAGGGGGGAAGGGAGGGGAGAAAAGGAAGAGAAAGAGAGGGGAGGGGAGGACAGAGGAGGGGAGAAGAGAGAAAGGAAGATAAAGAGAGGGGAGTGGGGGAGGGAAAGGAAGAGAAGGAGAGAGGAAGGAAAGGAAGTGAAGGGAAAGGGAGAGAAGGGGAAGGGAGGGGAGGCAAAGAAAGGGGAAGGGAGGCGAGGCAAAGAAAGAGAAAGAGAGGGGAGAGGAGAGGAGGGGAGAGGAGGCAAAGAAAGAGAAGTAGAGGGGAGGAAAGGGAGGGGAGAGGACAGGAGGGGAGGAAAAGAAAGAAAGAAAAAGCAAAAGGAGGGGAGGGGAGGGAAAGAAAGAGGATGGGACAGGAGGGGTGGGGAGGAGAGGGGACAGGAAGTAAGGGAAGGCAAAAGAACTTGCTTTTCAACTTCACCAATCAGGTTAAGTCTCCCCTCTTCCCTGGGGGATGATGTGGGTAGGCTTTGTGTCCTTACCTAAATCTCTTGTTGAATTGTAATCCCCATAATCCCCATGTGTCAAAGGAGAGACCAGGTGGAGGTAATCGAATCATGGGGCGGTTTCCCCCCGTGCTGTTCTCGTGCTAGTGAGTGAGTCCTCACAAGATCGGATGGTTTTATAAGGGGCTCTTCCCCCTTCGCTTGGCACTTCTTCCTGCTGCTTTGTGAAAAAGGTTCCTTCCTTCCTTCCCTTCACATTCCACCGTGACCGCAAGTTCCCTGAGGCCTCCCCAGCTATGCTGATCTGAGTTCATTAAAAACCTCTTATAAATTACCCAGTCTTGGGCAATTCTTTAACCTCTTTTTTTTTTTTTTTTTTTTTTTTTTTGAGACGGAGTCTCGCTCTGTCACCCAGGCTGGAGTGCAGTGGCCGGATCTCAGCTCACTGCAAGCTCCGCCTCCCGGGTTAATGCCATTCTCCTGCCTCAGCCTCCCGAGTAGCTGGGACCACAGGCGCCCGCCACCTCGCCTGGCTAATTTTTTGTATTTTTAGTAGAGACGGGGTTTCACCGAGTTAGCCAGGATGGGGCAATTCTTTATAGCAGTATGAAAATGGACTAATAAAGGGGGTGAGAAAGGGGGCAGAAAGAAGCTAAGAGTGTCACCCCAGGAGAGATCTTGCTACTGCGTGGAAAGACACAGCAAGAGGAGAACAAAGGTTTCCCTTCCAACATTGCTTGCTGACACAGTCCCGGGCTCTGAGACTCATGTAAGGTTCTAGGGAGGCTGTCTTGCCCTGGCCCTCAGATTGTTCACATACCACAGGTGTTTGAGAGAAAGAGCAGAGCAAATGAGGAGGCACAAGCAGTTGGGGGTATGCAGAGGAAGGAGGAGAGGGGAGCATGCAGAGGCACCATAATTACTAAACTCCTAACCTTTCACCAAGCATGCTGTCGTGGTGAGGTGCATGGCTTTGGAGTTGGATGAATATGGCTGTAAATTCCAGCTCTGCCATTTACTGTGGGACATAAACACATCCTGGATCCTCTCTATGTGTTACTATACTTATGCATAAAATGGCAGTCATTATATCAACCTTGTGTGGTTATCAAGATAATTTAAAGAGTGTCTGTAAAATGCCTGGAGCATAATAGGTCCTCAATAAATAATAGCTATGAGCAAAACCTACCTCCTCCTTAAGGTTTACAAGCCCCTCCTTTCTCTCCCACCCTCTCGCTGCTGTTCATTGCACACAGCACAAACGCACTAATCTTCTTTCAGCCCCTCAAACACGCCAAGTCCATTCCCATGTCAGGACCTTGGCCTGTGCTGTTCCCTTTGCCTGGAGAACTCTCCTCATGAATGTCCAGCCTCACAGCTCTTCCTTATCTCCCCTGCAGTGGTGCTTACTCTCATTTCCTTATCTTACCTCCTTAATTCATCCAAGTTCCTCCCTACCACACCACCCTGTTGCATCTCTTACAACATGTATCATTGTCTGAAATGACTTGGAGTTTTTTGATGGTCTGTCTTCCACTAGGATGGAACTTCCAGGAGGACAGAAACTTCCACTGTGTTTCTCATGCTGTATTTCCAGTATCGGGGCCTAGTAAATGCTCAATAAACTCTTCTGAAGGAGACAATGACCATGGTGATGGTGATAGTGACATTGACTATGTGGACTCAATAATCTCCTCTTTCGCAACCTTCAGAAATTTTTTCTTTTCTAACCTGCCTCAGCTTCAGAGCTTCTCCCTGTGTCTTTCAGGAGTTTTATGGGTCACAGGCAGTGCCGGATGTAAAGAACACAGCCCATGGGATGAGGAGATGACACACACAGCCTTTGGGAGGAAGACAGGGACCGTGAAAGAGAGCAACGTGAAACAGCAGAGTTTTCTTGGCCTGAGGTCTGAGACGCTGCAGTGAGTTTATAGAATGCTAGCCAGTTATGATTGTTTCTTATGGAACATTTACATATCATTCAATGTTGGCCAGGATCTTTTACAATCCTCTAATCAAATTTGCAAAGAACTTTACAAACTTTAAAAAAATTAGCTATTAGTTTTAAACTGGCAGGAGTATACCTGCACCAAAAAAGGGGACGCTTGAATTTTGTGGGACTGGAATTCCTTTTCATCCTCAGATGCCTGGCTTCATCTCAGCTAGTTGTACTGAGGGTTAGCCCTTTAACATAATTTCTTTTGAGGGAGGACACAAGTCAAACCATAACAGTTCGTAATCATGACCAAAAAGACATTAGGAATCTCCACACTAAATTAGAAATACCATTTGATCCAGCAAACCCACTACTGGGTATCTACCCAGAGGAAAAAAAGTTATTATATGGAAAATATACTTGCACACACATGTTTATAGCAGCACAATTCACAATTACAAAAATATAGAACCAGCCCAAATGCCCATCAATCAATGAGTGGATAAAGAAATTCTGGTGTATACGTTTACCATGGAATACTACTCAGCCATAAAAAGGAATGAATTAATGGCATTTGCCACAACCTGGATGGAACTGGAGACTATTATTCTAAGTGAAGTAACTCAGGCATGGAAAACCAAACATCATATGTTCTCACTCGTAAGTGGGAGCTAAGCTATGAAGATGCAAAGGCATAAGAATGATACAATGGACTTTGGGGACTTGGGGGAAAGGGTGGGAGGGGGTAAGGGATAAAAGACTACAAATTTGGTTCAGTATATACTGCTCAGGTGATGGGTACACCAAAATCTCACAAATCACCACTAAAGAACTTACTCATAAAACCAAATACCAGCTGTTCCACCAAAACCTATGGAAATAAAACATTTTTTAAAAAGAAGACATTAGTCTACATGATTTTTTTTTTATTTTTATTTTTGTGTGTGTGTGTGTGTTTGTGTTTGTGTTTTGTTTTGTTTTTGAGACGGTCTCACTCTGTCACTCCAGCTGGAATGCAATGGGTCGATCTTGGCTCTCTGCTACCTCTGCCTCCTGGGTTCAAATGATTCTCATGCCTCAGCCACCTGAATAGCTGAGATTATAGGCACAGGTCACTATACCCTGGTAATTTTTGTATTTTTTGTAGAGATGGGGTTTCACCATTTGCCCAGGCTGTTTTGAAATCCCTGAGCTCAAAGTAATCTGCCTGCCTTGGCCTCCCAAAGTGTTAAGATTATGGGAGTGAGCCATTACACCTGGCTTGTTATTTGTTTTGATGGAAGAAATGATGTTTTGCAATTGTAGCCTGCTCTACAAAAAAATAATGATGTATGTTAGGAACTTACAAAATTAGCTAATGTATCAGAAAGTCATATACGGTGGAATTTCTAGGCCAAAAAATAAGAATATTTTTAAGGATTTTGGTTTTCATCACCTAATTTCCTCCAGAAAGACTGAGCTGTAATGCTTTCAGTTAGAGCAATGGTAGGTGTTCCTCTGACATCAGGCTTTATTATCTTTGTTTACTGGGCCATACCTGGCATCTATTAGGTGTGCAATACATATTTCAATGTAAAACACAATTTCTTCATTGTATTTCATTTCTTCATGCTTCATTTTAAAGCATTAGCATGTGTCAAATATTGCATGGGATATACTTGAGCTGAAAGATTATCTATGGTTTGAAATTCAAATTTAAGTAGGCATTTTGTGTTTTTATTTGCTCAATTTGGCAAAATCCATTTGTACAATGGGAATAAAAGCAACCCCCTCTCATGACCAGAATATGGTCACCACAATCACTCAAGGCTGTCCCTAGCCCAGTGGCTGGCATGGAGTAGGCCCTCATCAAAAGACACTAAACAGAGACTAAACAGAGAACATTTGTTTCTCTATGCACTACTTGCCTTTGCAAGCAGCTGCCATTTCTTTAAGCACTTAAGAAATCTCAGGCATTTTAGGGACATTATCTTAATCTTGTCGTTGCTCACTTAGCTCCAGTCATACTGGTCTCCTTTCTGTTACTCAGACACAAGCCAGCCTGTCCTGGCCTTGGGCTCTTTGCACAAAGTTCCCTCTGCCTGGACTGCTCTTGCCTCAACCCCTTTGCATGGCTGCCTCTTCTCACTGTTCAGGTCTTAGCTCGAATCTTACTCCTCAGGGAAGACATCATGCTCAGCCCACCAAAGCTTCCCTCTTCTTGTCCTCAAGCCACATGCATGTCATCTCCGTGTCTCGTCATCTGCCTAACACTGCTTATTGTCCAAGGCAGAGCCCCAGACAGAGGCCATGGTCACAAAGTAGGCAGGAAAGTCAAGGGAACACTGTCAGTGACTCTTGTCAGACCCTGGTGGCTCCAGGCGGCTCAGCTCTGTAGCATTTCAGAGGGGCTCGAATGAAGAATAAGTCAAGCCGTGGGCTGACCCAACCTGGGCACAATGTGAGGAGGGCAGGAGATGTCACCGCTGGCACAGGAAAGAAAAGCAGCAGCGGCTGCTGCCTGTTGGCTGGGAGGGGACATTGGTGAGCATAGTTGAGCCCCTGCCACCCCCAACTCCTCAAACTCATTAGAAGGAATGTGATGGGAGTTGGAGCTTCCCTGACTGTGTGAGGATGAAGCCAGATAAATTCTGTTTGTTAAGGCACTAGGTAGTGGGGAAAATTGTGGCTAAAATTATGACTCTTCTTCTTTAAGGGAGGAGGGGCATGGCTATCTGGACTAAGGCAGAGAGAAGTAAAGAATGCTGATTTCACTTAGCCCTCCACAGCAGCCCCATGCAACATTTTTGTGGGCTAAGGGTGATCTTAGCCAGTGAAAACCTTTTGGTCTTATCAGTCTTCGGGCTGCGTCAGTCCTGAGAGCATTTGGTGGTGGTGGTGGCAGGGTGGGGGTGTTGGGTATGTGGTGTAGAGAGGAATCTTCCCTCCAGCCAAGCAGCCAAGTAGTAGCTGGGTGCTTTGATCCAGACAATTCTTTAGGAGAAATTTCTTCCCCTATTCTCATGTTTTCATGAGGAAATTTTCCCCCTCATTCCAGGAGGTAAAGAATTTGGAAGTAATGCACTTCCTACTTTTTTCTTGCTGAATCTTCCCTCAAGGGTTGAGGAGAGCTTAATCTGATTGATGTTCACCTCTTCCTCTCTCCCTCCTTTCATAATGGCCTGTCTGCAGGATGCAGGCTTTCTTCCAGAGCTCCCATAGACAGCTGCTCGGGTGGTGCACTGCAAAACTCCATGAGTTGCCATTAGCAGACAGGGAGCAAATGGCACCCTCTAGAGTGCAGAGTGCAGGCCCTGTATTCTCCTGCAATTCCAGCCTTCTACCAAGGTGTAAATACCTTGGGATCAGATATGGGACATTTTCATCATCACAGAAATTTCCACTGAAGAACTTTGGGCTAGATTTAGGGGAAAGTTGCAAGAACCTATTTAACCAGGGAAAATCGGCCGTGTTCTCTAATTAGGCGGTACCAAGATTATAGGTGATAGTTTACCCTCCATCGGACTTCTGTATTTATAATTCTAGATTATTTTGCCCTAGGGGCAGTGAGGCAGAGGTGAGATTAATCCCTTTGACTCCTAACACAACCAAGTAAGGACAAAGGGATAATAGAACTGAGCCCTAAAAGAGGCACTGAAAGGGAGGGACCCAGCTGCCAAGGGACTTGAGGATGCCACACCCAGCACACATTAGGACTGACCACCAAGGGAGATCTGAGGGAGGGAAAGTGGCAAAGTCTTTCAGAAACATAATCCAGACAACAGCTCCAGAACCCTTGAGATCCAGATCAGATTGTCTTGAAACCTCATTCCATCCCCTCAGCAGTTCGACTCTCTTCTCCAGATTCCTTTTTTTTGAGATGGCGTCTTGCTCTGTCACCCATGCTGGAGTGCAGTGGTGGTATCCCAGCTCACTGCAACCTCCGCCTCCAGGGTTCAAGTGATTCTCCTGCCTCAGCCTCTCAAGTAGCTGGGACTACAGGTGCATGCCATCTGCCCAGCTAATTTTTGTATTTTTTTAGTGGAGCCAGGGTTTTACCTTTTTGGCCAGGTTGGTCTCGAACTCATGACCTCAGGTGATCCACCTGCCTTGGCCTCCCAAAGTGCTGGGATTACAGGTGTGAGTGACTGCGCCTGACCTCTTCTCCAGATTTCTGAGTATTCTTGACATTCTCAGAGTCCTTTTCTGCTTGAGACTAACCTATCTGTGCTATGTCAACCCAGAGCTGACTTTCAGCCCCTTCTTTGGTTTTGATGCACCCCCCTGCTATCCCCATGCCAAATATTTGAGAGGAAATATGGAATGATGGTGAACAGTTAGGACTCTGAAGTCACACTGCCTGGGCCTGTCACTTGCTACTAGCTTTGGGACCTTGGGCAACTTACCAAACTTCTCTGTGCCTCAGTTTCCTCATCTGGGAAATTGGAATAATAATTGAGTTATTGTAAGAATTAGATGGATTAATTTGTGGAAAGTCCTAGAACAGTTCCTAGCACATAATAACCCTTTAAAAAGGGTTAGTCCCTATTTGTAGGTATATCGGATTTCACTGAAGATTTGGAGTGGACAGAGAAATCAGACTATGTATGCTGCTGTAAACAATTCGAAATATGCAGTTAGCCATTCCTGGTGTTAAATGTCTGTTCAGCTTCCGGCAAAGAAGTCCTGATTAGCCTCCTACTGTATGTGGTACTGATCTCCCCTCTGTCCCCCTTTTTGCTTCTTCTCCCTTCTTTGGCTGGGCGTCTCTACAGTGGGGGTCCCAGCTGGCCAGAGCAGGGTATGGGGTTTTATCATCCAAATCCCTGACTGCTATTTTCCAATGAGTTTTTATCATTCCAGATTTACGACTTTTCATGCTTTTATGCCAGTGGCATTTCAGGCTAAAATAGCGGTTGTTATCTATTTCAGAGGAAGTGGGAGATGGGAGCTTGCATACGTCGTCTGTGAGTAATCGGCTGCGGCTTTGAGTCAGTAATTCCTGGTCCCCTTTCTGCAGGGTCTAGGCTGGGGGCTGTAGTGCAGCTGATCTGAGGTTTATTCTGGGGTGTTGCCTAAGCCCAGTCAGTGTAAGCACCACTCCTCTTAGAAAAAAAAAAAAAAAAAGACCTGGAGTGGTGAACCTGGGATGAACTGGCATTGGTCTTAGAGCAGAAAAGACCCAGGTCTCATGCCAGCTCTGTTACTTACCAGCCCTGCGATCTTGGGCAATTTCTTTCACTTCTCTGGGTCTCGGTTTCCTGACATGCAAAATGCTATAGCAACCTTACGAAGCTTTTACTACACTGTAGTTCGGTAGGATAGTGTATTTAAAAGGCAATAGTGCATTTTAAAAACCTGGTATACAGTGGGTGCTCAATAAGCAGTTGTTTTAACTTACTTCATTCGTTGCTCATACAGTGTTTATGAGGTGGGTGTTCTTGCCTTATTTTGACAGGCAAATTGCTGCAGGTTAGGAAGCTGGTAAACACTTGAGCTGGGATGGCAACTGAACTGCCTAATTCCAAATGTTATGGTTTTGCCTTTTATATATCATACAAACAAATCCATGAATACATTCTCTTTGTCAAAACTCAACAATTCATAAGCATATAGAGTGAAAAGTTAAATTCATCCTTCATCTGTTGACCCCATTCTCCTCCTTAAAGATAATCACCATTAACAGTTCATTATGAGTATAGTTCATTTATTATGAAGCTTCATAATTTTTAAACACTTTAAAAAAATGAATGGGATCTATATCTATCATTTCTCTCTCTCTTTCTCTGTCTACATATCTATCTATCTACCTATCTAATCTATCTATCTACCTATCTTTTTAACCAGTTTTGTGATTCATTTTTGACACGTAGCTCTATGTCGTGGAGACATTTTCATACCAGTACATGTAACTTCGCATCATTCTTTGTAACCACTATTTAAGAGTCTGTAAAATGATTGTATGATAAATTATGTAATCAAGTTTAATTATTGCAATCAAGTGTTAATGTAATCAAGTATTAACGATTTATCTATTGAAAAATGTTTGGATTGTGTTCAGTGTTTTGCTTTTTAACGTCACTTTGCTTTTTACATCACTTGATTCTGATGTAGTTCGCATCTGTCAATCTTTCTTGTTACAGCTACTACATTTTGTGTCTTGCTTAGGAAGATCTTCTCCCCATCTCAAGGTTGTAAAAGCATTATCCTATGTTTTCTTCTAGAATGCTAAAAATCACACCATAACACTAGAAGTGAAACCCAAGACATGCTTTGTCACTTACAGTGTGGGGTCAGTGTTATCAAGCTGTTGAGGATAAGAACTAATTGCCAGCCACTGGTCATGTTGTGTCTGCATTCATTTGTTATGGAGCATACTTCGTAGTTTTGGTTTCTATGTTGAACTCTAGTGCATCTGGGATTTATTGTTTTGAATGGTGTGGAGTAGGATCTAATTTTATTTTTTCTTTTTTAAGAGGGCAGTTTTGTCAATACCATGTATTGGATAGTCTTCCCTTTCTCTTCTAATTTAAATGGTCACCATTATTATCATTATGGGTCTATTTCTGAAATCTCCTCTTCCATTTATGTATATATATTATCCAATTACATATATGTGTGTGTATATATATATATAGGCTTAGTTATATTAATCATTTATTCTGTTCCTTTGCTCTATACTTGAGCCAATACTATGTTGGCAAAAAGTAAGTGTTCAAATAATGCTAAATATTTTTGACTGAATTAATGTAGTGAATTAAATAGATGCCTTACTTCATGATTCTGGTATTTCTTTGATTATGTTCCTAAATCTGATCTGTTAATTTATTTGGAATTTTCATTAGTTTGGTGAAGATGGACTATGGTTTCTGAAATCTTACCTGCAAATATTTATTTGGAATTTTGCATCAGTTTGATAAAGATGGACTATAGTTTTCTAAATCTGACCTGTCAATATTTATTTGGAGTTCTGTATTAGTTTGGTGAAGATGGACTATGGTTTTCTAAATCTGACCTGTCAATATTTATTTGGAATTTTGCGTTAGTTTGGTGAAGATGGACTATGGTTTTCTAAATCTTATCTGTTAATATGTATTTGGAATTTTGCATTAGTTTGGTAAAGATGGACTGTAATTTTCTAAATCTAACCTGTCAATATTTATTTGGAATTTTGCATTGGTTTGGTAGCATTGGACGATAGTTTTCTAATCTGACCTGTCAATATTTATTTGGAGTTTTGCATTGGTTTTGTAACTTTGGACTATTTTGCGTTGGTTTGGTGAAGCTGGATTTTTGTTTTTTATTTGCGTGCTCTCCTTGTCTGGCTTTGGTAGCAGCGAACAAGTCCCATGGTCTTTCATCGGATCACACCTTCTCTTTATTGAATTTCTACATATGTTAGTGACAGATTTTATTTCGGCTATTGTGACAGTACTAGAGCTCTGGAGCATCCGTGAGAGAATATAACTAAAGAAAAACTCAGATCTTGATCTTGGATGAGACTGCTGGAATCTGGGGGCTGTTGCAGACTGGATGGCTTGGCTCAATGGAGGAATGCAGGCATCAGTTCTAGGAGTATTGTGAACTTGCCTAAGGAGGGTGGCAGGGTATTAACTCCACCGCGTGTGTGTGTGTGGGGGTGTGTGTGTGTGTGTATGTGCATGTGTGTCTTCATGCTGTGCATATGCGTATTTGCATATGTGTTTGTGTTAAGCCTATATGCATGAATGTATAGCATATACATGCAGGTATAATATGTGAACACGTGAATGAGTCTACATGCCTGTGAGTAGATGTATGTGTGTATGAATACATGTGTGTTGGGGTGGCTTGCTTGTGTGTGTACTGATGAAATTCCTGCCTCATTCCAGGGCTGGCAAGATAATGCAGGGATTGCTTTGGCCTTCATGGATTTTGGGAGTGGGTGGATCAGATGGTCAAGGTGAGACACAACTGGGAAAAGCCAAAGCAGGGGAAGTAAGGCCTAGGGCTGCCAATGTGGCTTTGCAAAAGTGATTTAATTTCTCTCAACCTCAGTCTCCTCACATAAAACATGAGAGAGACTCATCCCTGCCCTGTCCCCTCCTTCTGTCCTCATGCTCGGTGTGAGACTCAGATGAGTTGACATCTGTGAAAGCCCCTCACAGGTCAAAGTGGAAGGAAATGCCATCAAGGTCTGTTTTTTTTGTTTCCCAGATGTGCTGTCACTAACAAGGCTGGGGCGGTGACATGGGGGCCCTAGCGCTGGGCTGTCAAACAAACATGTAGGAATGCGCATTCCCCCAGGAGCTGGTACCCTCAGTGGCGTGTCACAGGGCTTGGATACTTCAAATGCAAGCCACTTCACTTCTCTTTGTCTGTGGATATCAGTGCTTACTCCTCCTTCCCAACCCTCCCGTTGACACACAGATGAGCCAAGACAGACAAGCTGCATCTCTCTCTGGAGCAAATGCTGGACATGCAGAGCCAGATTTGGAAGCTGCCTGTCAGGGCAACAGGAAAACTTCAACCACTCCCTCTTGCTGAACCTGCCCTGCACTGTCCACTCACTTTCCCTTAGATAACTGTATTTGCCAGTTTAAAGGTGCCTGGGCTAGACTTCGGCAAAGTGGCCCCAACTATGCTTCTCCTGCTTTAAACACTATGGCATGGTCATTGTGCTCTGCAGGAGTCTGCAGGAGTGAGGTCACCCATGCTGTTTGGCAGCCAGAAGATGAGGGCAGTAAGGAAGACCTGCCACTTGTGAGTGTGGGTTAATGTGGGAGAGTGCTGCCTGACAGGGGCACACCTGAATAAATGGTACCAAAACATCCAGTCAGATCCTATTTCATGGGGAGTGTATTAGCACTCTTTCTGATATAAATGACAGAAAAGCAAAACAAAACACCTATACCAAATTAACATAAGGAAAAAGCAAAATTTATTGGCTTAAGTAACTGGGAAGTCAAAGTGTAAGTTTCAGGCATAGCTGGATCCAGGCATCAACCGTCTTCAGAGTATATTCTCTCTCTCTCCATCTCTTTGCTCTTTTCCCCTCCGCATTTGACTGCATTCCCTTCTCCTACAGACACGTTAACTCTCTGTGATGGACGAAGATGGCCACTAGAAGTTCTGACTTCACATCTTCTCAAGACCCCCCAAAACAGATCATCTTCCCAGACTGCTTTAGCAGAAGTCTCAGGGAAGACTAATTTGCCTGACTTGGGTCATATGTCTATTGTGGTCCAATCACTGTGGTTGGAGAGACAAAATCTGACTGGCCATTGTGGATCACTGGCTCACCCCTGTAGCTAGAGTAGGAGAATTCACAGTTCCACGACAGCACTTGGAGTGGGGGATCCATGCATCCCCAAATGGAAGGGATGCTGGACAATCAAAATTTTCTTTCCTACAGAAAGAACAAATGCTGGCTCAATTGAGAGAAGATGGGTTCCTTGACCTAAGTTACTTCCTGAGTCTTTGTAGGCAACATTTTCCATAGCTTTGACCATCTGATAGTAAAAGGAATAGCATGGGGTTATTGTCCTTACTGTTTATTAAGAGTATGGTGATTTCCCCCCAACACCTTACATTTCCAAGACTGCTTGCAGTGTCATCATTGGAAATTATTTATGCATGTCTATCTCTTTCTTGAAATCTCGAGGACCCAGACTGGAAAGACGAGCCTAAAGATTCTGTGGATGTCATTTTCCTTCTGCTCAGATCATATTTGGGAAGAGGAAGTTCAATGTTTGGTGAAAATGCCTGAGAGGATCATTGATACAGTTTATAAATCTAGTAGAGCCTATCTATTTCATTAGATTCTGGAGAGATCCACCCAGCTGGTAAAAGTCCTAGACATTTTATTCTTATGAAGAATCACTAAGAAAACTGGAGGTATTATTTATCTTGAAAAACAGAAGACATACTGTTACTAAAATTGCCTGAAATTATCACAAGTTTTGAGTCAGTGATGTTAAAACGAGTCTGTGTCATGGGTCAATGTTTAGGACCCTCATAGACCCTAATATATTTCCGCAGATTAGTCCTCCCTGTAGACAAAATTACTGTCAGTAGATTATTAGTCTGCTCAACAAAATACCATAGACTGAGTGACTTAAGCAACAGAAATTTATTTTCTCACAGTTCTGGAGGCTAGAAGTCCCAGATCGAAGTCTGGCAGGGCTGATTTCTGGTGAGGGCTCCCTTCCTGGCTTGCAGATGACTGCCTTCTAGCTGTGTCCTCACATGATGAAGACAGAGCAAGCAAGCTCCCTGGTGTCTCTTCTTATAAGAACACTCATCCTATTGAATCAGGTCTCCCCAGCTACTCCTGCTTATGATCTCATTTAACCTCAAGTACGTCTTATTACATAAAGGTCCTATCTGCAAATACAGTTACATTGGGGATTGGGATTTCAACATATGAATTTGGTGGGGGAGGACATTTAGTTTATAATAGGAAGGAATAGTAGATTTATTCTTAATCCTGGTGAATCTCATCTTCCTTATCTTAAAAATGGAGAAAAAGAATATATTAAGGTTAGCTCAGCTTTGAGTGACCCAAAATTCAAATATAAATTAATAGTTGCCTAAACAAGATAGAAGTTTAATTCTTTCTGATACAAATAAGTCTAGAAGGGAGCAGCGAGGGGTAGTTTGGCAGCTCTATGATCATAAGGAATTCCAAATTCTTCTTTTTTTTCTTTGAGACAGAGTCTCATTCTGTCACCCAGTCTGGAGTGCAGTGGTGCTATCTCAGCTCACTGCATCTTCCACCTCCCTGATTCAAGCAATTCTCCCACCTCAGCCTCCCAAGTAGGTGGGACTCAGGTGTGTACCACCACACCAAGCTAATTTTTGTATTTTTAGTAGAGATGAGATTTCGCCATGTTGAATAGGCTGGTCTCGAACTCCTGACTTCAGGTGATCTACCCACCTCAGCCTCCCAAAGTGCTGGGATTACAAGTATGAACCACTGCGTCCAGCCAGGTTCTTCATTTTATTGTTCTATCTTCAATATGTAACTTCTACTTCATAATCCAAGATGGCAGTTTGAGTTCCATGCCCAAAACATTTTAGCCATCAAGAAAGAGGACAAAGATGAAGAAGAGTATGCCTATTTTATTTAAGTATTTTTTCTGGATGTTGCACACGTCATTTCCTTTTATGTCTCCTTGGTCAGAACTCCTACATTGAGCTAACTTGGATTAAATGAATGCCAAAGTGCCTTCCAAGTCTACAGTTCTATGATGCCTCCTAAGAGTGTATGGAGGACTCACTGTGAGGGTTCTGATTATTGACTCATGATACAGACTCGTTTTAACATCACTGACTCAAAACTTGCGATAATTTTAGGCAGAAGCAGAAATGAAATGAGCTTCTTTTGTAAGCAAAGGATAAGTTAGAATGTAATGAGATGATTAATATTTTGAAAGAAAAACATGCTTCAAACACAACTCAAGGAGTCACGGACTTGAGAATAGTTGGTAGACAAAGTAGAAAATAATCCTATCTACTGATCAAAGCAGGTCTAAGCTTTCATTTTGTTACTGAACAATCAGTAACAAATGTTACTCATATGCTTCCAGATGTGCGTAGAAGACAATACCATGGCACCAGATTTTGAGAAAAGAAAAGCTTTATTTTGAGTCAACTGGCAAGGAGACAGGGGGAAATGCTCAAATCTGTCTCCTTGAGCTGAGGGCTTGGGTGGGTTTTATAAGCATAGGGTAATGAGGTATGATCTGATTGGATCTTGCAATGAGGTGATGCCAGGAGGCATGATCTGACTGGATCCTGCCGTGGGGTAATGCCAGGGTTTGATCTGATTGAATCCTGTCATTGGTGTCCACCTCTTAATTCAGTCCCTGCTCCTCTGCCCGAGCACTTAGGCTCCCCCCGTGGTTGTACACTTGGTTCATCTGGGCATGCTGTGGTTATATGACCTTCCATCTGGGAGTCCATGGCATGTAAAAAACACTCACAACTTTGTTACATAAAAATTGAAGCAGATTGGTTTAGTCCAGTTACAATTTTAGTTAAAAGTCAAGGAATTTGATGAAATGACCTCCAAGGTACCTTTCCAATAATTCTATAAAAATTTGAGTGCATAATAAAATAACAGTTCTAGGTTTTCCCCACCCAGTTAGCAAAATGACCTTGGTATCTTCCTTTTTTATCCTCTTCCTTCTACCAGTCATCTGCTGCCACATAACAAATTACAGCAAACAGTGGCTTAAACACACATTTCTTATTCCCAGTTTTTGAGGTCAGGAATCTGGGCATGGCTTAACTGGGTTCTCTGCTTTTGTCTCTCACAAGGCTGTAATTGACATGTCAGCCAGGGCTGAGGTCTTGTCTGAAGGTTTGACTATACTTTCATACAAGGTGGTGCTGGATGGCTGAGCATATTTTCTATGCAGTTTTGTTTGATTTTTCTCAAAGAGGGTCCCCCAATTGTATAAGCTTCAGCTCCCTCAACCCTCTAGAAGGGACCTGCCTCTGCTTCCCTCTCACTGTTGATTCTGTGACTCAGGATCCTCTTTCTAAGTAGCTGAGTGCCTGTGAGCTCTCAGTAGGATGGAGATCATAATGCCTCTGCCTTCATGTTGCCCTTGGGATCCCTTTCAGCTCTTACAGCAGGGTCCACAGCCAGCAGGCCCAGAGCGACCGCCTAACCTAGGGTGCCTCTCAGGAACGAGCCTATTATTCATTAACAAGCCTGGTTATTTTATGGGCCAATTAACTAGGGAGGCCATGGGAGGGAAATTCCAACATTGTGCAAGTCTACATCTCCCCCTCTTCATCTCTCTTTTCTCCCCGCTGTAGTTTGGGTTTCTGCCACTGTTTAAATTTAAGCCGATTTGCTATCCCAGCATCTGCAGTTTGATTATTTGACTATTGCCTGGCTCTTGGTGAAACCACTGGGGACCCCACTAGCCAGTGATTAAATCTGGGCCATGATTACAATGGTTTTATTTTAGCTGGGCCTTTGTTTATGGGCCCACTGGTATTAGAGTACAATGTTATTGTAATGAGGTATTAGCCTCATAGAAATAGTCATGTGAAGCAAGTGGCTGAGGCGCGCCAGACAAATGGAGTTGATTATTTGGCCAATACATCTTTGCTTGATCTTCCATTTGGTTGTGAAAGAGAGTGTGTGGAGCAATTGCAGAGGAGACTGGCCGTTATTGAACACTTACTGTGTGTCAGGCAAGACCGTGGCACTTATCAAAGTTACGCATTTTATTTTGAAATGATCCAGCGAGGTGGGATTATTAGCACATTGATATTTACAGAGGAGGCACAGAGTAGTTGAGAAACTGCCCTTAGTCACACAGCTGGCAAACGGAGGAGGTGTGTGCTACCCAGTCTGTTTGACTTCAAGGGCTCTGTTTCTTTTACTGGATAATGTGAATGTACTTGGTTGGGCACTCCCAGCTCCTATGGGTCTTTTTTCATTTGCTTGTTTGTTTTTGATCTGGTAGTCTCAGTTTCAGAACTGCTTTCTGGTAGGTGCTGCCTGATGAGAGGAAGTCCTGAGAAGTAAGAATTCAGGTAAAGTCATTGTAGGAAGAGTCACCAACACTGTTTTTGCTATCCCAAGAGCAGGGTCTCATTCCAGCTCTGCCATGGGAGTTTGTGTTTTCCTTGGACAAGTCCCTGCCTCTCTGCCTCTCCGTTCCCTGTTTCCTTCTCCAGCATTATCACCTACCACCTTCTATCTCGCTCATGCTGCATTAGCTTCACAGGATGCAATTAGTTTATTTGTAAGTGTTCTCAGGAAACACTGATAAGGGAGAGAGAACATGAGACAAAGGGGGGAAGTAAGCCAATATCGAGTGAGTTATTAAGTACAATCTCTTGTGGGCAACTGCAGCTTAGTCCTGCCGGGGACTCCACGACCAGTGTAGGACACACACGTCAGAGTTATGCCACCTGAGGGCAGGTAGATCTTCTGTGACTTTGGAGAAAGCAGTCTAAAAGTTGCAAGTTTTGGCAATTGGAAGACTGGCTAATGTGCACAGAACTGCCCAGTGCCAAGAGGCTATGAGAATGTCATTGATGCTATTCTTATATAATGAGAAAAGTAAACCACAATTTGTTACCTCTGGAGTAGGGTTTTCTGTTGTTTCCAGTTAAAGGGATTCCTAAGATGAGCTCTGGTCTAAGGATACCTTACTTTCTTTCAGTCCTGTGCACATGCTGCCCTGTTTGTTGCATTAAGCAGGGACCCCTTTAATACTCTTGCCTCTGCCTGGTGTTCTTTCTCCTCCTACAGAGCCTTTTCATCCTTTCAGTGTGGCTGTGTCTGATCAACCAGTCAAAAGTTGACTGCTCTTTGAATCCAGGTTTGTCCATTTTTTAATGGTTAGATTCAAGAAGCATAGATTCACCCTGTTGAAAGATTCTAAATACTCCCAATTTCCATACTGACTGTCGTGAAAGCAAAATAAACGAGAAACCATCAGCCCGGGGCTGTCCCTATGTTTTTGTAACAAATTGCAACCTAACTTAGTACTTGAACAAGCCAAAACCTACTTTAGCAGTATTTTTTTTGTAACAAATAACTGAATTTCAGCCAATCACAGACATCCAACTGGTCAGACCATGCCCCAGGAAGGCAAATACCTGTCTGTAATGAATCAAGTTATTTCTGCACTTTACTTCTGTGTTCAGCCTATAAAACCTCACTCCCCACGCTGCAGAGCGCAGCTCTCAAAACCTCTTCTGGTTCTGAGTGCTGTCCCCTTCACGACTTGTTCTTTGCTCAAATAAATATTGTTAAATTTATTTTTTCTAGAGTTTTCCACTTAACATTGGTAACACACAGTTCACTCTCACCAGGGACTACACTTTGAATAGTATTGCTTTGTACAATTCTGTCCATTTGTACCTATTGAAGAGGTTCTGTTTAGCTATTGCTGCATTAAAAAATGACCCCCAAAACTTCCACGCTTCAAATAACAACTATTTTATAATCTTAGATAATGTATTTGGGTCAGGAATTAGAAAAAGGCTCAGCTGGTCAATTCTGGTTTGGGATGTGTCATATGGTTGCACCCAGTGGCTGGAGTTGGACTAACGCAGGGCTGGGGAAGCTGGGGCCTGGTTGGACATCTCTCTCTTTGTGTAGTCTCAGGGCTGTTCCATGTTGTCTTTCTGCATAGGCTAGCTTGGACTTCTTCCCAGCATGGCAATTTCAGGGAAGTGGACTGTTTACCTGAGGGCTTAGATGTCAAACCTGAGTGTCCTAGTAGGCAAGATGGTATCTCAGTCATCTTCTAGGAACTGGCCTAAGAAGTCATGAAGCATCAGTTTGAATACTCTATTGGTTGAGACAGTGACAAAAGTGAACCCATATTCAAGGGAAGGGGAAATACATCCCTTTTCTTGATGGAGGTAGCAAGATTCTAGAAGAACATGTGAGATGAGAGATATTATTGCAATCACCTTTGGAATATATGATCTGTCTCCTCCTATGGGGTGGTATACATATGGGCTGGGTGTGGGGGGCAAAGAATGAAGGCATAAAGCCTTTTAGAAAGTTGGTCTAGGTGAAAATGGAATGGGATATTATATAAGCAGTGGAAAAGGAGAGAAGAAGCTGGTTTGTATTATTTAGGAGGTAGAAATCACTAGGAAATGGTGACCAGGATGTGAAGAGTGAAGGAGAACAAGGACACAGATATACCAAAGATTGTTGGCTTGGTGGTTTGGGTGGATGGTGGGTCATTCACTAAATTAGAGAATGTAGGAGGAAGAGCAGGAAGCAGGAGTGGGGCTGTTGATAGATTTGGCTTTGGACATGCTGAGTTGGAGTCATATTGCGTGATTCATTAAAACTCTTCCAAGTATAGGACTGAGTGACAGTGTGGAAATTGGAAAAGGCTATATCCAGGTCTTCAGAGTCTCTCACAGGAGTGTTGCAGATGCTCCAAGAAATTGGGCAACAGAAAGGCTGGGTTATAGGGTAGATTGATACATTCAGGCAAGGAGGCTGGTTGAGGCAGCATAGTGCAGTGTTTGCAAAAGTTGCCTGATTGTCAGAATCACCTGGAGAGCTTGTTAAAAATAAAAATTCCCAGGCTCCACCCTAAACATACTGGATCAGAATCTTCAGGGGAGAGGCCTAGGAATCCCTCTTTTTAATAAATGCCCCAGGTGAGTCTGATCAGGCAAGTTTGGCAAATGCTAAGGAAGTGATTATAGGGCTCTGCATTACACAACAGCAGGAGTGTCATTCACATACACAAAATGTGAGTGGTCGTCCCTGATGGGTACTAAACTGTCACCCTAGATTAAGAGCTCAGGCTCTCAAGTTAA
Organism: Macaca thibetana thibetana; assembly: GCF_024542745.1. Taxonomy (NCBI): domain Eukaryota; kingdom Metazoa; phylum Chordata; class Mammalia; order Primates; family Cercopithecidae; genus Macaca; species Macaca thibetana. The sequence goes on along the minus strand of NC_065588.1, from coordinate 102,224,695 downwards.
ACAAGTATATGTGTCAATCTGAGCTCTACTGCTTCCTCCTATGTGATCATGGGAATGCAAAACCACTCTCAGTCTCAGCTTCTCATCTGTAAAATGGGCATAATGATCCCCTTGATAAAGTTGTTGTCATATGATTCTATGAGTGCATTTCAACACCAATTATCCCACAACTGGGTGTCCAACAATTCAATTTAATCCTAACACTAACTACCTGGAGTTAGTGTCAGATCCCACAAGTTAAAAGGGAGGGTTTCCAACAAGACTACCCCTACTTCAGATGTCAGCTGCACTTGGTATCCCCAGGCTACTCACACTTTTGTCCAACTTGGCTACAAATGTAGGGGCTGACCCCTTCTCAGGTGTGATAATTCACTAGGACAACTCACACAACTCAGGAAAGCACTATATTGATGATTACTATTTTATTATAAAGGACACAGTGAATAGCCAGATGAGGTGGCACACAGGGCAAGGTCTAGAAGGGTCCCAACCACAGAAGCCTCTGCCCTGTGGCATCCAGGGAACACATTCACCAACCAGGAAGCTCCTAGAGCCTTGTTGTTCAAAGTTTTTATTGAGGTCTCAATTCTGTAGGCATGATTGATTGAATCAGTGGTCGAGGGATTGAACTCTGTCACCAGTGCCCCTCTCCTCTCCAGAGGTTGGGGAAGAGAGTGCTGAAAGTTCCAGCTCTATAATCACATGATTGACCTTCCTGGTGAGCAGCTCCCATCCTGAATCTATCTAGGGAAACTGCCAGGAGCCACCTTATTAGCATAACAAAGACATTCCTATCACTCAGGAAATTCCCAGAGTTTTTGAAGCTGTGTGCCAGGAACTGGGAACAAAGACCAGATATATTTTTAAAATTATATCACAATGCTCAAGTGAGCTACCACAGTAGCTCCCTTTACATGAGCTAATGATGTCGAGTGTTCTGTATGGTACCCAGCATATGGCAAGATCTCAATAAATAGTAAATGTGATAATAAAGAAATAGATACAACAACAACAATAAAAATAGTAATAAGTAATTATAGTAGTAGTACTAAAGAAGGACTTAAGTTGTCAGGTTTACAGCATACACGGAGTCTGGATTTAGGGATCCATATAGTTAAATTTGAAACACAAGCTCTAGACCAGTAGAAGTGTGTGATTTGCAGTATCCCTGAGCTTTGAGCTGTAAGTGCTCAAATCTCTTCAGCTGAGGGTCAAGATTTGTACTAGAACTGCTATCCTTAGACTTTGGTGGGCACCAGGATCATGGGTGAAGCTTCTTAAACATAGAGACCCATGGATTCCATTATTGATATTCTGATTGATAGGGCTACTGTGGGAACAGAACACCTGTAACTTTTTTAAACAAGTTTTCCAGGTGATAATAATTCATGCTGAAGGTGGAGAAACCACTGCCCTAGAGCCTCTATGTGAGAATCAAGTTGTCCAAGCTTTGAGAGAAGGCTGGAGAAACTGGGCGGAGATGTGGCAGACACTGTTGATTTCCTGCCTAACAGTCATTATTTCTCTTTTGTACTTGCCACAAGGACAACAATTTGGTCTCAGATAATGGCAGCCATACTACTCTGGAAAGGCTGGGTCCTTCTCCAACCTCGGAGTAAGTGTAAAAGCCACTCAGGTGAAAGTACTCTCCTTTTACTTGCCTTCAGAAAGTCTGAGTGTGGCCAGGTGATGCAACGCTGGCCAGCAGGCATGAGGGGAGATCATTTGGGGGATGGGAATGGCTATCATTGCTGGTTAGATTAAAAAGGTAAGGAGGAAGATTTCCCTTTTCTGCCTTCGAGCCTATAGTTGGTAAGTGATATCTGGAGGTGGATCAGTTATCTTGGAAACATGAGGCAAGCAAGCTTAGGAAGATGGGCTGGCACAGTGAGCATGGGACAGTGGAAAGAAGTCTTTGCCCTCAAAAAAGGGTCCACGAATACATCATTGAGCTAATGGGTGAATCCGTCCAGGAGCCACTCTCCCTCAGGAGTTCTTAATACAAGTAACAGAGGCTATCTAATGGGAGTTTTTTTCTATTCTTGACTAAGGCCCCAAAAGTTAGTCCTACAGGCACCTCTCCCCTCCTCCCAACATTATATCCAGGGAAGTCCTAGGCTAGACTTCTGGATCTGGGAACTACTGAAATTTTGGACCAGATGACTCTATGTTATGAAGGGCTATGCTGTGCATTGTAGAATGTTTACCAGCATCTCTGCTCCTCAGCCTCCTAGATGCCAGCAGCACCCTTCTAGGTGTGACAACCGAAAGTGCCTCCTGACATTGCCAAATGTCCTCAGGAAGCAGGTGAGGGAGACAGCACTATCCTTCACTGACAGCCATTGCTGTCTGTGAATTATCCTCTTTAGGCCCCCTTCCCTTGGTTTAAGATGAAGACAATGATTCACAGACGCTAATACGTCCCCACTGTACCCACACTGGCAGCTGTGAAAACTTGTGGGCTCCAGACCTCCACTGTGTTGGAGGTGAGCATAATTGGAGAGTTCTTGGGAGAACTTTGGGATGCCTGGATGTTTTGGGAGACCCAGGGACTGTTGCCAGACTCTGGCCTGGAGAAGTTTAAAGGCGAGAAACTGGTGGAGTGTTACGTGGCAGAACAACAAGAGTGGAGGCCTCCGTGGCAGGGGACAGTTGGGGAAGCCGTGCCAGATCACCATGGAAGGATGCGCCCTTGGAAGTTCGAGGCAGGTGAGAGCTGTGTAGGGTGCATGGGGGCAGGTGGTGGTAATTGGTCAGTGGCAGGTGGATTATTTTTGCTCAAAAATGGTGCAGCAGGAAGTAGCTAAGGTGAGAGTCTCCAATAACCACAAAAATGTCTCCATCTGCCATCAGATGGCCACAATGCCAGGTAACAATGGCACCAGCTGATTAGGGTCTTCCTCTTATTCCTGTTCTGCCCTATAAGTATCAGAGAAGCAACATTAGCAAGCGAGAGACAGCTGGAGCAAGGAACAGAAAGATACCCGTGTCCTCCCTACTCATTAGAGACTTTCTAGCTTCAGCCTAGCATGAACTGGGTAAAAAGGAGGGGCTGAAAAATGAGGAAGAACCTTTAACTTGGATGAGAAATTGAGGTTTTGATATTTGACTGGGCTGGACTTTCATCACCTGGTAAATGAGATGATTAGTTAATACCTAACAGTGATCAGAAAAACTAAGGACTCTTCCCAAGCTGTCATACATGGCAGGGTCAGCAAACTTTTCTGTAAACGGAATATGGAGTAGACATTTTAGGCATTTAGTGAGCCCTGGGGTCTCTGTTGCAAGTACTCATCAACTCTATCTGTTTCACCTACTCCATTCTACTGCTCTAATGTGAACGCAGCCACAGACAATATGGAAACGAATGGGCGTGGCTGTGTTCCTATAAAACTTCATTTAAAAAACAAGCCGCTGGTTGGATTTGTCCTATAGGCCATTGTTTGCCTAATCAAGGGGTTCACAGTTTGGGTTTGGGGAGCTGCGAGCTGTTAGTGAAGTTTTGAAAGACTAAATGTGTCTTTCTTACGTGAGTTAAATGACTTTCTTATGTGAGGCACCTAGAGTAGTCAAATTCATAAAGACAGAAAGTAGAATGGTGGTTGCCAGGGACTGAGGGGCAGGACACTGCTTAGCGCTTACTGAATACAGCATGTTTGATAAACCAGCTACAAATACCTGTCTTAATTCCTTATTGCTGAAGCCACTTTTCTATTACTTGTGGCTGAATCAGACACAGAAGAATACCAGAGCACCTGACGTGTAGCCATCGTTATTTTCATCATCCATCTGAATGTTTTGTTTGACAGGGATTACTTGGATCTGGGTAAGAATTCAGTGATTGGTTTTTTTGTTTGTTTGTTTGTTTTTAATTGTGGTAAAAAAAAAAAAAAAAAAGAAAAACAACATGAGGCCTGGGAGCAGTGGCTCACACCTGTAATCCCGGCACTTTGGGAGGCCGAGGCAGGTGGATCACCTGAGGTCAGGAGTTCGAGAAGAGCCTGACCAACATGGTGAAACCCCCGATTCTACTAAAAATACAAAAATCAGCTGGGCATGGTGGCGTGCACCTGTAATCCCAGCTACTCGGTGGCTGAGGCAGGAGAATGGCTTGAACTTAGGAGGCAGAGGTTGCAATGAGCTGAGATCACGCCATTGCACTCCAGCCTGGGTGACAGAGCAAGACTCCGTCTCAAAACAAACAGACAAAAAATAACGTGAAATTTACCATCTTAACCATTTTTAAGTGTATAGTTCAGTAGTGTTAAGTGTTAAATAGATTCATATTGTTGGAAATAGATATTCAGAACCTTTCATCTTGTAAAACTGAAGCTCTTTATGCATTAAACAACACTCCCCCTTCTCCTGCCCCTCAGTCCCTGGCAACCACCATTCTACTTTCTGTCTTTATGAATTTGACTATTGTAGGTGCCTCACATAGGAAAGTCATATAATATTTGTCTTTTTGTGACCTACTTATTTTGTGATTGATTTAGCATAATGTCATCAAGTTTCCTCCATGTTTCAGCATGGAACAGGATTTCCTCCCTTTTAAAGGCTGAAGAGTATTCTGTTGTGTGTATAAACCACTTTTTGTTTATCCATTCATTTATGGATGGACTCGAGTTACTTCCACCTTTTGGCTGCTATGCTATGCAAATGTTGCTATGAACACAAGTATAAAAATATCTCTTTGAGATTCTGCTTTCAGTTATTTTGGTTATATACCAGAAGTGGGATTGTGGAGGTCATACAGTAGTTCTATGTATTAGTCTGTTCTTGCACTGGTATAAATACCTGAGACTGGGTAATTTATAAAGGAAAGGGTTTTAATTGGCTCACAGTTCTGCAAGCTGTAGAGGAAGCATAGTGGTATCATCCTCTGGGAAGGCCGCAGGGAGCTTACAATCGTGGTGGAAGGCAATGGGGAAGTGAGGCATCTTACATGACAGTAGCAGCAGAAAGAGAGAGAGCGGGGAGATGCTGTACACTTTTAAACAACCAGATCTCACGCAGTATCATGAGAATAGCACTGAGAGGTTGGTGCTAACCCATTCATGAGAACTCTATCCCTGGGATCCAATCACCTCCCACCAGTCCCCCCAGTCCTCACCTCCAACACGGGATTACAATTCAACATGAGATTTGGTGGGGACACAGATGGAAACCATATCATTCTAATTTTAATTGTTTGAGGAACCTCCATACTGTTTCCCACAGTGGTTGTACTATTTTACAGTTCCACGGACAGTACTATTATTTTTGTTTTTGTTTTTTTAAAGAGAGTATGGGTATTTATTTTTATGAGTAAAAAGCATTCTTTTTCCTTCACCCTCTCTGACTTCCTTTGACCTAACTGACACAAGGCCATCCTTCTGGCATAGGATTTTCTGTGACCTCTGCAGAGTAAGTTGGCTCCCTTCAACGTACCCCCAGCACCCTATACCTCCCCTTCTGCAACATTCTTCATGCTTTGGTTGGCAGCTTTCACCTATCTTCCTCAGTGAAAACTCTGTAAGGGCAGAGCTGGGCTTGCCTTCTTCCCAGCTGGTTCTCTGGCCCAGTTGGCAGCACATAGTAGGTGCTCATTAAATGAATGCTTCTTGACTGAATGAATTGCAGCCTCCCCTCCAACCCTTGCCCTTCCTTCTCTCCCTTTCCAGTTCTGCTGTCAAGTGGCCTATTGGAGAAAAGGGCATGGATGATGAAAATACAGATGAGAAAAAGGGGTGAGGAATTCTGTGCAAATGAACTACATTCAGCAACAGCAAATTCACTGCATTCTTTAGAAGCCTATGAAAATCTGGCAGACAAAAAAGGGTCTTGTGAGTGGGTGTCAAATGATGAGTGTAACCAGGGATGGACATTTTTTAGAAGTGGGGAAAGAGATGAGGCATTGCTGTGTCCTCTTAGACAAGAGAGAACAGTGTCTTCCAATTTTAAAATGTCTCTCTTTTTCTATAAAAGGCTTAATTGATGGTTTAGGGAGATTTTCTTCTTTGGAAAAGCAAATTCTGCTGTGTTAGCATCAATACAAGGAAGTCTTCTCTGGAATGAAGCAGTCTCTTGTAGGTGAAAACATAGAGAAATTCTGCTCCACACCTTGCATGCTCAGGGGCATATATGGACAGAGAAAAGATTGATTTTTTTGTGTTCCTTCTTTAAAAATATTTTTATTTTGAGTTAGTACCAGATCTACAAAAAAAGTTGCAAGAATAGCACAGAGATTTCTTGAATATTCTTATCTAGATTTCCCAAAGGTTAATATTCTACCACATTTGCCTTATTATTCTCTCTCTGTATACATGTTAGCATTTTTTTTTCTGACCTGCTTAAGAGGAAATTGTAGACATGATGCCCCTTCACCTGTTTTTCCTTTCTTTTTTTTTTTTTTTTTTTTTTTTTTGAGACGGAGTCTTACTCTGTCGCCCAAGCTGGAATGCAGTGGCACTATCTTGGCTCACTGCAAGCTCTGCCTCCTGGGTTCATGCCATTCTCCTGCCTCAGCCTCCCAAGTAGCTGGGACTACAGGCATCCGCCACCACGCTTGGCTAATTTTTTTGTATTTTTGGTAGAGATGGGGTTTCACAGTATTAGCCAGGATGGTCTCAATCTCCTGACCTCATGATCCTCCTGCCTCAGCCTCCCAAAGTGCTGGGATTACAGGTGTGAGCCACTGCGCCCAGCCATCCCTTCACCTCTTAATACTTCAGTGCAGATTTTCTCTAAGAATCCAGAATATTTTTTTTACAATAATGAAAATCAGGCAGCATACATTGATATAATACTATTAACTATAACTATTATGAAATAAAACTATTACTAATACTATTAACTAACATAGATCTTATTTAAATTTTGCCAATTGATCTAATTGCTATCTTTTATAGAAAAAGAAAAAACATGTTTCAGATTCTGGATCCAACCCAGGATCAGGTGTTGAATTTAGTCATTATATCCCTGTTAGTTTCCTTCAATATGGAAGTCTTCATGACTTAGACATTTTTTCAAGAGCATGGGCCAATTATTTTTTAGAAGATCCCTCCCTCCATTTAGATTTATCTGATGTTTCCTTATGGGTTGATTGTGGTTTGTGTTTTTGGTAGGAAAATTGCAGGAATGATGCTGCATCGTAAATACTGATTTTTAAAAGGTGATCATTTCAAAAAGTTTGGTATTCAAGAACATTTGGAAGCATCACAGAGTGGTCATAATCGCAGGCCTCAGGATTACTTGCTGGATATACAGTTTGAGAGTGTGAACTTGAGAGAGTCAGGATTCACCTGACTGAGGCTTACTTTCCATCTGTAAAATGGAAAGAGTGTCTTACATGTATTGAGCATTTACTATTGCCAGAGGCTTCTGATTCACCCCTCTGAGGCTTACTTTCCATCTGTAAAATGGAAAGAGTGGCTTACATGTATTGAGCATTTACTATTGCCAGAGGCTTCTTCAAATGCCTTATAGGTAGTGGCTCATTTCATCCTAATGACAACTCTGTGACAGAGGTATTTTAAAAATGTTGGTATCCTCCTTTTACAGATGAAGAAAATGAGGCACAGAGAGGTTAAGCAGCTTGCGCAAAGCCACACAGTTGATATATGGTAGTGATGAGATTCCAACCCAGTTGCTCTGTCTCCAAAGGTTGCCTGGTTAGTCACCACACCATATTGACATCTTAACATTATATCTTAGAAGGTTGTTTGTGAAAAATACAGAAGGATAGGTAGAGCAAGCATCTAACCCTGTGCTTGGCACATAATAAACACTAAACAATAATTTTATTTATTTATTTAGACGGAGTCTCGCTTTGTCGCCCAGGCTGGAGTGCAGTGGAGTGATCTCTGCTCACTGCAAGCTCCGCCTCCTGGGTTCACGCCATTCTCCTGCCTCGACCTACCAAGTAGCTGGGACTACAGGCGCCCGCCACCACGCCCGGTTAATTTTTTGTATTTTTAGTAGAGATGGGGTTTCACTGTTTTAGCCAGGATGGTCTTGATCTCCTGACCTCATGATCCGCCCACCTCAGCCTCCCAAAGTGCTGGGATTACAGGCGTGAGCCACCGCGCTTAGTTAAATAATAATTTTAATATTTTTCTTTATTCCATTTGTTTCTTATTTTACAAATGACTTGGTTAAGGGGATACTTCAACTGAATGATACTGAATGATCAGGAACATAAGGCTTTCCCTAGAACAGCTGACATTTATGAGTCCCCTGGGCCTCATGAAGCACTGACGTCAACCTTGGGCTATGGGAATGAGTGAAGGAGAGGAGGGCGGCTCTCATCTGTATGTGGCCAACACACAGATCCTAAGCATTCACAGATGGTCAGTGCCTAGCGGCGGCTTGGCTCACCAAGGGAAGCCTGGTGAGGAGACTCCCAAAGGCTTTGGAAGCCTTTAGAGGTGCCTTAACGTCTTGATGGCATTTCTTTTTTAGGCTGTCATAAAAGTGTGTTCACATTTCCCTCATTTTAGGGGGACACAGGGAGAGGCAGCCAAATCAGATCCTGTTGGTCAGGACCGGGAATGCTTGAGATTAGAATGTGTGATATCAGGGAGGGATGGAGGAAGTCGTTTAAAGTGAGCTGAGTTCATCAAATTTTTGCAGGAATAACCTTTTTTTTCCCTTTCCTGGATGGGAGAGATATCAAACAAATGGCATATTCCTTTGTGTGTGGGACATGGTTATGGGCCGGATTTCATGGGCAGGTTTCAGGGACTCTGTGAAGTCCTTTAATTATATACACAGAATAGTGAGTGAACATGTATGTGTTTATATGTATTTTCCCAGAGAGAGAATCCCGGTGTTTATCAAACTCTCAAAATATTCTGCTACTTAAAACAGAAAAAAGAAAAATCCTTAGTGGTAGGGAGAGAATATGAAAGAGAAGGTAAGAGATTCAGAGTAAGAGACAGAAGATCAAGATCATCTCACTATAGTTATATAAGAAGTTGCTAGGAAACCATTCATTGACTTTGTCAATTATAAACATTTTCTTCTTAACTCAAAAGAAATAGACCTCATATCAGTCTGATCATGAGAACACAGCTGTTTATGAGTTGGGAAGGACTGGGGCTGGGTGTGTTTTTTGTGTGTGCACGTGTGTGTGTGTGCGTGCACACACACAAGTGTGTAGGGAGGTAGGGATGGGATAGAAATGAAGGAAGGTGGGTGGAGCAGAGCTCGCTGGGGAATGCAGAGATTAGGTATATGGGTTTCTTCTAGCCTTAAGAAGGAGCAGAAGCTTTCCTGCAGCAAGCCTTCAGTGGCTGTGCCATAATTATGATCCTGGATGGCAGTGATGGCGGCCACAAAATGACAGAACCTGTCCTTAGTGACCCAATGAGAGGATTTCTGCTATCCTTCAAATCTGCAAACTTCACAAAGGACTCATGTCTCCTGAAAGGAGAAACAGAAGTGAAAAAGGCTGCTTAGCTATTTAACCTCCTCTTCTCCAGTGGAGTGCTTTTAACTTTGGGGGCCTCATTCTGGGTGTGGCTTTGGCCTGTCTCATGTAGATTATAGAGACAAGTGACCAGACTTCCTGGATGTTCAGGGCATCCTGATTTCACATTCTTGATTCATTGGTTAGACTGTTCTAGCTTGGCTCCATCCCTTTGAGGGTCTGTCCGCTACTGGAAGATTTCCAGAAGTCAGGACCCCTCCCCTAACTCTCCAAAAAAAAAAAAGAAAAAAAGAAAAAAAACCAAAAACAGAGAACATGAGGGCTTCAGCATCAGACTCTGCCCTGCTCCCTAATGGGTCTTACTTATTTCTTTCCTCTCTGTTGAAGACCTTTTGCCAGTTCCCTGTCCTTGCCTCTTCTAAGTCATTCATTCATTCATTCATTCATTCATTCATTCAAAGACATTTATGAAGGCCTAGCATGTGCCAAGCACCAGTGCTATTAATAGATGCTGAGTGTTCCCAGGGGAACAGCATAAGGTATAACCTCTGCGATCATAGCCCGACACCCACAGCTTAGTGGATGTTACACACAAGTGAACAAGCAGCTAAAAGACAGATGCTGGGTGCTCTGAGGGGTGATGCAAAGGGAAGAGGGCCCCTAACTCAGCCTGAAGGTGCATTAGATAATACCTTTAGGAGGGAAGATATCCCTTATGGGTTGTGAAGGGTGAGAGAGAATTTTCCAGGCAAATGAAGGCTGGAAGAATGGGCTGGGGAAGTCCATTGCAGATAGAAAAAGCACAATGTACGAAGGTAGGGAAGCAGAAACCAGGGTAGCGGGTTCTGGTAACCGCCTGTAGTTCAGAGGGAAGGTTAGATGCAGGAGCTAGTGGCCTATGAGGCTGGGGGAGGTCACAGGGCTTTTCCATGGCCAGGTGCTTGGCCTATAATACCAAGGGGATAGGAACCAGTTAAGATTTTTACCAGGGTCAGATTGCACTTAAAAATCTTCTGGCTTCAGTGGCAAGAGTGGATTGGAGAATGGACAAGATGAGAGACCACGAGACTAGCTGGGAGGTTGTCACAATACAAATAGAAATGAGGGCAACTGAGAGGACACAGTAGCAGTTTTTATTAATGTGGTACTCTGTCACTAGGTCCATAAAAATTACTGACTTCATTCCAGTGGAGTTGACCCTGCATCAATTAAAAATGACCCTCTTTGTCCCATATACAACACACTTTTGCTTTGCTTTCTGCATTATCTGTAATGGCTATGATACCCCGGCTTTCTCTTTGTTCCTGTCTGCCTGTATGTCTGAGGACACAGGGGCTCTGGGTTAAAGAATGTTATCTAGCAGGTTACTAACTAGAGGTCAAATCAGCTTTCACCAAGTAAAACATGAGGAATTTGTGGGAAAAAAGCAAGGCTGGACAACCCCTACATATTTCATTGATACGTTGTGGCAAAAAAAAAAAAAAAAAGGCTTGCACACAAAAAAAGGCTGTGACAAGTTCTAAGTCAAAGAGTGTTCCAGCTTCAACTGTAAACCTAACATGCCCACAGGTAGGTCAGGGTCCTAGGAGTATGTAAGAGGCACCCTAGCAGTAAGAATCAAAAAAGCCAAGAGAGAGATGGAGATGGAATAATGACCATGATAGTTTGATTTTTACTGGCTCTGTTTATGATTTTCCCTGGAGTTAGAAGCTGTGGTGTCAAACTGAGATCATGAATCCATTCTCCGGCCTGCCCTTGCTGAGGCATTGCAAATCAGTTGGTAAGATGTTTGTCTGTCTTTTTCTATTTAACCATTTTAGGCTCTTTTCTTCTAGGTGAATCTCTCACAAGCAGTATGTAATTAAACATCGTTTTTCTTTTTTACACACTCAAAGTCTATGACTTTTAATAGGATTAATTAACACATTTTATTTATACTAATGTTTTTGGTATCACACATGTGGTTTTATTTTATGCTTTCTGATTTTTATGTATTCCTATTTCCTTCTTCATTTTTTCCGGGTTATATAGATGATTTTGTTTACTACTTATCTTCAGCAGTAATTTGAAAGCTAAGAATTCTGTTTTATGTTCTACTGCGGTCTAGTTGTCTTCATCTAGTTGTCTTTGAAATTATAAAAGATGTCTTTGAAATTATAAAAGATGTATTGAAACTTATATTTCTCTAATTATCAGAGTTGAGAGCCAACTGATAATTTTTAATCACCCGATATGTGAAGATTTAGTTCACCTTTCATCTTATCTTCATCAATCATCATCATCATCATTATATATTTTTTTGTAAAACCATGTAAATGTTACTTTTCAGTGTAGTTTGGGGCTTTGAATTAAAATGTGTGTAATGGTTATTCATAAGTACCTTAACATATTTAACTAGTTTCCATGTTCACACCCAATCTTTTATTCCATGACAGTTCTACCCTCCCATCCATGTTGTATCAGCACCCACACCCACTCTCCTTGCCTGCTCTCTTTTTACTGTAAATGTACTTTTCTAAATCCAATCACTCAAAAATATCTCCAGAAATTCTCCCTCTTTCTCCTATATTACTGTATTAGTTCATTTCATGCTGCTGACAAAGACTGGGAAGAAAAAGAGGTTGAATGGACTTACAGTTCCACATGGCTCAGGAGGCCTCACAATCATGATGGAAGGCAAGGAGACGCAAGTCACATTTTACATGGATGACAGTAGGCAAAGAGAGAGTTTGTGCAGGGAAACTCCCATTTTTAAAACCATTAGAACTTGTGAGACTCATTCACTATTATGAGAACAGCAGAGGAAAGGTCTGTCCCCATAATTCAATCACCTCCCACTGGGTTCTTCCCATGACATGTGGAAATTGTGAAAGTTACAGTTCAAGATGAGATTTGGGTGGGGACAAAACCAAACCATATCAATTAGCAATCTTTGCCAATTACTAGATTAAACCCACAAACATACACATATGTTGTTACCCTTTCCATCGTAAAAACTAACAAAATTCTTGAGACTCTACTTCCCCAAAGCCATTCTATTCTTTGCTTCCCTTTGAAACAAAATTCTCTCCTTTTCTTCCACTCTCTCGTAAACCCACTCCAATTGGACTTCTGCTACTGTGGTCCCTAAGCCTAACCTGAGACCTTATGCCATGGTTAATTCTCAGTCCGTATCTTACTTGGCTTATCAGTTGCATATACAAAGCTAATAACATTCTCCTTCTTGATTTACTACTTCTCTTGGCTTTCAGGGTACCACACCCTCTTGGTTTTACTCTTATCTCTCTGGCCACTCCTCTGTTTCCTTTGCTGATTTTTCCTCTGTTGTTGTTGGACTTGGTCTTAACAATTGGACTTGGTCTTCTTCTTTATTACTCTCATTCTCTTGATAATCCCACCGAGCTTCATGAATGAATTTAAATTTCATTCATATGCTGAAAACTCAAATTCACATTTCCATCCCAGACCTCTCATCTGAACTCCAGACTCACACATCTAACCACATACTCAACATCTCCACTTGTATGTCTAATGGATTTTTCAAACTTAACATGTCAAAAAATGAAATTCTAATATTCATCCTGAGCCTGTTCCCCTCAAGGTTTTCCCCAACTTAGTCAATTGATATAAATTCCATCCTTCTGGTTGGTTAGGCCCAAAACTTTCCTTTTTAAGTCAAGATCTCACTCTGTCACCCAGGCTGGAGTACAGACAGTGACATACCTCAAACTCCTCACCGCAGCCTCAAACTCCTGGGCTTAAGCCAGGAGTTTGACCCTCCTGCCTCAGCCTCCTGAGTAGCTAGGGCTACAGGCATGTGCAACTGTGACCAGCTAATTCTTTAACTGTTTTTGTAGAGACAGGGTCTTGCTACGTTGCCTAGGCTGATTGCAACCTCCTGGCCTCAAAGCAATCCTCCCTCCTTGGCGTCCCAAAGTGCTGGGTTTATAGGTGTGAGCTACTGTGACCAGCCAAGGCCGAAAATTTGGATACATCCTTGACTCTTCTCTCATACACCACAAGCAATCCATCAGGAAATCCTATTGACTCTACTTTCAAATATATCCGGAATATGTCCATTTTGCCCACTCTACTATTTCCATCTTAGCCTGAGCTGCTGTCTTCATTCAATGAGGTTACTGCTTAGTCTCCTAAACTTTATCCTGCTTCCATCCTTGACCCCCATCATCTAGCCACAATACAGCACCCAGAGTGACCCATTTAGAGTCAGTGGATATCTATACTAGGAAGATGTCACAATACTAATATTTGTTGTACCAAAAATCTCAGCAGTAAAAGTTATGAATCAGGTAACTGATCCTTTTAATATTAACTGAAAGTACCATATTACCATGAAGTAATTTTCAGTTAATTACTTTACAGAATTTTCAGGTCTATTCAGAGCTGTCAATACATGAGTTCATTTTATTCTTCATCTCTGAATAATTGCCTCTGATTTGAGTCTAGCTCAGATGTACCTTTCATTTTTAAAGGCCAGTGTTCAGGAAATAAGATCAGAACACTCAAAGAATGATGAGTTACTTTGAAATTTCATTTTAAGCTCAAAATATATTTTGAGATTTCCTTCTGGAAGCCTGAATTGGTGAGCCCTACAGCCCCTGCTCATTTTGAGAATTAATATTTTATAAGAAAATTATTCTGATTTAAAATGTAACTTCTAAAGGTTTGTAGTACTCTTTTTATAATTTAAAAATATTTGACAAAAAGCAATACTGTATGTTAAAGACATACGAGGTGATGCTTTGATATATGAATACATTGTGTGATGATTACCACATTTAATTAAGACATCTATCACCACCCATCATTACCGTGTGTGTGTGTGTGTGTGTGTGTGTGTGTGTATGTGTATGATGAGGATGACACTTAAAAATCTGCTCTCTTATCAAATTTCAAGTAAAAGACACAGTATTATTATTATTTTACTTTTTGAGACAGAGTCTTGCTCTGTTGCCCAGGCTGGAGTGCAGTGGCATGATATCTGCTCACTGCAACCTCCGCCTCCCGGGTTCAAGCAATTCTCCTGCCTCAGCCTCCTGAGTAGTTGGGATTGCAGGTACCTGCCACCATGCCCAGCTAATTTTTTGTACTTTTAATAGAGACGGTGTTTCACTATGTTGGCCAGACTGGTCTCAAACTCCTAAACTCAGGTGATCTGCCCACCTCGGCCTCCCAAAGTTCTGGGATTACAGGCTTGAGCCACTGTGCCTGGCAAAAACACAGTATTATTAGCAATAGTTGCCATGCTGTACATTAGATCCCAGAACTTATTCATCTCATAATTGAAACAATGTGTCCTTTGACCAGCATCTCCCCATCTCCCTTCCTGGGTTCAAATCTTACCTTTAACAATGACAAAATCAGTAATTTTAGGTAAATTTATTACCTGCTCTGGGCCTCAGTTTCCTCATCTGTAAAATGGAGATAATGTCACATGCCTCATATGTTTGCTGTGTAAATTAAATGAGATGCATGCAAGTAATTTTTTACATGCAAATAATCTTTTAAAAACAGTCAATCAGATCATGCCACACATCTCCTAAATCCCTAGGAACTCCTGTTTCCTGCTGAGAAAAAGTCAAAAGCCTTACAAGGGCCTCTAAGGCCTTGTAGTTTGGCCTCTCTTTACCCTGTGTCCCCATCTCCTCCCTTGCTCACTCCAACCACCCTGGACACACCCTCCACCCCTGGGGCTTTGCATGGGCTGTTCCCTCTGCCTGACACACCATTTCCCCAGATACCCATATGCTTGTTTCCTCACCTTCAAATCTTTCCTCAAATGCCACCATCTCAGTCCAACCTGCCCTAAATACCCTATTGCAAGTTACAAACGCAACTTCACAACCCAGTACTTCTCATCCCCTACCTGCTCTATTTTTGTGACCCCCCCCCCCGCTACCTTTTCTTTTCACAGGACGGATGACCTTTTAATTTGCTAAATAACTTCCTTGTTCATCTTGCTCGTTTGTTGTCTATTTCTCCCTGCTAAGCTCCTTGGGGCAGAGCTCTATATGTGCTTTGTTTCACTCCCATATCCCAAGTGCCTAGGACAGTTCCTGGCACATAGTAGGTGCTGAATCCATGCCTGATGAAGCAATGGTTGTCTTTTTCTTTGCACCTCTGTCTTCATCTCAGTTCATCTGCTTCTTCTGTCCTCTTGTGATGATAAGGCTGCCAAGCGGATACATGTCTTTTAAACACTTTGTGTTTCTTGTAGAAAATTATTATCAGTGTTGTTTTACTTTTAGTCTTCAAAAGATTGCTCTGTCCTCTGAGCAGCAGAATATTTTCATAAATGTATAGTTTTTCTTTCTGTTTGCTGACCCTTCCGTGGAGACCTTTAGGTCTATCCTAGCCTCAAGTTTGCCAGTAGAGAGGGCTGGAGAAATTAGCATCTTTAGTGCCATTAGTGTCCACCAGGATACCAGGAGGCCCCTCCTCTGGGATGTAAGCCCAAAGCTCAGGTGTGCCCTTCTTCAAGTGTGGGTATGCCTGAGCAAGGTGATCTTTTGCTCCCACTGATGTGTTCTCTGAATTAGGGCATTTTTAAATGTAATCTTTGAAAACCAAAGGCCCTGAGAAATTCCTCCCACCTCCTTGCCCCTCCTTCCTGCTTGCACTCCTTTCAGAACCGTATTCTTTGCAACACACCCAAGTATCTAGAGATAGTGCCATGTTAATGCTGGGAATAGTATTTCTAGAATGATCTGCAGATGGAGGAGCTGATGGGTGAAGAGAGGATCAGGGATCTGGCTATCTCAAAAGGCAGTTTCTGGGTAGTTTGGAGAGACAGTGTGAATGAGTCAGTAAGTTGGCTTTGAGGGTTCTGGTGCTCTGGTTCAAGGTGGAACATGAGAGACAAGACTCCAAAATGTGCTTTCCAGTGGACCCCTTCCCACAAAGAAGTCAGTAGAACTTCTTCTAATTTAATCTTTGCTTTTCTTTTGTTTGCTCTGTTGAAGATGTTTTTCTCTTCTGATGCATCTCCATTTAAATGGGATTTAAATGGGATGTTTGGAGGAGGCATATATGGGAAGTTGCAATTGCTGTTGTGGTAACTCTGACCTTACTCCACTATTTTATGATTCATCCTTGCTTAATTCCCTTTGTATTCCAATAACCCATTTGATTGACATACTAGATATTCTACAATCTCCTGTTTTTCCCTTGTCACAGACCCTGCTATGCCTGTTGAACTATGGTGCAATTCCCCTCAATTACTTTTTCTTGGTTACTGATTCTTCAAGGCTTAACTCAAGTCCCATTTCCCTTCTGGAAACCTTTCTGATCTTACTAGTCAGCGTGTAATCATTATTTTTCAACAAGTATCTATTGAGTGCCTACTATGTGCCAAGTTCTGTGACAGGTGCTGGAGATGAAACGGAGAGAGAAAGACACCTGTTTCCCGCTCATGGTTGAGTGCTGGGGATGGAAATGAATAACATCATCATAATTAAGTGGGGGCTGAGGATAGGGTGGGCTTTTTCCCCAGACCCAGTGTTTCTTTCCATGTGGGAGGAACTCTGCCATTGTAAGGCTACTGGATACTCTCTACCTCTTCCCTCATTCCTTCCAGGTGAAAAGAAGTAAAATTTTCACTGGCAAACTTGGGAAAAGCAACTGGGAATGAGTGGCTCAAACTCTTCTTCCCCTTTTCTCTGTTATATAATCCACTTTGCAGGAAACACACATTCTGCTTAGCTTCTCCAAAAATTGAATTTTAAGTGGCTAGTTCCCAACGTGGAGCCAGTGGAAACAACAAGTGGGTTGATTGGACCGAAAAATGATTTTCTTTCTCTAATGTTAGCTCCAATTTTCCTTTCAACAACTAACCAAGTGGCTAGTTCCAACACCCAAAAAAAAAAAAAAAAAAAAAAAAAAAAAAAAAAAAAAAAAAAAAAAAAAAAAAAAAAAAAAAAAAAAAAAAAAAAAAAAAAAAAAAAAAAAAAAAAAAAAAAAAAAAAAAAAAAAAAAAAAAAAAACCAAAAAAAACAAAAAACAAAAAAAAAAAAAAACCAGTGACAACCCAACAGTCTTTGCAACTAACCAAGTGGGTGAGTTGGTCTGATTCTGGGATTTCTTATGAAGAAGTTTACTTGGCCATAGACCTTTCTCTAATGTTAGCTTCTTTTAAAATTTTGTCTCTCAATTGATTCAGAAGCAGGGAGAAAGGGCGGCATGAGTTGGGCTTTCTCAAACCTCAATGGTAGTGTTGAAAGTAAAAATTTTAATGGACCTCCACTCCCTTCTTGTGGTGCCTTTCTCAAATTTCTTTCAATGATATTTATTAGACTGCCGTAATAATATTAATATATGTCTACTCCTATATGTAGGAGTAGGAGTAGACATATATGAATATTATATATGTCTGCCTCTGGCTGTGCGATTTGTGCACTGGACAGTCCTCCTGGCCTACAGAGCAAGTGGGAGATAAAATCCGACCAGTGCTGTGTTTCTTAGTAGTTGTGTCTTTGCATGGCATTGTCTCAGTTCAGTGGGCAAGGCATCTCTTTGTAATTTGCACAAAAGTTTCTTTTCTTTCTTTTTTTGTTTTTTTGACGGAGTCTCACTCTGTTGCCCAGGCTAGAGTGCAGTGGTGCGATCTCAGCTCACTGCAAGCTCTGCCTCCCGGGTTTACGCCATTCTCCTGCCTTAGCCTCCCAAGTACCTGGGACTACAGGCAACTGCCACCAGGCCCAGCTAATTTTTTGTATTTAAAAGTTTGTTATGTGCTAGCAAAGCCCTATATCCTTGTATTGATGAATAAATGTTTATGTTCCTTAGATAGGCAGCACTATTACCTTATTTAACTGTAATCATACAGAAGGGAGGAATCACAACCATTTAACTCATTTTCATCATCTCTTATAAAGTACAAGAAGCCAATACACCAGGCACAACCCAGGCAGAATTTGGAGGGAGTATATCTATTTTCCCACACCATTTCCTTAGCATCCTTTATTATTGTTGTTATTTTTACTATCATTATTATTTGCATTTAAGAGTAATAGAAAAAAACAACGGATTGAATTCAAGAAACCTAAAATCTGAACGTTAGTTTTATTATATCTAAATGGAAGTCCTGTAGATCTCAATGGATTGTGGTAAAGATAAAGTAACATAATATATGCAAAAAAAGTATTGCACATCATACATTTATGCAGATGCTAGGGGCTATTACTGTCATTCCTTGATTGCTTAAATTATACACAGGAGCATTTACCAGCTCAGTTAGTGTGTAAGCCTCACACTGACAATGTTGATTCTAATGGGAACAGTGTAACACACTTATTTCTGGAAAATACCTAGAGGCATCTCTCTGAATTATTCATTTTCCGACTGTGTGTGTGGTTTATTTCAGGTTTTGTGATAAAATTTGGAGGTTCTGAACCTACATGGCAAAAGACATTCTCTTTAGCATCTGTACTTCTTTCTCTGCAAATGTTTCCTTCTCCTTGTGTTGCTTAGGGGTTGTTTACAGGGATGATTTCAAACAGATTCCACTTGATGAAGCCATTCTTCTCATTAATGAGATTACACCCCAGTTCAGTTTCTCTTACCAAGGGTATTCTAGCAGAGCAGCATTCTTACAGTGTCTGTTAATTTGAAGGTCCTTATGGGAGTGTCATCTGATTATTTTGTAGAAAAGGGCAGAAAGCCAGGGCTATCCCTGATAGACATACTAGAAGGTAGAGGTTGACAGCATCAACATTAATTCTTTGTACTTTCCCAATAATCTTCCTTACCATAGGTCCCAAGAAATATATAGTACAGAACATAGAGAATAGAAGAGGTATTTAGTCTACCTGAAAAGGCAAAGGCAAAGTCAAAACAGGAATCCCAGAGAGTCTAATGGCTAAAGACATGAATACCAGGAGGGAGTTGGAGATATCCCACTGTTGGAATTAGTAGGCTTAGGTTCAAATCCCAGCTCTACCACTTACTTTGCATTAGCCTAGTTTTCTTGTCTGCAAAATGTGGATAATAGTACTCACTCCACAGCACTTGCAGAAAGGAATACATTTTTGCAAGTAGATTAGATTAAATAAGGAATAAGAATAGGAATAAGAATTAAATAAGTAAGATTAAATAAGTAATACATTCTTAGAACAATGCCTAGCAAACTAAGCACCCACGATATGGTCACCATGTTTATAATTATTATATCAGTAATAATGTATTAACCAGTAGTTTTGGGATACTATAAAAATAGATAAAGCAGTCATGGTGGTTAAGAACCTGGGAAGCTAGTTGAACTGAGTTCAAAACCCAGCTCTGCTATTTACAAGCTGAGTGAACTTGGACAAGTAGCTCAGTTGAACTGAGTTCAAAACCCAGCTCTGCTATTTACAAGCTGAGTGAACTTGGACAAGTAGCTCAACCTCCCTAGGCCTTGGTTTCTTCCTCCATAAAATAGGAATAAAATCAGTATCTACTTCACATGTTTTCAAGAGACCTGAATTTTATGAGAAAGCAAAGTATCTTTTGTTGGCATTTTTTTTTTCCTTCTGCACTTTGAATATATCATTCCACTGTCTCCTGGTCTGCAGGGTTTCTGCTGAGAGATCCACTGATAGCTGTACTGGGGCTCCCTTGAGTGTGATGTGTTCTTATCTCTTGCTGCTTTCAGTATTCTTTCTTTATATTTGATTTTTGATAATTTGATTATCTTGTTTTTTTGGTGAACTCTTCTTTGGGTTGAATTTGATTGGCGATCTCTGAGCTTCCTGTACCTAGATATTGTCGTTTCCTTCAGATTTAGGGAAATTTCAGCCATTATTTTCTTTCCTTTTTAAAAATTTTTATTATTTTATTTTATTTTTCCATAAGTTATTGGGGGTATAGGTGGTATTTGGTTACATGAGTAAGTTCTTTAGTGGTGATTTGTGAGATTTTGGTGCACCCATAACTTGAGAAGTATACACTGCACCCATATTTGTGATCTTTTATCCCTCGCCCTCTCCCACTCTTCCCCCCAAGTCCCCAAAGTTCATTGTATCATTCTTATGCCTTTGCATCCTCATAGCTTACCTCCCATGTACCAGTGAGAACATACAATGTTTGGTTTTCCATTACTGAGTTACTTCACTTAGAATAATAGTCTCCAATCTCATCCAGGTCACTGCAAATGCTGTCTGGGCCTTTTCCTCTCTCTTCTTCCAAAACTCCTATTATGTGAAATTTGGTTCCTTTGATGGTGTCCAATAATTCCTGTAGGTCTTCTTTTTTCTTTTTCTTTTTGCTCCTCTGATAGAATAATTTCAAATGTCCTATATTTAAGCTCACTGATTCTTTCTTCTGTTTGATCAAATCTGTTGTTGACACTTTCCATTAAGTTTTTTAGTTCAGTTATTCTTTTCCTCATCTCTAGAATTTCTATTTGTTTCTATTTCTTTGTCAAACTTCTCATTGTGTTCACTGTTTTCCAAGTTTTATTTAACTTTATATCTATATTGCATTTTCCTGAACTTCTTTAAGAGGAATATTCTGAATTTTTTGTCAGTGATTGCATAGATCTCCATTTCTTCAGCATCCATTATTGGAGCTTTATTAATTCCTTTTGATGGTGTCATGTTTCCCTGATTTTCCATAATCCTTGTGCTCTTGAATTGGGGCCTGTGTATCCAAGGAAATAACCACTTCTTCTGGCCTTTTCAGGTGTTCTTTGGTGGTGACAGACCTTTACTATTTAATCTAGCCTTGGATTCTGGAAGGCCAGCTGGTAGTGATCCCATATAGACAGACTTTAGTGTCAGGTTCTGTAGTTGAGCTGTGCCATTTCTTGTGATCTAAGGTTATATGGTACTGTTGGCTGTGCTCCGTGGTCTGTTGAGATCACTGGCTGGACTCCGTAGTCAGACACAGCTGCTGGCTGGGCTCTGTGGTCATCTCTAATTGGGCAGGATTGCAGGTTGCCTTCTTTGGCTGGGTGGTACTGTTGTTTGTAATCTGCAGTTGGTCAGGGCTGCGTGCTGGGCTCTGAGGCTGGGTGAGATTTCTGGGGTTGTTGCTTGGCCACATGGGGTGGCCAGGGCCAGAGGTTATGCCCACAGATATGTGTAGACTTGGGTTTGCCTCCCAGCCTAACATAGCCTCAGGCAGAGCACTGAGGCTTGGTGGAGTCACTGCTCAGCCGCTGGGGTTGTGTGGGGTCAGATGTTCCATATGTGGGTAAATGCTGACTTGCACTTGCTTCTCAGCCTGAAGAGGGATTGAGGAGAGCTGGGGCTTGGTTGGATCACAGCTTAGCCTCTGGGTTGTGCAGGGCCAGATGCTCCCTCCATGGGTAAATACTGACCTGCACTTGCCACCCAGCCTGGAGAAAGCTTAAGGTGAGTATGAAGTCTGGGAGGGGAAGCTGGCTAGGGACTTGAGCTTACAGAGCTGTAGGCAGTGCTTCCTACAGCGCTATGCTGTTGGGTAGTCTCTTTTATGTGGTTCCACTGTTGGCTAGAATATAGAGCCACTGCCAAGATCTGGGTTCTTGTCACTATAAGCCCCACTACTATTTTTTTTTTTTTTAACAGGTAGTGTAGCTCTGCTGGTGCTCCCAGTGTTTCCCATGAGATGAAACAGGGATGAGCCTCCTGCAGGGGGTCCGAAATGATAGGAAAACTGAATGTCCACCGTGGGCCCAGGGGAATCCTGTGTGTGGTGCAATGCCTGCTTGGGGCAGGGTTGATGAGGTCAAATAGAAACCATCATTCTTACCCTTCAAATGAGGCGTTCCTCAGTTCTGCAGTCCCAAAGGGTGTCTTAGCCTCACTCCAGAGTTCTGGGATATTCATGAAGGTTTTGTTTTCTGTGGATAATTACTAGCTGGATTTCTGTGGATGTGTGTGTGTGTGTTGGGGGGTAGAGCCAGAGAACTCCTATCTTGCCATCATATTCACTACAAACCTTCACAGTCCCCTCTGTGTGGGGGTGTGCATATCTGTCTGTGCCCATTGTGTTTGTATAGTTAGATATTTCACTTCTTCATCCCTGATCTAATCTGCTCAGAGAGATTCACTCAACCACCTATCTAGTGAATAAATAGTCACTGAATGCCTATTATGTTCCAGGCACTGTCCTGCACAATAGGAATACAGTGGTGAATAATCAACCTCAAAAGGCAAGGGTTCTCCCCTCACGGAGCTTATCTTCTAGTGGGAGAGCCAAGAGATACATATAAAACATATTCTATAGTGTCTGGCAATTAGAAAATGATGCACTACGAAGAAAGCGAACTGAGCACCTTGGCTCTTGCTATGACACAAAGAATATTTTATTCTTGGTTTTATCTGTCCACATCCAGAGCAGCAAGTGACTGACCTCTTTGTTCTAGTCACTACTCTCTTTTCACATTTTAGTCTCTGAATCAATAGTGTATTCCTAAAAGACTTCACAGAAATCAGCATTGAGTGTCTCTGGTTCTCCAATGAAGCACAGAGACGGACATGGCCAGGAACTGAGCGAGAGGGCAATAAGAGGCGAGACCTAAGAAAACAGCTAGACTTTTCCATAACATAGAAGAAAATAATTAGGGACGCTCAATTGGACCCAAATCTTGGTCAAAATGCAGGGCTTGAGTTGATAGTCGCCGGCAGGGACCAGCTGTTTCTGCCCTGACTGGTCTCTTTCAGTTAAAGCAGGAAGACATTTAATTAGCCTAATTCATTGAACTATTTAACATCCACTAGATAGTCTTTATTTTACCATTATTTATGACTTGCTGAGTCCTGGCAGTAAGTTCCCTAAGAAATAAGATGCAGGCGGAAGGCACGGCTGGGGCTGAGGAAGTTCCAAGGTAAGGAAGAGAGAAACCAAAGCCTCCTCAGCTCTCAAGAGGCAGATGGACTGAGAAGGTGGTGACATCTCCAAGATGTGAGCTTGGCTTATCCTTGTTGCCTGGATTCCTTCCACACCTCCGACGCTTTCTCTGCTTCCTGTTCCCTTCCCTCCCTCTTCTCGGGGACACGCCTCCCCCTGGCAGGCCGGCCTTTGTGGTATCCAGTGAAGCACACGTTCAACCCACGGCCCAGCTATCTCTGGGATTTGGTTTACAAGCCCTGGCATCACATTTTATTTCTATAAATGTCGAGAGGAAAGAGAGATTGAAGAGGGAGGCGTGAGGAGGAAGGAGAGACGCACACACCGAGGCCCATTTACTCCCATGAAGAGGAGCAGATGTTTCTCACGTTACATTTTCCACTTCCGGAATGGCTGCAACACGGGTGTATCATCCCTGGCACCCCCAGGGCTCGAGGTGGGGGGTCTGACCAGAAGCCCGAGGTGAGCCAGCAGTCCTCCCCAACTCGGCTCTGGTCACGAACGGGGCCCCGAGGAGCCCACGCTCTGTTTACATTCCCTTCCAGGGATCCACTGGGAAGGAGCGTTCTGATTGCCAGACACCCTTATGTTGGCTCCAGAAGCCTTTACTTGGATGCCATCCCGGCTGACCCCAGCCCATCCCAGGCCTGACCCCGTGCCCAAGGCAGCCTTTCAAACCTTCCATCCTCACCCTCTTTCCCCCGCTGCCCACGAAACAGCATCTTTGCTCAGCTGCCCTTTGAACTTGCTTCATTCCCACACAGATTCTCACTGGCGGCCCTGGATGCTCAGTGAGACCCTCCTAAGTCGTCGTGTGCACACACAGGGCTACAGACTAAACACTGAGTCACTACTCACTTGCTGCTCTCCCCGAAGCTCTGGTTTCAGAGGGAGGACCTGAGGGCTTTAATGAGAGAAATAGTTTCCCCCTTTTCTTGCTGGGTGGTTTTAAGGTGCGGCAGCAGCAAGATTGCTGGGAAAGTTGTGGGTGGGCCAAGGGCCAAGTACAACGAAGGTATCACTGGGTCAGCATTTGGTTTGAGTGCCTACCCTGGCCCCTCCCTCCCCCTCCACCTCCAGACTCCCACCCCACTCCCGCCAGGAAGAGTGGCTTATAACATTACCACCACCCTATGCTTAACAAAAGAATTGGCAGTCATGCCGGCTGATCCTCTCCACAGCCCTGTAGGGGAAGCGAGAAGAGGTTCTCCCATTCTGCAGATGAAGAAATGAAATGCCAAGGGGACAGAAGACTAGTAACTGAGCTCTGGCTCAGACAGCACTGGAGACTGGTCTCAGAGCCGGGTCTCGCAGCCCAGTGCTGTCATCCCTGCAGGCGGCTGCAGGAAACAGCTGGATTGTTTAATGAGAAAAGAGGGACTGGGGAATTTGATGTTGGATTCTTAAGAAACTGGCCTCCCACAGTGAAATGATCAAGGTGCGGCTCATAGGCCAACTAGCCATTTGTTCAGTGGCTGCGCTGATCCAAACACGGCAGTTTTCCATGGGCAGAGAAGGGTGCAGCCAGATCTGTGGGCTCTTAAGAACTTGACCAAGTAGCCGGGAGCCTGAATATTTCTTTAGCTTGCTAAGCAGGGACTGACTTATCCTGAGCAGTCTGTAGACTCAAATGCTTCGTGTGGTTGTCTGAAGATTTGGGTTTGTCCATTCCTGAATGGGAGGGCAGTCTGGTCATTTTGTGTCTTAGAGAGACAGTTTAAGGGTCATGACCAGTCACTGTGAAGGCATTTCCAAGAACAGTTCATCAGGGGAATCCACACTGAAGTTGAGTAACTGCAAATCCTATTTCCTTCAAGTGTCAATATTTCATATCACCCTGTTTCTGTTTTGTCTGTTCCTTGTTGACAGTTCTATTGATGGATAGAAGGGGGTTGTGGTGAGGGAGTAAGGGGTGTCTGGCATGAGTGTCAGGTGTATGATGTCAGCAATAGGGCAGGTTGTAGAACCTTTTATTGAGATGGGTCAGGAGGATATTTGATGGTGCTGCTCTGCGTCAATCATGACATTACTTTGGAACATGTTTAGTTGGAAAAAGTTGGAGTGAAGAGGAAGATGAGAGAAGCAGTTTATATTTCAGCATGCCATAGATTTCTGGCACCTCTTTAAAACATAAGACCCCAAAGCTGGAGGATTCTCTTCCATCCTAACATTTCAAATCTTAGGAAAGCATCCAGTTAATACCACTGACCCTCCAACTTACCTCCCAACTCAGTCTGTCTCATAAAGCCATTTCACAGGGAGAAGTTAATAAAGGGAGGCTCTGATTGAGGTTCCTCTCAGAGCAATATTCTTGTATATTTCCCCCCATGACCTGCACATCCATAGAAATGGAACTGAAACAAAAGTTTCACAAATCTATGTTTACCCTTATTGCCCACAATAAATTCTGCTATATTCTATTCCACTGCATTTTATGTCACTTACAAAACGTACTGGTTGACCCATTAATAGCATAATCTGAAAAACTCTGCCAGAGAAATCTTTGTAAATGGTCTTGTAAAATGGATGTACTTTTAGTCTTATGGCCCAAACCCTACAGACGATGTCAGTAATAGCCAGGTGCTGTTGTCTACCCAACAGGGAGCAGGAGAGCAGGAGGATGGCCAGGAGCAAGATTTCAAAACCTCAAACAGATTATTACCAAAAAAATGACTACACAATAAAGATCCACGAGGCAACATGGCAGAATATCAGAAGAGAAATGAGATAACCAGTTTAGCTTCATTGTTCTGCCCCCTGGCCTTTGTTCGTGCTGTTCCTTTCTCCTGAAACACTTCCCAGCTGCTCCATCCAAAGTCGGCCAGTCTCTCAAGGCTCACCTCTTCCGGGAAGTCTTCCCTGACTGACCTTCCCTGCTCAGGGCTTTTAAAAAATGCTTGACCCTACCACTCGTTTGACATGTCGTCATGCCTGGCTAGTTGAGTCTGAACCCCTTAATGTTATAGTTGGTAGTTGATCTCTTTTAGAGAGCTTGCCTGGCTTTATACACTACCTGGAAGCTGTGTTTGTGAAGTAGTCTTCTGCCCCCTGGTCCCGGCTGAGTGAACTAGGAGTGGGCACCTGACCAAAACTGGACCAATCACAGTCTTTCCCTGGGAACCTGGAACTGGGAAAGAACAGAAGAGAGTGAGGGTGTGAAAGAGAGAGAGAGAGAGAGAAAGAGAAGAAAAGAAGGAGAAGGAGAGGAAGAGGAAGGAGGAGGAGGAGGAGGAGGAGAAGAAGAAGAAGAAGAAGAAGAAGAAGAAGAGGAAGAGGAAGAGGAAGAAGAAGAGGAAGAAGAGGAAGAAGAAGAAGGAGGAAGAGGAGGAGAAGAAGGAGAAGAAGGAGGAGGAGGAGGAGGAGAAGAAGGAGAAGAAGGAGAAGAAGGAGAAGAAGGAGAAGAAGGAGAAGAAGAAGGAGAAGAAGAAGGAGAAGAAGGAGAAGAAGAAGGAGAAGAAGGAGAAGAAGGAGAAGAAGGAGAAGAAGCAGAAGAAGCAGAAGAAGAAGGAGAAGAAAAAGGAGAAGAAAAAGGAGAAGAAAAAGGAGAAAGAGAGAGAGAGAGAACTTTGCCTGTTTTCTTAAGGACTTTCTTATTCTCAGTTCTAGAATGATCTGAAGTCCCTGCACTCTTGCTCTTGGGCCCTGTGTCTTTAGAATCGATTCCTGGAATCATCGGGGTATGACTATTTCTAGTGTCCCATTCCCTCAAAGTGCATTCGTTTGAAGGTACAGTCACCTCAGCCTACACTAACTGGGGTTGGTGCTGTTACCTCCAATTGCACCTTTATATGGTGCCTGTAGCTTACGAAGAAATCTCATACACATCAGCTCATTCTTTTTCCAAGTGAATTATTTTCCCCTGAGAACTCCTCCTCTTTATTTGTGCCCCCATGAGCTCCCTGTTATCTAAACCAGAGACTGGGGAGATAGTCTCAACACTCACTTCTCTATTCTTCATGAATCCACTTATTCATTCCTTAAAAACTGAATGCCTCCCATGGACCAAATGCTGTGCTAGTAGCTGGGTATAGTGCAGTGAATGAATAGTCTTGTCTTCTTTGAATTTGCACTGTAGCTCAATAAACACCCACAAATTCAGTCACAGGTTTGATAAGTGTGGTAAAGGAAAGAAACAGACTCTCTAAGAGAGAAACATGGGGGGTGGATATGGGGCAGGGTCACCTTGATTTGGGTGCTCCAGGAAGGCCTCTCAGAGGAAACAGTATTTGAGCTGAGGTTTCAAGGGTCTGATGGAGCCAGTTAATGAAGGGATTTCAGTAGCAAGTGTTGAAGGAAGTCGGTTTATATTTTAGGATGATCACTCTAAAACGTTTGTGGAGGATGGATTGTAAGGGACAAAAATGGAAGAATGGAGACTAGTTGAGAGGCTCTTACAGTTGTCTCGACAAGTGTTGACGGTGGCTTTCATGAGGAATAGTGGGGGCAAATGGAAATGGGCAGATTGGGGAAATATTTTGGGGGTACACATCAATGGAATTTGGCAATAAATTGAATGTGGTAGAGAGAAGGGGCTGTGGTAAGGGAGAGAGAGGTGTTTGGCATGAGCACCAGGTGTATGATATCAGCAAAAGGGCAAGTTGGGGAACCATTTATTGAGATGGGGAAGAGAAGGTCAAGAGGATATTTGATGGTGGTTCTCTGGGTCAATTATGACATGACTTTGGAACATGTTTAGTTGGAAGTGTCTGTGAACATTCCAAAAGACTATTTCAGCTTCATGGGCATGTGCAGGGCCCTGGGCTCAGAAGCTCCCTACACTTGGTTTAATGCTTTACTGCTGCTGCTGTCTTGAAATTATTGATAATTTAATCTTTGAATTCACATTTGGTAAGTGAAGTTTGGTTGGACAATGATACATGTGTGTGAGCAGAAGACATGCCTAATTTGCCTGTCTGCCGTTGCTTGCCACCCCATTTGCATATAGTATTTGTGATGTACCCTGAGCACAAATTCTGGGAGACTTGTGAGGCATGAGTTCAGTGAGGCTCAAGTGAGTACAAAGTAAGTGTGTTATGTCTGTGGTGGATAACTGGGGACACTGACAACCCCAAGGGCCATGCTTTCTGTTCAAACCAGAGCTTGCTTTGAACAAGAAAAAGAAGGCAATGGTGTTCTAGAAAACATAAACACCAAGGAAACTTCTCATATCCTTTCTTATGCTGAAAATGAAGAAACAGAGGGAAATCCATAGTTACTTTTCCGTTCATTCCTTGTTTACTCATCCCTAAGCTGAAGGTGGAGAGTATTGGTAGAATGTGTGTATATTAAGAAATGAGACTGAGTGCAGTGGCTCATGCCTATAATCCCAGCACTTTGGGAGGGATAAAAAAAAATTAGCAATTAGCCTGGCATGGTGGTATGTGCCTGTAGTCCCAGCTACTCAGCAGACTGAGGCATGAGAATTGCTGGAGCCCTGGAGGTAGAGGTAGCAGTGAGCCAAGATCTCACCTTTGCACTCCAGCCTGGGTGGCAGAGTGAGACTGTCTTAAAAAAAAAAAAAAAAAAAAAAAAAAAAAAGGTAGTTGTTTTTATTTCACTTTTTTGTACTTGTATTTATTGTGTATATGTATTTTTTTTTGTATTTTTAGTAGAGACGGGATTTTGCCATGTTGGCCAGGCTAGTCTCAAACAGTTGGCCTCAAGTGATCTACTCACCTCAGCCTCTCAAAGTGCTGGGATTACAGGTGTGAGCCACCACGCCTAACCCTATGTTACTTTTGTGCACCATTTCTGTTGTTCTGGTATGAATGAAATGTGCATGTAAGAGCTAGGAAATAAGAATTGCCTAATTGTATAATTTTGGGGATTCAGCATGTGAGTTAAATGCTCTTGATATTTGCACTTAAAACTGTCAGTGCACAATATAAAGGTGAATGGTAAAATGTATGCTAATGATGTAAAATTTTAACTTTACTGAGAATGACATTAAATAGCAAATAAAAAGTATCATGAAAAGTTGCAAGAGAGACTGTGGAAGGAAAAGCTTTATATTTTAGTATCTCTAGTGGCTCTTTGCTTGTGTTTTTTGAACAAAGAGTTCCACATTTTCATTTTGCACTGGGTTCTTCAGATTATGGAGCTGGCCCTGGGTAGTTGGTCAAGGAAATGGTTCAGCAGTTCTGTTGTGTCTGCCAATTAAATATCTGTTCTGTCTGTCCTCTGAGTCTTATTAGCCTGAATTACTTTGGTCTTTGAATGGTCTTGCTTTCTTTCATATCATTTAATTCTACCACTCAGTGAAGCCCCTTCCAAGTCCCCCATTCTTTAGGGAGGGTTCAAATGTCCCCCGAAAAGAAAAAAGCAGTATAGAGAGACACCCAGGGAATATCTTAAGAGGGAGAACTACTATAGGACCAAGGAGAGACAAGAGACACAGGGGACAGGGAAGAGGAGGGCCCATGGGGGACACTTCCTGGAGACCTAGAGGTTATGTCCAAAGCCCAAGAAATGAGACCTTGTCCTTTGCGTAGTGAGAGGAGACAAGTCCCAGTCAATGTCTGGTTTTGAGGAAGAACAACCCACAAAATGCTACCTTCCTAGAAAAATGATAAGGTCAATTTTCTCTCCACATTGTCTTCTCAAAAGGTAAGCAGAGACATTCTCTACAGAGTTGTGCCCACCCAGTGTCCGTGTGAGGGGCTCATGTCAAGACTTTGGGACCTTAGTACAATGTCTGGCTTCTCCTGAACCCATCCTACTCTAGGACTGGTCAGCCGCCCAACCCCCGTGAACGCCACCATCTCCCCTGTGACCGTCACCATCTTCCCCCAGACTACAACTGTCAGCCATGTAGTGCCAAAGGGCAAAGGAAAATCCCTCTGCGAGCCTCCCAGAGTGTAAAGGACACTGTGGAGGCAGAAGTAGCATCAATGTAGGAGTCTCTGTGAGGGCCGTGCCAGTCCCCAGTTCTGGGACGTGGAGAAAGATTACATTTCCCAGCCTCCTTTGCGGTTGTAGTGTGGCCATGTGACTGGATTCTGGCCCGTGGAATGTGGGTAGGAGTGATCT
The DNA here is from genome assembly GCF_024542745.1 of Macaca thibetana thibetana. Taxonomy (NCBI): domain Eukaryota; kingdom Metazoa; phylum Chordata; class Mammalia; order Primates; family Cercopithecidae; genus Macaca; species Macaca thibetana. The sequence goes on along the minus strand of NC_065588.1, from coordinate 102,194,421 downwards.
AATGATGTAGATAAGTCTAATGATGTCTGATGCTCTGAGTGGAAAGTCAGACTTATGCAATATTGCGTAAGCTCACCAGGCAGTTATCTTATAAATGCTTCCTTGGGAGATGTCAGGGGAGATGGCTGTGGAGAGTGATACATCTAGCAGGGGCAAGATGGACATTTCACAGCACCCTTCTTAAGGACAGATAAGATATTTGTGGTAAATGGTTACAGTAATGGCCTCAAATGAATCCCTCCTTTTGGTATCTGTGCCCTTGTGTGGTCCCCTCCCGCATTGACTTGGGACTTGGCTGTGTGACTTGCTTTGGCCAATGTGATGTCAACAATCATAACACACTCAGAGGCTGGGGAAGTGCTTTTCCCTGGGGTTTACTGTCATGGAACACAGGCTTCCCAGCCATCCCAGCTGAGCCCAGTGCACAGCAACCAGGTAACTGCGCTGTGTGAGCGAGCCCTGGTGAAAGCAGCAGCAGAACCACCTGGCCAGCCCACAGAGCTGGGGAAAATAAAATTGTTTGAAACCACTAAGCTCTGGGACAGTAGATCACTGCTACAATATCTTATTCATGTTTGTTTCCCTAGAGCCAACTATGCTGCCTAGCACATAATCTGCCCTCAGCACATTTTCGCTGAGATAAACTTTATCATCCCAACAACCCTATCAGATAAATATTACTATCAGTTTCTATTTATTTTTAATTACAGGAGCCACAGAAACTCTTACTCATCTCAAGCCTGTGTGCTGAGGGGAACCACCTGATTATCCACATTCTTGCAGAGGATGTAATCAAGGCCCAGGGAGATGCCACAACTTACATAAGGTCACCACAGCAGACTTTTTTTTTTTTTTTTTGAGACAGGGTCTCACTCTGTCACCAGGCTGGAGTGCAGTGGCATGATCATGGTTCACTGCAGCCTTAACCTCCTGGGCTCAAGCGATCCCCCTGCCTCAGCCTTCTAAGTAGATGAGACCACAGGTGTGCATATCCATGCTGGCTAGTTTTGTTTTTTTGTTTTTTTGTTTTTGTTTTGTTTTTTTTTTTAATAGAGATGAGGGTCTCACTATGCTCAAACTCCTGGGCTGAAGCAATCCTCCTGCCTTGGCCTCCCAAAGGGCTGGGATTGTAGGCATTAGCCACCACACCCAACCAACCACAGCAGATTTTGATCACCTAAATTGTGCATCCCTCCTCTTTTCTTGGGGGTGGGGAAAGGACAGAGTCTCACTCTGTCGCCCAGGCTGGAGTGCAGTGGCATGATCTTGGCTGAATGCAGCCTCCACCTCCTGGATTCAAGTGATCCTCCTGCCTCAGTCTCTCTAGTAGCTGGAATTACAGGCACCTGCCACCACACCTGGCTAATTTTTGTATTTTTAGTACAGATGCAGTTTTACCATGTTGGCCAGGCTGGTCATGAACTGTACCTCCTCTTATCTTCACTATTTATTGAGTGCTTACACTGTGCCAACCACTAAGCACTTTATGTATATTGTATCATTTTTTGTCCTTACAAAAACCACACGAAGTGGGCACTATTATCATCTCGTTTTAGAGTTGGGCAAACTGATGACCAAGAAGGATTTGTGCCTGGCCACCCAGAGTTGAGCAGTAATCCCGGGTCTGTCCAACTCTTTACTTTTCTGCTCTTTACTTGATGGGATATCACAGGCACATGAGGCTTAGGTTCTAAAATCAGCGCATGGAGCAACATTCACACACGATGAAAAGTATCCTTGAAAATCTCATAAGTCTCCTTTAAAGTGCATATCATTTTATTTAGTAATAGATATGTAAAAATGTGTAATATATTTCAGGGCTGTATCACGTTGAAAAAATGGTTTTCAACACAAGAATCACACTGTGGCATAGCCTGGCTGAATGCTCACAAATTCCATTTGTTTTCTTCTGGGACTCACAGAAAGATTTCCCTTCCTTTTGCAGTTAAACTGTGGCTGGATGACTGGGCTCTGGCCAATGGAATATGGATAGGAATGACCAAAGTCACTTCTAGACTTGTCCTTAACTACTTCTGTGATCCTATGGTCCAGAAGCTGGCAAACTATGACCCACTGCTTGTTTTTGTAGATAAAGTTTTTCTTGGAACGTTGTCACACTCATTGATTTACATATGGCCTATGGCAGAGTGAGTAGTTGTGACAGTGATGGCATGAACTACCAAGCCTAAATTATTTGCTACAAGATTGTCAACCCCTCCTCCAGTCCTCTTGTGGTGGATGCTTTGATGGTCACCTGGGTCTCCCTTTAGTGATGAAAAAGTTATTTCCTCATTTGCAGGAAGTGCTGCTGGAAGATGGTCCTCTTCCGCATCCAATGACTTATCAACATAAAGGTTTAATGGCATCATCACGTTGCTCTAACTCAGGACAACTATGAAAGGCCACTTTGCTCCATAGTTACCAGAGAGCTAGCAGAAACCATTTTGGGGGATTGCATGGCAACTCAACCTTTCCCTCTACCCAGTTTTGCATCCTTCTCCCTTCCACAGGCATTAATCCCCAACTAACTCCCTAATGAATGTCCTGCACTCTGACCTCCATCTCAGAGTCTGCTTCTGGGGAATCCGACCAGCGGCAGCTCTCATTCCCTTCCAGGGTGTTCGGTAGGGCAGTGTCACAGATGGAAGATCTTGGGTCCTCTGATTACTGCTCAGAGCACAGCCACCAAAAAGAGCCTCTGGATTCACTTCACAATGTAAGAGTGGGCAGACTATCCGCTTTTATTGTGTTATGCCACTTAGATTTTGGCATTGTTTGTTCCAACAGCTAGTTCTACTTATTTTGATAAACACAGTCATGTGGGGGATAACAATGCCTGGGTCAACAACAAACTGCATGTGTGATGATGGTCCCATGAGATTATAATACTGTATTTTTGCAGTATCTTTTCTGTTTAGATATGTTTAGATACACAGATACTTCCCATTGCATACAATTGCCTACAACATTTGGTACAGTCACATGCTATACAGATTTGCAGCCTGGGAGCAATAGGCTAGACCATACAGCCTAGGTATGTAGTAGGCTCTACCGTCTAGGTTTGTGTAAGTGCACTCTGTGATATATGCACGGTGATCAATGTGCCAAATACCACATTTCTCAGAATGTATCCCCATCGTTAAACAACACGATGGTATACTCAGCCGGGCAAGCTGCTAATGCAGTGAGAGGCCTGCAGGAACCGAGACTTACCATGGGAACCACAGATTCACACACACCATCTCATACTCTAGCATCTGCCCTGTGAGTGGAATGGAAGGCCAGGTCACTCAGGCCATGCCCATTATATTGTTCTTTTTCAGTCTACTTTTTTTTTTTTATCTCTCTCAGCACATGGAGCAGAATTCTCTTGTCAAATGTAGGCATGATGTGATTGCACCTCTATCCCTCTTTGGGCCCTGACCATCAAAGCATCTTCGAACAACTTGCATTCAGCTAATAGTTAAAGAATGTAGTGTGTGGACGGCTGAGAGGAGGATAAGTGGGGCATCAAATCAAGCCCAGATGTCAGTCTCCCCAACCCCAGCTGTTGGTTGGGACAGAACTCAGAGGAAGAGCTCCCAGTGGGGGTTCCCAGGAGCTGAACAACCCCACTGCTGGCTGCCTGCTGGGCATGGCTGCACTTGTGTCAGCCCCAGTGTAAGAGCATCTGCAGAGGCAGCTGAAGCCCAGCAAGGTCTTTTGTCCCCCCTCCCCTGAAGTCATCCTAGGACACAGGTGTGCATCCCTCACGGACGACCGACTGAAGATGAATCAGCTTCCCTGAAAGACGTGCCCCACAGCAGCGTGTCAGCTGAAACTCATCTGAAGGAGCCTGGTTCCCTCCCTGACCACAGCTAATGAAAATGTGTGGCTCGCCTGGAGAAGAATCTGTTATTCTTTAAAGGAACAATGCTAACCACAGATGTACAGCATCTGGCATGTGGTAGATGTTTCCCTGAGTGAGAGGAACAGCAACTGGACCAGCCAGTTCATGAGATACCTTTGGGTCTAGGCATGTATTTTCCTACTTTCAGCTCTGGATTTTACTTCTCAAAAGTTCAGGGGAAGTCCAAATGCCTCTTCCTATCACATATTTTCATAATATGTTCCCTGGCCTCTTATCTTCTATGACTCTCAATGTAAATGCTTGAGAAAAAGACCCATATCCCTGTCCCTTTCTCTGTCTGTTCCGCCATTTCTCTTTTTTATGAGTCAATCTGTTAGGACTCTTTCCACTGCAAATGAAAGAAACCCAATTTGGACTGGCTTTAAGCAAAAAGCAAAACCCCAAAAAGAAATCCCCAAATTACAGTTATTGAGTAATGTAACTTAAAATCCAGGACCATTTGACATCAAAGTCAGGTATCGCTGGATTCAAATGATTTTCCTAGGACCTGGTTTTGTCTGTTTCTCCATGTCTAGACAAGGTTTCCTTCTTTATTGGCTTCAGTTTCAGGCAGGCACTGGATGATCTGTCCCTGGCTGCTTCAGGCTACCAGGTTAGCAACTTGATAGAAAGAGATTGCTTCTTCTGCAATAGTCCTGGAGATGGGACTGATTAGGCCATCTTGGGACACAAACATGTTCATCCGTGAGCTAATCACAGTAGTCAAGGGGATGAGATTCCCAAGATTTTCCACGCCTGGGTTTCCTGCTCACCCTTAGGGCCAGGCAATGGGATCTTTCCCCAAAGGACTTCGGGATCCTATTATGAGAATGAGGATGAATGGATGTGGGACAAGAAGAATCAACAGATATAATTCATAGCCTGCTTCTCAAGGTCAAGTTTATTCTTAGGCCTTTCTATAACTCTGACCTTCCCATGGAGGTTTTCCTGGTGACCACAGTCCATGTCCCCCTATCTGTTCACTGTAGCACTTCATCGTTGAATGTAGGCTTGTACGTCCCTCCTCTGCCTTGCTGGTTGTGTCTGGAGGGCCTTCCTGGGCAGTACAGGACATGGAGTGGGTTGTGGGTAGAATATTAAAGGCAAAAGTCACCTTGTATTTCCTTTCTTCTTTTGAAACACAGTGAAATAAAATGGAAACAAGAAAGCTTTGAATTGGGGAAAAAAAATCAACAGTTAACAGGCAGTTTAGGGTAGGGAAGAAATGAGCCTTGGTGGCAAGGACTGGTGGGCGATACCGCATGTGTATGACTGCTTCTCCACCTCAAGCTCCCCAGTAGCTGCCTCTACCTTCAGGTAGAATGCCAAGGTTTGCATACTTTGGGGCCAACTGGGTGCTTATTTGGTCTGTGCAAATGACTGAGCATTTGGTGGCCGGTACTTTCTGCCTTATATTTCTCTCACACGACGCTGTGTGGCTGGCACTTTGCTGAGTGCCTAATAATTACTCAACAAGTTTTTGTTGAGGGAAATCATGTTGTGCCTGCCAGCGCTCAAGCTGGCAGTCAAGAGGTCTGGGTTGTAATCAAGCCTCTTGACCTTGACCAGGCTTAGTAGCTGTGCAGAAAAGCACTGAGCAGAATAACAGCTATTTTTATCTAGTGTTTCTAGATCACAGTACTTACATTCCGGTTCACTTGCTGTGACCCTGTGACATAACCTAAATGCTGCAGGGTAAGGCTCTCAAGGTCAAATCTAAAGAAAAATCTGGTATAATCAAAATGTCCCTGGGACCTCCTATAAATCATCCACAAAGTAGAATTTAAAAAGTTTTGGGATTATAGCCAAATGCAGTATACTTGTAAATTCTGTGGGATGGATATAGTAACACATTGCATATTATTTAGTGAGAGCATATATTCTGCAGTGCAATATTAAAGTATACCTTTATGGGTTCAGTCCAAGATTCTTACAAACAGGAAGATAGAGAAGAGCAACCCCACATTTCTGGCTTTGGTATTACTCTGGGGCACAGATGCGTGGAGTGAATTATCAAGCAACATCTTCTGTACTCATTAATTCATTATTTTAAATTGTTATTTTTCTTTCTCTCTCTTTGCTTTTTACTGAATGCAAATGAGTGGATTTATGTAAATTAACTGTGCAATGAATTTCCCTAGTCTTATTCAATTAAAAATGTTGATTATAGATTTGGAAGGTGCCAGGCACTGGGCTGGGTGCGGGGACTTCAGCAGCGAATAGAACGGGCGTGGCTTCTGGCCTAATGAAACTTAATAGTCTTTTCAAATTGTTTTACAAATGAAGAAACTGAAGTTCGGTAGAGGTGACTGCCAAATATTACACAGCCATTGAAGAGCAGGGCTGGAATTTGAATCCAGATCTTCTGACATTAACTCTGAACTTTTCCCAACTACTCTCTGCTGGCTTCCGTGGTAAGTCAAGTCACTTCCAAAGTCAAGGCCAGAGGCCTGGAGTTCATTACTAAAGAAAAAGGCCGCTGGGACTGGCCATTTGCCTTGGCACTGGGATTTGGAATTGAGTTCATATTTGCTGTTGAATCGTTCCCTTCAGTAATGGGATAGGTTGGAATGGAATGGTAACGAGAGCCCTATTTGCTCCAGAGGGCCCACTCCCTGTCCTGCCCACCAGCCATAGTGGTTGACCACCCTCTTTAAGCCCCCTATCGATTACAAAGAGTCAGTTTCTTTCTGATGCAAGTGACTGAGCCCAGGGCAGAGCCATAGCCCCTCAAATTACTGCCTTCCAGACTAAATATGTCAGGCAGCCTTCCCGAGGGTCCTTGTCAAGGACAAAGAGACTAGTTCCGGGCTTCCATCTCCCTAGTTTGGTATTTGATGTGTGTACATTCCTTCCTCATGTGTACCCGCAAATGGCCCAAGAACCAGGGTGCCCCCCTCTCCAAAGAGCCCCAGCTTGCTGTGAGCCTCTCAGGCCCCATCCTTGGAGGAGGAGGAGGCTGCCAGCAAGACCCATCCAGAGCTTGTGGTTTGCCCTGGCCCTCAATGTGCTGACCCAGCCCACCACAGGGTGGTGGCGCCAGGCCTGGGCTCCTCCTCAACTGGGCAGAACCATCTGGATGAGTTAAAGAATCATCTTCATCTTGAAAACAGTGGCAACTCCTGTCCTGTGACCCTGAGCCAGGGTAGATCTTGCATCGTCTGCTCTGTTTCATTAAGGACAAGTTTTCAAGGAGCAGATGCTTGAGTCAGAATTGATTCCTTTCTATTGCTCAGAAAGACAGAAATAAAACATTTAACCTAAGGAAAGTTGGCTTCTCACACAGACTTGTGGATTTACCCTTTGGAGAAATGTCACTAATGGCATTTTAATCATGCTTTATGTGACTGGAGACCAATAATGAGAAGAACTTCTTATTTACCAAAGCAACTGCTAGCCCCTTAATGATGGGCTAAGTATCAGCTACTGGCAGGATATGTAGTGGGGAAGTGCTGTGTAATTACCAGGCAAATTCATCATTATTTCTGTCTTATAAACCAGAATATGTGTTAAATAATACTTTAGGGCCACTGAAGGTAATTATGGAGCCCCATCTCTGTAAGAACATGTAATTATCTTACGGTTGCCCTGTGTTTACTGAGCAAATCTATGCAATTATTATTTAAAGCCCAAATCCTGCCCTCAGAGCCACAAAAGTGCACCCGAGGGCAGGTCTGCCGCGTATGCACCCGGTCACGAAGGACTGGGGCCTCCACTTCCTAAATTTCAGCTCTGCCTTCATCCCTGGACTCAAAAAGCCACAACTGAGGCTTTATGAAGTGGGTTGTTTCTGTTTTTGCCTCTCCCTGCCCCAATCCATCCCAGCCCCTGCTCTGGCCTCCCAGTTTTGAGTACTTAATAGATCCATGGGTCCTCACCACTGGGCATGCTGAGACCTCAGCATCTGGTGACAGTGGGTTCAGCTCAACAGCTCAAGCCTTTTTCAAGGCTCACCTCGTGTCGGGAGTGGGGCTGGGCTCTGAAGACAAGGAACTGAATAGACCATGGCCCCTGCTTTAGAGCGCCCAGGTGGGAAGGGCAGACAGGTGTAAGGCATGGTAGGTTTGGCATGGCAGAGACTGCATAGGGTCAAAGTCAAGAGCATGGCCTCTGGAGCCATATTGCCTGGGCTTCAGATTCACATCTGCAAACTGGAGTTATCAAAGGGCTTTCATCACAGACCATTATGTGTTATATTCGGCCAGTGCTTAAAATGGTCAGTGCTGAGAACTCAGCTGATGCAAGTGGCTGAACCAGGGCAATTAGAGCCATGGGCCCTTAAATTACTGCCTTCAGGACTAAATATGTCAGGCAGCTTTCCTGAGGGCCCTTGTCAAAGACAAGGGGCTGATGTTTCTGGGCTTGCCTCTCCCTAGTTCAGTATCGGATGTGTGTGGCACAGTCAGCTTATGTACTACACAGTTTGCTGTTATTATAATGGGTAGAAATGCCCGTCCAAACTGTTCAGCACTTAAAGGCCACCATGAGATAAAACCTTCCCTGCTCCTACCCAAGAGAAGCCTTTTCTTTCTGCTCCGAGCTGACTGAGCACCTCATCCCGGAAGTCTCTTAGGCTGTTAGTCTTTTCTAGCAGGCACTGTGTTAACTGATGTTGATCTCTGACCTCCCTTATGGAGCTGTTTGAGTTCTGGGTCTGAGCTTTATTCCTTTTTATGTCCCTAACAAACACCAAGCCTAGGGCCAGAGGCGCAGTAGGCACTCATGACATGTTTGTTGAATGAATAACAGTCACTCCATAAACACTCGTTAAAAAAAGGGATCCCTTCGAAGGCCTATTTGACCACGTGGCCAAGGCAATGAGCCAAGACCACAGATTTTACGTTGTTTTCACTGATGTGGGTACATGTGGGGGGAATTGGGTTTTGAAAGGCTTGCAGAAGAGATTTCTTTACTGCTCAGATGGGTGAACAAAAAGATAAGTAAAAACAAAGGCCCTAAGCGGTAGGCTTCTTTCTGCTCACTTGGTATTGATGGGTTGACATTTGACCATGCGGCTGGGTCTCTGAGCAGGACCCCAGATTCTTTTTTCCAGCAGCCCCAGGCCTGAGCTGGCCCTGGTGAGCTGTGGAGCTGAAAGCAGTGTTGTTAACGGCTTTTGTACAGGAGGTCTTCCAGCTGGTCCCGGGTCATCACGCTTCACTGTTTGTATGTGTGTTCTTAAGCTGGGGCCCTTAGTATTAGCAAAAGATTAGATTTTTCTTTCTTCATCACCAACTGTTCCTCTCCCACCCGCTTCCCCCACGTCCTCCATCCTTTTCATTCCTGCAGTCTCAGAATCTCTCTTGGTGAATGTTAATGAGGCTGAACACAGGCTGGGAGGTCAATGCCCTGTGCCTCTTCTGGAAGGCGTCCTCTCTCTGGTAGATTCTCAAATTTGATAATAGAAACAATAACTAAATAGATACATTTACCATTTGAAATAACTTTCCCACACCTTATATCTTTTAGTCTGACCAAGAAGACTATGTGGCAGGCATTTCTATTTGTCCCATTTTATAGTTAAGAAATGTAAGGCTCAGGGTGGTAAGTAATCTGTACATTACACAACCAGGGGATGCTAGAAGAGCATTTTCTACCTTCTAACTCTATGTTCTTTCTACTACACCACACTGCCTGTGATGCGCTGAAAGACATAGAAAAGCCTACCTATTAGCTATTAGGCTAAGGACATTTTAAATGAAATGTAGTTCCAGTTGTAAGCACACATTGTCATGGCATTTTAGAACTTTCTGACTGATAGCATCTGTTCATTTCTTGGGTTTGACAGTAGGCTACATGAGGGTGAGCTGGAGGTCAGTTAGAAGCACATTAACACAAAAGCTAAATGTCCACAAAGTGATTCACCCAACTCCAGTCCATTCCATTCAACCAAAGAACATTCCGAGGCTAGTATGTGCTCAGCTGGACTGCTCCAGGCTGAGGAGAGGAGCCTCAAAAAATATGATTCTCATGCTCCTAAAAGAGCTTTCAGTCTTGTTGGAGAAGCAAAATGAACAATACCTGACAGAAAGAATCATATCCAATGAGTGCTTCAGAAAATATTGCCAAGGAACTGAGAAAGAAATGAGGATGGAAGTAGGCATAGAAGGAGGGTCAATATTGGCATAGGGGATAAAGTTGTGTCTTGATCAAAGAGTAAGAAACTCAAACTTACAGAGCCCTGTGTTTATGTAAACTGTGATGTGGATAATAATGACAACCATGTGCAAATAAAAATGAACATTTATTAAGTGCTTACTCTATGTCAGGACCTAAGAGTTTTGCGTATATAAGAGTTTTGCGATTATAACTCATAATCGGCATGCTGGCCCTATCTTGTAGATACTTTTTTTATTCCTTTAATGAATGATGAAATAAAGGCTCAGAGAAGTTAAATTGAATACCCAGCTAGTATGCATTGGAACACAGGGATTTGGCTCCAGAGCTCAATTTCTTAAACACTGTCTGTCTGATAGTTTGGAATAAGCGTGAGTGGTTCACATGAAGTAAAGTCTGCTGTATGCTAGACTCATTCATTTTACATTGCTCATTCATGTGCTGTTGCTTTAAATGTATGTTGCCCAGAGATAAGCGGGGGGCCTCATGATCTTTGATGTATTTACATGGCATCAAAATCAATGAAACACAGCTTAACAACCAACAATTCTTTTCTTTCCTTTTTTTTTTTTTTTTTTTTGAGATGGAGTCTTGCTCTGTGGCCCGGGCTGGAATGCAATGGTGTGATCTCGGCTCACTGCAACCTCCACCTCCTGGGTTCAAGCAATTCTCCTGCCTTAGCCTCCTGAGTAGCTGGGATTACAGGGGCCCACCACGCCCGGCTAATGTTTGTAGTTTTAGTAGAGACTGGGTTTTGCCACGTTGGTCAGGCTGGTCTCAAACTCCTGACCTCAGGTGATCCACCCACCTCGGCCTCCCAAAGTGCTGGGATTACAGACCTGAGTCACCACGCCCAGCCAACAACCAATATTTCTTAAAAGCTATTTCAATCCTCTACTTGCATCTCTTAAAGATATTACAGGAATTTCAGTTTGTAAATTTCAGTGAAATTTCCTGAAATCCTCTTTTACCATTTCCATCACTTTAGATGCCTCCTTAATTTTGCAGCTGTCTCCAAACCCTTTTTTTATTTACTTGTTCTCAGCTTTCTACCTTAACCTCTGCTAAAACCCAAGTCATGCAGCTCTTGGCTTTTCCCTCCTTCTTCCATCCTTTGGCATCTCTGCTTTCCTTTTCTTCCTAATAACTCCTTCTCTAACAGCAAATAAAAACATGTGTTTGCTCCTATTTCTTATTTTCTTACCCCGCTGATCATCCTGACCCACCTAATAATTTCCAGGAACTCAACTGAAAGACTGAAAATATCACTTAGAAAAGAAGGAGAAGATGACAAACGGCCATAGTTAGAATTTTCCTGATGAAGGAGGGGTTGTAGAATGAGGGGGAATGAGAGCATTTCATTGCATTTTCTTTGTCTCTTTTCCCATCACAAGTGTTTTGGCTCCAAAGCCTATTATTTCTAGGTTTTGGGGATAAGGAGATGAGTAAGAAATGGCCCCTGCCTTCAAATCAAAGCTCATTCAATGGGGGAAACCAACAAATAAAGAGACAAATGGCACACTGCGGCTGGGCGCAGTGACTCACGCCTATAATCCCAGCACTTTGGAAGGCCAAGGCAGGTGGATCACTTGAGGTCAGGAGTTTAAGACCAGCCTGGCCAACATGGTGAAACCCTGTCTTTACTAAAAATACAAAAATTAACCAGGCATGATGGTGCGCACCTGTAGTCCCAGCTACTTAGGAGGTTGAGATGGGAGAATTGCTTGAACCCGGGAGGTGGAGGTTGCAGTGAGCCCAGATTGTGCCACTGCACTCCAGCCTGGGTGACAGAGTGAGACTCCATTTCAAACAAAAAACAAAAACAAGAACACCACACTGTACTTCACACTAAAAGTAAATACAAGAGCTATAGGTGCACACAGGAGGGGCCAGGGAAGGCTTTGTGGAGAAAGAGATGCCGATTATTGGAGCTAATGGAGCAACACAACAAGACTAAAATTTGGATTCCCTTAGAAGGAAGCCTGGTATTTTTCTGGAGGAATGAGCAACAACATGGATTTTTTCACTTTTCCCAGGAGAGTATAAGTAGTGCTTAACACACATTTGTTAAATGAATGAAAGTGGCTTGGTGGTTAGGAGTTTGCCTAATGCCCCACAGCCCTGATCTCAAGTCCTCTACTGTTCAAAATAGAATCTAGAATCTACTTCTTCCTGGAAACTCTCCAAGATCACCCCATCTCACAGTGATCCTCTCTGAACCTAGTGGTGATGCCTACATTCTTAAGCCTCCTCTCCATTTTGTACTAGGTACATCTTGTTTTATACTATGACTTAATCTGAATGGGTTTGTTTCCACTTTTGCTCCTTGGGCTGTGAGCTCTTTAAGGAGAGGGGTCATGGCTGGTCCATCTGTGCCTCACCCCATTTGGGTGTGTGGTGGGTGCTCTATCAGAACTCTCCAAGTAAGAAAGGACTGCAGATACCATCTAGTCCAACTTCTTCATTTGCAGATGAGGAGATGGAAGCCCAGAGAGTGGGTGACCCTGAATGACATCTCTAACCCTTTGTGACCAGTCAGGGGCTGAGCTGAGACCAGAGCCAACTGGCCAATACTCTTTTTACTATAGTGGTCTCGTGGCTGACTCCAGTGGGAGAGACAGGCTGACTTTCACATAGAATTTACCAAAGGGTGGTGAAGGCTGTAGCTGGTTACCCCAATTACTCAGTTCCCTATTTCAGTTCTAGAAAGTGGATGGAGCCTGGAGTCATTAAGTCTTCATCTCAGGGCAAATGAAGACCTTTAGGGGCAAAAACAAGAATTAGAATCTAGTCTGTCTATACCAATGTAGCTCCAGATCCTGAAAGAATGCCTTATGATTGTTCTCAACTATGATGTGTTGAATGTTAATACAGCATTCCTACAATACCTCTATGTGCATTTCACTTTTGCTTCACAATACTCCTATTTTTCTCTTTTAACAGATGAGAAAACTGAGACTTAGAAAGCAAAGACAACTTGCACAGGTCTCACAGCTATAAAATGGCAGAGCTGGGATTCATACTCAAGTTGGTCTGAGTCCAAAGTCCAGGCTCTTTCCTCTAACTCCCAGTCTTATGCACCTGTGAGAATCATTAGCATGGCACACTGAGGTTTGTCTGCTTACGCGTGTGCCACTCCACAACCCCACACTTGGCATTATCATTATGAGCTGGGTCAGTTGTGTGTGGTGTGGTCTACAGAATTATTCTGAGAAGGCATGAACTAAAGAGCAGAGTTATGAGTGGAGGATGGCGATAGGAAGGGGATGGACTCTGGTTTTACCTTGGCTTTCCATAAATTGTGTGCCCTTCTACTTTGGTTGGGTCTACTATTGATTGTTCAACTTCTCTTGTCCTTCGAGAATTGGCCAAAGCTCACCTTCTGGTAGAACGTCTCTTACCCCCCACCCCAGGTTGCTATGCATCTTCAACCTGAGCTCCTGTAATAGTTTTGCTCACAGCTCTTTTGGCCTTGGGCTCTTGGTGTTGTGATCAGTGACTTTCTTGTTTGCTCCTCCTGCTACCTGAAGAGCTTCCCGTAGGTAGATATTGTCATGTTTATCTGTCCATCTCTAGTGCCTGGACGGTATCTGGCATGAAAAAGTGGATGCTTAATAAGTGGTTAAATGAATGAATGAATCCAGCTGTAAAGCATCCTCCTCTTTTTGTTCTTCACACCCCCACCAATTTTTCCCCCATGGCTGTAAATGGCAGAGATGTGGGAGGGGACCAAGAGTCAGGGTGGGTATGTGCATGTGTATGTGAAGATGTGCGTATGTGTGACTATCCATGTGTGCACCTTAGATAAATCTGTCCTTATAAAGGTAGCTCAAGACACCATGAAGTATCAACTGAACTCTCAGCCCAACCTGATTGATTTACCTTCTGAATATTTATTGTCCATACCACCTGTCAGCACACAGCGTGTCCTAGTTTCTATTTTTATTTTTATTTGCTTATTTTTATTTTTTATTTTTTGAGATGGAGTCTCTCTTTGTTGCCTAAGCTGGAGTACAGCGGCATGATCTCAGCTCACTGCAGCCTCCACCTCCCAAGTTCAAGCAGTTCTCCTGCCTCAGTCTCCCAAGTAGCTAGGACTACAGGCCTGTACCACCACATCCAGCTAATTTTTTGTATTTTTAGTAGAGATGGGAGATTCACCATATGGTCAGGCTGGTCTTCAACTCCTGACCTCAGATGATCCACCCACCTTGGCCTCCCAAAGTGCTGGGATTAGAAGCATGAGCCATTGTGCCTGGCCACTTCTATTTTTTTTTTTTTTTTAATTTATCGTACCTTATTTTGGAGAGGAGATGGTACAATTGTGCTTACAAAGAAAGATTTGAAATAAAGTGCCCAATGCAGATTGCCAGGCTCCTGATGCATCTTGCTCATCCTTAATCTTTCCTGATCCTCCTCAATGCACTTGTTGGAACAAGTTTAAGGTTTGTGTTGAGCTTTGATTTCAGCTCTGAGTTCGGATTGCTGTAGCTCTCCCACATAGCATGGACTCCCCATGAGAAACACAAATATTCATTGTGCCAGAAAACCACAGATATTTTTTTCTTGCTTCACACCAGGTAGGGTTAATCCTAAATACAGCCAATACATCTTGCTTAACAGCAATTCTAGGGAAGGATGAGGCAGTGGCACTGGAAAGCAAAGTTGGTAGTCTTCTTTGTTAGAACATACCATTCTGTAACAAAATGACTTGTTTGCAAGTGTGGCTTTCCCTGTAAACTGCGAACTCCTCAGGCCCAGGGAGTACTTTTTCGTTTTGTACCTCTAATGTCTAGCATAGTGCAGGTGTTAGAGAGGTAGCTTTGGATGCTGTGACTTGATGTAGAGATAAGCAGGAATGGTGGTAACAATAATAGAAGTGATAATCACCAATATCATCATCATTATAAAATAAGGACAGCTTATTGATCTCTTATCTAGGGCCCAGCATGATTTTAAGCACTCTGGACTTACTGACCCTTGCATATTAGTTTACTATGGCTGCTATAATAAATCACTACCACTTCGTAGCTTAAAACAACACAAATGAATCTTATAGTTGTATAGGTCAGAAGTCCAACATGGGTCTTACTAAAATCAAGGTGTAAGGCTGTGGGCTGTGTTCTTTTCTAAGCTCTAGAGGAGAATACATTCCTTTGGCTTTCTAGCTTGTAGAGGCTGCCCATGTTCCTTGGCTTATGGCCCCTTCCTCCCATCTTTGAAGCTAACAACGTTGTGTCACTCTGACCTTTCTTCCCTAGTTACAGTTCCCTCTGACCATACTCTCCTACTTACCTCTTCCACTTTTAAGAACACTTGTAAATCCACTGGGCCCACTGGATAATCCAGGATAATCTTCCAACTTTAAGGTCGATTGATGAGCAAACTTAATTCCTGAATTAAGGAAAAATTGAATTTTTTTTGCCATATAGTGTAACATAGTCATGGGTTCCAAGCATTACATGGACTTTCTTGGATGGCTATTCTTTTGCCTACCACACCTTGAAAGTGGGGATTGTTATTATTCCCATTTTATAATGAGGAAGCTGAGGCACATAGAGATGAAGTAATTTGCCAAACAGCTAATTGGTGGTAAAATTGTAAAATGGAATTTGAACACAAATGGTCTCAGACCACAATACAATACTGAGTCTTGGTAGCAGTAGAACAATTTTTACATAGTGCTTACTGTGTGTCAAGTCCTATGCTAAACCTTTGTCTTTACCTAAAAGTGAGAAACCTGAATGAAGACCCAAATAACGTGACCATCATCAATTGAGCATCTACTATGTGCCAGCCTCTGTGATGGGTGCAATACCTGTGTTGTTTTGTTATACTTCATCTTCTTAGAGTGTGGAGTGGGTACTATCATTATGTCCGTTTACCAGTGTAAAAACTGAGGCTCAGAGAGATTGAGAGTTCTTTGTTGTGAGATTTTTTTCATTGTCCACGTTACTGAGACCCCAACTTAGGGTGACGGTTGTGAGTAGGAAAAGGGGATAGGAAAGAAATGCTTTAGAGATAAAATCAACAGGACTCAGTGATTCTAGGATCCAGACTCATACCAGTGTACCAACCTGACATCTTCTCTTGGCCATTTCCCAGGCCTCTCAAACCTAACACACTCAAACTCAAACTCTTAATCTTTTCCCTTCACTTTGTCCCCTCACCCACAAGCCTCTACTATCTCAGTAACTGGTGCTGTCATGTCCCAGTGGCTTAAGCCTGGTTTTCATTTCAGACAGCTTTCTGTTTCCATTATTCTCCTATATTTTAAATAGTTAATATTAGCCTATTTTCAAATCCTATCGACTCTCACTCTAAAATACATCTTAGCATTTTCCTACATCTCCATAACTTCACTGCTGATACCTCAGCCCAAGACCCCATCTTCCCCCACCTGGATGATGGCCATGAACTCCGACTAGCCCCCTCACTTTCACACTTGCCCCATTCAATTCCTCCACGACATAGCCAGAGTCGTCTTCTTGCAGTGCAAGTCTGATCCTGCAGTTCACCTTCTGAACATCCTCCAAGGGCTCCTTGTTGCCCGGAACTCTTTACCATGCTGCAAGCCCTGGCAGGTCTGCCCACCTTCCTCACACCTTTATCCTTCTTACATTCCTTGAACTAAAAACTTGAACAGCCCTGGCAGCAAAGCAGGCATGAGGGCACTTGTTAGCATAGAAGCCAAATTTGTCTTGCACTTGCATTACTGACTTGTTGTTGGCGCACAGAATCAGGCCCACCAAGAGAGGGGCATCGCTATTGAATGTAACTCAATGTAAGCAGATGGCTGACGTGAATGGAGGAATTCTTATCATCAACACGACCACCATCACCATAATCATCATCCTCATCATCGCTGTCACCATCCTCCCCATCGTCACCACCACCATCACCATCATGTTTGTATGCTGCTACTCTGCCTGGTGCTCTGCTAAGCACTCCTCATGCTTTTTCTCACTTAATTATCCCAACAGTCCTATGAGATAATATTCTTGTTATTTCTGTTTCACAGATGAGAAAACTGAGGCATAGAAAGAGTAAATGACTTGCTTTAGATTGTGCGGCTACTGGCAGAAACCAGACTTGAATCTAGCTTTCTTGGATTCCAAGCTCATGAGAGAGCAGTCATATAGTAAAAGATAGGGGGGTCAGGGAAGACCACATCACTGAACTGACCTTTGAACCAGGATTTGAATACTGCATTGAAGTTTTTCAGTGACTGGGCTAGGGGAGGTGGTGAATGAGGGAGACATTTCCCTAGAGGGAGTAGTATAAGCAAAGCAATAGAGGCATAAAACTCATGGGGTGTTTAGGCAAGAGTGATGCAGAAGGGCTGAGTTGGATGAAGGAGGAAATGAGCAAGTGATGAAAAATAAACTGAAATGATAAGTTAGAACAATGTATTATTTTAATTTTTAAATTTAAATAAAGAAAAAACTTTGCAGAGGGGCATACATTTCTGTAAGTTTTGACAGATTAAGTTCTGTAACCACCATCACATTTAGGATACAGAAGAATTCTAGCACCTCCTTAAATTCCTTCCTGCTGCCCCACTATGGGCAAACCTCTTGACCTCATCCCCTGACCTGTAGTCCCTGAACCACTGATGCACTGTCCAACTCTATAGTTTTCCCTTTTAAAGTGTCATGTAAATGGAATCAGACAACTTTTTGAGTCTAGCTTTCTTCACTTAGCATAATGCATTTGAGATTCATCTATGTTGTGTGTATCAATAGTTCATTCCCTTTAATTGCTGAGTTGTAACCCAGCATACAGATTTATTTGTTTATCCATCCACCAGTTAAAAGACAGCTGACTTGTTTCTAGTTTCTAGTAATTATGAATAAAATTAGTATAAACACTACTGTAAACATTTACATACAGGTTTTGGTGTAGATACATATTTTGGGCGGGGGGGGGGGTGGGACGGTAAATGCCTAGGAGTGGGATTGTGTCATATGGTAAGTGCAAGCCAAACTGTTTTTCCAAATATAAATATAAATATAAATATATATATATTCCAATATAAAGTGGTTGCACCATTTTATATTCCAACCAGCAGTTAATGAGAGTTGCAGTTGCTCTGCATTATTGTCAGTACTTGGAATTGTCAGACTGTCTTTAAAAAAAAATACTAGCCACTTTAATAGGCATGTATTGGTATTTCACTGTGGTTTTAATTGGCATTTCTCTAATAACTAATGATGCTGAGCATCTTTTTGTGTGCTTATTTGTTATATATATATATATGTATATCTTCTCTGATGAAGTGTCGGCTTAAATCTTTTGCCTATTTTTTACTGAGTTGTTTGTTTTCTTACTGTTGAATTTTGAGAGTTAATATATTCTGCATCCCAGTCCATTATTAGAAGTATAGTTTCCAAATATTCTTCTCCCAGTCTTTAGTTTATCCTTTCATTCTTTTAACAGTGTAAAAGTTTTAATTTTGATTAAGTAAGTCAATTTTACCATGCTTTTGTGTCATTTCTAAGAGCTCTGCCTAACCTTAGGTCACAAAGATTTTCTTCTAAAGGTTTTATTATTTTACATTTCCCACTTGGGTATGTAACTCATTTTGAGTTAACTTTTGTATGAAGTGTGAGATATATATATATATATGTGTGTGTGTGTGTGTGTGTGCGCGTGCGCATATATACGTATGTATATAGAGAGATATATATACACACACACACATATATATACACATATATATATACACATATATATATAAGTCCACTTTCTTTTGCACATGAACATCCAATTTTTCCAGCACCATTTCTCGAAAGAACTATCCTTTCTCTATTAAATAGCCTTTGCACCTTTGCCAGAAATCAATTGACCATATTTGGGTGGGTCTATTTCTGGATTCTTCATTCTGTTCTATTGATTTATGTATCAAACTTTTTGCCAATACCACTTTTTGCCAATCAAGATCACAATGTCTTGATTACTGTAGCTGTATAGGAAGTCTTGAAATCAGGTACTGTGGATTCCCCTATTTTGTTCTTCTTATTTGAAATTATTTTGTCTATTCTAGCTTCTTTGCCTTTCTATAGAGATTTTTAGAATTGGCTTTTTGTCATCTCAAAAAAGCCTGCCAGGATTTTAATCTGTAGTGCGTTGAATCAATTTGAGGAGAATGACATATTAATAAGATCAAGTGTTCTAATCCATGAACGCAGCATATCTCTCCATTTACTGAGGGCTCTTTTTCTCTTTTCAGTGTATTTTAGTTATTAGCATATAGGTCTTGCAATATTTTGTTAGATTTATACCTAAGTATCTTACTGTTTTTGGTGTTATTATATAGGGTTCTGTTTATTTAATTTCAATTCCTAGTTGTTTATTACCAGTATTCAGAAATAAGATTGATATTTTTTTAAGTATTAACTTTGTACACTTCAGATTTGTTAAGCTCACTCCTTATTTTCAGTAGCACTTTTGCAGATTCCTTTGGGTTTCCTATGTGAATAATCATATACTTTGAGATGCAAGAGTTTGATTTCTGCTATATGCCTCATAGTTTTTTCTTTGTTTTATTTCACTGGTTAGGACTTCCAGTAGGAGCAAAGGGAATGGTTAGAGCAGACATTTTCATCCTTGTTTTGCTCCCAATCTGACAGGCTAAGAATTCAGTCTTTCACCATTGAATATAATGTTAGCTGTTGTTTTTTCTATAGATGCCCTTTATTAGGTTAAGGAAGTTCTCTTCTATTTTTAGTTTACTGAGAGTTTTGATCATGATGTTAAATGTTTCAAATGCTTTATTTGAATGTATTGAGATAATCACATGATTTTTTTTCTTTAATCTGTTAATATGGCAAATAACATTGATTTTTTATTGTTGAGCCAGCCTTGCATTTTCAGGACAAAATCCGCTTGATTGTACTATCCTTTTTCTATACTGCTGTATTCAATTTTTTAGTATTTGTGGAGGATTTTTGCATTTATAAGGGATATTGGTAGCTAGACTTTTAGATGTTTATGAGAATAAAGTTAAAAGCAGCAAGATAGAAGATTAAGCTATTTGAATGGAATTATAATAGCAATAAAAATAATGCTCAACATTTATTAAGTGCTTCCTATATGTCAGGCACTATTCTAAGCCTTTAAATGTATTCATTTATCTCATTATCATAATAATGCTATGAGGTAAGTACTATTATTATCCCCATTTTACAAAAATAGAAGTGGAGTCAGACAACTTCAGAGTCTGTGCCAAATATTTCTTATTTATATAAATGGTATGACCCACTTCTTTTCAGAGCACAAGTGTAATCAAATCTCCCGCATTCGTCCGTTGAATAATTGTTCATATCCCCATTAGTAGAAGTTCTATATCGTTTTCTTGAAGATTCCTCCTTCTTTGCCCTCATCCAAATGATCTGAGGTCCCTGGAGGGTTTATAAGTTCAAAGTGTTTTTCGCCTTGCTTCTAAATCCTGAGAGAGGAACAAACTAGAAAGTTGAATCTGGTTCCTAGGACTGCTGTTTCTGTGGCTTCCCAGTGAGATCTCTATGGAATGTTGGTCCCACATAACCTAGAGAAGAATGTCCTATGCCTCTGGGATGAGGGTGCCGGCCTTGGGGGTGTCTCTGTGGGGGATTGCTTGGGCTCAGATATCTTTCTGAAGGCCATCATTTGGACAGGATGGCCAGGTCTAGAGGGATTACTGGCCTCAGCCACATGTTATACAGGGCCAGGTCATCTTCTTTGACTTCTTAGGCCAGAGACCTCGTCATCAATAACAAAATCTTTAGATTTTGCATTAAAATATTTCTTGTTTCTTTTGAAAAAAAAGTTAAGATGTGGTCCACTTATGCCTACATTCTTCTGCAACAACAGTCAGCGGAAGCTGAGCGAGTGTTCAGTGGGCAGGGTCTCTGGTACATCCCACTTCCTGCCACTTACAGTGTTCTTATGACTGTTTAGTCCCTACATGCATTTGTGCTTTCAATTTGTGCCATAGGCCTTTACGCTGGGCTTGGATTCTGTGTATATTTGTTAAAGTCATATTTATCGAGTGCCGAATGCATATCAGGTACTGCCCACTGTGAATGCAGAAGTGAGCAAAATAGATAAAAATCCTGACATCCAGGACCTTACATTTTGTATGGGAGACATAGCCAACAAGCTAAATAAGTACATTATGTAATTATTTATGCAACAGTATAATTCTAAATACAATTTAATAAAGTGCTGGGTAGAAAAATAAAAGCAGGGATGGTAGACTGGAAATGTCAGGCAAGGCAGGATTGAAAGTGTCACAGGTTGTTAGTGATGGCCTCAGGAAGAGGATGACGTTCGAGCAAAGAACTAATCCATTTGCATATTGGAGAAAAGAACATGCCAAGCAGAGGGAACAGAGGAAGGTCCTGAGCCTGGAGCATGTTTGCCAGTTTGAGGGTTAGCAAGGAGACAGTGTGGTCCCAGCAAAGTGGGCAAAGAAGAGTAGGAATAGGAGAGGAGGTGAAACAGTTGGTGGAATCCAGTTTATAGCAGACCTCTTTGGATTTTGGAGACAACATATTCTTCGTTTGAGTGTGTTATTCCAGCCCATTTACTGAGCAACCTGCAAAGTTGCTAGTTTTGAGTGGGACCCAGAACAAGAGAAGGCTCTGCAACAGGTCCAGGCCACTTGGCAGGCTGCTGTGCTGCTTGGGCCATACAATCCAATAGATCCATTGGTCCTTGAAGTGTCAGTGGCAGATAGGGATGCTGGTTGGAGCCTTTGGAAGGCCTTTGCTAGTGAATTGCAACACAGGCCTTTACAGTTTTAGAGCAAGGCACTGTTATTACCCACAGATAAGTGTTCTCCTTTTGAGAAGCAGCTCTTGGCTTGCTATACAGTCTTAATAGAGACCAAATACTTAAATATGGGCCATCTGCATTTATAATCACCTCAAGTTATCATGCAACCTGAGCTACCCATTATGAACTGGATATTATCTGAGCCACCTATCCACAAAGTTTGGTGTGCACAGCAGCATTCCATTATCAAATAGAATTGATATATATATGATTGGATATGAATAGGTCCTGAGGGCACAAATGAGTTACATGAAGAAGTGGCCCAAATACCCATGGTCCCCACTCCTGCTCCACTGCTTTTTCTCCACTAGTGTGTACTTATGGCCTTGTGGGACATTCCCTACAGTTGCTGACAGAGGAAGAGAGGCTTGGGGGGTGTTTAAAGATGGTTCTTTATGATATGCAGGCATCATCTGAAAGGGGACAGCTGTCCTACTATAGCTTCTTTCTGGGACATTCCCAAAGGACACTGGTAAAGGGAAATCCTTCCAGTGGGCAGAGCCTCACGAAGTTCACCTGGCCATCCACTTTGCTTGGAAAGAGAAATGGCCAGATGTATCATTATATACTGATTCATGGGCTGTGGCCAATAATTTGGCTGAATGATCAGTGACTTTGAAGGCATATGATAGAAAAATTGGTAAGAAGAAAATCTGGGGAAGAGGACAAACCCCTCTGAATGGGCAAAAACTGTGAAGACATTTGTGTTCAACATAAATGCTCACCAAAGGTTGACCTCAGCAGACGAGAGCTTTAATAATCAAGTGGATAGAATGACCCATTCTGTGATAGTAGTTGGCCTCTTGCTTTCAGATCAGACTCAGACAGGAACTTGCACCCTTAGCTCTCCTAGTTCTTGGGCCTTAGAACTTGGACTGGAACTAGACCATTGGCTCTCCTGGTTCTCCAGCTTGCTGACTGCAGATTGTGGGACTTCTCAGACTTCATAACTCTGTGAGTCAATTCCTTATAATGAATCTCTCTCTCTCTCTCTCCATCTATGTCTATACATACATATACATATATATACACATACACACATATGTATATATCTGTATATATGTCTGTCTCTCTGTGTGTATATATATATATATATATCTACATATATATACTCACAATTATACATATATGCACAGTGTGTATATATATACACAACACAATGCTGTATGTATGTGTATATATCCTATTGTTTTAGTTTCTCTGTAGAACCCAGACTATTAATACAGACAAAGTAGAAGGAGATGGAGTAAAACAATTGGTGGGGGTCCAGCTCATTTAGAACCTTGTTGGTTGTTATGAGAATTCCAGCCTTTACTCTGAGTGAGAAGCGGGGAATAAGAGAGTCGTGAGCAGAGGAGTGACTGGCACTTGAGTTTTAAAGTTGTAAAAGCGTCACTCTTACTGCTATCTTGAGAATAGAGTGTTGGGGTCCAGGGGTTGAACACGGGGACCAATTCAAAGGCAATTGCAATAATTCAGAGGAGACTTGAGGGTTTACCCAAACGAGGGTGATAAGGGTAAAAGCGGTAAAAAGTGGTTCGGTTCAAGATAGATTTTGAAACTTTGAGGGATCTTGGTGACTTTTTTTTTTTTTCCAGTAGTCCTTGGTGAGGGCCACTCTAGCATATTATTGACTTTGAATTTTATGGAAAAGAAGTTAGAGGTCTCAGGACCTTTCCTTCCAGGAGACTTCTGGGCTTTTTGTGCAACATAATCAATACCTACTCCAGAGCTCTGGTGCCAAGAGAAGCAGAGGCACCACAAAGCTTTGGAAAAGCACGGAAAACAACAGCCACAAATGCTTCTGTTCCACCTTTTCTAGGGTCAGGGCGAAAGCCTATGGGTCTTGCACATGTAAAGAGAGGCCACTTGAGTAATCTGTTCTCAGAACCCCAAATAAAAGTTTTTTCCAAAGTGACTTCCTCTCTTCATCTAGATAGAGAAGAGGATGATGTCACTCATAAAATTCATCTCATAGGCACCCTATTATTTATAGATCTTTCCAAAAGAGAAGGTTGCAAGAAACAATTTTCCCTGTTATAAAATAGCAGAATGGGCTGCAAATAGCAGAACTGACTGGCATCTAAATTGAGTTTGATGAAATAAGGAATTATAGAAAAATTCTCATCCATGGGGTCAGAAGGTCTAAGCCCAGAGCTAGGAGCTGAGTGGCTGAAGATATCATGTGAGGCCATCTTCCTCTAGTGTAAATGTATATTTCTTATGCAGTGCTTACTGTATGATTCTGGAAATTCTGTTTCCCCATTAAGAGATCCCTTCCAACTTTAAAATTCTGTAGACTCTGGGGTTCTACAATTGACTTTTGCATGCTAAATAAAATATTACCTGTGTGATGGACTGTTATATGATTGGGACCATTATGAATTACCACTTTTTCTCATACTTCATTTTTCTTATTATCTTATCTCATATTTTCTTATCAGCAGCATATTTTTTACCCATTCTCTACAGGGGCTATTCAAAATCATTACTATTCTCTCCTGCCCTTTAAAACCAATTTACCCCTTTATGTTCCGTGATAGCTTTAGTTCTCACTTCTGTGAAAAAAATAAAGGACAATAGTTATGAAATTCATTATCTTCTCTCCCCAAAAATATACCTGTTTCTTTTCCCAGCCCTCTTACCTTCCCTTTTGTCTCAGAAGTGTCTTAGAAGGAGGTGAGGAGGCAAGGACCAAACACTTTGGACCATTTTTTCCTTCCTCACCTGTAATGATCATCCACTTCCTTTGTGGATATTATTATAGGTAAGGAAGGAAAAATAATTCCACTTCTTTGTTTCTCTAAAGAGAAACGGAACTGCCTCCCCTACCATTCTACAAACAGGCTGAAATATTCCCCAATCTTCTAAAATCTTCCCCCAACTTTGCCTTTCTCTCCAACTACTGCCTCCCATCTCTCTTCACCTGCTGAGCCTCTGGAAGGCCTTCCATCCTCACCTTCACTTCCCCTCTGTGTCCCAATCACTCTTCACCCAATCGAAACCCCTCAAAGGTCCCCTATAACCTCTCGAGTGCTGAATTCTGATTATGTCTCAGTCTTCCCTCTTGACCCCTTGCTAGTTCAAAGTGAGGACCGTGGACTATCCAGTACATCGCCTGGCAGCTGTCACAAATGCAGAATCTTGGGTCCCATTCCAGAATGATTGAATTAAAGTCTGCATTTTAACAAGATCTCCAAGTAATTCATGAGGACATGGATGCCCAATCTCTCTGAGGCATTCGACACATGCATTGGAAACTTCCATCTTCCCATCATACCACTTTCCCTTACTGCTTCTACTATTTCTTTGACTATTCTTTCTTGACCTCTTTCCCTTGCTCTTCCTTCTCTAATAGAAATAATAAATATGAATCTTCCCAAGGGTTCTGCCCTCTCTGCTCCTCTAGCAATGTCTGTATTTTCTGGGAACCTTTTTTCTCCCAGACTTTCAACTACTGTGAAATGCTGATGACTCACACATTTCTATCTGTCTCTTCAGAGATTCAGGCTTTTATTTCCAACTGCTTTCCAGTGTTTTTGTCTGCTCTGCAATGCTTCAAACACAAGACATCCCAGCCAGAACTCATTCTCTTCCCCACCCTTACCCTTTCTTCTCCTCCTGGGTTGTCTTGACAGATGACATCATTATCCATTACCCATTCATCCCCTTCACAAATGCTAGAGACCTAGGGTCTTTGGTTCTTCCCACTCTCTTCCATGTCCAATTAGTCACCAAACCTTGTCTCTTCAACCTCAGACATATCAATCCAGTACCGTCCCCCTTCTCCATTGCTCCTCCTGCCAATGCTGGGATTTAGGTCCTTGCCATCAACTACTTGAACCATTCAACCTCCACCCTGACACCAGTGCTTGGTTCCAAAAAGGCACATAAAGTGATTATTCTCATTGCTTTTACAACTCTACAGGGTTCTGCCTGACACAGGATCAAGTCCAAGCTTGTTATCTTGGCATTCCAAGTGCTCCATGATCTACATCCTGTCTATTTTCCTAGCAAAGCTTTTTGTTTTTTGTTTTTTTGTTTTTTTTAGATGGAGTCTCGCTCTGTCACTCAGGCTGGAGTGCAATGGCATGATCTCGGCTCACTGCAACCTCCACCTCAGCCTTCAAGGAATTCTCCTGCCTCAGCCTCCCAAGTAGCTGGGATTACAGTCATGTGCCACCATGCCGGGCTAATTTTTGTATTTTTAGTAGAGACAGGGTTTCGCCATATTGGCCAGGCTGGTCTCAAACTCCTGACCTCAGGTGATCCGCCCACCTTGGCTTCCTAAAGTGCTGGGATTACAGGCATGAGCCACTGCACCTGGCCCCTAGCAAAGTTTCTTCTTTCTTCTACATCTCAGAAATACTAAATTTCTCACAGATATTCGTATATACTTTGTATGTTTTTCCTCTTCTCTCCATGCTCTTCAAGACATCCTCCTCTCCAGAATATCCTTACCTATATTCTTATTCTTCTTACCCTTCAATATTCTAATGTTCCCACTCTTGTGAAGCATTTCTTGAGTTCTGAGTAGAAAGAACTGCTCAGACTTCTGTGCTCCGATGAAAGCTCTGTTCCTATTGCATATGTTGCATTTAATAGGGTGTTATACTATAGTTAGTGCCAGACTTCCTGCCCTTACAGAACTCTGTAGGTCTTGTTAGGGCAATGACTGTGTCTGATTCATTTCTGTGTCCAGTGTCTGGTATTGTGCCTCCATGCAATACAAACTCTGTAAATGTTAAGTTGCACTGAATAACCATTTACACCTAGTTCTGTTGTGCATACTGTGCTTAAAGATAAAAATACAAATATTCCTGTCTGTTCATTTATTTATTTGGTGTATCAGATGACTAACTTGGTGTCCCCACATTATTCTGTGTGAGCTGAGACTTGAAGTTTATAGAGAACATTTTCTATCTTAGAGAAGTACTATGTGATTCCATTAGTAGTAATGAATACTTGGGAGATTTTTCCCCACATGCCTCTGCACCAGGGTGTTTGACCCAAAAGAACCACTTTACTGCCCTTGAAGCTATGCTCCTCTCCAACTGCATGCCTAACATAGCGCAAGAGGTTGCTTCTGGTAGTCTTGACACCAACTATGAGCACCTCCTATGTGGCAAAGTGTAGCCTTGTGGTTAAGACCTTGAAGGTCAAATTAACCTAGGTTCAAATTCCTGCTTGTCTAATTCCTGCTTGTTTATTCTGGACCAAATAACTTAAGCTCTCTGCATCTCAATTTCTTTACCTGTAAAATGGAAGTTATAATAGTATCTACCTAATAGGCTTGTTATGAAGTTATCTCAGATTGACCACATTTAGTGACCAGCACATCCTGAAAGCTCAGTAAATGTTGACATGGTTAGTAGAGGAAATTAATGATGATGGGGAAGTTGATGATAATCAAACTGTGTACTCAGGCTTGACTCTGTACTTAGCAGAGCCCAGCAGGTACTAGTGAAGTCTGGCTCTGTGCACTCACTTGCAGAGGCCAAGGTGGACCACACACGCTCCCTGGCAATTATCCTGACCTGCCTGGTGTCTCAAGAATGAGGAAGCAAAACAAAGACAAAACAACCCACTCACTCCAAAATGCTTCTCCTTTAAGAACAAACAACAATAATAAACCCTCCCATTCCCCAGCCTCACATGTCACGAATAGCTTTCAAAGACAGTAACAGTATTGTTTTCTCAGATACGTTTTCTTTGGGAAGAAAATTCTAACCTAAAGTTTTAACTGTAGGGGTTTGGTCCAGGGCTGTTGCAGATGGTAGAGTCTACTCTCTTTGCTTGAAACACGTGTGTGGCTCCCTACAGCTCTTGTGATGGAATCCAAACTTCCTCCATGTTCTGCAAGGCTCTTGAGACACGACTCCTTCCTCACCTCCTTGGCCTCAGTTTCCTCCTCATCGTCAATGTAGCATAGTGGTTAAAAGCTCAGAATTTGGAGTCAGACTGCCTGGATTCAGCAGGCAGTGTGAGTACCATCTACACACTTCCTAGCTGTTTGATTTGGGGCAAGTTGTTGGAAGAAAACCCTTGGGCTTTCTAAAGTGACCAGATCTTCTTTTCTCTATGAAGTTGGGACCAGTTGAATCTTAACACATTAATTCATCAGCTTCGTTACTAATAAAGTTTGATGGGACCTGCAGGCAAGACCAGGTTTCCCAACCCTAGACATCTGGATCCATCCATGGGGTGAATCTTACCCAGGTGTTCAAAGCTGATAAAGAACCAGCAGGAGTCCTCCTATGGTAGCAGTTGGCTTACCACATGGAGGGGAATATGTGTGTGTTTGGGAGCTGGGGATAGGAGTAGAGGCAGGCTACTCTGAAAATGTCAATAGCCTAGAAAGGAATGAAATTCATGTGCTCCCAACTTTTATCAGTCTCCCTAATTAGATACGATGATATTGGGATTTATAACAATAAATGTGTATCTATTTGGTCTTCATCCCTGTTTCCTGGTACACACTCCTAAAACCCTTAGAGTTCTGGAAAGTGACAACTTTTTGCATGTTAATGAGATGACAAGTAGCTGGGAGCTCCTGGATAGCCTCAGGATGGGGAGGTCCAGTTGCCAGGAGAACCAACCAGATGATTAGAAGGTGGGAATTTTCAGCCCCATCCCCCAACCTGTGGGGAAGGGAGAGGAGCTAAAGGTTGAGTCAATCACCAATGGGCAATGATTTAATCAATCATGCCTATATAATGAGGCCTCTATAACAACTCAAAAGAACACCATTAGAAAGCTTCAGGACAGCTGAATGTGTGGAGGTTCCTGGAGTTTGGTGTGCCCAGAGAGGGCACGGAAGCTTCCCCACTTCTCACACACTTTGCTTTATACATGGCTTCTATCTGGCTGTTCCTGATTTTTATTTGTTTGTTTGTTTATTTATTTATTTATTTATTTTTGAGACAGAGTGTTGCTCTGTTGCCCAGGCTGGAGATGCATTGGCATGATCTTGGCTCACTGCAACCTCCACCTCCCAGGCTCAAGCTATTTTCCCACCTTAGTCCTCCAGTAGCTGGGACTACAGGCACGAACCACCACACCCAGCTACTTTTTGTGTTTTTTAGTAGAGCAGGGGTTTTGCCACATTTCCCAGGCTGGTCTCAAACTCCTGAGCTCAAGCAATCCACCTGCTTCACCCTCCCAAAGTGCTGGGATTATAGCCATGAGCACCTCGCTCATTCCAGGCTGTTCCTAATTTGTATTCTTTATAAGAAACCAGTGATCTAATAAGCAACTGTTTTCTTGAATCCTGTACGCTGTTCTAGCAATAATCTAACATGAGGAAGGGTTACCAGGAACCTCCAACTTATAGCCAATTGGTCAGAAGCACAGGTAACAGCCTGGACTTGCAATTGATGTCCGAAGTTGGTAGGGGTGTTAGCAGTGGAATATATTCAAGTCATGTGGCACCAAAGTATGTTAGTAGCAGCAAATCGCATGGGTGAGGAGCAACCTCCATTCTTGCCTCCTCAGAAGAAAGAATCCAACCAAGGGGCATAAGGCAAAGGGAGAGACCAAGGCAAGTTTTAGAGCAGGAGTGAAAGTTTATTTAAAAGCTTTAGAGTGGGAATGAAAGGAAATAAAGTACACTTGGAAGAGGGCAACTTGAAAGATGAAGTGCATGATTTGACCTTTGATATGGGGTTTTATATGCTGGCATGCTTCTGGGGTCTTGTATCCCTTCTCTCCTGACTCTTCCCTTGGGGTGGGCTGTCTGCCAGTGCAGTGGCTGCCAGCACTTGGGAGGGGCCGCAGGAGCAGTGTGTTCACTGGATTGTACACATGCTCACTTGAGGCATTCTTCCGTTACCAGTCGAATGTTCCTATAAGGTCATCATATACTAGTTAAGTGCTGCCATTTTTCCTCTTAATGCTCATGTGTGAGCCCAATCGCCCACCTCCTGGGATCTTATCAGAAAGCTGCTGGCTATCAGTTTCAGGTGTTTCTATCTACTAGAACATTGCCTTTTCCTGGCACTGGCTGAGACCAATTATTATTTTAGAGAGACAGTTAACAGCTGCCTGACCATCACCTGATGGTTGCTGACATTCCTGGTGTGGTGGCTGAGGGAGGACTAGCTACCTACCGTAACGGGGGGAGGCAGTTCTGTGGGACTGAGCCCTTAACCTGTGAGATCTAACGCTGTGTCCAGGTAGATACCGTCAATTGAGTTAAATTCTAGGACATCCAGTTGGTGTCCACAGAGAGTTGGCAAATTGGTTGGTGTGGAAAAAACCCACATATCTGTTGTCAGAGTGGTGTGAATGTAGAAGGAAAACCTATCTGTTTTTCCTTATTTAGATGTGTCATCTTCAGAGGAGGAAATGAGAGGTGGAAGGACAGGTAGAAGCTTCTTCTCAATCCTTCCAAGAAGCCTGAAGTCTCTCCTGAGTACACAGACAGAAAAGGAGGAGTTTCCACTTAATTTTTCAATCCTGGTTTCCTTATCTGTAAATTGGAGGTAATCCGACTAACTGTCTATTGGTACAGTTGAGAGGATTACAAGGATAATATTCTTATTTTTCCTGGGGGGGCCTAAAGACCCTATCAGCTGTATTAGATTTAGAGCCTCTTCTTGTGAAAATTGCTAGTATTTCCAGTCCTTCGGTTCTTTCTTCTACCCCTGGCAGAGTCCTGGGGGTGGAGTGAGGTGGCTCATGTTTCTCTGGATGGGAATTAAAGCTTTTCTGTGGCTGCCACTGTGGGCGGCCATCACTTGACACTCAGTGACTGTGACACCTCTGATGATGTTAAACTCACAACTGTGACAGAAATAGAGGATGGTTCTTTTCCCCCAGCCTGCCTGGTCCTAGAGATATAGCTTGATCACTAGATACCAAGAGAATGGTTTGCCTCTTTTCCTTCATATGATACTCTCTTCTCCTAAAGAAACTTTAAGATATATCCTCTGGGCCAAGGTCAAAGGTTTGTGTAGTACCATTCAGTATACTATTTAACATCATTCTCCCAACTAAGAGTGAAATCCACACATCTCAACTCCTCCTTTTCTGGAATGAATGTCTTGACTTCAGTGGGATATCCCCCAGGGGCTGAGAACAGTTTTTGTTCTTCTTAGCTCAAGAATCTCCATCCTGGTGTCAGTTCCATTGCATCACCCAGTAACTGCATTCCTCCAAGATCTGATTTCAGCCCTCAACTCCCCCCATTCCTTCTCCCAGGAATAATGGCAGATCCCCAGCCCATATTCCTGTGGCTGGACTCTGCCCTGGGACTGCAGAGTGCCCCTGTAGGATCAACCTGGCAAATTAACCTTGGACCTGGTAGCTAAGCCCAATAATCAATTAAAATGCAACCCTGTGGGTATTTGGGAAGAATCTACTGCAGTCTGGGTTTTTCCTTTCTTTTGAATTTTCATGGAAACCTGGCTCCAGTCAGGCTGCCTGAAGATCTGTCAGAGACTAGCTTCAGAACTTCAGGCAACCCATGTACTCTTTCTGAATCTAAGTTGAAGGGATCAATTAGGATATAGGCAGGACAATTCTGTCAAATCAAATTGTCAGTTAAAAATTCCTGCTGAGAGTTCTTTGAAGTACCTGGAAGTGGAATCTATCCTAGTTGGAGGGGTCACCAACTTCTGTCAGGAGGGTAGGACAGTGGATAGTTAAGCTTGCAGATTCTGAGCTAGGCTGCCTTGGTTCTAATTCTAGTTCCACCATTATTAGATGTGTGATCTTAGGCAATGCATAATTATTTTGCAATTTACTTCCTTTTCTGTAAAGTAGAGATGATAATAGTATCTACAGCTCTCAGGGTTGTTGGTTGAAGTAAAGCACTTAGAATGGTATGTGACATGCAACAAACCTTCAAAAAATGTTAGCAGCTTCTAATATTATCTGTTCAGCCACAGGAATTGCAGGGCAAAGATCACTGGAAGTATGAGATAACACCAACTCTTCTTCAACTGTATCATATAGAGTGTATTTTTTGGGGGGAGCATGTGAGTTTGTCTTCCTTATGATATTGTAAATAACAACAGTAATAGTAATGATAATGATAGCTAACATTTGTTGAGTTTGTGCTGTGTGCCATCATTGGGATAAGCATCTGGCATCAACTGATTATTTAATTTCTAACAATCCTGTTAGGCAGTATTATTATTAGCTCAGTGTAATTTGCGTGACTCATACTGTTCTTAAGTGGCAGAGCTTGGACACAAACTCAGGTTTGTCTGAAGCCAAAACTTCTGCTCTTATCTCAGTCTAACAGTTATAACCCCAAAACCTTCCCTAACACAGAGGGAGAGCAGGTACTGCTGGGGCAAAGTACGGGTCAAGAAGCAGGCAGTCTTGGATATAAAAAGCCAAAATGCAGCAAAGAGGCACACAGAAACCAAAGTATCATCTCAATTTCAGCGTGTTCAGACTTGTCACCATCTAGACTAAGGTGCTATCTCATGGTAACTGGCTTTGTTCAAGTTCACAATTCTCACCAAAATCTCATTT
The DNA here is from genome assembly GCF_024542745.1 of Macaca thibetana thibetana. Lineage (NCBI taxonomy): Eukaryota > Metazoa > Chordata > Mammalia > Primates > Cercopithecidae > Macaca > Macaca thibetana. The sequence continues at coordinate 102,162,110 of NC_065588.1, read as the reverse complement.
GTAGAAGCCTCAGGTGGGGCCTTCTCTGAAACTTTCATTGCATCACCCAGCAATTGCGTTCCTCCAACCCCGGCCACCAGGTTTCTCTGCAGAGAAAGCTGCTTACTCATTTTCTTGAAGTGCACTGGACATAATCTGAAGGTGCTCCAGGATGCTATCAATGTCGGCTTCCAGATCCAGATATGAAAGTGTAGTAAGCATTTCCTGGGTTTGGTATGTCACTGATAAGCTCCCTGTCTCTTGGTTTATAGGCACTGTCAACATTTGAGTTGACGTCAGGAGAAGCTGAGGAGAGCCCCTTCCTATGTTCATTGCTGACTGAGGAGCAAAGGGCAATTGGAGAAACAACTTAGGCCACCCTCCTAGGAGGAAAATTTCTTGTGTCATCTGGGCAGCTCAGGATTTCCTCTCTAGATTATCTCTACCAGCACAGGAGGTGTGGACCCCATCCTGCTGACACCATTGACAGGGTGTGGTGGAGGAGTTGAGGGGCCTGTGTTGTCAATCAAGAGCTATTTTAGCAGGGACTGCACTGGCTCAGCTGGAGGGACCCAGCCCTGGGCTAGCCAAAGAACCTGAAGTCCTGGGTTTTGAGTCCCCTGGTGACTCACTTGGGGCTTATCATGCATTGAATATTATCCTCCCAAAATTCATATCCATCTAAAACCTCAGGATGTCATCTTATTTGGAAATAAGATGTTTATCAGTGTAATTTAGTTGAGAATCTCAAGTTGAAATCATCCTGGATTTAGGATGGGATCTAAATCTAATAATTGGTGTCCTTAAATCTAATGATTGCTGTCCTTAAAAGAAGGGGACACAGAGAGACATGCAGAGAATAAAGTGACATGAAGATGTAGGCAGAGATTGGAGTGGTATGTCTACAAGCCAAGGAACTCCAAGGATTGCCAGCAAACACCAAAATCCACGAGAGAGGCATGGGAGCCTCAGAGCCTCCAGAAGGAACCAACCTTGACATCTTGACTCAGTCACCTGATCTCCTGAACTGTGGGAGAATAAACTTCTGGTGTTCTAAGCTGCTCAGTTCATGGTGATTTGTTATGGCAGGTCTCAGAAATGAATATGGGGTGTATTCCTCCATTCTCACATGGCTATAAAGAAATACCTGAGACTGTGTAATTTATAAAGAGAAGAAGTTATATTGGCTCATGGTTCAACAGGCTGTACAGGAAGCACAGCAGCAACTGCTTCTGGGGAGACCTCAGGGAACTTTTACTCATGGTGGAAGGCAAGACTGGAGCAGATTCTCTTTCTTGGTCCTGCTCCTGCTATGTGAGATGCCTGCTCTGGCCTTGCCTTTTACCATGTGTGAAACACTTTTAAACAACCAGATCTCGTGAGAACTCACTCACTATGTGGTACCAAGTGGGGAATGGTGCTAAACCATCCATGAGAACTCTGCCCGTGTGTTCCAGTCACCTCCCACCAGGCCCCTCCTCCAACACTGGGGATTACAACTGGATATGAGATTTGGGTGGGGACACAGATCCAAACTATATTATGGGGCTTATGTTGGGGAGCGATGTGAATTCAAGATTCTCACCACGCACTGGAGTACTCTAGAAACACATTCCCCAGGACACAGGAGAAAGTGAGGGTGGATCAGAACATGCTCTTCCCTGTTGCAGAATAAGTTGCAGCAAGGCCCAGTCATTGTAAAGATACTGCTTGCTGGATCAGCTTTGTACGCAAGGAGATGCTCAAAGAAGCAGCAGCACAGGTGCTCGAGACCCTTAGCGAGTCTCTTCCTTTCTCTGGTCCTCTCTTTTTCACTTACAAGCTGGAGGAATGAGGCAAAATCAGTGGCCCTATGCTGTGTTCAGTGAAGCCCTAGGGGTATCAGAGAGGTGCCTCAGGAGGTGCTATGGAGGCAGGCAAATAAAAGGCTGAGCTGGGGTGCTCCAGGCCCCCCACTTCAACCCCAGCTGTTCATCCTTTATCTGATTTATATATTGGCCTTCCATACAAGAAGGTTTTATTGGTAACAGTGTTTGAAAATTACTGGACCAGCACATCTTCAAGGTTCATGGCTGTAGGCCTTTGAACATGAATACAAGTGGCTGTGTAAAGGCTTTGATCAGCATAGATGCAAGTCTCTCTTCTGTTTAAGAGAGTAAAAGCCACTTTGCAATGCTTGGCTTTAGGGATGCTAGTCTCAGGATCAAGAGAGGAGGGTGATTCCTGGTTCAGAAAGTGATGCCTCTGAGTCTTCCATTGGCCTGTAAGTTAATAGTCAACATTTCCTGAATCCCTTAGTAATTAATTAAAACAAGATGGGGTCAAGAGCCCTGCTATACCCTTTCCCATCCTCTGTCATCCCCTGAGCTCCTTTGAATGAGACTGTGTGTCTTGTGTTCAGGCAACCTGAGGGCCAGAGCCCAGAATGGAGTCAGAGTAGAAATGGTCTATGCCAAGTGGCCATCACCACACATGCATGCATGCTTTTATCAAACAGTTCTGGAGTTCCAACTCTTTAGTAAATACCAGGGTATATAAGATTGAATAAGATAGGATCCTTCATCCCAAAGAGCTCACAGTCTAGTAGAAGAGACCGATCATAAACAAGTTAGTGCATCCAAGTATGATAGGTACTAGGAGAATGGTGGATTCCAGGTAGGTACAGTTGTCCCTTGGTCTCTGCATAGCACTGGCTTCAGGATCCCTGAGGATGCCAAAATCTGTGGATGCTCAAGTCTCTGATATAAAATGACACCATATTTGCATATCACCTACATACATTCTCCCATACACTTTAAAGCATCTCTAGATTACTTATAATACCTAATACAATGTAAATCCTATGTAAATAGTTGTTACACTATATTGTTTTTTATTTTTTAAAGTATTTTCTATCTGCAGTTGGTTGAATCCACAGATACAGAGCATGCAGATATAGAGGTTTGACTGTATTGCAAAGTAAAAAGAAGGCACAGCTGGCAGAGTGGACAGTGAGTGCTTGGGCTTCAGAGTCAGCCTGCTTCATTTGAATCCCGCCTCTTACTAGCTCTGGAACTTTGGGAAAGTAACTCCAGCTTTCAAAGCCTTGGTTTCATCATTTATAAAATGGAGATAATAGTGATAACTATGATATGTGCTACTGCATGTAAGGTGTTTAGTGCACTGCGTGGCAATTACCTAGTATGCAGTAAATGCCAGTTATTATTATTACTATTACTTCTTGGGGTGGAGGCTAGGGGAGTGTTTAGAGAGGAGAGCTGGGTCATAAAGGATGAATTGAGGTTGACTTTGCAGAAGTTGGCAAGAATCCAGGGCCACCATGTCACACAGCTCCAAGAGGCATCATTCCATTTCGGTCTCTGTGAATGGCACCTCCAAGGTTGTTCAGTTCACAGCTACCATGGCAATATGTGGTGGCTTTGGAGTCAGGATGTTCCCCCAGCAGGAGGAAGGTGCTAGAAGAGTTGTCTTCTCATGGTGACTGCTGGTTTCCCCCTGCCCAGCTGTGGCTGTAGACAACAACATGCTTAAGGCTGCCAGAGAGATGGGATCACAACAGCTACAGCAAATGGACAGAGAGCACCTTTGGATAATGCAATTTTGAGAGCTGCAATTCAGTGTGGGAACAAGACATACCAGTCTTGTCCTATGACCCAGCCTTGGGTGACCCAACCATCCAGTCACTTGGTGGTATTTGGTTACATGAATAAATTTTTCACCTGGTGTGAAGCTTAATTTAAGACAGGGCTTATATTAAATTCCACCCAAGAGTTTATATCTCTAGAAAGTTCAAGAGGCTTCTTAGGTCATGTGATAATCTTGGCCTCTGCCTCACTGGGGCCAGATCCAGCTAGGGAGCTTTGACATCCTTCTAGCTACCATGCCATCATGAGGAATAGGGTACCTCTCCTTGACCCATCAGGCTGTATAAATTGGGCTTTGGGATAGAACTGGGAACCACATCTCTGCCTCAAGTGGCTATTCCTGCTGCCATTCAGAATTCCCTGACTCTGGGCCTTTGTTGCCCAGGATAGACTCTTGTCTGATTGGAGTCCCGCTACCACTGTGCTCCTCTCTCAGCTAGTCAGTTTTGTTGAATTAACTCTCCTGTCCTTTTTAGGAATGCTGTCAAGATTGAGTAGTTCACCTCTTACTTGTTTTTAAATCCTGAGGCCAACGAATATTAGCTGTGTGGCCTTGGCTACATTGCTTAAACTGTTTGAGCTTCAGTTTCTCTATGTCTAAAATGGAGACAATAGTAGCATTGACCTTGTAAGAATGTTGTAAAGATTGAATGGGATTTAATGACTATGAAGTGCTTAGGGCATGCATTAAAGACGTTGTTTTCCTCACGTTGGGATTCTGTCGGGGGCACTAACAGATTCTTCTTGGAAGGCTGCTCTGATCACGCTTCTGAATCTCTGCCCCCGCATTGCCCGGAACATCTGGGCACCTGAGACATACAGGCCTCCCTAACAGCAGGTGCTGAGCCCTCTCTACTTGTCCCAAATACGGTGCACCTAAACACCTCATGTGTCATTAAATTTTGGTTGAAACAAGGTTCTTTTTCACTTTTGTTGATTTCTTTAGAAACTTTCTTTTTCTTTTTCTTTTTTTTAAATTATATTTTATGTTCTAGGGTACATGTGCACAATGTGCAGGTTTGTTATATGTGTATACATGTGCCATGTTGGTGTGCTGCACCCATTAACTCATCATTTACATTAGATATATCTCCTAATGCTATCCCTCCCCCCTCCTCCCACCCCACGACCAGCCCCAGTGTGTGATGTTCCCCTTCCTGCATCCCAGTGTTCTCATTGTTCAATTCCCACCTGTAAGTAAGAACATGCAGTGTTTGGTTTTTTGTCCTTGCAATAGTTTGCTGAGAATGATGGTTTCCAACTTCATCCATGTCCCCACAAAGGACATGAACTCATCCTTTTTTATGGCTGCATAGTATTCCATGGAGTATGTGTGCCACATTTTCTTAATCCAGTCTATCACTGATAGACATTTGGGTTGGTTCCAAGTCTTTGCTATTGTGAATAGTGCCGCAATAAACATACGTGTGCATGTGTCTTTATAGCAGCATGATTTATAATCCTTTGGGTATATACCCAGTAATGGGATGGCTGGGTCAAATGGTATTTCTAGTTCTAGATCCTTGAGGAATCGCCACACTGTCTTCCACAATGGTTGAACTAGTTTACAGTCCCACAAACAGTGTAAAAGTATTCTTATTTCTCCACATCCTCTCCAGCACCTGTTGTTTCCTGACTTTTTAATGATCACCATTCTAACTGGTATAAGATGGTATCTCATTGTGGTTTTGATTTTCATTTCTCGGATGACCAGTGATGATGAGCATTTTTTCATATGTCTGTTGGCTGCATAAATGTCTTCTTTTGAGAAGTGTCTGTTTGCATCCTTTGCCCAATTTTTGATGGGATTCTTTGTTTTTTTCTTGTAAGTTTGAGTTCTTCGTAGATTCTGGATATTAGCCCTTTGTCAGATGAGTAGATTACAAAAATTTTCTCCCATTCTGTAGGTTGCCTGTTCACTCTGATGGTAGTTTCTTTTGCTGTGCAGAAGCTCTTTAGTTTAATTAGATCCCATTTGTCAATTTTGGCTTTTGTTGCCATTGCTTTTGGTGTTTTAGACATGAAGTCCTTGCCCATGCCTATGTCCTGAATGGTATTCCCTAGGTTTTCTTCCAGGTTTCTATGGTTTTAGGTCTAACATTTAAATCTTTAATCCATCTTGAATTAATTTTTGTATAAGGTGTAAGGAAGGGATCCAGTTTCAGCTTTCTACGTATGGCTAGCCAGTTTTTCCAGCACCATTTATTAAATAGGGAATCCTTTCCCCATTTCTTGTTTTTGTCAGGTTTGTCAAAGATCAGATGGTTGTAGATCTGTGTATTATTTCTGAGGGCTCTGTTCTGTTCCATTGGTCTATGTTTGGTACCTGTACCATGCTGTTTTGATTACTGTAGGCTTGTAGTATAGTTTGAAGTCAGGTAGCATGATGCCTCCAGCTTTGTTCTTTTGGCTTAGGATTGTCTTGGCAATACAGGCCCTTTTTTGGTTCCATATGAACTTCAAAGTAGTTTTTTCTAATTCTTTGAAGAAGGTCATTGGTAGCTGGATGGGGATAGCATTGAATCTATACATTACCTTGGGCAGTATGGCCATTTTCATGATACTGATTCTTCCTATCCATGAACATGGAATGTTCTGCCATTTGTTTGTGTCCTCTTTTATTTCATTGAGCAGTGGTTTGTAGTTCTCCTTGAAGAGATTCTTCACATCCCTTGTAAGTTGGATTCCTAGGTATTTTATTCTCTTTGAAGCAATCGTGAATGGGATTTCACTCATGATTTGGCTCTCTGTTTTTCTGTTATTGGTGTATAAGAATGCTTGTGATTTTTGCACATTGATTTTGTATCCTGAGACTTTACTAAAGTTGCTTATCAGCTTAAGGAGATTTTGGACTGAGACAATGGGGTTTTCTAAATATACAATCATGTCATCTGCAAACAAGGACAATTTGACTTCCTCTTTTCCTAATTGAATACCCTTTATTTCTTTCTCCTGCCTGATGGCCCTGGCCAGAACTTCCAACACTATGTTGAATAGGAGTGGTGAGAGAGGGCATCCCTGTCTTGTGCCAGTTTTCAAAGGGAATGCTTTCAGTTTTTGCCCATTCAGTATGATATTGGCTGTGGGTTTGTCATAAGTAGCTCTTATTATTTTGAGATATGTCCCATCAATACCAAATTTATTGAGAGTTTTTAGCATGAAGGGCTGTTGAATTTTGTCAAAGGCCTTTTCTGTATCTATTGAGATAATTATGTGGTTTTTGTCTTTGGTTCTGTTTATATGCTGGATTACATTTATTGATTTGCATATGTTGAACCAACCTTGTATCCTAAGCTTTTTGATGTGCTGCTGGATTCGGTTTGCCAGTATTTTATTGAGGATTTTTGCATCAATGTTCATCAGGGATATTGGTCTAAAATTCTCTTTTTTTTGTTGTGTCTCTGCCAGGCTTTGGTATCAGGATGATGCTGGCCTCATAAAATGAGTTAGGGAGGATTCCCTCTTTTTCTATTGATTGGGATAGTTTCAGAAGGAATGGTACCAGCTCCTCCTTGTACCTCTGGTAGAATTCGGCTGTCTGGTCCTGGGCTTTTTTTGGTTGGTAGGCTATTAATTATTGCCTCAATTTCAGAGCCTGTTATTGGTCTACTCAGGGATTCAATTTCTTCCTGGTTTAGTCTTGGGAGGGTGTATGTGTCCAGGAATTTATCCATTTCTTCTAGATTTTCTAGTTTATTCACATAGAGGTGTTTATACTATTCTCTGATGGTAGTTTTTATTTCTGTGGGATCAGTGATGATATCCCCATTATCATTTTTTATCGCATCTATTTGATTCTTCTCTCTTTTCTTCTTTATTAGTCTTGCTAGCAGTCTATCAATTTGTTGATCTTTTCAAAAAACCAGCTCCTGGATTCATTGATTCTTTGAAGGATTTTTTGTGTCTCTATCTCCTTCAGTCCTGCTCTGATCTTAGTTATTTCCTGCCTTCTGCTAGCTTTTGAATGTGTTTGCTCTTGCTTCTCTAGTTCTTTTAATTGTGATGTTAGGGTATCAATTTTAGATCTTTCCCGCTTTCTCTTGTGGGCATTTAGTGCTATAAATTTCCCTCTACACACTGCTTTAAATGTGTCCCAGAGATTCTGGTATGTTGTGTCTTTGTTCTCATTGGTTTCAAAGAACATCTTTATCTCTGCCTTAATTTCGTTATGTACCCAGTAGTCATTCAGGAGCAGGTTGTTCAGTTTCCACGTAGTTGAGCGGTTTTGAGTGAGTTTCTTAATCCTGAGTTCTAGTTTGATTGCCCTGTGGTCTGAGAGACAGTTTGTTATAATTTCTGTTCTTTTACATTTGCTGAGGAGTTCTTTACTTCCAACTATGTGGTCAATTTTGTATTAAGTGTGATGTGGTGCTGAGAAGAATGTATATTCTGTTGATTTGGGGTGGAGAGTTCTGTAGACGTCTATTAGGTCTGCTTGGTGCAGAGCTGAGTTCAATTTCTGGATATCCTTGTTAACTTTCTCTTTCGATCTGTCTAATGTTGACAGTGGGGTGTTAAAGTCTCCCATTATTATTGTGTGGGAGTCTAAGTCTCTTTGTAAGTCTCAAAGGACTTGCTTTATGAATCTGGGTGCTCCTGTATTGGGTGCATATATATTTAGTATAGTTAGCTCTTCTTGTTGAATTGATCCCTTTACCATTATGTAATGGCCTTCTTTGTCTCTTTTGATCTTTGTTGGCTTAAATTCTGTTTTATCAGAGACTAGGATTGCAACCCCTGCCTTTTTTGTTTTCCATTTGCTTGGTAGATCTTCCTCCATCCCTTTATTTTGAGCCTAGGTGTGTCTCTGCACGTGAGATGGATCTCCTGAATACAGCACACTGATGGATCTTGACTCTTTATTTGCCAGTCTGTGTCTTTTAATTGGAGCATTTAGCCCATTTATATTTAAGGTTAATATTGTTATGTGTGAATTTTATCCTGTCATTATGATGTTAGCTGGTTATTTTGCTCATTAGTTGATGCAGTTTCTTCCTAGCATTGATGGTCTTTACAATTTGGCATGTGTTTGCAGTGGTTGGTACTGGTTGTTCCTTTCCATATTTAGTGCTTCCTTCAGGGGCCCTTGAAGGGCAGGCCTGGTGGTGACAAAATCTCTAAGCATTTGCTTGTCTGTAAAGGATTTTATTTCTCCTTTACGTATGAAGCTTAGTTTGGCTGGATATGAAATTCTGAGTTGAAAATTCTTTTCTTTAAGAATGTTGAATATTGGCCCCCACTCTCTTCCAGCTTGTAGAGTTTCTGCCAAGAGGTCTGCTGTTAGTCTGATGGGCTTCCCTTTGTGGGTAACCCAACCTTTCTCTCTGGCTGCCCTTAACATTTTTTCCTTCATTTCAACTTTGGTGAATCTGACAATTATGTCTTGGAGTTGCTCTTCTCGAGGAGTATCTTTGTAGCATTGAAGATGGGTGATTTCTTCATTTCCAACTGAGGTACTGGGTTCATCTCACTGGGGCGTGTTGGACAGTGGGTGCAGGACAGTTGTTGCAGCCCACTGAGTGTGAGCTGAAGCCGGGTGAGGCATCGCTTCACCCAGGAAGTGCAAGGGGTCAGGGAATTCCCTTTCTTAGCCAAGGGAAGCTGTGACAGATGGCACCTGGAAAATCGGGTCACTCCCACCCTAATACTGTGCTTTTCCAATGGTCCTAGCAAACAGCACACCACGAGATTATATCCCATGCCTGGCTTGGAGGGTCCATCACCCACGGAGCCTCGCTCATTGCTAGCACAGCAGTCTGAGATTGAACTGCAAGGCGGCAGCCAGGCTGGGGGAGTGGTGCCCGCCATTGCTGAGGCTTGAGTAGTTAAACAAAGCAGCAGGGAAGCTGGAACTGGGTGGAACCCACCACAGCTCAAGGAGGCCTGCCTGCCTTTGTAGACTCCACCTCTAGGGGCAGGGCATAGCTGAAAAAATGGCTGCAGAAACCTCTGCAGACTTAAATGTCCCTGTCTGACAGCTTTGAAGAGAGTAGTGGTTCTCCCAGCATGGACTTTAAGATCTGTGAACAGACAGACTGCCTCCTCAAGTGGGTCCCTGACCCCCGAGTAGCCTAACTGGGAGGCACCTCCCAGTAGGGGCAGACTGACACCCCACACGGCCGGGTACCCCTCTGAGACAAAGCTTCCAGAGGAACAATCAGGCAGCAACATTTGCTATGCAGCAATATTTGCTGTTCTGCAGCCTCCACTGCTGATACCTAGGCAAACAAGGTCTGGAGTGGACCTCCAGCAAACTCCACAGGAAAACTAACAAGCAGAAAGGACATCTGCACCAAAACCCCATCTGTATGTTACCATCATCAAAGACCAAAGGTAGATAAAACCACAAAGATGGGGAAAAGACAGAGCAGAAAAGCTGAAAATTCTAAAAATCAGAGCACCTCTTCCCCTCCAAAGGAATGCAGCTCCTCACCAGCAACAGAACAAAGTTGGATGGAGAATGACTTTGACAAGTTGAAAGAAGAAGGCTTCAGATGATCAAACTTCTCCGAGCTAAAGGAGGAAGTTCGAACTCATCACAAAGAAGCTGAAAACCTTGAAAAAGGATTAGACAAATGACTAACTAGAATAATCAGTGTAGAGAAGTCCTTAAATGACCTGATGGAGCTGAAAACCATGGCACGAGAACTATGTGACAAATGCACAAGCTTCAGTAGCCGATTTGATCAACTGGAAGAAAGGGTATCAGTGAAGATCAAATGAATGAAATGAAGTGAGAAGAGAAGTTTAGAGAAAAAAGAGTAAAATGAAACGAACAAAGCCTCCAAGAAATATGGGACTATGTGAAAAGACCAAATCTACATCTGATTGGTGTACCTGAAAGTGACAGGGTGAATGGAACCAAGTTGGAAAACACTCTGCAGGATATTATCCAGGAGAACTTCCCCAACCTAGCAAGGCAGGCCAACATTCAAATTCAGGAAATATAGAAACTTTATTTTTCTTAAAGAGCTTGGATTATTCAAGAATAAAAAATTTGATCCTGAAGCCTGAAAAGTATTTGTGGCTGTTTTGGCCTTGTTCTCTGGACTGTTGACTCAGAAGATGGGGATTCTAGCATCAGTCACTCCACTTTCACCTCCTCTGAATGGATGTGTATGCTCATGCTGGTTTCCTGCAATGTAGAAACATTAGACATTAAATTTTCCAGGTCATGTTGGCACATGCAAGGGGCAGTTGATGAGTTGAATTGCTAGGAAATCCACCTCTGGTGCAGATAGAAATAGTTCAGGAGACAATGTTCAGACAGAACATCCTTCATCCTGACAATCCGTGTTGCTCCTGAGGGCCCCTCTAGCATGTTGAAGAGGGGTCCAGGGAGCCAGAGAGAAGGCATCGGTCACTCTTCTTTGTTCAAATTTCACATTTTAATTTTCTTTAATAGTATTATCTTTGTAAAATGGTACATGATAATGATTAAAACAAGTCACACAGCACAGCAAAGTGCAAAGAAGAAAACTAAAGGTGCTCCCAAATCTCATCACATAGAAATAACCACCTTCGACACTTGTAATCATAGTTTCATCAATAGAGAGAAAATACAGGAATGTTCCATGGATGTCTTTATTAAAACCAAATGTATTAAATTAAATAGTCTGTTATTTCATAGCAGCAAAGAAACAGAGAATTACTAAATTTCAAATAAATATTTATGGTACAACTAGTGATAAGTTCCCAAAAGAGCCGACTGAAGCTAAAAACATAAAGATTACCAAACAAATGAACATGTTGGGGTTGCAGATTTTTTTAAGTTTTAAATTTAAGCTTATCTATACATTCCCTAACAAGGCACTCTAAGAAATTATAACTTTTTCATTTCACCAATATACTCGATTTCTCAATTTTTATGTTATATGATTATTTTTTAAGTATTATTTTAAGTGGCAATCATTGTAGCTAAATAGCTTTAGTTTAATATTCTGACATATTAATGTCCACCACCTATTCTTTTAAAACATTTTTAGTCTGTTTTTCTGAGTTCTTTATTTTGATTCATCTTTTGGTTGGCTGGATTTAATAAGTCTTTTTTATTTATTTCAAAGGGCTCATTATTGCTACATCTCCGATTTCTGTGGGGTGTGTGTGTGTGTGTGTGTGTGCGTGTGTGCGTGTTTTAACTTGGCTGTTGCCTTTGAATTTGAAATACAACTTCCTTGGTTATAAAATTCTTGGGTCACCATTTCTTTCCTCAGAATTTGTCATCTCTACGTTATACTATTAAGATGTTTGATATCAGCCTGAGCGTTACCATTGAAGGGAACTGGTTTTTCTGCTTTCGTATCCACGGGATTGTGTGGCAGTGAAGGTGCATGTGAATGATGGTGGAGGTAGTGGTGGGATGGTAGAGGTAAGAATAAGATGGTGGAGGTAGTGGTGAGGTGGTAGAGGTAGAGGTGAGGCAATTGAGATATGTCTTACCCCATTCCTACTGCTATAACAAAACACCTGAGGCTGGGTAATTTATAAAGAACAGGGGTTTATTTCTCACAGTTCTGGAGGCTGGGAAGTCCAAGAACAAGGCTCTGGCAGATTCTATGTCTGTGAAGGCCCAGTCTCTGCTTTCAACATGGTGCCTCGTGGCCTCACCCACCAGAGAGGATTCATGCTGTGTCCTCACATGTCTAAGGGACAGAAAGGCAAAAAAGGTCCTAACTGGTTCCCCCCAGCCCTTTTGTAAGGTTGCTAATCCCATCCACGAGGGCAAGTCCTAGTGGCCTAATCACCTCCTAAGTGCCCTACCTCTTAATAGTGTTGCACTGGGCATTAAATTTTCGATATATAAATTTTGGAAGGGCACAAACATTCAAGCCACAGCAAGGCAGGAGTGAGGCAGTGCAGTGAGGGGAAGGGTGGTGGAAGCAGGAGTGGGACAGTGATGGAAAGATAGGTGAGCACCGAAGAAGGGAGAAATGGAGTGGCAGGACGGGGAGAAAGAACGACCCAACAGGAGATGGTGCTGAGTTGCCTTCTGTATAATTTTGCAGCTTCATTAAAAAGAAATAGAGTCAGTTCTGTGGCAAATGAGGATTTTAATGAAAACTGAGAACATGATTGCTTTACCTTGTAGAGAAAAGGGCCTTCCTTTCTAGACCAGCTTTACAAGACGACCTCAAGAGAAACAGTACATTTCTATAAGTGACTTTATTTAGAGGAAACTTTCTGCAGTGTGGCAGTGGCAGCCTTGCCATTTTTCATATTTCAAGTGTCAAGTTTCGCTTTCGCTGCTAGCAGAGAGGCCTTCAGCTTAGATACCTCCAATTTATTTCTGTTTGGCTTTGCAGACCATTAAGCAATGGATTTGGCCACAGACTCGCCCTTCCTAATGATGTTTTTCTTGGGCTAATATGAAAAACCAGTTGGCAATTGCCGAGTAACCACAGGATGACAGCTTAGAGGAAGGACACAAAGGGTCCAGGTATGTAACAAATGGCAAAAAGAAGTCAGCATGTGATTTAGGCAATGCTGAACCCACAGAGTGGGCAAGGTACCCCTAAAAACATGTCTGTAAATCTTTCGTTTGGAGGGGCTAACACAGCTGGAGCCACTGTGGCTCTGGAAAGCAACCATCACTGCCCTTGAAAGACAAATGGAAAAAATAAACACTTGAGTGCCAGGCTCCTCCATCCTTCAATGCCTAATTGGTTGTCCTGGCACAAAAGACTTTTACAATGTCACAAAGCCAAGTTCTATGATGATAGGACAGTGGAAAAGAAAACACTACCAGCGTCAATGCCCAAAAAGCCACCATGCGAAATGAGGGACACATTTCAAGTCTGAGTTGTGTCCTAATTTTTCCACCTTGAAAAAAGAATGCTCTGAAGGAACTTACCGTTTAAATGAAGCACATTTAAAGCTCTTAAAGGCTGGGTGCAGTGGCTCATGCCTGTAATCCCAGCATTTTGGGAGGCTGAGGTGGGTGGATCACTTGAGTTCAGGAGTTCAATACCAGCCTGGCCAACATGGTGAAACCCCGTCTCTACAAAAATATAAAAATTGGCCAGGCATGATGGCAGGTGTCTGTAATCTCAGCTATTTGGGAGGCTGAGACAGGAGGATTGCTTGAACCTGTGAGGCAGAGGTTACAGTGAGCCGAGATCTTGCCATAGCACTCCAGCCTGGGTGACAGAACGAGACTCTATCTCAAACAAAACAACAAAAGCTCTTGAAATGTTAATGGCAGCTACCATTTCTTGAGTATGCACTCTATGCTTGCATGGTTCAAAGTGCTATATGCCCACATTATCTTATTGGATCCTAAAATCTATAAGAAGACAATACTATCATAACCCCTAAGTACAGAATACTTGTCACCTTGTCTCAAACACACAGAAGTATCTCTAGTTCGAGTGCACAAAAGACTTCCTCGGATGTTGTGTCAGGCCCTTGCTTGCAACTGAGGATCTGGTGTTCTACCCCTGCTGTAACTGAGTGGATATTCTGGAAACCCCAAATCTAGTTTGGCTCATTCTTTCATCTGGCTCATAGTGATGAAGAAGGGTTGGTGAAAACTCAAGTTGAAAGTGTCAGCTCTGATCCTGGGCTACCTCCACCCTCATCCATCTGCAAATGTACCTCATGATAGTCCTTTCCTTCTGGCAAATTGCCTCCTCCTCAATCCTGCATCCTCACTCTCTTGACAACTTGAGGCTTGGAAGACTTCAGGTCATCAAAGGAGATAAAGTTCTCTTCCCACTGATTTTCATATCCATACAGAAAGAGGGTGAGGTGTTTGGTCCCAATGGTAGCCTCGTCTTTGGAAAGCAGCATGCTCAGTTCACCCTAATGTTGGTTTGCTGGGACTACAGGAAGGACATTGCTCTCCTCTACCAGATGAGACAAGAAGTCCGAGGCTTAGAGAAGAAAAGATTTACTCAACCGAATACACTTAAAATGTGAAAGAGCTGGAATTTGAACCGAGACTCCCAAACCCCAGCTCTTAACCACCATGACAGACATGGCAGCAAATCTAAGAAGCTGTTCCAGAAATAACCAGTAGTCATTCTCTTCAGATCTGTCCAAACCTGATTTCTCTGCCAGCAAAGATAAGCCTGGACTGCTGAGTTTTCACTGTCACGCCTCCTCACATATGAGGGCCTGAGTCCTCCTAGCCTGGCCTGCCTCCCAGTGACAAGTTAGGCTCAGACAGCAGACTCTGTGCCCATCTGTCTCACTTCCCTCCCTGTCCAGAGACCCCTCTCCTTCCTCTCTACTTTCTCCCTTCTACTCCCACTCCCCATCAATATTATCTCTTTTGGATGCAGACCTGCCTTTGAAGTAAACCAGGAGATTTCTTTGGGCGGGGGGTTGGGGGAGGTGGGGTGTGGGAAATGTGTCTGGAGAGGTGGGTGAGGAGAAAAAGATGGGAAAGGGGCCTTCATCTTTTTCTTTCAACTCTGACCCACTGATCAAAGCTCTGGCGGAACAGCAGTATTGAAAGGATGTGGTTGTAAAGACAGGATGGGTGTTAGTCCCTAGGACGGTATTATATGTTTGGAAAGGGATAAGAAATCAATTCATAAAGTAGATGAAAAATAAATAAATAAATAAATAAATAAATAAACCAGTCACAAGCAAGAGGAAAAAAAAAACAACCCTACCATTTGTCCAGTTTCCAAGGAGCTCTTTGATAATACAGTGACTCTAGGCCATACACATTGGTCACATTATTTATCACTGGAGCATGAATGTCCTAACCACATCCAAGGGTTTTCACTGGGCTCCTTAAATCATCCAGGACCACAGTGAAATGCAAATAGCCTCGTGGAGAATTGGGAACAAAGAAAAGGCAGTTCTGGCCTCCAGCCTCCTCCCTTAAATCTGGAGTAAGCCCCAGGGCCCTAGTGGGGGCTTTCTCTTTGTTCACTCTGCCAGTCATTTTGTGTTGCTTTGTGTGGCTGGGATGACTGAGTTGGTCTGTGGATTGGGTTCCTGGGACCTTTTTGTTGTTGTTGTTGCTTGTTCTTGAATATTGTTGAACCTGATCCTAAGGAATGGAGTGCGCCTGCAAGTAAGTTACTTTCCCCTAGAAACACCTTAAAGTATTTCTGTCTTTTCTTCATAAAATGCTAGAAATAGAAAAATGCAGGATGATATTTGTACAGTTTTGGTTGGGAGTAAGTTAAATACAGAGAGGAAAGAATAATACTGTTTTGGGCAGTGGGCTGGAGGTCTAGTTTCTCCTCTTCCTGAACTCACTGTGCCTTTCTGGGTGACTGAGGAAACCTCTCTGGTTTCCTCAGTCACCCAGAAATAAAATGGGGCCACCCATCATGCCCCACTTTCTTTGCCTCCTGTACCCCAACTTCCCCAGTCATGTGGTCTGAGTGAGACTGACATTCTTCCTAGCTTCAAGAATGGACTCTGGCTTGGGCCAATCAGCATGCAGCACTCTTTATAAACATCATGATTGGTTCAGATATGGGCACATGATCTAAGTCAATCCAATCCAAGGAAATCTTAGGACTATTGTTGGAAATGCTGAGACACAGTTGGATGTGAATTTCTGTTGGATGTGAATGAAGGATCATGTAGCTGTGGAGCTGTTTTCAGTCATTTTGACACCATGAGGGGAGAGACTACTTGATAATGGAACCAACATCAAAGAAAATGGACTAACAATAAGCTTAAGAAAAAAAAAAAAAAAGGACAGAAGGAAACCAATTCCTGATCTCAAAATACAGTCCTGGATTAAGCTTTGCTGGAAGCTTCCACCATCCTTGGGCCATTCAGTACATGAGCCAGTGAATTCCCTTTATTGTTCTAGTTTGATTTTCCAAAGGTTAATCGTCTAGGATTGGTCTGAGTGTCAGGGAACAGACCTTTTGACCTTTGGAGTTTCTTCTAGAAGAGAAGGGAAAAAAACCTAAAAACATTTTTCGGTTTCCTAATTTGTTCTAGGAGCTCTTTCAGGCATCAGAGAACACTGGTGAAGAAGCTGTGGTTTTGTATTTAGAGAAACTTGGCTTAGATCCTCAAATCCCAAAGGTGAGTCAAATCCAAAACTCAAAGGTGAATAGGCCCACAGCCTTCATACCTCAAAGAAGGCCATTGAGGTGCTTTATCTCCTGAACTGTGTATAAGACCTCAATTGTTCATTTGGGAGATTTGAGTTTCACAATATCATGAATACTTCAGGTATTTACCTTAATACAAATCTCTCCTTATAGGGTGAGTATATTCATATGGATTACCAGTGCTCACTTGTATTGAGGGAATTAATCCTCAAAGTGCAACTAATACTAATCAGAAAGATAACTGATTGATAAAGCCTATGTAAGTCTCCTTTTTTTTTGGCTTGCAGCTTGGTTGGTTCTTTGAAAGCTGATCAGCACATTAGTGTTCACAAGACCTGGTGCTTTGCAAATCAGATGGAATCTGACTGCACTGGCTTTCCTGATATCCTGGGGAAACACTGGCCAACCATATCTTGCTGGGAAATGGCAGTTGAAAATATTTCTAAATCCATTTTCTCTGTGGGAAGATTGGAGTATGATCAATTATCAATAATCTGTGGCACCAAAGACAAGACATTTACCACCACACAGTTTTGGCTTTATTTCCTCCACTATGTGGCATAGGTGCCAACATTCCCTGTCCCAGCTCTGGTCCTACCCCAAGGATAGAAATTTCTAGTCAGTTGAGCACTCTTTCAGTACACAAGAAAGGTGTCCTTCCATTTCTCAAGGCAGTGCTTAGGAAAGCCATTTCCTATTTCGTTCACTTAGGATTCTCTTGGCTACAAGAGATGGAAAACCCAACCCATTTTAGTTTATACAGAATAGGGAACTCTATAGTTTCTATAATGGGGCAGTCCAGAGGAAAGATCTGGCTGCAGGCATGGCAGGAATCAGGGCTCGAATGACTTGCAGCCAGAACTCTGCTTCCCTCTCTCAGTTCTACTTAATTCTGTATTGCCATCATTCCCAGGCTGTTTCTTCATGCTCACAAGGAGCTGCTAACTGCTCCCTGTACATCCATTCAGATTCACAGCCATTGGAGAAAGAGAAGGGTGGGACGCCCAAGAGCTCAAATAAAATCAACTGGATGAGTCTCATTAGCTCTGATTGGTCTAATTTGAGTTACATGTCTACCTCTCAGCCAATCACTGTCACCAACAGCATCATGTACTTATTACTGAACCAATCACTGTCACCAAGGGAGGGGTATGTGCTGATTGGCTTAGGCTGGTCATGTGTTCCCTTCTTCGAGTCTAAAGGGGTAGAAATGATGAAGGCAGCTTCACAGGGAACACATAAAATGGGAAATGCTGTGCAGTGCTTCTTCCCAAACAATATCACAGCATAACAATTTGCAATTGCAAAAATGTGGAACCAGCCCAAATGCCCATCAATCAATGAGTGGATAAAGTAGCTGTGGTACGTTTATCAGATGGAATACTACTCAGCCATAAAAAGGAATGAATTAATGGCATTCACAGCCACCTGGGTGGCATTAGAGACTATTATTCTAAGTGAGGTAACTCAGGACTGGAAAAAACAAACATCCTATGTTCTCACTCGTAAGTGGGAGCTAAACTATGAGGATGCAAAGGCATAGGAATGACACAATGGACTTTGGGGACTCAGGGGGAAAGGGTGGGAAGCAGGTGAGGAATAAGATTAGAAATCGGGTTCAGTATATACCGCTCGGGTGACGGGTGCACCAAAATCTCACAAATCACTACTAAAGAACTTATTCGTGTAACCAAATACCGCCTATTCACAAAAACCTATAGAAATAAAAACTTACAAGGAAAAAAAAGGAGGCAATTAGAGGAAAAAAGATATCATAGCATAGCAGAAGGGGGAATGGAAATTGTGCAGGGAAAAAAGTCCTCATATCCTTTCACTAATTAAATGTAGTTGACAAGCAGTATTAATTTGTTTGCCAACCAGATCTTAGTCACAATACTTTAAAAAAAAAAAAAAAGCTTTCTTGAGCTGTAATTTACATACTATATAGCTCACCCATTGAAAGTGTAAAGTTGAGTGGTCTTTAGGATTCTCACAGACCTGTGCAACCACCAGCACAATGCACAATCAATTTTAGAATATATTCAGTATTCCCCCCAAAAAACCTCATACCAACTAGCAGTCATTTACTATTTATCCTCTTCACCCAGCACCTGACAACCACTAATCTATTCTCTGTTTCTATAGCTTTGCCTGTTCTGGACAATTCATATAAACGGAATCATACAATATGTGTTCTTTTATGACTCATTTCTTTTACTTAGCATAATATTTTCAAGGTTCATCCATGCTGTGGCACATATCAGTACTTCATTCTTTTTTATGGCCTGATAATATTTGATTGTATGGATTACTATGTTGTATTTATTAATCCACTAGTTGATAGACACTTGGGTTGTTTCCATTTTTTGGGTATTGTGAATAATGCTGCTCTGAACATTCATGTCCAAGTTTTTGTGTGGACATATGTTTTGATTTCTGTTAGGTTTATACTTGGGAATAAAATTGCAGGCTGATATGGTAACTCTATGTTTAACATTTAGAGAAACTACCAGACTGTTTTCGAAAGTGGCTACACCATTTTATATTCCTGCCTGCACTGTATGAAGGTTCCAGTCCTCCCTAACACTTGTATTATATTTTATTTTATTTATTATTTATTTATTTATTTATTTATTTTTTTGAGACAGAGTCTTGCTCTGTCATCCAGGCTGGAGTGCAGTGGTACAATCTCGGCTCACTGCAAGCTCTGCCTCCCAGGTTCACGCCATTCTCCTGCCTAAGCCTCCCGAGTAGCTGGGACTACAGGTGCCTGCCACTGTGCCTGGCTAATTTTTTTATGTTTTTTTTTTTTAGAGACCGGATTTCACTGTGTTAGCCAGGATGGTCTCGATCTCCTGACCTTGTGATCCAACAGCCTTGGCCTCCCAAAGTGCTGGGATTACAGATGTGAGCCACCGCGGCTGGCCTTGTCTTTTTTTTATTATAGCCATGCTCATAATTGTGAAGGTTAGGCACCATGCTTTCTTCCTTTTTTAATGGCATCATACTTTTAATCGGCTAAAACTGCCATAAGATAGATTGAGGTGTTCATTTATGATTCTATGATAAAAACTGGTTTTCTCATAGGTGTAGAATACTGAGAGGTGACACCATTTTCCAACTGAAAAAATCTCATAAAACCATAGATTTTTTAGAGAAGAAAGGAATTTGAGACCATCTTGTCTAATTGGAACAATGTTTCTGCATGATGACCAACTTAGAAAAATTGTGAAGGTTTATGGAACATATTCATATATGTATTGTTGTATATATTATATATATAAACATATTTGAAAAGGAGAACTGCTTTATTGATTCTAAGAGGTGATAAATGTCTTTTAACAAATTTTTGGCTGGAAGATTGTCAGCAAGCCTACTGGCATTGCTTTTGAGCTGCTAAAATATTCATATCTGGGCATAGTTAAGAAGAATAGCTTGGAAATAGGTTTTAATATTTCAATGCTCAAGTTTGATCATAGTGCAATTATGAAGCTTTGTTGAGATCAAGGGCCACGAGTTAAGGCAATTATTTAGACCAATCTGCTCATGAATGAGGATCAGAGGCCCAGGTAGAGAAAGAAACTTGTCCAAGGCCAGTTTGAATTGGAATCAACAGCTGTCCCTATTTTCTTTCTCCTGACATTCCAAGTCTCAGCTCTTCACACAAGCATCCATTGATGTCCTCACCCCCATACTTGCAAATCTTGTTTTACCCCAGTTTCTGAGCAAGCCTAAAGGAGTAAAGAGAAATGTAAGATCTTGGAATGAAGTCTATTTGGGAATGTGTTGCTTTTGCTTTCCTGGCATTCTTTTTCTTCTTATTTTAGTGACAGAATCTTTCTTTCCTCTCTGGAAACTATTCTATTTAGTTTAGGTGAAACCAACACTCTCCTATAACCATGTGTGTTTCCAGGGGTGAACAGATGACCTAAAGTTTATCTTCCTCTGGTCACAGTGATTGGTTGAAGGATGAGTATGTTACACAAACTGAGGCAATGAGAGACCTTGCCATAACTATTATTCCAGAACTATTTTCTCCCTTTTCCTGCTATGCATAGCAATAAATTTGGAGCTGACAGTCACACTGACCAATGTTGCCACCATAAGGAGGGAGCTTGTTTGGCAATAAAGCTAGCACAAAGGGGAGCAGAGAGGAGAGAGGGAGGGGACCAAGATTCCTGAATACTGCACTACCCTGGGTTTCTTCAGTGATGTGACCTAAAAACATTGCTTCTCTGCTTATTCACCTTGACTTGTGTATCACTTGCCACCCTAAGAATCCTGGCTAGTTTGGTCATAATTTCCTGATGACTGACATTGTGGCATGTTGACAAATCTGATGGCCATTGCAGGCACTAAGAGCTTGGGAGGATTCAGGCTGCAGGAGTGAAAGATAGCATTGGAGGTGGTAGTGGGAAGCTAATACAGCACCCTTTCTGACATTCTTCTGTTCAATAAATCTGGTCCTTTAAATTGGTTTAAAGGCAGCAGAAGTCTGGTACTGGGGGGAGGGTAAAGCTCATTTGTGAGCATGGGAGAAGTGGCCACCTTGGAAGAGGGAACTCTCAGGAGCACCTGAGATCTTGAAAGAGGAGAGGGGTGGCTAGAATCAGAGACATGCAGTTTAATCTTATTAATTTGCCTCGTTTTACTCCCATGATGGTTGTGTGTCTTAGAGAAACACCAGGGGTGTAAAGGATGACCTACATAGAGATGATCTACCCCGTGTTGTTGCGGTGGTGATTAAATGAGATAATGGAAACATTATTCAGATAAGTTTGGAAGAACATTGGGGTGGGTTATAGGAGGAATCAAGAAAAACTCTGTATTAGAATTCACCCTAAATAAAGAGTAGAGGTGCATAGGTTTGTTTTGGGGGCATGAGACAGTCATAAGAAGGTGAGTGATGTTCAGTACGTCAGATATGTATCACTTCTCCAACCCAACACTGAGAGGCTCTTGATTGGGTTTTCAGGAAATGAGTGCTGAGAATAGAATGGAAGGAGGTCTTTCTGGCAAGGCTAGGAGACTAAGGCTAGCAGTGATAATGACAAGGTAGCTAGAGGTGGCTTTGGGGACAGCAGAAGTGGGGACAGCAAATATTCCTGATGGAGCAGAAGTCAAAGAGCAATAGAAGACTTGCTCCTGGGCACATCTGAGATTGTCTAGTGACTCCAAAGGGGTTAAAGGACAGTGTAGGGAGAACAAGGTCTAGCAATTTTTCTAGTAGGATTGGAACAATTTCTCCAGTAGGACTGGAGCTAGAGAAACACTGAAGGTGCCGTTGCTTCTCTTCTGATCCCTATAAACTAACTCTTATATTTTTGACTGACTATGACTTAGCTTTTGTATAAATGCTTTTCCCTCTGGCTGGCTTTCCTGGGTCCTGAAGCCCAGTGAATCTTCATCACTGATGGACACACTAGGGTGGCTTTAACCTAAGGGAAGGGGGGCCTGGACATTCATGGTGGGTAGAATTTTTGGTGACTAAGGTAGCAAAATGGAAATGGTGGCAGTGAAATATCTTTAGATGAGAGAACTTTGGGTGTCCTTAGCTTCCCCACCATTCTATTCTGGCAAAAAAACACCCTTTGTCTTGTTCTTAGATCTGCAGCGTGATATGTCAAATGCCTCAACATGCCCAGTTTGGAAACTTATGATATTTATTGCCAACTGGGAAACCAAATTCTTTTGGAATACATACACACATTATGAGTCTCTCCTCAGGCAATGAAGTAGTGATTAAGTAGATACCTGCCTACAAAACACAGATGACACTTCAATCTTTGGAATCTTTGATTTCTGAAACCAACCTGTTAAAGAGAGAAAAGGTTCATGCCAGCCTCTGAGATCATGAACTGCAACTTTAAAGCCGACCCCTCTGAAATAGTCATAAATTCAAGCAATTCCAGGGGCAAGTTCAAGCCCATACTGAAACTATAGGTTTTGGTGACACGAGGTTCACGTTAACTATTTGGGCAGATCTGTGGGGTTTTTACATGGTAACTGCATGGTTCAACAAGCCACTTATGTAGATAACAGGACAGATGCTGAATCTGGAACTCTCCTAAAATATCTGGTATGCTTGATTGTCATAGGGGAGTGGTAATGTCTAAGAAGCAGGTCACATCCAGTATTCAGACAGGTACTGTGAAAGTGATGTTGCCATTTATTTCTGTGATCTGGCAAGACCAAAGGATGTGATATGCTGACAGACATCTGAAGAGTTAAGAGGATCATGTTTCTTTCTTCCAAATGCAAGAGGTCAGATTGTAAAGATGAGTATTCAATTGGTTGCCTGTGTCTGTGGATCTTATACCATTCAATTGTAAGTTCCAGAGATGGATGATTGTTTTTTGCCTGTCTCAACTGGAGGACAGAGGGAGATTGAAAATCCGAAAGGTACTCCTTTTCCTTGCGGAGGTGTGTTTATTTTTATACTTCTTCAAGGACAGCAGTTTTGCATAGTGCCTAGCACATAACAAGACCCCCATGAGTGTTAGACCATGTTGTTAATATTACATGTCTTGGAGGCTAAGGCCCCAGTGGAGAAAATACGAGCATTGGAGTCTGAAACCCAGATCTGAATTCGGGCTTCACCCCTTACTTGCTGTGTGACCCTGAGTAGGTTACTTACCCATTTTGAGCTTCAGATCCTCATTTTGTTTTCCGGTCATAATTCTAGTCTCGCAGAGAGTGTACTTCCCTGGAAACAAATGGTTAATTTGTACTCAAATGAGAGAGTCGTCAAAGGGAGAAGGGTGCAAGAAAGGAGCAGGAGAGAGTACATGCTCGATTGAAACAAATAGTGGGTCCTGTGACCCTACTTAAATTTCACAAAGTCTTTCCTGACAAAAGTCCTCAAGTTGGCAAATTGAGGATTACTGTGTCTTACATTTCCTATAGATGTATATTCTCTTTATCATGTCTTCTGAAAAGTAAAGAGAGTCCTTTTTGTTGATTTATCCTGAGTTGGAGATGGTGGGTGGAGGAGAAGGGTTGCATCAGGAAGTAGATTGGGCTAATACCTACTCTTTGTGGGATGGAAAGTGGTTAACTATTTTGGAATATGTACACACAGGACATATTCCATGTTTTAAGCCTTCTCAGGATTAAAAATACTTTTCTTTCCTTGGCTAGGGTAATGTTGCTAAAAAATGACCAAGAAGCTGGTGAGAAGAGAGGTGGATAGGGTTTGGGAGGGTTGGAGGATGGAAGGAGATCCTTATATGAAAATTCATTTTATAGCCAGTGGAACCTTCAAAATAGAAGGAAGGTAAAGTAGTTAACTTACCAAATGGGGTTCCTGGGGCGTTCCTTTAGGAAGCATGCTCCTTATTGTAATCCAAATTTATTTGTGAAAGTCTATTTTATGCCACTTTTTATATCCTATAAAAGTTAAAATTCCTCCTTATCAATGTAGTACATTTGGGGAATTGGGGAAAAAAGTATGTCTCTTAAAGATTTTGCATGAAATGCTCTATTCTGGTCTGGTGCCACCCATGCTGGGAACCGCACAGTATGATGGAAACTGGGGGTCAGGAGACCTGGAGTCTCTTCTAACTGTGCCTTTAATTTGCTGTGCAGCCTTGGGTGCTTCCTTTCCTTCTCTGGTACTCAGTTTTCCTATCTGCAATATAAAGACCTTGACCAAAGGAATGTGGTTCACAAATTTTTTAAAAGTTATTTACATGGGATATAAATGAATTCTTTCACCGACATGAACATTCATGGAGTTCAATACAAAAATGGTGAAAGTGGAGCCTCCATCGGCTGCCCCATGTCTGTATTAGTGGACCCCAGGGTGTCCCTGATGAGCCCCCAGGGCTCTGCAGATATCAATATGAAAACCACAGAAGGGGATCTTCAACATCATGTTCAGCTTTGTTATTTCATAGACAAATGTCCCATAATGAATACAGAGCCCCAAGGCAGACCAGAAAACGTTTGTGCATGAGGTGGGAGGGGTGGGGGACTTCCCTGGAGCCTGGTCAATGCTGGCTGCTAAGTGGAAGCAGAGAGCAGTCATTCTCTTAACACAGATGGATCTGAATGCAGAGGGGCCATAGGGTCACCTGGATTGTTATGGCAGAGCAAAGGAAGTCCCCATCCAGGAAGGCTGTTGTGGAGGAGGTCCTCATGCTCTGGCTGCCATTTGGCTGGAGGTAGCCGGGAAATGGTCAGCTGGCTTGGGATCAGGGCATTCAAGAAAAATGCCTTTGGGTGCTGTTGCTTGACACTGTTCGTCTGGGTTCATTGAATCTGTACCTGGGCCATTTGGAATAAGCCAAACAGGCTTTGGGATAAATGAGGACTATATCCCCCTTCCCCTCTGCCAGGACAAATGCCATCTAGCCTTAGAAGTCCAGCTCCACCCCAAAGCCCTTCCTGACAATGGCTGCTCCTATGTTTGGCAGCATTAGTCCACTTTTAGCCTGATCACCTGCTGAGTCCACCTGCAGGCCGTGGACTGACCTAGTTCCTAGACCAGTCCTGAGAAGGGTGGAGCAGTGTTTCCCAAAGTATGTGCCAAGGAACCCTGTTTCCATAGGGGATTAATGTGTGTTCAAGGTAAAAATGGACATTGTACCAAGTAAGTTTGGGAAATGATGAGTTGAAATTAAGCAGATTTCTTTATTATGGAACATCTCAGAGTTGAAACTTTAAGAGGTAGGCATGTGTGGATTTTCGAAACATATTTGTTTCAGGGAACCTTCCACCTTTGCTTTATCTAGCATCTGTTCCGTGGAATTCTCTTTGGGGATTGCTGGGACAGAGTGTTTAATCAATAGCCTCCACACTACTGTTCAGTGATGCTTAGAAGTAACTCAGGTTTCTGTCTTTAGGAGTTGGTAGCTAAGTCATGACAGCTGAGTTTTTGCGTTCATTGCTGAGTTTTTGAGTTCATTTGCTTACCCAACGTTCTTTGAGCACTGCAAGTGTCAGGCCCTGGGTTGGTGTGAGACCACAGAAAAGAGTAAGTTACCCATCTCCTGCCCTGTGGAGTTCACAGCAGGCAGTCAAAAGCAAATACATAGCTGCAAACACAGATGGCAGACTCTGTGCTGGGGGTACTCAGCCTGGTTGGAACATCTTCAGCACCGAGCACAGTGCCTGGGACACAGAGGGCAGTGGTAGCAGCTCTGATCGCTTTCAACTCTGAGTTGTGAGCCATAGGTAATCCTAAAATCCTAAAAAAGCAAACAAGTAAACGGTTTGCTTTTTCCTCCTGTGGTAGGCTGAATAATGGCCCTCAAAGATGTCCTTGTCCTAATTTTTGTAACCTGGGAATATGATTCCTTATATGGCAAAAGGGACTTTTCAGATGTGGTTAAATTAAGGATCTTGAAATGGAAAGATTATCTTGGATTATCCTCATATCCCTGATGTATCCTGATTGTCCTGATGTTCTCACAAGGGTCCTTAAAAGAAGGACGCAGCAGGAGCCAGAGAAGAGAAGAGGCATGGTGATGAAAGCAGAGATTGCAGGGATGTACTTTGAAGAGAAAGGGAGAGGCCACAAGCTGAGGCACAAATGTGGCCACTAGAAATCAAAAGGGTCAAGGAAAAGAATTACTGCCTTAGAGGAAACAGAAGGAACCAGCTCTGCCAACACCTTGGTTTAACCCCAAGAAACTGATTTTGCACTTCTGACCCCTAGAACTGGAAGAGATAAATACATGTTGTTTTAAGGCACTAAGTTTGTGGTCATTTGTTACAGCAGCAGCAGGAAATGAAGACACCCACCTAACACAATATCCAGAAGTAGGTGGCAGGAGGAACATGCAGCTGCTTGAGCAAGTCGTCCAGGATCCAGCTCTTCCAGATTCCTGCGGCACCATCCTCCACACGTGGCATTCTTCCTCATGATTATAAGGTGGGTGCTACATCTCCAGGCCTCACGTCCACACTTCATGCTGAAAGGAGAACAAGGGCTAAGGGGAAGGAGAAAAATGCTTTTTCCTTGGAAGCCTCCCCACCCTTCTTTTTTTACGTTCAAGGAAAGATGCCGTTTCCAGAGATATCTGCCTAGGTAGCCTTTAGTTGCAAAGAAGGCTGTGAAGGTGATATTTTTTTGAAGGTGCATGTTACCAAATTGGGATTCAGTTGGTGAGGAAGAAGATGATAAAGGACATTGGGAAGGCAGATATCCTAGTATCTGTGACCATCCTAGTGTCCGAATGCTCAATAAATATCTGTTAGAGGACTAAATGAATTATGGAAGGAGGGAAAACTGGGGTCAAGTTGTAGATCTGTTAGCCCAGGTGAGGAAGTGGGGGACCCTGAACTAAGGCAGGGATGTAGAGGTGGGTAGATGAGATATTATGAGATAATTCCGATCCATGGGGCTTGGTGATTGAGTGGAGAATCAGTGATGACACCCACCTTTCTAACTCAGGCAGCTTACTAGATGGGGATACAGTTTACCAAGACATGGAATACAGGGTGGTTTTGGATCTTCTGAGTTCAAGGTGTCTGTGGTCCAGTCCTCTTAACCTCCCTCCCCTGCCTGCTTCTCGAGGCTGTTTGCTCAGGACCAGCAATTTGCCAGGGGTGATCTGTCTGTGGGCAGCTGCAGCCACAAGGTGACACTTCTTTTGTTTTCTCTTTTTATCCCTTTCCTGTCTGGGCTGAATCCAGCCATGTTGTAAACATTTTTACGGTCAAAGCATCTTGGCAGCATCCTTCAAGCTCCAGCCTGATGCCTCCGCTCCGCTCCGTGACTCACTGGCAAAGATCTTGCTGCATAGGATCAATTTGTTTTTTCCGGGGGAGAGGGGGGTGGAGTGGGGCGGAAGGAAGAGCCTCTGGTTATGGTGCTCCTAATGACTTAGTCACAGCCTGGAGCTCTTTGCTTCAGACTGCTATTTTCCATCTGTACAACTGGCCATTCAGATACCTACAGGCCTCTTCTAAAATTACAACCAAGGCTGTTGTATCTCTGTCGATGTTGGACCCTACAGCTCTCCAGTATGGGGTCAGCCTTTAGAGCTAAGTGTCTCAATCCCTTTTGTTCTCAGATGAGTAGTTTGAGTCTTGCCTTGGGTGGCGCAGACTGGGAGAGCTCACGGATGTCCATGGTCTTCCTGGATACCCGGCTAGACTGCATTCCTCAGCCTCCCCTGCAGTTAGGAATAGCTGTGTGACTGAATATTGAGTGCTAGTGGAAAGGAAGGGTTCCACTTCTGGGCCGGGCCGTGAAATCTCCGTGTGGTCCTCTAGGAGAGATCCAGAAGTCTCTGCAGCCCTAGGGGAATTGTGGAGTAACAGATGGGAAAAGCCTGGGCCTCTGGATCACTGTACAAAAGGCTACCTGCTGGACACCTGGGAGCCAGCTAGAGCAGAGGCGTTCCTTCCTCTCCTCCTGGAACTCTGTATTTTTGGAATTGTCTCAGGGGCTGTGGTCACTGGCACCCAGATTAGTGTTTGGTGATAGAACTTATCTTAGGTTTTTTACATTTTTATATAATTTTTATCTCTGCTTATGTTGTTTCTACCTGTACATTGAACACGCTTTGAAAGCAGGGATTATGTCACATAATTTTATTTATTCAGAACAACAAACAGTGCTGAGTAGACAGCAGGCACTGACAAAACTTGTACTTTAAGAATTACAGGGCTGGATGTGGTGGCTCACACCTGTAATCCCAGCACTTTGGGAGGCTGAGGTGGGTGGAGCACCTGAGGTCAGGAGTTCGAGACCAGCCTGGCCAACATGGCGAAACCCTGTCTCTACTAAAAATATAAAACTTAGCTGGGCATGGTGGTGGGCGCCTGTAATCCCAGCTGCTTGGGAAGCTGAGGTGGGAGAATTGCTTGAACCTAGGAGGCAGAGGTTTCGGTGAGCCGAGATTGTGCCATTGCACTCTAACCCAGCCGATGAGCAAAACTCCGTTACAAAAAAAAAAAAAAAAAAGAGAATTAGATATGTTTAAGAATTACAACACCATTTCTGTTCATTCCTAACACCATTAGGGGATATGTAAGCAGCATTAAAAAATATAAAATACAGTCTAGTATCCCTCCCAGAGCACACAACAGTTTCTCACTGATTGTTCAGAGCTTTTGTAGCTTTCAGCTTACATATATTAGATGCTAATATGATTATCGTATGTATTGAGCACGAACAATTTTCCAAACACTATGCTGAAAGCTTTATTAAATTATCTCTTCACACACTGGGGCCTTTCAGGGGATGGGGGGGCAAGAGGAGGGAGAGCATTAGGACAAATACCTAATGCACGTGGGTCTTAAAACCTAGATAATGGGTTGATATGTGCAGCAAACCACCATGACACATGTATACCTACGTAACAAATCTGCATGTTCTGCACATGTATCTCAGAACATAAAGTTAAAACAATTTTTAAAATCTCCTTTAATACTCATAACAACTGTAGGTACTATTATTTTTCCCACTTTGACATGAGAAAATTGCTTCTAAGAGAGGTTGAGTAATATACTTCAAGCCATGGAAGTATAAGAAGCATAAGATCTGGCTTTCAAACAGAGCCCTGATTCCAAAGACCCAGCATTATATAACAATTTCCTGCCCCATTCTTTCCCACACTCAATATCTGGAGTGGTCCAGGGCCCTGTGGGATTTGCCGTGCCTGCTTTGTCAGGGTAGGCATCTAGCCCTACCTGTATTCAATGCCCGGGGACCCCACCCCGCCTACTCAGAGCTGTAACTGACTCTTTAGATTTCGTGTGCCTGTGTTTGCCAAGACAGATGTGAAACCTTCAGTTGGGCAGATTAGCATCTCAGACTCAAATCTGGCCCCACATCTTGCCTCAGACACGTCCAACTCCCAGGCTGCTCCCAGTGCTAAGGTGGGACCGGCAGGGAGCCAGACAGGAGCACAATGTTCTCTGCCCATCAGGCATTGTCTGACACCTGCGTGGGATTACAGGGTGAGCCTCCAGGCTCCAAGGGACACTCCCTCAGCATGGAATGACAATGAATTCAGCGAATTGTTAGAACTTCAAGTGAGGAAGAGAAATCTCCCAGGCATTTCTGAGAGCTATGAGGAGCTGTGCGCTAAAGGGGATGCCAATGGAGAAGTTAGCCAAAGTCCCCAAAGTTAAACACACAGGCTTTGACAGCTGCAAGGCCCCGGCTCACCCCAGCACCTCCTCTGGAGCCTTTTGTTTGGGGCCAGCCCTCTTTCTTTTCATAGATTCTTGCAGGGGGTTTTCAAGATGATGATACAAATAATGCTGACAGGCAATATATCTTTTCTTTTCTTTTTTTTTTTTTTTTTGAAACAGTCTCGCTCCGTCTCCCAGGCTGGGGTGCAGTGGCTGGATCTCGGCTCACTGCAAGCTCCGCCTCTCGGGTTCACGCCATTCTCCTGCCTCAGCCTCCTGAGTAGCTGGGACTACAGGCGCCTGCCACCACGCCCGGCTAATTTTTTGTATTTTTTAGTAGAGATGGGGTTTCACTGTGTTAGCCAGGATGGTCTCGACCTCCTGACCTTGTGATGCGCCCGTCTCGGCCTCCCGAAGTGCTGGGATTACAGGCTTGAGCCACCACGCCCGGCCCAGACAATATTTCTTGAGCCTTTACTAGCACTGTGCTAAACATTTGATACAAACATGTCACACTTAATATAGCAAGCCTAGGAAGAAGAAGGTGCCATTTTTATCTTTCTTACAAATGAGGAAACTGAGAGGCAGGAAAGAATCGTCCATGCTTATATAGCTTGGGGGTTGTGGGGTGGAGTTCCAGCCCAAATTTCTCTAACTATCTACTAGCATTGGCTCAAGTGCCCAGTGAGCAGTTAATTATGGCAGTAGCTTGGTCTAAGAGAGGGAGCACAGGCTTCAATGTTACCTAGATTGGGATTCAAATCCCAGCCCCACCACATCCCAGTTGAGTTCCTGGGCAAGTTAGCTCAGCCTCCTTGAGCCTCAGTTCCTGAGCTGTGAAATAAAAATGACAACAGTAACCTCCAAGAGTTGTGAAGGTTACTGAGAGAATGTAGGGCATATGGTAGGTGCTGAGCACGTAAATGTAGCTATAAGTATTACATTTTCCTAAGGGCAACTTATCTGTGTGATCTAGTACTTGTATATTCTGTTGCTAATCCATTCATTCACTCATTGATTTATTCATCATGCATTTACTGAGCACCTGTTACATTCTAGAGATTACTGAGGATGTGTCCTGTTTGCTGACCAGGACTTTCAGTTAGGATTGCGTAAGTCCACACATATCAGAAACCCAACTACAGTGGTTTTACCAAAGAGGAGGTTATTGTTCAACCATGGTCAGAAGTTTGGAGTCAGGGAGTTTGAAGCCGGGTGTAGTGCCTCCATGATTCCCATCTGAGCCCCAGCCACCTTTATCTCTCTGCTACTCCAGCTTTGATGAAGAGCCTTTCATTCTCATGATCACCTGTGGCGATCAGATGCGCTGTTCCACTTCCAATTCTTTGGCCACACTCCAGGAAGAGAGAAGAAAGGAACCAGGAAAGAAGACATACTTATTTATGTCAGAAGAAAGAAACATTCTGAGATATCCCCAACATACTCCTACTTATGTATCGCTGGCCCGAATTATATCACACGGTCATCTCTAGCTGCCATCAACAACATCAAGGTTCTTCTAGTAAAGAAAGAGGAGAGCATAGTTGTTGCAAATAGTACAGCACCAGTCCAGATTCTGTTGACTAATAAGTGTCTTTAAAGCAAGCCTTGGCAATTTGCCAAGCATTGTTGGTACTTTCACTTCAGTTACTGGGTTTAATCTCCCTAGATTCTCACAACAACCACATGAAGGAGGTAGGTACTCCCCTCCCCATGCTCCATTTCTCACGCTTCTCATTCCCACTGGCGGCAGGTTCTCTGGGAAACCCAGGGCTTTGGCCTTGGCCTCGTGCGTGTTACAGGGCAGGCAGGTGGGGCTAGCCCAGTCTCCTTCCTTCATTTCCCCTCTCAGCTGTGCAAGTGCAGGCTGCTAGGGGAGGAGACGAGGTAGGGCATGAAGGAACACAGTGGGGTACATGGTTGGCAAAGGCGTGAAGGTCCTTGCAGACAATGGCTGAGATCATAGGCTTTGGGGCTTGAATCCTGGCTCTGTCATGATTCCTGTGATCTTGGCAAGTTGGCGACCTCGAAAATATAATAGGAGTGACAATTTAAATAAATTAACACATGAAAAGATCCCAGCATAAAGTGAGCATATGAGCAATTATTATATCAGGGAGCATACATTATATCCTAAATATAATGTTGTAAAGTGGAGTTGGTAAACAATCAAAGGGCCAGATCTGACCTGCAATCTGTATTTGTAAATAAATATTTATTTGAACACATTCATGCCTATTCTTTTACATGTTGTCTGTGGCTGCTTTTGTACATGGCAGAGTTGAATAGTCATGACATAGTATATGCCCTGCAAAACCTACAATATTTATTATCTTATTTACAAAAGAAATTTTTGGAATCCTGTCATACTGGAACACGCAATGTTAGTTTAACTTTAAAAATCAAAGAGACTGAGAGTCAAAATTCAGTTTTTCTGCTTACCACTTATGAGAGCTTGGGCCAGTGACTTAGCCTTTTCAAATATCATATTCTTCAACTGCAAAATCGGGAATAATAATGTATTCTTTTAAGGGATGTCATAGGGATTAAGTATAATAGAGTTGGATCACCTGGTCCTCAGGAGGTACTCAATAAATAGAGCCTATTCTTTTCATTATTGTGGAGGTATTTTCAAGAGTGATCAGATGTGCATTTTAGAAAGAAAAAAAAAGAAAGAAAGAAAACCTTGAAAGCTGTGTTTGTGTGCTAGGGCTACTGTAACAAAGCACCATGAACTGGTGGCTTAAACCACGGAGTCCCGGCCTCAGAGTCCCGGAGGCCAGAAGTCTGAGATCAAGGTGTTGTCAGAGTTGGTTTCTTCTGAGGGCTGTGAATCTATCCCATGCCTCTCCTGTAACTTTTGGTACTTTTATGGTAATCTTTGGCTTTCTTTGGCTCGTAGGCAAATCACCCAATCTTAACTTTCATGTTCACACAGATTCTTCCTTTGTGCATGTCTATCTATGTCCAAACAACCCCTTTGCATAAGGATTCAGTCATTCTGGATTAGGATCCACCCTAATGACCTCAGCTTAACTTGATCACCTGCAAAAAGTCTGATTTCCAAGTAAGGTCACATTCAAAGGTACTAGGGGTTAGGACTTCAACATCTTTTGGGGGACACAATTCAACCCCTAATAGAGGCTGTGAGGGACTATCTCAGCATGCACAAAGCTAGTGGTTGGATGACCATAAAGAGGCTTTTTGGATAATTGAGAGGTGGCTAGATGAGAGGAGAGAATGATAGGAAAAGCCTTGGGAATTAGGGTCATGATAGAACTTAGTGAGTATGTGTGGAGAAGAAGAGGAAGAGTTAACAATGACACCGAGACTTCTCACTTAGCCAATGTGTGGATGGACGAAGACATTATTGAAATTGGAAGGAGGCACTTGTTTGGAAAGAAATGGTGGGTTTATTAAATAAGAGCATGGTTATGTGGAGGAAATTCCAGTGAAGAGTAGGCAAAAGAAAGTAACATTTATGGAACATGTTGTATGCCATGTTGCCAGCCCTGAGTAATAAATGGTAACTTACTGTCAGGGAGGCATGATTAGGAACTCTTTGTGGATACAGGAAGTCGCCTAGAGCTAGAGTGGACTGGACTTTGGGAGGCCTGGATGTCAGGAGACTGGTAGGATGTCTTTTGACATCATGTTCCTGAACTTGTCTTTAATAACCATATTTAGGCATTAACCCTACTTCTTTCTCTAGAAATGTCATTCTGCACTTGTCAGGAACTGCCCTCATTCCTGCCCAAACGTTCCCTGTTCTGCCAGGTGATCACACCTGCTGGCATCAGGCCAGCTCCACGTGCTGATGGTTCTTGCCCAGGCAGAAAACATATCGGAAGCTTCCTGGTTAGGGAATACTTTTCTTCTTACATAAAAGTCCAGTCTCTCATTTCTCAGCATCCCTGTCTGTGCCATTGGGATAAAAAATTCCCACTTCACAGAGTAATATTCAGGATGAAATGAGACAATGTAGGCCAAGCCTTAGCATAGAGCAGAGCACATCATAAGTTATTGAACACACATTTAGCTTCTCTTACTGTTGCTGGTATTCTTGTTGTTTTACCTGGAGCCTTGTGTTTATTCTCTTTTGCTTAGGATTCCTCCTCCACAGTGCTACCAGAATGACCTTCCTTAAAAATCAAGTCTAAGGGACTCTTTCCTTCTGATTGCTCCCCAGTATCTAAAGATTAAGCTCCAGTGAACGCAGCCTGGAAGTCCTCCTGTCTCCCTAGTCTCACCACCCACCACATACCTCCCAACACCCTCTATTCCATCCCCACGGGATTATCTGGCTTTCCTGTGGACACATCAAGGCCTGTCACCTCTCTGTGTCCTCTTCCACTCTCTTCCCACTGTGTTCTCTACCTGGTAAACTCTTAGTCCTCTTCCACTCTCTTCCCACTGTGTTCTCTACCTGGTAAACTCTTAGTCGTCCTTCAAGACTCAGAACAACCATGGCCCCTCAACCCTCAAGGTCACCTTCAGCTACTGTCAGGCAGAGTGATAGTGTCCACCTTCTAATATCCATATTTTTTTACTTCTCATTATTGGAATAGTCCTAACCACATGACACTATAATTATCTGGTCACCTGTCTGAAACTAGCAACTTGAGCACAGGGTGGGCTGTGCTCAACTTGAGCACTCCAGTGGGCTGCGTTCACTGGAGCTTAACCTTTAGACACTGAGGAGCAATCAGAAGGAAAGAGCTCCTTAGACTTGATTTTTAAGGAAGGTCATTCTGGTAGCACTGTGGAGGAGGAATCCAAAGCAAAAGAGAATAAACACAAAAGAGCCCTCAGGATTCTTTGAGATTTGTGCAGCTGTACCATCTGTGATATGGTTTGGCTGTGTCGCCACTCAAATCTCATCTTGAATTGTAACTCCCATAATCCCCATGTGTCATGGGGTGGACACAATGAGAAATAGCTGAATCATGGGGGTAGGTTTTTCCCTTGCTGTTCTCATGATAGTGAATAAATCTCAGGGCATCTGATGGTTTTATAAAGGGCAGTTGCCCTGCACATGCTCTCTTGCCTGCCACCATGTAAGATGTGCCTTTGCTCCTCCTTTGCCTTCCACCATGATTTTGAGGCCTCCCCAGCTATGTGGAACTGTGAGTCCATTAAACCTCTTTTTCTTTATATATTACCCGGTCTTAGGTGTTTCTTTATTAGCAGTGTGAGAAGAAACTAATACAGGCTGTCATGTCTATTGTGAGCTCTTCCGTTCAGTCTTTTTTTCATTAAGTAGTTCATAAAATATGGGTGTAATGGATGGCTCGAACATTCATTCAACCTGCCCTCATGGAGCCCACAATTTAAATTCTAATTACTTTTCCATCTCTCATATGATTCAGTAACTAAAATAATTTTCCATTTTTACTTTTGGGAGTTTGTATTATCAAAATGATAGTTTCTTCTTTCATTTTCCAATGGTAAATAAAGTTATCTTATAATATTGAATTTATTTTTCCAAGCGACAAATGCCACCCTAGAACTATAGTCTTTTTCTCTTCACTGAAATGTTCTTATTTAAATTTTAACTTTCAGAAATGTAAGTCAAACATATATTCATAAGTTAAAAAGCTAAGTAAGGTTACAAGTCTCTTAATGAATCAAAGCAAACCTTTTCTCCACTCTTTTCTGCTCGAGCTTCTTTCCCTAAATTTAAAAAAATTTTTAGCTGTTTCACCTTATTTTTCTAAGTATTATGTTTACA
Source organism: Macaca thibetana thibetana (assembly GCF_024542745.1). Lineage (NCBI taxonomy): Eukaryota > Metazoa > Chordata > Mammalia > Primates > Cercopithecidae > Macaca > Macaca thibetana. The sequence goes on along the minus strand of NC_065588.1, from coordinate 102,126,630 downwards.
CTGCTGTTCTTGACTGATCTCTTTTGGGTATTATCTGGACCTCCTATTAAGGAAGATGAGGATTTAGTGCTCTTGTCTAAGCCTATGTCTGCATTTGCTCTTACTCCTTTCTCTCAGCATAGTTATGGGAGAGTGCATGCTAACTAAGGAAATAATGTTTTACACTTATGCCAGCCATTAAGCTCAGCTCCAAACCCACCTTCTTATACTCTGCTCTGTGATGCTGTGCTGGGACTCTGCAAATTACGTTTTCTTTCTTATCAGCTGGCTTCGTGGAAGGAGATGGAAAATAGAATGAAGGGAAAAAGGACTTCTTTCTCTTTCTTACTGTTCCTACCAGAATCACACCAGCAGTTGGTTTAAGCCTCCAACTTCCTTTGGTACAGGTATCAATACCAGCCAAGTGGAAATCTCTTCTCCTAGCTCCATCGAGGTCTTCTTCCGAAGATCTCTTGCTTCTGTAAGTCCAAATTCTTGTTGACTTAGTTGTCCAGCACTATTTACTAAAAAGCCTATTTTTGCGCCAGCAATTTGAGAGCCCACGTTTATCATATACTCAATTTCCATAGGTACTTGGGTCTCTTTCTTGGTTCTCAGTTTTATTCAGTTGGTCTATTTGGAAATTCACGTGTTAGTACTACGTTGTTTTACTTATACTTCAATGTCTGATGGGGTTAGTTTCCCTTGAAGCATTCCTTCTTTACTATTTCCCCAACTGTTTTTCCATGTGAACTTTTCTAGTCCTACGTGTATGGACAATTCTGTTAAGGTGAGTAGCAAAGAATTACAATCTCTGGAGTCATTTCTCTGTATCACTACCACAAGTGGCACGCAATAAAAGCTCTTTTTGATGAAAGCTACTCATCAATGGGTTTACATGGCTGGGGAATCCAGGTTGGCCTATCCCACTCTGCAGTGCCTATGGTAAACAACTCACAACTGCAGCAATAGCTTCAGCAAAATGTGACTTTGAACTACAAATTACAGCCATTAGACAAGGACAGGGCTTAGGATTTTATTTTATTTTTTTTTTTTTTTGAGACGGAGTCTCACGCTGTTGCCCAGGCTGGAGTGCAGTGGCGCGATCTCGGCTCACTGCAAGCTCCGCCTCCCGGGTTCCCGCCATTCTCCTGCCTCAGCCTCCTGAGTACCTGGGACTACAGGCGCCCGCCACCGCGCCCGGCTAATTTTTTTTTTTTTTGTATTTTTAGTAGAGACGGGGTTTCACTGTGGTCTCGATCTCCTGACCTTGTGATCCGCCCGCCTCGGCCTCCCAAAGTGCTGGGATTACAGGCTTGAGCCACCGCGCCCGGCCAAGGGCTTAGGATTTTAAATGGCTACTGGAATATGAAAGCAAACAGGGTAAACCCTTAGCTAAAACATCACATTCAGGTTCAGAAAGCAAGTTACTTAGCAGGACAACTTATTATTCCCCCCAAATAAGTCACACAGTGGATGAAAACCTAATAATGCTAGTAAAATTAAAATGAATAAAATGATAGAACAAACTGTAGGAGGAGAAATGGAAAAGTTTGCACTTTGAAGTTGATTAGTCAACATATTGATGACATGGCAGGTGATGATGACGAGGTTTGTGTAATTAGCTGAAAAATAATCGCTTCTCTATTTCATCTGATGGATCAACGAATTTCATCAATAAATGCCAATGTGGCATTTGGTATTTGTACGATTTGTAAATGATGGTGTTATTAAAGAAACCTTTTCTGCTGCCAAAAAAATTTGCCCAAAACAAGTAAAAGCCATCTATAGTGAGTGTCTTATCTTTTTATCTAGAGACACAAAGTCTGTTTTTGAGGAACTGTGTATTGCTGGTGGCTCTTTGGTGGTTGGCTCCATGAAAAGTTTAACCTCTCTTTTAAGGAAAAGAAAAAAAGAAGAAAAAAATAAACCCTGCCACTATCACAACACACTCCTTTTTTCAGAGAGATGCTAATGGCAAAAACTCTTGGAGATTATATGTATCCAGATAATGGTACAAAAATGCTTAGTTTAAAAAGCAAAGACCAATATACTCAAGAATGTTTAAAACATTATGGAAGCCTGAACAAAGATCACGTACAGTCTCCTGCTACATAAAGAAATTTAGTGGCTTAGAAGAGGGAGGGTTATCAACAGGTAGTAAAGCTGACAGGTGAACTGAAGGGGGTACTCTCAAGAAAATAGCAAGAATTGCTGAGACTTTTGAAGGTGAAGAATGACTGCAGAGATTAGCCTACCTAGAAGACATTTTTCATCACGTGCACCCGGGAAACAAGTCCATGCAAAGGATTAGAAAGAATGTTTTGACTTCAAGTGACAAGTTTCTTGGAAAAAATGATGTTGCAAAAGGAAATCTTGACATATTTTTATTGCTGCTTGGGCTTGGGAGAGAGGAAGGATATCTACAAGCCTCAAGTCTTATTATAAACCACCTAGAAGATCTGCAATACCAAAGTGAAGAATATTTTCCGTCCCTTTTGACACACATGTATGATAGAGTGAGGGATCCCCTTTCTCCATCTTCTGCTCTTCCTGAGAACTCGACTGTGAGAGAAGAGGAAGAATTTGGTGAGGCACAGTCAGATTGTACACTGGAGATAAGGTTTACTCATCTGCTCCTCCTCAAGTTCTGGGTTCTGTGAAGAAGAGTATCTTGCCTTCCAAAGATACTCTTGCAAGAAAAGCAAGGACATTTTTGCCACAGTTTTCAGCTTCCTACATGCGTGACTAAGCTTTTCCTTGTTTAACATGCACCAGGAACAAGGACAGAACTTCTCTCACTTAAGATGGAAATAAAATCTGTATGTGCTTATTTCAAGTTTGACCAAGAATTTAATAATTGTGCTGGAAAAAAAAAAGCACAAATCTCACATTAAAAAGGTAAATGTTAGTTTTTATGTCAGAATAACATTGTTAATACACACCCAAGCCTATATGAAATCAGGAAACTAACACATGCCTGTAATTATTTTGAAACAGCCAGGCCTAAAGTTAAGCCTGATTATGTTAATAAGAAAAAAAAATTTTTTTAAGAATTATATAAATTGTCCTAGGCCATAGTTTTATTCACGTGGCTTTAGTTTGTGAATTCAATAGCTTTACTATTCAACAAAGTGTCAATACATTTTCAGGTTGTAAATAACATGTCACAATATAATTTGCAACCTTTATTTAAATTAAATATATCTAGCTACCTTTAGAGAAGTTAAATTCCATTTTGTCTTAAGCCAATTATTTAACAGAAATGTATTGCATTTTCTTGAGGAATTTCAAAGATGTATAGAAAGGAAACAATGAGTAATTTCAAAACATGTAAGCTAAGTGTAATTGCTTATTTTGCTCTGTAAAGTTTGGCTTAAAAAAGGTTTTAAATAAGGGGTAAAAACCTACTCTTGCACAGGCTATGTATTACATAACATACATCTCTTGCATAGTAGATATTTAAGACTTTAGTCCTAGTTAAATAAGTTTTTTTAAAAAATTAAATAGAAAGGTTAAAATAAAAGGCATGTGGGGGATTAAAGTTTATTCTACCTGCATACTTGGCCTGCATTAGGGTTGATATTCTTTATAGTGAGTGGGAAACCACAGAAAAAGATTAGGCTAATTGGTAAGCAAAATAGAGTGACAGATGATATTCTCTGCTCAAAAGAGCATTGACAAATTATTACTGGACTATGATATCTACAAGTTACTGGTTATACTAATATACCAGGAGCTGTAGATACAATATTTAGGTCACTTGAGACCTTAAGATTATTTCAGGGGTTGGAAAGGTTAGTCTAGAGATTCTCTGGGTTCAGTTTCACTGGAGACCCACTTATCTTCTCCTGGATCCAGTGTTTCCAAGTGATGTGGGGGACTATGGTGTCGAGGCTCCAATTATGTAGATGCTCCGCCAGCCCCCTGTTTTCAGACTAGGCTCACCTCCCACCTCCTGCGGTATCCGCTGCTCCACTTCCTGAGATATTCCAAGGCTGTCAGTCATGAATTAGCTTACTTCCCATTGGCTGCTGCCTCTGCCATGGCTTGGCCTTCCATAATTCAGTCTGGGTGGGCAGCCCTGGGAGAGAACCACTAAATTGGGTGATGCACTATGATTCAGTTATTTCTCACGCATTCTTAGACAGTGCTGGTCTTCAGCTCGCCCCACTCTTCCCATTCCCTCTTCTCAGACTTTGCGCTTTCCCAGCTTCCTGAGTCCATTCCAGCCCCTCATCTCCCCTAGTCCCCAACCAACCCAGTCAGTGCCCTGTTATTTATTTATGGAGTGGCTCATCTTATTTGAGGATGATCCAGGTTCCTTCCATCTCTGAATCCTTATTTGCCAGTTGTCCTGTTACAAGCCCTGGGTAAGTTATATGAATAGACAGTGACTCACAGCACCACATGATAATATAACCACCAGAGCCACTTAAGAGGGATGATATGAATGCACTGATTCCAGGTGGTCTGGGTCATATAATCAGGACAGCTACCTGTAGGTGGTGGTGATGCTGATAGGGGATCTAGTCTATTATTTTCTGGTCCCTTTGTAGAGTCTATTTATTTAAGCTTCTCATGCCTCTGTGAAGTGGGTATTTTCTATTTTGCATACGAGAAAAAGGATCTCTGAAGTGTTAGCTGACTGGCATCAGGCCACAGCTGACTTGCATCAGCCAAGGCTGGAAGGGAAGTCTCTCTGATGCCCAAGCCCATGTTTTCCCACTATCTGTTGCCTCAACTTTGACATTTTCTGAGCAGCTTCAAGCAGGAAGAAGGAGATTTCTTTGCCCACCTGACCATTATATTTTTACTTAGAGTTTTTGAACATTGTTGGCAATCTCTATTTCCAAATGTACTTAGTCGAATCCTCCCTTTATAGATGCTCATTGCTCACAGAGGAATTGGCTGCAGTTTTGTTCACCTCTGCCAACCTCTTCCCTGTTGCCCCAGTAAGAAAGAACTGCCAGTGTTTGTACCATGCATGGACCTAATTAGTAGCTTTAATCTACCAGTACATAGAGTGCCTTCCCTTTCCTGTTCCCGAGATTTCCAAATATGCCTGCAGCGTGGTTGCCTGTGATGCCTGGTGGTGCTACCATTAAGGTGGGTTCCAACTTATGCTCCTCATCAGCTCATGTGCCCATGTCTCATGGCACTTGGTTCTAGCTGGGATGTTTTTGTTCCTTGAGGAGTCCAGGTGTCCTGTTTTTTACTCTCTGGGCCATGTGATTCCAGTGTGTTTATCTCAAATAATGTGTTCTGTTGAAAAAGGGAAAGAGCTAACATTAACTGGTTGGAATTCTCAAGCCTAACATTGTACTAGCTGTTTTACATGCATTATCTCATTTAATCTTTACAGCAATCCAAGAGAGAGACAGTATTAAAGTCATTTACTGATTCATCAATAAACAGCATTGAAAATAGAGTATGTCCCAGAGTATGTTCCATTTGTGTTAGGTTGTCAAGTGCTGTGGGTACAGGCTAAATAAGGGACAGTTTATGCCCTCATGGAACATGTAGTTCAAGGAAATTACAAATGTTAAAACAAATAACTGTAAGTACTGTGGACGTTTTGATGCTAACAACATGATCAGTGTTATCACTGCAGTGACTACAGGCTCTATTACAATCCCCACAACTCCTCAGGAGTGGTTTCCCAGTTATTCCTCATGACATCCTTTTGAGGTCTACAGTATCAAAATCCTATTTTCTGTTGAGGCAACTGAGGCTTAGAGAGTTAAGTAACTTGTCCAAGATCCCATTAACAGAAATTATTTGGGGATTAAAGAAGAAATTATGTGTAAGTATGGCAAGCAATGTAGCATAATGGTTATGAACAGGAAGACCCAGACTGCATGGGTTCAAATGTAAGCTGTGCTAGTTACTAGCTGCTTCATCTAGGAACAATTGTTTAACTCTTTGTGTCTCAGTGGTCCCAGTCTGTGAAATGGGAATGATAGTAGTGCCTCCTCATAGTTATTATTCCCATGTTACAGGTGAGAACACTGAAGAAGAAATGTTAAGTCACAGGTTCATGGTCAGTGGCCAACCTGAGGCTCAACCCAAGTCTACGTACCTGCAAAGTTAATGCTCTTACTATCTTCCTCTAGAAGAAGTTTGATTATTTTCCAGACCATCAGAACACCAAGTTGATTCCTGGACCCCCTTACAATGGTGTCAAACAGAGTAAAATGCCAAAGTACCTCTTGAAAGATGTCACCGGGCCTCCACCATTTGATATCTGGCCCTGGACACATTTACAAAGCAACATTTATGGGAATCTTCACTCAAGAGAAATGTGCTTAAATGTAAGTGCTGTTGTGTAAATATGAATTGGCAAGTGGATGAGGAAGGAAAAAACTGAAGCTGAATAGGACTTCAAGACAGAGAAGACCTCTGGGACTGACTGCATGCATGACTGCATGTGTCTGCTTGAGGTGGGGTCATCTCATTTGTGGAGAGAGCTTCTCTTTGAGATAAAAGGGATCTCTTCCTGCCAGAGATGAAAGAATGAAATGGTTTTATGCAAATGGTCCCCACTGAGAAGTGCCAGATCTCCATTAAAGGTGTCTGTCTTGTGTAACTGGTATTCAGAGCTTGCCTTGCCAAGACCATTTGTTCTCTGAGGATGTCTATAGACAATAAGGCTGGTGTTTCTTCTGGGACACGTACACACACACACACACGCATACACACACATTTTGGCTGTGCTAGAGCTTTCAGCTGCCAACATATTCCCTGCTTGGGCTCCAGCGACAGCTGATAACCCCTATTAACATCTTGCTGCAGATGCTGGCAGCCTCACAGTTCAGTCCCTACCTCAGGGCAGATTGCTGCAGAGCAGTTCCTCCCCCTTTCTTCCCCCACCACAACCCTATTAGGACCAAACATGTTTTTCCTTTTACCTCAGACATGCTCCTTCTTGTCTGGCCTCTTGTTTTTCTCCTGTATAGATTTATGAGGAGAATTCATGGAAACCCCCTGAGCCTCAGCTAGTCCTAGGGACAAGGCTAGCTTCTAGGAGGCATCTCATGGTCTGCATTCCAGTCCAACTCCTGACCCTTTGGATCATGGAAGCTCATACGCACATGTATGAGTGTAAACCCATTGCACATATCTTTTCTAACTAGTCACGAAGTTTGGGTGTGTCTTCCTCTTGGAAATCTCTTCAAACTATCCATTTCACTTCCATCGGTACTACCTGCATATAGACCACCACAGTATTTTGCTTGAACTTCTTCAGTAAAACTCCTAAACTTTCTGTCTGGTCTCCCTGCCTTCCCTCTTTCTCCACTGGAATCCACTCCCCCAAGTGAGCTTTCTAAAATGCAAATCTGATTTCGTGAGTCTCTTGCTTCAAGCCTTTAAATGCTTCCCTGGTATCTCCAAGACCGAGGATAAGTTCTGGCTCATGGTGGATGCTCAATAGAAGTTTTTGGAGTTAAGTAGAGTTGAATCTTCATTTTAAGCCAATGGAATATTCATTCTGAGAACTCGTTAAGAATGGCTTTGTCTGGAGGATTTCATTCCTCTTCTAGTTTGCACCTTCATACTCATCTGAAGTCCTTTATCTTATGTTAGGTGATTCTTTTACATATAATTTTGTGTTCAGTGATGCTGGGGGTCTTCTGGAAAATTTTATCTTATACTCCAATAAGAAATGGAATGTTGGAACTAGGAAGGACCTTTGAAGCTATGCTTTTGGATTCAATAGGCTCAATAATGTGTTTGGGTTCCTGACCATTTGATGGAAGGGTACAGATTTAAAAGGTATAAATGTCTACCCCAACTTCCACCAACATGAAGCCAAATCTCAACAAAGGGCACAGTCTCCCACCCACAAATGAGCATTCATGAAAATGTAAAGAACAATTTTGATTTTAAGTTCTTGAGATAGCTTCCTCACAAGGCATCTTGGAGATCAACCAGGATGACATTTAAGAGATAGGGAAACTGAGGCATGGAGAAAGGAAGTGAGTGTTCTTAGGTCACAAAGACAGTGAGTGGCAGAACCAGGATTAGTATCCTCATCTCCTGGTTCACAAAGTGTGAGCACACAGTCTCCTAAATTGCCCCTGTGGAGGAGAATCTTTACCTAGGATAATCAAATGCCACAGACCACATCCATGAAACCAGCAAAGCAGGTGATTTCAGTCAAGAATTTTCCCACTTCCCTATAGGATAGCATCACTTATAATCAGTATCTAAAGTTAACAATGTAGAAGAGTCAAGGAAAATTAGGCACTAGCATGAATGAAGCACCATTCTGGGTTATAATACATACATTATCTCAAGTATTATTATCACATTTTTTACAGATGAGGGACTGAAACACTAAAAAAAAAAAAAAAATCATTTGCTTAGGTCTACTGTTCGCATTGGATTTGAACCCAGATCTCATTGATTCAAAAGTGGCAAGTTGTTTTCTTTTCATCAATATATTTTTTCCAAATACCATAAAGACCACAAAAACTATAACAAATTAGAGGAATTTAAGAGCAATAAAGACAATGCTTAAATATCCATCAACATACTTACAAATTGCTCTGTTAAAGCACCTCATTAACAGTGCTCTTGATATGCAGGGATAAAGATAATTTATCCAGTTTTCTACTTGATATAAATCACACTGTTAGGCTTCAGTGCAGAAAGAGAGTGCAGTAAGCCTTAGCTCAAAAAGTGATTCTTTCAAAAGAAGGAAGTACAGGTAGACAGAATACAATGTAAGTCCCAATTCATGAAAGAAGCATTGATAGCAGGGGATTTGTTGGGGAGTGTATTACTCTCTTTCCTTTGTGGACCTCAGATCAGAAAGGTTATCTTCATTGGCTCATGTAACGCTTGTCATTCCACTACTGTTTCATTCATTTTTGTCTACATTGTTTGCTTTCATCTATTGTGTATCTTTTGTTTGTATGTATTATTATATAATTTTTTATTTGCATGCATTTTTTTGCTTGATTTTTAAATTTGATTTTATTTTAGATTAGTTCTAGGTTTACAAAATTTTATGAGTTATAGATTTACAGAAAAATTGCAAAGGTAGTATAGAGAGTTCCCGTATATTCCACATTAATCTTTGTTTCTCTATTATTAACTTTTTACATTATCTTAGAACATGTGTTACAATTAATGAGCCAATATTGATACGTTATTACTAACTAAAACCTATTATTAGGATTTCCTTTATTTTTACCTAATATTCTTTTTCTGTTCCAGGATCTCATTCAGGATACCATAACTAAGTAGAAACTTACTTTCCTCAGGCTCCACTTGTCTGTGACAAGTTTCTCAGACTTTCTTTGCTTTTGATGACCTTGACAGCTTTGAAAAGTATTGGTCAGATACTTTATAGAAGGTGCCTCAATTGTAACTGGTCTGATGTTTTTGTCATGATTAGTCTAAAGTAATGTGTTTTGGGGAGGTAAAGTACCCCTCTCATCACATCATATCAAGGATACCTACTGTTGACATGACTGATTGCTATTAATGTTAATTTTAACCACCTTGCTGAGACAGTGTTTCTCAGCCTTCTCCACTTTTCCCCCTTTCCTTGCTGTATTCTTTGGAAGGAAGTCACTATGCACAACCTCCACTTTTGAAGTGGTGATACTCTGAGGGCAGAGCATCTATATAAATTATTTGGAATTCTAGATGAACTTCTACTCTTCATTTATTTTTTCAATAGCTTATGAACTCACAAACATTTATTTTTGAACTCTTTTATTTGGCTTCTGTGTCCTTTTGACAAATCCTCGTCACTGTGGATTTTGTTGTTTTGAGCACCTCCTTACCTTCTGGCACTAAAAGACACTCTAGGCTCATCTTGTATACTTCATCCTTCAGTCCTAGAATAAGCCTTTTCACCAAAAGTTACTAGTTGCTTTTCTGGGGGAAATAATATTAGAACTCAAGATCTGGGTCCTAGATATGCTCATTGCTATGTGGATGTTATTGCTTCTGTGCCTCTTTAGCTGACAGAGTAAGAAAAAATATGTGCATATACCAACCTGTGTATTTACACAACCTATAAATATTTCTACATGTAACACAATCTGTGTCTATATTAAGCTAAACATGAGTTAATACTGATGTCTTCAACTGTAATCCATTGCCACATTCTAGGCTACTCCCCTTGCTTATCTGTGTTCTCTGACTCCAATAGTGAGAAACCTGGCTCCCGCCATCTGCCATCCATTTGCTTAACTGTTAAGTTCTAGTGTAATATATAATGGTTTCAAAATTAGTAATCTGTAACCCCATGGAAAACTATTTTATTAACTAGAATACAGTGTCCATGTAGAGTTCATTTTGCCTTTAGCCTTATAGACTCCACTCATTTTCAAACTCACTTTGGCCAGATCTAATTCTTTTCATTCCCCTTCAATGAGGTTGTTTCATACATTTGTAATACATTTAGATTCCTTTGTCACATTTTGCATTCCATTCCAACTTCCTCAATAATTAAAACAAAATTATACATTAAGGTTTACTCTGTGTGCTATAAAGTTCTATGGATTTTGATAAATGCATAGTGCCATGTTTCTACCATTAGAGCATCATATAAGGTAGATTCACCACCCTAAAGAACTCTGTGCTTCACTTAGTAAACCTTTCTCCACTCCTGAGCCTCTGGCAACCACTTACTGATTTACTGTTTCTATAGTTTCGCATTTTACAGAATGTGAGATAAGAGAATCATATGGTCTATAGCCGTTTCAGACTAACTACTTTCATGTAGAAATATGTAGTTCAGATTTATTAATGTCTTTGTGTGACTTGATAACTCATTCCTTTTTATTGTTCAACATTATTCCATTATATAGATGCACCATAGTTTATTTATCCATTCACCTATTGGAGTACACCTTAGTTGATTCCAGTTTTTGGTGATTATAATTAATGTCCCTATATGTATTCATATACATATCTTTGTGTGGATGTATGTTTTCATATCTGTTGGGTAAATACCTAAAAGTATGCCTGGTGGATCTTATGGTAAGATTGTGTTTAGCATTGTACAGTCACTTCAATAAACAGTGTTGAGAAAACTGGATATCTATATGCAGAAGAATGAACTTAGACCCTTGTCTCATACCATATAAAAAATCTACTCAAAATAAGATTAAATACTTAAATGCACGACCTGAAACTGTAAAACTGCTATAATAAAACATAGATTAAAAACTTCTTGATGTTGGTTTTGGCCAAGATATCTTAGCTATGACTCCAAAAGCATAGACAACAAAAGCAAAAATAGACAAATAGGATGATACCTAACTAAAAAGCTTATGCACCACAAACAATCAACAGAGTGAAGAGACAACCTACAGAATGGGAGGAAATATTTGCAAATCATACCTGTGATAAGAGGTTCAAATCCAAAATATATAAGAACTCAAACAACTTAGTAGCAAGAAAACAACTGATTTAAAAAATGGGCAAAGATCTGAAAAGACACTTCTCAAAAGAGGACATACAAATGGATAACAGGTATATAAAAATGTTCATTATCATTAATCATCAGGGAAATATAAATTAGAACTTACACTTGTTAGGATGACTATTATCAAAAAGACAAGAATCAACAAGTGTTGCTGAGGAATATGGAGAAAAGGGAACTCTTATACGCTCTTGGTGGGAATGTAAATTAGTGTAGCCATTATGGAAAACACTGTGGAAGTTCCTCAAAAAATTAAAAATAGAACCACCATTTAATCCATCAATTCCACTTCTGGGTATATATTCAAAGAAATGAAATCAGTATGTTGAAGAGATATCCGCACTCCCACGTCCATTGCAGCATTCCTTATAATAGCCAAGGTAGTGAGTCAACCTAAGTGTCTATCGAAGGATGAATGGATAAAGCAAATGTGGTATCTATGCACAATGGAATATTATCGAGCCTAAAAAACAAGGAAATCGTGTCATGGATGAACCTAGAGCATGTTAAGTAAAATAAGCCAGGCACAGAAATAGAAATACTGCATTGTCTTACTTATGTGTGGAATCAAAAAAGGTCAAACTCAGAGAGTAGAATGGTGGTTACCAAGGTCTTGGAGATGAAGGGATTAGGGAGATGTTGGTCAAAGGAAACAAAATTTCAGTTAGACAGGAGGAATAAATTCAGGAGACCTATTCTGCAATCCAGTGATTATAGTTAATGATAATGTATTGTATATTTGGAAATATGAAAAGAGTAGGTTTAAAATGTTCTCACCACAAAAATAATAAGTACGTGAGATAATGGATATGTTAATTAGCTTGATTTAGTCATTCCACAGTATATACATATATGAAAACATTATGCTATACACTGTGAATATATACAATTTTATTTTTCAATGAAAGAATTCAATCTAAAATTTTAAAAAAATTATTTTTCAATTTAAAAAAACCCTCCAAACTGTCTTTCAAAGTACTACTTTGAATTCCCGCCAATAGAATGTGAATTCCTGTTGCTCTCTATTGTCACCAGTAGTTAGTATTGTCAATTTTTTGTTTTTTGGATTTAAGTCATTTTAATGGGTGTGTAGTGGTATCTCATTGTTCTTTTGTGCACACATTTTTTTATTTTTGTAAAAGACTTGTTGTATGTCTCACTTTGTTTCTTTTCCTCATTAGACACTGTGTTTTTAGGGTAAATTACATTGCTGTATGTATACTGAGTCCATTGCTTCTTACTGCTGCATATTATTTCAGCTCCTAAGGGTAGGTAGTGGTGGGAGAATTTAGTCTTCAACGACAGCATCATTCCTCTAAATTACGTGAAAAAAAAAATCCCTGTAATCTAAGCAAAATCAAGGTAATATTTACGCAAATGTGGTTTCAAAACAAGTTTCCCAAACTCCTATTCCAATTAGATGATGATAGTGGTGATATATCTGGGTGTGTGTGAATGAATGTCTTGATCAGATGTAAGATATATTTGCCTTATTTACTACCACTCCCTTCTCCCATGACATGGGCCAGTCAGTTACAGCATTTACAAAAGTACATTGGGATGATTCTGAATTCAGAGTTCCAAGTGGCCACTACCAATTACTGAAGCTGTCTTGGAGAAAGAAACCTGTCTTTGGACTAGATAAAGTTATTTTCAGCTCCAAACATTCTATGTTCTATGGGTAGCCCAATCTGGCTGGAAAGTTGTGTTCATGTGCGGGGTTGGTAGTAGACAAGACAGGAAAAGGTAAGAGGGAGGAATATTATATATTAAACAGCTGCCAGTTATAGAGTATCTACATATTGCATGGTGCCAGGCAACCTACATACATTCTCATAGGATGCACGCAAAGTCCTATAGGACCGTGGCTTAGTCTCATTTTCAGATGAGATAGCAAAAGCCCATGGAGATCAAGTCACTTTCCCAAGAAGACTCAGCAGGAAATGGCATCCTGAGATTAGAACTGAGGTCTGTCTGACTCCAAAGTTGATAATATTCTCACTATATCATGGGTCCTCTCACATGGGTCTTCAGTAACAACCAAAATGCCAGGAGGCATTTCAGGAAATGCCAGGAGAGATGTAAAGAGGAGTGTTAAGTGACAAATGAGTGAGGTTGGGCGCCTAATTAAGAGTCTATTGCAGAAGTCTGAGCATGAGATGAAAAGTGTACATTTGGGTAACAGTGGGACTGGAGAGTGAACAACTGGCATTGCCAAGTGTGAGTCAGGGTGTCCTACAATCAAGGTTTGGAAGCGTATTGAAAGAGATGTCTTCAAGGAAACACAGTAGAGATTGTTTCTGAAGAGTTTGGACAACATAAGCCTGAGGCAGCAAACATATGCTATTGAAAAATAGATGTCTTTCTTTCGGAACTAATGGTAATGTTGGATTTATTTCCCTTATAATTTGCCTATTGACTGAAGAGAAATTACCTACGACGACGGCTGGAGCCTTTCTGTTGATGCAGCGGTAGAAGCATGTAGATAGTTGGATGGAAGGAACAAAGCTTATTGTGTGCTGTTGAATTTATTGTGCCCAGCTTTGAATCACTGAAGCACATAACTCTGACAATAATGTAATGTGCTTGAAGCATTTGTTTATTGCTCTTTATCTTCTGGAATGCTAAACAAATCATAGGGACTTATTTGCAGTGTTGAATGTAACTTGAAATAAGTTTTTTTACCTCGTGGTCTTGGCCCAGGCTGTTTAAATTGGACCAGTTTCATTATTGACTTTCTTCCCTTCTTTATACATTGTTCCATTAATTTCCCCAAAGTCATTTTTCTTGATGTCCTGCCTTTGTAAGCTGTGTTGGAGTGGAGGAAGGGTGAATGAGCTGCTGACATATTAAGTACTGACTGCTCCTGGGCTGTTTGAGTTTGTGGTTTGGCTGGTCCATTAGCAAATTTGTTCTTTCATTACTAGATCAATATTTTCCTCATTTTCCCCCCAGGTTGTAGGCATCAGAATTAGTCTCTGGGCCATTGGATATGTCCATTGATTATATGAAGTTGTACTAAGGAATCATTCATACATTCATATGTGCATTCACTCCAGAAATCTTTTGGACAACAAACTATGTAGAATTGCTATGCTATCAAATACCAATCCCATGAGGATTTTTTTAAAGGATTTTCCAAATGAGTTTGGGACACCTGTCTTAGAGGGTCACAACACACCTGAGCCTATTGTAGGATTTGAGTAATCTCACAGTAAAGAAATACCTTTGTATTTCTTTAAAGCATTCCCCAAACTTTGACCATGTGTATTAGTCAGCTTTTTGCTACAGTAACAAATAACCCTCCAAACTCTTAGTTTAGAACAACATATGTATTTTTTCTTACTCATAGGTCTGTTTATCAGGGGTGGATTGTGCAAGGTTCTACTTGGCTCAGCTGTAGTCTGCTGTGTTCTGGGGGTCTTCTCATTGTGAGTCCAGGTTGAAGGAAAAGCCCCTAACTAGAATATGCTGTGCTCATGTCAGATGCTAGGAATATGAGAGAGCTTGAGCTAAACCTCACATTCCCATTTAAAGCTTTTGCTCAGATGTTGCGAATGACACATTTGTTCAGATCCATTGGCCAAAGCATGTCACCTGGCCAAGCCCAGAGTTAACGAGGTGAGGATAAATACTCCTCCCAAATGATGCATGGCCGAGTCACATGAATATGAGTAAGAAGGTTTAATACTCTTACTGGAGGGAATACATATTTGGGAACAGAACTTTTTTTCCAATAGCTTTAGGTCTGATTTCCTAGAAGCAGAGATTAAAATAGGGATTCCAATCAGGTGACTTACTGAGGGACAGCTTACAAGAGAAACCTATAAAGGAGAAAGGGGAAAACGATAGGACAGGATAAAAGATAAAAGCAAATATGTGGTTTCACCTGAAATCTAGCCTCAGTCTGGTCCCATGGGGAGCTGGAGTATGAATGACATCACAATGTTGTCCTTTCTTGAGGCAAGGGATTGGGCTTCCGCATGCCCACACCAACCAGTTTTTGGCTTTAAGCCACCTCGCAGGGGGTGAGAGGTGAGGTGGCTTCTTTTATTTATGGAAAATTCTCTGGCGAAGGACACAGTGAGAGTTCTTAGTAGCCAACATTTACTGCAGCTGGAAGATGGGTGCGCTAGCCTGATAAAAGGGGTCTGGGCAGGGTACCAACGGTGTATACCATAATACATCCCTGCACTGTTCAAATCTTCATGATTTCCACATGACTTTATCCAAGCACAGCTTCTCCAGTATTCTGTTTGGTCACAATTTGGGGAATATTCACAAGAGGGATAATGGAGGGAAAAGAAAGTGATAATTAATACTCATAAACTCCTTCCTCTACCACTCAATATAAACTTCCCTCCTCTTCCATTGTCACTTTGTTAGTTTAGATGGGTTGCTTATTGGGATGACCACACTCCTCATCTCTGGGCCGTCTCAGTGTACGATTAACTTGCTTTTATCAGGACAAGATTTCTTTACTATTAACAGTTAATACTGAACATGGGAGTATCAAAGGACTTGCCCAGTGGATCATATGAGCACAAAACATATTTCTCTCTACTTCCATTCTGTGGCAGCCACCCTGTCTTCTCATTTTGATCAGAATCACTTACTTCTGCTAGTATAGTAACTACTTTCTAGGCCTGCTGGTCTACTGACATGAGGATCCTGAAGTTCCCAGGCGGTAGCCATAGATTTAAGTTTAATGAAAGTTTTACCATGTCCCCCAGGGGAACTAGAACCTCCAGGTCTGAAGAGCCTAGAGTAGAAGGAATGGGAAGGACAAATTCCCAGGTTGGTTAC
This sequence comes from Macaca thibetana thibetana, assembly GCF_024542745.1. Classification (NCBI taxonomy): domain Eukaryota; kingdom Metazoa; phylum Chordata; class Mammalia; order Primates; family Cercopithecidae; genus Macaca; species Macaca thibetana. The sequence continues at coordinate 102,110,396 of NC_065588.1, read as the reverse complement.
TGCAAGTGATAGCAAAGGGAGCCACTCTTATTCTGCCTCATATTTCTAGGACCTATGTATTTAACTACCAAGGACACTGTACAATATAATGGCTGTTGGTCTAAGTTGCATACCAGCTGAAGAGTAGTAGCTTCATATTTTCTTTTTTTCTTTTGAGATGGAGTTTCGCTCTTGTTGCCCAGGTTGGAGTGCAGTGGTGCTATTTCGGCTCCCTGCAACCTCTTCCTCCCGGGTTCAAGCGATTCTCCTGCCTCAGCCTCCTAAGTAGCTGGGACTACAGGCGCACGCCACCACGCCCAAATAATTTTGTATTTTTAGTAGAGACAGGGTTTCTCCATATTGGTCAGGCTGGTCTCGAATTCGTGACCTCTGGTGATCTGCCCGCCTCGGCCTCCCAAAATGCTGGGATTACAGACGTGAGCCACCGCTCCTGGCCATCATATTTTCAACTTTGTCTTTAAGAGTTTGTTTCACAGCTTTACAAGGTCAGTAATTTTTGCAATGTGTGGTACGTGGTAGAATTAGTGGATCCCATGGCTAAATGCCCAGTATCACACCTCTTTTGCTGTGAAAAAGACCTTTGGTCTGAAGCAATGTTAAAATGGGATCCCAAGTCAGTTATATTAGATAATCTTTGAGTCCTTGCATAGTAATGTTGTCTAACATCACTGTTGTTTGTTTTTTGAGCTGGCTTTGCTGGCTTTGTTTGGCAGGCAAGGCAAACTCATACCTAGAATATGTGTCAATCTCAGTCAGGATGAATGGTTGCCCTTTTGGTAGATGGATTATGATGTAATCATTTTACCACTAAGTAGTTGCTTGATTTCCTCCAAGGATGGTGATATGTCTAAGTCTTAGTGTTGATATCTGTGCAAAGGTTCTCTATCACATGCATGAGTGTGATGAGACAGAACACACACAATAGTCGGGCAAAAGCAGATTTATGACTCCAAGACGGGCAGCAAGGATAAACAGAAGTCTAGGAGCCACCATGAGCTGGTCCAGCAAGGAACAGAAGAGCTTCCCAGGGTAGATGGAGTCTGAGCTGCATATTCCCCACGTTGCACCACAACTGAGGGATCCTGAAAGCATTCTGCTATGAGTTTTATACCCTGGGTGCCCCTGGGACCACTGAGCACAAGTGTTGCAGAACATCCTATTCAAGGAGGAATGAGGATATAGCCTTGGCTGTTCCAGACAGTTCCTCCATATTCCAGGACATTGCATTCACGGTACATTCTACAGGTTATTTTGAGAATTACAGGTGGGAGAGGGGAGAGCTGATTGGCCACGCCATCAGTGACCCATCCTCCTATACTCTTTTGCTGGCAGCTTGGACATTCAGCATGGTGATAGCTATATCAACCTTTGTGAGAACCCTATGAACCTTCGTTCAGCCTATGCTGTTGAACCCTTGCATAGCCTTCATCTCTGCCACTAAGATTACTCTTAACATGTGCCTATTTCTGCAGTGTCTGAGGACAGAGGCTGGCTGACATCTACTAGCTGAGTCATTCTGTCCACTTATTTGTTAGAGCCTCTTTAATGGTGGAAGTTCTCTGATACACACTGTGATACAAAGACCCTCACAGTTTATGCCCACTCCCATAGGCACATCCTAATATACCTTCTGTAGACTTCCTTGTCCCCAGCCTTACAATCTTTCTGTTTCCAGGCACCTGACCCCATAGCTAGGACATTTGCTGCTGGGCATGAGTGAGTGTATATCCTAATTTGGGACCACTTCTCTCTATACACAAAATGGATGATACAATAAATGAATTCACCTCATACCATTGCCTTTCAGCATCATCCCTAATTGGGACTGTAGTGCAGGAAGAGAAATTTGTTATTGCATCAATATACTGAGATGATCTTCATAAACCCAGCTTGGGTTTTCTTTTAACCTCTTGTATTAGATGGTTTATAGAGAACTTCCATGAGGCCAGAAGTGTGAGCTAAGGGGGAAGCACCAGGGCCACAATGGCTGGAACACCTGTTTTGCGGTTTACTTCTGCCCTCTGGACTTGCTTTAGTCCAGCATTAAATGTACCACTTCCATCTTAATGATGGATAGTGCCTGGATCTACTTGACCTTATGAATTGGTAGATTTGACAGCACCATGCTCATAACAAGTAATTTTGACCACATGGTCACTTGATATCTGAGGGTCCAAGGCTCAGTCTTTATCGGGGCCCAGTGTTGTGCCAGGAACTACTTTTGAGTGGTGCAGAGCACTCTGCTGCATAGCCTTGCTCCATAACTCGGCAATTTGTGCTGTAGTTTTTCTATTGGGCCTTGCTGGAGACGCTTTATGACCTCTTTATGTACCAAGATACTTCTAGTGTCAGGGAGTTTATTGATCGTATGGCCGAATCATCAGGCCTGTTTGTATTAAAGCCTGAATCTGCTGCAGAGACTTTTCTTGAAGCACATCATCCAATAAAATGTCAGAGTAATATTCACAAGAATGGACTATGCTACCTTTAAAACCCAAAGAAATGAATCAAGTGTTGTGATTTTTCCTTAGTGGTAGATAGTGCAAGGTACAATAAATTGTCTTTTACTTTGAGAGGATGTCACAGTATACTTCAAAACACTGGATTCCTAAAAATATTACTAATGTTTCATAGGCTTTATTTCTTATTTTCTGGACTGCATGCATCTTACTAAGGCACTCAGAGCACTTGCCATTTCTTGTCCATTACATACAATTAACATGATGTTATCAATACATTGAACCAAAATGATATTCTGCAGAAGTCCAGATGGTTCACAGTATATTGTGACAGAGTTTAAAAGATTAATAATCTCTGGAGGAAGGCCATGGATGCACACTATTAAAGTCATGGAAGTATTCCATGTAAATAAGAACCGCTTCAGAATCTCCTTGATGAGTGTGGAAAAGCATGCATTTGCTAGCTCAGTAGTCATAAACTATGCCAGAAATTATATTAATTTGATGTAGCAAGGATACCACATCTGGCACGGCAGCTGTGACTGGGACTATTACTTGGTTAAGTTCATGGTAGTCTAATGTTATGTATCATAATTCATTCAGTTTTTCCAAGAGCCAGTCTGATGAATTAAATGGAGACATGCCATTGCCTCCTGTATGCAACAGAGTTTTTGATGGGTTCAGCTGAAGTCTAGTCTCAACTGAATGCCATGGAGAGTCCTAGGGAGTAAATGATGCTACAGTTTTCCCATCTGGAAGAAAGTGGGGCAAGCTTTATGTCAACGTAAGACACTTGATATCTGAGGGTCCAAGGCTCAGTCTTTATCGGGGCCCAGTATTGTGCCAGGAACTACTTTTGAGTGGTGCAGAGTACTCTGCTGCATAGCCTTGCACTTTCTTCCAGATGGGAAAACTGTAGCATCATTTACTAAGTGGCCCTTTGGGAAGGGGGACAAAATTTCTCTGAAATCCTTGAAAAATCAGATTCCTGTAGGCTAAGGACAAGTTTTGAAAAAAGCAAAGCTGTGAGTTGTTAGTAACCACCAGTCTAAGCAGCTCGGGGATAATGCACTGGCCCGGGAAAGGATTTCCGGGTGGGGCATCAAACAGCACCTACAACAAGCAATAACCTTTATTGATATCATATGGAACTAGGGTTCCCTGAAACATATTTTACAAAACATGCCATATTGCAGGCACTAGAGTGAAAATAGGGATGTAGACAAATAACTGTAACACAATTAGCCGCACCCAGCGTTTATTTAAGGTGACAGGTGCTGTGCTAGGTATAGGGTGACCAACCATCTTGGTTTGCCCAGGACTGAGGGGATTTATTGGATGTAGAAGTTTTGAAACTCTCAATTTCAAACTATGACAGTCCAGGCAAATCTGGATGAATTAGTTGCTCTAACAGGGTGCTGTGAATATTAAGGGAAGTAACAGCGTTGTCTGTGGCAAGAATCATAAAATCTGCTACATTCAACAAATGAAGTGTCAGGGATTTCTAGAAGGGATGGCTGCTAACTTTCTTTTGGAGAAGAAATGAGGAGGAATCATCGTGCTGACATGTGCTTTCCTAAAAGCAGCAAGCTGTACCTTTTCTACTGAGCACAGAGAGCTTCTTCTCCTGCGATCTCTTCCTCCTGCTTGGTACCGGCCCCAGCTCCTGCTCCAGCAAATATGACCATCCTCCAAAAGAAATGAAGGCTACAAAAATGCTCACGTCTTATTAAACCTTCTCTTTGATTTCTTTTGGGATGGAAGGACTCTTCTAAATTGCATCATGTACATTGTAGATAGTGCTCACCTTCCTTTCCTCATTCATTCAAATAATGAACACCTACTGTTGAGCAAGAGGCATCTGTTGCCCATTATCAGAAGCAGAATTTCAAGAATTTCTGTTCACTGTATCTTGGTGTCTGAATTGCCAAGGAAAACAATGCAGATAAGCACTGCAAGGAACAACATTTTACTTGCACAGAGAAGAGACAGAGCATGATCTGCCTCAATACTGGGCATTGGTTCTCCACGGCCAGTGGGTCCCTCCTAGCCACTGCTGCAGGGCAGTTGGCCTACAGGCACCCAGGCACCTTTTTTTGTGCTGCAGCAGAAGGACCCTTTCCTCTCCCTACAGGGAACAGATGTAGCAGTGGGGTTGAGCAGGTATCATATGGTGCACACGTTTAAGCAGAACAAAGGAGTGCACATTGAGTTTTAACCAAGGAAAGATATTTCCACACAAGGTGATAAGTTCAGCACAGGCTGTAAGGACTCTGTAACTCTTGGTAAGAGAGTGTTACAGGTCTCAGGCCCATTCTTGCATGGTTTAGTGGGGGTTCAGAGGCTGCATGCACAAGACAGCCTTTCTCAATACCTGCTAAGTGCCAGACACTGTTCCAGCTAGTGGAGACACAACAGGGAACATAGCATACAATCATCTTGCAACTTACATTCTAGTTATAAAGATCGTGTGTGTGTGTGTGTGTGTGTGTGTGCTTATGATTATGACACATGGTGATAAGTGCTATGGTAAAAAGCAGGAAGACAGACTAGGAGGCCAGTGGATCAATCTAGGTAAGATGCGATGATGAGTCGGACAGGGCAATGGTAGTAAATATGGTAAGAAGTACTTGGGTTCTGGATATATTTTGAAAATGGAGCCAACATGATTAACTGATAGGTTGAATGAGGTATGAAAAAGAAGGGTTAAAGGTTAGAGGATCAGGAGTTCAGCAAATAGGTATTTGAGTGCCAAAGTTGAGTAGGAGATTGGACATATGAATCTGAGTTCAGGAGAAGCATGAGTAAGATATATAATTTTTGGAGTCTTCAGTTCATAGATGGTATTGAGAGCTATTGCCCTGGATGAAACCATTAAGGGAAGAGTACGCAGAGAAGAGAAAAGGAACAATGATGGAGCTCTAATGCACTCCAACATTAACAGGAATGGGGAATGAAGAAGCAGCAATACAAGAGACTAAGTGGTAGCAACTAGTGAAGTAAAAGCAAAACCAAGGATGTGTGTTGTTCTGGAAGCCATGTCAAGACACTGTTTCAAGAATGAAATCATGATCAGATACAAGTCAAGTAGGATAAAAACCCAGAATTAACTCCTGGGTTCAGCAATATGGAGGTTACTTGATAACCTTGATGAATCTGAGTTTTGACCACTAAAATGGAAATTCATTTCAGATTATTTTATCCTCTGGAATAACTCCCAGCTTTCCTTTGGAAACTGGCCCAAAGTTTCCAAAGGAGTGACAATGTTTAGTGTTGTGATTCTCAGCCAGACTGTGGTAATCTCAAGTGCAGGGGCCTTATTTATTTTACTATCTCTGGACTTCTAATACATTGCCTGGTATACAGTAGATGTTCAGAAAATATTTGTTTTATAAATGAAGTGAATGTGCTATTCAGTATATAAGTTTCTTCCTCTTCTTTATCCTTATTCTTCTGTATATGCTTTTTAAGTTCCTTCCTTAAACAATGAAAGATTTGAAGTTTCAGTGGATATCAAATTTTAACAAAATAAACTAATGAAAGATTAAAAACAACAACAATACCAACAATTATTCCTTGAGGGTTTATTGTGTGCCTGGCAAGCATTTTACAAATATAATCCCCACCGTGAGAAAAATTGTATTATTCCAATTTTACCATTTTATAGGTTAAAAAATTGAGACCCATGGGGGTAGAGTAATATGGTAGCGTCCTTAGAGTGGTGATTTCTGTGTTCATCAAAACCCATTTCCTTTTTGTTGTGGGGACACAGCTTGAGACATTTCCCTGTCTTCTTTGCAGTTAGGAATGGCCATGTGGCTGAATTCTGAGTCCACAAGGCAACAAGGATATGTGGCACTTTCAGGCTTGGCCCACAGAAGTCTTACACGCATAATCCTTTTTCTCCACGTGGAGTTTTGGAGTTTAATAGAGCAATTTCTGAGTCCTGGTGGAGCCACAAGATGCAAGGAAACTAGATCCCTGAATGACCACATGGGAAGCCGTCTGCTAAGTAGGAATAGCTACATTAGGCTTTGCAGTAGTGAAAAGCATGTTTTGTTAAGCCACTGGGATTTGGGAATTTGTTTCATAGCAGCTAACATTACTTGCCTTATATGGAAATATAGCTGGTAAGTCTGAAGGCTTATTTTATGGAGGGGAAAAACTGTGGGTCATTGAACTAAGGGACGCCAGGCATAAAGTGTAGATACCATATCAAAAACAAGGGACTTAAGTGACTGTGTGCATAATGCATGCTATACACTAAAACCTCCAGCCCTCTTCCCCTACTCTGACCACAGAATGCTGTCAGGATCTCTGTGTTCCAAGCCTGAAGTGGGAAGAGGCTTCTCTAGGAACTCTAATCTCCAGCCAACAAGACAGATTCAAAGATTCTGATAATGGGAGTTTTCTAACACATGGTCTGATCAAATCAATGCTAACAGCCTGCATTGCTTGGTTGAGAGCTTCCAGTGAGTTTCCTCATTCCTCACTTTTATTCATACAAGTAACAAGGATTATCAGACATTAGGAAAGTTCTGATATGAAATATAGAGACCAAAACAAACAAACAGAAGGAATGCAAATGAGAGGAAGCAGAGGCACAAGGGAGAAGAATTGTGGAAACATCTTTGATTAATGCTCTTAAGACAAGATAGTACATGAATGAAATGAGAAAAGGATGCTATAAAATAAACAGAGAAAAAAACAAGTTTTGGTAATTAAAAACATGAGGACAGAAAGAAAAATCGCAGTAAGTTTGGAAGATACATTTGAAGAAATGTTACCAAAAGTTGAGCAAAAACACAAATAAAATAGGAAAGAATTATAACAATATTAGAAGACTGGTCCAAAAGGAAATCCAGAAAAAAAAAAAAAAAATCAGAGAAGGCCAAGGGGAAGGGTGGGAAACAATCTATGAAATAATTTAAGAAGATTTCCCAGGACTGAAGGACAGGGTTGACTGATCAAAACATTGGATGGAAAAAAGGATCCACACTAAAGACTATCATAAAATTTCTGAATATTTGTGATAAGAAAAGAGTCTATGAGTTTGTGGAAAGAGAAAAAAGAAACAGGTTACATACAAAGGTTCAAGTATCAGAATGGCTTCAGATTTTTCAACAGCAGCATCTCCAAAAATTAGTCAGTAATATCCAACTAACAATTATATATCTAGCCAAATTATTAATCACAATTGAGGGTAGAATAATAGCATTTTCAGATATTTGAGTTCTTAAAATTGTCTCAAGAATCCTTTGGTGGATGTACTTCGAGAAAATGAAAGAATCAGCCAAGAATGAGGAAGACACAGGCTGCAGCACGTGGCAAAGCTGACAGAGGAGAGGGTGATGGGTGTTTTGGGAGGATAGTGAAGCTGTGTCCACACATGGAAGGCAACCCCAGATCTGAGTAGAGACAGAGGCACCACCATGGGCTGTCCACACTAAGTTTCTAGCTAACCTGAGAGTTCAGGAAAGCCTGGTCTGGATTCTGAATGATACCTGGCTTGTCTTGACCAGAGGCTGAGAAAGTTCCTGCTCTCTCCTCCATGTGCCGCTGCCTAGGTAAGCTGAGGACACTCACTTCACCCACAGGAACGTCCTGCTTTGACCTAATCTTGACAGCAGGACTCAGGCCACATAGATTCAGAAACAGCCCACTCTCCTGGACAGGATTCTTTCCATACGTCTAGTTCGTGGCCCACACTACAGCCTTGCCAGACAAGCTGCAGGATTTCTGAAGTGAACTCCACATCTCTGAGGCCTCACTTGTGACCTTGCCCTGTGGCTTCCCCAGAAGGGACTCCTGGATACCCTCACGGAATCTAACGTTAGGTCACAGCCTAGAGGCTCAGCCTGTCTTCCCTAGTGGGAAGACAACTAAACATTATTTGTTTCTTCATGCCTAGGAGGGAGACCCCATAAAGCAAAGCTGGGCAAGGATGAACACAGCAGGTGGGATGAGAGTTACTTCTGGGAGGGGATGAAGGACTGATGGGAGGGGCATGTGATTGGGAAGGGACACATGTGGTATCTAAGGGACTGGTAATGTTCTTGTTATGAACTTGGTTAATGGTACATGAGTACTTACTCTATGATTATAATTTAAACTGTTCTCTATATACGATCCATTTCAAAACTTTTAAAAAGTGAGTGGTTGAGTTAGGTCATTGTTCATGTTCTGTTGAACAATCATGAGCTCGAATTTTATGAGGTTGTGAGTGGAAATGGATGCACAGAATGAATCAGATGGTGCAGTTCATTGTGGTCTATGAGACAGTCCTAGCAGGGAGAGCACAGGTTTGGCATGAGTGTTCACAGGCTCCGGAGACAAGGTGTATGGGAGTGCTGATGGAGAGTGGAGGGCAGGGAAAAGCCCATGAGGTTTGTTGATTATTGTATTCATCTGTTCTCATGCTGCTAATAAAGACATACCTGAGACTGGGTAATTTATAAAGGAAAGCGATTTAATTGGCTCACAGTTCAGCATGGCTGGGGAGGCCTCAGGAAACTTGCAATCATGGCAGAAGGGGAAGCAAACATGTCCTTCTTTATGTGGCAGCAGGAAGAAGAATGAGTGCCCAGTGAAGGGAGAAGCCCCTTATAAAACCATCAGATCTCATGAGATCTAACCCACTATCACTAGAATAGGATAGGGGAAACCACCCCCATGATTCAATTTTCTCCACCTGGTCCCTCCCACAAACCTTAGGAATTATGGGAACTACAATTCAAGATGAAATGTGGGTGGGCACACAGCCAGACCATATTAATCATAGCCTGCCTCCATCATTGCCTTTCCTTCCACTCACCTAGTCTCCTCTCAACAGCCTGTCCAGAGAGATTCTTTAATAACTTCAGTCAAATTGTTACTCCTCTGCTCAAAACCCTCCAAAGAGTTCCCATGTGTTGCAGAGTAGAATAGTGAAGGAAGCCTTGCAGTATCTGGTCCCATACCACCTCTGTGACCTTATCTCCCTCTATTTTTCTCCTCATTCTCTCTGCCTCAACTACTGTCATCTGCTGCTCTTAAAGAGGCCTGGCTTACCTCTGCCCAGGGTCTTTGCACTTGCCAAGTTCCTCTGTGTGATTAGCACTCCTTCAGGGCTTGCATCCTCATTTCTTTGGGTTTCCTGCTGAAATGTCACTTCGTGAAGCTTTTCCTGACTGTTCCTTGTGACTCGACGCTCCTCTCTATTTCTAGCATTCTTTTCACATTTCCTATATTTTATTTTTTATCATAAACAATATAAACCATAAAAAATAAAATATAGGAAATGTGAAAGGAATGTTAGAGATGGTGAGGAGAGTTCCCTGTCCCCTCCTCTGTTCCTCTCCTCACTAGAATCTAAGTTCCAAAAGGGCAGGATTTTTTCTGCTTTGTTCATAATAATAGTCCTGATTTGGAGATGGAGTGACAAGGCAACACCTAAGCTTTCTTCATGGCCTGCCCAGTCCCAGGACTGCATCTTCTGGTCTGTAGTGTCTCCTTGTATAAAGAGTCATTCGTGGCATGACTTAGCAGTGAATGTTGATAGAGTTGACACTCTTCCTGCTCTTTGCCCTGAAGAGCAGGAAGAGTGTCATGTAAATGCCAAAGCTTGTTATTCCCATTGGAAACACACAAGGGCCTCTGAGATGCCTGGGAAAGGCTCAGTCTTCCAGGCTCCAATGTCACCTTCTGGATCTCCTGAGCTGCCCCACTGGCATGCTTTGAGCCCTCTTAGATATAATTCAGCCAATTTCCTGACATGCATCCTCTTATTGCCTTATAATGCTTTCATCGAGTTACGACTTACAACAGATCAGCGCAAGCCTAAGTAAAAACAGAGATTTGCTCCTTTGGTGGAGTGTGTCCAAGTTGACAGCAGAGCAAACACCAAAGACTACTTGGGGCTTAATGGGAACCATTCCTTCTATTTGATTTGGAAGACTTTGTTGACCCCAACTAAGAAAAATTCAAAGACTCTCACAAGCACAGAGATTGAGTTTTCTCTAATGCCCCATTAGGGATAGAGGAGCTGGGCTGATATTTTAGAAGGGAAAAATGCAAGATAATAGTGAGAAGCTCTAAGTGGGCAAAGGGAAAATTCGTGACTTGAAAATCTCTTTTAATGGACCACTGGATTTACTACGTACACAGCAGAGATTTTAGTTATGAAGACAGAGAGGGTATCCATAAAACTTCCTCTTAAAATTATTTAGCCTGAGCAGTAAGTAATCAATCCAGAAAGAAAAGGTCTAGATAGACAGATCCCTGTGTTTCTTTGCAATAAAGCAAAATTGATCATCTTTGGTAAAGGAAATGATTTAAGGCTCTTTTCACAATCCTTATGTGTGCATACTGTTTTCTAATTTTTACAAAGCACCACTTTGGTTCGCCTTCCCAATAGTTCTAGGAAAGAAACAAGTCAAGAAATATGGTCCTCATTTAATATTGAAGAAACTAGTATTCAAAGAAATTGCTGCTGCCCAACAGAACTTTCTGCAATGACAAGAATATTCTATATTTACCTTGTCCAATACAGTAGTCCCTAGCCACATGGCTACAGCACTTGAGATGTGATTAGTGTGATTGAGGAGTTAGAATTTTAATTTTAAAAACATTTTAACTCACTTAAGTTTAAATAGACATTTGTGGCTATTTATGTGAATAGCACAGGAATGAGTGGCTGAACCAAGATTCTAATCAACAATGGCCGCTTCCATGCCGTCGTTTCCAGGCAGGTTCTGACTAACTGTGAAACAGGAAGTGAAATTTGCTAAGAATGCACTAGCTTCAGGAATACATAAAGTAAAATCAGTCCCAGAGACCCTTAAGTCCAGCATACCTGGGCTCAGTCCTGTGGGTACTTTACGTGTAAGCAAATTCCTGCTGCTTGGTTTTTACGGTAATGCACAGGATGAAATCTGGTTGCCATTATGCTTGCTATATGATCTTTTTGTGGCTTCCATCTTCTTAAAACAAGAAAAAAGGCCTCAGACTCCCAACATATGTTAGGATGATAAGCACCTATTTAATCTCTGTCACTGCGAAGAGAACAGAATATTTCCTTTGAAGTGAGGAAAGTTGCTTTGTGAATTTAGGCAATTCCTTTGGGATGGTGGAGGAGAGTTAAACCAGGCCTCATGTTTCCCAGCAAAAATCCCAGATCTGAGAATATGTTGGTATCTTGTACTATAGGGGAGGAAGGGAAAAGGAGAGGCAGGCTTAGTGGGAGTGGGTTGTTCTAAGGGTTTTCAAACTTACCTCCTTTTTTTTTTTTTTTTCTACATCAGCCTTGTGAGTTTGGAATTATTATTATAAGGCACAGTTTCTCAACCTCAGCATTATTGAAATTTTGGGCCAAATAGTTCTGTGCAATGGGTGGCTGTCCTGTGCAATGTAGGATGTACGGCAGCATCTCTGGCCTCTACTCACTAGATCAGAGCCACATCCCCCCATCGTGACAACCAAAACATGTCTCTAGACATTGTCAAATATCTCCCACATGCATCCAGGTTCAGAACCACTGTTGTGGAGTCATCTTACATAAATCTATCCCATCTCACACAGCTATGTTTTGCTTAGAGCATTTTTAAGCTCAGTTTTTTTTCCACCCTCCAAAGACCATTGTTTTTGTTACACTCTTTTTAACTTTTGGTGGAATTTGGGGAAAGGCATTAAGGAAAATTATTAATAAAAGAAAAGAGAGTAGGAGTCCTTAGTGTCCCTCCCTTTCTTCCCCAATCCAACAATCATGTATCCTCAGTATTTCAAACAGAGGCCAGTATAGAGAATGCATACAGTATAAAGAATGCATACAATATATATCTTCCAGACTGCGCATGAATGAATGACGTTAAAGATACCACGTATTCTATTTTAGGACATTGGATGGGACAGACAGGGCCATGCATTAGTTTCCAAAGGGTCAGAAGTGTTAGATATGAGTTTTAAATTTCTTTTCAAAGAATCAATATGTCAGTATGTTCAATTCTTTGCCTTCTACTTTTAAACTTAACTTCCTCATAAAGCAACCTTTTTCGATTACCTGCTCCACCCTGACTCATTCTGATTACCTGCTCCACCCTGACTCATTCCGATTACCTGATACCTGCTCTACCCTGACTCATTCTCCACTCTGCATAACCATTTTTCCCGCCAAACCATTCACCCCATCACTCTCTTTAAATTAGCCAATTGGAATTAGTTTAGCCTGTGCAGTCTAACCCTAGCCAATAGGGGAACGACACAGCAGCAGGGGCCACGTGCATCAGGGATAAGGACCCCTTCCCCTCCCTTGTCCAAGTGTGCACTCACCATTGCTCCATCTGTAAGGGCACACCCTTCTATAGAAGTAACTTTACTTGCTGGGAATTAAAAAGAAAATTTTATATTCGAGTGCTATTTCTTTTGTGGCACCGAAATTTTATTTATAACAGAAGGTAGAAATTAGAAGACTTAATAGTTTCAACTGAGGAAGTTCCATGGGGTGAATCCAAGTTAGAGCCTTTGAGAGAGATTCTAGAATCAAGATTCCAGACGTCAGCTACAAAGTCAAGACTTAAGGGGGAGGCATCCTTCTGGTTAAGAGTGTGAACTTCTAATCCAAACCTGGTTTGGATTCTGGCTTTTTGATTGGTAAGTATGTGATCATCACTCTTTTTCTAATCATGAAGAAGAGATAAGTACAAAGGTAGAGAATCAGAAGAAAGTAAGAATGGAGTTGGAGCAAGTAAGGAGCAGAAGAGGAGATCAAGAATAATTGCCTGTTGGAGATTAACAGGTGAAAGAGGGTTGAAACCACCTTTGCAAAAGTTCTGTCAGCAAACGAAACTAGCCTAATCCCCGTCTTGCGTTTCCCTTAATTGTTCCTGGGCTGTTGGGCCAAGCGAACTGTGGGAGACATTTAGGCTACAGTTTAAATGACAATAGGCCTTGCCCTAACTCATTTGCTTTTGTAAAGCTAATAGGAGGCCATCAGGTTGAGGGGAGGAGAAGACCGTGAGTCCCGCTAAGGTGCAGATATTATTACAGAGGTTATAAAATATGCACTTCCGCAATTACTCCTGCGAATGACACCTCTATTGTAGATTGGCCTTTGAGATATCTTTCCAGGTTTTTTGCATGTCTGACACTCATGGCTCCCCCTGGAGTGACAATCAGGCTCCTGTGGCCCCGCCCAGAAGTGAATCAGGCTGCAGGAGGACCACTTCAACCCCCTATGGTTTCATCTCTGCCCCAACCAAACAGCAGCAAGCCCTTGTTACTTGGCCACCCCCACCCTTTCCCCAAACTGCCCTTGAAAAACCTCTAACCTGTGAGCTTTGAATGAGATGATTTGTGTAGGAACTCCAACTCCCATGTGGCGTGGCCAGCCTCGTGTCTATTAAGCTATTTCTGTACTATGATGCCGTGAAGTTTATGCAGTGGGTAGGAAGAACGCGTCGGGCAGTCACAAGGTGAGGGTGCTGTGTTGCTAAGAGATGCAGAAGTGCATCAAGTAATCCTTGAGCTGGTGTTGTCTTAGGACGGGTCTCCAAAAGCAGGCCTTGAGATGCAAATCTGTGCAGAGTAATTTATTAAGGGTGTGTTCCCAGGAGAAACAGTAAAGGAGAAAGGAAAGGAGGTCAGGGAAGGGGAAGTTGAACAAGTCTGCAATTTCAAGCAAAGTTCCAGGCTCAACCTGATCCTACAGGGAACTCTGGAGTGTGAATTATATCTCAAGAGTTTGTTCACCTCGAGGCAAGGGAGCTGGGCTTCCCTGCCCCTACACCGGTCAGCCATTGGCAATCGGCTGCTCTGGGAAGATTTGAACTACTGGAACTTCTAGCTGTCTGCATATATGAGTAAATTGGCTCAGTTGTCCAAGAGTATTTCCCTAAAGAAGGTTGTGGATAAAAGCAGTTAGAAGTAAAGCACACAGATGCTGGGTGATAGATGTACACAGCCAATGTCATACAGATCTGAACAGGTCTGGGTGTAGCACTGCCAGTGTTTGCTCCAGGTATTCAGGGCCAAATTGAGTTGATCCTTAATAAATCTAATTAATAGCCTTATAGGCAGTTGTGGAGCTGTTGAGAACAAAAGAATTGCATGTAGGAGGGCTGATATGGAAGGCAGGATTGAGATGTAAATCACAGCTTTGGAGGTGGTGAGACTTGGCTCTTGAATTCCTTAAGCTATTCCTCCTTTGCTGCAACTTCAGGCTCTCATAGCTATGCACTTGTGGACTTCTGTCTCTTTCTTATTAATCCAGGACAACTGCCTGCCTAGGCCCCAGGCATGGGCACACAATGCTGGCTGAAAGGCCCTGGGCCCACAAAGGTAGATGGTCAATTTGATGTTAGAAAACAATTTCCATTGGCCCAGTGAGAATAATGAGAATAACAATAACAAATAAAACTTATTGGAACACTTTCTACATACCAGGTAGCATGCTACGGACTCAATTTGTATGAACTCCTTCCTTCATCATGAGTCTGCAAGGCAGTTCTTATTACCATCATCATGTTATAGATTAGAAATCAAAGCTGGGAGAGGCAGCTTACCTTTCCCCAAGTTATATTGCTTGTGAATGACGGAGTCATACTCACATTTAGATCTGATTCCAAAGTTCTTTGTCTTAACCCTTAAGAATTCAACACCTTCCAGTTGTCACCAAGCATTTGTGGAGACCTTCTTAATATTCTCGTGGCGCTTGCAGGCGCTGTGATCCAGTAGGGGGAAGGGGCCAAACAAACTCCAATTACTTGAGAGCCAACGTATTTGTACAGTAAATGAGGGCTCAGGCTTGTATCATCAGACCCATATAATGGTGTTAGATGCCTAGAAGCTCTTTTAGTTTTTGCCTGGTACACTTTGGCTTTGTGTTCCCACCCAAATATCATCTTGTAGCTCCCATAATTCCCACATGTTGTGGGAGGGACCTGGTGGAAGATGACTGAATCGTGGGGTGGATCATTCCCGTGCTGTTCTCGTGATAATGAATGAATCTCACGAGATCTGATTGTTTTTAAAATGGAATTTTCCCTCCACAAGCCCTCTCTTTGCCTGCTGGCATCCATGGAAGATGTGACTTGCTCCTCCTTTCCTTCCCCTGTGATTGTGAGGCCTCCCCAGTCATGTGGAACTGTAAGTCCAATAAACCTCTTTCTTTTATAAATTGCCCAGTCTTGGGTATGTCTTTATCAGCAGTGTGAAAACGAACTAATACAGTGTCTTATCAGCAACCTGCAGCAGCAAAATCTAAACAAGTCAAATGCCTCGGCAGTAATGTGATGGGGGATGGGCAATGGGGGCAAGAGAGGGCAGGGAGCAGATGAGGACTAGGCTCAGCAACTTGGGCTGGAAGGGAATTTGAGGACTAGCTCCTTTTTCTCTTCTTGTACTGGCTTCTGTGGGTAGGGTTTGGGGGTGGGTAGAGAACAAAGAACATCTGGCCTGGGGTAAAAGGGATGCTGGGGTTGTTGAATGGGTGGTGCAGCCTCCCAGGGTCCCTGGCTTGCCTCCTTGCCTTGCAGCCAGGGCATGAACAGTCCCCTACCCTAGGCCTTGGTTGATGTGGCTGTAGACTAAACTGAGAGAGTGACTGAGCTGGTCTAGAAGTCACTGAGATGTCATGGGAAGAGCACTGGGTTTAAAATCTGGTGCGTTGGGGTGGCATGCTGACTTGTCACTTGCCAACTGAGTGTCCTTGGGCAAGTCACTTAACCTTTCTTGTTCTAAGTGTTCCCATCTGTAATCATAATAAGGTGACTAACATTTATTCAGTACTTACTAAGGCTCAAGCAATTGCTCCAAGAGCTTCTTATGCTATATTTAACTCAATCCTCATAACCACCCTATAAAGTAGGTACTATTGACTGGGTGCAGTGGCTCATGCCTGTAATCCCAGCACTTTGGGAGGCCAAGGCGGGCAGATCACTTGAGGTCAGGAGTTGGAGACCAGCCTGGCCACCATAGTGAAACCCATCCCTATTAAAAATACAAAATTAGCCAGGTGTGGTGGCATGCACCTGTAGTCTCAGCTACTTCGGAGACTCAGGTGGGAGAATCATTTGAACCCAGGAGGTGGAAGTTGCAGTGAGCCAAGATGGCACCACTGCACTCCAGCCTGGGTGACAGAGTGAGACTCCATCCCAAAAAAATAAATACATAAAAAAGTAGGTACTATTGATATCTCTATTTTTTAGGTGAAGATATTGATGCCCAGGGAGGTTAGATAGATGGGGACCACTTGTTCTGGGTTGCCTGAGATTGTCCCCACTTACACCTGTAATCTCTGCCTCTCATCTGGCTTAACATTTTTCTATCACCTTTCATGATCAAAAATGCCCTGGTTTGGTTATTACATTATGTGTAGTACTTATAGTGTATGTTATACTTAGGTTAAATATTTTGTCAAAATCCCAGAATTGTTAGGTGGTAGAATAGATCTTTAAGCCTGGGAAGTCAGATTCCAGGAAGCATGTTCTTAATCATCAAACTGTATAATATCTGGACACACCTGCTTCAAAAGGATTGTCTTCTTTCCTGCCTTTCTTGCTTCCTTGCTTCCATCCTGCCTGCCTGCCTTCCTATTCATTCCCTCCCTTACTACCTCCCTTTTTCCTTCCCTCTCTCCCTCCACTCCTTTCCTTGTTTCCTTCCTGCTTCCCTCACTCTCTCTCCCTCCTTGTCTTTTTGCCCTCCTTTTTTTCCTCCTTCCCTTTCTTCCACATTTCTTGGGTGCTGACTACAGTGCCAGGCATTAGAGATATAGGATGATCTGTGCCCTCAGCGAGGTCGTAGACTGGTGGGAAGGCAGACACACAAATCAATATTTGCAATATAATATGAAAGGTGCAATAGAACAAACACAACGGACAGAAGCTACAGGAGCATAAGACAGGGAACCCTAATTGTGGGTGAAGCGGTTTCAGGAAAATTGAAGAATAGAGGGACTTTTAAGCTCCATCTTAAGGATGTGTGTTGTCTAGAAGCTTGCCAAGAATGTTATGGGAGGGGTGAGGGCAGAGACTAGGGTCAAAAATAAAAATAAAATATGAACATTTTGGGTTACTTTTAGAAATTAAATTCATAATAATAGTAGCCAGATTCATAAGAAATCACTCATACTTTCTAGGTAAGAATAGCTTACATAATTAGTAGCGCTATAGCCAAGCCAGGGACATTCCAAGTGGATGGAACTGTTTGTTCCTTTATAGAGGTAGTGTATCAAGAAAGGATGCCTTCAGCTACAAGCAACAGAACACACAATTAAAAGTGGTTTCAAAATAAGGCATTGTTTTTCTTTTGTAGTACAAAGTGTGAGGGCAGGCAAATGGTTGTATTATTCAATTTTCCACCAAGGATCAAGGTTCTCTCCATCTTTCTGCTCCGTCAACCTTAAATAGGATGGCTCTTTGTTCTTGTGTTTGTTCTCTAATGATCCCAATGTGGCCTTTGGAGAAGACAACGCTGCTCTTCAGCTTGGTTCAGCTACTTATCTCTGGAACTTTGGACGAGTCACTTAACCTCTCTGTTTCCTCATTAGTAAAATAAATGAGAAACAGCCTGACAGGGCTGCTGGGGAGAAGACTGAGTTCCTGTATGCAGAGACAAACTAGGCAAGCCAAAAAAAAAAAAAAAAAAAAAAGAAAAAAAAAAGATTTGTTTTCCTCTTTCATCTATATTTTTGTTGTTGTTTTGCATATGTGCTTTGCTTTAAGGGGAGGGCAGGGACTAGGATCAAAAAAAGAAAAAAAAACCGCATATTTGGGGTTACTTTTAGGAATTACATTTATAATCATAGTAGCCAGATTCATAAGAAACCACCCATACTTTCTAGGTAAGTATAGCTTATATAATTAGTAGCACCATAGGCCAAGCCGTCCACAAGTGCTGACCCATCGCACAGCCTGCCATGTGGTCGAAGCTCAGAAACTAGGGCAGGCAGAAAACACCACAGACGGGCGAGGGGAGTCTGGGCTCCTCTGGGCTTTTACCTTGTATCATTGACAAAGGCAGCTTCAGCACTCTGGAGATTGAGACCCAAGATTTTTTTCCAAAGCCAGAATTTGAGATAAGCCACAGTTAATATTTGAGAGATTAACTGTTCCATTAGGGAAGGGTGGCCATTCATTAAGCCTCAAAGGCAGTCGGAATGAATTATGTTCCAGCAAGAAGGGTGGATGCGTCCTGCTCTTAAAGGAGATGGAGGGAGATGGGAATCGGATTCCAATGAGCTCTCTGTGGCTTTTTTGGATGGGTCTTATGTGCCCCGATTTAGAAGAGATTTATTTTTTAAAAACAGCTTTTTGGCCAGGCATGGTGGCTCATGCCTGAAATCCCAGCACTTTGGGAGGCTGTGGCAGGTAGATCACTTGAGGTCAGGAGTTTGAGACCAGCCTGGCCAACATGGTGAAACCCCCGTCTCTACTAAAAATATGAAAATTAGCCAGGTGTAGTGGCACACACCTGAAATCCCACCTACTTGAGAGGCTGAGGCAGGAGAATCGCTTGAACCTGGGAGGCGGAGGTCGCAGTGAGCTGAGATCACCCCACTGCACTCCAGCTTGGGCTACAGAGCGAGACTTCATTTTTGTTTTGTTTTGTTTTGTTTTGTTTTGTTTCAGTGTTTTATTTGCAAAATCTAGAAAAGCAGAATGATTCATTATTGGTTCAGCTGGGATGATGATTTCTGAGCCAGTGAATGAATTGCCTTGGTATTTTGAAAAATCAGATACAAAAGAACCACTATTTTGTGTGTGTTTCATTTTGAATAGTTTTACCTGGTTGGTTGCTGGGCATTTTACATCCTTTCCACATAGGTGATTTGAACATAATATCTTTTTAATGGGAAATAGAAAGAATTTATTTAAAACCAGTGAAAACCTGGGGCCCTAGTGCATAAGACACTGGAGCCAGACCAGTCTCTACAGCTGGTAATGCTTGCATCACTAAGACCATAATAAAAATGTAGTCTTCATTAAAAATATTTCAATCAGTCCTCAAGATTCTTTAAGAGGAGACTGAGATTTCGCAGGATGATCTAGCTTCTCCCAGGTCATATCCGATCTATCAGGGGTTGGCAAAGTGTTCTATAAAGAGCCAGAAAGAAAATATTTTCGTTGTGCAGGTCACGTGATCTCTGTAGCAACTACTCACCTCTACTGTAGTAGCATAAAAGCAGCCATACACAATAGCAAATGAATGTGTGGTTGTAAAGTTCCAATAAAACTTTAATCTCTAGCTGGGTGTCGTGGCTCGCGCCTGTAATCCCAGCACTTTGGGAGGCCGAGGCGGGTGGATTATGAGGTCAGAAGTTCGAGACCAGCCTGGCCAATGTGGTGAAACCCGGTCTCTATTAAAATTACAAAAATTAGCCAGGCATGGTGGTGCATGCCTGTAGTTCCTGCTACTCGGAAGGGTGAGGCAGGAGAATCGCATGAAACTGGGAGGCGGAGGTTGCAGTGAGCCTTGAGATTGTGCCACTGCACTCCAGCCTGGGCGACACAGTGAGGCTCCATTTAAAAAAAAAAAAAAAGAAAGAAAGAAAGAAAAACTTTAATCTCCAACAACAGGTGGTGGGCTGATTTGACCCGTGGCCGGAGTTTACCAACCCCTCCTATAGAGAGTAGAATAGAAAGAAGATGATAAACCAATGACATTTCTTTAAACACCTACATTTTTATTGGGTTAGAAACAATGACTTCAATAACAAGTTATCGTAACAATGACCTTTTTAAAATCACTTTTTTATAAAGAAGAAATACTTTTATTATTTTTATTTATTAATTATTTTAGAGGTGGGATTTCACTATGTTGCCTAGGCTTGTCTGTAACTCCTGGCCTCAAGTGATCCTCCTACCTCAGCCTCCCAAGTAGCTGGGGTTATAGGTGTGAGCCACCATGCTTGATTCTATTTTTATTATTGACAAATAGGATAACAAAAAATAGAAATAAGGAAATATGTATAACTTACTGTGGTAGACAATTTGGGTCAGCTAACCTCACACCTGATCACCCCTACTTCCTTTCTGGTCTCTATTATAGTGGTTGAAAAGCTAACACACTCACTTGCCCATTTCTTTACTGCTAATGATTGGATAACCATGTGACTCAAAAAATGTCCAATGGAATGAAAAAGGGAGTTTTCATGGGTGTATCAGGAGTATTGGGAGGCCTCCAGGATACTTTTTCCTGATAAAAGGAGAAAGCCATTTCAGGAAATTTCTCTCGGCCTCTCTCTTCTTCTCACTTGGAATATGGAGGTGAGGCCTGGAGCTATAGCAGCTGAGTTGTCACCTTGAGGTGGGAAGCCAACAGGCTAAGTCTGGCTGAGAGGAAAGAAGGATCTGGATCTATGATGACACCACTAAACTGAGGCATATTGCCCTAGACTGCCTGCCATCCTGGAATTCTTGTTACATGAAATAAAAACAAAACGCTGTTTGTTTAAGCTACTGATAGTTGGCTGTTTGTGAAATGCAGCCAAAAACATCACTAACAGATAGTTCATTGAATTATTAAAAGCTTGCAAAATAACTCATGTTGGAAAACCCTGGTCTAAAGTGTCCTTCACATGCAATATCCAGATCTAAACTTTGTATTCAGTGTGTGGGTAGGGATTCTTTGCTTTTGAATACTATAAAGTAGATGTCTGTTTAGTGTTGTTCTTTTAGCACAGTATAAAGCTTTCTTTGCAAATGCAAAGGTTCTAGTTTTAAATCTGCAAATTAGATGTAAAGGGGTGACCTGCCCCTCCACACCTGTGGGCGTTTCTCGTTAGGTGGAACGAGAGACTTGAGAAAAGAAATGAGACACAGAGACAAAGTACAGAGAAAGAAAAGTGGGCCCAGGGGACCCGCGCTCAGCATACAGAGGACCCACGCCAGCACCAGTCTCTAAGTTCCCTTAGTATTTATTGATAATTATCTTTACCATCTTAAAGAAAAGGGAGTGGCAGGACAATAGGGTCATTGCAGGGAGAAAGTCAGCAGTAAGACATATGAATAAAGATCTCTGTGACATGAATAAGTTTAAGGGAAAATGCTGTGCCTTGATATGCATATGCAAACATCTCCATAAACCTTTTTAATGCATAAAGAGGAGAACTGCGCTAGCAAGGCCCACCCTTCGCCCTAAGGCGGTTTTCTCCTTTCTCAGTAAACAGAACATACAATCAGGTTTTACACTGAGATGTTACATTGCCCAGGGACGGGCAGGACACAGATGCTTTTCTCTATCTCAAACTGCCAACAACCGCCAAGAGGCCTTCTTTCCTCTTGCACTAGTCCTCCTCAGCACAGACCCTTCACGGGTGTCAGGCTCGGGGACAATCAGGTCTTTCCCTTCCCACGAGGCCATATTTCAGACTATCACATGGGGAAAAACCTTGGACAATACCTAGCTTTCCTAGGCAGAGGTCCCTGCGACCTTTGGCAGTATGCGTATTCCTGGGTACTTGAGATTAAGAGAATGGTTATGACTTTTAACCAGCAAGCTGCCTTCAGGCACTTGTTTAACAAAGCACACCCTGCACAGCCCAAAATCCTTTAAACCTTGAGTCACCACAGCACATGTCTCTTGCAAGGACAAGGTTGGGGGTAGGGTCACAGATTAACAGCATCTCAAATACAGAACAAAATGGAGTCTCTTATGTCTGCTTCTTTCTATATAGACACAGTAACAGTCTGATCTCTCTTTCTTTTCCCCACAAGATGGGACGTTAAAATTTAGAATACACCTTGGGAGTAGATACTTATGAAAATTATATCACTTTTCCACACCGTTTACATCAATATAGTGTAAGCTGCTTCTCCTATTAAATGAATGGCATCCAAAGTGAAGTAAAAAATCAATATCATGATAAATTACTTGCTCATCAAAGAACCGTTTATCTGGAAAACTCAGATACCTAAAACACAATCAAGAAGTAGATGTCCAGCATAAAAAGACTGCAAAGTGTTAATAAATGCCAAAAGATCTATTCCCTAAATTGCTAATAATGCAATCAAAGGAAAGGATCCTGGGCTCATACTCAGAGCTTTTGTGTGTGTGTGTGTGTGTGTGTGTGTGTGTGTGTGTGTGTGTGTGATGGAGTTTCGCTTTTGTTGCCCAGGCTGGAGTGCAATGGCTCGATCTTGGCTCACTGCAACCTCTGCCTCCTGGGTTCAAGTGATTCTCCTGCTTCAGCCTCCCAAGTAGCTGGAATTACAGGTGCCCGTCCCCATGCCCAGCTAATTGTTGTATTTTTAGTAGAGATGGGGTTTCACCCACATTGGCCAGGCTGGTCTCCAAATGACCTCAGGTGATCTGCCTGTCTCGGCCTCCCAAAGTGCTGGGATTACAGGCGTGAGACCTGCACCTGGTCTCAGAGCCTTTTTGCTCTTATTTTCACACATAGTCTTTTAGTGTAGTGGCTACTCTACCTTGACTAACAAACTGTGGCAAAAATTGCGAAGGTGACATGCAAAAAACTAAGATTTAGGAAATATTGTTAGAAAGGATATTATTTCCCTTAAAAAGGGGGGAAGTTGAAGTTCAGACCCAGCAGAAATTGCACCAGAGCCAAGCTTTCACCTTGAGCATCATGGCTTGGGCAGCGAGAAGGTGGCCCACTGTTTCCAGACACAAGAACACTTCAGCCTTTCTGGACAGATGACTCAGGTCAAGTCATGCCATCGAGGCACTGAAGCAGACTTCAGAAATTGCTCTCCTCCCCGCCAGCAAAGTCAGCTTAGACACCAGATTGCTATTTCTTGCCTTCTATGTTCATGTCCAGAGCCATTCCACACTCCCTAAAACAACCCCTTTCAAAGGTGATGATAAGGCTCATTTGGAATCTGTAATTGTGGCTTTCCTGAACTGCATTTGAGGCACAGTATCTAAGAACAAAGACCAGTTGCTTGGATGCCGAATTGCAATCCAGAAGAGGGTCAGGGGTCAGAGAGGCCTTCTGAGGCTAACTTCTAGTTGCATGCATGCCTTTGCTTGATGGTTTGAGTTATCTTGAATATTTTTATGTGTAAAAAGAAACTACTAAAGGCAAATGGTCATCTAAAAATGTGAAATTCTGAAGCACATGTCCATGGCAAAGTTTGACCTAGTTTGAAAATAAAATAATTTTGGATTTTTATTTTATTTTGGAAAAGTTCATTTCGGAATTTTGGATTATTGATCCTCCATGCTAGACAAATAGAAATAGTCAGGTATTTCCTGATAGTTTAGGACAGGAGCTGGCAAACTGCAACCCATGAGTCAAATTTGGCTCACCATCTTTTTTTTTTTAAACATGAAATTTGATCAGAACACAATCACATCCATTTGTTTGTGTTTTCCATGGCTGCTTTTGGGCTACAATGGCAGAGTTGCACAGACAAGCAGGGACCTACATGGCCTGCAAAGCCTAAAATATTTACCCTCTGGCCCTTTGCAGAAAAAGTTTGCCTACTCTTGGTTTGGATGAACTAGAATTAAAACCTATTGTAAACTCTCATAAAAAGGGCTAAGTGGAGTACAGTTGTTAGAAGGTGCTCAGTGAACACTTGCCAAAAGAATGAATGAGAAAGAAAAGCCAAAAAGTTAAGTTTTTACTTCCAGATGCACTGTGATACTAGTACCTTTTGGGCAAGGGCCACATGTATAAGAGAAAGTGATCTACCATTGATGAGAACTTACCTTAGACCATCTGATTCCTGATTTCATTTAGGCCCCCACAGCAACCTAACACGTAGATATTATCATTGCATGGGCTTGGCGATGACGAATTTCCTTCTGTTCAGAGACTTTTGCATTTCATCTCAGGACTTTAGCTCTGTTCCTGATGGCTGAGGTACTGACCATCTGATTGCTTGATAAATAATACAGTGTTTAAAACATCTTATAAAAGTATTTTCGATTTACACAAAAGTTGCAAAAATAGTTCCGAATTTCTATATACTCTTCATCTAACTTCTCCTAATGTTAATATCTTATATGTGTACTTTAATGATCAAAACCAAGAAATTAACACTGCAACAAAACTATTAACTAAAATACAGATCAAATTGAAATTTGGCCAGCTTTTCCAGAATGCTCTGTTCCTCTTTTAGGATCAGCTTCAGAAACCACATTGCATTTAGTTGTCATCTCTCCTTAATCTCCTCTGGTCTGTGACAGGTCCTCAATTTTTTCTTGTCCATCATGACCTTCCACTTGTGAATACTACAATTTTTTCTTGTCCATCATGACCTTCCACTTGTGAATACTACAGGTCAGTTAGTTTTTAGACTGTCTCAATTTGGGTTGTCTGATGCTTTCTCACAATTAGTTTGAAGTTACTCATTTTGGTGAGAATATCACAGAGGAAATGTGCTTTTCTCCCTGCATCACATCAGGGGGTCCATGACGTTGCTCTGTCTCATTACTGGCAATGCTTACCTTGATCACCTGGTTAAGGTAGTGTCTTCCAGGCTGCCTCACAGAGCAACACTGAAAGATATGCAAACACCTAGACACAATTAGATGCTTTACCTACTAAAACGGCTGTAAACAACTACTACTTACATCAAATTCAAATTTATCTTAGTTTATTCCTAATTCTAAGTCTCCAGGTTAGGTTTTCCCACAAAAATCTTTGCCAGCTGTTGCCATTTCTTCTTTGAACTTAAACCTAGAAAAGAAGATCTGACTATATTCTCTTCTAATCAGCCCTCCTTTTCTGTTACCTCATGATCCAAGAAAAAGAAGAGTAAAAATACTTCCTTTGCAATCCACTGGTGTCTGTAAATATCCTTTCTTTCTGTTCAGTGGAGGAAATGTCTCTCCTCCTAGTAAGGTCAATCCCTCACCTGAATCCTAGCCCCGCCCACCTCATCAGGTTTAAGTAATGACGGTGGATCTTCAGGATGGAAAACGCTGCAGCTGGTAAATATTCATTCGTAGAAGACTATTGACATGGGAAAGTGTTCATAATATATTCCATATAGTTGCTACCATTTCCAAGGCTTTCCATTCCTTTGCGTACATAGATATTTCCATCTGTTATCATTTTCCTACCATCTGAAAAGGACTTCCTTTAACATTTCTTATAGTGTAGCTTGTCGGTGATAAATTCTTTCATCTTTTGTGTATCTTCAAAAGTGTTGATTTTGCCTTTTTAAAAGAAAGCCTTATTGAGTTATTATTTACATATCATACACTTCAGTCATTTAGAGTGTAAAATTCAATGGTTTTAATATATTCACAGAGTTGTGCAGCTACGACCACAATCTAACTTTAGAACATATTTTTATCATCCCAATGAGTCTGTACCCATTAGCAGTCACTCTCAATTCCTCTCTCCCCTGTGACTCTTCAAGCCCTAGGCAACCACTAAATTTATTTCTTGTTTTAATAGATTTGCCTATTTTGGACATTTCATATAAATGGAATGATTTTCTTTCCCTCTTATAAAATGAGAAAAACATTTGATTTTTTAAAAGTGAAATAAATTGTCATAAAAAATTAAATGAAACAATACAATATAGGTCTTTTGTAACTTTCACTTAATATTTTCAAGGTTCATCCATGTTGCAGCATGTGTCAGTACTTTATTACTTCTTATTGCCAAATAATATCCCATTTTACTTATCTTTATTAAAAAAAAAAAACTTATGCTGGGAAAAGAATTCCAGGTTGATCCTTTTTTTCCCCATAGCTTTGAATATGTTGCTCCACTGTCCTCTCACTTGCCTTGTTTCTGAAAATAAATCCTCTGTCATCCTTTTCTTCATTCTCTATTTACAACATGCCTTTTTCTCTGGTTATTTTTCATATTTTATCTTTTTAACCTGTTTTTAGCAATTTGATTATGATGTGCCTTGATGTATTTTTTTCACATTCCTTGTGTTTAGAGTACATTAAACTTCTTGGATCTGTGGATTTATAGTTTTCATCAAATGTGGAACATTTTTGGCTTTTATTTCTTCAAATATTATTTCCTGTCCCCAACCAATTTTATAAACACACATGTCTCTATGTATATGTGTATATATATATGCATTTAAAGATCATTGATGCTCTTTTATTTAATTTTTTATCTGTGTGTTTCATTTTGGATAGTTTTACCTGGTTGGTTGCTGGATATTTTTGTATTCCTATAAATATTCTTGAACTTTATTCTGGGACATGGTTAAGTTACTTGTAAATAGTCTGGTCCCTTTAGATCTTACTTTTCAGTCTTATTATGTGGGATCAGGGCAACATTTATTCTAGGGTGAACTGTTCTCCAGTCCTGAGGCAAGACTCTTCTGAAAACAACTCTACCCAATGCCCTGTATTCTATGAAATTTTCCAGTCTTGACTCTTAGGAATAGACACTATTTCCTGCCTTGTGTGAGCGCTGTGTTCCCTCTAATCCTTCGGGTGGTTCCTTTTTTTGGCCTCAGGTAGTATTCTTACATGCCCACACTGACTAGCATACTGATGAATACTTAAGGAGAGCTGTCTGCAGATCTCTAGAGTTCTCTTTCTGTGTAACTCTCTCTTCTCCAATAACCTATCATGGGAGCTCTAGCTTCCATGGTATCCCTGGATTCTCAGCTCTGTCTCTTCATTTGAGGAAATCTGCTGGGCTCTGGCTGGGCTCCTCATCTCTGCACATGGCTGGAAATGTGTATTAGTCCATTTTCATGCTGCTGATAAAGACGTACCCAAGGCTGGGAAGGAAAAGAGGTTTAATGGACTTATGGTTCCACATGGCTAAGGAGACCTCACAATCGTGGCAGGAGGCAAGGAGGAGCAAGTCACATCTTACATGGATGGCAGCAGGCAAAAAGAGAGCTTGTGTAGGGAAACTCCCATTTTTAAAACCATCAGATCTCGTGAGACTTATTCACGATCATTAAAACAGCACGAGAAAGATCCACCCCCGTGATTCAATTACTTCCCACCAGCTTCCTCCCACAACATGTGGGAATTGTGGGAGTTACATTCAAGATGAGATTTGGGTAGGGACACATCCAAGCCATATCAACATGTAAGCTTGGGAATTCATTGGCTCACCTTCTTGGTTTTCCATCTGTCTTTCCCTGCTTGCTGCCCTAGTGTCTTGAAAAGCATGGTTCCATATATTTTGTCCGGTGACCTTGGATGTTTCTGACAAGAGAGTGAAGTGGTTCCTGTTATTCCGTATTGGCTGCAGGTGAAAGTCCTCCACTATAGACTTTTAAAGCGAGAAAGAACCTCAAGTTATTTAGGGAAATTCTTCTTTACATGGATGAAAGCTCTGAGGCTGAACAGAGTCCTGTGGTCTATATTAGAAAGAGCCCTAAACTAGGTTGGGATACTGTGTTGTAGTCTTGATTTTGTTATTAACTAGTATGCAGCACTCTTAAGTGATTTGCTCACGAAATAAAGGACTTGCTACTCCTATTTCTCCTCCTCATCCTCCTTTGCTTTTGCAGGAGTAATTGAAAACAGTTTTTCCAAAGACTTTAATGTATCAGCCGTTAGTTCCTTCTAGGTCATAGCTCAAAATGGGTTAGAAATATGAGGGTGGCTCTACTGAGGCTGTTTCACAAAGAGAAAAGAGTTGACGGAAAAAAGAAAATAACTGAATCATGATTGAATGTGACCATTGAGAGTGGAGTTGATAGCCCTCTTTGTCTCACTGAAGTGCTTAATAAAAAAGGACAGTACACATTATGTATTAAAAATTTCCGTCCAATCAGTTAGTATTTTAACAGTAATCTTATTTCTCAAAGTGTTTTTAAATGAAAGCTTATTATAATCAGAAATATTGGTTAATAGGACACTGCTGTACATATGGCCATGATACTCAATAGCTACTCTTCAGAAACCCCTCAAAATAACCCCCCAACACCTTCGTATAGTAACTTCCTGACATGTCTCGCTGTGTATATTCTCAGAACATATATCGCAATTGGAAATTATCTTATTAACCTATTTCCCTCTTTCTTCTTGTGATCCTTAACCCCACCATTTGTGTGGGGGCTTTGTGAGGGCCCAGATCATCTTCATTAGTGGCTCTAGAGCTTCGTGCGGGGGCCAGACACTTAGTGGGGCTTCACTGTGGATTCAATGAATCAATAGATAAAAGAATAAAACTCCTACAAAAATTCAGTACATCTAGGATGAAGCAGGACAGCCAGAAACTGAGCTTGGATTCAGAAACTTTAAATTAAACATTCATTCTGGGCCAGGCACAGTGGCTCAGACCTATAATCCCAGCACTTAGGGAGGCCGAGGCAGGAGCCTAGGAGTTCAAGACTAGCCTGGGCAACATAGTGAGACCTTGTCTCTACAAAAAAAAAAAAAAATTAGCTGAGTGTAGTGTCTTGTACTTGTATTCCTAGCTACTTGAGAGGCTGAGGCAGGAGGATTGGCTGAGCCCAGGAGTTCAAGGTTACAATGAGCCATGGTTATGCCATTGCACTCCAGTCTGGGCAACAGAGTGAGATCCTGTCTCAAAAAAATAATAATAATAAATAAATTCAACATCTGTCTTGATGTAAGCTGTGTTCATTCATTTAACAGGTATTAAGGCAAAACTGACTGTGTTGGAGGCTCTCTGTTCAAATGCATCAAATTCTGGACAAGTCACTTGAACTGCCTGGGCCTTATTTTCCTCCCCTGACAAATGGAGACAGTGGTATCTGCCTCATGATAATGTATGGAAAAGCACTCTGTCAAGTGCAGCCCTCTACATAAATGTAAGATATTGTTAACTACCTATTTTTACATGACTTTACTCTGAATTTTTAATCTTTCTAAAAGGGTATTCATGGCCTTAGTCTGGAAAGACTTAAATGGCTTCCTATATTTATTATATAAATCTCTGCTGATATAAGCAGCTAGTAATTTTTTCTTTAGATTTTTTTTCCTTTTCTTCGGTGGGAGCATCTTAGTGCTTTGGCTTTTCTCGAGGAATGATAAAATGTCTTCATCCTCTCTTGACACTTCTCTCTGAGATGGATGAGTGTAGGAGTGCTGTTTGGAAGTAGGCCACTGGGGAGGAGGAGAGGAGAAGGGAAAAGTTAGTGTTTGCATGTTGCCTTGGTTACAGGCATCACCTCCCTTCTGATTCGGGCCTGCCCTCCCAGAAAGCCTGGTTTTAATTTTTCCTTTGAGATGGGGACAGGGCTTTGCTGCCAATTTAGATTTCACTGGTCAGCTGTTTGGCAGACTCTGGGCCCCTGAGGCCATTTCTTTTTGCTTGGGCTATTCACCGACCTTTTGTGCAGCCACATCCCCTTGGTCTGATGGTTCTGATCTGGCTTAGGTTGAATGACCTTGTTATTGCTGCTCTCCTGATCACCCTTAAAAGACCCACTCTGGCCACAATTGTGCACTGGAGTGATGTGTCATCCCAGAAGATAAGAATGTGATGAAACCCTGTTGTACCAAATAAATAACCCATGTTTTTTCCCTCCATGCCTTGATAAATGCATTTCATGACTGGAAAGTCACTAATATGTTTACACATGACAATGGTGAAGTGATGTAAGGAAAAGATTGAAGTTATCCGTGTAGGAGGGTTCTAAGAGCTGAGCTTTACACTTGAAGCAATGCAGTTTGGTTGGTTGGTTGATTCTGGTAGGTTCATTCTCTGTCAAATTGAGTTAACTGTCCAATTCTGTCCATGGAGATTGTGAGAGGCTGCTTAGGAGGCCAATGTACCTGAAGGAAGGTTTCGAGGGCCAATGTGAGTTGGCACGGAGGTACCGCTAAAGAGGAGAGATAAATGGAGCAGCCAGGAAGCAGACCAGGGTATCAAAAGCTAAGAGAAAAGTGAGCCATAAGTTGAACTGATGGAACCCAGGCAGAATTACGGTGGAGGAGGGAGAGCGCGTGGTTGCTCATGAAAAAGGGTGAGGAAAAGGAATTAAGGGCAATATGTGGCAGAAGAGGCTGGTATTCTAGTATCTGAATCTAGGGATACTGGACATTCTCTAGGTCATTTCTGGGATAGGATCGCAGGAGACTCTTCCTAGGTGTGCTGAGGGTGGGGACAGGGATTCCTCATGTTGAAAAATCAGATCACACTGTAGTATAGTGAGGATGATACTAATATATGTGACAATGCCGGGTAAGCTGTAAAGCAGTTCAATTGTTAGTGATTATTGCTGTTTATTCTATGATAATAATAAACATGTGTATTGTTGCCCCTTCCTGGGTCCCTGGAAAAATCTTTTCCTACCTACTGACCTCAGTCAAGTCCACCTCCATCCATTGGAGAGGTTCCAGCACTGCAGAACCTACAAGAAGAAGGGGTTCACCCTCCAGTGGTCTCCCAAGGGTCTCCTTTGCCCTTGCGCAAAATTGGAAGAGACTGGGATTAGTGACCTTTTCTCTGTCAAGAAAGTATCCTTTTGAGCATTTCTTCCAGATGAGTGGGCTCTTCTCATTCTATATCTATATAACCAAAAGAGACCTTTGAAAACTCCTTCTAAAAACAGAATGATTTCCTGGAACATGACTTGCTATCTTCCCTCATTAAAGACAGACACTGTTGGCAACCAGATAGCTACCGCCCTTGCTAAAAAGAATATTGTAAAGTTCTGCACTCTGATATACATGCAAAATGCCAAGCATTCTTATTAGTGATAATAAAATGAAGACATTCAGGCCCAGAGTAGTTGAGTGACTTGTCCAAGGTCACCCAGCTAGTACAAGGCAGAACTAGATTTAGAGACCAGGCTGTGAACTCCAGACCCTATGGCATTTCTTTGCCTCTTAAGTGTCATGTTACCTTTGAGATGTTATCTTAATGACCCCCGAGTCCTCACCCTGTTTCTGGAAGAAAGAGTATATCCTTTGTGAACCAAGCTATTCAGTATTAAAGAAAGCATTTTAAGTCTGAGGCATATTGTGAATAGTGTTTAACATTCCTGAACTCGAGGCCTGGCCATCTTGGCCTGCTCCCTTTGATGGTAAGTTAAACATCAAGGCTGTAATAGTAGACTCTGCATGTCTTAATAGAGAATAAAAGCTGGGCATTTTGCACGTGCACAGGAAATTCCTTTAAAATAACCAAATATTAGGAGTTTATTTTTTATTCTTAAAATAAGAAATTGATTTATCTTCAAAAGTTACTTTCCAGAGCTCTTCTTATACAGAGTATTTTTCAGCTGAATGTAATGTTAATGTCTGTGCAAGCAGCATGTGTAAGACATGAAACTCCATAGTCACCCAGGCAACATTCAAGCTACCATCTTCTTTCTGTTGGGTCATCCCAGGAGCCTCTTAACTGGTCTCTCTACCCTTGCTCATTCTTCTTCACCCCCATAATTTACTGATCTTTGGTTCACCCAGGACCCAGAATGAACCTTCTAAAATGAATGTCAAAACAGTTTACTCTTTCTCTACTCTTTTTTTTTTCCCTATGTCTTCATTCAACAAATATTTGCTGAGCCCTTACTTATGCCAGGTGCTGTTCTAGGTGCTGAGGATATATCAGTGAGTCAAGCAAAGATTCTAGCCGTTGTGGAGTTAGCAGAGCAGGCAGAGAATAATAAAGATCACTAATAAAAATGAAAGGAGCAGAGACTAGGAAGAAAAATGCAGCAAGGGAAAGGGATCATGCAAAGATTGGGGATAGGGTTGAGGGAGAGCCATTCACCTTTTAAGATAGCATGGTCACCTTAGACCACATTGAGAAAGTCATTTGAGCTCAGAACCCTCAAACGGTTTCCCATCTCAGAGAAAAACCCAAAGGCCTTGCAATCGCCTATAAGACCCTACAAGATCTAGACACCCCCACATCGCAACTTCTCTGACGTCATCTCCTATTACTATCCCTCTGGCTAAGTGGTCTTCAAACTTTGGTAGTATTCGATCATCTGGAGAACTTGTTAAATCAAAGATCACTAACACTAGAGAAATCCAAATAAAGTTTGCAGTTTAGTTATTAGTGTGGTATAACTGTTAATCTCTTAGTTTTGAAAAATGTGCCATGATGGAGTAAGAGGCTGACATCAGGGGGAGATGGGTGTAAGGAAAATCTTCGTACTGTCTTTACAACTCTTCTGTCAATCTGAAATTATTTCAATATAAAAAAGTTAACACACACACATATACATGCACATACACACTGCTGGGCCTCACCCCAGAGTTCCCATACCTGCAAGTGTGGAATGGGGCCTGAGAATTGGCATTTCTAACTAGTCTCCAGGTGAAACTGATGCTGTTTGTCCTAGGACTCTGTTTGGAGAACCACAGCCCTGGGTAACTCTGCTCCAGCCAAGACATCCTTGGTCCCCCTGGAACAGCTCAGCAGGCTCCTACCTCAGAGCATCTGCACTTGCCTAAAATGCAATTCCCTTGAGACCAAAGTGTACAAAGCTCATTCCCTTAACACCTGCAGGTCTCTTCTCCACAGGGAAGCATATTCACTTGGTTCAAAGTGCCCACACCGTTCCTCACTGTCTCCCGTGTCCATCTTTCCTGCTTTATTTTTTTCTATTATAGCACTAGGAAGTGACAGACTCTGTACAGTCATGCACTGCATAGCTGTGATTTAGTCAATGAGGGACTGAATATACAACGGTGATCCCATAAGATTATGATGGAACTGAACAGTACCTATCATTTAATGACTTCGTAGTCATCCTAATATAGTAGCAATGCATTACTCACGTGTTTGTGGAAATTCTGGTATAAACAAACCTACCGTGCTGCCAGTTGTATAGAAGTCTAGCACATACAGTTCATGTGCATGATAACACACTTGATCATGATAATACATGACTATGTTACTGCTGGACATAATTCATGATACTATACCTGTTATCGTTATTTTATAGTGTACTTCTACTGATAAAAAAAGTTAATGGTAAAACAGCCTCAGGCAGGTCCTTCAGGGGATTTTCTAGAAGACAGCATTGTTTTCATAGGAGATGATAGCTCCATGCATATTACTTCCCCTGAAGACCTTCCAGTGGGACAAGATGTGGAGGTGGAAGACCGTGATATGGATGCTTTTGACCCTTTGTAGACCCTTTGTGTTTGTGTCTTAGTTTTTAACAAAGTAGTTTAAAAAGTAAAAAAAATTAAATGAAAAAAATTAAAAATAGAAGCAAGCTTATAGAATAAGGATATAAAGAAAATAGTTTTGTGCAACTGTGCAATGTGTCTGTGTTTTAAGCTCAATAGTATTACAAAACAATAATAATTAAACAATGAAAAGTATATAAAGTAAAAATATTACAATAGGGTAAGGTTAATTTATTATTGAATAAAGAAAAAACTTTAAATAAATGTAGTGTATCCTAAGTGTACAGTGTTTATAAAGACCATAGTGGTGTACAGTAATGTCCTAGGCCTTCACATTCACTTACCACTGACTCACGGACTCACACGGAGCAACTTCCAGTACCGACAAGCTCCATTTATGGGAAGGGTCCTATAGAGGTGTACCATTTTTTTATCTTGATACTGTGTATTTTTATTGTTCCTTTTCTATGTTTAGATACACAAATACTTATCACTGTGTTATAATTGACAGTATCCAGTACATTAACATGCTATGCAGGTGTGTAGCCTATAGGAGCAATAGGCTATATCATCTAGGTTTGTGTGAGTAAGCACACTGTGTGATGTTCACACAAGGACGAAATCACCTAAGGACACATTTCTCAGAACATACCCCTGTCGTTAAGCAATGCATGACTGTATTTACTGTTTATGTATATTTCTGTCTACCAACTCCCGTCCCAGAAATGTAAATTCCACGAGAGTAGCTTCTCTGTCTCATTCTTTGCCATGTCCCTGGCACTTAGAAAGGCGTCTAATTAGTGTATGCTCAAAGACTACACGTTTACTGAAGGAAAGAATGAATAGAGTAAAACTGTCCATGAGGAGTGGTGGAGCGGAGTGGTTAAGAGGTGGATGAAGCTGGAAACCATCATTCTCAGCAAACTAACACAGGAACAGAAAACCAAACACCGCATGTTCTCACTCATAAGTGGGAGTTGAACAATGAGAACACATGGACACAGGAAGGGGAGCATCACACACCGGGGCCTATCGGGGGTGGGGCTGGGGAGGGATAGCATTAGGATAAATACCTAATGTAGATGACGGGTTGATGCGGGCAGCAAACCACCATGGCACGTGTATACCTAGGTAACAAACCTGCACGTTCTGCACAGGTATCCCAGAACTTAAAGTATTAAAAAAAATAATAATAATAAGCTCAGCTTCAAGAGTCAGAATGATTTGGGCTCAAATGCTTACTCAGCCACGTCCTTCTTGTTTATTTAGCCTTGGAAAAATTACTTTCCTCAACTACAACCGGGGGTTTCCATTTGTACTATCTCATAGAGAAATGTGAAAATTCAATGCAGTAATGCAGATAAATTATCACAGGGCTGGGCACAGAGTAATATCTCAATAAATGTCAGTTCATACTATTTTTGCTCTACAAATTTGACCCCTGTGATAATTCAAACAGGACCTTGGTTAAACTTCAACTTTGTGTAGAAAACCATTTCTTTGGGGTTGGTAAAAAGTGAATAATGCTATGGAGAATATTTAAGCTACTAACAGAAGAAACTATTTTTAAATACTCCCAAGCACTTTCAAAGTGTCTGGTTGCTGTTCCAATTATCTCTACTTTTGTTGAAAATCATTCTATGTAACCGTGAAAGTAAAACCTCTAAGGATTGTTCCAAACTATAGTTGGAAATGCTTTAAATAAACTTTGTTAACCTAACTTATCTTAAAACTACAAAAATAGGTTTCTTTCCTTAAAAATATATATGTTTATAAATACATATTTAATTACAAATATATTATATCTCTATGTTATATTAATAGAAAATGTAATGTATTCCTATATTATATGTTAATACCTAATATGAAGATTGATTTTAATATACTTATATGTTTAGCTTTAATAAATATTTACACATATATTTCTTTATTTATAACTATTTATATTGATTTATAAATGAGCGTGTTCCCTGATTTAGAAATCCAGATGGAGCTAATTCACGCAGTTCTGATTAACACAGCTTTTGTGTAGCTCCACACCATGTGAATGCAACTCCTTGCTTAAGAACTCAAATGCTGACCCACAGTATTTACCAGATGTGGAAGATGATCTATATTTGTTGTGAGGCAGATTCACCAAGTTGAAATCTTTTTTTTTTTTTCACTTTTTCCCTATTATGCTCCTCCCAACATTCACATCCTCGCCACCAACTCTTAATGAAAGCTTCATCCGTGGGTGGCATCTTGGCCAGCACCCTTAGAACTGGGTTTGCAATGGACATCATAACTGTCAATGAAAAGACTCAGAGATAAAAGCACTTAGAAAAGAAAAGTTAACTTGCAACAAGGGCAGAGGAGTCAGACTTCAAAAAGACTGGCTTGCCACACAAAAAACACAAAAGGTTTTTAAAGAACAAAACCACAAGCTCACCAAGGCTACCAAGGGCATGTGAGTCTGTTCATGGTAAGGAAAAAAATAGCATTTTGACATGATTATTGTAAGAGAAAGGTTGTGACATACTTCAGTTATGGGCATTGCAAAAATCAGGAACACAATTGTCTTTGCTAGGGGTCCATGCTTATGAGAAATGCAAATTTCATTTATTTTGGGGACCACAGACAGATAGAGCACCTATTATTTTTGTTAATTTCAGGGTTCAAAATTTGCCTGTATGTTTTTTTTCCCTTGATTATAGTATGTGTCATGCATGTTTAATAATCATGATGACAGGCCACAATGTCAGTTTTGCTTTACAAAATGTCCTTGGTCACCAAGTTCAGCTTTTGCTCAGGGTCCAGCCCTTGTTGCTTCTGTTCTTAATGGGTTTTCTGTTTTCCACAATTGCCCACCCATTACATTAACAGTAGCTGACATTGACTGAGTGCTAGGGACAGAGGTAGGTGCATTATACAATAATAGCTCATATTTATTGAACTTTATTCCAGGATTTCCTGTTCTAAACAGTCTTCATA
Organism: Macaca thibetana thibetana; assembly: GCF_024542745.1. Lineage (NCBI taxonomy): Eukaryota > Metazoa > Chordata > Mammalia > Primates > Cercopithecidae > Macaca > Macaca thibetana. The sequence goes on along the minus strand of NC_065588.1, from coordinate 102,074,016 downwards.
TTATCTCATTCAATCTTATGATAACCTAAAAGGTAGATACTATTATAATCTCCATTTACGTAGGAAGAAACTGAGGCACAAAAAGGTAAGCAACTTGCTTGACATCACACAGGCGATAAGCAGAGGAGCTGGGATTTGAACCTGACTCCAGAGTCCCAACCATGCTATGCTGTGCTGTTCCATCTGCAGTTGCATATTTTCTTCCTTTTCTAAAATAATTTTTATTTTGTATTTTTGTGGGTACATGGTAGGTATATACATTTATGGGAAATGCAATGCATAACAATCACATCAGGGTAAAAGGGGTATCTGTCATCTCAAGCATTTATCCTTTGTGTTACAAACAATCTAATCATAATCTTATTTATTTTAAAATGTACAATTAAATTATTATTGATTATAGTCACCCTGTTGTGCTATCAAACACTGTATCTTTTTTCTTTCTAATTATATTTTTGTACCCGTTAACCATCCCCACTTCCTCCCTAACCTCCCACTACCCTTCCCAGCCTCTGGTAACCATCCTTCTTGCTTATCTCCATGATTTCAATTGTTTTAATTTTTAACTCCTATAAATAAGTGACAACAGGCAAAGTTTGTCTTTCTGTGCTTGGCTTGTTTTACTTAACATGATGACCTCCAGTTCCATCCATGTTGTTGCAAATGACAAAATCTCATTCTTTTTTATGGCTGCATAGTACTCCATTGTGTATATGTGCCACATTTGCTTCATCCATTCGTCTGTTGATGGACACTTAGGTTTAGGTTGCTTCCAAATTTTGGCTTTTGTGAATAGTGCTATAATATACATGGTAGTCCATGTATCTCTTCAATATACTGATTTTCTTTCTTTTGGGTATATACTTAGCAGTGGGATTGCTGGATCATATGGTAGCTCTACTTTTAGTATTTTGAGGAACCTCCAAACTGTTCTCCATAGTGGTTGTAGTAATTTACATTCCCACCAACAGTGTTTGAGGGTTTCCTTTTCTCAATGTTTTTGCCAGCATTTGTAACTGCCTGTCTTTTGGATATAAGCCATTTTAACTGGGGTGAGATGATATCACATTGTAGTTTTGATTTTAATTTCTCCTATGATCAATGATGTTGAGTACCTTTTCATATACCTCTTTGCCATTTGTATGTCTTCTTTTGAAAAATGTCTACTCAGATCTTTGGGCTCATGTTTCAATCAGATTATTATATTTTTTCCTATAGAGTTGTTTGAGCTTCTTATATATTCTGGTTGTTAATCCCTTGTCAGATGGATGGTTTGGAAATATTTTCTCCTATTCTGTGGGTTGTCTCTTCAATTTGTTAATTGTTTCCTTTACTATGCAGAAGCTTTTTAACTTGATGTGATCCCATTTGTCCATTTTGGCTTTGGTTACCTGTGCTTGTGGGCTATGACTCAAGATATTTTTGCCCAGACCAACGTCCTAGATTGTTTTCCCAATTTTTTGTAGTAGTTTCATAGTTTGAGGTATTAGTTTTAAGTCTTTAATCCATTTTGATTTGACTTTTGTATATGGGAATAGATAGGGTCTAATTTCATTCTTCTGCATATGGACATCCAGTTTTACCAGCACAATTTATTGAAAAGACTGTCTTTATGGACATTTATTTAAAATATGAGCATTTTAACAATATTGATTTTTCCAGTCCATGAACATGGAATCTCTTTCCAGTTTTTTGTTACCTCTTCAATTCCTTTCACCAGTGTTTTATAGGTTTTATTGTACAGATCTTTCACTTCTTTGGTTAATTCCTAGGTATTTAATTTCATTTGTAGCTATTGTAAATGGGATTATTTTCTTGATTTCTTTTTCAGATTGTTTGCTGTTGGCATATAGAAATGCTACTAGTTTTTGTATGTTGATTTTGTATCCTGCAACTTTACTGAATTTGGTTATCAGATCTAATAGTTTTTGGGTGGAGTCTTTAGGTTTTTCCAAATATAAGATCATATCATCTGCAAACAAGGTTAATTTGATTTCTTTCTTTTTAATTTGGATACCTTTATTTTTTTTATCTTGTCCAGTTGCTCTAGCTAGGACCTCCAGTACTATATTGAATATCAGTGGTGAAAGTGGCATCTTTGTCCTGTTTCAGATGTTAGAAAAGAGGCTTTCCATTTTTCCCCATGTAGTATGGGTCTGTGGGTCTGTCATATGTGGCTTTTATTATGTTGAGGTATGTTCCTTCTATACACAGTTTTTTTGAGGGTTTTAATGATGAAGGAATGTTGAATTTTATCAAATGCTTTTTCAGCATCAAATGGAATTATCATATTATCCTTCATTCTGTTGATATGATGTATCACATTGATTTTCATATGTTGAACCATCCTTGCATCCCTAGGATAAATCACACTTGGTCATGATGAATGACATTTTTAATTTGTTGTTTAATTTGTTTTGCTAAGATTTTCTTGAGGATTTATGCATTAACGTTCATCAAAGATGTTGGCCTGTAGTTTTCTTTTTTTTTGATGTGTCTTTGTCTGATTTTGGTGTCAGGGTAATACTGGCCGTGTAGAATGAGTTTGGAAGTATTTCTTCCTCTATTTTTTGGAATACTTTGAGTAGGGTTGGTATTAGTTCTTCTTTAAATGTTTGGTAAGATTAAGCAGTATAGCTGTCAGGTCCTGGGCTTTTCTTTGCTGAGAGACATTTTATTACAGCTTCCAACTTACTACTTTTTACTGGTCTGTTCTTTTGAATTTCTCCATAGTTCAATCGTGGTAGATTGCATGTATCTTGAAATTTATCCATTTCTTCTAGGTTTTCCAACTTATTGGCATACAGTTGCTCATAGAGACCTCTAATGATACTTTGAATTTCTGTGGTATTGGTCATAATGTCTCCTTTTTCAGCTCCTATTTTACTTATTTGGGTCTTCTCTCCTTTTTGTAGTTAGTCTGGCTAAAGGTTTTTTAATTTTGTGTATCTTTCCAAAAAACCAACTTTTTGTTTCAGTGATCTTTTGTCCTGTTTTCTTTGATTCCATTTATTTTGGCTCTAATCTTTATTATTAATTTTCTTCTACTAATTTTGGGTTTGGTTTGTGCTTGCTTTTCTAAGTCTTTAAGATGCATTATTAGCTTGTTTATTTGAAGTTTTTCTCCTTTTTTGATGTAGGTGCTTGCAGCTTAAACTTCCTTGTTAGGACTGCTTTTGCTTTATCCCGTAGATTTTTATATATTATGTTTCCATTGTTATTTATTTCAAGCCATTTTTAAATTCTTTCTTAACTTCTTCATTAACCCACTGGTCATTCAAGAGCATACCATTTAATTTCTATGTGTTTGTATAGTTGCCAAAATTCTTGTTATTGATTTCTAGTTCTATTCCATTGTGGTCTCTGAAGATATTTAAAATTATTTTAATTTTTGAATGTTTTATGTTTTAAGACTTGTGTTGTGCCCTAACACACAGTCTATCCTTGAGAATGATCCATGTGCTGAGAAGAAGAATGTATATTCTGCAGCTGTTGGGTGAAATGTTCTGTAAATATCTGTTAGATCCATTTGGTGTATAGTACAGATTAAACCCAATGTTCCTTTGTTGATTTTCTTTCTGGATGCTCTGTTCAGTGCTGAAAGTGGTATAGTAAAATCTCCAACTAATATTGTATTGGGGCACTATCTCTTTCTTTAACTCTAATACTATTTGCTTTATATATCTCAGTGCTCCAGTTTGGGGTATACATATTTACAATTGTTATATCCTCTTGCTGAATTGGCCCTTTTATCATTAGATAATGACCTTCTCTGTCTCTTTTTATGGTTTTTTTCTTGAAATCTATTTTGTCTGATATCAGTACAGCTATTCCTGTTCTTCATGGTTTCCATTTGCATGGAGTATCTTTTCCATCCCTTTATTTTCAGTCTGTGTTTTTATAGTTGAAGTGTGTTTCTTGTAGGCAACAGATCACCAGGTCTTTTTATTAAAATCTATTCAACCACTCTATGTCTTTTGATTGGAGAGTTTAGTCCATTTACATTCAGTGTTACTGTTAAGGATTTCCTCCTGCCATTTTGTTACTTTTTTTCCGGTTGTTTGTAGTTTTCTTTTTTCTTTACTTCCTACTTGTCTTTCCTTTATTTAAGGTGACTTTCACCGGTGATATGTTTTAATTCCTGCTTTTTATTTCTTGTGTATCCATTGTGTTTTTTTTTATTTGAGGTTACCATGAGGCTTCTAGTTGCATAGTTTCTTAAATCCTCACAACCCTGTGAGATGGGCATTATTACCTCCATGTTATAAATGAAGTAAGTGCAGAGTTTAACTGACTTACCAAAATGACATAGAAAATGGCAGAGTGAGAATTTAAATAGGAAACATTTTGTCCCTAAGATTTTCCAGTGCACTGTCACAATGTCTGTAAGATATCCTGGTTCTTGTTGGCCACCATGTGGTCTTTGGACAGCCCACATGACTTGGCCCTCTGGTGTATGACTTCCCTGGTTTCTCACTCTCTGGTGCTCAGACTCTTGAGATGTGTGGATTCTTGAGCAAGTTGGGATTAAGGATGAAGGGGTTCTTGTTTGCTAAAAGAAATAATTATTTTCCGATTATAAGTTATATATCCAAATTCAGTTCAGTCTTCACTAAGAGACCTCAGTGTACACAGTCCAGTGTTACGGGTCTGCTTTGGGGCCAGAGAGAGAGAACAGAGTTTGTCTAAGATACACCTTCCTTCTTTGAATAACTTATAATCTAATTGGGCAAACAAAAATGGCACTGAGACACAGACGTGCACTGAGCTTTCTTTGTGTTACTGATGGAATGCTATAAGGGTTCAAAAAGACACTGGAGCTCTTGGACAAGCCTCTTGGGGGATGAGGACCTTAATGACATGTGGAATCTGGAGGTGAGCAGGAATATTCACTAGGCATGGACAAAGAGGTAGAAGAAGGAGCTGGTGAGTAAATGTATTCAGGGAAGAGGGAGAGGAAGAGGGAAACTGACATATACTGATACCCTTTATATGTGCCAGATGCTGAGCAAGGCACTACTCCAATGACTCCTCAAATTAGCTATGTAATATCAGTGGGATTACTTTCATTTTACAGATGAAAAAAATCTGAGGCTCAGAAAGGTTAAGTAATTTGTCCTTGGTCACTCAGTTCTTAAGTGATAGAGTGGGGTTCAAACTCAGTCTTGACTGGTAACAAAATTCATGTTATTCTAATGCTGCTAGGATTTTATAGAATTTCCAACCTCCCCAGAAGAAAAGATCTACACAGGCAACTTGACTCCTTTCTGAACTCATGGCAAGAGAACCTTTGTTTGCTTTTGATGAGGCACAAACCTTGGTCCTGGCTTCTTGCTGATTGGTAAAGGGATACTTGCTGTGCTGGGGCCTCCAGCATGACAGGTCACAAGTCTGGGCCCTATGGGTTGAACATGGTGGACAGGGCCATGCCATGGTTTGGCCAGCTGGGCTCAATCCAACACAAAGGCAAGTTCTGGAAGCTGAAGCCTGAGCCTGAGGATCTAGGTAAGGAGGTCATGTCAAGTTGGTGCTGTCTGGAGAATACAGACAACCCCGTAGAAGCCTGTGGTGGACAGGTCAGTTTGGTTTCACTGACTGTGTGCCAGATAGGCCTTGTGCTAGGGACCAGAGATACCAAAGTGAATCAAACACAAACCTGGTCCTCACTGGGCTCGCAATTTTTCTGCACAGATGGGCAAAGAGATAATTTAAATATAACTTTATAAGTGTCATGATTCATTCAGCTATATTCAGCCTCCATATATTTGACTGTCTTCTGGGAAGGTTTTTGGAAGGACTGATCACCCAGCACCTGCTTCAGTGTGGACTCTGGGACCTGGGTGTGTCTACATGATCTATGATGCCATGACCCTGCAGGTTATAGCATGCCTAATGAGTGGAATGGTCAATCACATGATCAAAGCATGACACTTAGATGCATTGTTCATTTCTGAATATGCATTTACAAATAAAGGACAGAAAGTTATAATAGATATAACTTTGAATGAAGATTCTTCTTACGTGCTTTGTATATCAAGGTTCTGGCAGTCTCTGATGGAGCAAAATGTATACAGGCATACTTTGGAAGTATTGCAGGTTCAGTTTCAGACCACCAAAATAAAGCAGGTGGCACAAATTTTTTGGTTTCCCAGTGCATGTAAAAGTTATGTTTATATCATACTATAGTATATCAAGTGTGCAATAGCATTATATTGGAAAAACCAATGTACATACCTTAATTTAAAATACTTTATTGCTGAAAATGCTAACAATCACCTGAACCTTCAGCGAGTCACAATCTTTTGGTTGGTGGAGGGTCTTGCCTCAATGTTTATGGCTGCTGATTGTTCAGGTGGGTGGCTGCTGAAGGTTGGGGTGACTGTGGCTATTTCTTAAAATAAGACAACAATGAAATTTGCCTCATTGTGACTCTTTTTTTCATGAAAGATTTCTCTGTAGCATATGATGCTATGTGTTAGCATTTTACCCTTAGTACAACTTCTTTCAAAATTGGAGTCACTCCTCTCAAACCCTGCTGATGCTTTATTAACTAAGTTTATGTAATATTCTAAATCTTTTGTTGTCATTTCAACAATGTTTACAGCATCTTCACTAGAAGTAGATTCCATCTCAAGGAACCACTTTCTTTTCTCAACTACAAAAGGCAATGCCTCATCCATTCAAGTTTTATCGTGAGACCCAGCAATTCAGTTGCTTATTCAGGTTCTATTTTAAATTCTAGTTCTTTTGTTGTTTTAACCACATCTGCAGCTGCTTCCTCCACTGAAGTCTTGAACCCCTCAAAGTCATCCATGAAGGTTGGAATCCAGATTCTTGTTAATGTTAATATTTTGACCTCTCCACATGAATCATGAATGTTCTTAATGGCATCTAGCATGGTGAATCTTTTCCAGAAAGTTTTCGATTTGCTTTGCCCAGATCCATCAGAGGAAGCACTGTTTATGGCAGATATAGCCTTACAAAATGTATTTCTTAAATAATAAGACTTGAAAGTCAAAATCACTCCACGATCCATGAGCTGCAGAATGGATGCTGTGTTAGCAGACATGAAAACAACATTAATCTGCCTGTACATCTCCATCAAAGCTCTTGGGTGACAAGGTATGTTGTCAAAAAACAGTAATATTTTGAAAGGAACCTTTTATTGTGAGCAGTAGGTCTCCACAGTGGGCTTAAAATATTCAGTAAAACAGATGTGCTGTCATCCAGGCTTTGTAGTTTCATTTATAGAACACAGGTAAAGTAGATTAAGTTGAATTCTTAAGGGCTCTAGGGTTTTCAGAATGATCAGTGAGCATGGGCTTCAACTTAAAATTACCAGCTGCATTAGTCCTTACATGACAAGAGAGTCAGCCTGTCCTTTGAAGCTTTGAAGCTAGGCATTGAATTCTCTCTAGCTATAAAAGTCCTAGATGGCATCTTCTTCCATTAGAAAGCTGTTTCTTCTATGTTGAAAATCTGTTGTCTAGTGTAGTCACCTTCATCAGTTATCCTAGCTAGATTTTCTGGATAACTTGATGCAGCTTCTATATTTGTACTTGCTGCTTCACCTTTCACCGGCTTCTTTCCTTAAACCTCATGAACCAACCTCTGCTAGCTTCCAATTCTTCTTCTGCAATGTTCTCACCTCCTTCAATCTTGATAGAATTGAAGAGAGTTAGGGCCTTTCTCTGGATCAGGCTTCGGCTTAAGGAAATGTTGTGGCTATTTTGATCTATCTAGAACTCTTCACTGAAACTTTCTGCATATCAGCAAGAAGGCTGTTTTGTTGTCTTACTATTCATGTGTTCACTGGAGTAGCACTTTTAATTTCCTTCAAGAGCCTTCCCTTTGCATTCACAGCCTTGCTAACTGTTTAGTGCAAGAGGCATAGCTTTCAGCCTATATTGGCTTTTGATGTGCCTTCTTTACTAAGCTTAATCATTTCCATTTAAAGTGAGAGCTGTGTAACCCTTCCTTTCACTTGAACCTTACAGGCCATTGTAGTGTTATTAGTAGTTCTCATTTCAATATTATTGTGTCTCAGGGAATGAAGAGGCCTGAGGAGAGGAGAAAGACAGGAGAGCAACAGTCGATGGAGCAGTCAGAGCACACAACATGTATCATTTAAGTTTGCCATCTTCTAGGGACACAGTTCATGGCTCCTGAAAACAATTACAATAGTAACATCAATGATCACGGCTCACTGATCACCATAACAGATGTAATAGTGAAAAAGTTTGCAGTATTTCAAGAATTTCCAAAATGTGGCATAGAGACACAAAGTGAGTCCATCCTGTTGGAAAAAGGATACCATTAGACTTGCTCGATGCAGGGTTGCTACAAACTTTCATTTTGTAAAAAACACAGTATCTGCGAAACAAAATAAAATGAAGCATATTAAAACAAGGTATGTCTGCAATTGTTATGGCAAAATGCTATGATAACTACTGATAACAATAAAAAATTATTAATTTCAAATACAAAATAATTCCCATACCTTTCAAACAGTTAATAAATGGAGAGATAGTATGATGCTAATATAGATATTTTAAAAGGGGTAGGCTAGCTAGATAACTTTAAAACCTAATAGCCTCTTTGAGCCAACAAATCTTTAAAAAGTTTGAATAATAATACATGACAGGATAATAGAGAATAGTTCCGATTAGAATGCCCTTGCTTGTAGAATTATTTGTCACACTTCTTAAATAACCTTAAAGAACTTAACGATATTTACTTTCCATTTCGGCCATGAGTCTTGGGAGAAATGTTTTATTTGGAAGGCACCACCTCTTGTGAGGATGAATTTAAAAAATTAAAATGCCAAGTTTCCCCTCTCAAAGGGGAAAAACCTCCCAAATCATGTGAAGCACCATCTATGCTAAGTCCTCAGACGTAAAAGAGATACATAATAAGAAGAAAATAACAGCGTGTAGGAGAACGGTATGATACTCAAACTGTATTTTATTCTAGTGGATCAAACTGTAAGAAACAGACTTCACAGAAACCCATTTCAGCCCTGGGGCACCAGAGGCCTCACTCTGCTTAGTGCCTTTCAGAGAGGAAGAACAACCCCGGAGGTGGTGGCAGCATCCATGCCAGTGGTTGCTATGGCACCGCTGGCCAGAAAGTGCCCTGCTCCTCCATTCCTCAGTGCAAGTGCCTCGAATAGTCACCATAGTGACTGCTGCAGTGGATGGCACTGGAAAATCACTGGGCAGCACTCTGACATCAAAGATTTGAAATTCAACTATTCATTTCATTTTCTTTCTTTTCTTTTTCTTTAAGAGACAGGGTCTCATTCTGTCACCCAAGCTGGAGTGCAGTGGCGTGATCCCAGCTCATTGAAACCTCAAACTCCTTGAAGTGGAATAAAGCGATCCTCTTGCCTAGCCTCCTGAGTAGCAGGAACTATGAGCAAGCACCCCCACGCCTGGCTAATTTTAACATTTTTTTTTTTTTTTTGTAGGGACAGGATCTCATTGCCCAGGCTCTGGCTAGTTTTTATTTTTATTTTTATTTTTTGTAGAAATGGGGGTCTCACTGTATTGCTCAGGCTGGTCTTGAACTCCTGAGCTTAAACAATTTTTCTGCCTTGACCTTCCAAAGTATTGGGATTACAGGTATAAGCCACCATGCCCAGCCTATTAATATTTTTAATAATACAACTGTAATAATAAGTCAATCATTGATAGAATTTGAGATCCTTCAGGCCTCACCCACGTTGTTCCAAAACTGCTATGGTCACTAGCTCTGCATGGCCCCAACGAGCTTCATGTAGGTGCCGACATCAGCGCCTGGCCTCAGGCCCACGCATGAGCCTCTCACGTCCACCTGGGCTTCCCTGTTGGCTCCAAGGGACCTCACCACATGCCCTGCTTGAGCAGCCTGTGGTCCAGGAGAGTTAGTACCTGCTGTGGGGGCAGCAACCAACTGATGATGGGAGCTGGTGAATAAGTTCTTCCCCTATCCACTGACCATACATAGCCCTGAGACACCGTTCATGTATTTCTCAGGGACTAGTCCCGCAGGATCCAACAGTCAGCACACATGGCTGTGGCCACTTCGGTAATGCATCCTCCTCTTGGCTCTTCCTCTGTGGTGGATTTAAAAATATGTCCACAAGTTCTTTGATATTCATCCACTCAACAGATGGAGTTCCACTTTTCTCCCCTTGAGTGTGGGCTGTATTTATTGCCTCCCTTGTAGAGAATAGATTTTGGCAGAAGGGATGAGATGTCACATCCAAGGTTAGGTTATGAAACCACTCTGGCTTCCTTGTTGGGGTCTCTCTCTCTCTCTCTCTCTCTCTCTCTCTCTGTTAAGGGGTGAATTGTGTTCCCTCAAAATTCACATGTTGAAGCCCTAGTCCCTGTGCCACAGAATGGGACTGTATTTGGAGATAAGGTCATGATCGAGGTGATTAAGCTAAAATGAGGCCACAAGGAAGGTCTCTAATCCAATGTGACTGTTGTATTTTTCAGAAGAGGATGTCTGGACACTCAGAGAGACAGCAGGGACACCCATGCACAGAGGAAAGGCCATGTGAGGACGCTGTGAGAAGGCGGCTGTCTGCAAGCCAAGGAGAGAGGTCTCAAGAGAAACTGGCCTGGCAGCCACCTTGCTCTCAGACTTGTAGCCTCCAGAATGGTGAGAAAACAAACTTCTGTTGTTTAAGCCACACAGTCTGTAGTACTTTGTTATGGCAGCCCAAGCACACTAATACACACTCTCTCAAATTCCTCTTTCTCATCACTTGCTCTGGGGGAGGCCAGCCACTGAGCCCAGCCTCCCAGGTTCCTGCCCCTCAAAACCTTGTGGGATGATAAATGCTTGTTGTTTTAAGCCACTGAGTGTGGGGGTAATTTGTTACACAGCAATGGAAAGCTAATGCCCCCTCCTTCCTTACCTCCTTGCCCTTGTCTTCACCCCTGTGCCCAGGGATGGTCCCTATGGAGTGATATAATTCTCATAAATCCTCTGACTCAGGCCCTACATTCTGGGGGAAACAGACTAGGATCATCCCAGATTTCCTCTGTGAGGCTCACGGTCTGCTGTGACCTTGGCTTTGGTTGATTCTTGCCTTTTAACATTTACCTATTCAGGATCGGGTCAGAATGTGTATTCAGTGCACCTCGAAGTCATGTCATGGAATCAAAATGTATTAATCAAACCCCTACTGTGCGCGGAGACTGTGCTGGTCCTGAAATAGAAGATGGTTAGGAAAAGCAGGTATGCTCCTTTCCCCAGGATGCACCCAGGAGTTGGGGGGCACCTGTAATCAAATATGTATGACTTCATGAGGAGCCTCCTGAGATTCCAGCCCTCCTCTAAGCCCACGGGGTGTGCACTTGGCAGAGCCTACCTAGAGGCTTTGGGACCCCCTCCTTTCTAGCCTCTCTTTCTAGCCTCCCTTTCATGAAAAGGGAGTGTCATTTATGACACTCAAGAGCTCAGCCCCTGAATGTGTAGTTCTAGTTTCCTATGTCTTCCATTTCCTCCTTTCCACAGGTGCTTTTTGAGAACTGCTATTTGAGAGACCAGGTGGAACAGTGGTTATAGGCAGAGACTGAGGGGTAAGACTGACCAGGCTTCAATCATGGCCCTTCCTCATTAGCTGCAGGACTTAGGAAAGGTAAGATGCCCCAGATCCCTGATTTCCCCATCTGTGATGTCTTGTGAGCATCAATGCTTATCATAGATTTTATGGTGTTCTGGATAGAACCTGGCATATAATAACTCTTAGGTATTAGCATGTGCTTAGCACAAAGGAGGGAGTCAAACAAGAAGTAATCTGTACCTCCAAGAAGCTATGAACATGGGGGCACTCACATCAACACGTCTAGCTGTTTTGGAGGCCTTGAACAGAGTGCCTAGTGCCCAGCACAGTGCCTAGGTCTGGCTGGAGTGCAGTCAAAGCTTGTTGAAGAAACCCAGTTGTGCTAGTCTGAATCATGGCCCTCAAAGATGTCCACATTATAATCTTCAAAACCTGCAAAACTGTTCCCTTACATGGTAAAAAAGGCTTTGCAAACATGATAAAGTTAGGGATCCTGAGATGAGAGATCATTCTCTATTATCTATGTGAGTCTATTGCAATCACAAGGTCCCTAGAAGAGGAAGGTGGGAGGATCAGAGTCAGAGGAGGTAGGACAGGAAGCAGAGATTGGAGTGATGTGGCCATGAGCCACAGAATGCAGGTGGCCTCTAGAAGCTAAAAGAGGCGAGGAACAGATTCTCCCCTGGAGCTTCCAGAAGGAACCAGCTCTGTCAACACCTTGACTTTAGCCCTGTATGATTCATTTTTGACTTCTGGCATCCAGAAATGTTAACAGTAATTTTTGTCCTTCTAAGCCACAAAGTACCTGGGAATTTGTTATGGCAGCAAGAAGAAAAACCATATACCAGTCTCATACTCCCTGGGGAGTTGGTGATGAGAGAGTCGGTTCCCCTCACAAAGGAACTTTGTTCCTCTCTGGGGGGCCCAGCCAGCTTAAGAGGCTTAGGAAGGGAGAGAGCCAAGGTTCAGAGGTGAGGAGTCCTGTTTCCCCTGCGTCCCTGGCAAAGGGCCTCCAGTGGAGGAGGTGTGGGGTCTCACACTGCGGCCTCCCCGGGATTGGCCTGGAGAACAGGTCCTGGGATGCGCCAGTGCCCTGAGCAGGGCTGCCTGTTTCCAGGGAGCAGGAGAGCTGGGGCAGCTTACGGAGTGCGCCCCAGTCCGTGTAGGAGGTGGGTGCGAACAGTGTGAGGGCGGCAGTACACCACGACCGAGGTACCCAGGAATAGATCCTGTGCTGGCCCCAGATTCTTTCTGGAGGAAGTGAGGTCCTCACACCCCACCCACAGTTAGAGCAGAACAGGTCTTTTACAGCCTGACAGAGAAGACGTCACTCTCCAGAGCTGGAAGACCTAGCTTTTGATGCTGGCTCTTGCTCATTGCCCATGTGACCTTCAGCTAATCCCATAACCTCTCCAAGCCTCAGTTTTCTCAGCTGTAAAATGAGACTAATAAAAGTAGTAGTAGCAGTAATAATCATCATAATAAAAAGTATCTAACACTCCCTGAGGGCCTAAACATGCTGGGACATTCTAGATATTATTTTATTCCAGATACTAAGCACATTCTAGATACTATTTTATTCCAGATACTAAGCACATTCTAGATACTATTTTATTCCAGATACTAAGCACATTCTAGATACTATTTTATTCTAGGTACTAAGCACATTCTAGATACTCTTTTATTGAGATTCCATCCCAGAACACTCCGCTGGGGTGGGTCCTAGTTTTGTCCCCTTTCTAAAGATAACAGGACTTATCCCAGGGAGTTGGATTGAGTTTTAATTCAATGAGTTAACATTTATCAATCTTTTCCTGGCATATGGTAGTATACACAGTAAATGACATATCTGTTATTATTATTATTTTTCCCCCATGGAGAGCCAGGATCCCCCAGATTCTTCCATGCATTTTGTGATGAGTTTGAGCCCCTCTGAAGGCTGCTACAGATGCTCTGTGAGTCACGCAGATCATTTGGTTTACTTCTTAGTGCCCAGCTAGCACTGGGCATGCCGTGGGAGCTGGGGCAGCAGGTCTGGGCTGCACTTCTAGCAGAGTGTACGTGGGCACCAAAGCCCTTTCACAGATGTGGTTTGATTTTTATCCCTTGGATTGGTCCATAAACCTCAAGGCGTCTTCTGAATGATAAAAGCAGTGATCAGATTAGCTTTTCCTCCTGCACCCTGCAAATGACTTTTTAGTGTGTCTGTCCCAGGTGGCTTGGATGTCCAAAGCCCATTGGAGCCAGGCAGTTGATTCAATGGTGAACATTGTTCTCCCTGGGAGCCAAGCCCAGCCACCTCTCAGGAGTGCATGTCTCTGAGCATTGCTTGGTTCCAGCAGCATGAATCTCAATTTCTTTTGACTCAATAGCAGTAGAACCCTCCCTTGGAAGTTACACTGGGTGAAGTATTGATTGGAGCAGATGTAATGGACTGATAAGCTTTCTGAGTGCTGAAGAATATTGGCTTCTTATAAGTGTCTTGGCATTTGTGGATCTCCTCTCATTGGGTCCTAGATGAAGCCCCACTGGGGCTGTCCTCTGTAATCAGAAGGGCAGGCTTCACTCTGTGAGATTGGGTTACACTTCAAGCATCTGTCTCCCCAGGTTTTTGGGTGAAATCATTTTCAACCTGAATGCTTACTGGTTGACAAGCTACATACTGTCATCCTGATGGATGGGATGGTGGGAGAAAAGCTACCATCCCATTAAGGGCACAGGTTAACTGAGGGTGATGGATTTTCCATAGCTCTGAGAAAGTCTACAAATCCTTTGTATAAACACTAGCTTGACAGTGAAAACAATTTTCCCTTCTTTTGTTGAGGGCAGCAGACAGAGTAAATATTGACAGATGGACAGGTGTGCTTTGCTAAGAGGCCCACGGCAGGTAAACGAAGCAGGGGAGGAATGCTTTGGTTGAGTCATTATCAACAGAGGGAAAGCCATTCTCTTTGGGCTCCGTGTTTGGTATGATGGAGATTTTATGAGCCTGAAGAGGCAAGTTGGAACTCTGTAAGACAGTAAAGTCACAACTAGGGCTTGACTTTACCCACCTCCACCCCCGCAAGATTCTGATGCAGAGGGCCTGAGGTGGAGCCCAGGCATCCATCTGTATGTTTACAAAGCTTCCCAGTGGTTTTGGGGGATGTGGTCCAAGGTGGTGAGCCCTCTTAAGACAAAAATGTTTGTGTTTAGTGTGACCCTACTCCCCAGGCATTTCCTAAATATGCTCTCTGGTCCTGAGAGCTTGGGGACAGTGTAGATGACGCAAAGATACTACCTTAACCTAAAACTTTTAGAATGTTCAACTTGGACATTGCTGGGAAGAGAGCCTCATCAGGTACAAAGGTGGATGTCCCAGTTGGCTTTCAAAGACCCTCAAATTAAAATCCAAACCCTGATAGGCCCCACCTGACCTGCCTAGCCCTCTATCAATCTCTCTGTCCTCTCTGCCCCTTGCTCCCTGCACTTTAGGCTCTTGTCCTGATGAGTTCCTTTCTCCTCTGGCCCCCTCCACACAGGCTGTTCCCTCAGCCTGGATGCTCTTGTCCCGCTTTCTGTAAGGCCATCTCTGAACAATCCCCGGAGTTCAGAAGGTGTTCCCCATTATTCTCCCTCCTCATACTCTGTTTTCTTATTTATGAAAGTGGCTGTTTTTTGCTTATTGATCATCTCCCACATCAGACTGTAAGTTCCATGAAAGCAGAGGCATTTTTTATTTCTACTACCATTGTGTCCTCAGAGCCCATTGGACTTCCCAGCACATAGTATGTGTTCAATATAGGTTTATGTGGTGGCTAAATGAATCCACACAGAGCTGAAAGACTCACCATCTGTATTAGTCTGTTTTCACGCTGCTGATAAAGACAAACCTGAGACTGGGTAATTTATAAAGAAAAAGAGGTTCCACGTAGCTGGGGAGGTCTCACAATCATAGCAGAAGGGGAAAAACACTTCTTACATGGCAGAGGCAAGAGAGAATGAGAGAATCAAGCAAAAGGGATTTCCCTGTATAAAACCATCAGATCTCGTGAGACTTATTCACTACCAGGAGAACAGTATGGAGGAAACTGCTATCATGATTCAAAGATCTCCCACCGGGCCCCTCCCACAACATGTGGGAATTATGGGAGCTACAATTAAAGATGAGATTTGGGTAAAGACATAGCCAAACCATACCACCATCTATCCTCAAAGGGACCTAGAGACCACAGCCTGATGTTTCAAGAGTCCAAGCTATTTTTTCTAAGAAAGGAACAGTTAGTGTGAAATAATGAAGTCGCATTCTTGGCTTCCTTAGTAGATGGCCCTCACGGTCTTCTGGCATTGCTTTTTCCCGTTGAGTCATCTCTCTCCCATTTCATTCTAGGCTCCCGCCCACCTTCCCTCACTCATGCCATGCCCTTGTTTCCTTCTTTAGTGAAAATCACAAACCACGGAGAAAAAAACTTCTCTCAGTGTTCTCACTCCTTTCTCCTTCCCATCTTCATTTATGCCCATATCTTTCCTACCTTATAGTCTCTCAGAGGCTGAGATGTCTTGTACTGAGGGTAGAACTAGGTCTGGGAAGGGGGCTGGAAGACACGTGGGTCCTGGAAGAAGGTGGCAAGCAAAGGACAACCTCTAATATTTCCAACTGCCTTTGGCACCCTCCACCTTCTAAAGGTGGGAAAGTAGGGGCCCACGCCAGGCGGGGGCTACCATAAGCCATCTCTTGTCACCAAATCCTTCCTCTGTATATACCTTTCCACCAAGTCATATGATACAGATGAAACGAAGTTTGCCTTCAAGGTGTTTAGAGTCAAATTTAAGAATCAGGTTAAGTATCTCAACCTCGAAACACACACACACACACACACACACACACACACACACACGACAAAAAAATAAAGATGGACAGAAAGGGGATCCATTGTATTGTTAGATCAAAAGTTTAAAAATATAAACCTAATTGAATTCATGCTTTATGGAAATAGCTTTTAAGTGGTAAATCAGATTAGCACAGTAGCATAAGATTGCAGGAAAGACAAGAAGATAAGGACTTTGGTTTGTATCCTACTTTTACTATTTGCTAGATGTTGGTAAGTCACGTAACCTTTGATCTGGAAACTAGGAATAATTTTTAATTTTTAAGGATTAAATAACATTATTGAAGTGAAATTTTCTGGTACAAAGTAAGTACACAGAATAAAATTAGGTCACATTTATTGGGTGCTTACTATGTTCCAGAAACTTCAAGATGCTTTGCCTTTGTTAACTCATTTAATCCTCACAACAGCTCCATAGATGTTTCCCTGCTTTACAGACATGGAAACTGAGGCACAGAGAGGTGGCAGAACATGCCAGCAAATGGGGACTCAGAATTTCTCTACAGAGGCTGGACCGTCACCAACTTTCCACAGTTCCCCTCTGTCTGTAAAAATTGCTTTCTCTATGAGTCGGTTCATCAGGGTTCTTCTGCACTGAAATGAAGGAAGAGATGAAAATAGTATCACTTTAAATTTTTCAGCATCAAACTGGAAGGTCAAAGCAGATGGGTATGTCCTGGGATGAAAAAAATAAGTTGAGCACCTCATGTTTTTCAAAATATTTCTTCATAAAAGAAGTAGAGACTGTTTGAATTATAAGGGCTGTCATTTGTCATATAAGATATCATTCCCTCTCTGCCAATGCAAAAATCCCCTCTGTTGGAATTTGACCTATTATGGGAGCTTCTACTTGAGTGGGGCAGCCCAATGCACTTGAGTTTCCTTATCCTTTTGACAGGTGACTGCTGCTGGTCCCTGGTGCCCTCTGTACCCGTGGACTGCACCTACAAGGTACCATTCTCATCAGCAAATGGCTAGAAGTTCAAACTTACATGAGTCAACATTTCCAGGGATTTATAGTTGTAGGTATTCCTATTCCTACTCTCTTCACTAGATATTTACTGCAAGTGCCTATGTCCAGGAATGACATTTCTATGTGGGCAACAGAGCTGACATCAGCTCAGTGTTTCCTGTTTCAGCCTGATGTTTCCATGTCTCAGTATTAATTGTGGCAGTATAGAGGGTTTTAACATCCAGAAGACACCTCAGAGCAAGAATATCTGCCCCCACCCTCCCACCCCCAGGCCCTGAAGTCACTGACACCTTTGACACCATGCTTCATCTTTTGTAACTCTAAACTAAGTTCTTCTGACTCCAAAAGGTCAGTGTTTAATTATTTCATTCATTTCCCCATTCTTCTATGAATCCATCCACCCATCCATCCATCATCCATCATTCATCATTTATTCATCCATCCATTAATCCATCATCCATCTACTCATCATCCACCATCCATCCATCTGCCCATCATTCATCTACCAATTCACTCATCCATCCATCCATCCATCCATCCATCACTCATCTACCCTTCCATTCATTATCCATCATCCATCTATCCACCCAACAATCATCCATCCATCCATCCATCCATCCATCCATCCGTCCATCCATCTATCATCCATTCATCCATTTGTTATAATCACATATTGAGCACCGATTGTGAGTCAATCCAATTCTCAGTGCTGAGGAATTCACAGTGAATCAGGCACTTAGCTCAAGTCTACAAGGGGCCACCATGTCACTCCTACCATCTTTTAGGTTGTACTTGCTCATACATCATCTCTAAGCTTCCTAAACTTCACTTACTTACCACTTGTGCAAATTCACAACTTTCACTTATAACTTGTAGTGTCATTTGCTTAATATTTGTCTTTATGTAAATTATCCTATTTTAAAAATCAGTTTCTTTTAAAAGGAAGCTTTATATTACAGGTAACATTATACATTTGACATAAGTTGTATGTTTTCATAAATAATTAAAATAAGTGCATACAGTGTTCACCTGTGCACCTAAAACCATCTCAGGTACCACCAATGGTAATTACACAACAGTTTGAGAAACTGAACTATATCATGTTTGTCGCACAAAGTCACTCTGAAATGATTATGAACCCCATTTCCAAATGTAAATTCTCAAATGAGGTAATTCTTCTAAGGATGCATTGTTGGCAAGAATTAGAATTTAAGACTGAAACTCAGATCTTCTGGCTGAAAGTCCAGAAAATCCCTTAGAAGATGGTAAAGTTTCGAGATCGCACCACTGCATGCCAGCCTGGGTGACAGAGTGAGACTCCGTCTCAAAAAAAAAAAAAAAAAAAAAAAAAAAAAAAAGAAAAAAAGAAGATGGTAAAGTTAGCACCAACATTTAAAAAATTGAACAGAATATAATAAGATGTAGTATATCACACTTAGTGTGGTTAAGTATGTTTTTGTGAAGCTTAATCATGGTTTAAAATGTGTATCTTACTGTAAGGCTTATAGTCAAACACGTTTGAAAATCATTGCTTTACCCACCATGCCATTTGGAAACTGGGTGCCTTGTTGGCACTCTTGGCTGGAAAGCACTGCTGCACTGCAAAACTCCAGGGATTGTCATTCATATCATCATCAAATCTGCTCTACTGCCTGCTTTTATAAACAAAATTCTACTGGGACACAGCCGTGCCCATTTGTTTATGTACTGTATATGGCTGCTGTTACGTACAAATAGGGTTGCCATATTTAGCAAATAAAAATACATGGTGTCCTGTGTGTTATTCAACAACCCTTATTACAATGACAGAATTGAATAGTTGTGACAGAGACTGTATGACTTGCAAAACCAGAAATATTTATTATTTGGTCCTCTGCAGAAAACATCTGCTTATTTCTTCCCTGTATGGATGGCACCCTCCGGAACTGTGCAATGCCCAGGCTATGTACATGCACATGGCAGTACTATAGTTGGCCAGTTGCCTCTTGGAAGCTGCTCTTCCTTCCAACTTCCTGTTCTTCCATTGCATTTCAGTGTTTGCTTCTTTTCAGGGCTCTGAACCCAGATTGTGTGAACAAAGAGAGCTGAGCTTTCCCTCCGAGGAGCTGTCTTCCTAATGTCTCCCAGAACTGCCCTTTATCCCTGCTCCTGGCTGCCCTCATAGCCACTGCTACTCTTCCCAAGCCTCTGGCCCCTTAGGACATATGAATGGAGACATTTGGACCCTTTTTGTAATAAACTCTGAGTGACATTCTTAAACAGAGGAGTGGGGTTTGGGAATAATGTGAAAAACTGTGAAATTCTCCCAGTGTGAGGGGCCCAGCCCAGTTTTGGACAGTGAATCATGGCCTTGGCCAAGATGTTCTCATTAAAATCTCTGCTGACTTCCTTGGAGGAGTAAAAGCTATTGCCTGCAAAATAGGCAGCTTCTCAGCCTCCTCCTCCATAACCCGGCCTCACTCCCTGGTGGTCTTATTCCACATATCCTTTCCATCTCTGTCCATCTTCTTTTTGCCTTATCTCAACTATTGAGATGAACCTGGCTTGAGACCTGCCCATGTACAGTAACTAGAATGGTAAGATAGGTAAGATAGAAGTGATAGCTCAACTCCTTACTATAATTCCCTTGTCATTTCTTTTACTATATATTTTAAAATTCAGATCATGCCTGGAATGATGCATTTGACTCCTGGATCCCACGTCAAGGCAAGCACCAGGAGCTGGAATGGTCTAGAAGAAAGCCAGCAGTATGGCCAAATGCTGGAAGGGTTTTGTTTTGTTTTGTTTTGTTTTGGCACATTTGAGTGGTTTGGGGTTTATAGAACATTAATGTTGGATGGAATCTCTAAAGAAAAACCATGCAAAATCATAGTGAAAAAGTGGCTGCAAGGTTCACAGAAAACTTGGATGTGATCGTAGGTTGTCTTTCAATGTATCCATGGGATGAAACTAGTAAACGTTCTTTGCGTTCTGTTTCTAGCTTTTTCACTGTCATTGCTTTTGACAACACCATCAACATGGTATGGTCTACGTAACTAACATTTATTGAGTGCTCACTGTGGACCAGCCACTGGGGTAAGCACTTTACATACATTATCTTACTTAAACATCACAACAACCCTATAGGGTAGGTATCATCATCCTCATTTCATAGAGTTGGAAACTAAGATGTTGGGAAGTTGAGCCACATAGCTAGTGATATCAGACTGGCCCTTAACCACAAATCTTTTGAAATTTATACTGAGTGTGTGTGTGTGTGTGTGTGTGTGTGTGTGTGTGTGTGTGTGTGTCTACTGTGTGTGGCTTTCCTGTGCCTAGAAAATGTCTGGCACATCGTAAGTGATGGATAAATATGTGTGAAGTGAATGAGTGAATGGCACCAAAGTTGGTGCTCTTGGTCATTTTGCTGGTGGGTCTCAAACTTGGCTCTTCATTGGAATTGCTTCCACAACTTTTCAAAATACAAATACTACAGGCCCCTCTGGAGATTCTGAGGTCAGGCCCAGGAGTCTGATTTTCAAACCATTTCCCAGCAGATTCTGATGCAACCAGCTCAGCTTCAGGCCTGCAGACCAAAATTTGGCATCCACGACCGCCATGCTATCTTGCCTCTTAAAAATTTGCAACTTTTTAATGCTTCTGCAGAACAAATAAAACCACAATTTATGCTTCACAATTCGTATAGCTCATCTCACGTCCTTCTCACAGACTTTTCACATTTCAGAATGTTACAAATTGCTTTCTTTTCTTGGATACCAGGATATAACATTGGATCTTGGGAGGCAATTACCTCTGATGAAGGCCCCAAAAGTTACACAAATATTTCTTGTTCTCAGTCTGATTCTCTTTCTACTAAAGAAACCAGCCTCTCTTGTTTATTCTAGAGGAGAGAAGACTCAGGGGGCAATTTAAGCACCTTCGAATTTCAGTGACACTGAAGGAAGAGGGACAAGCTTGTTCTAGTTATCCCTGGGATAAACCTAAGGCTGGGATGGTCTGTATGTCTTGTTTTGCCAAAAGAGAGTTCCAGGTTACCCCTATTTTCCGGATGCAATTATTAATAGTTCCCCTATTTAGTTTCAAGCATGAGCCTGTCTTTGGACAATAAATAATATGGTCATTCCATGTAAGACTAGAAAGAAAAGACATACAAGGAGATAAGTTTCTGGTCTTTATAAGGAAATAATTTCTAAGAGACATGAAAAAAAAAAATTGAAATCAGGCCGCTAAGTTAGGGAGTGAGTTTCGTGTTTCTGGAGCTGTTAAAACAGCTGGCACATGGTTATTTGTTGAAGATAATGGAAAAGAAGTCAAGCATCCGGTGAGCATTGGAGGTCCCTTCTGAATAAGTGTCCAAAATTCTCAGGGGGCATCAGATGCTGTGGTGCCTGTTCTGTGCTAGGGGCATGTGTCACACCCACACCCACATGGAAAGATGCTGCAAACAGCAGAGCCTTCTCTTCTCCCTCTTGGCAGGCTATCTCATGGTCAACCAACACAAGATGTTTTCCCACTACTGTAGAATTGGAGAAGGCTCAAGGTATTTAGGATTTGGCTCTTAACATCACACCCAAGGTCCAATGGCCTCTGCTGAGTAGGCTGGGCAAATCTTCAGGATGTGAGTATACTAGGATAGACTTCCTTTCCTGAGAGCCAGAGCCACATCTGCTTCCATCCGTCTTTGTGGAAAGTGCACGAAGTTTAGGCCACCCCTCTGCTCCCCACCCCTGGTATCCCCAGGTCACTGGGCATGTGTCCATTTAACCTTTGGTGGAGTCTGACCCCTGCTCACACTATCTCAGAGCTGTGCAAAGTGTTAGGGAGTTTTCCAACATTCTTCAGGGAAGTTATCACTTCCAGCCCTGCCCTTCTTCCTATTCCTACATAGCCAGAAAGTAAGGCACTGGCTTGTGAATTTCTCTAAGATTACATGGCACATTGGCTTCAGAGTCAGGGATCCAAACTCAAGATATCCCAGGGGAAATTTGGCCGCAGTATCACACATATTCCCAAGCGGATCCAGAAGTGGGCAGAAACAAACTGAAAGTCTCTAGGCTGAAACATTGTTTTATTCCTGTTGCAGGATTGAAGCTTCTAGTCTCCTTGACTACATCAAGTTAGGAAGGAATGTGAAACAGATAGTGTCTGAGTTCGGGTTTCGTTTTCGGATGAGAGTTGCAATGATTATCTGAGTAAGTCTGTTAATCACATATGCTATCTGGAGATTGCTTTGCTGTTCTTACTCCTTGACAGAGTGAAATTTGATTGGCCAAAAAGATATTATATCAAATACTTCGAATTTTAGTATTAGATATGGTCTCGAAGTCACTGATGCTGACATTTCTCCTAGTGCAGGAAAGTCTTTTACTATGTCCTTAACAGTGGCAAAATTATATTATTTTCTTACATTACAAATGGCTTTTTATATTTTTAATATTTTATTACTTTCTATTTATAAAAGTATTGTATACTCATTGTAGAAAATTGGAAAGTGGGCCAGGCATAGTGGCTCACGCCTGTAATCCCAGCACTTTGGGAGGCCAAGGCAAATGGATCACTTGAGGCCAGGAGTTCGAGACCAGCCTGGCCAACATGGCAAAACACTATCTCTACTAAAAATACCAAAACACTAGCTAAGCGTGGTGGCACACGCCTATAATCCCAGCTACTTGGGAAGCTGACATATGAGAATCATTTGAACCCGGAAGGTGGAGGTTGCAGTGAGCCAAGATTGCGCCTCTGCACTCCAGCCTAGGTGACAAAGAGAGACCCTGTCTCAAAAAAAAAAAATGAAAGAAAAGGAAAAAAAGATGGGAAAATATAAAACATTATCAAGAAGCAGAAAAAAACCACATATAGTCCTACAATCTAGAGATAAGCATGGTTAATAGTTTTACAAATAAACTTTGTCTTTTCAATGCAGGTTGTGTTCTTGATAAATAGAACTGATGATAATATATATGCTACTTTTCTCCTGAACAATGTAATGGACTAAGAACTTTTAAATTCCATTTACCTCTTCTTAGTGTATATACTCCTGTCATTTTGAATTTTAATTGTCTCCAAAAATACGTTTTAAACCTGACTCCAATATGTTATTATTTTTCCTTGTATTTCTGTTGTAATGAATATGCATATGCTCTTAGATTTACTCATTTTTCTTTTTTTACCACTTTTGTGTCTCTTCATTTTTCCTGCATCTTCAGTTTTCCTTATGGAATCCTTCCCCTGTTTGAATAATATACTTCAGAATATTTTTAGTAGCATGTCTGTTGGTTCAAACTCCTTCAGTTTCAGTGTGCAAATGGCTGTGTGGGTGATTTTTCAATGCAGAGAATTCTTAGATGCCCATTGTTTTCTTTCATTTCCCGTTGAGGCAATGCAGTTCCGCTGAGGTTATCATTCTGTTGTGTTCCAGTTTCTGTTGTTGCTACTAAAAAGTTACTTGTCAGTCTAACTGTTGATTCTTTGGACATCATCTTCATATGTTTGTTTGCCTGACATTTTACTATGATTATGTCTAGATTTCTTTTTTTTAAGATCATGCTTGGAATCTGGGGAGCCTTCTTGAATATGTGTATTAATATCTTATCATTTCACATCAGCCTCAGTCATAAATGTTTCAAGTATCGCTTCTGTCTTATTCCATTCCTTTTCTCCTTATGGGACTTCAATTAAACATGTTTGACCTTTTCACTATGTTCCCTGGTTCATATTCTTTAGCCTATAGTTTTCATCTTTTTTTTCTTTGTGATTGACTCTGATTGCAGTTCTTACCACTGTTCCCATATCCATCTTGCCTGCTTGACTTGTGGTGTATATGCCTTCCAGAAGGCAAGTGTCATGCCACTCCCTCTGGTACTCTTTGCCCAGCACTTTTGTAAGAGTTTCAGTCTATGACTGAATGTAGGAAAAAAAAAGTGATTTGAATTTGGTAAGAGGGTGTATTAATCCATTTTCAGACTGCTAATAATAAGAACTGCCTGAGACTGGGTAATTTATAAAGGAAATTGACTCACAGTTCAGCATAGCTGGGGAGGCCTCAGGAAACTTAACAATCATGGCGGAAGGTGAAGGGGAAACAAGACACCTTCCTCACAGGCTGGCAGGATGGAGAAGTGCCAAGTGAAGGGAGAAGAGCCCATTATAAAACCATCAGATCTCATGAGAACTCACTCACTTACATGAGAATAGCATAGGGGAAACCATCCCCATGATTCAATTACCTCCACCTGGTCTCTCCCTTGACATATGAGAATTATGGGGATTAGAATTCAAGATGAGATTTGGGTGGGGACACAAAGCCTGACCATATCAGAGGGAAAGAAGAGGAGCATAATGATAGTGACAGTGCATCTCTTAATAGCATGCAGCATGAGGAGGGATCACTGCCCATGTTCTGGTTAGAATGACTATGGGTAACAGGCAAATTTCAGTTTAGAGACCAATCATTTACTTCATGTGGCAACTGCAACACTGCTGGCAAGGATTCAGAATCCATATCTGAGCTCAGTAGGAAGGAATGCTGTGATAGATAAGTGATGCCTGCCGTGAATTTGGGAGGGAGGTGTAATGACACCCATACGTATATTTGCCATATCTAACTTAGACCTTGCCTTTCCAGTCATGAATACGAAATTGTGGGACACTTTCAGATAGACAGCGTGTTTGGGATGCTACTGATTAGTTGTTTTAATCCAGTTCCATTGATCTTATGGTTAATGTAAATTCTGCTCATCGGTGGTGGTATGAATTTTTATCTTTTTTCTTTTTTTGACTTTGTATACATTTTAGTAGGAAGCTATTTGAGGCTATATCAAGCTCTGCTAGCTAGACCCCATCTTGTATTAGAAATCTCATGGTTACTGATAAATAAAAGTACAGAGCTGTTAGGAATCATCAGAGTTCTAAGGTTCTAAACTTGGCACTGCCCCTTGATATCTGTCTGATTTTCCTAGTAGCTGCCCCTACCTAGATAGCCAGCCTCATCTCCTAGTGCTTGCCTTCCTCAAAGAGAGCGAAGGAGATCACACAGATTGGGAGAAAGTCTTTGCAATATAAAAAGCTGACAAAAGATGAATATACAGAATATATAAGGATGTCTTAACAATCAAAAAGAAAAGGTCAGGAAACCTAAGTTTTTAAAAATGGGCAAAGGATATAAACAAGAATCAGAAGAGGAAATCCAAAAGGTGAATAATAATACAGAGTTGCTCAGGATGACTAGATATTGAATTATGCAAATTGAAACAATACCTATTTTGTACCAATCAGATGGGCAAGATGATTAGTTAGATGACACTAAGTATATGAGGTATGAATGATGAACTGAGGTGTATGATTGAATGAATGAATGATCTCAAGGGCAAGAGATAACAAAGAGTAGGGAAGGGGAGGAAGAGGCTGGTTCTGGTCAGAGTTAACATGGCTGGAATGCAAAAAGCAAAAGGAAGCCTGCTTTTGTACCAGCTGTACAATTGTACCAGCTGTACAATACAAAGTTGGTGGGATACAGAGGGGTCAAGTTATCTGGGCCTGGTAGGCCATGCTGACGTATTTTGGTTTTATTCTAAGAGCAATGGCAAGATACGGAAATATTTCATCAGGTGTGATGCTTAGATTTGCATTTTAAAAGTCACTCTGGCTACAAATCATGAATAGAGGCAGAGTACACCTGGGGAATCTCATGGGATACCACTGCAGTCCTGCAGGTGACAGGGACTGGTAGCTTAAAATGTGGTGGTGTTGGTGGTTAATTAAGAGAGAAGTGAATGAAGAGATAGTTAGCAAGTAAAATGGATGTGGGGTCATGCAAAAGGATGTGGTGCATAAGAAATTTTTTGTGAGTGAATGAAGGAGTACTGGGATGTTACTGCCCATTTTCTGGGATAGAACACAGTAGAATAAAGGACAGGTTTGAAGGAGAATTTTGTAAATTTGATTCTCAATGTGCTGAGCAACATAATACAATGTGTAATGGGTAGGTGACACTTAACACACTCCAGAGGTGCTGCAAGAACGTGACCCTGAAGGGGATGTCATAGAAAGGATTCCCACATCAGGCAGAAAGCACGGATTAACAACTTGTGGAGTCTTAGGATTCTAAACTGAATGCCTTGAAAATTTATCTTTGTCTTTGGTAGCTTTTGGGTACGCTCAGAAGCCAACTAATACACATCAAAAGCCAGCATCTAGGGCTTATCTCAAAACAACAGGAGAGGTCATCAGAAACACTTAGCACCCAGCAGGCTCACCTCCTTCAACCTCCTCCAAAATTGTATCCCTAAAGCTAGAAATAATTGTGCTTGATATTCCCAGAGAGCTTTCACATCTGTCATCTCATTAGACGACCACCACAGGCCTGCTGAGATGACGTTCATGCCCCTTTTACAAACAAAACCAAGTGTCAGACTGTGCGGTGTCTCATTCAAGAACAGCTCTGTCCCTTTGTCAGACTCACAAACACTTTGGAAATGCTCTTGAGCACTAATGGAGAAAGAAGTCATCAGGGATAACACAAGATCAGGGTAGAAAGCAAAGTCAATAAAGGTGGTTTTCTGATTTCTGCTGGTCTTTTAGTCAGTTTACATAGACCATATAGTGGTAGACATAATTTTCATAGTCAACAGGCGGTCAGGAACAATCCAACAGAAAAGGCTTGTTCCACTGAAGGTTAAGAAGGGCTACAATATCTTATTTAAAGCATTGATGCCCCTGAGAAGCAGGCTAGGTAAAACCTATGGTGCAACCATATGAGATAGAGTTCCTTGGGCCTAGCAGCTTGAGCAAAAAAAGCAAAATTTGCCATGTCACTTCCTGTCTGAAAGACTTCAATAATGCTCTGTCCTCTACATCAGAGCTTCCTAAAGTGTGGCCCAGGGACCAATAGCTTCAGCACCTCCTCGGGATTGTTAAAAAATGAAAATTCTCAGGCTTCTCCCCAGGCCTTTGGAATCGGAAATCTGTGCTCTTTTAATGATTTTGATACATGCAAAGTTTTGGGAATTATGGATTGCACAAGTGCCCAAAGGCACCATAAGGTCCTTCAAGACATGACTCTTGGTTGCCTCCTTATCTTTATTTTCTTGACACTTGCTGTATTTTCTGAGACAAGATCTTAGAGAAACCAGGTCCTTAATGACTTTGTTGAACTACTTAAGCTACCAACATTTTAGCCTCCCATCCCTCTGGGCTTCCTGTTATGTGAAAAAAATAAATGTTCTTATTGTTAAGAAAATTTGAATTATAGTTTTCTATTACTTGCATCCAAAAGCATCCTAACTGATCTAAATGCCATGATTAACGTCAAACTGCTTCAAAATGTCCACACAGTTGTCTCTATTTCCTTGTTGCATATTCATACCTCAGTCCACCTCAATCCAGCTCTTTTCTCTCAGCACCCACCCAAAATGTTTTCTCTAAGTTCTCTAAGATTTCTCTGGTGCACCTTGCATTGCTCAATCTAATGGACATTTTTCAGTTGCCATTTTATTAGACCTCCTAAGAATATTCAACATTTGCTCTATGTACCCTTGAGCAAGTCAACCTTTCTAAGCCTTGATTCTCTAATCCACAAAATGGGGTTAAAAATAATCTACCTCCTAGGAGCATTGTGAGGATTTAAGAAAGTTACACAGAGTGCTTAGCAGAATGCTGAACTGTCACTTATTAGTATACATCCTTCTCCCTTTTTGAAACATTCTCTATCTTTGGTGTAAGTGCAGTTGACCTTGAACAATGTGGGGATTAGGGGTACCGACCTCCCACACCATTAAAACATCTTTGTATAACTTTTGGCTCTCCCAAAACTTAACTACAAATACTCTACTGTTTACCTTACCTATAACATAAACAGTTGATTAACACATATTTTGTATGTTCTGTATTATGTACTGTATTCTTACAAAAAAAGTAAGCTAGAGAAAAAAGTTGTTAAGAAAATCATAAGAAAAAATATGTTTACTGTTCATTAAGTGGAAGTGGATCCTCATAAAGATCTTCATTCTTGTCATCTTCATGTTGAGTAGGCTGAGGAAGAGGAGGAGGATGAGGCTGAGGTGAGGGAGAAGAAAGAGGGGTTAGTCTTGCGGTCTCAGGAGTGGCAGAGGCAGAAGAAAGTCGTATATAAGTGGACCCACACAGTTCAAATCCATGTTGCTCAAGGGTCAACTGAATTAGAAAGCTCCACCCAAAGTGGCTTAAATAGTAAGAGATTATGAATTCATCTCACTGAAGATGAATCACAGGTGATAGATGGGTTTAAACAATGCTTGCTACAGTGGTTCAGCACAGGCACCGAACCTCCATTACCTTTCATTCCTACTCTCTACCTTCTGTGGTGTCTTTTCCATTCCAAGAATGGCCCCTCTCATGCAACATAGGGTTCCAGGAGGCCATAGCCATCCAGCAGGGATGAGGGCTGAGTTTCTCAGTAGTTCTCTTAAAAAAGCAAATGAGCTTCTGCTCCAGAAGCCCCCTCCTGAATTACACTGAATTGGATTATATGCCCCGAACCAATGATTCTGATCAGAGGGACATGGGATGTATTTCTTGGCTTCAACCAATCAGGGGGTGCTGGAGATGCAGCCAGCGGGGTATGAGTGAAATGAATATTCAAATAAAATTTGAAGTAATATTATCAAGAGGAGGGGAAAATGGATCTTTGATGGCCAAAAGCAGCAAATATCCAGTACTCTAGATTTACAGATCTCTACACTCCCCGGATTTCCTCCCAATTTTTTTTGTACATTTCTCTAGTCTCACTGGCTCCACTCTATTGTAAATGTTTGTTTCTCTTTCTTTCTTTCCTCATTAGAGAATGAGTTCCTTGAATGTAAGGTCTATGCCTTATTCCTCAGTCCCTAATGCAGACATTGGCATTCGGTAAATGTGCATCAAATACATAAATAAACACATAGTTGAATAAGGATTGCTTTCTTCTTGCTAAATGGAAAAACCTATTCCCATAGCAGCGGGAATGGAATCCCCACTACAGACTAGAAGTCAATCTGTCTGTATAAATTCCGAACCCAATGCCCAGGACTTCCACCCAACAGATGCTTTTTGCATTGTGAAACACCCAGGCATGTGGGCTGCCTGAATTCACGTGTTTGTTCCATCCTTCATCACTCTGTTTCCTGAGAAGGAACAAGAGCCGGTGGGGGCCCTATGCTCACTGCACATGTTTTCCGTTTTATGTTTCAGCCAATAAATGAGAGGGCTCTCTCACAAGCCACTTAACATGTATTACAGATATTTCCTTGGACAAATGGTCTCTTCTCCTTCCTCTGGGAACACAAAGCCTGAATGATCTGCAGACCCAGTAGAGGAGAGCGGGGCTTAGAACACCTAGCGCCTAAAGATAGGACATCTTTCATTTAACTGTGTAACTTGAAGATGAGCAGTGTGACCTCAGATATACATCAGTGCCTTCTAGCACAGGTGGGTCTGCCTTGGGACTGATGGGGCTGCACATCTGGAGGAGCTAACATCTGGACGACCGCACCCATAGAATGAGATGCTGTCGTTGGCTAGGACTAGGGCGCTGGGTCATTTCTTTTCTTCCTACTCCTTTCATTTTACTTGTTAAATGTTAGCTCTCTCTGAAAATGAACAAGGGACGATTTTAGCAGAGATGGAATGGGAGAATTGTTCCTGATTCCTATTTCATCTTCCAGACTCATCATTACCAGCCAAAGTAATATGAAATTAAAACTGAGGCTTGGCTGTCCACTGCAACAAGCAGAAATCTAAGACTATAATACTTAAAACACAACCTCTTGCAGAAATAAAAATCTCTGCAAAGCCACAGAGCTCAGAAATAGCATTTGGTTCTGCAAAACTACTGCTTTTTTTTTTGTTTCTTCTGCCAGATCAAACCCCAGAGAGAACTGATGACATTCTTGCTACTGTCCTTGCAAATGGAAAAAGAAGGGGGGCAGTAAAATTAGGAAAGTGAGAATAATGTTCTAAGAATGGAAAATGCAAAGGTTAAAAATTTGAAGAGGAATGTTGTATTTAGAAGCGAGGAATTCAGGAGGGAGAACACTGTCAAAACAATCATGGCACCAGGCTTGCTTGGCAATATGGTTTATCTCAGGAGACACTTGCCTCCAGGCCTCAAAACTGGCTACAATTTTCCCCAGAAATTCTTCACTTCACTCTAAAATAGAGCTTGTAAAAGAAGTTGGAAGTAACTTTTATGTGGTTGTTTTCTAAAAATCTTTTTTCTCCAACAGATGAATCTCAAACACTTTGCTCTAAGCAGCAAAAGGTTCAAATGTTATTGGATTGTTTATAACATTCAGTAACCTTCCAATCCCCCAGTGTTTATAGAAGTAAATTGGGAGTATTCAAGAACAGTTTGTCTGTCTAGTGGAATTTCAACTTTTCCATATTTGCTTAATTTTGGAACCAAATGTCAGAGATGCTACAGCACCAATAAGGCAAGATCTTGTTGGAGCTCATGCCTCATTGGATAAAAGCTATTTGGAGTGAAAGATCGAGCTTCTGCTTACAAACCTGGGATGGCACTGGGCTTCAGAAAGGATAACTAGAAATGGTTCAATGGTTATTAAATACATTGAACAAACAGAACGTATGTTGAGGATTTGATGAGAAAAAAATGGAGCTCTCTTAGCACAGCACTTGGCAAATAATAGAAATTCAATAACTGTTAGCTATTACTTCTATAATACAATTATTACACCATTGACTGAAAACACATGTGGCACCTTAGCATTCTCATTTAAAAGACACTGTCAGTGTTGTCTGTTTTGTAGCATGGCTTTAGCCTCTGGCTTAAGAGTTCGACTGTCCACCTGGTTGCCCAAATTGGTAATAATGATAATACTAGTTATAATTTTTATGATAATTATTATAGGTAGGTAGATATCATAAGAGATAGAGGGTAAAAGAAGACATGGTCATTCATAAAAGAGGAATTAAAATTTGCGAAAAGCATTCTTCTTCACTAGTAATCAATGAAATGCAAATTAAAACATGAAATACTTCTTGCTTACCAACATTTTGAAGATTCAAAGTGGTAATTGTTAATGTTCTCGACTAGTACTAGTCGAAGCATAATTTGGCATCACTGATCTTTGGAAAGTAATGTGGCAAATAGGAATGAAGTGCTGCTAGCATATGTTTATCTGTTGATCCACTTTTAAGAATTTATCTGAAACTTCTAGAGGCAAATTGAGAATAGTCAAAAATGTAAGTACAAACTGTCAACTGCCATGTGCCTCTATCTGTTAGGATCCGGTCAGGAAACAGCACACTCAAACTGAGTAATTTGAAGAGAGTTTAATTAAAACAAAACAAACAAACAAAAAACCCAATGACTTACAAAGTATGGACAAGATGTGGAGACAGTGAGAGATGGTGTAGGATTCTGGGGCCAGCAGCAGAAAGGAGCCGGTACCACCTCAAGGCTTGAAAGGGCAGGGAGTGAGTAGTTTCCAAAACTTGGAGAGGGATTCCCAACTCCCTGACTTACCATGTGACCCTCCCATGGGAAGAAATGCTCCATTCTCACCCTCCTCCCAGCTCCTGGTCTCTTGCCTGCACCTCCCGCTCACTGAGCCTAACTAAAGCCAGGATCCAGAGAGCCCTTTGACAGAGTCCATATGGGCTCAGGGTGGACAGTGGCTCTGGAGAGACAAATGAAAAATATCCAGCACACTTTGTTATTTTTAAGAGCAAAAATAAAAATGGAAGATAATACAAATGTCCAACAACTGGGAAATAAGCCAATAAAGTATGGTACATTTTGTAGTGGGATGTTATGCAGCCATTTAAAATCATGCTTTTGAAGAGACAATAACACAGAAACATGTTTTCAATAAAATGTCAACTGAAGAAAAGTAGAGGAGACAATTATATATGACTCCAATTATGAAAATAAAATACACACACGTGACCCTTTGGAAAAAGAGACTGGAGGACACATGCCCAAACTTTATGGCTCTCCTGATTTGGGGGGTTATGGATTTACTTCTTCTTTTTTCAGTTATTTGTATTTTCTAAATTTTACAGGAGCATAGACCGCTTTTATAATAAGAAAACATTATTTTACAAAACTAGTCTTTTGCTTTCTGTAGCTTATAATCTAGTAGGGGAGAAATGTTAATTTCTAACTGGTTTCAGCAAAAGTCCATGGAAGAACAAAGGAATAACTCATTCCTCTGAGAGTTACTCCTTTGATTGCAACTGACAGGTGGAATTGGGGAATCTTCTTAGAGGAGGTGTCATTTAAACTGGGCCTTTAGAGATGAGAAATACTTTTCTCCAGGTTAAGAAATGGCAGAGGAGAAACCAGATGAGAAAATAATGAAAACAAAAGATTTAGAGCCTTCAAGGTCATGAAATATCCAGGGCACAACAATAGATGGGTGATTGTAGAGCAGTCCACTGGCAACATCAGAGGAACTTTCACAATGCATAAATTTCTGTGTCCCTCCCCACATCTCCGGAATTAGCATCTCTGCTAGGGAACCCAAGACAAATATTTTGAAAATGCTTCCAGGTAATTCTAGGCATGACTGGGGCTTAGAAGCCATGTGAACAAAGTATAGAAGAAAGCACTGTGGACCATTGTGGAGTGGCTGCCCAGAAATCTCCAGCTGTCTCCTTACCCTGAGAGAGAAGGGGCCCAGCAACGACTTTTTAGGAGATGACCCTGCCCTATGACCACATACGTCATATGTATGAGATGTAGAGATGCTGAGATGTAGATGTCAGCTTCAGAATGGGTGGGCAGAAGACCTGCTCTGTGATCTGGAGTAGTACAGGGTGATGAAAAAAGTAGAGACAGAGAGAAGGAAGCCAAGGTAAAAAGAGAACGGACCTAAGAGGGTCCTGCCACCTTCCAGTCCCTGGTTTCAGTACTTTCTGAGGTTCCACTGCATCCCTGCCCCTGAGTGTACTGAGACCTCCATTGTCCTTGTAATAGAATTTTTAATGCTTGCCTAGCTGGAACTGGCCTCAGTTGTCTGCAGAGATGAGTAGGACAAGTTTTATCTTCAGATCACCATTGTGTCTTGCAAAGTCTCAGCTGGGGCCCAAAGATAGCAGCTCTGCCCCCTATTCACTAGCTAGTGCAGTCTTTCCAAAGTGGAGCTTCTTGGAAGCATGAGGTTTGTGGAATGAATGGGTATTGCCACACAGAGAGACAAAAGAAAAATTAAGAAATACATACGTGTTGATCAAGTAAGTATGGATCAATGGATTAACAACATCAAGCTGGTTTATTTACTAGAAAACTTCTCAGAACCTATGTGAGCTCTTGTACATTGTGAATTTCCAGGTATTATAGAAGGCAGTGTTCCCAAATTTATTTGACTGTGGGACACTCTGGATTATTTTTTCCCCAAAAAAACATGTTTCAGGACAGGTGCTTGGCCCTTAAGAGCTAATTCATTCATTTATGTATTTCTTTATTAAATAAACATTTATTAGAATAGCAAAAATAAGGACTATTTCTCAAATGACGTGCTATCTTTATGAAGACGCCATGCTAGTCTCTCAGGAATTGTGTATGTTTGTATGTGTGTGCACATATGTGTGTCCATGTATGCAAATATACATGTGTCTGCAGGCACACATGTGTATATGCCTACGTGTGTGCGTTAAGCGAGGATAAAGGGAGAGGGAGCAAGACAGGATGGGGGTGAATCTTTGGCTTGGATGCTCATGTACGTGGCTTCTAGAGGTTTATTAATGAAGATACCATCTCAATCCCCGAATAGAATTACATTACATCAAGTGGACTCAGGCTAATTGTCTGACTAATTTTAAGTTCAATTAAGAGAACTATCCAAATCATTTATCTTCTAGTTCATCAAATGAAATATGATGCTACAGCAGAATGCGTTTATGACCAAACCAACTTTTAATATGTGAGAGTAACTGGCCTTTCTTTGTAATCATTTTCATTTTTTTCCCTAAAAGTCCTTATCAAAAACATTTCCCATATTAAAGATGATAATGCTTTTGTTGGGGGAAAATGTGGGATGAATGTTTATTGAGCATTCCTTTTAGACCACTACTAGGCGGAGCATTACAAATACCCAGTCTTATTAATTCTTCTAGCAACACTGTAAGATAGGTAATCCATTTTTCTCCTTTTAACAGATGAGAACGTTTTGTGAGGACAAGTATGAGTCTGTCTTTAGTGCCTGACTCATAGTTGGGTCTCTATAACACATTTATTGAATGAATGAATAAATGGTTGGGGAAACTGAGGCTGAATGAGTTGGCTCAGGATTATCTTCTCCATGTTGAAAACTGCATTTGAACCCAGGTCTGTCTGACTCCAAAAACCAAATGGTTTCCTCCTCATCATTTCAGAAACTAGCAAAATGCTTTTATGCACACCATTTGATTTTAGAATCCTGTACGTTTTATAAACGAGGACAGTGAGACTCCGAAAAATAGTATATCCAAAGTGACTAAGGTAGTAGAGAGAAGATTCAAAACCCTATCCCAGGCCTTCTGACTCCCATTCCAATGTTCTTCCAGCTACCTCAGAGGTCTTTTGAAAAGCCCCTGAAATTGCACCCAAACTGATGTTCATGTGGCAGATACCTCACCACCGTCTCCTCGCCTCACTCCTTAAATTCTTGTCTTCAGGCCCCTCTGACTCAGGTGACACTCATGCTGGTAAAACGTCCTGTGTTTTCTGCCAGAAGTAGCCAGCCCAGACAGGTGCAGGAGAGGTCTGCTCTAGAGGGATATATTGCACAGCCTTGTCCCTGCCTCCCTTATTTCACCCCTGATTTCTGATGGGACCCCCAGATGAGTATCATCTCCCTCCTGGCCATTTAAAACCTGCAAAGCAACTTGAGTTCCTCCTGAGGGACTGGCAGCTCTGCCAAGACCATACGTGATTTTCACATGAAAAGTACCTTTGGAAGAGGATTTCTCCATCAGTTTCCACCATGAACACGGATGCACACATTTCTCCAGAATCTTCTCTGCTGTCATTTGCTGTCCTGCCAAGAGCCTGGGATTGTCCTTCATTGGGACAGAGAGGGTCAGGCCCAGGCTGGAAGTTCTCGGTTCCACTGGTGCTCTCTGGGGCAAAAATGTGGCATTTTTCCTTTTGTCTTTTCTGCTTTTGTTTTTTGCTTTGCTCCAAGCTGATGATTCTCTCAGCTTCTGTCTTCATGATGCCAACACTGCGAAGTGAAAAATAAATAATGCCCCCAGAAAACCCCAGGGTTGTTCATTTCTAGACACAGAACCAAAGAACTGACAGCACTCAGCTTTTTCCCCTCCCCAATAAAAAAACGTTACTTAGATACATTGGAAAGGCAGGTTCTAAGGCTACTAGAAGTGTTTAGAAAAAAATGATGTGTATATTAACAAATTTCTCTCCTCTTTTACTTTAGGCTCTCATCATCTCTCTCTCTTTTTTATTTTTATTTATTTATTTATTTTTGAGACAGTGCTTTGTTCTGTTGCCCAAGCTGGAGTGCAGTGGCGCGATCTCAGCTCACTGCAACCTCTGCCTCGTGGGTTCAAGCAATTCTCCTGTCCTCAACCTCCTAAGTAGCTGGGACTACAGGTGCATGTCACCATGGCCAGCTAATTTTCATATTTTCAGTAGAGATGGAGTTTCACCATGTTGCCCAGGCTGGTCTTGAACTCCTAACCTTAGGTGATCCACCCACTTCAGCCTCCCAAAGTGCTGGGATCAGGCATGAGCCACTGTGCCTAGCCTCATCATCTCTGTCTTAGATGATTTTGATCGGAGGTTATTGTGCATTGAATTGGGTCCCTCCTTGTTCCCCCAGATTCACATATTGAAGTCTTAGGCCCTAGTACCTCAGAATGTGCCTATACTTGAAGATAGAGCCTTCGAAGAGGTAATTAAGGTAAAGAGAGGCCACATGACTGGAACCTAATCCAATCTGACTATTGCCCTTATAAGACGAGGAGATTTGATTGCAGACAGTTACAGAGGGAAGACCATGCCAGGATGCAGGGAGAAAATAGCCTTCCATAAGCCAAGGAGACAGGCTTGGGAGAAACCAACCCTGCCAACACCTTGATCTTGGACTTCCAGCCTCCGGAACTGTGAGAAAATAAATTTCTTTAAGCCACTCAGTCTGTGGCACTTTGTTATGGCAGATTTTGACATTGAGAAGTGGGGATATGCTGGAACAAATACCTAAAAATGTGGACATGATCTTGGATCTGGGGAAAGGGTAGAGGCTGGAAGAGTTGTGAAGTACATGTTAGCAAAAGCTTAGATGGCCTTGAAGAGGCTGTTGGTAATTTACCAAACTAAAGCAGAAGTTAATTTTTTAAAAATGCTGGACATAGAGAAGAAGGAACTTTGATTGGAATTGTTTCAAAGTTCCAGGCATTAGAATGTAAGGTGCTAGGTATCCCGCATATGTTAACTCATTTATGTTTCATTTATAATCCTAAATATTAATGATATGTGTAAGTATAAATATACTAAGTAAAAATTATTGTTCATGTGCATACTTAAATAAATGTATAATTCATATGAACAGATATCTTAATGAATACACCTATTTTACAGCCAATAACAAGAATGGCAAGCAGTAACAATAGCAAACATGTTTTAAGCTCTCACTATATGTCAGACACAGTTCTAAGAGCTTTGTATTCTTTTTTTGCCTAAATGTTTACAATAACTCTTTAAGTACCACTTAATGATAAATAATAAAATAACATAGTAATTAACAGCACAAGCCCTGGAGTCAGATACCTGAGTTCAAATCTAAATTCTGCCACTTGGGTTCTGTGTGACCTCGGGCAAATTCCTTAACCCTTCTGAGCACCAGTTTCCTTATCTATAAAATGAGAATGATGATAATGATAATAATAATAATAGTTCCTACTTTATTGGGAGGGTTAAAATAGTTACTACATATGAAATCCAGGCACTTAGGCTGGAAGCTGGCCTAACCGTCATTAACCCTATTTTAAACATGTCAAAATAGAGGCTCAGAGAAATTAATCTACTCTGCCCAAGCTTATTCTGTGAAAACTATTTTTTAAATGAAAATTCTGTTTAACATGCCACTTTCTTTATATAAAATCTTTGTTAATTCATCATTTTTTACAAAATAAAGTCCAGTTCCTTAGCATGACTCATCTTTCCAGCTTCAAACCCTGCTGCTCCCTGTACTCCTTGTGCTGTATACAACACCCTACCAGCTTATCACCCTCTTAACATGTCATGTGCTTTGAAACCTGTGGCCTTTTACAAGCTATTTCTTCTGTCTGGAGTGCTCTTCCCTCTTTCCCCCTGGCCAATGCTTTGTCCTTCTTCCAGATCAGACTCAGTCATCATTTATTGATTCATTCTTGTATTCATTCATTCATTTAGTTACACAAATTTCTACTTTGAATAAGGAACTTTTCTAGGTCTTGGAGGTACAACAGCAAATAAGAAACATGCAGTGTCTTCAACAGCAGACAAGCCCATGGGGAGACAGACAGATCTCATAGTGCAGTGTGATGAATGTGGCGACAAGCTGGGAAGATGGGGGGCACTTCACAGGGCTGGGGTGTGGGTGGGCAGTTTGTGTGACTGGTCTTCTTTCCCCTAGTCTTTCCTCTATCCCCATGGGGCATATGACCATATCACCAGCAAATGTTTACTGGGGACCACGTGGACTGCTGATGTTTCTTTCAATGATCGATAGACTCACAAGAAGAGAAATATTTTACTTTTGCAAATAAAGAAGCATTTATTCTTTATTCCACTCTAAAGATCATAACTCTCTCTAGACTAAGAGAGACTTGGGACATATCCTCACACAGGATGACTTCATGGAGAAGGGAGGTAGATGCATAATGAGATTGCACCAATCTTGAGCATGACATTTGCCTTAAGAGAGAAGAAAGTGGTAAAACTGAACAAGAAGAGTGGAGGATGTGACGGATTGATTGCAAGCATGGTCCCAGTTGTCCACCCTTCCTGTAGCCATGCTTTTGCAATGTGGCTTTGCAGCTTCTCCCATCATGAGATGGAGCCTTGAATTGGAGCTAGCCATGGAACTTGTTTTAGCTAATAGAATGAGTGGAAGTGACAGTGATTCAGTTCCAAGCCTAGGTCTCAGGGGACCCTGAGCACCTTTGCTCACTCTCTTGAAACCATACCACTGCCATGTGAACAAGTATGGGCTAGCCTAATGGAGAAAATTGAGGGGTACATGGAGATTCCATTCATCCTAGCCAAGGCCACCCTAGACCAGCCTGTGGCCAGTCAACATCCAAACATGACAGGGCCCTGCCAACATCAGCAGAAGTGACCCACAGAGAAGTAGAAATGCA
The DNA here is from genome assembly GCF_024542745.1 of Macaca thibetana thibetana. Classification (NCBI taxonomy): domain Eukaryota; kingdom Metazoa; phylum Chordata; class Mammalia; order Primates; family Cercopithecidae; genus Macaca; species Macaca thibetana. The sequence continues at coordinate 102,035,294 of NC_065588.1, read as the reverse complement.
GAAGTGACCTTAGCCAAGACCAGAACTGTTCAGCTGATGCAGAGACTCATGAATAATAAAGCCCCTGAGTTTCACGGGGAATTGTTACATGGCATTACTTGGTGATGACTCATTGATACCGGCAGAAGAGGGGATAAATTTTCAGTGGAAACATTCTACAAACTATTAAAGTATAATAGAGAATGTATGTCTTGTTTGTCAATTTAGGGACAAGATTTGCTCTATAACAAAAGGCCTCTCATTTTTCTGGCATGTCTTTGGATGAAGTTTGAATTTGAACTTCTCCTAAGATTTTCAAACTAGAATATTTGAAAACCAATGCAATGAGATTTTCTGACTTTATCTTAGCCCGATGCTACCTGTAATGTTAATTTACAAAGTTTAATAACATACACTATTTGCAGTGTACTGATGTCCTCTGCAGCCCTCTATCTTCCAAGGGTAACAGCCACAGTCGCTGAGACATTCCATGAAAGACTGGATTGAGTGTTCTAGAAACCTAGCATATGTGCCCTCAGCCATGGAGTTGTTTTCAATGAGCCTTTTTCTGGACTGGGAACTCCTTGTCCTCGAACTGGTAGGACTTAATACTTGCAGGGTTGGGGAAGGATCAAGCTGGCAGCCTGAAATGCCCAGTATCAGCATGAGGAAGACATTATTCTCAACTACTGGCTCCCACACTAGGTGTGTCAGTGCTTACCAGACTTCTGTCTGCAGTAAAATCCAGGCTTCTATGAGTTGGGAGTGGGAAAGGAAGGCAGTGGAACCAACTGGAAAAACTGTTCAACATCTTTGATGTATCCCCAAGCCCTACTCCTTGCTCCCACCATCCATGATACCTGCTGTCTCCAACTCTGAGGTCTCTCATGCATTTCAACTGGAAGATGGCCCACACCATCCCCACTCCATTCATGGCATATTCTGGGCAGTGACTACTTCTTTCTTGGCTTCACCCACCAACACATCTCCTTCTTCAAATCAATCGGAAACTCTTGTTCACAGAAAGTCCTTCTTTTTACTATAGGCTAATTCAGTAAAATCCCTGGAGGCTAAGAAAGTGAGTTCCTTCTACCGTCTTGACCAAGAAGCTGTTTCTTCAGTATTGAAGGATGTTGGCTTCAGTCCACTCTCCACACTCAGTCCCTTTCTGCTGTTCTTACAAGTCAAACAGCCAGTTTTTCAGGGAGCCGTTGCCAACTCCAAATGACAGGTCTTTATTTTTAAGCACTTTCCATGGTTTACATGTCAGAGAGTGAATATATCTTTGGAAAAATACAAATGAGTACAATAAAAACATGATAGATGCCATCATCTTAGGTTCTTTGGGTGCTCCAGTGTCTCAGGTGCTGTGGCGGGTCCTTTCATCAATGTGATCTCTGTTAATTTTCCTGGTCTCCTGAGAGGGTGTCCTGATCATTTCCAATTCCTAGGCAAGGGGACGGGGGAGGCTTAGAGAGGTTGAGAACATGCCAGTGTGGCATAGCCAGTGGGTGATGAGATGAGGACTGGAAACGAGGTTTTCTTACTTTAACTTCAATGTTCTATGCACGATCAGATTATTCTGTTACTTATTTCTCTCCTCAAGGGGTGACGATTTCCAGTAGGGGTGACGATTTCCAGTACATACTCTTCCTGTCCTATAAAATATAGGCAGCCAACATTTTATTTATTAAAATTTTATCGTAATACATACCTTACTGCATTAAAATGTTGAACACTATGTAATAGTAATGCTAACATTTATGGAGCTTTTACCATGTACCAGCCACTGTTATTAGTGTTTTATGTGTATTAACTATACATGTAATTTAATCTCACTGTCCTATTATCATCCCCATAAAACAGATGATAAAATGGAGGCACAGAGAGTAAGTTGCCCTAGGTCACACAGCCTGTGCAGAGCTTGGCTCTGAACCAAGACAGTTTGCCTGCAGAGTCCACCCATGTTCTTCACTGCTTTCTCAATGGGTTTTGTTATACACAAAAGTGAAAAAAAAAATGCTTATATTTGACCTACTAATAAAGACCTGCTAATAAGTGAACCTTTAATAAGTAAGGCACTAACAATATTATTCCATGACTAATAAATAAAATCAACTAAATGCCTAGTACTTGTTAAGCATCTGGTGAATATTGGTTCCCCACTTCCCTCACCTATATGGGTTAGGGAGATTATTTTTTCATCTATTTTGGAACATTTATGATTACTGTGTATCAGTCAGACCCTGTGCTGAGGAGGTGCCAGACATGTGAATTGATCAAAGTCAAGTCATTGATCAAAACTAAGGAAGCTCCCAGTTTTGAGGAAGAGGCAGACGAAGCAACACAACAGGGTATTCTATGGGCACTGTGGGAGGCACAGAGGACAAAGTAAGGATGCTGCTTGTGAGTTAAGGTGCACCTCAATCAGGAGACTGATTCAGAGAGCCATGGTGGAAAGAAACAGGTCTTGAAGGAGATTCAAGTTTAGGTGGTAATACTAGTTCATAGTTCACAGGGCATACTGAGGACCAAGCACTGTTCTAAGTGATCTGCTTCTATGCCTGTCTATCTTTAAATCCATCAGGCATAGAGAGCTTAAGTAACTTATCCAAAGTCACAGAGTTAGTAAGTGACAGGGCTGGGATTTGAACCTGGTGCAGTCTAACAAGAGAACCCACACTGTTGTATAAACTCTTGAGAGGTAGAAGTTAGGGGACATCCATCATTTGGAACCAGGTAGGGGTAGGAATCAAAATGTGTCAACCATCCAAAAATAGTGCAGAGTTTCTGCTGGACTCCTCACCTCCTTAGGAATGAGCAGGACAAGAGTCCTGCTGAACAAGGCAGAAGGCGCATGTTCACAGCCTTGCTGCGAACAGCAAGCCTCCATCCACCTTAGGCCTTTTCTAGGAAAATCACTAGAAAAAAAAAATAGAGCAGAGAACATCATTGGATTAATGGGCCCTTTGCAATCTGGATTCATCAAAAAGCTTTCACACGACGTTAGGCCATGGCAATCCCAGCAGCGTCTGCACTTGAGATTCTTGAAGCGATCTCAATAAATTACCAGTAATTCATGCAGGGCTGTGTTGAATGGTTCCCATTAAGCTGGATGTCTAAAGTTGTAAGTCTAAAGAGATTTGAGTAAATTGGAGATACGTGAAAAATGCTGGAAAAAAAATCCTTGTGCTTGGTTTTGTTTTTCCCCAATTACCATTGGTCCAATGATCCCTGGTTTTCACTCGACTCATAAAGTGTCATTGAGGAGCAACTAAGAAGGGAGTCATCAAAGCTGACACTGCTGTCGAAAAAAGAAATTCTCCATAAGTAGAGGGTTACAGAGAGGCAGATGGAGTTGCTGAAGAGTCTTCTTGCCCCCGTTTCATCCAAGAAAGTCCCTGTGTTTCTTCTTTACCTGGTAGTCATCGGGAAGCATTAAGCTAATAGTATTAATATACAGAAATGGCACACCTCATATTTTCTCATGAAAAGTTGAGTGAGTATAGTAAGGAGCTGAATTGGGTTTGGGTTTTGTGGTCACTGTAGTTACTGTCTGCATACTGCAGGCTTCTGATTGCCCTTGCAGTGGCTTCTGTTACCTGGGGCTTCCCATGGGCCCAGGACAGATGGAGGGCTTTCCTAGTTTCTGCTCCATCTCAGCTTTCAATAGGCCCTGGGTCAAGAGTATTTCTGTATTAGTCTGCTTGGGCTACTGTAACAAAACACCATAGGCTGGGTGGCTTAAACAACAGGCATTTATCTTCTCATAGTACTGAAGGCTGGACGCCCAACATCAAGGAGTTGGTGGTATCTCATGAGGGCTCTCCTTAGGTTGCAGACAGCCACCTTCTTACTGCATCTTTGCACGGCCTTTCCTTAGTGCATGCACTCAGATAAAGAGAGAAAAAGAAAGAGAGAGACAGAGAGAGAGAGAAGTTCTGGTGTCTCTTTTTATAAGGCCACTAATCCTTTCTGGTCAGGACCCTACTTTTATGACTGCATTTAACCTTAATTAGTTCCTGAGAGACTCCATCTCCAAATACAGACACATTGGGGGTTAGGGCTCCAAAATAGGAATTTTGGAGGGACGCAAACATCCAGTTCATAATACGTTCTCTCTCTCAATGCCCTTGCTCTTCCCAAGGCTGTTTGCTCCTGGTGGAAGCAGGGCTTAGTCTGTCACCATAGCCCAGCCTCAGCCTTTCTCAGGCCCTATGTACCTCGGCCTTGGGAGATAGGTCTTTTTGGCACTCCTGTCCCTCCTTCCCATGGCAGCCAAATTCTGCCTTGAGTTGCTGGTTGGTTTTGGGCATGAAGAGTTTCCTGTCCCTCTGTACTGAGTTGGACAGTGTCCCTCCCAAAATTCAGGTCTACCTGGAACCTCAGGATGCGACCTTATTTGGTTATAGGGTCCTTGCAGACATAATTAGTTAAGATGAGGCCATCATGAATTAGGATGGGCCCTAAATCTGTTGACCGATGTCTTTATAAGAGAACAGAGAGGGAGACACAGAGAGACACATACAGGGAAGAAGGCCAGGTGATGACAGAGGCAGAGATAGGAGGGATGCACCTGCAAGCCAAGGAAAGCCAAGAATGCTGGCCGCACCAGAAGCAAGGCAAGAGGCATAAAACAGATCCTCCTCCAGAGCCTCTAGAATGAGCCAGCGCTGATGACACCCTGATTTTGGACTTCTACCCTCCATGCATTTCTGTTGTAGAAGCCACCCCATTTGTGGTACTTTGTTACAGTGGCTGTAGGAGTCTAATACAACCTCCTCCAGCAATGGCCAGCTCCTGCTTAGTGCCAGTTCACTATGCTGCCTCCAAGGTGGCTTCCTGTTCCCTTCCCAAGGGCAGAAGGTTGTGTTTCTACCCCTGATCCAGAGATGATGGATTTTTCTGGGCCTTTGGACAGAGGGCTCACTGCTCTTCTTCAGCAGGAAAGACTCTGCTTTCTAGGGAGAGGGTCTGATAAGCAGTGAGGCCTCATGTCTGTCCCCTGTTGTACATCTGGGGCTCCCCATTCCCTTACCTGCCTCTGATCTTTCCTGTGGACATACAGTGGAGGAGTCTGGAATGAAGCTTGTGAGCGATCGCCTTTGCCCCCTGGGTTCCTAGCCATCCCAAGCTGACATGCCAGCCCCACCAGCCTTTCAGAATTGTTAACATTCGAGCTGATTTCTTCCCACCCGCTGGGTCAGTGGCCGCCTCTTTCTCCCATGTTCTGCTAAAGGTGAGGCAGCTGTTCCGAGGGACTTGTCTGTCTCTGGATTGCTGTTTATTGGGTAGCTTGGCTACCTCAGCTGTCTGATGGCCTCAAGAAAAGTGATGATTTTATAAATAATCTGTTTTTTTTTTTTTTTAATCTCATTAGGGTGGAATCAAGGTTCTCTTGCGGCTTCTAATATTCTAAGCAGAAGTGGAATTCCTTGACTAGTATTTTCACTAAATATAAATGAGGACAGTTTCTCAGGAGTTCCTGAGTTTGACTCTTGGCTCGAAAACTCACTAGGTCTGACACCAGTTGCCTAACCTTGCCGAGACATATCTTCCCCAGGTCTGAGATGAGAGATACGTGAACTCATATCTTGAATGCAGCACTACTCACAATAGCTAGCATATAGACTCAACCTAAGTGTCCATCAACGGATGAATGAATAAAGAAAATGTGGTGTATATATAGGTATATTAGCATGTCATGCTCTTTGCGCTATTCTACGGCATATGTATATATGTACATTATTTTTCTTAGAGAGGGTTTAGAACTCATTCTTGCTCTTTGTATCCTATCACATCTTTTGGGAAAAAAAAATGTAGTTTTGATTGTGTGAAATTCCAGGGACATTCAACTAGTCTTCTAAATTATTTATTTTCCCATACTTATATTTTAAATAAATGCATACATTGTCTTAAACTCTCAAAACGTTTTATTTTTAATAAGTAGATTATATAATAATAATATTATTATTCAGTCATAAAGGAATATTACTCAGCCATAAAAAGAAATGAAATCATGTCATTTTGCAGCAACGTGGATGAAACTGGAGACCATTGCTTAAGTAAAATAATTCAGAAATGGAAAGTCAAACACCGCTTGCTCTCACTTGTAAGTGGGAGCTAAATAATATGTACGCATGGACATAGAGAGTGGAATAATAGGTATTGGAAACTCAGAAAGGTGGGAGGGTGGGAGGGGGGTGAGAAATGAGAAATTACCTAATGGGCACAATGTATACTATTTGAGCGATGGTTATACTAAAAGCCCAGATTTAGCCACTATGCACTATATCCATGTACAAAACGGCACTTGAACCACCTAAATCTTTTTTTTTTAATAAAATGGATAGTGGTACAGTTTATTTTAAAATTGCATGCATATACTTTTTGAAAATAATAATCTGTCCTTATGGGGAAAAACTCACATGCTTTAAAATAATAATACAAATTTTGTAACTATTTAAAAAATAAATAAAATGAAAACCCTGATGGGATTATCTCAAAAGTCTCATTCAGTTCTGATAGCCCATTATTTTAAAAGAAGTTACTGGGGCAATCTCAAAGAGGGTAAATTTGTAGTTCTGAATTATTTCAATATCAGGTTTTCACGGTATTGAAAGAGTACATTAGGGGAAAAAATGAGGAAATCTGAATGAAGTATGGCCATTAGTTCACAGTGTAGACATATTGGTTCATTAGTTGCAAAAAATATACTGATGTAAGGTTTTAATAGTAGCAAAAACTGGTATGAGGCATATAGCGAATTTCTGTAATATCTTCATAGTAATTTTTTAAATGCAAAACTCTTCTAAAATAAAGTTTGTTAAAAAGATTAGATTAGAACATATCAGAATGTATTGTAGTAGTAAGTTTAATGTATCATGAAATTTTTGTTTTGTTTCACTTAACTACAAACATATATATAAGTATTTACATAAATGTATGCACACACACACCTGGTCTTGAGGTAAAATGCATTTCTTACTGGGGGTTGATAAAACAGTTTGAAAGATACTGGATTGGAGGATATTTTGTTAGCTCTAATATTTCTTAAAATTAAATCATCGTAAACTGTTTAATAAGGGGTTTATTCATTCCTTCAACAATAGTTGAGTAATTCACCACCATAGTCAAAGTATTGTGCTTTCAATGTAGGGGATGCCACAGATGAATGAATAAGACACAGGGTTTCATTTGTCAGATACAGAAGTAGAAAAACAAATACGCTGTGATGCAAAAGGCTGTAAAACAAGTGCTAACCAGAGGTTTACAAAAGTGCCATGGAAGCACAAAGGACAAAGGAGTGAGTGTTGACTCAGGATGTCAGGAAAAGTTGAACAGAAGAGCTGGCATTTTAGTTAGACTTTTAAAAAATGAATCACTAACGCGTGCTTAGCACTTCCTATGTTGCCAGAGTTTCTGCGGGAAGGAATATTACAGGGATCACCTCATCTTATCCTCACATGTTCTCATGGCTAGGAGCTAGTTTTACCTCCACTTTACAGAAGAACAAACTGAAGCGTAAAGAGGCGAAGGAACTGCCCGGGGATAAACAGCTGTGAAGTGGTGGGCAGAGCTCGTGGTGCACGTCATAAGGTAGAGCATGTCGCCAGCTTGGGGTTGTGTACACCACGATATTGTTTGGATGTTCGGCCCCTCCAAATTTCCTGTTGCAATGTGCTTCCCAATGTTGGGAGGTGGCGCCTGGGGGTAGGTGATTCGATCATGGAAGCAGATCTCTCATGAATGGTCTAGCATCATTCCCTTGATCACAATTTAGTTCTTGCTCCATTGGTTCATGCAAGATCTGGTTGTTTAAAGGAGTCTGGGAACCTTCCCCTTCTCTCTGTTACTCCTTTTCTCTTGCTCCAGCTCTCCCCATATGACCTGCCTACTCCCACTTCGACTTCGGCCATGATTGGAAATTTCCTGACTGAGGCCGCCCCAGAAGCCGAGCAGATGCTGGCACCACACGTTTTAAAAAGCTTGAAGAACCCCGAGCCAATTAAGCCTCTTTTCTTTATAAATTACCCAGCCTCAGCTATTCCTTTACGGCAATGCAAAAATGGACTAACACACACCACCTGTACCACCTCCCAGCCATTCCCTCCTGCTGGTTCTTCCCCACTCGATTTTCCTCTAGCTACAGAGCATAATTTAGGATTTCACTCCCTCAAAATATTGTCATTTGCATTGCCTTTGCTACCACTGCCCCTCTGCCTTCTCCCTTCTGGAAACACTTCTACAAAACCTTCATAGCCCAGCTCAATTGCTACCTCCTTTCTGTGGCCGTTCCCCATACCTCCACATTCTTCCAGCAGATTTCATTGTTCCCTTGATCATATTAAAACTAGTCTTTGAAAAGTCTATCTCAGATCAAGCCCAGTGGTGTTTCTCTTCATTTCTGCCTCCCAGCACAGTGCTGGCACACTGTGGTTGCCCAATAAAGGAGAAGGGAAGGCAGACAGAACTGTAGGATTCCCATGAGCAAAAAAGTAGAGATCGGAATCCCATGCTGAGACCAACACAAGAAAGAGCAAAGAAGTGAGAGAACAAAATGGTCTGGTGGTGATGCGGTGTAAGGTACCCAGATGCGTGCAGGAGGGGAGGTAATTAATTATACCAGCCTGGGGCCAGATTGTGCAGCTGGCAGGCTTTGCCAGGAAGTTGGAGCTTCCTTTTGTAGACTGTGATGAACCACGGAGGGGTTTCAGAGATGAGGGACAATATTTTAATTGAGTGACACACTCTATTCTGTTTCCTTACTTTTGAAGGGGTTGAAGGGCAAGAGGAAAGATAACTATTATGTACTTATTATATTTCAAGCTCTGTCCTAAGAGCTTTCACTAATGCTCACAGTAAGCCAGTACATTAGCTATGATTCCCTTGTTAATCAGTTGTGAAGCAGAAACTCAGACAGGTTAAGTAACTGATTCAAGATCACACCAAAAGAAATAGCAGATTTAGGATGTGAGCCCAAGTTTCTCTGGTTCCAAAGCTTGGGACCTCCCTTTTCTCTCTCTTTTGCTCTTGTGGTTTGGTTTTCCCACCACATCATCCTGTCTCTAAAACTCTTAATAGCCTCAAGCAATCCATCCGCCTGGCGAACATGGTAAAACTCTGTCTCTACTAAAAATACAAAAATTAGCTGGGTGTGGTGGTGGGCGCCTGTAGTCCCAGCTACTCAGGAGGCTGAGGCATGACAATTGCTTGAAACCAGGAGGCAGAGGTTACAATGAGCCCAGATCATGGTGCACGATCAGAGCAAGACTGTCTCAAAAAACAAAACAAAACAAAGCCAAAAAGGAAAAACAAAAACAAAAACAAAAACAAAAAAACCCACTACCAACAATAAAATACCAACAACTCTTATTAGCCTCCCCACTCTTGCTACCTTTCCTTCTTCTCTTACCCACTTCTTTCTGCCTTGTTTTTCCTGGGTCCCTGGACCTAAGTGGCAGGTTTTAAAAAGAGGGTGACCTGAGCCCTAGCAGTAGATGCCACAGTGACCATTTTATTTCCCTCCTTCCACTGAAAATAGGGGTTTGGAGCCTGGAACAGACTAGCGGGAGACAGTGGCTGTGTCTGGTCGCTGAAATGTCCCAGCCTTCTGCAGACGTCTCTGCCTTCTGGGTATCCTTCTGATGCTTCAAAGGAGGTCTTCCCTTCAGCTCATGAGTACACAAAATAGTGAGATTGCCAATTTTAGCATGCGTGGGCATCTGCTGATTTGAAACCTCCTTTTGGATGTACTTTTTGTTACTTTCTTTCTAAAACACTTTTCTTCCAAGTCTGTCAGGCCAACCAAAAACACAGAAGGAATTATGGACTGAAAAAAAAAAAAGCCAGTCCTCCTTTTCTTGATAATGATATTATGATTCTGGTATTCCAATTCAATCTTTTCCAAAGTTTTTGAGCAACGTATGCTCTATGTGTGCTTGTGATTAAAATATGATGTACCTTAAAAGCCATTCCAGCCTCTTGTGATGTGGTCATAAAAATTATTTCAGCATTAAATACCTTATTCTCATCCTGTCAACTTTGCGACCACTGCTAGATGAATCATTGGAGAAATGAAATGCTTAGCAAAATGTTTTTCTTCCTGATTACAGGACTAGGCTTATTCGATTAAAGGATAAAAGTAAATTGATCAAATATGTGGATGCTTGGAGTTTATTTTTATCGCTCCTGAGCAAATTTTGGAATGCAGCAATCTGATTAGATTTTTCTCCTTGTGGCTCCCCGTGAAAGAGGAAGAACTGATGAGAAAGTGCTGATGGCCCAGCCCTGGGGGATGAATGATTGGCCAGTTTCCATTTTTAGCTTTTCTGACTTCTATGGCCTAGAGAACTCAGTCAACATCAGGAAAGCCCCCTTCTAACAGAGCAGCCTAGCAATTGTATGGCAAGCTGACTTAGAAGCATTCATGGAGGTAATACAAACACACCCAGCCTGACAGACTCAACCTGCAGAGACCATTTCTATTAACATTCTCCCTTCAACTTGGGGTCCTTGTGTTCTCTCCCTCTTCCTCACCCTGATCTCCTTCATGGTCTCATTATCCAGGCCACTAAGGTTTCAGGAAAATGACAAGAAACTGAGAGAAAGCTGGGCGACTTGAGGGCAGAAAAGGGACCATTGGTTTTAATTTCAGCTGTGTTCTTAATCCTATCCCCAGCCAGCTTCCAGGGCCTTCTGGGGCTGGGGGAGTGGCCAGCCACCTTCCTGCTCTGAAATCCCCAAAATTAGTTACATTTTCCTGTTTTAACATATCACTAACAACAACAACAAATAGTAAAATTGATGTTGAATCTTCTAGGTGTCCTAAGTGCACTGAGGCCTGACATTCCTTATGTCATTTAATCCTCACAATGCCCCTATGAGGAAGGTGCTGTTATAGTTTCCAAAGGGGTTAACTGCGGCACAACAAATTTAAGTAACTGGGAAACATTGCAGAGCTTGGATTTGAACCTATGCAGTTTTAGTCTGTGCCCTGTGTATGTAATCATGGCATCAAAATGTACTATTTTGCTGTTAAGTTGGGAGACTTGAGATTACTACATGGAAAGCCTGCCACACCCAGCTCCTAGAAGGAGATTACTAAGGATCATAATCAAGGTACAAGTGTAGGAAGGGGCCAAGGATTCAGCCTGGAGGGGTGGGGAAGGGCTTGGTGTGGTCAACTTTTTAATCTGTGAAACTGGAAATTTCTTCCTACCCCCCTTCACCCCAGGTACCTGGCAGAGTCTCTGCTCACTGAAGGCATTTCTGAAACATTTGCTGACTTGTAATTGTGAATGAAACTAAGCAAAAAAAAGATCAAGGATTAGCCATGTTCTCCAGGCAGCCAAGAGACTTGAAAGAACTAGGAAAATACTGCTAAATGTTCTGAAAAGTATGACTTAGTAAGTTGATAAACGTTACTAGAAGAAATTCCATGTTGGTACTAATGACAAGATGCAGGGAGAAAGTACTTTTTTTGAGGGCTTTCTTTTGCAAACAGCTTACAAACAAAAGAAGGAATCAATGGACACATGATGTTTCTCTCCATGGGGAGAAATGCCAGGTTAATGACTGCAGAGGCCAAACCATTTACAAAAATAGCAATATTTCTTGCACAATCAACCTCTGAAAATGCACTAGCAAGCATGAGGAGGTTGCATTAACAGCCAGGAACACACTGGAAGCTACTTGTTTCATTAAGTGACCCAGTACCTTCAAGGCCAACACAAGCAAAGAAGCTTGTGGCCTACCTCTGAGTCAACACTGAGAGGAGGCCCCTAGTGAATGAAAATGCATCCGGTTCTTCCATCGAAAGGAGGTGGCAGTCCCAGAGCCAGATCGGATTATTAGACTGGATTTATTTCAGACCCTAAATTTAACCAGCTGGAGGTCTTTTGAAAGTACCATCCTATGCAAACTTTTGAATTGAGGAATTTGCCACTTACTGGGATTTGATTAGAGACAGAACACAATGTTCTTGGCTTGTATCCTCCTTCTGTACAGTGTGCCCTCCAGCCAGCTTGGGCCATCTGCAGTGCATGTCAGCTTGAGGGCTGCAGGCAAGGTGCTCAAAGAGCAAGGGTCTCCATAGATTTGATTTCTCTTTGAGTTGATGCCGCTAATGAACTTGTAACTCTTAGAAGAAACTGCCAAGAGTAAGGACAAGAGGGAGAAAGAAACAAGAATGAGCTAGGCTGGAAAAGCCACGAAACCATACCTGGGGAATGGTTTAAAGTCCACACACACCTTCCTCTCTGTACACAGGATGTACACTTGCTAACACAAGCTTTAGCCAAGAACTCAAGTCACATAAACACTGCCATCCTGGGCTTCACTTTAATAGAAACATTCTCCTCTTTGTTTTCAAATAAACATATAGAGATGGATGAAATCCAAAGTGGAAATTAGAATGATGAAAGACTGACATTACATATAGTAATTTATTTATAATATACCTCCACACATATTGCAAAAATCTGAAGGATTTCTCTCGAAATGTTAGCAATGGGTGGCTCTAGATGGTGAAATTAGAAATGATTTTCAACACATCTTTTTTTCTCATTTTTATTAAAATATTTTCGTAAGTGAACATGAATTGCCTTTGTAATTGGAAAACATTTTTAAAATTTTAAAACACGATAAGCCGATATATGAAACTGATTGAACTATTTCTTACTCTAAAATGTGTAAAAGGCAAAGATGATTGATGCTAAGGGTAGAGGTTAAGGCAATGTATTCAATAACTGAGGGAAGGAAATGAGAAATCTTCTGGGAATGACTCCTTTGAACTATTCAGTGTGCTAATCCAATGTCTGACAATGTCACATGCTTATTGGCCTTTACCAGGCAACATTTTTCTGATGTATAAACTGAATTTGACATAGCCTCACACATAGATTGCCTGTGCAGGATCTTTTTTTTTTTTTTTTTTTTTTTTTTTTTTAAGGAAAACAACCATTTGTATTCATTTTTTTTCTCCCAAGTGCTCAAAGTCATAATATCAACTGCAAGGAAACTGTACATGTTGAATGACTGAATGAAAAAACCAAGACAATAAAAGACATAACCCTTGCCCTGAAGGAATTCACCACTTAGTTGGAGACATAAAACCCAGTACATGAAACAACTGGATGATAAAATTAAGAATGGAGTTATAGAAGGATAGTTGGAGAAGCGGGTTAACACTTATTAATGCCTACTGCGTGCAGATTTTGCTAAAGTCTTCCTATAAGGTACCTCATTTAGTCCCTTAACCAACCTATGCAGTAGGTATCATTTTCTCCACTGACAACGGAAGGAATCAGGGTTCAGAGAGTTTATTTTCAAAGATGCCACAGCTGGCAGGGGACTGAGCCAGGAAAGGAACTTAGGGCCTTCTGAACCCCAGGTCAGTGTTGGATCTGCTCTACCCCCACGCTTCTTCCATTCTTGTGTAAGTGAAGAATTTACAGTGAGGGTGTGTAGTATGCATCAAGCCCAGAAAGGAAAGAACATGACAAGTGGATTTGGCAAGAGATGTTCCTGTAGTGCTGGTGCAGCCTGGCTCTTTGAATTTATCCATCTTCCTTCCACACGCACCCAATAATACATGAAGGTGGGTTCCAACACTCTTGGAGTTGTCTTGATCCTAATCCCAAACTATTCACCCCAACTCATCCTCTGTCTCACATCCCAGCCTGTTCCAAGCTTCTTAGCCTCTGGTTCTGCAGTTATACCATCCTCTAATGGTCCAAGGTGTCCCCCTGTACCTGATGCTCAACTCCATTTCTCCAGCTTCTCCCTTTGGTTGCCACCTGCACCACAGTTCAGCCTCTCTCTCCTATTGTGCTTCCTTGAAGGGTTAAATGCAATAACTTACATTAAGCACTATCATCATGGTGATATCTGGGAAGCTTTTAGAACATGTCAGTGATGGTTATAGGGACTGGAAGTGGTTGAAGACTCGAGTGCTACAGTCATTTGGATTTGGATTCAAACTTTTGCTCTACTATTTGACTAGCTTCTGCTTTTTTTGGCCTGGGCTTTTGACCTTGGGCAAGTTACCAAACCCATCAAAGCCTCCATTTCCTTATCTAGAAAATAGGGATAATGATAACACTACTTCTAGAGTGTTATGTAGATTTACCAAACAAGAAAATACATGTGGAGCACCTAGCACAAGGCCAGTCATAAAGGATTCAGCAAACATTATGAATATTATTAATGATATCAGTAATGGCATCATTGCCATGATTACAGAAACTCTGCCTGGAGAACTGCAGGTCTAGTGCCCTATAACCCAGCAAAAACCCTCGTGAATAGCATTCCCATTGGGCTCACCTGGCAAGTCAAGCAGTAGCTAGACTTTTAGAATTGAAGACTAAAAATATCAGGTAGATTCAGCACATTGGAACACAGAGAAATGAAGACACAACAGTGAAAGGGCACATGATGTGTGCATGTGGCGGGGCAAGGTATAAAACAGAACGACAGAATTTTCTGGAAGAGGTGTTATAGAAGGAAAACCATTTTTCATTTCACACATTCATTCATTTGTTTAATAAATATATACTGCCAGTTGATGAGAATCCAAAGATAACTAAGACAACTTTCATGGCTTCCGATCTAATGGAGGAGATATTTTCCTAACAAGATCAACGAACACAATGTACAATGAGTTATACTACCACAGTTAAAGGATCAAGAAATAGGGCGTTTGATATTTGTATATGTGCTTTGTATCAGGGTCTTCAGATGAGAAGGAATTAATGATGAATAGGGAACTCTTTCAGGGCAGAAGAAACAGTATACCTGGAGTTAGAGAGTCAGGGAACAGAACATGATGGGGAAGGAGCTAGAAAGGTAATCTGGCATCAGATATTGAAGGGCCTCTGTTGACAGGCTAAGGCTTAAGTTTAATATGCTTTGATTTTTTTAATTTGGTAAACACACTCCCAGGAACATACCTGTACTGTGGCTTCTAGTGCTGTGTCTCACATGGTCCTGTCCACATCATCACAAGTTCCCAGTTAATTGCAGGAGAAATTCCAAACTCTAAGGAGACTCCAAAAATGATATCTCCTGATGACTGGATAGTCCTTGCCCCCAAGCAAAGTTTATAGAACACACAGTGCATCCATGACTTCATCTTCATTCATGACTGATTGTCTTAGAAAATTCTCCTTTCCCCTCTCCTTTCTGTCCTCAGTAGATATTCACAGATTGTTAGATGGTGGCTCTTGGGAGAGATGATAGATGGCTGGAGAGCTCAGATATCTGACTCACCAGTTTTTTTCTAGTCTTTGCATGCTTTTGCAAATAACATTTCCCTATTATCTCTGTTTAGCCAGTGTAGCTGCTGTCACGTTCCTGGTGAGATGGTGGCAGGTTTGGGGATGGCAGCCTTTAGAAGACCCTTGCACTGAGCTCAAGTGTAAGTGAGGACACTCAGACTGGGTTAAGGCTCATGACCCATCCCACTACTTCCTTCTGGTCTGGGCCTCTCTGTGGTGAACAGAGTCCACATCTTCAAATGAATTGCATGTGCTCAATTGCTGAACCATGTAGTCCTGCTTTTGTCCATGCCTGCATTCTTGTAAGATGTCCTCACTATCATACTTTGGGTCAGAGGGAAGTGGCAGAAGATGATGAAGAGCCAAGAAAGAAAGAAAAAAAGTGCATCCTTGAATGTGGTGCAGATCCAAGAAGGCCAAGGTCAGTGATGCCTGGGCCATGGGGAATATTGGAGGGAGGTGCTGCAGTGCTGAGGTTGGTGTTCCCCCAGGTCCCCTTTTCCTTCCCTTCTGAGGCTGCTAGCACACCTCAGCTGTCTCCTTCTCCAGAGACTAGACCTTGGCCAGATAGGGGATGCCTACCACTGAAGGACCACCAGAATAATGCAAGCTGGGCCCAGAGTTGCGGTGCTGGAGATCATGCTCCCAAGCTCCCAGGGGACCAGGCTGGAGCCAATCTTCAGTCAGGACCCCATCTTCCCTTAGCTTCCTTCCCTTGCCTTGCCTTGCTTCCCTCATCCCTTCCTCACAAGAGCAGTTCCTCAATAAATGTTTTTCACAAGAATCCCCATCTTAGGCTCTGCTGAACCCTTGCTAGGACAAGGACCAAACAGCTGAGGACGAAATCCAGGAGGCAGAGTGGGAGAATACATTTTAGGAAAGTAACTTAATTGCCAGGTACCATTGTGTGACATGATGCAAGCACTGTCTAGGGAGGGATTTGCCAGCACTTGCCCTTGACTTTTACCGACTGTAGCATTAAGAGCCATGCTACCCAGGTGCATGCTCAAAAGGTCAATATGAAGTATATGCTTAGTGGTTTCATGGCTTAAAGATAACATTTCTTAAGTGAGTGTTTTTCTTAAGAAAATTTGGGCTTAAGAAAAAGATGAAAACAAAATATAAAGCAGTTCATATTTGCAATCATGCAAAACAAAACAAACTTCTATAAGCATTTTGGTGTCATTTATTTCAAGATTTTTACTGTACATAAGCTACTTTATGTAGATAATTTCATGGGTTTTTTTTTCTTAATATTAAATGTAAAAACCAAGTTGCCATATTTATTTTCTGAATGGGTTGCATATTTACCATTTCACCAATCATGTCTGTAAGTATTTATTGTACTCAACCACCTTTCACCCTAAGCATGATTTAAATTTTGTTTTGTAATGTCAGAAGTACAGTAATATTTTAATGTCACTTTAATTTGCATTCCTTGTTTGACAATAAGGCTGAACATTTTCTCACATGATGTTTCCTAGTTGTACTTCTCTTTCAGTCAGTTTTGCCTGGGTCCTTGGCTATCTAGCTTTAGGATCAGACATTCTTCTTATCAATGTATAGGAACTCTCCAGGCTCCAAAGACAGTTAACACTTTGTCATATGTGTTACAAATATGCCTGTACTTTTCTTGCTCTTTGTTTTCTAGTATTTCCTTCAAACATGCAGACGTATTACATTTTTGTTTGCTCAAATTTACTAATGTTTTACTTTTTGATTAATTGATATTATTTTTAAACTTGGAAATTATGAATCCATTTGTTTTTAAGATAATGTGAAAAACCAAAACATTCATGGATGTCAATATTCTTGGGAAAAAGATGTTGGTTGATTTTTATTTTTTTCTCTTTTTCCTTATTTATATTTTCTAAGTGTTCTATTATTAATTAATTTTCCATAGTAAGAACTAAGTTTAATTCATTTTTTAAAAATGTCTTCTTTTAACATCAAGTTTATTCCAGAGAGAGATGAATCCTTTGACTCCTCCAGGTATGTCACCGGCAGTGTTTCAATGAGCAATTGCTATATGACAAATAACCCCAAAACCTAATAGCTTAAAATGACAGTCACTTATTATTATGTGTCTGTGGGTCATCTGGAGATTGGCTGATCTTGGCAAGCTTCAGATGTCTGCAGGTGACTAGTGGACTCGGCAGAGTGGGGTCTGTTTGGGGCTGCTGGACTACAACAGCTGTGCTCTAGCTATCGCTCCTGCCCCTCCTAGCCCACCAATTATCCCAGACTGTCCTTTACCTGGCAATGGTAGGAGCCCAAAGAGGTCCAACTCAAACACACGAGGCCTCTTGCAGCCTAGGCACACCCTCACTTTTGCCTCAATGTTTTGGCCAAAGCAAGTTGCATGGGGTAGGGAAGTATGCCCTGCCTTTATAGGGGAAACCCCAAAGCCACATGAAGGAAGTCTAAAGAATTAAGGTGAAGAATGGGAATCTATCAATTTATCACAGGCACCAATAGATTTTTCTCTATTTACTTGTATTTAGAAAGAGATATATATTTATGCCTGATTTGACTAATCAATACAAAATTGTCTTTTTAATTACAAAGGTCTATTATAAATTGATATAGGACCTTGCCTGAGTATTTCATAGAGGGAAACACTCACTTCCAGACCAAGCAAATGAAAGAAAAAATAATAAATTAACCTCTGGTTCAGACATCAGACTCCGAGTAACTCGGAGGAGGCATGAGATGGATAGGCAGGCTGGGAATGTCAAAATGCCCACTTACAGATAAGCAGCTACTGGGGCACAGGGAAAGGCCTTCTCTTGTGCCTTCTGAATGTGCACAGCTGTCAAGAGCTGTGGGCTGTGATCACAGCGAGTAAGTTGGAACAGGCAGGTGCGATGATAAAAGCAATTCCTATGGGAGGCTTATTTACACTGATGTCAGATGTCAGACTGGCAGGTGTGCCACAACAAAAGAGAGCTATGCAAGAAGCCCCTGACTGAGCCACTCAGCCTGGCCTCTTCACTAGCAGCCTAGTTTGGGCCAAGTTTAACAAGACGTCTCTTTCTTCCCCTGGAGAAGCTGCTGAGCTGGGAGACATTTAGTAAGAGTGACTAGGCCGGGTGTGGTGGCTCACACCTGTAACCCCAGCACTTTGGGAGGCCAAGGTGGGTGGATCACCTGAGGTCTGGAGTTTGAGACCAGCCTGGCTAACATGGTGAAACTCCGTCTCTACTAAAAATACAAAAATTAGCCAGGCATGGTGGCGCATGCCTGCAATCCCAGCTACTTGGGAGGCTGAGGCAGGAGAATTGCTTGAACCCGGGAGGCAGAGATTGCAGTGAACCGAGATCGTGCCATTTCACTCCAGCCTGCGCAAAAAAGAGCAAAACTCCATCTTAGGGAAAAAAAAAAAGATTGACTAAAATGGCAATGTTAATATTCCTGTATATTTACAAACACATCAAAGTTTACAAAAGCTTTCCGTAGACTTTGTTTCCTGTCAGTCTCACAATACCATTTGAATATATAGTAATGATCATTCTTTTTTATATTAAAGGAAATTGAAGCTCAGAAAGGTAATTGTTGAACTAGTATAGGCCAGTTGAAAAATAGTTTGGGTCACAGTAGTTTAAATTCTCAAGCCCCTCCCGGGGAGAAGAAGCAGCAATGTATTTGTGCTATGAGAATTAGAGTCAAGCAAATGTAATGTTCTCAGGGTGCTGCCGGCAAAAGACTTTGGGATGTGAAATGGGATGAGGCCAGAGAGCAGAAGGAGGTTCCCAAGGGAATCCGGGGCCCCGACTCTTTACTCTTCTAGAGGAGCAACTGGGGCCCAGGCCCAGGCTCCAGAGTGAGCAGCACAGACTGACCAGCTTTGAGGCTTGATTGTTCTCTTCAAAGCACTCGCTGGGATCTGGGGTCAGAGGTCTAATTGTATTTCTTGCAGATTCCTTCAGGCCACTAATGGGCTACTGGAAGAGCTAGCTTGCTAATAGCCTTCCTGCTTTTGGGAAGAGGAGCTTTTTAAAAAGAGGCGTTTGGCCGGGCGCGGTGGCTCAAGCCTGTAATCCCAGCACTTTGGGAGGCCGAGACGGGTGGATCACAAGGTCAGGAGATCGAGACCATCCTGGCTAACCCGGTGAAACCCCGTCTCTACTAAAAAATACAAAAAACTAGCCGGGCGAGGTGGCGGGCGCCTGTAGTCCCAGCTACTCGGGAGGCTGAGGCGGGAGAATGGCGTGAACCCGGGAGGCGGAGCTTGCAGTGAGCTGAGATCCGGCCACTGCACTCCAGCCTGGGTGACAGAGCGAGACCCCGTCTCAAAAAAAAAAAAAAAAGAGGCGTTTGTTAAGTGGGCCACTCTGGAATTCTCCATTTATATGAAAAGGGTGTTTGATATTCAAGAAGGTATTTGTCATCTGGAGGAAAGGTTAATTCAATTATTTTGTTTGGAGATGAAAAAGATGAACAGCCAGCTTAGTAACAGGCTTCAGGTCTATGAGGGGCCGTTCCTGGGGAAGATGGCAACCACCTGTCTCTCCTCCAAGAAACGGAAGAAGAATCAGGCTTTTGTTGCGGAAAGATTTGAGTGAGGCAGATGGAATGGCCTGTGTGTACTGGCTGCTCTTCTTGGCGGATTATCAGTGGGTCTCCCGGGTGGGACAGCGTCAGGAAGGGAGCTTGTGGCGGATGATTCCCTAAAGGCTCTTCTTTGATTTTATGACTAGGATTTGTGATTTGAGATAAAGCTGGAAGAGTAAAAGCCAAGGAAAGATGACACTTCAATAGGGTTCCTGGCTACTGAGTATAAGTGATGATTTCCCTGGACCTCAGTTTTCCAATCTATATAATTGGATTACTGTTACTTGTGTGGCTCTTCAATCATAGAGTTATGAAGATAGACCAAGATAATGTAAAAGCGCACTTCAAACCACACAGCCCTGAGCAACTGAAAGAAACTATTTTTTCCTGGAATAAGGGCTGATTATTTTTCAAGTCTAGTGTGCACTAACATTTTTCTTCCTGCTTTGGATAAAGCTGCCAGATTGCTTTGGACCCAACCTTGGAATAACATGCCAATTACTTTCTTTGAGCTCTCAGACCTCTTCCTGCATGTGCCTCCTTGAACAAGTCCTGCTTTGCTTTTGTTACCAATTATTCATAGAATGGTGCCATTCAGGCATGAAAGGAAGGGGGCCTCCAAAGAATATTTTCTAAGCCAGGACCCAATCCACATCGATTCTCCTTTTATGAGTGGTGATCCCACTTCTCTTTGAATGCCTCTGATATTAGGAAAACTCACTATCTCATGTTAAAGCTTTTGCATTGTTTGAAATTTCAACTAGTGAACAACTCATGTTCCCTTATGTGAAGCCCAAATCTATTTCCCTGTAGCAGAGCTCAAAAACTGAGGCACATACAAACAAAGGTAACATAAGTGAATGACCTAGGCCTGGTAAAGACAAGGCGTCATGGAGGAGGGTAGTTAACTTCTAAAGAGATGCCTTTCCAAAGCAGGCATCTGCTATTCACACCAATAGATTATTGCCCTGCATAAATATGGGCCCAGAGTGAACAGATCCAGCGCTTTGCTTGGACCTAGGGAAGTTTAACTTGTGTGGAGCACACAAAAGAATCACACTTGAAAGGAGGCCGTTTGGGGTATTGTTAAATACTAAAATTAAAAACTGGATTCTAATGGTATTCTGAAAAGAGGAGTAAGGTGCAACCACCTCCCTCGATGGAGTGCCTCTTTCCAATCCCAAGTGCAGAACCAACGGTGGCAGCCACAGTTGCTCTTCCAAAGGATGGGATTTCCAATCTGCTTAATTTTTAAGAGACAATGGAAATCTTTATTTTTATATACAATTTTAAAGTTTTGATGTTAGCTCTATCTTAAACGTGTCTTAAAGACTGTACAGGCCAAACAAAATATTCTAAATATTCTCTGAGAGGTGAACATGGCTCCCACACCATAGATTTTCAATCTCTGCTGTCATAGTGCTGCCAACCTCAGTCTTAGTTCTACTCTCAGAGGCAAATGGAAACATTCCATGCCCTTCTCTATAAGAAGAACCTTCAGAAATTTGAAGACATTTCTGCATCCTCTCTGGGTATTTTCATCAACAGGGTACAAATAATTAGCTAATTTTTATTTCTCTCTTTGTCAAAACTTCCATCCAGGTCATTATCTTCTCAGCCCAAGACCCTTCAAACTAGACTATTTATTAGAAGCAAAGGAGTCACTCTTATGTCCATATTTGTAAGAGATAACTATTACCTTTATGAAAGGGGACTCTTGCTAAAGATCAGATTCAGATTGTAAGATTAGTTTGTTTATTAGCCTTAAATTACTCATTCTGGATATTTTGGTAAGGAGAGTGCCTCCAGGCACATATTGCTGATTTGCTTGTCATTTATAGCACTGTAGCAACATCAGTAAAGCAACTGATTTAAAAAACAAAAAGAGAGAGAAAATTAGAGAATGTTATAACTGAAAGAGAACCTGGGTGTCACCTAATTAGCCCAATGGTGACAAATCAGTTTCACATGGAGAGCCAACTTAAATGGATAGCCAAGGATTCCTGGGAGTTGTGTATTGAGAACGATTCTGAAGAATTCTGGAGAAAGAAGACCAGGAAAAGGCAAGAGGGAAATGGGAGCATGAGTGTCACCTATCTTGTTAGGAGGAATTCTGACCTGATTCGGTCATTTTATAAATAAAATGGTTGGAAAGTGGAATAAAATCTGTGGCAGACAGTGTTGGTTGGCTGGTCCAAAAAAGCCTTCTCTACCACCATCTTCCCTAGAAGACATTGTCTTCATCTAGAGAATCTGCAAGAGATGAATAGTCCCTTTACCAGCATCTATTGCAGTTAGGGTTGACAACATGATGTAGCCCTAGTAAATGATCCAGGAATGGAACTTGGCTGGGAGTTCCCACTTTAATTAAAATGATACAGTCTAGCCTTTTCACCCTTCTCCTGCTGGTGTGATGATGTAAAGCCTGGAGCAGCAGTAGCCATCTTGTGATCATGAGGCAACAGCCACAAGATGAAAAGCAAAGAACTAAAGGTGGTCAAGTGAAAGCCTAAGAAGTGTTTGAGACTTAAAAGTCTTCAGTAAATAACAATGCCAGCCACTATCCACCTTTAGGTATTCTATTGTGTGAGAAAACAATATCCTATTTGTTTGGGCCACCATACGTATCAGGATAGACTAACTGCTGTAAAACGACGACAACAACAACAACAACAACAAAACACCCAAATTTCAGTCTTTTAACATAATAATTGTTAATTTCTTGCTCAAACGAAATCCAGTGAGGCTTTTCTGAGTTGAGTGCTCTCGTAGGAGGCTGTTCTCCAACTGGTTCCTCAGGGATTCATGCTCCTTCCACCTTGAGATTGCTGCCATCTTTAATTTGTGGCCTCCAAGGTCACACCCATAAGAGTGTGGGGAAAGCCCCCTTAATCTTCTTAGTTGGGAAGTGATACTTCACTTCAGTTCATATTCCAGTGGCTTATGACTAGACATATAGCTCCCCCTTAATGCAAGAAGGCTGAGAAGTGAAATCACTGCCTAGGAAGCCCTAAACAACTCCGTACCATGGAAGGGGAGCCCACATCTCTAATGGTTAGCTAGCTCCCTCTGTCATAGTCACTCTTAGTAGTTTTTCCATTACTTGCAGCCAAAGGCATTCTTGATTTAAAAGCAGAATACAGCATTTATTGCCTATGCTCAGACAATATTTCTGATGCCCAAATTTCATTCAGAATACTAGACTTGAAATCAGGTGGCCTTTGTAGTAAGTGGAAGCCACTTTCCTTATTGTTTTGTTTTAAATTTTCAATTTTTGTGGGTATATAGTAGGTGTATATATTTATGGGGTCCATCAGATGTTTTGATTCAGGCATGCAATGTAAAATAATCACCTCAAAGAGAATGAGTTATCCATCTGCTCAAGTATTTATCCTTTGTGTTTACAAACAAACCAATTATACTCTTTTAGTTATTTTAAAATGTATAATTAAGTTATTAGTGACTGTAGTCATCCTGTTGTGCTACCAAATAGTAGGTATTATCCATTCTTTCCTTACTGTTTTATTAGGGAGAAAAGAGGCATACAAGAACAAGTCATCTATAATTGCCAGCAATACTTTGAGAAGCATGTGGCATCTAGGGTGAACTCAGTAACAATATGGATGTTGAGTGAATTCAAGGGAAGGAAAATCTCAATAAGAATAAAAGAGTCCAAGAAGGTTTCTTGAACAGAGACTTTAAAAGAGAAGGACTATGCCTTGTGCTTTTCATGAGTCTCTGCTTTTTCAAAACACATACACTTTTTCTGTATAATTATTCATTCATAAATGCTATTATTCCTTCCATAAATATTCATTGAGCATGGTAAAGGTGGCAGGGACTGGAGTAAAGGTTTTAGATAAAAAATGGCTAAGATATAATCCCTTCCCCTCACAGTACTCAAAGTATAAGGAGAGAGAAATATATACCAGAAGCTTCTCTGCTTGCTAAAACCATGGGAGCATTGAAGAACGGAGGAAATTTGGCCTTGAGGGATGTACTGGAAGTTTTCAGTGATGAAAGGAAGAAAATAAATTTTGAATAATGGAGATGGCATTAACAAAAGCACAGGGGTGTGCAGATGCAGATTCACAGTAAACCCAGAGAATAGGGAGTAATCCACATTGCATGTATATGGCAGAAGGGCAGGAATGGTGGGGGTTCAGATTGGAAAGTCAGACATATTGGGTCATATGATGAAAAACCTTAAATGCTATATTAATTAGGAATGCTGTCAACTGTAGGTTACAAAACACATGATGAAGGCATATAGTTAGCTTGCACAAGAAAAGTTGAGAAAGGCAACCTTAGAGTTTATATAGCAGCTCAATGACGGTCATGAAGATTTTTCATGCCATTTTGCTTTATCCTGCTCAGTGTGCCAGTGATGTGTCCTAGGATGACCAACTGTCCTGGTTATCCTGACACTGAAGTGTTTGTTCCCTAGGATGTGGGCCGTTTAGTGCTAAAAGTGGGGAAGTCCCAGGCAAACTGGGAAAAGTTAGCTACCATAATGTCTCCCCTTACAATCACAAGATGGCTGCTATAGCCCCAAACATCACACAGAAAACTGGTCTTCTTTTCAAACACTTCTGTCTTATCAAGAAGAAAAAAGTCTTTCCCTGAAGTCCCAGTAGACTTTCTCTTATATCTCATTGACCAGAACTGTGTCACAGGCCCACCCTTAGTCCAAAGAGGGAAGAGATCATTATAGTTGGCTTAGAACAAGCATAGTTTATCCTCTTGGTTTGGTCGTATTGGATTCCACTGATAGGGAAGAGGAGAAGCATCACTTGTGTGTGGGCAGCTCACAGTGTGTGCCACAAAAACCATGGTAAAGATTTTCGACTTCATCCTGAAAACAGTGGGCTGTCCTCAAATATTTTTAAGCAGAAGGTGATAGACTCTCACTGATGTTTTAAACTTGAAAGCAATACGATAACTAAATTAGAAGGGACTTGAAAATAAGACTGAAAGAAGAGAGATTCATTAGTAGCTTACTGCAATAATCCAAATACGAGATGACAAGATTTGAACTAGGACTATGATTATAGAAGTGTAAATGAAGTGATGGATTTGAAAGAAGTGATAGGATGTTTATATCATGTGATCTGAATGAAAACTGTGCACCATGCACAGATCAAGCTGTGGTTGTTTCCATTTGTGAATGAGAAAATAAGTGTACAAACATTAGAGGTGGCATGTTCAAGTTTCCCTCAGCTGCCAAACATTACCTGCCTGACAAAGCTAACCTCCCATGCTAGTAGAGTGAGATTTCCCCCGTTCTTTGGCTCTTTGACACATTCAACACCAGTTGGCTTTACTCTCTGGGGGCCCCCGCATCTACCTGGCGCCAGGTGGGTGTCAGACTGGGCAGGAAGCCTTCATTCTTTGCAGTTAGCTTTGGGGAAGATGACTGTAGCAGGATGTGTTGGTTAATCAAATGTACCTTTAGCAGAGATGAGCAATCACAAGGTTGCACTATCAGTTCAAAGACTTACCTGCCACTCGCAGGAATAGTCTTCAATTATTTTATGCATGGTTTGCAAGTGAAATCAGCTCATCTCCCAAAGACTTCTGATGCTAGAAAATTAACCTAATGGGAACTATAGTTTAGAGCAATGAATTCTTCCTTGTGAGTCATGAGAAGGACAATGAGGGAGGCATTTGGTGAGTGGTGACTTTAGTGACACTGTTGAGTGAGGAGTTGTGATAGGAACTAGCCTTTGTTATGCCTGTACTGAAGCATCTGATGACTGTCCATGGTAGATCTTATCTCATATGACAGTTAGACACTCATAAATGCAACTCTAAGGTTTTGTCTGTCTACGCCCATGAGAGTAGGGGTGATGCCTCATTTACTCACCACTCCCTTTCTGGAGGTTAGCATAGTACATGGCATATAGGATATGCTCGATAAATATTTATGGAATTATTATTGATGAACTACTCTGTGCCTGTGCCTATATCATCCTTTTTAATCCTTCCAAAATTTTAACATAGGTTTTATGATCTCTATTTTAGAGATAATGAAACAGATTCAGAGCTGGATAGTGAATTAACTGAGGTCATACATTTAGTGAGTGGCAGAGCTGGGACTCAGACCCCAGGCTGTCCCTGGTTCCCATGCTCTTTGTTCTGTAAATGCTATTGGGATTTTCATTTCAGGTAATGGTATTTCTCAATACAAAGAATCTCAGTGTTGATTTTGTTCTTTCCTTTGCTTTGTAGATGAGGGAGCTTTAGGCCCAGAAAGGCCAAGCAACTTAGTTCAAGTAAAATTAGTGCTCAAGCTCAATCTAGCCCAGCATTTTTCAAATGGACTTCGAAGTTCCCTCAAGATAAGGCAACCACTAATTCAGCTAGAGCCAGGCTTCCTGCAGGTTGGATTGAACCTATCTCTTCAGTGTGGCTGCATGTCTACATAGCAGAAAGGCATGAAAATTCTCAGCCAATGCAAGTTGGTTGTTTTCTGGTTCTCAGCTGTACCTGGCACAGTTTGCCTTCTGACTGAAGGAAAGGCAAGCCTCAAGCTTTTGGAAAGCCACTGCAAGCTTGCTGTTGAAAACTTCCAGGTTTGGATGTAATCTAGGCTCTGGTAAAGTACTTAAGCTAATAAAGGTCTAACGCTTCCTCCAGACTCCCTGCAAGCACCTCACTGGCTCAGTGTGCGCAAACCTGGAGGAGAACACTGTGTCCGTGGCCTGGACAGCCTCACACATGTGATTCTGGCTGGGCGCTGTACCAAACCAGGGCCTGTTGCACTCAATCCCTCCATTCTGTCTTGCCACTCTTCGCTCCAACATGCTACCCAAGTCTCTTCATCAAAAATGTGGTTTATATTTCCCTGAACTTCCGTCTGGGAAGTATATTACCTGCATAAACCAGTTCAAACTAAAATCATTGAGAAATCCTCAGGTTCAACTGGCATCCATTTGCTCATCCTCTTCTTCCTGGGCTGAGTCACTTTCACAGTGCCAGACTCTGTGCCAGGCATACTATGCCAGACAGCTGTGAATGACACTTGAGTGGGGGAAGAGGTCGTATCACAAGACCCAATGCAATCTGGGGTCATTTCTTTGCAATTCACTGGACTTTGTCCTCCTCTGGGGTCCAGCTAGGACAAAGATGACTGCCTCAATCCACACAAAGTAACCCCAGGGGACCAGAGAGTATCTCTTTCAGGAGCTCTCCCTTAGGAGCAAAACATTTTCTTCCCCAGAAGCCCCAACAAAATATCTTCTGAGGTCTCATTGGCCTGACTTAGACACGTGCCTATTTCTGAGCCAATCCCAGGGACGGGGAGATGGCAAAGATGATTGACTCGGACTTGATTTCTTTTAAAAAAAGATGTTTTGTTCCCTGCAACCTAAAAAGTCAGAACTTCCCAGTAAAAGCCATTTTGTATTCAAATTTCTGCCAGAGCACTGTTGTTTTATTAAATTGATTTTTTTCTCTATTTTTATCATCATTATCATCATCAGCAGCATCATATTAGGAAGGTGGATGTTTTAAGCAAATCAGTCATGAAGGAGAGAATGGGCAAATCTTTAACAATTGAGAGGTAGATTTCTTGCTGCTTGTAAATTTCAAAATTTCTCATTTCTATTCCAGCTTGAACTCATCCTGAAGGCAATGGGATGTCATCAAATATTTCTACACAGAAGGTGATAGGCTGTCATTTAGGTCGCAGTCATTCAGCGTGGGTCAAATCTGACAGAAGGTCAAAGCAATCAAGATGCCCTCAGGGGACAGCAGTTTAAATCCACATAAAGCAGATTGTTTTGAACGGGCCTGCCCCCCTGGATATGTAGTCTGATTCAGGCTTGCCAAGGGAGCCTGAAGGTGCCACACTTGTGGGTAGTAACCTTCTCCCCAAGTCGCCTCTGATTCTTACCACAGGGACTCACACAGTGGGATGGAAGTGAAAGCCCAAGGTCATGGCTCTGTGCCAAAAAGAAAGGGGACACATTTCTTTTATGCTTTTCAGGAGATAGGTTTGGGGTTTTTGAGTAGCCAAGGAGAATTTGACAATTCTTGTCTCAGAAATAGATTAGCATCTGCATCAGTGGACTCAGTAGAGCAAATGGCTCTCCCAGTGTGGGTGGGCACCGTCCAATCCATCCAGGGCCTGGATAGAACAAAAAGGCAGAGGAAGGAGGAATTATCTCTTTCTGCTTGAGCTGGACATCCATCTTTCCCTGCCTTTGGACCTTAGAACTCCAAATTCCCCAGTCTTTGTATCCCAGGGACTTACACCAGAAACCCCTGGGTTCTACAGCTTACAGAGGCTATATTATGGGATTTCATGGCCTCCCTAACCTTGTGAGCCAATTTTCATAAAAAAATCTCCTGTTATGTATTGAAACAGTCAAGCATCGCTTAATGACAGGGGTATATTCTGAGAAATGTGTAGTTAGGTGATTTCATCATTGTGCAAACATCAGAGAGTGTACCTGGATGGTATAGCCTACTACATACCTAAGCTATGTGATATATCCTATTGCTTACAAACCTGTGCAGCATGTGACTGTACTGAATACTGTAGTCAATTGTAACACAATGTTAAGCATTTGTGTATCTAAACATAAAAAATTCACAGTAAAAATACAGTATAAAAGGTAACTGATACACCTGTGTAGGGCACTTACCATGAATGAAGCTTGCCGGACTGCAGGTTGCTCTGGGTGAGTCAGTGAGTGGTGAGTGAATGTGAAGGCCTAGGACATTGCTGTACACAATTGTAGGCTTTGTAAACACTGTACACTTAGGCTACACTAAACTTATAAAAGAAATTATTCCTTATAATAAATGCAGTAATAAATTAATCTTCAATTACTGTAACTTTTTAACTTTATGACTCTTAATTTTTTAATTTCATAATAATGCTTAGCTTAAAACACAAACACATTGTACAACTGTACAAAAATATTTTCTTTCTTTGTGTCCTTATTCTATAAGCTTTTTAAAACTTTTTACTTTTTAAATCTTTTTGTTAAAAACGAAGACACAAACACACACATTAGCTTATGCGTACACAAGGTCAGGATAATCAATATCACTGTCTTTCACTCCCACACCTTGTCCCACTGGAAGGTCTTCAGGGGCAATAACATGCATGGAGCTGTCAACTCCTAAGATGACAAGGCCTTCTTCCGGAATACCTTTCCTGAAGGACCTGACCACAGCTGCTTTCCAGTTAACTTTTAAAAAAATAAGTAGGAGTACACTCTAAAATAATAACTAAAAGTATGATACAGTAAATACACAAACCAGTAACATCGTCATTTTTCATTATTAAGTATTATGTACTGTGCATAATTGAATGTGCTAGACTTGTATACACCTGCAATGCAGTGGGTTTGTTTGCACCAGCATCACCACAGACACATGAGTGATGCATTGCACTACAACATTATGAAGACTATGACACTGAGAGACAGGACTAGCTGGATTTCCTAGGCTGATTAAGAATCCCTAAGCCTAGCTGGCAAGGTGACCGCATCCACCTTTAAACACGGGGCTTGCACCTTAGCTCACACCCGACCAATCAGTAAAGAAAGCTCACTAAAAAGCTAATTAGGCAAAAACAGGAGGTAAAGAAATAGCCAATCATCTATTGCCTAAGAGCACAGTGGGAGGGACAATGATCGGGATATGAACCCAGGAATTCCAGCCGGCAAGGGCTACCCTCTTTGGGTCCCCTCCCTCTATATGGGAGCTCTGTTTTCACTCTATTAAATCTTGCAACTGCACTCTCTTCTGGTCTGTGTTTGTTACAGCTCAAGCTGAGCTTTCCCTCGCTGTCCACCACTGCTATTTGCCACCATCGCAGACCCGCCGCTGACTTTTATACCTCTAGATCCGGCAGGGTGTCCACTGTGCTTCTGATCCAGCCAGGCGTCCATTGCCGCTCCCGATTGGGCTAAAGGCTTGCAGTTGTTCCTGCATGGCTAAGTGTCTGGGTTCATCCTAATTGAGCTGAACACTAGTCACTGGGTTCCATGGCTCTCTTCTGTGACCCAGGGCTTCTAATAGAGCTATAACACTCACCACATGGCCCAAGATTCCATGAGGCCAAGAACCCTGGGTCAGAGAACACGAGGCTTGCCACCATCTTGGAAAGAGCTGGCTGCCATTTTGGAAGCAGCCCACCACCATTTTGGAAGCAGCCCACCGCCATTTTGGAAGCAGCTGCCACCATCTTGGCAGCTCTGGGAGCAAGGACCCCCATAACGACATCGCTAGGTGACGGGAGTTTTTCAGGTTCATTATAATCTTATGGAACCACCATAGTATGTGTGCTCCATCATTGAAAAGTTCTGTTTTTCTGGAGAACCCTGACTAGTATGTTGATAAATTGAATTTTAACCAAGCAATTATATTTAAATGTTGACTTTTCTGGAGATGAATATGAGGTCCATGTTAGCTCCTGGACAGGCTACTTTAAAGCACTCCTCTCTGACCTGTCAAGTAAGACTTGGTCTCAGAGGCTGTGGTTCTGAGTGGTGTACCCCTATTTCCTAACTTAGTGACTTTGAGTAAATTACTGCTACTTTCCAGGCTTCAGTTTCCTCAGCTGTGAAATGAAAACAAGACTATTTCTCACTTAAAGAATTTGATAACATAAAATATCTAAAACTCCTATGGCTCACTGTTTTTTATTCATCCGAGAGGCCCATGTTCTTCCTAAGTAAGTCTCAGTTTTCTCACTTGTGAAAGGGCGGATCTGCCCTGTTTGCTGTAAACGATAACCCTGGATGCACTCCTGAGCACATGGTTACCAGGATGATACCCTGAGGGATCAATCTGAGGTGCACCATGGTGAGTGAAGCTGAGCAGGCAGGGATGTGGAGCATTCTCCAGGATCCATCTTACCAAGAAGCCAGATGCTCTGCTTCTTCCAAAAGCCAATTTACACTGCAAAGATTCTCTGTTCAAAGCAAAGTCTTGAGGGCCGTTGTTTTCTACGTGTATTCAATTGTTGCTGAGGGGTCTCTATAAATGGCTCCCACATGGTTCATCTTCTAAGTCAGAGATTTTTTTGAACTCTAAAGTCAGCTGAGGTTTGTTAATCATGTTGCTTTTCCTTTTCTAAAGAAAAAACATAAAGGAATGCAATTTTAAAAAATTCAAGTCAAAGTCTCTCTCCCCTCAAGACTTCCTGTCTATAACTGAAGCCATCTTCCTAAAATTAGCAAAGCATTCCTTTTGCAACAAAACAACAGTCCCCCCCAGTTTTTTTTTTTTTTTTACAAAAAAGGGGGGAGCAGGCTCCTTTTTGGACAGGAATTTATGTAAGAGAATTGGACAGGGGAAAAATTGAGCCTTTATCCAACTTCAGCAATAGCTTCCCCATGAGCCCAACCCCTGCCTGTTATTGAAATTATACCTCAATCACTTCAGGCAAGGGCTTTACAGAAGCAGAAACTTAGATCAGTTGAAACCAGATGCTTTAATTCAGTGATTCTCAAGCTTGAGTGTACATCAGAATCTTCTAGAAAGCTGCTTAAAAATACAGATTGCTGGGCCCCATCCACAGTGTTTCTAATCAGTAGGTCTGGGGCTGTGCCAGATATTTTGCATTCTAATAAGTTCCCAGATGATGTTGATGCTGCTGGTCCAGGGACCACATTCGGGGACCAGAGCTCTAAGTTAACAGTTTTCAGTCCACAGTGAAGTTTTGAGAAAAGAAGCCATTCTGACCAGACATCACTGGGACAGGCAGTTGACTTCTGGTCTTGGAAGGCACAGCTGGTCTTGGGAAATCTGGTTGTTGGCATTTGACCTCAGTATGGCCATTTTGGCCCATATAGGGGATACTCAGGGCACTTCTCTGATTGGCCTTCCTATGTCACTATTTTAATTGTGCTCCGCGGGATGCTCTGGTCTCTTCTTTCCTCCTACGAGACTGTATGAGAATTGAAGTGGAAAGCAACGGTTTTTGGCATCAATGAAGTAGACTTGGGTATGAAACTAGGCTCCTCTGCTTACTAGATGTGTGATCTTGAGCAAGAGAAATAACCTTTCTGATTCTGTTCACTTGTTATCAAATATGAATAATAATGATATTACACTATTATAATGGCTTACATACCTGGCTAAGGTCTCTATCCTCTCTCAAATCTATGTCCCCCTTGATAGGCCCCCTTCTTGGTAATGACACCTCCACCCAACTAGCAGTCCAACGACCCCTGGAAGCTATTTTTGTCACCTCTCTCTCTCTCACTTCCAATCAATCACCATGTACTGTATATCCTACATTTGAAGTGTTCGTTGGCCCTACACACATTTTCCCATTTCCATTGTTTCTCCTCTCCTCTCCCCTAGACCAAGCCATTAGCTCTGAACTCAACTACAAAACATAGCTTTTGGCTTATCTTACCAGTTTCCATTTCATATAGGATAAAATATAAAATCTGTAATGGAAACTACAAAGGGCCTACAGAGAGTCTTCTGGCTCTGCGTATCACTGATGAGCACCTCTCACTTATTGCTTCTTTGATTCTCTGGGCTGCACTCAGAGGCGCTGGCCTTAGGATCGTTGACTGTGCCAAGTACTTTCCTGCCTCAGGGCCTTCACACAGGTTGTTACTTCTGCCTCTTATGCTTCCACTTCATAGATTTTCCAGTCAAGCATTTGTATCTTCTGTTTCTCCGCCTGGATCCTTGCATTCCCAGATCTTTTACTGAATCCCTCCCTCACTTCACTGAAGCCTGCTCATATATCATTTTCCCAGTGAGGCCTTCTCTGACCATCCTGTCTAGACTATCACCCCTAACCCCATCACTCTCAGTCCCTTCACCCTGCCTGAATTCTTGTGTAGTCATTATCATTAACTGACATAAGACTTCCATGTTTGCCTGTTGAGCATCTCCTGAAATAGAAGGTAAATGCCACAAGAGCCAAGATTTCGTCTACTTTGTTAATTGATATATCCCCAGGAAGTCAAATGGTACCTGGCGTGTGGTTGATGCTCAATAAATATTTGCTATGAATGATGGAACAAATGGACCGGTACATGTATGTACATGACAACTATTGTTACTGACATCTCTGGTAAAAGGCAGCTGGGCAGGGTCCCTAACCTTGGAGTGTTTTCTCAGACACCGATTGCCAATGCAGTCCCCAAGGAAGAGATGAGCTAAGCACACTTTAGATGCTTGGGAATTATTGCTAAACCTTTATCTGGGCTCTTGGTATCATGTGAGCTACAAGGACTTCTTTTGCTTACACAGGACACATGCCCATGTTTGTAGCAGGGTGTGCTATGGCTTTTCATATGCCTGGTTCCCACTTGGCCTTTTGTGGAAGGAAGCAGCCCTTTTAGCAACAAGAGGAGTCCCCAGACCCCACTGACTACACCTGCCAATTTGAATATGACTTCCAAGACAAAGAAGTAATCCAAAGAGAAAAGTGTTCTACATAAGATTGAAAGCCATTTGGGTCTTCCTATTGGATTCATGGCCCAATTTCAAGTTATAGACCCATGTCAGAATATCTTCACTTCAGGGATATCTGGGAAAACACTAAGCAACCATGTCATGTGCCTCATGACTTAGGCTGTGGCTAACTCCACCCAAAGGTAGCCAGGACATAGACTCACCTGAGGCCCAGAAATGATGTTGGCCAATCAGATTTTTACTTTTGGGAATTTGAACTGGAAAACACAGAGAAAATGGGATTGCCCATAAAACTGAAGCTGATGCAATAAATAGCATCCAGAAAGTGACTAAAAAGCGTAAGGAGTCATAACCAATCTGGATCTAAGAGGCATTTGATTGTGTAGAGTAGGTAAAGGGAAGAGAAAAAGAAGAGGTAGCTGGTTTGCCATGTGTGAAGTGAGACATACAAATCTAGATCTAGAAACTCCTGTTATGGTGGACCTGCTTCCAATATTCTATTTGTCAGGAGAGACTCATAGATCTCCAAGTCTGCATGTATTGATAACGCAAAGGTTTACTGTCATAGAGTGTCCTGACTACACTCCATAGTGCTGTCCTCCAACTGAGACTTCAGGATCACAATATCACGTCACCTAAAAGGGAAATTTAGGTGGGTCCCTAGAAGCAGAGCCTGAGATCTGGAATCTTGTGATAGTGATTTATTGAGGGAGTTCGTTTTGGAGAAGGGTAATGAGGCAGATGGACTAGTATAGTAAAAGCAAATTAAGCAAAGATATGCTTCTTAAACTAGCTTCAGCCTGCTCCCAAAGGGAGCTTGTGAACATGAATTATACTACTGGGTTAGTCATTCACAGCTGGCTGTCCCTCAGGGTGGGGAGATCATGTAATTCCTCTGAGAGAGGTGGTTAAAGTGATTCTCTGGAGAAGAGGAGAGCTGTGAGTTATTAGCAGCCAATCCTTCCTGGGGGAGAATCGTGAACATGGAAAAATTAATATTTCCATATGGGTGTGGCTCATGTCACTTCCTCTCACATTCCATTGGCTAAAATAAGTCACATGGCCATGTCTGACCTCAAGAGGATGGAAAAGTACAGAAATACAAGCTACACCAAGTCCCTGGAAGGAAAAGAACCAGAAATAATATGAACAGCTAAAATCTCTACCACAAAAGCTGTCCTGAATCCTATTCTGATCTATGTAAATCCCAACCATACTGTGGTCCCTGTTTTTTTTTTATTCCCACCTGATGTTTGATTCTGTTAACACTAATACCACAACTTTATTACTTGAGTTCCTTGCGATTAGAGGAACTGAAAAAAAATGTATAAAATATTCATCCTTTGGAAACTAAAGATTCAATAACAAAATAAAATACATAATGGAATTTCCATAGATGTAATATGATGCAAACATTTAAGAAAAGTCAAATTTTGAGTCAGGCGCAGTGGCACACACCTGCAATCCCGGCACTTTGGGAGGCTGAGGAGGGTGGATCACTTGAGGTCAGGAGTTTGAGACCAGCCTGGCCAACATGGTGAAACCCCGTCTCTACTAAAAAACACAAAATTAGCCAGGTGTGGTGGCAGGCACCTATAATCCCAGTTACTTGGTAGGCTGAGGCAGGAGAA
Organism: Macaca thibetana thibetana; assembly: GCF_024542745.1. NCBI lineage: Eukaryota > Metazoa > Chordata > Mammalia > Primates > Cercopithecidae > Macaca > Macaca thibetana. The sequence continues at coordinate 102,000,448 of NC_065588.1, read as the reverse complement.
TGACTTGAATCTGGGAGGTGCAGGTTGCAGTGACCTAAGATCGCACCACTGCACTCCAGCCTAGGCAATAGAGTGAGACTCTGTCTCAGGAAGAAAAAAAAAAAAAAAAAAAAAAAAAAAAAAAAAAAAAAATCAAATTTTGAGAACTTTTCTTGAAATAGGACCATATAAAGTTAAAAACATAAAAAGGATGCAGGACTGAGTGTACACATAACTATATATGTCTACCCCATATATGTGGAAATAAATGAGACTGGATGAAAATAACTGATAATGCTAACAATGGTTAAAGACAATTTTATATAAGTTTAATACAATTTTGCCTCCATATTTTTACAATGAATTTGTTTGCCATTATTCTAAGAAAAAAATAAATATAACAAAAGTGTTTTTCAAAATAGTTTTATTAATTTGAAGTTTACTTTTTGGAAAAACTGGCCAGATTTTTACTTAAGTAGAAATAGGAGAGAAAAGCTTTGTCTTGTATTTCTCGGGACAGGAAATTATGGGATAAGAAGGTTGATTCTAAGCAGGAGGTATGAGTTGGTGGTTCTAAAATTTGGTTAGGACTTAGCTCAGTATTGAAATTGAGTAGGACAGAAACATCATCTTCTTTAGCAAAAAACCGTAAGTGCAGTGATATCAACTGTGACCTCCCCTCTTATTTCTGGCTGCCAGATAGCCTCTCAGAGACAACTGAGGTCCAAACATTGGTCTTAGCTAATAAGGTAAATTCAACTGTTAGTTCATTTTCTGTACCTTTATTTCCCTTTATTTCCCCATCCCTATATCTCCAGTGACCTTCTCTCCCTCTCCATTCCACCCTTTGCTCATCTCTCCCTTCTTCTCTTTGTGTTTCTTGTCTCCTTTTCTTTTCCTCCTGCAATGAACAGTTGGTGACTGCCTCCCATGAGCCAGAAAAAGAGTTAAGATCATCATCCCATAATTCAACCTCTGTACACTCAGGGAATGATATTAGCAGACTTGTTAAAATATCATATTTTATTTAATATTTTATACCTTTATTCTCTGTTGACTTCCAGAGAGGGTTCTAGTCCTGAATACATTAAATACACAAGGGGAAGGTAAAAATCACTGTGTATCTGAATAACAATATATTTGCCGAATACATTTGCTTCATCTGTAGTTAGTCAATAAAATAAGCTGTTTTAAATTTAGTTAGTTTCATTGATGATCCTTGATGGCTTACCATCATTCATAGATAATAAAGAGACATAAAATTATTAGTAGCAGAAAGAAAGAAAAGGAAAGAAGAAAGAAAGAAAGAGAAAGAGAGAGAGAAAGAGAGAAAGAAAAGAAAAAGACAGAAAGAAGGAGAAAGAAAAAAGGAAGGAGGGAAAGAGGAATTTAGAGTACATAAATGAAAGAAAGCCAAGACTGACATTGGAAAAGTATATAACGAAAAGCCTTTTCCTTTGCTGTGACTGGCTACAAACTCGACTTCATTTTTTAGTGGCCAAAACAAAAAGGGAAATATAGACAATTCACCAAGTATATTACATTACAAACTGGGAATAAGGGAAGTATAGACAATTCACCAAGTATATTACATTACAAACTGGGAATAAGGGAAGTATAGACAATTCACCAAGTATATGACGTAAAAACTGACCAGTTTGTCAGAAGAACTATTTTTAATATTGAAATCAGACAGGACCTCAACTCCATGTGTAATGAATGAGGTCATCTACAGCAGCCTGACAGGGGACATGATGGCAAATGTCATCAGCCTGAAACCTCCTTCAGTATAGGCTGATGCCAGCCCAGCAGAGCCTGCCATAAAAGCCAATCTGTGGAGCCCTCTTTGGATGCAACCCAGGCCCCCAGCATCTTGCTAACCTGGTTTAATTAGTGATAGATTTCAGAACTAGAAGAACAAATCGTTTTTGAATAGATATTTCAGGTGATTGATGCTGCCTTAATGACTGAATTGTGTATAAATATTTTTTATTCAATAAAACATATTGGGCACCAACTGTGTATCAGATATTGTGCTAACTGTTGAAGCAACTCAATCGTTTCTCAGTATTTAAGAACCTGAGACTCAGTGCAGACTTTTCAACAAAAAAGAATGAGGTCACTTGAATAATTTATTCACATATGCATCAACTATCCACTCATTCATTTATTCTGCCTGCAAATATTTATTAGGGGTCTGCTATATGCCAGGCACCATGCTAAGTGCTAGGGTTAGAAAGGTGAATAAGACAAGGTTCTTGCCTTCAAAGAGTCACTGTCTAATGATGGAGAGAGAACATGTTCAGCTCCCTGCTATACTGAAGTTGTGTACCAAGAACTATGGATACACAGAGGAGAGAAATAATAGATACATAAGTTATTTTTTTAGTAATTAATTCCCATGGAAGCAATTGGCTTAGACTGATAACTTTCCTTAAGTAGGATTGGTGGTGAAGGGAGAAATAAAGTGTACAAGACTTTGGAAATGAACAAGGATGGAGTAGAATGCAGGAATTAACAGCGTGAGCCCTAGCAGCGGATGAGCTTGAGGACTCCTCTGCTACTCAGTAGATATGGGATCATGTGGTGTCTAATGCAGCACCCGGTCCAAAGCACTGATTCAAAACCGTCTACGGGTGCTTGTATTATTCCGTCAAGTCCACCTTGCATGAGGATGTATTATTTGAACACCAAATGGGATTTGGATACTAAATCCTTTTGCAGGGCCCATAAGGACAGAAATAGATTTGACTGCAGAAGGACTGGCATCCAGGGCCTGAAAGATCGATTGTGATGAGTGGGTCACCAGACTTTTTTGTGTCCTCAGACAGATAGCACCTGTTATGGTACCGTGAGTTGAGTGCTCACTACCCTGAGTGTTAGCACCTGTCCTGCTCAGAGCAGTGATTTTCGCAGCATGAGGGGCTAGGGGTCTCAGGCTTATTTTCAGCTGTAGCCTCATCAATTTACTTTGGTGTTTTATTGCCGAAATATTGATCTGCTTGGGGGATGAAACAGCTCAGCATAATTTTTTTTAACCTTTGACCCGGATAAATTTGGAGAACACGTCTCTTCTTTACCAAGCTTTCTGAATTGTTTTAGAAAGTAGATCATCTGCCGGGCGCGGTGGCTCAAGCCTGTCATCCCAGCACTTTGGGAGGCCGAGACGGGCGGATCACGAGGTCAGGAGATCGAGACCATCCTGGCTAACACGGTGAAACCCCGTCTCCACTAAAACATACAAAAAACTAGCCGGGCGAGGTGGCGGGCGCCTGTAGTCCCAGCTACTCGGGAGGCTGAGGCAGGAGAATGGCCCGAACCCGGGAGGCGGAGCTTGCAGTGAGCTGAGATCCGGCCACAGCACTCCAGCCTTGGCGACAGAGCGAGACTCCGTCTCAAAAAAAAAAAAAAAAAAAAAAAAAAGAAAGTAGATCATCTGTCTATCTAACATCAATAAGAATAACATACTCTTTTATATTATTATATGTATATAATAACAATAATGTCTAACTTATTGGAAGCCTATTCTTTGTCAGGAGCTATATATGCTTTACATGTATTATTTCATTGAATTCTCACTGTATCCCTGTAAGGGAGGTGTTTTTAGATGAGTCGACTGAGGACCAGGGCTGCTAAATCAATTGCTCAAGGTCAAACAGCTGGAGTGGAGCTGGGATTACATTTAGGGAGTCTAAGTAGCGTCTGGCTGTTATAATTAGGCCTTTATGTATCTATGCTGTTGTCTATATATCTACACTGGAATCTATATATTTATCAGCATCTGCAAGTGTATTATACATAACTCTATCTCTCTCTATCTCTATCTACTTTGTATATTAAATGAAATGTTTGTAAAGCTTGGTCTCGTGCCCAATATATTGAGGAGTTGAGTAAGTAGTAGCTATAGTCAGCAGTACCCTGTACAGGGCTATGTCTATATATATTCTCCAGCCATAGGCGCTAGAGCTTGGTGGTTAAAGAAACAGACCCAGGGTGCCTGAGCTGAGTTCAAATCCCAGTGCTGACACGAATTATATGTGTGATCCTGGGTGAATCGTCCTCATCTGCAATATGGGAAGAATGATTACTATGTAGTTGTTAAAATGATTTAAAGGAACAATGTGCACACGTGGTATGTGCCAGTATTACCATCATAATCAGTGTGAATGGAAAGTGAAGTTTCTAAAAGCAAGTGATCCTTCAGTGACCAGTGCAACCCGGGGGTGAACTTGTTGATTTTGGTGGGTCTCGCACATGTTCTGGCTCTCAAGTTTGAGAAATGAAGTTATGTGAGGCGATGTCAATCTGGCCTATCTACCCCCACCAATCCCATGGGAAAGAGATGTGTCCAGGCCAGCCACACAGGTCACTGGGTACAGATGCCCCCAGCCTTTGAAGCCCTGAGCTGATGGGAAGTGAAAGCACTGGCATCCTACTGGGCAGCTGTTCTGCCAAAAGTTCACATTGCTGCACACTTGAGAACTTCCTGACCAGCCGACCCAGTGTCAAAGGGAGCTGAACCTCTTCTTGTCTCCAGTCCTGAAACGGAGTTGTGGGCAAATGCTTGCGTTCACAGGACAGCACAAGGCATCAATGGCCTGATTATGTCAAGACATTTGAAGACAAAGCCAAATGGAACTTCAAAAGACTTGGGCAGGCCTGGGATCCCCTTTCAGAAGTCAGCAAGTTCAATCACTGATAAAGATCCCTATATTGGGTTCACATTTTGGCTTTGAAATTTCAGCTCAGATGGCAAATGAAATCCTTTAATGTGTTTAAACTTTTGGTAAAACTCTATTACCCTCTAACTCTTGCTGAAAAAGACATTATCTTTTGCATGTTGCACAAAGAAGGTTTCCCTTTTAATGTCACTTCCACATTTCTATTACAGTGTTCACAGAGCTTTCATAAATATGTGAGTATGTGCATTTCTACGCATATTTTCCCCTCTCAAATGAAAGAAAAGAGTGGAGAATTGGAAGCCTTAATACATATTTTTTTATTATGTAAAGGATTGCATGTTCCTTGGACTTCGGAAAGGAAATACTTTCTAGCTATTTAGCTTGCCAAGTCTAGAATAAAGGTACGTAGAATCTTCTGAAAGGATTTTTAAAGGAAGGAAAAGATTTTATGAAATGGGTTTTAGTAAAGGCACTTAGGGAAATATAACTCAATCTAAAATATATTCTTACTTCCTGCCTATTTATTTTTTTAAACAATTTTATGTTGTATTTCATTTTTACACGTGGATGTGTGTAATTCACCGTTTTGGGGATGGGATCAAGAGGTTTCGCTAAAGTCAAACAGGTTTTTAAAAACTTTTATTGTAAAATAAAATAGACATAAATTACTTCCTGCCTATTTATTTTTTTAAACAATTTTATGTTGTATTTCATTTTTACACGTGGATGTGTGTAATTCACCGTTTTGGGGATGAGATCAAGAGGTTTCGCTAAAGTCAAACAGGTTTTTAAAAACTTTTATTGTAAAATAAAATAGACATAAATTACTTCCTGCCTATTTATTTTTTTAAACAATTTTATGTTGTATTTCATTTTTACACGTGGATGTGTGTAATTCACCGTTTTGGGGATGAGATCAAGAGGTTTCACTAAAGTCAAACAGGTTTTTAAAAACTTTTATTGTAAAATAAAATAGACATAAAAAGTCATACAAAACAAACAGTGAATTATAAGACTAACACCCATTCAGATTAAGAAATAGATATTTATGAGATATCCCAGAACATGTCACCTCCCTCGCTCCAAAAATAACCACTATCCTGACTATTATAGTAATCACTTCCTTATGTTTCTTTATATTTTTTTACTCAAGTGTACATCCTTAGCACTGTGTATTCTTATTCACTTTTTAAAAATTGGTTGTTTTTAATTTACTTTTAATCTACTGATTTTCCCTCCATCTCTTGCTCTTGCTTATAATTTATTTGTTCAAGATCCTTGATGGTTTGACCTGTAGAATTTCCCACTATCTGTATTTTGCTGATTGTGTATGCATGGCGCACATGAGTGCACCATGAGTACATGTTTCTCTGTCCTCTGTGTTACCTACAGATCACAGCCTTTGGATCCAGAGACCAACAAAACGTTGACTCAGTTATTGTCACAAGATCACAGGAAGCAGCATGTTCTTTCATTAGATGGCATATGACGGGCTGTCTCTCTTTTTGTGATATCACAGCCCTTGAGGCTTAAAAATGGTGACATTTAATTCTATGTCACATTTTACTTTTTAGCTGGAATAATGTATAAAGAGATCCTTCCCTCATCTATTGTTTTGTTACCCAGTTGTGTATGTATAAAAGTTGGGACAAATGCTTGATTCCTTCTCATTACTTACCTGTTTTCAAGATAACAGATTGTTTCCCTATAACCCTCTAAAAGTGACTAATTAGATTTTTTTAATGTGTCATTATGAACTCATGACTTTAAACATACAGAGTTTAAATACAGTACATTCTTATCTTTATTAAACTCAAAGTGTCCCATCTTTGGCCAGTGGAAAGCTCTTAAGGTTGGCAGCTGAGCTCTTTTGACTTGACCATAGTAGTCTTTAGTAGCATCCTTTCTATTTGATAGGATAAAATGTCCTAGGTTCACCTCCCCCAGCTACACACATGCAGACACACACACACACACACACACACACACACATCGCCAGTTGTCATTACATTTCTTGCCACAGACTTGGAATCAGCAATTTCTCCAAAAAACCCTGGTTTCTTATTGTAGGAACTAACATTTGAAGATCATAATTTGGGCACTACAGTTGCTTATTGTAACTTGATTAGTCATTGTTTCTAGGTGTTTTTAGTAAATAGAATTGATAAACATATTTAAATGTATCAATCATAAGTTCGTAGTAGTCTTTCCAATTGAAATTCAGAGCTCTCTTCACATAATATTTCTAACTTTATAGAACTCACTCTTCTGTAATTTTCATGTGGTATTGAAAACATAAAAGATACATGAAATTTATGAAATTTTCTGTTTGATTTTTTTCCTCTCCTCTACTTTATTTTTATTTATTTATTTTTTTTGAGACGGAGTCTTGCTCTGTCACCCAGGCTGGAGTGCAGTGGCCGGATCTCAGCTCACTGCAAGCTCCGCCTCCCAGGTTTACGCCATTCTCCTGCCTCAGCCTCCCGAGTAGCTGGGACTACAGGCGCCCGCCACCTCGCCCGGCTATTTTTTTGTATTTTTTTTTTAGTAGAGACGGGGTTTCACCGTGTTAGCCGGGATCGTCTCTCGATCTCCTGACCTCGTGATCCGCCCGTCTCGGCCTCCCAAAGTGCTGGGATTACAGGCTTGAGCCACCGCGCCCGGCCTCCTCTACTTTCATCTAAAATTTACCTTACCTTGTCACTCTTGTCTTGATCTTGCTAAATTTGATTTCACTCCTAGCATTTTTTCCTCAGTGTGAGACCCTGCTCTGAAAGGGAGAACTGGCTGCCAGTTTCAAGATTTCATAGAGGGTAGACCACCCCAAGATTTTCAGTCCTTTCTGTAGATCCCTTGTATTCACCCCTATTCCAGTGGGTCAAGTCCATGTCGGTGTCAGCTGTTGTTCCCAGACTACCCCTCTGTGCTTCTCAGAGAACACCCATGGGCTGACTGGGGTTCTCCTGTTCTCATGTCCTTGGTCGTCCTGTAGATTCCCTTGCTCCTTCAGTGCAGATAGTGAATCAGTGCAGGTCTTGTGGTTATTGGCATTTTCCTCTCACCCACTGTATTTTTGTGGTTTGAGAGTATGCCTTATTGCTTAGATTTTTGCAAATACAGTCCATGGATTTTGTTTTTCATTCCTAGTAGATCTGTGACAATTTCAGAAGATCTAAAAAGTATGCTTCCACTGCATACTTTTTAGATCTTCTGAAATTCCTTTTAGAATATTCCTCTTAGAATTCTTTATCTAGTTATTACTAGATAGCTGCTGGATAACTCCCCAAACAACTTTGTCTTTATTAAGTATATTTTATTGAATTCCAACTTCCTTTGTTTTTTTCCAGTTAATCTGCCCTTCTGGGGGATTCACCCGTTCATTAAACATTCCCTGAGGATCTACCACTGTGCACTATGTGCTGGAGATTCAAAGGTGAGTGAGACTCAGTGAGGTTGTGTGTGGCTGGCTGTGAAATAATGACCTACATGAAAGAAGGACCAAAGAAGAAAAGGCCAGGTTATCATGGACTGGTGGGCCTGGTTTTTCAGAATAGGACGGAACTGGCTTTTACACTACTCTTTGACTTATTTATTTCTTGTGATTTTCTTGGAACATTGTCTGAAAGCCTAGGTACCTAGCAGAATGACCCCCCTTGCCATCACTACCACCACCCTCCACCATTATCTTTACTGTAATAGTATACATGGGCAGAGGGATAATCAGCATTAAAAAAAGAGGTGCTTTCGTATTCTTTCATCTTCACAATAACCCTGTGAGACAAGATTATTACAGGTGAGGGAGCAGAGGTTCAAAGAGAAGGCTCTTCAACTCAGTACGTGACTGAGCTAGGATTTAAACTTTTGTGAGTCTATTCCAAAGTTATTCTTCTTTCCTCCATAGCCTGATGCCTTTGTTGTTTTTCAGAGTTAGTTTAGGGAGATTTGCAATAGGCTTCAGCCTTCAAAGTCTTTCATAAGACTCATGATGGAAGATACTAGAGATTGGCTAACAAAGGCTAACAACACCCATGCCCACCCCTTTCTCTCTTGTCTTCCCCCACTACAGAGGCTGAATAGATAAAACCTTACTTTTCGAGTCTCCCTTGCACAGGGGTGGCCCTGTGACATAGCTCTGGCCATGAGATGTTTAGTGTTTCTCTCCTTTCAGTGTTTCTGGGAAAAGTCTGGCTTTTCTGACAAAAACAAAAAACCAAAAAACATGTGTCACATGGCTGGTCCTGTCTCCTTACTCCTGCCTCTTCAGTTGGATTTGAACTTGATGCATGGTGCCAGGGCAGCTTTCTACAACCATGAGGGAAAGCCCAAGAAAATCACAGAGATGCTGGCCCTCCACCAAGGTTTCTGTTTAAGAAAATATGAAAACAACAACAAAATACTCTTCTGTTTGTTTAATCCACTATCAGTTAAATGTACTGATATTAACAGCCAGAAGTGTTGCTAACCAATATACTCGCCTTTGATATAAATAAGAACATTATAGACTTTTAAAACTTTCTTTATTCTAAGCAGTAGGAGGTGCTTAAGAGCATTATCTTAATTATAAAAAGTGATTCAGATACTACTGGGGATAGTGTTCCACTTTTGATTGACCCACTTATTTTCACTCTTGCAATGTTTAACTTCATACTCAGCCCCACTTGAGGTTGACTAGCGGCTACTGTATTTGAGCAGTCAACATTCATGCGGTTTCTGTTTACTAAGGCATTAGCAGACACATAGGCTGAAATATATACCACCATATAATAGATCCCAGATGTGTTATTATATTTTTTAAAGAGAAGGAAAGGATATTTGGAAGAATAAGTAACCAAAGAGCACTTTCTGTCAATCTGATTGGGGTTGGTGGTAACTCTTCAGGGGGAAACAAACCAAACTTGGAATTAAAATACACTGGGATTAAGATCTGGTTCACTTTGTTTAAATTCAACAAGTAATCCTTGAGTCTTCCTAGAGCCAGATTACCTGTGTTAGCTCCTCTCAATAGCTCTATGGCTTTCTGATTGTTATCCCAGCATTAAAGAAAATTAAATTAAGGCTAATGGGCTGCAGGAGCTCTAGGTCACAGAGAAGCCTGACTGGGATTCCATCCTGGCCCATCTTACTCTAAAGTCCACATGATTGCTGCTTTCAAATATTTCAAAGGAAATTACAATGTCTGTAAACAGAAAAAAGAAAAAAAAAAGCATTACTTTTAAAAAGCAAAGGCTATTCTGCAGAAGGGGACAACTTTTTCTGGTTGGCTCCAGTGAGTGGACTACTGACGTTTTTTAATAGGTGGACATTACCAAAAGAAGTGTTTTAACTCTGCTATTATCATCCAGAAAAATCTCTATTTCCTGCCAATCATGCATTGGGCAACATGGTAGATGTGTCTCTAGATGAAATAAATAAAAATAAGATTCTTACCTATTCTGGAAAGAAAAACAATAAACTCACTGAGGAAATGGAATCCATACCTATAAAGTGATTGTACATCTATCTTTGTGGTAGTCCCTGGTTTGGGGTCATATTCTGAACAGTTGAGGTTGGCTGATAGTCTATTTCTACATGAGTGAATAGAGAGAGAGGCAAGTTTACAGTTGGAGTTATTCCATCAACCCATTCCTCAAACTCTTCCACAATAGACTGTATGGATTTATGAACCATTAAGAACCTAAGGGGTGTCCATCACAGGAAGGTAAATTCAGGGCCTACTGCCATCCTCCACACACACAGGCCAGAAGCAGATACATACCTGCCCTATTCCATGGAATACTTTCCCCTTTTGAGATTCCCATAGGGCTCTTTGGATTTAGGGAGTGAGTGTTAACCCTCCTATAGATTCCTGAGCCCTGTGATATGACTCGTTGAGTAAGGAGGTAGAATAATGAACCTTCTAGGATGGCTCTACATTTTTAAGGCAGAGAGTAGCTGCTGGGAAGTTCTCCTTGTATGGACTCTCTCAGTTGTAGTTACTGGCAAACTCTCCAGGTGCTAGCATGTGGATACTGCTTAAAATTTAAACTAACTTGATACTCTCTCCACAGTCTACAACGGGGATAGCTGGATTTCGCAAAGAAACCCCAGACAGCTAGAACTTTACTCATTCTACTATCCGTGAAGTATTAAAAACATACAGCTCTCAGGAGGCTTGGAGCCTGTGCTTACAAAACAAAGTAGATGAAAGTAGGCTATAAATTACTTCACCTGGATAGGCTTGGACCCAAAGCATCCAAAACTTTCAGCAACATGCGGATGGAGGAGTATGGGGAAAAAATCTACCCAATAAATCCAGCATGGGTGGGGTTACTAATTAAAAGCCAGGCTGAGAGGATACTCAGGCCTTGCAGATGACTATATAATGATTTTATCCCATTCTGGAAGCTGCCCAACAGAAGAGTGAGGAACAGTTGCAGGAAATCCTTGCCATTTACTCAGGAGTCGTTGAGTTAGAGCCAAAGACTCTCAACCTGAAATTATACAGAAAGACATGTCCCAGAAGTCAGGTCATCAGATGCAGAATCCAGTCCCCAGGGAATGGGGGATCCAGTCCCCAGGGAATGGGGGAGTTGAGTATCACAGGAGGGCCCTGTTGAGGCTGGCTGGAGTTGCTGGACACTAAGTGCAAAGGCTCACAATTAGAGGGAATGTTTAGACAGAAGACCATCCTATGGCCTGGGTCCACTTAGGCACTGGGAGAGCTAAGATTCAAATATCAGAGCTTGCTTCCAGCAGAAAAGTCCTCGATCTACTTGGCAGCCAGGAGAGTCGGAGGGTCTTCATGGGAGCTGAAACAGTCCACAGTCATGACCCCGAGTTCTGGGACTGGGAGCCTGATTCAACTCCAAACCCCACAAGGGGCAAGATGGAGGCTGTTGATGCAGCTGCTTGTGGAAGGAATTGGTTTACCAGCCACCCGCTCCCTCCTACCTCCTTGAAGATTTGTCTCTGTCAAGTAGAAATGGACCTCTGACACCTCCATCCATTTCATGTCCTCTCTTCTGGTCAACTTGCCGCAAGCTGCCTTGGGTTCTGCTTCCTTCTTCCTTCTGCTCTGCTGATGCATCTTGCTGTTGGCATCTCACCTCACCCTTCACCAAACTTGATGCTTGGAACCACTTCTACAGTTTTGACTTTCACTTCCCTGGTCAATACAGTTCAGATCCTGCCTGGCTATACTTCTTTCATTTGCCCTAGATAAGTCTGGTGATCTTGTACCTCAGCACAGAGCCCTGGGGGAAGCAATCCTGCCGGGGGTACGCACACCCTGGTACAAGATCCAGGCAGAAATTGGGTGGGCTGAGTCCTGCAGGTGAGCATCATCAGTGGATGGGCAGCAAGCTACTGGAGGAGAGAGAGGCTAGGTGACAATGAAGGAGTCGGACTTCTGCTCTCTTTGGATCAAGGTCTCACAATATTTTCTGCAAATTACTGATACGCTACTTTTCAGAAGGTCCCTAAGGTTAGGGGATAAATCTTCACCAGGTGGTGTTTTGGGATCTTAGACAATACATTTTGACACAAGGACAAAGTAAGGCCGAAGTTGGAACAAAATGTCCTCAGATGATAGAAGCTATCTCTCCCATCACAACACACACACACTCACACACACACACATATACACACACACATACCACTTGACATGCTTGTAGATTACAGCTGCACATGGGACATGAACATCCATCGCTCCAAGGAACATGAAAACGCCTACTGGACTTCTTTCCTAAGCTGCAGGTGTGTGACTGCTCGCAGGGCAGGGCAGAGGGAGTTGTGGTGTTTCCCAGTCACCTGTCCACTCAACCCCAGGCCGGACCATGCAGAAGGGAGCCATGGGGTGTTCTCACACCAGGCAGCACTGACTTGGGAGCTGGCGCCTTGCTTCCTGGTGCCATTGGCAACTGTCCCACAAACCCTTCCCATCATCCACCAACATACCCAAAACATACTTCAGGGAAATGAAAAAACTGCTCCTACTGAATCTCTGTGGTCCCTCAGATCTCCTTAATCATTTCCGGAAATTCTGGGGCACCCCAAAGTGAAGCAGTTCTAACTATGGAAATCGCTTCTGCCTGCAGCATCTGTCTTCCAGCCTAGGAGTTGTACCAGGAGTTATTTTTATAGCCTTCGATTCTGCCTCAGGGACCAAGGCTTGAAACTAGCTTAAGAAATTTAGATGAAACAAATTTGCAAGTCTCAACTGAAATCTTGGAGCAGCTGATCTAATATCTGCAGTACCTAACCGCTCCGACTAAGTGCTTTCTCATCCTTTCAAAAACCATGTTGTCAGCCTAAAAGAGGAAGAGGAAACTGACAAAGTTTTGATGATGCTTACAAGTTGATTTCCTGCCTTCGTTCTCAAATAGTTCCGCTCAAGTCTTTGGCTGCTGGTTTTAGAAACTACACTATAAATATAAACAGTAATAATGCTACTGCTTGGTATTTACATCAGAGATCCTCCTCCACAGTGACTGCCAGGTGCTTTCCAAATTGTTTGATGTGTACAGTCTGTGCTTGGCTCAGCCCAGAAGTCCACTGTTCTACAGGTCTCTTCTAATTTTTTTTCAGTGGCTTGAATTTCCACATCTAAAAGAGAAGTGTCTGCTCTGCAAGTACTGACTGTCTCAGTTTCCCTCTTCCTTATACCCCCTTTTAGCACTCCGCTGCCCCTCAATCCCTCCTGCCAGCACCTATCCAGATTCAAAGTAGTGGATTTAGTAGTAGGTGCAGTATGAGTTGTGGGAGTCAGTGTTGGAGAAAGGATGCAATGGAAGGAATGTTCGTGTTCTCCTGAAATTCATATTTTAAATCTAAACCCCCATTGTGATGGTATTAAGCTGGGCCTTCGGGAAGTGATTAGGTCATGAGGATCCTTCATGAATGGGATTAGTGCCCTTTCAAAAGAGGTCCCAGAGAACTAATTGTCTTGCCTTCTTTCCACCATATGAGAATATAGAAGTACCCTTTTGCAACCAAGAAGAGGGCTCTCACCAGAACTCAACCATGCTGGCACCTTGGTCTTGGACTTCCAGCCTCCGTGACAGTGAGAAATAAATTTCTGGTTTTTTTATAAGCCACTCAGTCTATGGTATTTTGCTATAGTGGTCAGAGCTGCTTAAGACAGAGGATGCTGTGATTTGCACAGTGAAGAAGAGGAAAGATGATTTTTCTTTCTCTATCTGAAGTCCTGAGTAAATTAAAAAAAAAAAAAAAAAGTCTCTGTAAAGAGTAGAATGATGGTTACCAGAGGCTGGGAAGGGCAGTCGGGGCGGTGGTGGGGAAATGAAAGAGATGATTAATGGGTACAAAAATATAGTTAGATAAAATAAATAAGATTTTGTATCTGATAGCACAACAGGGTGACTACAGTCAACAATAATTTATCGTACATTTTAAAAATAACAAAAAGAATAATTGGAATGAAATGATAAAGTTTTTCGGTGATGGATACCTATTTACCCTGGTGTGGTTATTATGCATTGTATGCCTGTATTAAAATATCTCATGTATCCCATAAATATATATGCCTACTCTGTGCCCATAAAAGTAAAAAAAAAAAATAGTCTCTGCAATCATCAGGTCCCTGTTGTTTGCCTAAAAATTCAGGGATTTGTACCTGTTTTTCTGAGGTTCCTAAGAACTCTGATGATGATCATTCTTGAGCCTGTCATGACTCACTTTTGGATCATCAAGGTGGAAGCCTATTGCTTTTCCTTTGTCCCCAAATGCCTTTTCACCTAACTTGCTATAAAATGAATGTTTCTTCCTGCCCCCCCACCCCCAAATAGCGTGTTTTTTCCTATCACGAAAAATGAAATGTCAACAACAAAAACAGATATTTTTGCCATAATTGTACCCTACCTTAGGCTGAAAATCTTTGGAGATTTTTTGTTGTCACAATGATTGGGGAATTCTGCGGCGTTAAGGTGGTGGGAGGTCAGGGATACCCCATGCCCTGCAGGGTTCAAACAGTGCCTGGCATGTTCACAGGTGCTTAACAAATATTTGTTTACTGAGTGAGCAGGAGCAGGGGTCATCATTTCTGAGGCCTCACTCCTCAGGGGAGCAACTTGCTTATCTGAGCACCTTCAGGTGGGTCATGCACACCGACAAATAGGGCAATTTCCTCACATAAGAATGACAATCTTTGGGCAATTACTCATTCTCCTCTAAGCTGTCACTTTCTCAGGCATGTGGTGGTCATTCGAGCTGTTCACAATTATTCCCAGATCTCCTCCCCCTGGACATAGAATAAGATGACAGTTTCCTACCGTTTTGATGCTAGCAGTGATCATATAACTTACTTGGCCAATGAAATACGATGGGAAGTGATGCATGTCATTTCTAGGGAGAAGCTTCAGAGCCAGTGTGCAATTCACCATCTCCTGTTCCTGCTGCCACAGCGGTCATGGATCCTCGTCATGAGACTGCCTCTGAGTGCCTGAGTGGCTGGGGAGAGCAGAGTCTCCCTGCCGAGTTGTGTTGGATGGGTAGGATGTAAGTTCCACCATGATAGACTGATAACAGAATGTGAGCAAGGAATCAGGTGCTACCTTGTTAAGCCACTGAGATTTGGTGGTTATTTGCTACCGCCATAACTTTTCTTCTGACGCTATAGTCTAATCTGGAGTTTTCAAGGAAACCAATAAGAAGTATCCCTACTTCTTCACCCAACAACTGAACAAAATAAGAAATGAGACAAAAAGAAAGACAGATGGAGGCCAAACTCTTAGCTTTATTATTAACTTAATCCAGACAACACTGGACTGAAGCAGAGATCCCTGTGAAGAGTGTAGGGGTAGTGAGGGATGGAGTCGGAGGCAGACCTGCTCAGCCAAGTCTTAAAGGTTTATCTGGGCATAGGTTCCAACTCCAGCTACAGTAGGTATATTATTATTTTTCTAGGGTGGCCATCATAAATACCGCAGACTGTGTGGCTTAAACAATAAAGGTTTCTGTTCTTACAATTTCGGAGGCTAAAAGTCTAGCATCAAGGTGTCACCACAGGTGGTTTCTTCGGAAGCCTCTCTGCTTGGCTTGTAGATGGTCATCTTCTTCTATTTGTATCTTTATGTGGTCTTCCCTCTGCATGTGTCTGTATCCTAATCTCCTCTTCTTATAAGGACACCACTTATATTAGACTAAAGCCTATTCCAATGACCGTATTTAACCTTATTTACTCCTTTAAAGGCCCTCTCTCCAAATACAGTTACATGTTAAGTCACATGAGGGCTTAGAAATTTGCAAGGGAGGAGGAGACACAATTGAGCTCACAACAGTAGACTTCTCCATTGGCAAAGCAGCTGCAAAGGACAAAACACGTGGAGCTGAGATAAGCATGCCCCGTTACAGTCTTTCCAAGTGGACTCTTCACACATCACTTATTCCAAATGGACCATTCACCTATCACTCAACCTCTGGGAGGAAAGGGGTGAAGAGATGCCAGCTTTTTCCCATCAGCGGAACTCCTTCCACATGGAGGAAACATCATAGGGAAAGTTCCCCGTGGTGTGGGGAAGACATGTGTCCCTACCAACAGTCCACATCTGATTCGACCCTGTGCCCTCATGGCCAAGTGCAGGACTTGGCTCATGGAAGGCTCTCAGGAAGACAAAAGAGTCTCTTAATTGACACATCTTACATTATTTTGTTTTGGTTACAACACTGTTGTGCCATGTTACTCTTTAGTCCGTTTGTCTCTTTTTCGCCTACTCACCCCACCTGTAGCTCTGCTAGGAGAAAGAACTTCCTAGTATCCCCAACTACACCCTGCATTGTACCAGCTGTACAGCAGCTGCCCAATGGGGTGGTGGCACATGGAGCTCTAGGTTTATTTTTGTTTACTGAGTTTCTCACACTGCAAATGGGCCTGAGAAATGGAATGTGGTCAAGTGGAGCCTACTAAACAGATGGGAGGAGAATCCTTGAGGTGTAGGGATGACCACTATCTTCCCAGGTAAGACTACGCCACAGTGGTAACAGCCTGTGGTCCCTATGATCCTAAAAGGGTAGCTGGGTTGGCCTGCCAAGTGCCCCTGCTTTGGGGAAGGAAAATGAACATGAGGGAGGCAAGCCAAACGTGCATGGCTCTGCCCCAAGAAGCCAAAGTGGCCTTTTGAAAGATTAATGGGGCATTTGGCTCTCAGCTTCTTAACAAGGAGGAAGGGAAAAAGCTTTCTGAAAAACACCAACAGCTTCTGGCAGGGATTCCAGAGGAGGGATTGAAGGCTGCAGGATAGGTCTTCGTGCTTTTTTCCCAACCCTGGTTTTATTTTTTCCCACAGCCTCTCTCATCCTGCTTCTCTTGCTTCCTCTTCTTATTTCTTCTTTGGTGTTTTGGCCTCCCAGAATGATTTCTGCCTTTCCTTTCATTTGCACTGCCATTAAACCTTCTTTCTGTTCTCATTTGTCAGAGGTACGTGGGAGAGGCACTTTGCAACGTAGAAAGACACAAACTTCAGAATGCAGCCTGGGCTTGCAGCTCAACTCTGCAAATGTCTAAAATGTGAATAGAGGACATGGATTGTGTTTGTTCCCTTTTTAAAAGGGATGGTGCCCATATACTTCTTTGTAGAAATATTCCTCCCTACTGTGGGTGATTCTGGTGGGGATATCAATTATGCCACTGCTGCACTTGCCTTGCCACAGCAGCAGGTATGTGATCGGAGTTCACAATTCTGATTCCACCTGTTGTGCTCATTGGCCCAAGGCAATCAAGCTGAGCCAATCAGGATTCCTCTGGGGATGCCTTGAGCTGCAAGGTGGAAGGACCGTGTAGCCTGTGGCTTGTGGGGCCATCTTTCCTCCCAATGGAGGGAAGGCTTCCAGAAGCTACAGCAACACAGAACAAAGCTACATTAAAGACAGGGCACAGATGGGACACCTGGGTCCAGGAAAGGAGCTGGATTAACCTCTGCACGCTGTAGTTTTCTATCAGATGAGCCATTTTTTTTTTTGGTTTCTGTTATTCTTGAACTTGTTTGGACTTGGCTTCTGTCACATGCAACCAATAAAGCCCTAGTGATCACATTGTGTTTCTTCAGGCAACTCATTTAACTGTTTGGAGCCTCAGTTTTCACCTAAAAATGGACTCCTCTAATGCTCATCTAAATGGGGTGTGCCCCCAACAAAACGTGCTTCCCTCTCCTGTAAGAACCAGCATGTCTTTGCCTTTTTTTTTTTTTTTTTTTTTCCAGAGTCTCACTCTGTCACCTAGGCTGTAGTGCAATGGCGTGATCTCAGCTCACTGCAGTCTCCGCCTCCTAGAGTCAAAGGATTCTGCTGCCTCAGCCACCCTAGTAGCAGGGATTACAGGTATGCATCACCATGCCCTGCTAATTTTTGTATTTTTAGTAGAGACGAAGTTTCACCATGTTAGCCAGGCTGCTCTTGAACTCCTGACCTCAGGTGATCCACCCGCCTCAGCCTCCCAAAGTGCTGGGATTACAAGCGTCAGCCACTGGCCTGGCAGAACCAGCATGCCTTCTTGCACTCATTTCTGGACTAGACTTTTTCTCCACTAGACAGAGTTGAGGGACTGTCTTTTCAGCACTTGCCCCGGAACAAGGAAAGAGTTCAACCATTGTTGATTCACTTCTGTTTTCCCCTCTTTCTCACTTCTTTCAGAAATCTAGTTATAGCCTCTTGCTTGTACCTCTTACTTCTTTCCTTCTATTTTCCTTCTTTTTTGGGCCAAGTTTCCAGTGTATTTCCCCTAATCCTCCCACAGGTACATTTTCTTGCCTGGGTACTCAGTGTACGTGGAAAAATTACGGTCGTTAGTAATTGTGTGTCCAAGTGATGCTGTAAAGAAGTTCTGCTCCAGCTGTCTTTGCCATGGAAGGGCAATTAGCCAACTGTGCCTGCAAGCGTGTAGTTGTTGTAAGTATCACAAAGCTTTAATGCCCAGAAATCATTGCTGATATAAGAATTTTGTCCACCCATAGGGAATTTTAGCTTAGTGGTGAAGCAACCACTCATGAAATTAGTCACATGCAGACTCTATTTCTACCCATCCTCCCAAAGCCTGGCTGACACAGTCTTCTTTTTCTCTATATTTTTCTTTTTTAATTTTTTTTAATTTTTTTTTTTTAATTTTTTTTTTTGAGAAGGAGTCTCGCTCTGTCGCCCAGGCTGGATTCTTTTTTTTTTTTTAAATAGAGATGAGGTCTCTCTATGTTGCCCAGGCTGGTCTTGAACTCCTAGGCTCAAGTGATCTTCCTGCCTCGGCCTCCCAAAGTGTTGGGATTACAAGCATAAATTATCACACCTGGCCGCAGTCTTTCTTATACGTGGCATTTTTATATTTCCCTTACATTAGAACATTCCCACACAAACTCAAGATGATCCCAAGGTGGGCATGTTGCCAAAGTCCTTTTCCTCTTTCTGCCCAAACTGCTTCTTTCTCCTGGCTTTCCAGCCAGGCACCAACCTTCTCCCAGGCACCAGGCTTCCAACCTGGGTGGTCATGCTAAATGTTTTTCACTTTGTCCGCAAACCATGAATATTCCGTCTCAAACCCATCTCCTCTTTTGTTGTCATCATCCCAATTCAGGACCACTTACCTTTCACCTGTGTTACTTCAGGAGCCTCTGTCTGCTCACAGAAGTGAACTTACTTGCTCTTGGGAAGGTTTTGCTAGCAAGAGGCAATTCTGATCCTTAAGTCCATGTTTCCCACCTGCTATGGACTCAACTATGTCCTCTCCCCACCCCAAATTCATGATTCTTATGTTGAAGCCCTAACCCCCAATGTGATATTTGGAGATGGGACTTCTGAGAGGTAATTAAGCTTAGATGAAGTCATGAGGGTGGAATCCTTATGATGGGATTAGCGCCTTTGCAAGAAGAGACACCAGAGAGCTTATTTGTTCTCTGTCTCCATGCACACACAAAGAAGGGGTCATGTGAGTACACAGCATGATGGCAGCCATCTACAAACCAAGAAGGGAGCCCTCACCAGAACCTGATCATGCTGGCTCCCAGATCATGGACTTCCAGCACCCTGATCATGGACTTCCAGCCTCCAGAACTGTGAAAAAATAAGTGTTGTTTAAGTCACCCAGTCTGTGGCATTTGGCTACAGCAGCCTGAGCTAAGACACCATCCCAAATTTGCTACAATTAATACGCAGATCCAGGAGTGACAGCACTTATCATAGATGCTAACTACTTGGAGGAACTTCTTTGACCAGAGTTTCTCAGCCTCTGAAAAGGACCACTTTCCTTATGAAAATCCATGCTGTCTATATGTTTTTGGGATAAGTCAGTTTCATTACTTACGTGATAATCACACCTCATGTCATCTTGTTTTCAAAAATAACTGTTTAAATTGCTATTTAAATGTGAGATGTATGGTCATGCAGGGTGGTTCTCAGTTTTTCCTTTGCCGTTCTGGCTAAAAAACAAACAAAACAAAACAAAATACAAGTAGCTGAAACATTTTCCCATTTAAAATTTTCCTGAAAACAACTATCTGGGTTAGTAAGATCGACAATCATCTGCTTATCATTTCAGTGCTCATCACCTGTTTTCCTAAAAAATTGAATTAAAAGTAAATTAATTTACCTGAGCCTTGCCCTTGAGGCCAAGACACTGATTGCTCATTGAATATGCATGCGCTCACCCACTTCACCACTGCCTTGCAAGTCAGTCGAAGCCATATGACTCTTTCTGGCCAGTGGACTATAAACAAAAGTAACAAGGTATCGTTTCCAGTCTGAGGGAGTGAGAAGCTCCTTTATAATTCTTTGGCTGTATCTTTCCTAAACTCAATGACCTTAGGAGCCATGTGTTAAGCTACTGGAATCACAAGATAAAAGCATATTGGTTCCCTGAACCACCACTTGGAAAGGAGTTTCCCTGGAGAGTCACGAGACTTGGCGAAGAACTTTATGTACCAAAATAAATCTTCATGTGAAAGTCACTGTAATCTGGGAGTGTGTTACTGCAGCGTAACTTAACATCACCCTGACTACTAGACTCATACCTACAATATTTTTCTCCTTCTGTTTTGGTTCTTCCCTGTCTTTTGACCTTCAGTGACTGTAAATAACATCCATAAAAGCTTTCAAAGGCCTGCCTTAAGCTGCTTTTTGTTTCTCCTGAAACCTCCAACAACCCTGCCAGACTGCTATTTTCAAAGGCTGAGGCCTCAAGTCTGATTTTACATCAAAGACATGCAAGCATGACCCAAAAGATGAAAAAACTTAAGAACATCCAAGAGTCAGGGGCTTCGCGAATCACTGGGCTTTGCTAATATAAACAACAAGGCAATCTCCTAAAATGTGTGAAATTTTCATATTTATATTTCTTATTTTCTAATCTAGAAACTGTAGCAGAAGGAGAGGTAGAAAAGGGAGAATAGTCATTTACTCTTTGATTTGGCTTTAATTTCCTTGGCAGACAAATTAATTTTACATTTTATCTCATTTTAGAGATGTTAATACTTTTTAAAAGAGCACCACAGAATAGTCTGGGGACCTACATTCTAATCCTAATTATTTCAGTAGCTAATCTATGAGCTTGACTGTCTAACTCTAACTGGCATCTCTGATTTTTAGCGAGCTTATCAGAACATTGGGCATGGTAATTCACCTTCTTCACTAAGTTATTGCAAAATTGCAATTCAATGTCTGAAATGCTTACCAAAGTACTCCGCACATGGCAGATGCTAAAGAGTTTGTTGAATGACTATCCATGAGCCAATTAACTTAACTGCTTCCCTTTTATTCTAATAGAAACTGCTAATACTGTGATGTAAAACATAAATGGTGCAAGGGGTGTGGGGTCATTTTAGTCAACCAGAATGTCATAGTTGATAAATGTATTCTTGTGTGGACATGTTTGACAATGAAAACAATTCTTGCTCTACTCTACTGAGCTATTATAAAACTCAAATTAGATTACCTGTGAAAATGCTAGGTAAGCTGTCAAGTGACATACAAATATAAAATGCTGGTGTTAATAATATTGTGACCAAGGCTGGCTTCACTGGTGTGTGACCTGTGTAGTCACATAGGGCCCTGCACTTACGAGGGTTCCACCGTTGGTTGAATGATGTACTATCATCATCTTGAAATCTTAGTATTTGTTTTTTGTAAACAAGGGGCCCCACAATTTCATTTTGCACTAATTATATAGCTGGTCCTGGTTGTGACTCAAAATGTTGTTTCTTTTTACAAAAGGAGAGCCTTAGATGCTTTTACTGGTCCCTTTCAGTCCTAAAATTATATGATCCTAAAAAATATTCCAAATGTTGTACCATTTTTATTTATTCATTTAAAAAATCCTTCTATTTCTACCATTCTTCTATTTCGATTCAACATTTTTTAAAGTATCTGTTATTTCTCACAAGCTCTCAATCTTTCACTTTCCACTTCTGCAAAGCTCTGGGAAAAGATTTTATTTTCCCTAATAGATTCAGTCTACTTAGCTAAAATCCTTAGAGACAATTTCAACTTTGTGTTTTTATGAGGCCTCTTTCAAAGTATGCTGTGCTGCTGCACACTTAACAGTCTGGATTCTAGGCTGAAGACTTGCACTGATATTGAGTAATGCATTTTATGTTTTTACAAAAAGCATATTTTTTAAACATCTACATTGCAAAGGAAACTTAGGAGTCACAGTCCTCTTCCTCTGAATCAGAGAGGCTATAATGGAGCAGAACATGTAGAAGACTTGGCATTAGTAGGTTTATGTTCAAGTTCTTGTTCTATCATTTACTGGATATGTGAACCTAACTGAGTTGCTTCAATCACTCCAGGCCTTAGTTTTCTCATCCATAAAGTGGGGTGGCAGGGGGAGGGGTAGATATGATTTGCTTCATAGGGCTCTGGGGGAAAGAAATGAGAATGATGTCCTTAAAAATCTTTTGTAAGGAGACTAACATTCTAGAAGTTTTTTTTCATTTTAAATAATTTCATTCCACGAATGAATGAATGAATCAGCCATAAAAATCTAAAGATCTAAAGTGAACCCTATACCTCCTGCACTATTTCTCATGATGGTTAGCTTAGCAGATTCCACTGGGTTCAGTAAAAAACAGGTCAACTTGTTGATGAATATTCATTTAAGGAATACCTTCTCAGCACCCACTATGACCTGGGTACTTTGCTAAGCATACACCAAGAATTCTGATGCTATTATTATTATTATTATTAAATTAAATTAAATTTTAAGTTCCAGGATACATGTGCAGGAAGTGCAGTTTTGTTACATAGGTAAATGTGTGCTATAGTGTTTTGCTGCACCTATCAACCCATCACCTAGATATTAAGCCTAGCATGCATTAGCTATTTATCCTGATGCTCTCCCTCCCCCAGCCCCTCTGGCCAGGCCACAGTGTGTGTTGTCCCCCTCCATGTGTCCATGCATTCTCATATGACATGAATTAGAAAAAAACTACTTTAAAATTCATATGGAACCAAAAAAGAGCCCATATAGCCAAGATGATCCTATGCAAACCGCCCCCCCCAAAAAAGCTGGAGGCATCACGCTACTTGACTTCAAACTATACTACAAGGCTACAGTAACCAAAACAGCATGGTATTGGTACAGAAACAGATACATAGACCAACAGAACAGAATAGAGATCTCAGGAATAAGACCACACATCTACAACCATCTGATCTTTGACAAACCTGATAAAAATGAACAGTGGGGAAAAGATTCTGTATTTAACAAATGGTGCTGGGAAAACTGATCAGCCATATGCAGAAAATTGAAACTGGACCCCTTCCTTACACCTTATACAAAATTAACTCAAGATGGATTAAAGGCTTAAATGTAAAATCCAAAACTATTGGTGGGAATTCTGATATTATTAATTCACAGTCTAATATATTCTGAAAAAACAAAACCACGTAACATTATACATTCCATCATAAATATTTTGTCAGCAAATATTTATGGTCATCCACAATATGCCAGGTTTGTAATATGAAGATTTTTAAAGGAGAGATAGAAGTTGCTATGGGGATCATAATAAAGAGTCTAACCAAATCTCTCTCTTTTTAAAAAATATGGCAAGGAGTAGAGGAAAGTTATTGGAAAAAGCTGGAAGAAAAAGTCCTCAGAGAATTAATAGTAAAATGCCAGGATGGGCCATTTCAGATGAGAAAAGGTAAGCCTTGGGCTGAGATGGAATGAGAAGGGGAGAGAAGTAGAAAATTAGATGCTCTGCATAATAGCCTAAGAATTATAAATGTCTCCAAGGAACATCAAAAGCAAGAGAGTAAAGGAACCTAGAATAGAAGGAACTAAGGGAGATTAATGGAAGGAAGGGGTGGGGAAAGAGAGAGAGACAGTGGTGAAGATTTAGGAAGCCTGGGCCCTGAGAAGGGGTGGCCAGGGAGAAGCTTCCTGTGGGCGGAATGGCACTGCTCCCAGCTGTGTCAGTTGTGCACTGTACAACTCCAGGGAGAAATATTGGCAATATCGGCCTGCTGGTTCACATAACTATTAGAACAATTTCTCGGCAAATTGTTAAACGAAATTATGGGAGGCCATTATTTTGGATTGAACTCGTGCACTAGGCCACAGCAGACCAGACCAAACCAAAATGGAGTCACTCATGCTAAATGTGATATAATCAAACTGAAACTTTAAGGAAGTAGATAGGTTCTAAAACAGACCATGTTTTGTTTAACTGCAGCACAAGAAGGTGCCCTCTACTCTAACCCTTACAAAAAATTACCTGATGTCCTTTTTCCCAACTTACAAAACCCATTGTTCTGCTATTTCCCAGTGGAACTGGAGAACAAATAAGTACATTTATGATGGTGACAGAATGAATCAACACCTAAAGTTGGGGTAATTGTTAAATTAAGTTTAGCCTAAAGCTGCCTCCTTCTATAGTCTACATTCAGCATAAGTGTTTCCCCATACATAGTGAACTGTAACCTGATTGGAGGTATAAACAGACTGTAACCTATTCTTGTGCCAGTCACCAAGTTTTGGTCAATCAAAGACAGCCAGCTGTTTAAACTGTGCTCAAATAAGCCGAACACTGGGCTATAACAAATCCGGCTATTTCTGTACCTTACTTCCTTTTTCTGTCCATAAATCTTCTTTCATTTTGTGAGTATGTTGTAGCCTCTGAACCTGTTCCAGTTTGGGGGCTGCCTGATTCATGAGTCATTCTTTGCTCAACTAAACTGTATTAAATTTAATTTTTCTTTTAACAAGATGATAATAAAGACCTTGAAGGATGCACTCTTTTTAAGTTTACAGAAAGTTGTCTTTTGGACTAGCAGGGCTACATGGTCAGGGGAATTTTGAGAATAGTTGTTCACCTTTATATTGCTTCTGGCAATTGCTCTTGGGCATCACCCCAAAATCTCCACTTAAATTACACTATACATAATTTCCTTGTATGGTTATGGTTTTGGAAAATTCAGGGAAAAGTGCAGCATGGTGGACATAGGGTGGTAGAGAGGAGGAGCTCTACAAGGAGACATCAGGAAATGGAGAATTCGGTAGAAACCTGGACTCCCCAGGAAACTCATAAGTACCTGGGAAATCCCTGCCGATGTGAGGGGTTGGGAAGACACAGAACAGTTTCCACTTCCGTGAAATGAGGGTTCAAGCAGTTTCTATTTAAATATCACAGGACAGGGTAACTCCAGTAGGCTGGAGAACCTGGGGTCTCCAAAAGAAACCAACATCAGTATTGTAGGTACTAGCAATATCAGATGTGTCTTTCAAATAAAACCTCCTCCTGCCCCACAGATACTCAAGCTATTCTTTTAGTCTCTCATCCTCAAAGGCACACACAAAAGGGAGCAATTGCTTTTTAAATTCTGCCTGCTAGATAGGGTCTGATGAATACATTTCCAGAAAATGTTGCCAAGAAACTTGGAACCATCTTTCTCCTACCCAAGCTCATGACGACTCGAAAAACCCTGTGATCTCCATGGACCTCAGGTAAAAACACCTGTCTCGCCTCTCCAATCAGCTATGACCAAAACAGTAACAAGAGCTTCCTTGGAGGCAAACCTCCTTGGAAAATGTAAAAGGGCCATAGAAACTGAGGAAGATAATTATGCAAAGGAACATTTTCTTGTCTCTGACTACGTAGGACCACATTCAGAACCACAAGGGACCCTGCAGTAGGCCATCCTTCTCTGCAGAGGGAAGATGCAGGCCTGGTCTAAGTGGCTGCAGCTGCTCGGAAGTGGCCCTCACTGGGACCCAGGAGGTGTCCTAACAGTCCACAGCAAAAGTTCTCATTTTACTTGAAAGTACAGCTTTCTCCACTCCTCACCACCCCCAGAATTTGTAATCTAGATTTTAAACCACATGTAGTCATGCCAAACATTTTTTTCTGAGATTGTCAAACGTTTGTAGTTAATTATCAGTTGGAATCGATGTAACAAAATCTGCATTTCTATGCTGGATTTTATTAAAATGCCTCTGATATCGGCCGGGGGTTGTGGTTAGTGTATTGCTAGTACATGCAATGAGGTTTTTCCTTCTTCTCTGAGGAAAACCCCAACAGGCTTTATAAATCAGTACTATCAACTGGAATGGCCCAGACTTACCGTAAGAAAGTGCTATCACTTCCACTTTTAAGAAACAATGAACTATTTCCTGGCTTCTCAATTAGGAAGGCTTTTTGGGACTTTGAAGAAAAAAAATGTAATACGTAATAAATATACTAAGGAACAAGCATGATTAATGACAGTTCAGAAAGAGTCTTCAAGCTGGTTTCTTATAGCTCAGGAATCTACATTTACTTCTCAAGAAAACCCAGCTTCCGTGAGGGCTATAATGAATGCACAGAGACAGTCAGAAAATACAAAAGAAATTCTCACTCTAGGATTTGACTCAAGTCTTAAGCCTTCCTTGAATGGGTGGGGTAGGCTAAAAAGCCACTCTTGCCACTCATTGACTTCTTATCCATTGCATTGGAAGCTGTTATGAAGGCATAGTGGGGGTTGGAGTGGGAGCCCAGAGATCACCTTCCTCCTGCAGAGAAGAAAGGAAAACAGCTTGTGTCCTGGCATCTTCTTAGGACTTCTGAGCCTAATCAACATATTAACTCTGGAAGATGTGATCAGACCAGAATGTATCCCCCAGTCACCCTTATCTCTCCTTCCATCTGTGGCCAAAGAGAAACAGGTCTCTCTCTGTATGAAACACACCCATTCATTAACTCTTGGGAAGCTATCCCCTCCTCAGCTTTTCCAGTACATCATTTTACCTCATTGTACAGTATCTTAATCACTCCAGCTTCTTGCCTCCATAGACCTGCTCATGCCTTCTCCATCCAAAGATGAGGGATTCCTACTCTTTTTCTTCCATCACCTGAATTTCCCTTTTTTTTTTTTTTTTTTTTGAGACAGGATCTCACTCTGCCACCCAGGCTGGAGTGCAGTGGCACCATCTCGGCTCACTGCAAGTTCCGCCTCCTGGGTTCACGCCGTTCTCCGGCCTCAGCCTCCCAAGTAGCTGGGACTACAGGCAGCCACTACCACACCCAGCTAATTGTTTTGTATTTTTACTAGAGATGGAGTTTCACCGTGTTAGCCAGGATGGTCTCGATCTCCCAATCTCGTGATCCACCCACCTCGGCCTCCCAAAGTGCTGGGATTACAGGTTTGAGCCACCACTCCTGGCCCTCCATCACCTGAATTTCAAAATCATGCTGCCTTCACCTCCTTATGTAACATGTGCTCTGTCACCCATGGCAATCTCACTCACTGCTTGCCCATGAGACTTCTGAGAATCACCACGTACCTTCCATTGCCCACATCCTAAAAAACTCTTTTCAGTAATTACTGGGATTTACCTTTTTGCTGCAATTATTTTCACACTGATGTTTTTGACATTCCTTCTTCCCACCAGTTGTATGATAATGGCTTTTCCCTCTCCTGCTATTTCCAATTGCTGTCTTTCCACTTACACTGTCAGTTCTTTCCCTTTAAAGGACCTTTAAAGGTAGGGTGGTCAGAGGATTTCATCCTCACTTTTCCGCGATATGAGTTTCTTCTTCTGTAAAAGGAAGATGATGATGTTGCTGGTAGAAATATGAAATGGTGCAGTCACTTTGGAAAACAGTGTGACTATTCCTAAAAATGTTAAAACATAGAGTTACCATTTGACCCAGCATTTCTACTTCCAGGTATATACCCAAGATAATTTTTTAAAATACATGTTAACACAAAAACTCATATGCGGTTATTCATAGTAACATGATTTATAACAGCCAAAGAGTGGAAACAAATGTCCATCAACAGATGATGGATAAACAAAGTGTGATGTATACACACAATGGAATATTACTCAGTCATACAAAGAAATGAAGTGCTGAAACATACTACAGCATGAATAAACCTTGAAAACATGCTACAGAACATGAATGAAGTTAGTCACAAAAGACTACATTCTATACGATTCTGTTTATATGAAATGTCTAGAGTTGGAAAATGTATAGTGATAGAAAGTGGATTAATAGTAGTCTAGTGACAGGGGAAATGATGAGGGATTAGGGATAATAGCTCTCTTAGTCTAATTATGCTGCTATAACAAAATACCACAGACTGGGTAATTTATAAAGAACAAAAATTTACTTCTTACACTTCTGAAGCCACCAATGTTGGTGTCTGGCGAGGGCTGTTTTCTGCTTCCAAGATGGCACCTTGCTGCTGTGTCCTCATATAGCGGCAGGTGGAAGGCAAGAGGGGCAAACTCTCTCTGAAGCCTCTTTTATACAGGTATTAATCTATTCATAAGGGCGGAGTCCTCACGAGTTAATCACTTCCCAAAAGGCCCTCCTCTTATTACCACCTTAATGAGTATTAAGTTTCAACATATTAATACCTTTTTGAGGGACACCACATTCAAAGAAAAGCAATATGCAGTGATTAAAAATTTTCTCAAGTTGTGTTGATAATTGCACAACTCTGTGAATGTGCAAAAAAACCCCATTGAATCGTACACTTTAAATGGATGAATTGTATGGTATGTAAATTATATCTCAATAAAGCAGTTACAAAAACAAACAAGTAAAAAACGTTAAGAAAACAAATGAAAACCAAAGAGGAAGAGGATGATATACCTACCTCATCAAAGGTGGGGGGAAGATTGATAAAATGAGGCATGAGCATCCCACAGCACAGTAACTAGCTCATAAGGAGTGCTCAAAAACTGCTAGATATCGATAATGTTATTCTACTTTCTTTAGTTACATCTTATGTTCACAGTTCCTTTCACCGTAAGAAACAGAAAACTCCATAAACATAGAGCAGAGTGTGATTCAAAGAACTCACATTCAAGGGCTGGAAGCAAAGTTTCATGCATTCTTTTACATGTATCTAATACTACTTCATAATAAAAATACTTTCAAAGAGTCATTAATGGGTCTAGTTGAGCTTGGTTCTTATTAAATATTTATAGAGTTGGCAACCAGCTTATCCATACAGGGAATTAGACAATAGAAGCTGCTCCTTTTGTATCTGGGTGTTCATATTGTTTTCTTTGGCAGAGTACCAGGAAAGTTAGGTTTGAAATAGAATCCTTGGAGGAGAGGTGGTTAGGATTTCCAACTCTCCATTCTGTCCCTTTTTTAGTAAGTTTTGAGTAATCTTCCTGTACTTGGTGCATACTGTCCCTAGGAGGATAATGATGATATCTCATGATTTGAATAGTAAACTTCCTTTAGGAATAGTTAACTGAGGAGTCATTGGGATTATTGTTCCCTTAAATATGCATTTAAACACCAAATGTTAATCTTTTATTGAACTAGAAAAACATAAAAGTTTACATAGTGAAGGTGTCAGCCCTATAGCTAAGGTATAAATTTTTCAAGTAAAAAATTGCTATGATGTATCTCTTCTTTTTCATAACTTTTATCAGTTATTTATCACTGTTTTATTTGTCTGTAGGACTTAGTTGTTTTGTAAAATGTGACGACATAAGCTTTGGGTAGAGATCATATTTGTCTTGTTTACTGTTTAATACCCAGCCAGAACTTAAATCATAGAAGGTACTTTAAAAATATTTTTGAATGAACAAATAGTGTATATACATAAAATGTATTAATAGTATGTATAAAATATATGATGCTACAGAGACCTACACACCTGTGCATCCATGCATGTACATCTATGGTCTAGGGCTCAGTTTCAGCTTGGGTGAAATCTGTGATGGTGAATTTTATGTGTCAACTTAACTGAAACGTGGGGTACCCAGATATTTGGCTAAATACTATTTCTGGGCATGTATGTGAGGGAGGAGATTAGCATTTGAATTGGCAAACTCTAAAGCAGATTACCCTTCCCAAAGTAGGTGGCATCATCCAAGCCATGTGGGCTTGAATAGAACAAAAGGTGGGGAAGGGAGAATTGGTTTCTTTTTCCTGATTGACTGATCTGGGACATTGTTCTTTTCCTGCCCTTGGACTGAGACATACACCATTGAGTCCCCTGGTTCTTAGGGCTTTGGACTTGGACTTAACTATACCACCACTTTTTCTGGGTCTCCAGCTTACAGATGGCAGACTATGGGTTTTCTTCCTCCTCCATAATCATGTGAGCTAATTTCTCATACTAAATCTATCTATCTATCTATCTATCTATCTATCTATCTATCTATCCATCCATCAGTATGTATATATTTAGCAACATCTACCTATCTATCTATCCATCATTATCTATATGTTTACCAATGTCTGTCTGTCTGTCTATCTATCTATCTATCTATCTATCTATCTATCTATCTATCTATCTATCTATCTATCTATCCACCCATCCTATTGGCTCTGTTTCTCTAGAGAACCTTGACTAATATGAAACCCTTAGAGCTGCTCCATGTAGTTGTGCCCAGACTTGGACTGTGATTCTTGAGCCTGCTCTTTCTATAATGTTCTTTTTTCTTCCAAAATACCCGAATCCATGTTGAAATACCAGAAAATGAGGATGCCGATAAGGAAAATGGGACTATGGTCATGTAGGAACCACCACCTGAACAGCTCGACCCCCTATCACTTTCTTTTCTTCTGTGAGAATTCACCCCCTTCACTAATTGGACCCAATACCTCTCCCCAGAGATCATTTACAATGTGCTTGTAATCTCAATATAGAGATGCATAAACTAATAAAAGGCTTCCACCATAACATCTCCAATTTATGAATGAGTTTCAGTTTTTTTTTTTGGCAATTGTAATGATTCTTTTGTAAAGGAGGTTTCATTCTTTTCCATGGGCAGTGACATTTTACCAATACAGTTAAACCTTTAATATGCCTTTAATACGGCTTTTAAGAGAGACACGCAATGGTTTTAGCTAAGGATGATTTTGAGGACTGTGTGCATCAAAGTTGTTGGTGGCCCTCAGCTGGATGCTCACCTGGGACTCTCATCCAGGGGCTTTGGTTTTTCTTCACATGGCTTGTTGGACTTACACTGAACATGGCACCTGGGTTCCAAGAAAGAGCACTTCAAGTGGACAAACCCAGTGTACGAGCAATGGTCAAGCATCCGCTGTCTTCATCCTTGCCAATATTCCAGTGGCCAAAGCTAACATGGCCAAGACCAGAGGCAATGTTGGGAAGGCTGGCACAAGAGTTGGAATGGTAGGAGTCATGGTTTATTGAGGACCACCAAAGTAATAGTCTTCATGATGAGAGAAACCATAAATATTGGGCAAGTTTTTAGAAGACCAATGAGAATTTTTCTTTTCCTCTTGTCAGTTAGTTTTTCTTTGGTAGCTCCTCTATAACACTTACAAGCCATAGAAGCTAAATGTACTCACCAAACATCAGACTAAATGCCTAATCCTTTGCTAGGTGCTAGAAGTTTTTCATAGCGATAAAACTACATGTGGCTTCAAGGAGATTATGGTCATGTTAGGGAGAGAGGCATGTGAATATACAGTTACAAAACAGTCATAAAAGTACCTATCTGACAGCTTTGAAGAGAGCAGTGGTTCTCCCAGCACGGAGGCTGAGATCTGAGAATGGACAGACTGTCTGCTCAAGTGGGTCCCTGACCCCTGAGTAGCCTAACTGGGAGACATCCCCCACTAGGGACAGACCGACACATCACACCTCACACGGCTGGTACACCCTGAGACGAAGCTTCCAGAGCAAGAATCAGACAGCAACACTCACTGTTCAGCAATATTCTATATTCTGTAGCCTCCTCTGCTGATACCCTCACAAACGGGGTCTGGAGTGGACCTCAAGCAAACTCCAACAGACCTGCAGCTGAGGGTCCTGACTGTTAGAAGGAAAACTAACAAACAGAAAGGACACCCACACCAAAACCCCATCAGTACGTCACCATCATCAAAGACCAAAGGCAGATAAAACCACAAAGATGGGGGAAAAGCAGTGCAGAAAAGCTGGAAATTCAAAAAATCAGAGCGCATCTCCCCTTCCAAAGGAACGCAGCTCATTGCCAGCAATGGAACAAAGCTGGACGGAAAATGACTTTAACAAGTTGAGAGAAGAAGGCTTCAGTCGATCAAACATCTCAGAGCTAAAGGAGGAACTACATAACCAGCGCGAAGAAACTAAAAACCTTGAAAAAAGAATGGATGAATGGATAACTAGAATAATCAATGCAGAGAAGACCTTAAAAGAACTGATAGAGATGAAAACCATGACACGAGAACTATGTGACAAATGCACAAGCTTCAGTAACCGACTCGATCAACTGGAAGAAAGATTATCAGTGATTGAAGATCAAATGAATGAAATGAAGCAAGAAGAGAAATGTAGAGAAAAAAGAGTAAAAAGAAATGAACAAAGCCTCCAAGAAATATGGGATTATGTGAAAAGACCAAATCTCCATCTGATTGGTGTGCCTGAAAGTGATGGGGAAAATGGAACCACGTTGGAAAACACTCTGCAGGATATCATCCAGGAGAACTTCCCCAAACTAGTAAGGCAGGCCAACATTCAAATTCAGGAAATACAGAGAACGCCACAAAGATACTCCTCGAGAAGAGCAACTCTAAGACACATAATTGTCAGATTCACCAAAGTTGAAATGAAGGAAAAAATGTTAAGGGCAGCCAGAGAGAAAGGTCGGGTTACCCACAAAGGGAAGCCCATCAGACTAACAGCAGACCTCTTGGCAGAAACTCTACAAGCCAGAAGAGAGTGGGGGCCAATATTCAACATTCTTAAAGAAAAAAATTTTCAACCCAGAATTTCATATCCAGCCAAACTAAGTTTTGTAAGTGAAGGAGAAATAAAAACCTTTACAGACAAGCAAATGCTTAGAGATTTTGTCACCACCAGGCCTGCCCTACAAGAGATCCTGAAGGAAGCACTAAACATGGAAAGGAACAACCGGTACCAGCCATTGCAAAAACATGCCAAAATGTAAAGTCCATCAATGCTAGGAAGAAACTGCATCAACTAATGAGCAAAATAACCAGCTAATATCATAATGACAGGATCAAGTTCACATATGACAATATTAACCTTAAATGTAAATGGATTAAATGCCCCAATTAAAAGACACAGACTGGCAAATTGGATAAAGAGTTAAAACGCATCAGTTTGCTGAATTCAGGAGACCCATCTCACATGCAGAGACACACATAGGCTCAAAATAAAGGGATAGAAGAAGATCTACCAAGCAAATGGAAAACAAAAAAAAGCAGGGCTTGCACTCCTAGTCTCTGATAAAACAGAATTTAAACCATCAAAGATCAAAAGAGACAAAGAAGGCCATTACATAATGGTAAAGGGATCAATTCATCAGGAAGAGCTAACTATCCTAAATATATATGCACCCAATACAGGAGCACCCAGATTCATAAAGCAAGTCCTTAGAGACTTACAAAGAGACTTAGACTCCCACACAATAATAATGGGAGACTTTAACACCCCACTGTCAACATTAGACAGATCAACGAGACAGAAAGTTAACAAGGATATCCAGGAATTGAACCCAACTCTGCACCAAGCGGACCTAATAGACATCTACAGAACTCTCCACCCCAAATCAACAGACTATACATTCTTCTCAGCACCACATCACACTTATTCCAAAATTGACCACATAGTTGGAAGTAAAGCACTCCTCAGCAAATGTAAAACCATGGAAATTATAACAAACTGTCTCTCAGACCACAGTGCAATCAAACTAGAACTCAGGACTAAGAAACTCAATCAAAACTGCTCAACTACATGGAAACTGAACAACTTGCTCCTGAATGACTACTGGGTACATAACGAAATGAAGGCAGAAATAAAGATGTTCTCTGAAACCAATGAGAACAAAGATACAACATACCAGAATCTCTGGGACACATTTAAAGCAGTGTGGAGAGGGAAATTTATAGCACTAAATGCCCACTAGAGAAAGCAGGAAAGATCTAAACTTGATACCCTAACATCACAATTAAAAGAACTAGAGAAGCAAGAGCAAACACATTCAAAAGCTGGTAGAAGGCAAGAAATAACTAAGATCAGAGCAGAACTGAAGGAGATAGAGACATAAAAAACCCTCCAAAAAATCAATGAATCCTGGAGCTGGTTTTTTGAAAAGATCAACAAAATTGATAGACTGCTAGCGAGACTAATAAAGAAGAAAAGAGAGAAGAATCAAATAGACGCAATAAAACATGACAAAGGAGATATCACCACCGACCCCACAGAAATACAAACTACCATTAGAGAATACTATAAACACCTCTACGCCAATAAACTAGAAAACCTAGAAGAAATGGATAACTTCCTGGACACTTACACTCTCCCAAGACTAAACCAGGAAGAAGTTGAATCCGTGAATAGACCAGTAGCAGGCTCTGAAATTGAGGCAATAATTAATAGCCTACCAACCAAAAAAAGTCCAGGACCAGATGGATTCACAGCTGAATTCTACCAGAGGTAAAAGGAGGAACTGGTACCATTCCTTCTGAAACTATTCCAATCAATAGAAAAAGAGGGAATCCTCCCTAACTCATTTTATGAGGCCAACATCATCCTGAAGCCAAAGCCTGGCAGAGACACAACAAAAAAAGAGAAGTTTAGACCAATATCCCTGATGAACATCGATGCAAAAATCTTCAATAAAATACTGGCAAAAGGAATCCAGCAGCACATCAAAAAGCTTATTCACCATGATCAAGTGGGCTTCATCCCTGGGATGCAAGGCTGGTTTGACATATGCAAATCAATAAACATAATCCAGCATATAAGCAGAACCAAAGGCAAAAACCACATGATTATCTCAATAGATGCAGAAAAGGCCTTTGACAAAATTCAACAGCCCTTCATGCTAAAAACTCTCAATAAATTCAGTATTGATGGAACATATCTCAAAATAGTAAAAACTATTTATGACAAACCCACAGCCAATATCATACTGAATGGGCAAAAACTGGAAGCATTCCCTTTGAAAACTGGCACAAGACAGGGATGCCCTCTCTCACCACTCCTATTCAACATAGTGGTGGAAGTTCTGGCTAGGGCAATGAGGCAAGAGAAAGAAATAAAGGGTATTCAGTTAGGAAAAGAAGAAGTCAAATTGTCCCTGTTTGCAGATGACATGATTGTATATTTAGAAAACCCCATCGTCTCAGCCCAAAATCTCCTTAAGCTGATAAGCAACTTCAGCAAAGTGTCAGTATACAAAATCAAGGTGCAAAAATCACAAGCATTCTTATACACCAGTAACAGACAAACAGAGAGCCAAATCATGAATGAACTCCCATTCACAATAGCTTTAAAGAGAATAAAATACCTAGGAATCCAACTTACAAGGGATGTAAAGGACCTCTTCAAGAACTACAAACCACTGCTCAGTGAAATAAAAGAGGACACAAACAAATGGAAGAACATACCATGCTCATGGATAGGAAGAATCAATATTGTGAAAATGGCCATACTGCCCAAGGTAATTTATAGATTCAATGCCATCCCCATTAAGCTACCAATGACATTCTTCACAGAATTGGAAAAAACTACTTTAAAGTTCATATGGAACCAAAAAAACCCTGCATTGCCAAGACAATCCTAAGCCAAAAGAACAAAGCTGGAGGCATCATACTACCTGACTTCAAACTATACTACAAGGCTACAGTAACCAAAACAGCATGGTACTGGTACCAAAACAGAGATATAGACCAATGGAACAGAACAGAGCTCTCAGAAATAATACCACACATCTACAGCCATCTGATCTTTGACAAGCCTGACAAAAACAAGAAATGGGGAAAGGATTCCCTATTTAATAAATGGTGCTGGGAAAATTGGCTAGCCATACGTAGAAAGCTGAAACTGGATCCTTTCCTTAATCCTTATAAAAAAATTAATTCAAGATGGGTTAGAGACTTAAATGTTAGACCTAAAACCATAAAAACCCTAGAAGAAAACCTAGGTAATACCATTCAGGACATAGGCATGGGCAAGGACTTCGTATCTAAAACACCAAAAGCAATGGCAACAAAAGCCAAAACTGACAAATGGGATCTAATTAAACTAAAGAGCTTCTGCACAGCAAAAGAAATTACCATCAGAGTGAACAGGCAACCTACAGAATGGGAGAAAAGTTTTGCAATCTACTCATCTGACAAAGGGCTAATATCCAGAACGTACAAAGAAAAACAAATTTACAAGAAAAAAGCAAACAACCCCATCAAAAAAGTGGGCAAAGGATATGGAGAGACACTTCTCAAAAGAAGACATTCAGGCCGGGCGCAGTGGCTCAAGCCTGTAATCCCAGCACTTTGGGAGGCCGAGATGGGCGGATCACGAGGTCAGGAGATTGAGACCATCCTGGCTAACACGGTGAAACCCCGTCTCTACTAAAAAACACAAAAAACTAGCCTGGCGAGGTGGCGGGCGCCTGTAGTCCCAGCTACTCGGGAGGCTGAGGCAGGAGAATGGCGTGAACCCGGGAGGCGGAGCTTGCAGTGAGCTGAGATCCGGCCACTGCACTCCAGCCCGGGCGGCAGAGACTCCGTCTCAAAAAAAAAAAAAAAAAAAAAAAAAAGAAGACATTCATACAGCAAACAGACACATGAAAAAATGCTCATCATCACTCACCATCAGAGAAATGCACATCAAAACCACAATGAGATACCATCTTACACCAGTTAGAATGGCAATCATTAAAAAATCAGGAAACAACAGGTGCTGGAGAGGATGTGGAGAAATAGGAACACTTCTACACTGTTGGTGGGACTGTAAACTAGTTCAACCATTGTGGAAAACAGTGTGGCGATTCCTCAAGGATCTAGAACTAGAAATACCATTTGACCCAGCCATCCCATTACTGGGTATATACCTAAAGGATTATAAATCATGCTGCTATAAAGACACATGCACACGTATGTTTATTGCAGCACTATTCACAAAAGCAAAGACTTGGAATCAATCCAAATGTCCATCAGTGACAGTCTGGATTAAGAAAATGTGACACATATACACCATGGAATACTATGCAGCCATAAAAAAGGATGAGTTTGTGTCCTTTGTAGGGACATGGATGCAGCTGGAAACCATCATTCTCAGCAAACTATCGCAAGAACAGAAAACCAAACAATGCATGTTCTCACTCATAGGTGGGAATTGAACAATGAGATCACTTGGACACAGGAAGGGGAATGTCACACACCAGGGCCTATTGTGGGGAGGGGGTTGGGGGAGGGATAGCATTAGGAGATATACCTAATGTAAATGATGAGTTAATGGGTACAGCACACCAACATGGCACATGTATACATATGTAACAAACCTGCACATCGTGCACATGTACCCTAGAACTTAAAGTATAATAATAATTTAAAAAACCGCAATTACCAAACAGTGTGATGATAAAACAAAAGTGTATGCCTTTCAAGGTAAATTGAGAGCCCAGGGGAAGGAGCACCTAAATCTGCTTGAGGGAGGAGAAGGAGGCATTTTCCAACTGAATAAGAGTGGGGAAAGAGTAGTCTAGCAGGGTGAAATAGCATATACCCTCTTTGCAGTCCTTGTATTGCTCTAGGGTATAAAGGATGTATGTGTGTGTATGTGAGACTGAGAAGAGGTGCTTACAAGATACAGTCGGACAGATACGTATAAACTAGATCAGGAAGGATCTGGTATTCCATGCTAAAATGTTTCAGCCCCCAACTCCCACCTATGGAGGATGGGGATCCATAGGAGACTTGGTCAGAGGAGCAGGGATTGGATGTGTGCATTACACAGATTGATCAACTCTGTATCCTGTATTGGCGTTGGTTTGCCTCACACCATTCTTGTAGTGTGACATGGTGCTTCCACTCATTTCCCCAAAATAACAATCCCCTCAACAAAACATTAGTGAAAAATTAAGATGTTCTCTACATTTGTACAATGTAGAGATTTCTATGTCACTACAGAAACTGGAAGTTTTATGTGTCAGACTGGGGAGGAAGTCAGATTTCAGGGTGTACGGAATGACACTCCTCAAATCCCCTTTCCTCATTTCCTCCTTTGGCTCCTAGCTGAGTCCCCATCTTTCTCTGGGTCTTCTCCCTTCTAAGCCTGTAATTTTCTCTGACTCTAGGTCTTTATTCAGGAATCATGCTTCCTAGCTCCCCATTCCTCTATCTCTTCCCCTTTCTCATGCAGAACAATCGAGCGCTATTCTGGCACTTCCATTCCCATCACTTTACTCAGCAAAGAAAGACCTGCCAAAGAAAGATCTTCCCACACCTTAAAAGGCATCAGGGTCTATTAATTATATAAATAAAATATTAGTATGTATTTCTGATGTATCTGTAAAATGTCACTTTGTATGCAACATGAAGAAAGGATTGGGTTGAGGACGGCAGTGAAGCTAACCACAGAAAAGACTAATAAGGAAAAGATTGCATTAGCATAGAAAAAAAATCTGTGGAGAGCCTGAGATAGGAGCTGAGATGGTGATGGAAAGGGTAGATATGATAGTCATTAGGAGGCAGAATTAAGTGGACTTTGCCGTGAATCCAGGTCATAACAGTGATTAAGAAATACAAGTGTCGCTCCTTCAAGTAGAATAAAATCTTCTTGGGACCATTTGTTGAGCCAGTCTTAGGAAGATAAATAACAGAATGATAGAGAATTGAGCAATATGTTGCTATGGTGCTCCTAGAATTCAACTCCCCCATCAACCACACTGGAATTATCAGGTACATTAATAAATAATGAAACTGATTTTTAAAAACACCAGATCTCACACGTCTAAATAGGTGTTGGTCCCTAAGTCATCATGGGCAACTGTCACTTATTCCAACAATGCTGCCTGTGTTGAAATATTTTCTGAACTCTTTGGCATCTGCATTTGCAGCCAGGATATGAGACACCCAATAGTCTGGTCTCATTACTCGATGGTGACTTATTTTTCCACTGGATAGCTTTAGCCACCATGAATATCCAAATTGCTTTCCAGACACCAAGACAAAGCCTCCAGCTTAGGAAAATAAATTGACACCTGAGGGTGGAAGATTCTCAGCTGAGGCTCATGTTTGGAAAAATGGCCACAGCGACGGGCAATAGGCTTGTCAGGAAAAGACGCTGGGCAAAGCCATTCCGCCCCGCTCTTCATTTCCAGCTTTCTGAGCCCCACACATCATCAGAATGTAATCTGGGCAACGTTGCCGGCTATGACACTTTATTCCTAGGATACGAGAGGCAAAAGTGGCTCAAAGCGAAGAGGAAAGTACACAGAAGCCTGGAAATAAGCTTTCCTCAAAAAGTGCTACTGTTGGATTATGACAGAATGAAGCTGAAAACACATTTTCCCTCGGTAGCCTCGTGGTTCGGCTGCAGGATCTGCTTGACCCAGGGAAGGATGGGCGTTTTGGAGCAGTCCAGCTTCAGTGGGCAGTCCAGATAGTTTCAGTATGGGCTGAATAGGCATTCCTAGTTGTTAAAAAAGGAAAAGAAATGAAAGTATCAGAAACTGGGAGCTTTGTGTGTATTTAACAAAATGCATTAAATACATGCAAAGTGATTAGTACAATGTCAGACAAATAAAATTCGCTCACTTAGTCGTAAATAAATGTTCAGGAAAAATCAAAGGAATCTAAGCTGGGTGTGGTGGTATATGCCTGTAGGCCCAGCTACATGGGAGGCTGAGGTAAGAGAATCACTTGAGCCTGGGAGTTTGAGGCCAACCTGGACAACATAGCAAGACTCCATTTCAAAACAAATATTAAAAAAAAGAAAGTCATGGGTATTTGTCTGTGCTTTTTGTTTTTTTCTTAATGGAAATACAGATAGTACAAAAACTACCATATTCTGGCCACAGACCCTCCTGATTCCACATAGATTGCTAATTTCAGATAATTACCTTTTGTTTATTCCACATTTATACACATATATATATACACACACACACACATACATATATATCACCACACACACAGTACTTTCCATGTCCCAAGAGACTGTTGTAACCATCTTACACTGTATCATTTAATCCTGATAATGGTCTTATGAGAGCTAGATACTGTTGTTATTATCACCATTTTACAGATGAGAAAACTGAGGCCTAGAGGGGTTGAATAGCTTGCCTAAGGTGCTCAGCTAATCAGTAGTAGAGGCTGTGCTCTTAAGCATCACAATTTTCTGTCTTTTGAAATTCAATTTTGGCAGTCTTTTAATTCTTGTTCATATCCTGCTCACCTCTTTTTGCTCACGTCTTGCTCACATCCTTGCTCACATCTTTTTCCACCCAGGGTTTTTAATTTTTTGTATTTACACAGTGGACCAAGGAATAAGTTGGGCCTTTGGGCTCCCCAGATGGAACAGTTAAAACAAAGCCAAAAAAAATCCCTCAGTTTATTAGAGCTACAGACACCTTGGTGATGAATAGCCCAGGTACTGCAAAACATTTTTTTCTTTGAAGAAATCTTATTTTTATAACAGTTTTAGATTTACAGAAAAATTGTAAAGATAGTACAGAGAGTACCCATATACTCCACACCAATTGTCCCTATTTTTAACATCTTACATTATTATGGTACATTTGTTACAATTAATGAATCAATGTTCATAAACTATTATTAACTAAAGTTCATGTTATTCCGTTATTCAGATTTCCTTAGTTTTTACCTAATGTATTTTTTCTGTTCCAGGATTCCATCTAGGATATCACATTAATTTAACAGTGACATCTCCTTTGGTTCCTCTTGATGGAGTTTCTTAGACTTTTCTTGTTTGTGGTGACTTTGACAGTTTTGAAGAGTACTGAGCAGGTATTGTGGAGGGCGTCCCTCAGTGTGCTCATAGACAATGTTTTCCTCAGGTTACACTGGAGCCATCTGTTCTTGGGATGAAGACCACAGAGGCAAAGTATCGTTTTCATCACATCATATCAAGGGTACCTACTATTAATACGAACAGGATGCAGGGAAATACTGGATAGGAGAGGACGGTTCCTCGGCAAAGGCCCCACCCACAAGCGTCAGCCTGCCGTCCTAAATGAGAACTTCACATCCATGTTTTCCTGCCCAAATGTTGCTTTTTCCAAAACCACACTGGCCCACCATGCCCCCCATCCTGTACCCATAAAACACCCAAACTCCACTGGCAAAGGAGCAGAGCGGCACAGTAGAGAAGGAGAGAAAATAAGCACCTGAACGTTGAAGAGGCAGCTGAATGGTCAGAAAGGAGTTTGGCCAGGGATGGCCTAACTCCAGAGGACGATTATCTTCCCACTCCATCCCTTTTCCAGTGCCCCATTCAGCTGAGAGACACCTCCATCACTCAATTAAACCTCCACATTCACCATCCTTCAAGTCTTTGTGACCTGATTCTTCCTGGACACCAGACAAGGACATGGTACCAAGAGGACAGGGTGTAAAAGGCTGTCACCCTGACTCTCCACTGAACTGGTTAATACTTAGCCATCTATGGACAGCAACTGCTAAAAGAGCATTAATTGTAACATACTCCTTGGTGCTACCTTGGGATCAGAGGCCGAAAGCACTTGCCCAGGCCCCGGTACCCGCTCACCTGCTTGCTCTCCCTCCTGCAAGGAGTTTGAGCACAGTGGCTGAGTAAGCAAGCCCCATCCCTGTCACAAGTCCCACAAAGGGATCCAGGGAACTCTCTGTCTCAACATCACTGTTGACGTTGGCCTTGATCATGTGGCTGATAATTCCAAAATCTGTGTGATGGCTGAGTCTGGTTTTGATGCTCAGCTTGACTCTTCAGACTGTTTCCCCTTGACTTTTAGAATGCTTTGCAATTGTTTGTAGAAAGCTGAATATGTTGTATCAGGTAATAGGAACAAAGGTAAATAGGCCCCTAACATGAGGACGTATGTTAACCTGGCTACATGTTGGACTGCGTTTAGCGTTTGCTGTAGCTGTGGGTGTTACAGCTTCAAATTCATCTCTTGTCCTTGTTTTGTGTTTTCTATTGTCTTTGGGCTTCCTAAGAGCCCTCCAGATTTCAGGGTGCTGGTTTCCTCTGTAATCTCAGATCTCTGATGGGTCTGAGAAAAATGTTGCTTTTCAGTTTTTTCATTTTTTTCTCATTGTGAGGATGGAAGTGACAACTTCGAAGCTCTTTACATGTTGAAGCTGAAACCAGAATCTTCCCAAACACTTTTGAGATCAAAAATATTTTCTCAAATAAAATCTTGTGTATCTGAGGTAAGTCTCATCATTGTCCAACTTAATCCAGGTGCTACTGCTGGAGAATTTCTCATCTATACCTCCCATTGGGTATCAAGAGCACCACCTTTCCACTCACGCTGTTTCAGGGGATTTACAAGTGTCCCGAGTCATTAAAAAGCAGTGTGTCCATATGGGGTAGTGAGGATCAGAT
Source organism: Macaca thibetana thibetana (assembly GCF_024542745.1). Taxonomy (NCBI): domain Eukaryota; kingdom Metazoa; phylum Chordata; class Mammalia; order Primates; family Cercopithecidae; genus Macaca; species Macaca thibetana. Next base: position 101,958,047 of record NC_065588.1, on the reverse strand, counting down.
CTGCAAAATTTTAGAGCATGAGCAGGAATCCTTTCAGCTGGAAAATCCAACAAAAGTGGTAAGATAGGTGGTGGCAGAAGCTCATCAGACAGCAATGGGAAGAGCAGCTATGTGGTTCCTCCCATGTGATGGTGGTATGTGTTGCTCACACAATTGAAACGGATGAGTTGCAGGCTATAGCTTGGTTCCCACAAAGCTCCCTGGTGCCTGCCAGCCTCTGGAGTCTGAGCTCTGGTTCTCTCTGTGTGCTTTTCTGTGTACCCTATCTTATCAGCAAGGTTGAGTCCTCTTATTTAAAACCCCAAAGACATCTGATATGGTTTGGCTGTGTCCCCACACAAATCTCATCTTGATTGTAGCTCCTATAATCCCCACGTGTCATGGGAGGGACTGAGTTGGAGGTCATTGAGTCAAGGGGGTGACTTTTTCCCATGCTGTCATTAAATGCTGCTGTGCTCCACAGCCACGTCTGCTATGCATACTCATTCCCTATTTAAGCTCACTCAGTGTCACCACTTAAGCACCATCTCTAATGCTGATGAGCCACTAATTTCTTTCTCCAGCTCAGACAGGTTCTCAGCATGCTAGACTCATAAAGCAAATGCCTTACATCACATGTCTACTAGCTATTGAACTTAAAATGTTCAAAACCAAACTCCTTACCCTCCCCCCAAACCTGCTCCTCCTCCTGGAATTTCACATCTCTGTAAATGGCAATTAGTTTTTCTAGCTTCATGGGCCATAAGCCTTGCCTCCCTTTTTCTCTCACCCCACATTTCATCCATCAGGAAATCCTGCCAGTGTGACTCCACATTCTAGCATTTCTCTTCCACAGTTCTCATCTGGTCAGGTCACCACCAGCTCTGATCTGGATTTTGCAAAAGTTTTCTAACTGATCTCCCTAATTCCCTCTTGATAATCCACATTCTATTGCGGATTATCAATATTTATATGCCACAGTTTAAAATGTTAAGTTGGGTCTTGTCATTCCTTTCCTTCAAACCCTCTGGTGAGTTCCAACAGTCCTACAGGGTTTCCAAGTTCTCTATGATCATGTGCCTCATCAAGTCTCTAACAGTATTTCCTGCCTCGCTATAAGTGACTCCACTTCCCTCACTGGTCCCTTTCTTGTTACTTTTTTTTTTTTTTTTTTTGGAGACAGAGTTTTGCTCTTGTTGCCCAGGCTGGAGTGCAATGGTGCAATCTTAGCTCACTGCAACCTCTGCCTCCCACGTTCAAGCGATTCTCCTGCCTCAGCCTTTGTGAGTAGCTGGGATTACAGGTACGTGCCACCATGCCCAGTTAATTTTGTATTTTTAGTAGAGACAGGGTTTCTCCATGTTGGTCAGGCTGGTCATGAACTCCTGACTTTAGGTGATCCACCTGCCTCGGCCACCCAAAGTGCTGGGATTACAGGCGTGAGCCACCACGCCCGGCCCCTTTCTTGTTACTTACATATGCCATGCTCACACCCATGATGGCCTTTGCATAGGCTGTTCCTTCTACCTGAAGAACTCCACCCTACCCATCTGCATGACTCTGCCCCTCACCACCTTCAGGCTCTGCTTGGTCACCGCACCGTAGGTCCTCCCCCAGCCAGCTATTTAACATAGCACCCTGTCTCCCTGTGTCCTTATCCAGCTTGTTATTCTTCTCAGCACTGACCATTACCTGAAATAGATTATGTGTTACTGTTGGTCTCCCTTATCTATCTATATATCTATCTATCCATCTATCTATCTATCTATCTATCTATCTACCTATCTATCTATCTTCTATCTACCATTCTATCTATCTATATCTATCTATCTATCTATCTATCTATCTATCTATCTATCTATCTATTGTTCTATCTATCTATTTTTGAGACAGAATCTTACTCTGTTACCCAGGCTGGAGGGCAGTGACATGATCATGACTCACTGCAGCCCTGACCTCCTGGACTCAGGTGATCCTTCTATCTGAGCCTCCCAAGTAGCTGGGTCCATGGGCATGCACCACTACACCTGGCTCATTTGTCTATTTTTGTACCGGCTAGACCAGGCTGGTCTCAGACTCTTGGCCTCAAGTGATCCACCCACCTCAGCCTCCCAAAGTGCTGGGATTCCAGGTGTGAGCCACCATACCTGGCTGGTCTCCCTGATTAGAAAGTAAGTAAGCTTAGCAAGAGCAGGTGCTTTTTCTGTTTTTATTCACTGCTCAATCTCTGTTGCTAAGAACAATCCTTGGCACATATTGGGGGCATAAAGAATAGTGAATGAATAAACCCTATAAAGAGGCCCGTAAAACACTCCCAGGAAACCCCAAACTTCTAAAATCCCAATCTTCCATTTTACAGATGAAAACCTGAGGCCCCAAAGAGAAGTGACTTGGTCAAGATCGCCCAGGAGTTAATGCCAGGGTAAGGCCAGATTCTGAGCTCCTCATTTCCCAATCCTGTCCTCTTTCCCTGTGCATCCCAATGATAGTGGAGGGAATAGATTCCAGCTTCTGCCTGTCAGGTGATATTGCAGAGGTCATGGTTCAAAAGGTTATCCCAATAAACTGAAGGCAGAAAAGCCACCAGGTGGCTGAGGCCGTGACACTCCCAGAGGAGATGTGATAAGGATCCATCCCCTGGTGACTTGGGAAGTCAAGAGGAAGGTCAAAGTCTGGATGACTTTGTGAAAGAAGCTTGTTGAATAATTGAATGTGGAGATAAAAGGCACAGAAAGAAAAAAATCAAAGTGATAATAAGGAAGGAGAGCCCATTTTCATTTATCTTTGTATCCTCCATACTTAGCAGAGGGTACATTTACCCCCAAATATCTATTGCCAGACATGGCAATGAGGAGGACCAGAAGGATCACAATTCATGGTTTTCTAATGGGTCAGGCTTCCTAAGTGCCATGGATAAAAACACAAACTTAGGGTAAGATACACCTAGGTCAAACCTCATTTATCTTTTTTACCCTCTTTTTGCGCAAGTGATCTTGGGCAAAAAAAAAAAAATTATTCTCTCTAAATCTCAGTTTTTCCATCTCTAAACTTGGATAATATATAAACAAGAAAAAGAGAGAGGGAGAGAGAGAAAAAGAGAGAGAGAGAGAGTCAGAGAGAGAAAGGGAGAAAAGGAGTGAGACTATAATTGTGTGTATGATGTACTTACTTAGCACAAGGCCCAGCACATGCGAGGCCCTCAATAAATGCTGCCTTTTCTTTACTATCTCAACGGCTTCTGTCTTCTCTTGAAATCCATGCCCTCTCATTTCTGGTTCTGCAATGCTGAGATCCTGGCTCCTCCCTGCTCCTTCTTCTCAAGGGGGTCTATTGAGAAGAGGAGGGCTGCTATGATTAAATCTCCTTCCCACCTTTGAATTTGAGATGAATTTGGTCCTCTCCATCTGCTCAGCTGGCAGACTTTTCACGAGGGCCTGGGCATCACGATAAACGCATGAATCACATCAGCTCTGCTGTATAGTCATGAGAGTAACGCGGGAGCCTGATGTGAATGACCCCAGGGTGGACCTGCTATTAGTGTTTCCAAGTGGTGACAACTCGCTCCCATTCCCATCCATACCTCCAACTCTGTGTTGATATCTCACCTTTGATAGTGGTGTTGATTCCAGAGAACTAACTGTTTGAGCCTCATCTCCGGACTCAGAGGAGATGGGAGGGCCTTGGTGTTTCGTTTTAAGAACAAGAGAAAAGCTGCGTTTCTACCCTGTGCTTGCTCACAGGAGCACCCCACACTTCACCCTTCGCAGCATCCTGTGTTGTTCCCATCTGAAGCCTGCCAGCTTCGGAGGTTAAGTCTCTGAGACGAAAGGAAAGCGGGGGCTGGAAGAATTTTGGAGGGAGTCCAGGACTGCCTGGCCAAGCCAACCCAAATAATTCAAGCAAGCAAAAATCTGCTTGGGCCTGAACTGGCTGTCTAGACAGTTGTGATTATATGCAGGTAGCTATATGACCTTGCACTTCATTTAGCCCGTGTTGAACTTGTTTAGAGGCACATACCAGTGAGTGTCTTGGTTTGGGTTCTCCCAGAAACAGACCTATAATGAAGAATTTCAGTGCAGTTAATTTACTTAGGAGGTGATCCTAGAGTATACTAGTGGAGGAATGGGAGCCTGAGATAGAGAAGGGAAAGTAGGCAATAAGGAGTATGTCTTTCAGCTAGTTACTGCTATGGGCAACTGGAACTGAATCTTGCAGGGTGACTAGTAAGGTCATTGTAGAAATGCCTCAGAATCACACCCCAACAAGAAGACAAGGAAGCTGGGGTGCTTGTCCATTAGCTTTCCTCTGTCATTTTGTCTAAGGGCGCATTCAGCCTGCCGAGTGTGCAGACCAAGTTTGCATCCTCTTAGGCAGGGAGTCACAGGTGTGTCCAGTACAGAGCCTTCAGCCTATGGAGAAGAAAGTCTAGGGTACCTGAGTCAGGCATTGCCAATATCTGCAGCCAGTTAGTCAAAACACAAAGCCCCCTAAATCTAAAGAGTTGATCATTCGGACCCAATCCTAGATTGTTGAATGATAGTCATCCAGATGTAGAAGCTAGGAACTTTGTCACATAATTTTTCCCTCTACCAGGAGTTCCTTCTAAATAATAATGACATCTACTGAGTGCTTACTGTGCGCCAAGCACTTAAATTATCTCATTTCATTCTTATAACAACACCAAGAGGTGAGAACTATTAATATTAATATTATCACTCATGCTGCATGGATGAAGTTACTGAAGCTCAAAGAGTTCAAGAACTTGCCCAAGGTCACATAATCAATAAGGAATAAAGCCAAGATTTGGACTGAAGCCATCTGACCCCAGAGCTTGACTCCTTCTTCTCTGTGCCCTCCTGCTCATGTCCCCATGCAGCCTATGCCAGGGCTCCCTCAGGCCAGGGTGATCCTCATATTGAAAAGTATTTTGCTTAGCCATATCTTGCATGGAAAATGGCATTTGCAGAGCTGCTGCTCAGTACTTTCCCACACCTGCTCTTCAGCAATGCTCAGAGCTGCCCTGTGAGTTTAGGGTCAGGATCCCCATATCACAGGTGAAGAACCCGAGTGAGGTTCAGAGAAATGAAGTGACTTGCCCATGCCCTAGAGCTGGGGGTGCAATCGAGTGAAGTGGGCAGGAGGGTCAGTCATCTGTCAAAATTCAGATCAAGAGTTCCCTCTTCCTGACCCTCCTCCCCTTCCTCCCAAAGCAGAAGGAGCCATTCTTTTGTTTCTGATCCACACATATGTTCTCCCAAAGCACTTAGGATATTTTATTGCACACCATTGATTTATAAATACTTGCTCTTCCACTGGGAATCCTCTGATAACCTTTGAAACTCCAACTCAAAAAAAGTATTGAACAAATGTATGTAAACACTAAATGAATAAATGAATGAGTGCGACCTATCTTAGCACTGCCACTTTTCTGTTGAGGGCTTTGGACTCAGAGAAGCCTGGATTTGCCTGCTCTAGACTGTGCCTTGGCACTTAGGCAACCTGGAGCCCCAGGATGATCCTTGCCTACCAGGAGATCCCAGGAACTGATCCCAAGGCTCATGTCAATCAGCTCTTGCTCCTTCCCCCACCACCTTTAAAGCTTACCTTGCCTTTTGACTCATTCCTTCAAAGTCTAGCACAGTGATGAAAGCTTCTTGACAAATCTACTCCCTTAAAGCTTTAATGGCCACTAAGAGCTTAATGCACTACCTTTGCATAGAAATTTCTATTTTAACAAGAGAACTAGTAAACACCCAATGCCTTAGCTCGTCAGAATAATGAATATAATAACTAATAATTACTTAGTTGTTGCTATATGCCAAACACTCTTTTAAGAGTTTTATATGTTTAAGCCTCACACAAATTCTATGAAGTAAGTTGTTAGAATAAAGTCTCAAACTTCCATCAAACATCTTCCCACCAGCCTGTCACTGGTGTCTGAAATCTCATCATCTGCTGTACCCTCAATCAGTGAATCCCTGGCACACAGTAGGTGTTTGGGTTCCCCAGGAGTAGAATGAGTGAGGATGCAAGTAGAAAGAGTGGGCTTGGGAGGTGTAGAAAACAATGGGAGGGGATGGGGAGCTACACAGGGAAGGAAAGCAGATGGTAAAAGATATGCCATCAGACCAGCTAATGTCATGGGCCACAGAAGCTCAGTCCCATGGGGACACTGGGATATGGTAGAGAAACATACCTCAGCATTATCTCACCCAGGAGTGAGGGAGCTGAGGTATTTATAAGGAAACTCTTGCCAATCATTGGTGGGGGACTGCTCCAGGTAGCACCAATTCCTCACCTCTTCATCTAGCAGTGGGTGTGGCAGAGTGACTTTGGAGAATCCCTCAAACAAAGAGATACAGATACTGGCAGAAGAAGTTGGCTGGAGTCTACCTAAGTGGCAAGGCCCAAGGGAGATGAACAATAACCAACAGCATCTACCACAGTGTTTTACTAACTTTTTTTGAACGAATGAATGAGATGGTGGTGGTGACAGGAGGCAAAGATACCCTGATTTTCACTGGTTTGGTATGACTGTTAATCTTTCTTATCATCTTAGTGGCTTTCCATTATTTAGGACAACTCTACTATAGAACCTCCAGATTCTCTGATCTTGTTGGTGGCAAGGGGAAAATGCTTCACAAGAGTCCCAGAAACACAGACAGACTTCTGGTTTCCAATTGTTCAACCCCCATGATTACATTTTCACCAGTCGTCTGGAGAGTTTATCACAAAATGCCAAGGCCTCTGAAGTAGCTATCAGGAAAGCAAAAAAGACCTAAGAGGACAGATGTCATCAATTTTTCATGCTTCCTCCCTAGCAAACTCAACCACAACACTAACCTCGGTAACACAAGCCCAGTAGAAACTATGTGCAGTGCATGTTTGGATTAAATTCTCTGTTGATTTTTCTTGATTTATAAGTTAAAACTCAGCCAATGCAAATCTTTCCCCCTACTCTACCAATTTCTGTCTTGAGCTAAGTGTTCAATATTTTCTCAACCTATAATTTCTGTTATTTTTAACCTCATAAAATTATTATTATTTTTAACAGAAGCCCTGTGCAAGATTGGAGGATAGTTTTTCTGATTTTGTTTCCAGAATTATTTCACATTTCTGAATTAATATAGCACCTGGTCCCAAGAATCACATGATCTCATTGCTCTTCCACGTAGGTTTCTCATGTTAGTTTTTTCATGACACATCACACCAGAAAATAGAGTTTTAGATCCACAAGCAACACATGGTGATGGTGCTAGGGCCAAGGACAAGGAACAACTGTGATACAATCCCCTCTGGAAGAACCTACCTTCCTTGAAAAATACCTTCCTTGAAAAGGAATGTTCCTCTCCTCCACCTCCCTCCTCTTACACATTCTTTGTTTCCAAATGGAACTTCTGTGTGAAAGACTTAATATGCCTTGAATTCCAAGGTCATGTTTCAGAGGAAATTGGAAAGTTGCTCCAAAGCAGAGCCCGAGAAGACATCTGTAGCTTTGAGAAAACAGGAGCAGGTTTTGTGTGCTTTTCACAGGGGGTTGTTCACCAGGGACAAACAACAGCTGTTAACTGTAAACTAACACTGCCACCTGACCACTTTGAGGCCAGCACGCTAGGAGATTGATAAGCAAAGAAAGAGGTTACTGTAGCACATCGGGGACAACTGATCCTCTCAAGGGGAAACTGAGTCACTACCACATACTGAGGGCAGAGAAGAGTATATATATATCATCATATAATATATAAATGTATATGATATGTAAATATATAATATATAATTATATATCATATAGAAATGTATATGATATATAATATATAATTATACATAATATAGAAATGTATATGATATATAATAAATAAATATAATATAGAAATGTATATGATATATAAATATATAATAATTTATAATTATATATATAATTTATATATATATAATAAATATATAATTATATAAATATATAAATAATAATTATATATTATATAATAAAATTAATATATAATATATACTATTATATATTTCCTGCCCAGGAAATGGTGATCCTTCCAAGATGGGTGAACAGCACACTCAGTTAAGAGAAAATCCTTTTGTTAGGAAGGGAGGGCAAAAAGAGGGAGAGAAGGGAGAAAGAAGGAAGTCTTAGCACATGAATGGATATGATGGACTTTCAAGTACCCAGAGGTTTCAGCTCACAGGAGACAAATGTCAGTAGTGAGCCTGGAGTACTGAAAGATCTAAGAAGGGAAGGCCAGAAGTTCAGCCTTCAACCTCCAAGCTGTTCCCTTGCCAATCCCCTTCTTTTTTCGCCCCTTCTCTATCACCTCTTCTCTTTCCTCTTCCAAAATAAAAATAGGAAGCGTGTAAAGCTTGGTTAATCATCTGGTTTTCAGGCTGTTTTTCCTTGGAGTGGCTAAGACTGCTTTTTATTGACTTGGCAGGATGTTTTGAGATTGTGTAGAGAGGGCTCCTCTGTGTGTGTGCCCATGTGTGCGTATGTGTGCCTGCCTGCATGTGTGTGCGTGCGTGTGAGTGTTTATTTGAGGACTGGGTTTTGGAATGCAAAGTCGCACATACGTGTTTCCTTTTTGGTGTGTATATATATATGTTTTATATTATATATAATAATATAAATATAATATATATATTATATAAATATAATGTATATATTATATAAATATAATATATATTTTATATCATATAATTATTATATATTTATAAATATATGTAACATATAATTATTAATTATATATCCATATATAATATATAATTTTTCTTTCTTTGCCCCCTCTCCTATTAATTTACTATGTAATATAAAATGTAATAAAAATGGTAAGCCTTATATGTTGGTATTTAAGTTACAGGATATTAAAGGGGACTGTAATTCAGCTAGTAGTGCGAGTAAACATAACCCAACGATGAATAAAATGACACAGTGTCTAGAATCTTGGAGAGGGCTAGTCTGTTTTCATTTGTATGAAGGACAGTTGCATCATGTCAGGCAGGTGAAGGCATGATTTTGCTTTATTTGGACGATAAATATAGAAAAAAAGAGATATACCTAGTTGATAAGGGTTTCATTGTTCTGAATCATTCCGTTATCAACTTGACCACGCTAAAATCTTTCTCAGAATCCCCTTCTCTTTCTCTTCCTAATCTGCATGGTTCCAGGTTAGAGTTGGCCAAAAGGGGAGCTTGTTCAGGATTTTGAAGACAGAAGTAAAGCCATGGCCATTACTCTCAGCAGGTCGCTTACTCTGCATCCAGCCCATACTCTTGAATGCTGACCTACTGATGAACCAAATTGTCATCCATGGCCCCAGAGATTCAGTAGCTATACAGAGGCATCAGATAGCCCCCTAGAAGAGCTCCTCCTTTGCTTTCCATTCAATCCCAGAGCTGTGAGATTCTCCTGCATTTCTTTTTCACTTCTCTAGTAAAATGTAATCAGCCTTTACTGTAGCATGATCCATCAATCACTGTCAAAGAACATGAACTTCACATCAAAGACATAAAAAGTGCCCTCCTTTTTTTTTCTAGCAAAAAAGGAACAGGTTTCTAGGCATTCCACTATTGTATTGATCATTTACTGCAACTTTCGGGATGTAAATGTCGTAATAGTGACATTAGGAATACATTTTGCTGTTCTGACTTTTAACATAAGGAAAATAGAAATAGAAATTCCATGTTTAGCCAGAAATCATCTTGAGCATCCAGCATATAAACTTACTGATTATACTTAAATCAGCCTTGTAATGAATGCCATACTTGCAAATGGACATAGACACCAAGGGCCGTCCTCTATAAAGCATTTCATCGCAGCTGGTGTCCAACAGTCCTTGTTTTTAATATGCTGAGTGCTGTGCTTGATATAAAATGGGAAGGCTATTATTGATTACTAATAATCAACTGATGATTAGTAATTTTTCTGAAATAGAGGCTTACATCATATTTCACTGATTGCTCTAAATCCTGGTGTTCCACACTCTGCTCTGTTCCACTCTGAACCACCATGGTTCACAGGACAGGCTCTCATCCTCTAAGGGGGCATCTGATGCAAGTGGGTTGAAGGATGGACAGAAGCAGGCATATCCCAAGCACTTAAAAGTATGTTTACGATTTCGCCTGTTCATCCTTTTGAGTTCTTTGATTGCAGGCAACAGAAACAATCTTCGTCCAACCAGCAAAAGAGGGATTTGGAGAAAGAAAAGGAAGCAGCTCACGGAACAGAAGGTAAAGCTGGAGAAGGAGGATTGGAGCGTCTGGGGAGCAGACACTCATGGCTGTGGGCAGAGGGGAGCCTCTTCAGAGAACCACTGTCTGCTTGATAGAACTGCAGCCATCTTCAGTCCCGTCAGGCACTCTGCTCAAGATTTCCATCTAGGGATAAGGGATGGGCCCTGTTTGAGTTTCAGGCTGCCCTTGGCCAAGGCAAGGGGGACTTGGCTGCTAGACTATAAACACTGGGGGAGGGATGGCTTCTCAAAGAGAAATCAGTACATCCATAACAGAGGTCACTGTGTCATGAAAAGATGAACCCTGTGGTGTCTTCCCATTGACATTTTCTGTATGAGTAATGTGACTATGACCAGGACACGAGACAGGGTGGCCCAAGAACAAGCCCCTGGTCTCGGTATTATGTTTCCAGCTCCTCATTTCCTACTGAGTAGCCTAGGTTTCTGGGAATTATCCAGAACCAGATGGTATTTGTATTTCCAAGAGACCCAGCATTTCAAAGTCTGACATATGCCACACTCAGATAGCTATGAAAGCAAAGCCAAGCGACAATTGGGACCAGTTTTTTCCAGACATCTCTTTTTATCTAGATCCCAGTTACACGGAGTCTGAAAAGTTCCATTATCTCAGCAGAGAAATCACGGCAGGCAAGTTTGCTATGGCTATTTCATTTCTGTGTTGTCCAACAACTGCTCAAATCTCAATCCCTTCTCTCCAGTCAAATGCATCTTTTGGCCCAAATCCGGGGCCCCACATACATAGCTCCTAATATCTGGAATAGCCTGCACAGCCAAGTGAATGAGTCAGTCTTCTGAGTTGATTCAAATCCCCAGAGAGTTAGTTCCAGAAGCTTCCAACAATGCCCTTAGGGCGCGTGACCATGTTTGAACATTCAGTAAAGTGTGAACTTGTGGTAGTCTCTGTATATAGACTCAGTTATCTGCATTCATCTGTCTTTTTTCTTAGGTCAGGAGAGTCCCAAGGAGAAGGATCATATCTGGTTTCCTCTTCTGCTTCTCCCCGGTGTCTAGGAGAGTGCACACTCAGTCAGCATTGATAACTAACTCCGGTAAATAACTCGAAGAAAAGGCAAACATTAGGAGACAGAAAACCAGATACTAATCTCACTTTTACAAATGAGGGCAAGCCATCCAACCTCAGTGAGCCTCAGTCCTCTCATCTTTGTAATGGTGACCATAATTCACTCCACTTTCCTGCCACAGAGCAGTTAGAATGCTTAAACGAGGAAGGTGATGTGAAAGTGGCTTATCGTCTCAGCTATAGACATGCCACATTGCTATTAAGTCACCAAGGCAGGCTAGAGAAAATCAGAATAAAACCTGGACGAGCTCAGTCAACCCTGGCAACCCTGGCATTCTGGTTCTCCTAGAACAGTGTTGTATGTTTATTCTCTCGGGGTAACATTTAAGCTTTGAGGCCACAGAGCAGAAGCCTTGCCATTTGATATCAAGCACAGCAGTCAGCATATTAAAAACCAGGACTGCTGAACGCCAGCTGCGACAAAATGCTTTATCAGAGGACATTAAGAAGTCAGGCTCTTCCTTTCTCAGCAGTATTTTTTCTAAGGTCTTTTTTTCCATCTGTCCCTACCACGAAGACACTTGTTCACACTCAGACTGCTTCCTGCCTGGACCCCTGCCACCTTCTCCTGCCTGACTTTCTATCTCTTGCCTCCTCACCCTGTCTCAGTGCCAGAAAGCTCGCGATGCCACTTCGCAATGCAGCTTGGAACAGCTTCCGGGTTTCTGCACCAGCTGCCTTCTCTGTGTTGGGGGCTAGAGATATTAAAAATCACCTTCTATATCGCTGCTTTGTGTCCTTCCATCCTTTCTTCCCCCCGTTTTGGATTTTGTTTTCTTTTTTCTTAAAATTGCCTGCTAAAAGCAAAAGCCAAAAGTGACTTCTTTACCTCCCGTTTTTTTTTTTTTTTTTCCTTTTTGTTGTGTTTAACATAAATCAATGTTCTCTGTCTCTGAAAACTAAAAGTCCCATATAACCAAAACTCCAGCACAGCAAAATCATTTTGAAGTTTTGGCAGAAAGTCCTAGGAGAGTAATACCAAAAGGAACTCCTGCATTGCAAACCTTTGCTGGGGTACCCCAGCCTTCAACAACGTACCCCCAGTGCTCAGTGTTGTGATCTCCAGGTCAAAAACTATGCAGGAGTTTTGCCTCCAGCTTTTCTCCTCCTAAACCTGGACCAAAATTCCTTTCTTTCTGACCATCTGGTCTCCTCATTTAACTTGGCCAAGCACAGCTTGACAATTCTCCCCTACTGCGATGTCACAAAGGGAAGCAAAAGAGACCTGAAATCAGCCTGATACAGTCTCAGACTTCAATTCCATGCTACTTAAGGTGAAATAAACCATCAAAGTGATATATTAGGAAACTATGAGCAGCAAAGCCATGTTCATTCAAAACTGAAGGCAGGGAAGAAATGGATTTAAAATGAATAGTTCTGGTCCTTTGGGAAGAAATGACTGGAAATTCTATCCCACTGAGCCTTACTTCTAAACAATAATGGCCAATCGCATTTGCATTATTCTTCACAGTTAACAGAGCACATTTACAAATGGGAGGACATCAAAGGACAGCTAATAATAATTTATATTTGACTCCTCCTATTTTTAAGTCTCTTTTGAGATTGGAAACTTCCATTCATCCTCTCCCAAATTTTGGAAGCTGGAGAAAGCAAGAATTTATTCAATCATTCATCTATTCAACTCTTGTCTATTGGATGTCTACGGTGTGCCTGCCACTGTACCAGGCCCTGAAATATAAAGCAGTGAAAAAAACAGATGAGGTCGTAGATCTCATTGAGCTTATATTCTAGTACGGAAATAGACAATAAGCAAATTGAACAAATATAGACTATGTCAGGTGGGATAAGGTGGGGATAAAAGCAGAAAACAAAAACAAAGCCAGGTAAAGGGTACAGAGAGTCATAGGGGAGTGGATACTGTTTCCTGTAGGGTGGTCCCGATGAAGTGATGTTTGAGCAGAGACTTAAGGAACGAAGGGCCCAGCCAGAGAGGAAGCAACGACTCTTGAGAACAAGGCATGGAAGGCCTTGTTGGACACTGCAAAGATGTTGGCTTTCAGCCTGAGCGAGTGGGAAGACTTTACCCAGTTTTCAGCAGAGTAACATGATCTGACTTACATTTTGAAAGGGTTCCTCTTGCAGACACTGTGCACTATCCCTAGTAGCCATTTCTTCCTTCTTGCATGATAGAAAACCCACAATTTTAGCTGGATGCATGGCATCACAGAATAAAGACTATATTTCCCAGCCTTTCCTGCGGGCAGGTATAGCCATAACACTAAGTCTGGCCAATGGACCGTGAGTGGAAGTGTGATGGGGTAATTCAAAAGTCATGCTTAAAAGACAGGTGGTTTTGACCTTTTTCTTCTTTACTTTGTTCTTCATCCTCTGCCTAGAATGCAGATGTGATGGTTGGAGCTCCAGTTGCTATATTGGACTATAAAGACAAGGGTCACCCCTCTGGATGGGACAGTGCGGAGTTGGAAGAAGCTCAGGTCCTGAAGATTTTGTGGAGTAGATCCATACCAGCACATACAGGCTGACTGCAGACATTCATTTTATCTCCTGCCCCTGGAAGCTAAGCCCAGTTCAAATGGCTGCTATCTTTCTGTCTACTGTGTAGGGAACGATATTGGAGGGATAAGAGTGAAAATAGGGACAGTCTCTATTTCATAAATAGGAACCCTGAAGCCTGAAGAAGTTAAATGAAGTACATTAGGATTGTGGGTAAAAGTATTGGCTTTGAAGTTAGTAAACTTGTCTGTATTTAAATCCTGCCTCCAATACTTCCTAACCTTGTAACCTTGTGCAATCTCTCAGCCTCTGTAAGCCCGATTTCCTCATCTGTAGAATGGGATGATAACAATGCCTATCGTAGACTATGATTGTGTGTATTAAATAAAATAAACCATGAAAGGACCTAACAGCCTGGTAGAATTGGCATTCCTCGCCTGCTGGTTCCCTCTCCCTCCTCCGCTTCTTCTCCAGACCCTTTCCCACCTCTTGCATCTGTCCAGGAAATGGTGATCCTTCCAAGGGGGTGAACTGCACACTCAGTTAAGAGAAAATCCTTTTGTTAGGAAGGGAGGGCAAAAAGAGGGAGAGAAGGGAGAAAGAAGGAAGTCTTAGCACATGAATGGGTATGATGGACTTTCAAGTACCCAGAGGTTTCAGCTCACAGGAGACAAATGTCAGTAGTGAGCCTGGAGTACTGAAAGATCTAAGAAGGGAAGGCCAGAAGTTCAGCCTTCAACCTCCAAGCTGTTCCCTTGCCAATCCCCTTCTTTTTTCGCCTCTTCTCTATCACCTCTTCTCTTTCCTCTTCCAGAATAAAAATAGGAAGCGTGTAAAGCTTGGTAAATCATCTGGTTTTCAGGCTGTTTTTCCTTGGAGTGGCTAAGACCGTTTTTTATTGGCTTGGCAGGATGTTTTGAGATTGTATAGAGAGGGCTCCTCTGTGTGTGTGCCCATGTGTGCGTATGTGTGCCTCCCTGTGCGTGTGTGTGCACGCGTGTGCTTGTTTATCTGAGTACTGGGCTTTGGAATGCAAAGTCGCACATACGTGTTTCCTTTTTGGTAGCAGATTCTCTTCCTAATTATGTTTTGCTCAGGCTAATATTAAAACGAATTGGTTTCCTCTGACAACAATAAGTGTAATAATAACAGGAAATGGCCCAGAATCATACAATAACAAAAATAGAGCCAGAGAGGAAGCAACAAGACTCTTGAGAACATTTTGCTGATCCACTTCTCCGTTCCATTTCGTCCATGAATTCATCTCTTCACTGATTCAGAAAACTATGCTTATTACTGGTGAGACTAACGGGAAGCCTGAAAAAAATTCAACTTATTCCCTTTAATCAGAAATTTGTGAACCACTAAATACAAAAAATTAGAAAAAAAAGATGCATGTCAGCTTCTGTATAAAGATTGGCCTGTATTCTACCCAACACCACTATTTTGTAAGAAGGGTTAAGTCAAAATAACACTTCCATTAATTATCTTATACATGAAAGGTTCTGATAAGTTCTGCAGTAAAACAACCTGGCTCACTTTGTCAAACCTAACAAGGCCCAAATGTATTTGATCATGCAACTATCTTTTCCTTTTTTATTGACTACTTGTGAACTTTGAAATTAGGATTATAGAATACAAACCTTTCAACGTCTTCATTCGCAAGGAAATGCTCTACTTGTGTTCTGAATGCTGTCTCTGGGCATTTATTCTTAATATCATGCACATTAATTGTGTTATTTGGTTGCTTAAGCCTCCGTAAAGAGCCTATTCTCTTAACAATAGCATATTCTATTCACCAACATAATTGATTCAAGCAGAAGTTTGGAAGATAAAATGCCTTCGCAATCTAACAACCATCGTCTTGACCTTACCTGACACATTCAGGAGGAGGAAAAGGGATCTCTCTATCCCAAAGCACTTTTTTCTTTGCCCTCCCTGAACAGGAAGTCTTCGGGGTCATTTCTACCAGTGGATGGAACCTCAGGCCAGTTCACTTCACAACACACACAGACCCTCTTTGTTAAGGAGAGAGATAAGCACCAGTAACAACCTCTTTACTTACTTAAATTTGTGTGATGAAGGGTCCATAGTAATCCACCAGGGATTCACAGGGTGAATGGGTGGGTGAAGAATCTAGCTACAATAGCTATTTACAATTGATGCCAATAAAGCCCTTGAGTCTAGCCTGTGTGTGTATTAAATGAGATGACAGAAGACAAGGCCGAGGTCAGAGTTCAGGGAACCTGGTCTAAGTACACTCCATGGGTCCAGGTTTGACTCGTAGACTTGGTACACACAGCAATCAACAATCAACCAGTTTGTCTGATTAATGACAACTGCCAAAAGGGGTCACACACAAAGTACCAAAGCCCAGCTAAGCCCAAAAGGGGTCAGCTTGCTGGTCACAAAGGCTTTTTATTAGGTGAGACATCTGTTCAGATCTCTGTTGCCAATTAAGTCGTTATTGGATTCTGCTAACAAGTATTGATAGCTGATAGTGGGAGATGCCATTGAGAGGATACATTTGCACCTTCACCGCTAACTGTAAATCAGCCTGCTGTGTTTACCTGAGAGCATCTGAATAAGCACCTCCTTCTGGCTTTCCCAGCTGGGGGTTCTCCCCTGTTCCTGGAATGAGGTACAGTGAGAGTGGCTGTCTAAACACCCAGCAACCAATCAGAGCATCCAGGGCAAAGGTATTGAGCTCCACAGAAACTTTTGTATAAAGACGTTCGTTATTTTTATCTTTCTAAAGTAATATAGACGTGGCAGAAAATTCAGAATATTGTAGGCAATCAAAAGAAAGGAAATCAAGATGACCCATAGTGTCATAATCTTGCTATCTCTCCTTAGAATTTTTTTTCTGTACACTTACTGTATTTCCACAGGGCTGAAATCATGCTGTTCCTGGCATGCGAGCCTTTGTTTTACTCCATTCCAGCCACACTGGCCCCCTTGAAATTCTCCCAACACTCCAGGCATATTTCCACCTCACGACCTTTGCATTTTCAGTTTTCCCCTCATGGAATGTTCTTCCTCCGGAACCTCCAATGACCAGCATTCACACCTGTGTCAGGTCACTGTTCAAATGCTGTTCCCTCCAAGAAAGCTTCCTGACCAAATGAGCAAAAACAATTGTTTCTCTTTGCCATTCTTCGATTTCTTGTTCTGCTTTATTTTCCTTCAATGCACACATGAGCTGATAGCATATTTTATAGTCATTTGCTTGTTATCAGTGTTTCCACTGCAGTTTAAGCTCCACACAGGCAGATGCTTTGCTTTGTTCATCAAATCCCTACAACCTAAAACATTGCCTGCCTGGCCATAGCCAGTGCTCCATAAATATTTATTAAATAAGTGAACACATTTTGTTTTGTGAATTGATTTTTTTTCCCTATAACAATATTGTACAGAACCTTCAGGATCACTAAATATTCTTCAGTAAACTTTTAAAAAGACTATATCACATCCTATACTATGGCTGTATTATAATGAATCTAATCAATTTCCAGTGGTTGAACAGTTAGGTTAAGTAGTCCACCATCTTTTTTTTTTTTTAAGAGAGAGAGGAACTTGCTCTTTTGCCCAATATGGAGTGCAGCAGTGTGATCACAGTTCACTGCAGCCTCAAACTCCAGACTTAAGTGATCCTCCCACCTCAGCCTCCAGAGTTGCTGGGACTACAGTGGATGCCAACATGTTTACCTCCTCACCCCACCATCTTTTATTCTCCCATTTCTAAACATATGTAGTACCTCGAAAGTATTTACATGATTTGTCCGTACAGGGCAAACCTTGACCTTGAAGACTTAGTTGAAAGTTTAACTGGAGGAACAGTCATTGGTAAACCGTTGACCCAGAAGGAATTTGAATTCCTTTGATAGAGAAGGTAGAGATGAGCACACATCCCCAACTGGGAGAACTGGCCACATTATTTTCAGTGGTCAGTGATGTGATAGTCACCTCACATGTGATTTCATGCAAGTACTCAAGCCTTGCGTAAAAGAAGAAAGTATGTAGAGATATGTAGGTGTCGTGGGCTAAATTGTGCCCTCCCATTCATATGTTGAAGCCCTAACTCCCAGTACCTCAGAGTGTGACTGCATTTGGAGATAAGATCTTTAAAGAGGTGATTAAATTATAAGAAGGGTATGAGGGTGACCCTGATCTAATCTGACTGATGTCTTTAAAGACGACGACATTTGGACACAGAGAGAAATACCAGGGATGTACAGGCACAGAGGAAAGACCATGTGAAGACACAGGCAGAAGACAGCCATCTCTAAGCTAAGGAAAGGGGCCTCAGAAGACGCCATCCCTGTCAACATCTTGATCTTGTATTCCCCGATTCCAGAACTACAAGAAAATAAATTTCTGTTGTTTAAGTCACCTGGTCTGTGGTATTTTATTATGGCAGTCAGAGTAAACTACTACAATAGGTAAGTGCAATGATGTTAAGATGTCTCCGAGTCAAGCACAGTGGCTCATGCCTATAATCCCAGCACTTTGGGAGGTCGAGGTGGGTGAATCACCTGAGGTCGGGAGTTCGAGACTAGTCTGGCCAACATGGCAGAACCCTGTCTCTACTAAAAATACAAAAATTAGCCAGGCATGCTGGGTGGCACC
The DNA here is from genome assembly GCF_024542745.1 of Macaca thibetana thibetana. Taxonomy (NCBI): domain Eukaryota; kingdom Metazoa; phylum Chordata; class Mammalia; order Primates; family Cercopithecidae; genus Macaca; species Macaca thibetana. The sequence goes on along the minus strand of NC_065588.1, from coordinate 101,939,633 downwards.
AGTAATCCCAACTACTCGAGAGGCTGAAGCAGGAGAATTGCTTGAACCAGGAGGTGGCGGTTATAGTGAGCCGACATCATGCCATTGTACTCCAGCCTGGGCGACAAGAGCGAAACTCCGTCTCAAAAAAAAAAAAAAAAAGATGTCTCTGAAAGGGAATTTGGGGCTTGGTAAGTATATATTTTATTGCATCTCAAAGGTCACAATTTTCTACACTAACATTTCTAAAATTAAAATGAAAGTTGTTAGGTGCATATAAATCAATAGTTGAACACTTACTTAATGTGTAACTTTTCTGGAACTCTTGGAGGTAAAAAATTAAGCAACAAAAGTGAATGTATAGTTCTCAAGGAATCAATGTAGATTTCAAATTACTGGTAATTTCTGTGCCTCTCCAGGGGATATTTTATTTCCACTCTAGTTTGTCCACTTTTTAACTGTTAATTAATTAATTTGACTAATATATAGTAAGCACTTACTATGCAACCGTTCCTGGGGATACAGCAGTGCGTAAGATAGGTGTTTTCCAACCATCATGGAATTTAAACTTATTGTGAGAGTTTAAATGACAGGCAATTGCAATAGGGCGCCTTTAACTGGCAGAAGAAACTTCATTTCCTAAGTCAGGGGTTGGCAAACTTTCTGTAAAGGGCCAGAAAAGAAATACTTACAGCTTTGTGGGCCATGCAGTCTCTATCTCAACTACTCAGCTCTGCTATTGTAGAGTGAAAGCAGCCATAGACAGTAGGTAAACAATGAGCATAGCTGTGTTCCAATAAAACTTTATTTACAAAAACAGGACGTAGGCCAGATTTGACTCAGGGGCCATAGTGTGCTGACACCTAAATTCTACACTCGAGGATTGCATCACCATTTTTTTTTTCCTCAGGCCAATAGAAGACATCTCTGCATAAATAGCCTGTCAAGTGAGATGCATCCAATAAAGCGTGGATAGATTCTTGGGCTCTGTAGCTTATGCAAGAGAACAGATGATTCTTGCAAGATCTGTCTGAGACCTCTAACTACACAAAACATGAAATTGCATATCCAGATGGTTCTACCAGAAATAAGAGGTGTGGTCACCTGAGCTTATGACACCAGTCCCGCCCTTCTCTAACATTTCAGAACATTGAACACCACCCTTTCATATGATTCAAGGCAGCAATGCTGGGGCGTGATTGTGCCTAAAGTTTGGGGCTGGGCTGGCAGCCTCTGAGCATTGCTGCCCTCCATTAGGGCTTATTCGTGCTTCTTATCCAAGTTTCCAGTGCCTTTGCTCTCAAAACAGTACTTCTCACAAACCATGATTTGCGGCCTACACTGCATGTACCACACCCTGAAGTAAAACTTCCAGACCACATTAAAACACGGGTGTGCACAGTTTCCAAAAATTTCTATGTAGAGTTGATCTACCTGGATATAGAAGTGGTATAAAGTCTTCAGTCCTACAATTATAGGCTCTCTGAAGCCCTCACTTTCCAGTATAAGAAAGCACAACTAAGGTCCCAAATCATTGGGAACTGCATCATAATTATGACTGAACTTTCGAACATCATTCCACAAAAAACAGTTGCTCAACAACAAGCAGGGACAAGGTGTGAGGCACAGAGGACAAACGACTTTTCCTCACTGAGGAGCTTATTCATGCATTCAACAAACATTCATTCTCCGCTTGCTACGAGCCAGGCACTGTTTTAGGTGCTGGGTAAGACAAAAATCACTGCCCCATGGAGATTACAGTCTGTATCCAGACAGGCTTCCTGGTAGAGGAGACAATTGAACTGGGAGGGGTTTTATATTGTACAACTCCAGTGGGGTGCTCTTCACATCACAGTCTATTTCAATAGCATTCCCTGGTCTATAGGCATACCATTCTGAATGCAGTCAATCTCGTCTGAATAACATTCCCTGGAATTGTGAGATGTACAACCCGTGTGGTCTTATGTAGTCACCATGACTGGAGTCTTGAAAAAGGATAAGGATTTTAGTAGGTCCAGAAACGAAGGAAGTCAGTCCAAGGAGAGGGAAATAATATGTGCCAAGGTATTAATAATCATTTATTTAGTGCCTACTATTACATGACTCTGGGCCCCGGGGCTACTAAAAGGTAAACTCCTAGGACTTGCATTATAACACCACATCACTCCTTCAGTCATAGAATTTTAAAAATTGTTATTAGGCACCCACTGTGTTCTGGGCCCTGCTATAAAACACAGGGATGTAGTAGTGAAGAAATCAGAAGTGGTCCCTAACCACATAGAATCCACAATCCAATGGGAAAGACATCTTCGCTAATTACAAGATAATGAGCAATTCAAAAGTAAAGGCTGGGCACTTAGGAGACTTGTAACTGAGTAGTTAAGAGACTTCTCTGTTGGATGAGGGTGGAAAGAAGGGAATAAAAGCTTGAGAGAGGGGAATAGATTTGGATTATCTAAGAAATTAAACGTTCACAGCAGCAGCAAACCAGGACCACCCTTGAGGAAGGTGGGCAGTTCAACTAGCAGAGATTTAACACACCATCTTCTTGCTAATCCTGAATATTAGGTCTCCCCAAGAATGAAGGAGAGGAAAGGATGACCTCAGTATGCATTCTGTGGACACATGACCTTGTTTCTTTAAATGACAGTGCAGGCATCAGTATAAACTTGCTGAATACTAGGGGAACAGATTTAGGAAGAGCAGCGGCCCATGACTCCACACCCAAATATTTCTGAGAATTTGGCTTTTCTTCCCTTGGAAATGGTGAAGCAGAGGAATCCCAGAAACAATCTCTATAAGGAGGGGAAACTCGGGAACTCGAGAGAGAATAGGATGTGCTAATGCGGAAATTATGGACTGGGGCTAATTTTTGAGGTCAGACTTCTCTGAAGATGTCTGACATATGATCCAGAAGCCAGCAGGATGCACCACATTCTATTTATCTGGGCAAATTAACCTCAAAGTACAGCAGCCCTAAGGAGATTTGGAAAAGATCTTCTATAGTAAACACAGACACAGCAATGGCAGGTTGGGTTAAGAAGGAAAAGTCTCAATACTTTAGAAGAGTAGTTCTCAAACTACGGTGTGCATTAGAATTGAATTGCATTTTTTACAAATTCCCAGATGATGCTCATACTGTGGAACCACCTGTTTATAACCACCACTTCTGCGTACATTTTGAGGCCTTCCAGAATCTGGCCCAAAACCTCCTGTTCACACTTCTTTGCCACATTTATGTTTCTCATCATGCACTTGACCATCCCAGAAAACTGAGATTCTTTTCACATGTCCAGAACATGCCATAAATGAGGCCTTCTCTATGTATTTGTTTATTCTGTTTTCTCCATCCTTAATTCCTCACTCTGCCTCATGAAACCCTTAAGACCAGCGCAAATACTGCCTTCTCCAACCAGCTTTGTCTAAACGATTAACTCAGAACTGCATTTTTAAGTTCAACTAGTGTTCAGTGCACTAATGTTTTGTGCGGATTATTATCTCCCTAAAGATAGGCACCTTGTTATTTAGGCATTTATTCAGCAAATACACATGAGGTACCATTGGGTTTATGTGTCTGGGCCCAGCTGGGAGCTGAAGTTATAATGGAGAAAGATACAATATCTAGACTTTCCAGGAGCATATTTCATGGGAGAAAGAGAAGGAAACTGGTAACTGCAACATAGGGTGATGAGGACTAAAAGCTGGTTACAGGAGCACTTGAGAAAGTCACCCACAGTACTGACTAATTCAGGAAAGACTTTCCAGAAGAAATGATTGCTTTCTGACATGTCCAAGATAAGTGGGATTTATTGACAAAAGCATAGGAAGAACAAAGTAGGGTAAGAGAAAGGGTGACCCAAAGCCAGAGATGAGAGGGAAGTTATGACTGAAGAGTCAAATCCAAGAGAGAAAGGATGAGAGATGAAGCTGGGGGGAAAAGCTAGGATTGGTTCATGTGATCCCTAGATCCATATGTATCAGCCTTGGTCCAAGCAGGAGACAAAAACCACATGGTATGTTAAACAGGGAAAATGAGAGGCAATAAATTGATACCTGACATACCATGTCAGAAAATTTAGACTTCATCTATAAGGATTTTCAACAGGGGAGTGACAAGAACAATTACAAGTAGTATTAAATAGATGTTCAATAAATCTGACCTGAACTGTCACTTTCTCTTCTCAATACACGCCCAAGAAGGAAAAATAGCTCTTCCCACACATAATTTTCTATGGAGTCCACCACACACTAACACCACCATAACCATCCAGTACTGAGCTTTAGAGCATATCTTCTGCCTAAAGCCATATACCAGATTCATGATTTTCCAAGAGCAACTGAGATTTCCTCAAGCCAAACCTCAAGAAAATTCATCCAAAATTCCCAATTGCAATGAAACCCCAAATCTAAAAAAGGCAATTTGTGCAGTGCCCATTATGGTTTTATTATGGAAGCTTTTGCACAGTTGTGGTTAGGGTCCTCCCAGTGCTTATGAAGTGATGAGTCACAGCAAATGAATGAAAGTGTGCATTATTCCATGAGGCTGACCATACAACATATTTAATATGTGATATTTAAGATCCTTCATAGTAAACATATACTAAATTTAGATATACGTGTATGTGTTTGTATATAGAAACTTTGTGGACTAGTGAATAACCCTCTTTGTGTATGTTTTAAAGGCTTAACAGAGAGCCAAAATTAACTCTACCTGTTCCTTTATAATGCTTGTTTTGCTATAATAAGAATCAAGTGGTAAGAAAATGGGATCAGAGACTTCAGTAGATAGTTCAGTTCTCTTATCTGGTTGAGAAAAGAAGTAGAGGGTTGAGAGTAGAGGGGAAAAAATCATGAAATGCTTATCATTAGACCAATTAAAATTTCTCATCAAGCCTTGAATTGTTTCTTCTGACAAAACTCCCTTTTACACTTTTGATTCCACCCTCCTAGTGTTCTTCTCATACTCCTTATCCTGCACTTACTTCCTAAATGAGGCATATCCTAAGGTTCCAGCGCCAGCCTTATCATTCAATACCCTCCCTTCTGTGTGCTGAAAAATATGCCTAAGGCTTCCACTATCAACTATGAATTCCTCACTTTTGAACTCCAGTCTCACCTTTCAACTGCCTATTTATGGTACACTGAATTATTCCTCCCAATTCTTTAAACCTCTCAGTTAAAGAATCACACAACCATATCCTGTGCCAGGAATTCAGCAAGATCTCTCACTAGAGTGGGTGAAGTTCATTTCCCCACCACTTTGATGTTGAGCTTTGCCATGTGACTTGTTTTGGCCAATGGAATGTTCATGGTCATGAAACAAGGAGAAGTTTTATATGTCCTTGCAAGATGTGGCTTGGCCTCATGTGCTTCTGCCATCAGCAAGGGAAGAATATACCCTATGAGCTGCTGCTCCCAGAATGAGACACCTGGAGCAGACTCTAACCTCACCTGCAGCCTGGAGCCAACCAACTAAATTCAACCATGACCAGACAATGTCCGCTAAACTTCAGCTGACCCATAAACCTATACATGAGCAAAATAAATCTTTGTCATTATATGTCATGATATTTTGGTATTGTCTATGCTGCAGCATTATTAGAGTAGCAATAGCTGACTAACACTTATTGAATTCCTCAATCTGGAACTAATGTAAGTATTTCAAATTCAACACTGACTTCATCTCCTTTCCTCCAATCCTAATGCTTCTTTGCTTTTCTCTACATTTCATTCCTTTCATACTCTGTTTCTTCCTTTATTCACTAATGTATACAATGGTTATTAAGCTGTAGATCATGGTGAAGGAGAATAAAAGAAAATAAATTTACTATTGAGACCAGACTCTAACCCCACAAACAAGAAATCAAAGAAGCAGCCAAGTTTTCATTTTAACTCTTCTTCACTTCTTCTATGCAGGCCTTCATATGCTTATCAATTGTACTTCTAACAAAGGAAAAAAATCTATTATTTCTTTTTCTAGGGATGCCAGATTCTAGCAATTGGAGAAGCTTGTGTTTTCATCCTCAGTGTTATGGCTTTTACATTCTGAAAGCAGTATTAAGGATTCAGTAGAGATATACAATCTTGGAGACAGATGCCAGAAAAGAGTAGCTAAATTATATTGCCTAAAAATAAGGGAGAGACGAAAGGGCCCTAGGATAGATCTGGGCATTAACAGAATATGAGCTTTGGGAAAAGGAGGGCAGTTGGAGAGTGAAGGAGAGGAGAAGCAGCAACTACTTGGAAGGTGAGAAGAATCAGGAAATAGATGTTGCACAGATAACTTTCTAATAAAATGCTGAGTACTTGCTACACACTGGAAACTCCCACCTCTGTTATTTCTACAAAATCTTCAGAAAACCCTATATTTCTTATTAATGCAGTGTGAAGTGGGTTTTCTTTTCAGAGAATAAAAATAAGAAGCTACCGTTAAAATTCGTATGGTGCAAAATGGGTAAGTTGTCCTGTGTGCCAAAGCAAAGTACAACCAAAAAAAGAGTTACATACTTCCTATGTAGATCTCAGTATTGAGCCATTCTTTTGACACTCATTTTTGGTAATGCAATCATTTTAAGTTTCCTGAAGTTCTTTAACACGGCATGCCTTTCAGGTCACTTTGTCTTTATAATTTCTACCTAGAATGACTTTCCTCCCTTTCTTTGTTTTATCTGTCTAATGTATACTCATCCTAAAATCACACTAATTCCCTAAGCCTCAGTTCAAAAGACAAGCTTCCAAAAATGTTGACATCCCCTGCCAAGGTAACGGGAATTTAGAACCAATGCAGACAAATAGTTTTTGTTATACTATTTCTAAAATGATAAATCTGAACTTCTAATTCCAACCGAGATGGTGCTAGGATATTTGCAAGAAGAAAGAGGAGGAAGATGAAGGAAATCGAGTCATAATTTGTAACATACACAAATATTTCGTATGAGAAAATTTTTGTGACCTTGGATTAGGCAAAGATGTCTTAGATATGATACCAGTAACTTAATCCATAAAAGAAGAATTAATAAATTGAACTTTTAAGTAGAACTTCTTTTTGAGAAAAACACTGTAAAGAGAAAAAAAGACAAGGCACAGACTGAAAGAAAGTATTTGCTAACCACATATCTGGTAACAAACTTAGCTCAAGAATCTAGAAAACATTCTTAAAACTCAGTAAGAAAACAAATAACCCACTAAGGATAGACAGAAGATTTGAACTGACATTTTATAAAAGAGATACAGATGGTAAATAAGCATATGAAAAGATGATTAACATTATTAGGAGGGAAATTCAAATTAAAACCATAGTGAGATACCATTATGCCCCAATTAGAATTAAAAAGATTGATATTAATATTAAAAAGATTATATTAAAAATATTGATCATGAAAGAATATGAAAGAACTCTCATACACTGTTAGTAAGAGTGTAAAATCGTATAACCACTTTGGAAAACAATCCACAGCAGTTTGATTTACAATTGCCCCAAAGTGGAAGTAACTCAAATGTCCATCAGTAACTGGATATATACATTGTAATACAGTAGTCCCTCAGTATCTCTGGAGGACTGATTGCAGGACCTCCCTTGGATACCAAAATCTGCGGATGCTCAAGTCCCTTACATGAAATGGTCCAGTATTTGCACATAACCTACAGACATCCTCTCGTATACTTTAAGTCCTGTCTACTTACAATACTTAATATAATATAAATGCTACATAAATAGTTGTTTTATGGTATTTTTATTTGCATTATTTCTTATTGCCATATTGTGATTTTCTATTGTTCTTTCTCCTGAATATTTTTGATTCGCAGTTGGTCGAATCCAAGGATGCAGAAGCTGCCAATATCAAGGGGGCTGACTATATATACATATAAAGGGACACTCCTTAACAATTAAAAAAGGACACGTACAATACAAAATAGTTACACTGGAGAAAATTCAAACCAAAAAAGAGTACATGCTATGATTCTATTTATATAAAAATCCAGAAAATGCAAAGTAATCTATAATGACAGAAAGAAAATCAGTAGCTTTCTAGAGATGAGAAACCAAGTGGGGCTGGAGACAGAAATTATACATGAGTGATTCCACATGAGCAAACTTTTTGGGTTGATAGATATGTTCATTATCCTGATTGTAACAATGGCTTCACAGGTATATTTCTATGCCTAAATGTATCAAATTATGTACTTTAAATATTTGCAGTTTATTATCTGTCAGTTATGCCTCAATAACTGTTCAAAAGACATATGGTAGTTTTTTTTTTTGTTTTTTGTTTTTGTTTTTTTTGAAATGGAGTCTCACTCTGTTGCCAAGGCTGGAGTGCAGTGGCATGATCTCAGCTCACTGTCAGCTCCACCTCCCGGGTTCACGTCATTCTCCTGCCTCGGCCTTCCAAGTAGCTGGGACTACAGGCACATGCCACCATGCCTGGCTAATTTTGTTTCTGTATTTTTAGCAGAGATGGGGTTTCACTGTGTTAGCCAGGATGGTCTCGATCTCCTGATCTCGTGATCTGCCCGCCTTAGCCTCCCAAAGTGCTGGGATTACAGGCGAGGGTCACCGCGGCCGGTGGACATATCATAGTTTTTAAATGATGAGCTGTTAACATAAAATTTCAGGCTTGATAACAGGGTTTTGTCATATTAACGAGGGATTCATTTACAATTATTCTCCATTTGAGATAAGTGCCGCATTCAGTTGGTTTCTTTTGATAATATTATTTCATTTACAACATTAGATTGTTCTAAACACATTTTTTAAATCTAATGATGTGGAGAGTTGCCCAGGCTATAATTTGGAGTGATTAAAAAGCAAGTTTCAGAGTAAAATGCATGGTATAATATCTTCTTTTGTTAATGAAAAAAAAGAGCAAAGCAAGAACATATGTGCGAATATTTATACATGTTTAACATGTTTGAGCATAGAGGAAAGTGGTTGGGGATGGCAACAGGCACATAACAGTTTGGATATCTAGCTGTTAAACAAATCTTATCCAAAAGCTAGAAACTATACTTTTCAACTTGGGAGATGATGGTCAGTGAATTCCTAATAGACCCATTTGTTGCCTTCTGTTCTCAAAAGTATTTCTTCATGGCATGTTGGAGCATTTGAATGTGGTTTTAAAATACGGCCAATAATATAACATCCGTGATTATTTTCAACAAGCAAAGAAAATTAGCAAGCATTAGAAATGAATCAAATTCCCAGTAATGGAAGTGTTTGTTCCACTTTGGTTTTCTTAAGTAATCCTAATATCTTATCTAATTCTTGACATTTATAGTCATAGCATTTTGAAACTGGAGTATGTATATTGAGACAGTCTGCTTGAGCAAACCACTTAAAATGAATTTTTTAAAAGGTATTATAGTGTCATAGAAAAATGTGGTTTTTTCCCTCATCCTTCATTTGAAAAGAAGAAAACCGTAAGAACACATTCTCCCTCAAAAGCTAGCATACTCTAGTGCCAGAAAGCAAAATGTTATTTATTACTCACTGCTTAGTTCATAACAAAGAGCTAGAAAAGACGTATACTCATTAGATGGAGTTGTGTGGACTTCTGATTTTCACCAGTTCTTTCAACCCTGAATCAAGAGCAAGAGGCAGAGTCGGGGCCACCTTGTTGTACAACTTCGAGTGGTCATACGGACGCTGGATTGCCCTGGAGCACAAAGCCAGTAGTGTTCCTCGGAGTTGTGTCTGCCAGTTCTCTTTGGATCAAGCAGTGTGTGACCTGGCATTCAGCGCAGCTCTTTTATTTGTGTAGATATGCTTCACTACTGAGTCTAGCCACCTCTTGCAGCCAGCACATGAATCACAGAATAACTGTTAACTGCATGGGAATGCCCTCTCCTGTGGCAGGGGCTTAAGTAATTAAATGGAACAAGATGTTGTCTTGCACTTTCCCCTCATACGTGTCCTGCATAAAGGCTAGGAACTGGTTCACACTCTGCATATCAATAGATTCATCTAACAATGAAGCCATAGCAACTTCTTTCCCTTGTGCACTACCAATAATAAGTCCAAAAGTGTCACTGAATAAGGGAGTCTTGCCAAAGGCCCCTGATTTCTCTCAGGGCATAGTACTTTTTATTATAATCATCTTAACCACAGTATGGCTAAATATGAATTTGGATGATACTTCAAGAACTTTTGTCTCTTCACCGACTTAACTGATTTGCCAATTTTGTATCAAAAAGCATTATTCTGATCTTGTTTTAGAGAAATTCAAGCACTAAACAATCATATCATCAAGCTTTGTTTAAAAATTAACTGAAGATGCTGTTGGGTTTATGTTTCTATTCTAAAAATTTCAAAACACATAAGAGCCTAGGTGTTGACAAGTAATATAACCAACCTTCAGATATTCATTCATTCATTCATTCATTTATTCATTTTTCAAGTCAGGATTACTAGGGTGTAATTCGCTTATAGTAAAACGTACCCTCAGAAATCCATTCTGATTATTCCTATGCATACATTTGTGGAGCGGGGGGAGCTGTCAGAAACCTGTCACATTAGCACATATATTCACTTGTTCCAAGACATACATATTCACATTTACATTCAAATTCTATTTCCTGTTCATGTATAGGACATTATTTTGAGCTATAGTAACTATGTACCTATCGTCATCATTAACATTATGTTCAGCCAATCACTTTTGAGACACTTATTTATGAGAATTGTAAAGACACACAATAATGATGGGAAATGAGAACTCAGCAAATTCTCATTTCAGCAGATACACAAATGAGGTAAAAACACACTAGTCAGTTAAGTGAATATTAGCAAGACAACTTGTAAAAATATAATGGAATCTCTGTGACAACCACAATTATTTTACATTTTGAATTTGCAAATAAAAATATGAATAAGTTTAAGTCATCAGTTTTTCCTTGGAAACTATCAAGCCATTTCTGACTGCCAACAAGGCAGCACTCCAAGAAACAGAGCCCTTAAATGTCTCTCATGATGTTGAATGAATGAAGGAACTGAATTGAATGATTTGGAGAAACAAATTGCCAGATTAATTTATGCCATAGTCCAGATGAATAAACATAATCTCTCTCTCCTAAAGGCCAAGAATGTCCTATCCAGACAGAGGAGATCATTCCAAATTGACAGAAGAGCCACACGTACCAGTAGAGAGCTACCAGCAGGCTTACAAATATGGGACATGAGAAACTCTTTAATTTGAGATTACCACTTAGGCAAGTTTTAAGAAATTTTCCTTTTACTGTAACAAACATCAAAAAGAATGGCAGGAATTCACACAACCTCTTAAATGACTGATCACAGTCCCTATGAGTTCTCCATGTCAGGCCACAAAAGCTCTTTGGGCTTTTTGAGCAACGATGCAGGGTCCTTTTAAATGTATGGATATCCATGCATGAATTATCAGGTTTCCTCTTTGTCTCTGGATTTCTTTTTCTTTTAATCTGATTACAATTTGCAAAGCATTGACTTAACACTTTTTTATTAGCAACACTCACTGCCTGGGATTATTTTGGAAAGACAATGGCAAATATAGATATTTATACCTTATTTCACAATCTAGTGCATTCTATCTGACTTGAGATTTCAATATCCCCACGCTGCGAGATTCAGCGTCAAGACAAGTGAGATTATTTTTTGTTTTATCACCGAAAGCCAGTTTCCTCTGGTTACCCTTGAAGCAGCTTCCTAAGTCTCAGCTTTAACTTTAGAAGATGCATATTGGCATCAGCTGTAATGATTTTAACTACAAATCGTGCAAGCTAGATTCACCATAGCTGAAACAAACGGGGGTTTGTTTACCTGACGTAATAAGACATCAACATATAAAGTGTGACTGGGGTTGGTGCAGCCATCACACTATGCTGGGGCTGACTGTCCTGTGATTGTCTTAGCCTCATTGTTACAAAATGGCTTCTGCATCCCCTGACAGACAAATATCACATTCGAGAATGAAGGAAGGCAGATGGGAAATGGGGGAATGCCAGCTACCTTGTCCCCTTTTTCGAGAAATCAGGAGCTTTTCCAAGTCTTCACTCACAGCCTCTCTCTGCTGACTTCCACTTCTAACTCTTTGCCCCAAACTATCACACGGCCAGCTGTTGCGCAGAGGATGTTGGGAAATAAAGTGGGTAGCTTTCTAGTTTCATAGGTTAGGAAAGTCAGGGAGAAGGGACCTGGCAGAGATGCTTAAAGAGGCAAACTGCAATGTCTACCATCAATATGCTATTCTAAGAAAACGAACAGGAATGGAAAAGGAAAGGAAAAAAGGGGAAAATGGGCTACAGATGGGACAAAGTTTAGTTCAAAATCTATGATCCTGGAACTTTGAAAAAGTTATTTATGTGTCTATGCCTCAGTTTTCTCATCTGTGAAATGGGGATAATATAGATAACTCCCCCACAAAGAACTGTGAATATAAAATATGATTCATGCAAAGAGCAAAGCCCAACACCTGGCATATAATCACTCAAGTCTACTACCACTACCCTAGGACTATTACTATTACTAATAATAACTCTACTGCTACCGATAAGCACCATTATTATTACTATATGTGAAAATATTTCCACTTACATAAGGCATTCTATAAACAATAACATTTATAAAATTTTATAAATTCCTTTCCTTCTCTCTCTTCCCTTCTGGCCATTTGGCAACAGGATATTATTATAGCAAACATTTAAAGAATTATTTATAGCCTTGGGATTTCATTCATTCATGAAATCAATAATGTTTATTGAATGCCTGCTATGTTACGAGCACTCTGCTGAATACTGATGATAAGGTGGTGAACAAAAATGGGCAACGTTTCTGTCCACATGACATGTACAATCTGACTAGACAGATGTTCAACAAATAGTCACAAACATGAAAGTGTAATTCAAACCTCGGTCAATTATAAAAACTGGGGTTTGCCCCTTTCAAGAACATTAAAGGTTTTTGAAAAGTCCAGAAGTTGAGTGATTTTCAGACATCTGTAAAAGTCATTCTGAAACTCTGAAACAACTTGAAACACTTTGCCTGCTTTTGCATTAAGGTCATTTTGAAAATTAATTCCTGTACCTTGCTAGGAATGTATTTCTTTGTATGAGAACTATAGTTCCTGCAACTGAAAATGAATGTAAGATGTTGGCTGCCCTGGAATGGAACAATGGACCGTATGAAATCATTTTGTGGTTTGATACTTCATTATTAGCCAGTGAAGTCTCCACCCCCTCCCCGTCCCCCGACCTCATGCCACTGCAAATAGCAATTAGTTGAAGTAGAAAAGATTATAGCCAGGTGCACTGTTTGAAGTGGGATTTTTTTTCTCTTTCACTTGTGGGAGTGAGAGTGTTGAGGGCGAGGGTGAGGGGGGTGTCAAGGAGGAGAAACTCCTTTTGTTAAGTATTTGCAGTCTATGAGCATCCTGGTAATTCAACAGGCATCTGTGGAATCTTAGGGCATTGGGACTCTTTGTATTTAACCATCAAGCTCTAACCTCAAGGATGTTTGCTGTGAGTAGAAACGGGAGATGTGAGGCTATTCACTGATGTGCAAAATGACATGATCCTCTTAAGAGCTAGAGTGAGTTTCACTAGATGAAAGGGAATGACATGGCTAAGCTAAATATCTTATAAAGGAATCCAAGAGATGTTTATTAGAAATTGAATTATCTCTTTACAAATGCATAAGATGTGGCAGATGAAGTCCAGATAAAGTAAGTTTGCATCATGGCCCTTTTACAACCCCAACAAACAGGTGAAAAATTACCTGTAATCTTATCCTTTCTGATTATTTTGGAGTTCTTTAAAATTCTTGGTATAAATATTTTATATAAGTTTTGATAATTAGAATTGAATTTAAAAAATATATTGAGAGAGTGATATTAGAGAGGTTCTCCTGAGTTCTAAAATTCTTCCAGTATATTACTGTCTACATTGGTCTCCAAAACTCCCCAGACAGGACAGAGCAACTTCAGGTATTGAATCCTGCGTACACAATGAAATGTGGTCAACATCCCTAGACTGACCCAGTCTTCTCATTCATTAAATAACAGAAACATCAGTCGTTCTGTCTTGCTCTCAGAGCATCATGAAGATGAAGCAGGACAAAGGAAGTATCAGTGTCTCTCTAAAACAAACTTCAACTATACGGATGCTCAGAGAATAATAGAACATGCCCTTTGGTTGAGCCACATTTTATTTGACCTCATTCTTTGGGCCAAAAACTTTAAAAACAAAGTCCTTCTGGCTTCCTGTCCAACCATAAATTCTGATCCCATGAAAACATGTGAAAGAAGATAAAAAGAAGAGTGATCTAAAGATATGTATAGGAAAGTATAAAGTCAACAATTCCATATAGGTGGAGATGCATAAATCATTCAAAACAGAGGACCATTCTCATATAATAACAGGATCTAGAGTCAAGCAGTCATGGTTCAAACTCAACTCTGCTATCTCAATTTCCTCAGCTGAAAAGTGGGGACAATAACCCCTGACTCACAGGGGTATGGTAAAGGTTAACCGAAATATTCTCTGTAAAACACCTAAGCTCATTAGGAATAAGTGTAGCTGCCTGGTATAGAAAATCCAAAATAATAACAGCTTAACTGCACAAGGCTTCATTTCCACATGCAAAGACATTTGGAGGCTGGGAGCAGTGACTCATGCCTGTAATCCCAGTGCTTTGGGAGGCCAAGGCAGGAGGATTGCTTGAGGTCAGGAGTTCAAGACCAGCCTGGGCAACATGGTGAGACCCCATCTCTAAAAAAATTTTTTTTTGATTAAGCTCAGTGTGGTGGCATGCACCTGTAGTCCCAGCTACTTGGGAGGTTGGGGTGGGAGGATCTCTTGAGCCCAGGAGTTTGAGGTTACAGTGAGCCATGATCACCCCACTGCATGCCAGCCTGGGTGACAAAGCAACATACTATCTCAAAAAAAATTTTTTTTTAATGTTTGGAGATGGCAGATTGCTGCTAAGATATTGGTTCCATGACATCACAGGGATCCCAGAATTTGTTCTTTTGGCTCTGGCATCTTAGAGACAGATTGCTCCTTCTAGGTAATCTCATGGTCCAAAATGGCTCAGTGCAAGTACCAGTGCGACTGACCAAATGCTTATGTCCCCCCCACAAATTCATATGCTACAACATATGAATGTTGAACCATTAACCCCAAGGTGATGGTATTAGGAGGGGTGCCTTTGAGAGGTGATTAGGTCATGAGGATGGGGGCCTCATGAATAGGATTAGTGCCCTTATAAGAGGTTCCTAAGAGCTCCCTTGCCCCTTCCATCACATGAAGACACATGGAGAAGCCACTGTCTGTGAACCAGGAAATAGGACCCCACCAGACACCAAATCTGCCAGCACCTTCATCTTGGGCTTCCCACCCTCTAGACTGTGAGAAATAAATTTATTATTTATAAGCCACTGAGTTTATAGCATCTTGTTATAGCAGCCCAAATGGACTAAGACAATTGAGAACGGGGAAAAGAGCTTTCCTAGAATGTCTGTCTACCTTGTAGGGAGCCCTCTGGAAGTCCTTCTCAACATCTTTGTTCCAGCTCACTGGCTGGAACTTGGTCGCAAGGCCATAGCCAACTCAAAGGAGCATGTAGACATATGCATCATTACTGTTAATGAAATGGAGATTGTGTTAGTAAGGAATAACTGGTGGTTTCTGCCACAGGAGCTGGTGTAAAGCCAGTTGCCTAAGATTAGTCGCTGCTGCTATTGTGGTTACAGATATGCCAATTAAAAATGTACCTGTAAAATGGACTTCTATTATTCTATATGACCAATAAAATAATTCAGACACCCAGATGTCAGAGTATGTATGTACCTCCAAATGAGTACTCCCTGGCTAAAGTTGTTACCAAGAGAGTTTAGATTAACCGTTTTGAGGTTGCTTTTTTTTTTTTAGAGAAAAAAAAAAAGGAAAAACATTGTTTTAATCCTTAGAGCTAGCCATTATTCAGTTATTAAGCATATATATTGATTTAGCACTTAGGCCCTATGCTAAGTGCTAGAGGCTGTGAAAAGATCAATTCCAATTCTCTAAGAGATCACAGATAAGTGGTGAGAGCAGCTGATAGAATATTACAATATGGTGGGGACAGAGGTAAACATTGGAGGCCCAGGAGTGCACAGGACAAATAATCTGGCCTTGGAAGTCTGAGGATGAATTCTAGGGACACAGAGAGCTCAACTGATTCTGAAAGACAAGTTGTAAAAATAAAGGTGGGAGGGAGGAAGAGCCCTGAAGCCAGAAGAAGCGCAAAGGCCGAGATACCAGATAGAACCCCCATGTCTTAAGAGGAAACTTCAATACCGTGGTTCCATACAGCTTTAAGAACCCATAGCACAGCATCTTACATAACCTCCGTGAAGAAAATTTTCAACCTTTGTACACTGACGTGACTTTTTGAAACAGCCACGTTGTGTGAACAAAGTGGACAATTGAGATGAGTGTTTCTCTTTTTTTCTATTTTTTTTTTTTTTGAGACCTCACTCTGTTGCCCAGGCTGGAGTACAGTGACGTGATCTCGGCTCACTGCAACCTTTGCCTCCTGGGTTCAAAAGATTCTCCTGCTTCGGCCTCCTAAGTAGCTAGAATTACAGGCGCATGTTACCATTCCTGGCCATATTTTGTATTTTTGTAATTTTTAGTAGTAATTTTGTATTTTTAGTAGTAATTATGTATTTTTAGTAGTAATTTTGTATTTTTGTAATTTTTGTATTTTTGTCTTTTAGTAGTAATTTTGTATTTTTGTAATTTTAGGGTTTTGTCATGTTGGCCAGGCTAGTATCAAACCCCTGACCTCAAGTGATTCACCTGCCTCAGCCTCCCAAAGTGTTGGGATTGCAGGCATGAGCCACAGCACCTGGCCAGGGTATTTCTATTTTAAAGTAAAAATTAGGTTGGTGGCCAAAGTAGTGGGAATTCTTTCTGATGCAATGCCCAGCTGACTTAAAAAATAACCTCCTTCAAAAAGGGTAGAAAATGTGCAGCAATGATGGGCAGCATCATTACAGTCAGACCGTAAACTTCGAAGGCGCCTCTTGAGACAGACAACACGTTAGAGTGTAAAAGTGCCACCCTATATAATGGCTACACTTATTTACGGTATACAGAGTCAACACAATGATCACTACAATTCGAACTCTTGGTATAAATTTAAATTCTGGACCCAATATAAAAAAATGTGCAATACAAAAAGAAATACCTTGCCTCTGCTCTCCCTTTTAAAAACTTATATTTCTTTGAAGATTTTTTTTAAACTGTTCATTAATTTACATTTACTGGCCCTTTAAGAAAATCTGGGATTTGCTGAGATTCTTGAACCTCCCAGACTTCAGAATGTTCAGAAAAGGGAGACTACTTTAATCTTCTCCTTCTGTTCTCACATCTAATAAGCCACTGTTTTTTAAATTAACTCCCTTGCCCCATAAATAAATTTCAAATGTAGCTTCTCTTCCTTATCCCCATGGCCATTGTCTCAGTCCCAGCCTTCATAATCCCCCACCTAACTCAGCATTTAATTTCCCAGCTGCTTTCACTGCTTCTCCTCTCCTCCTTTCCCTAATCCATTCCAAACAGCCACCAGAGTGATCTCTCCAAAAGGAAAATGGAATGATTTTCCTCCTTTCCTTAAAACTCCCCAAAGTTTCCCTTAACATCTGAAATCCTTCCATTTGAGGAGAACTTCCAAATGAGATCCCGCTTGCCTGCTCAGCCTCCTGCTCCTGTTCCCAATCTGCATTCGTGGTTCCACTAACAGGAGTTCCTTGGTACCTCTCTGGCGCCCGAGGCCAGCATCTAATCTATTAGCAAATCCTTTCCCATGGCCTTTAGAGTACACCCTCGCTGTATCCACTTCTCATCACCTCCACTGCTAATTCTCTCACCTAACACCATTATCTCTAGCATCTGTGAAGACCACGGGCACCTCTTCACAGGTCTTTCTGCTGCCTCTTTTGCCCCTTACAGTCCAGGCTTCCCACTGCTATAAATAACATCTTGACATTTTTCTGATTTCTCATTCTACTTAGAACGCAAAGTCTTTACCTGGGGCTATAGGGCCCCACAAACTCTCTCCCGTGGTTCTCTCTCCAGCCTTCTCTATCTCACTTCTCTACAGCCGGATTAGTATCTTTGATGTTCCAACACAACCAAGAGATCATCTTTTCACAACCTTTGCATGTGCTGTTCCTTCTGCCAATAATGCTCTTCCCACCTCTCCCACTAGAATGTAAGTGTCAGGGCACTGTTTTAGGCTCATCCCTGTATCCCTAGTACATAGGACAATGTCTGGTAAAAGGTAGGCACTCAATAAATATTGAAAGGCTAATGAATGAGTCTACGTTTTGCCATTTTTTGTTTGACGCCTTTGTCCTAGGCAATATGGGAAGAGTAAAACATGGTGAGTTTCAATTCTTGTCTGTGTTTAATGGGGTTATCTTGGGCAAGTAATCTCTGATCCTCTGTTTTGATATTTGTAAAATGAAGCAGCCAATTTATAAAACACTCAGAATTGTTATGAGATTAAATAACGTAGTTTTTTCCTCTAAGAAACCTGAGATGATACAAAGACAGTCAAGAGATCCTTGTGGCAACATCCTGCAGTGTCTGAACACAGAAATGTGACTTCTTCTTTGGGGTCAGATGGAACTTCTGATTTTTAGAGCTACATAGCTGGTTTCAAAACTATGATTGGGATTTCTTACTCTTTAAGAATTGCATTCTCATCTAGTGATGTAAAAATTCATTTTAAGTGAATTTTTTCTTCTGATTCACCCTACTTTGAAACAAAAATAGATTATAAACAACAGATTGGTTTTTAAACACTACCTATTTTTAACATTCTTCCTCATGTCTTTATCTTACCTTTGCCTCATGCCTATTGCCCTGAATAAGAAGGAAGGCAGTGTTCATAGACTTTGTGCCTCAGTCAACTATATTTTCTTTATTTACTGCCTTCTGATTCACTCACACTCAGAAGTTTCTGCAAAGGGTGGGACCATGGTTGGGGTGTCATCTGTCCTGGCTTACACCTGTTGTCCCAGTGCAATTATTAATAATGCCCCTTTCACTCTCAAACATGTCCTGGTTTGGGCAATAACTTATGTTGTCACCCTAATTATAGTTCATGTATAAAAGCACTTTTTGACAAGAATAAACTTCTGGGATCTGTTGCATTCCTTTTCTTTTTTCTTTACTTTTTCTATTGCTGTCTTACTTAGATCTAGCCATAGTCTTGACATACTTTAAAAAACTGCTACTCTGCAGTTATAAGCGTATTGCAAACTGAACTTGAGGGTCATTTTATTCTTCAAATATGTGATGCGTCCATCCTGCTTCCCTCCAAATACTTTCCTCACTCTAGAGGACTTTTCTCATTACTTTTTCATGTATCTCTAGTAACATCAGATAGAAACAAGCCTTATTCAGAAAAATGGATGTGTTTGAGGAGAGAAAGGGTTTGCTTACCTGATTTTTCCCACTCTGGGTTACAGAGGCTTGACTCTACTTGTGTAGTATGGTTCACCTGGCCCATAACATGACAATTCACAGAGAGATCATTTAATTTGGGACTTTGAAGAACTGATAAAATAAGGTAGCATATCTGGAGGCATAACATTGTGTCTCCATTTTTAGTTTTGGTATCTCTATCCCAATAAAAATATATAAGGTCAGCTTGAGAATGACAGCTACCCAAATTGGCATGAGAACCCATAGTCCCAGCTGCTCAGGAGGCTGAGGCAGGAGGATTGTTTGAGCAAGCTCAAAGAAACATTGGATTCAGTGAGTCCCACCTTACCATCTTTAAGATGGAGGGGAAAAAATGGCTAATTCGACATAAACAAGTATGATTTAATGGTAGAGAGGGGGTCAGAATAGTCATAGAGTTGGGAGGGCAAAGGGTATTCTACTTGAGTACAACTCTATTCCATTGGTGTTGGCTTCTTAGAGTGGTATATTAAAAGGGGCATGAGGCTAAGTCTATGCTCAGAAAGAGGGATATGATTGATTAGTGATGTCAGCCCTGGGCACAGGGATGGAAAGTAGCTGCATCGAGGTCTGTGAATTATTGAACTCTTTTCTAGGGTAAGAGGTTCAGCAGAGAAACTAACGGCACATTAATTGGTGTTAGATCAACAGGTCCAACTCTTTGTTTTATTGACGGCACAGCTGTGGCCTCAAAAGGGGAAGTAGCTTTCCTTAAGTTCTCCAGCTCACTTGGTTAGGTTAGTAGCCTAGCCATTATCAGCCAAAGATCTGGCTCATTGACTATTGGTGCATCAAAAGGCTAAAGAAAGGTACAGAGAGAAAGAGTGGTGAAGACACACTTCCAATATTTTCCAACGTTGCTTCAGGTTATCCCTACATATAAGAAAGCAAAGCAAAATGAGGCAAAGCAACAAACAAACAAACAAATGAATGAGGCTGATTTTTAATGGGCCATATCGATATTTCTAAGTTCAAAAGTCGTGGGCCACAGATAGTTCCCTTTTCCTTAACAAGGAAAGTTTAATTTAAAAACAGCTTGATGCTAGTTTTGTCATTGAATCCAATCAAGTTTTTCCTCCAGGGATTAACATCAGGACATACAGGGCAGGCAGTGTCTAGGGCATATGTCCTCTGTTTGGAATTTTCCGGGAGGGGCTGGAATGAACTGTAACAGCTGTGAGTATCTTTCAGAGAACTCTCTGCCTTTTTGCTGTGGGATTCGATTGTGTGGCCTGAGTGACTGAATTTATGTGTAAAAACAGCTTGGTGCTAGCCTTGTCATTGAACATAATTAGCCTTATTCATGAATTTATTTTTGCTATGTCCCCTGCTTCCTGAAAACGAACCAGCTTGGGTCATGTGCAAATGATGGAAGAAGGGTACAGGAATGGACAACTTCATTGCCACTCCGCCTACCTGCAAGTCTGATGTTTTCCAAAACCAACTCTGACAAACACGAACTAGCTTAGGAAGAAAAGAACTGCTGTGACAAAGCACCATGGACATCGCCTGATTCACAGTAAAGAGGCCCAGCCCACTGATGAAAAAAAACTTCAGCAGAACTAAATGTAAAGGAGTTTAATTGAGCAACAAATGATTCATAAATCGGGCAGCCCCCAGAATCACAGCAGATTCACAGAGTCTCCAAGGGTGCCCTGTGGTCAGAACAAATCTATAGACAAAAAGGGAAGTGACGTACAGGAATAGGAAGTGAGGTACAGAAAGAGTAAGGTTAAGTTACAGCTCGGCGTTTGCCTTATTTAAACACAGTTTGAAAACTCAGCAGTCTATGAGTGGTTAAAGTATGGCCGCTGGGATTGGCCAACACTCAGCTATTGTTAAAGGTGCATACTATTAAGTTAGGTTTTTGGTTTTGTCTGACTATTAAGCTAGGTTATATTTCATCACACAGATTCAAATATAGAACTATGGAGTCCTTTTCAGGCCATATTTAGTTTGCTTTAACACCACTGAGGGTCCATTTGAGGGCCACACTTATTTGGAATAAAGACTCATATTCCACCAGGTTCAGACAACACTGCAATATTTTGCCTGGGTCAGAAATTCACAGGGGCTTTATCTCTGGACCTCAAGGTGCTACTTCTATCTGAAACTGACCTTACTAGTCCCTCCTTCCCTGAATATCCCCAACCCCATGGCACTTCATCCAAAGGAATTACTCTTCTTGGAATTTTTTTGAGGTGGGGATATCATTCTGTCACCCAGGTTGGAGTGCTATGGCACAATCACAGTTCACTGCAGCCTCAACCTCGCGGGCTCAAGCAATCTTCCTGCCTCAGCATCCTGAGCAGCTGGGACTATGGGTTCTCATGCCACCATGCCTAGCTAATTTTTTTAAATTGTTTTTTGTAGAGACAGGGTCTCACTATGTTGCCCAAGCTGGTCTCAAACTCCTGGGCTTAAGTGATCCTTTAGCCTTGGATTATAGGTGTGAGCCACTGCGCCCAGCCAAGAGTTATTCTTAAATTGTGGAGTTTCAAAATCACTGAGATTTGATTAGCCTCTTCCAACCACACAAATGTTTATCCTGCTGCCATATAGGCAGATTGTTCTTAGTTTTAAACACTAGAAAAAACTGTCCTCCCTTCCATCGTTAGGTCATAATACGAAGTGCTTTCTAACATTGGGCTGCATTGGGGTCTGTTGACTCAAAAATATATAAGGGCCAGTAGATTAAGAAAAATGTGCAAATGGGAAGAATATCAAAGCCATGGAGATTAGCAGGGCCTGAGGAACTGGATGGTACCCACGCCTCTAAAGGTGCTTAAATTTGGTTTTTGAGACACTGATTATCAAGAAAAATAGTCCAATTTGCAATTCCTGAACTTTAAGATCCAGTAATAATGCACTTCCTAAGTGGCAGGCTTCAGGCTTTCCCCTAAAGGGATCACAAATCATCACAAAACAAAACAAAAAACAAAAAACAAACAAACAAAAACCCCACCTGAAATAGCTATCATTACTATGTTGATTTACAGAAAATGAAACTGAGGCACACAAAATAAAGTTAATCACATAGTCAATAAGTACCCAAGCCAAGATTTGTACTCAAAGCTCTCTGGGTCTAGAGACCATGCATTTAATCAAGAGCAAAGACCAAAGCTGGTGTCTTCACATGCTGCCAAGAGATTTAGAACCTAGATTCTGTAACTATTACATGGATGAAGAAATCAATGAGTGGTTTGAAATAAGAGGGAACCCAGGGGAGATGGCTACCCACCCCCCAGCCCCAACCATGCCAAACCCCAGAGCACTGAGTGGCCTCTCTAGATGAAGATGGTACAATTGAATGTAATAATCATTTGTAGGTGTTTTCCGTGCCCTACTGCAGTAATATTAAATCTTAATAGAGTTCTGTTCTTCTCACTTGGCTAGCCAGTATCCACCTGTTTTTAGTTAATGCCAAGTTAAAGCTCCACTTGAATGCTGGAGGTGCCTTTTCAATTATTCAGACTGCATATGACTCTCCTTCAATGAAACTATTGTCTGAATGGTCCATCACTATGGTGATGATGTACCTGGCTCCAGGCAGGTGACAGATACTGCTTACTGTCTTATTAAAGACACACAAGAGTGATGTATTCTTATGAACTGCCACCAATGCCAGAGAACAAAAGTAACAGGTAGTCATCGGAAGCCTCTTGCCTTTAGCCTTGTGATTGTCCAACTTCCTCCTGAAAATTTCTAAGAAGATGTTTCCTAGGCACCTAAAGCTCAGCAAGCTCAAAACTGAGCTGTTTATCTCTTCCTTCATTCCCAAATCCGTTCTGGAGAATTTTTTTATGATGGTTAACAATTCCACCATCTTTCTAGGCTAGTTAACTTGAATGACCTTACACTTCTTCCTCTCTCTCAAGGCCCGCATCCAGCTGGTCACCTAGTCTTGTTGATTCTTCCTCTGAAACATCGCTCAAAGTTACCTTTCCTCCTACTTTGCTATGACTGTCTTTGCACAAGCCCCCATTTTTTCTCATGTGAAATAGTGAAGTTGCTTCATTTTTCTCTCTAGCTCCCCATCATTCCTCACTCCAGTCTGAGTGACCTTCCTAACACATAAGCACCCTTGAATTTATTTTATTTGTACTTCTATTGGCTCTGTTTCTTACAGTCCAATACTCTTAGCAAGTTCTTTTACCTCAATCGGCCACCCATGCCTTATCCATACCCCATCACCCCAACCCAACACGTTCCAGAACTTTATCCTATAGCCCACCTTTAGCCATTTGCATATGCTTTCCATCTGTTTGGGTGTTTCTCCATTTTGAATGCTCATATTTATCTTTCAAGACACATCTCAAATATTGCATTCTCCATGACATCTCCATAGATTCCTCTGGGCATATTTCATTGCTCTCTGCTTTGTATCTCAAGATATATGGTCATCCTTGTATTATTACATTCCTGAAATTAAAAGCTTTAAAGTCTGTTTTCTGCACTAGATGATGAGATTCTGAATATAAAGGGCAATATCTAATGTATATTCACATCCCCAGAGAATGTCACATTTTGTGTTGTTGAATAAATCTATCCAACTTTCATCATTTAACAACTATTTATCAAGTACCTGTCATTTCACAAGCATTGAACTAAATACTTGGGACACAATGGTGAGCAAACCATTGTGATCCCTGTCCTCAGGAAGCTCCTAGTCAATTGCAGAAACAGATACCAATCAAGCAAACACAAAGATACCTGTAAAATCAAAACTGCACTAAACTGCTTTAAGTGTTCTGAAGGAAGATCCATGGTGCTATGGAACTAGGTTATGACCTAGCCAGCGAAATCAGAGAAGGATTTGAGCTGAGTTATGCCCTATGAATAGCAGTTCCTTCAATGAAGAGATGAGGGAAGACCAAACACAAGGAGTAGTGTGTGCAAAGTCTCTGTGGTAGAAGGGAATCAAGAAAGTATGAGAAACTGAAAGAAGGCCATGGTGGCTGGAGCACAGAAAACAAAATGAGCTTGTTGGAAGATGAAGTTGGAGAAGTAGGTAAGGTTCACACCAGGCAGGGCCTTGTTGAGAAGCGTCGTCTATCTTAAAAGAGGAACAGGAAACCACGCAACATTTAAGACAGGAAGACATAAGATCATTTTGCATTTTGAGATCACTTTGGCTACTAAGTGGAGAAAAACTGGAATGTGTAAACAACAAGCAAAAAATTAGGACAAAAGCCTGAGTGAGAGAAGCAGGTAACTTGGACTAGCAAGAGAAGCGGTGGTAGAGATGAAGAAAGGTGGATGGATCTGTGAGATTTTCAAGAAAGTAATAGGATTTGGGGTGGGTTCAATATATATGAAAAGATAAATAAGATTCTAAGGTAGGAGATGTTTGAGCTGCTTATTGAGCAGTACATACTACAGATTTTTAACATTATACTGGACTTAGAAACCATTTACATTTTCTACTGCAGATCTCAGGAATGTGGGAAGAAGAGGGAATGAGGACTCTAGCTTTAACCAGTATCTCTAAAGTGGGTGATAGGGAGAGCAAAGGCAATAAAGATTTGGTGGGTCAGAGTGAGCACTGGTTCAGATGAGCTGCTAGATGTGCCATGGAAGATCAGGAGGGGAGGTGAGAATGGTCAGGGCAGGCTTCCCAGTGAGACCTCACCTGTGCCTTAGATGATGGGTAGGTTTCAGACAGTTACAGAGATGGGGAAAGGGTCTCTGGCAGGAGACCATTGGGCCTGGGTGATGACAAGGGAAGGATGAGCTATTGGGTACCTCTTCTAATTCTCCTTCATTTCCTTTCAACTGGGAGAGAAGATAAGCAAGCTTGTTATAGATTCTGCTCCAATGAGAAGTGTCTATGCCTGAGGGCATGAATTAGTGCAAAGATGCACCATTGGCCTTTTTAGAGGTCAGAGAGTGTTTATGTTTTGTCCTTCAGAGTTTAAGGCTGAGTGATCAAGATCTGAGATTGCAGATACTTTAAATCACAGTTGCACCCTTGGCTCAGTGAGATTCATGAACAGATTTTGAGTCTACTGTGTCACAGGCAGTGCACTAAGTTCTGAGACTAGAAAGATGAATAAGATGTGGCCTCTAACCAGCATGTCTTTAATCGATACAATGCCACTGAATAAAGTTAAACTATAATATTAATAATACATGTAAGCCTTGAGTATATAAAATAGTTGAAACAAAAATAGAAAAATTCTAACTGAGCAAAATTGAATATGTATTAGACAAATGTCTCTTAAATTACAATCTCCCCGGACTAGAGGCACATGAAGCCGCATGAAATGCCTGTTAAAATACAGATTTTTGCACCCAATACAGTTTATAGAATCAAACATTCTGAGGGATGAGGCCTGAGAATCAACATTTTAAGCAAGTTCCCCCAGGGATTCTAATGCCCACTAGAAGTACCACCCTATTGAACCAGAAGTGAATCTTGATATTATCAAATTAAAACCCCACTTTCTATTGTGTTGCCCTTTTGTAAAAAATGAATAAATATTAAATGTGACCAGGACAAAAATCCTTGTATTAAATCCTTAATCCTTGTAAGCTTCAAGATTAGGATCCAGGCTGGATGTGGTGGCTCACACCTGTAATCCCAGCATTTTGGAAGGCCGAGGCGGGAGGATCACCTGAGGTCAGGAGTTTGAGACCAGCCTGGCCAATATGGTGAAAATCCCTCTCTACTAAAAATACAAACATTAGCCAGGCGTGGTGGTGCACGCTTGTAGTCCCAGCTACTTGGGAGGCCAAGGCAGGAGAATCGCTTGAACCTAGGTGGTGGAGGTTGCAGTGAGCTGAGATCATGCCACTGCACTCCAGCCTGGGCAACAGAATGAGACTCCATCCTAAAAAAAAAAGAAAAAAAAAGAAAGATTAGGATCCTAAGTAGTCAATAGACAGGGAGTTCCAAGGTTAAAATTCTCTCCGCTCTCCTTCGCCCGTACATAAATAGTCGTGTTCTTATTTGCCAACGCTAAACAGAGGCCTTCCTATGTGATTATTTATGTTGTCAAGTATATCACATAAAATATAAGGCATAAATTACTCTATTTGTGGCTTCTGATCAGCTTTGAGTGCATACATTTTCAGCCTCAGTGTGAAATCAGAGTTTGCTACTAAAAGGTATCTGGACATACAGAATTTGTAAAAAAAAATCTATCTTTTAAGAGAAGATATCAATGTAATTTTGCCTTGTGCAGATTCTGTCCTTATTTATTTTTTACTTTAACTACGTTAAAAAGCTTTTTTCTTCCAGTACAAAAGGTGAATCCATTTCACAAGGAAGACCTCACTCAATCTGTATACGAGGGGAGACCTAGTTTCATCTTGCTGAGAGATCCTTGTTCTGTAAACCCTGTAAACAGGAGTGTGAAGGGAGAAAGCCAGAAACGGGTTTTAAAATGGATGTGCAAAAAGGTTCAAGGAAAGAGGAAGAGGAAAAGAAATCAAACCTTCCGTGTTTATCTGCTCCATCTACTTCCTGCCGGTAATGTATACCATAGGTTAATTCCTGGGAAGTAGGAAAAAGACTCACCTTGTACTACAGTTAAATCTTGTGGAGAATAAATAAAACTCCAAACACATCCCAAAGTAATGTAAGAGCAGAGGCCTCTTATTTTGCAGAGGAAAGAGGCCTCCTAAAAATGCTGCACACATGGCGTGAACCCAGGAGGCGGAGCTTGCAGTGAGCTGAGATCCGGCCACTGCACTCCAGCCTGGGCGACAGAGCGAGACTCCGTCTCAAAAAAAAAAAAAAAAAAAAATGCTGCACACAGATGTGTAAGCATCAGAGAGGCATGGACTAGTAGACCCTTGGAGTAAAAAGGTGCAGAGAGAGAAATCGCCTAGTCCGGAGGAAGAATATAAACCCCAGAGTGGACAGGAGTCCCTTCCAAATTTACAGGGCAAGTCAGTGGCAGAGGTGGTCTAGAAACTGCACTCCTGACTTCTAGCCCCTGACTGAGTCTGCGCTGCCCATGTAAGCTCTAAAGGACACCATTCACTATGTGGTCCCAGTCGAATCTTTTATGTGCTATGTATGATGGCTGACCCAAAAAGAATCGTCTCATCATTGCCCCTCCCCTCCCCTCTGGAAAAATCAAAACAAAACAAAAACAAACAAACAAAAAACAACCTGGTGGCTTTGTCCTTACCAGGCAACAATTTCATTACACTTTGTCATTTAATTAGTATAAAACAGCCAGACAATTTCTTTTTTTTTTTTTTTTTTTTTTTTAGTAGAGACGGGGTTTCACCGTGTTAGCCAGGATGGTCTCGATCTCCTGACCTCGTGATCCACCCGCCTCGGCCTGCCAGAGTGCTGGGATTACAGGCTTGAGCCACCGCGCCCGGCCTGGCCAGACAATTTCTAAGGACGGAAATACACATCCCTGGTCTAATTCTTGCCTCCAGCCTTTCAAAGCTGAAGGCCTGGCTTTGGGGCAGGAGGGTCCACGTGTGCATGTGTGTGTGTACGTGTGTGTGTGTGTGTGTACGTGTGTGTGTGTGTGGGTGGCGGGGGATAGAAAGTCCATCACGTATAACTAGAACACAGCTTTGATTCACATCTTTCTCTGCCCAGTAAAACAACTTGTAGCCACTAAAACATCTGAGCACTGAAGCATCTTAACCACTAAAGCATGTGGGGCATTGTCATCTGACCCCACTGCCATAGGACCCTTTTTACAGATGGCTGAATACTTTCTCAATGAGGCCATTGCACTTGCCCTGAGGGGGAGGTCCTCTCATCACTCACCTGCTGCCATTATTTTCCAGGACCCAGAACAATCCCAGGGGTCTTAACTACTGGCTCTAATTGGGTGCATCAGCATCATGAGTAGGACTCCCTAGGTAAGAAAGGGACATATTTATGTTTCTTATCATGCGTCTACAGGAAGGAGCTGAAAAGGACTCAACAGCCTATGAAAACTTATATTACAGATGGGGAGGAGGGATGAGGGGAGAAACAAAAAGTAATATACAACACTTTATCCAACCATTTTATAACAAGTTAAAATCAGGCTCCTTCCAGATCGAAATGGATCCTCCAGTCCCATAATTAAATTGGGAAAATGAAGCCATTTCATGCCTTTGGCTCCCTTTGATCATTGTTATTTCTGTGACTAATGTGTAACTGGAGCTGCTTTTTCTGGGGCATGAGCCTCGCCTGGGCAGCTGCTAGGAGAGTGTGGCCTGGTCTCCTATTGTCAGCGCAAGCTGACTGCATGGCCAGGGCTCAGCAAGGTCAGGTTGGTCTCAGCCAAAGTGGACAGGAAGAGATGCACGTGCACTGACAAGCAGCTATCTGTTCCCATTCACCTCTGACTGCATTTCTCCAAGGCCTCCCTTGTCCTGGAGAACTCTTGGGTGGGAACTGGTGTTTTTTCCCTTGGAAGGAAGAGATACAGGACATTTCAAGAGATAGGAGCAGAAAATTGCCTCTCAAATTGTAAAGAAGGTGACTTCTGAAGCTCATCATTTTAATTTTCCTTCCCCTTGGTCCCTCATCAACTTCTATTCCTGCATCCTCCCTAACCCCTCCATGCGTGCATCACACACACACACACACACACACACACACACACTCACATTCACGGGCACAGCAGGCATGCAAGCACAGTTGGAAACTCTGTGAGTCCGTCTAGACTAAGGAAACTCAAACTAAAAAGTAAAATCTATTAATACAACGCTCTCCTCCCCATTCCCTAGGGAATTTGCTCTTGCAGATTCTCTAGAGCGCCCTCATGTGACGCCCTGTTGTAATAGCATTCAAAACTTTGGAAGCATATAAGAATCTGTTGAAACACTGTATCACCACAATTCAAAATATCACTTTTCTGGATGAATAAAGCCTAGTACTTGATAGCACAAAATGAGGATTGCCGTCAATAATAATTTAATTGTACATTTTTTAAATGCCCAAATTATTTAAATTTCAGAAAGAGATGGGCCCTCCAGGGAGAGGAAGGCTTGGCTGTCTTAATCTCTAGGAGCCCTGTAGAAGAGTGAGAAGACAAACAGCTGACTTTTTTCAAATTTTTAACGGCTACTTGTGGACCAAGGTGACACTTAGGAATCCCAAGAAGCTCCAGCCATAAAGGGAGTCGGTATCCTTCCTCCAATTGTAAACCCCAGCACTCCCATTGAACACACTGGCCATGCCAAAAGTTCACACACCAGCCATGCGAAGAGCTCAAAGAGATCCATTCGGTACCTGGAAAGGCACCATCACTATGGGGAGAATCAGAATCCATGCAATCGCCAGGTGGCCTTCAAAGAAGCCTCCTCTGGAAGGTCCGGAGTCCCATCTAGAGACATTTCTGTCACTCTTCTCAAGCCACCTCATCATCTCTGTCTCTGCAGTTGAACTGCTGATGTTTCTGAGAGTGTGGGTTTGTTCAAAATGAAGCTTGGCAGAATCATAATTTATGGGCTAGTGTTTTATAAGTAGAGACAATTCATGACTTAGAATCTTATGAATAAATTGCTCCTGTTTTATTGCTCTGTGCGTGTGTGTGTGTGTGTGTGTATAGATATATAACTTTTCTGTTTCCACATTCACCTCTTGAGTGGGCCTATGAAACTGAGAAGAACTGTGTGAGGTCCTGAGATAGCACAAGACCTTTGCCACCCCTGTAAATGTGTGATGTGTGTCTAGGCAAAACCTTGGCAGGTCTCCAGGCGGTCCTCCTGAGTTAAGGCTCTGAATACTGTCTCTTAAAGCCCTGAGCTATGAACACAGCTTTGAACTCTACCGAGAAAGACCAAGTCAGAGGGGGAGCAGCTGTATCCTTCTCCTCTCTGCTTCATTATAGACAGAATTGACCTCTGGGCCAAGTCTCATCAACTAATTGTAGAGTTCATATTCACACAGTGTTTCTCAAAATGATATTCATAGAACACGAGCATCAGAAACACCTGAAGTTGTTGGAATTGCAGCTACCTGGGCCCCATTTGGTGCCTGTTGAATCAGAATTTGTGGTATGGGAACCTAAGATCTGCATTTCCAATACACTTATAAGTTAAGTGTCAAGCACAGTAAAGTTTGCGCAGCCCATCCCTTAATCTTTTCACATCCCCTCAAATTACAGATTTATATTTTAACAAATGCCTTTATTTCCATAAGCCAACAGGGTAACTTCCGATACTGCTGTGGGGCAGCAAGGGAGATGTCGCTAAGTAAGCAGAGGAAGAAGGGCTTCCAGCACCTCTTGATTTTTTTCTGCAGAGGTAGCTGCGCATGCAGCTGGTCTGAGTTGACCTTTTATGTCCTACCCCTGTGAGTGCACCCCAGAGATGGAGCACGCATCGAGGTCAGGCGGGCGCCCACCTGGAAGGACCTACCTTGGAAACTGGATATCCAGTTAGGAGAGGAGAAGGGACTGTCAGAGAGTCAGCTCACCTCTAGAGGGCACCAACTCAGATAAGAGGAGTTTGAACTTCTGGTCTCTCCTCCTTCATCCCTTTCTGGATGGGAAATTTTATTCAAGCTATCCCTGTATGCTTCTGTTTTCTCTGAAGAAAATGGGGACTAATATTTGTGCCTGCCTCAATAAATACATTCTTATTATAATTAATTTTGAAAGGTTCTGGGATTGGTAGGAAGGTCACATCCTCAGAGGCAGGTGTTGTGAACAGTGGATATGAAGTTGCATGGAAGTCTTCCACATGCTCAGTCCACCTCCAAGGGAAAAGGAATGTCTGGTGGGGAGTGAAGAGCTCTGAGCCCCCATATCCTCTGCTCCAGCACCCACCATCCTCCTCTTCTATTCCAGCCAGGTGAAGCTTTTTTCTATTCCTTGAACCCAACAAACATTGCTGGTCTTCATTAGGAAACTGAGGCTGGTTTTGGATGTTTCCAGGTCAGGAAGGTTGTATGTAGATTTTCTTCTGCATTGGGCACAGAGCATTGGATGGTCATTCTCATTCCCATCTTTGGCAAGGGCTGGGATGAAGTATGTGCTGGTGGTTTCTGAGCAGCCTAATAGAGACCTGGGCTTGGGGAGGAGGACATTTTCCTTTCAGCAGGTGCTCAAGAAAACTCAAAGAGGTGATGACTGGAGCAAATAGAGCCTGGACTCCGTCCAGGTAGACAGGGTTTATACCCAAATCTGTCACTTACTAGTTGTATGATCTTGGTTAAGCCTTGGTTTCCTCATCTATAAAATGACTCTAAATAGTAACACTTACCTCAGAGTTGTTATGCAGATTAACAGACATAAGGTGTGTAAATCAATTACACTGTGTCTAGTACACACGACTACTCTATTCATACTAACTATGGTGATTTGATGTTTGGGTGTCACACTTTTTAGTCTTTAAGGTCTGTGTAAGCTCTCTCTCTTGTTTTATTTTATATTTCCCTATTTATTCTCTATTCTCACTCCTGTTTCCTCCCATTTCCCTCTCCTGTCTTCCTTCCTGGGATTTCTTATATGTTCTTAGATTATCTCCAAAAAATACAGAACTTGGTTTTGTGTGCATATTAAAGTTTAATATCCTTAAGTAGTAACGTGCTATAAATCGTTTTCCACCTTTTGCACTCAACACTAAGATTTTTAGAGGTATCCATATTATGGTTTGCCAATGGTTCTCAACTTCACTATGAAACAGAATCACTTGGGAGCTTTTGAAAAATTTCAGTACCTGGACCTCCATTCCAGTTATTCTGATTTAATTTGTCTAGGGTGCGGGCCAAGCCTCAGGTCATTCTAAAGTACAGCCAGGATTGAGAAGCACTGCTCAATCCACTGCTGTATATAAATCTAGCTCACAGGTTGGGGCTTCTCCGGCAGGGAAAGGCCCGGGGTTCACCTTTTTCTGCCTCATCAAATCTCTGCAGCAAAATCAGGTGATGACGACCCTAAAGACAGCATTAAAAGGAAAAAGAAGAGAGGAGAAGGCAACTTGCAGCCTAAGGCATATGTAAGGAAGAGCAGAAATCAGAACTCCTAGTCTGTCCTATGTCAGAGTCATGTTATTGATTCATCTGTTCATCCATTTAACCACCCAGTATTTACTGAGCACCTCAGACATTCTGCTAGTTGCAGGGAATACAACAGTGAACAGGATAGACAGTCTCAACACTCAGTGGCTTTCATACCTGTTAAAATAAAGCTTCTCAGGCCTCATTTCGAGAGCTTCTGACCCAGTAGGTACAGGGCTTGGCTCAGGAATCTGCATCTTGAAAAACTGCAGCAGGTGATACCAATGCCTGTGGTCCTGGGAATCTTTTGTAGAAAATTGGTCCAGCCAGTTTATGAGTCAGGTTGTTGTAAGTATGCTTGGTAAGTTTAGCCCTTTTCTCCCTTTTAGAATTTTTTTTGAAACAGCAGAACCCCTATTTACTGTGTGTCTTCCGCAGCAACTATAGCCTTAGAACTGTCTTCCTCTGACCAGACATTCCTATACATGATACCACCAACAATTAATTCATTGTTGCTGCTGCACTCACATCATACAGCTGCTACAGAGTCATGGTCACATTTAAGCCCTACCAAAACTCTGCGAGGCAGGTCTCATCCTTCATATAAGAAAACTGAGGCTCATATTGGTTAAGTGATTTTCCCAAGATAATACCTCCAGGAATTAACCACATGTCCCTCTGCTTCAAGACCTGGGCTCCTCACCACCATATTGCATGAGGCTCCCTAGAAGGCCAGGACAGTCTTTCCTCATCCTGTTATCTCTTGGAATACCCAACTACACTAACAGATGGCTATTCCAGTCACAATCACTGAACCAGTTATTAGCTGTATGCTACATTCTTTACATACACAAAGTATACAGAGGAATCCCCCTCATCTGGAGTTAACTGGCACTAGTAGCTGGTTGGCTCATTGGAAGAACATAGCTAAATCTGGGAATCATTAAAAGGTGATGTATATATACAGTAAGTATTTTATTTTAACCTGAAACATATAAATGTACATTCATGAACCAGACTTCTAATGTGGAGCCAAAGGGTTTTGTTTTTTTTTTTTTTTTTCACTTTAAGTTCTCTGACTGGAGTTTCAGTACTCTTTTTAACATAAACTATACCCATAATATATATTCTAGAATTTCTAATGTTTATTTTCTTAAAGTAGAGTAAAACATATTTGTACCTTCTAAATAAGCTAAGCACAAAATCCTATTAAAATACATAATTCAGGAATTTATTAAAATTTTAAATATATAGATAAGTTGATAGAATGGCAAAATAAACATCAAATATCCACTGCCTAAATTAAACAACTGTTAACATTTTGTCATATTTACCTTATTTCTCATGCTGTTTTTAGAGCTGCATCTACATCCATTCATCTATCATCCATCTATACATTTCTTTTTGCTAAATATTTGAAAATAAGTTGCAGACATTATGACACTTCACCCATAAATACATCAGCATGTACCTCCTGAGAATAAGAATATGCCCCTATATCATTTTCACACCCTGAAAAATAATGGTAACTTTAAAATAACATCTGATATCAAGCATTCAAATTTCCCCAAACATCGTAAGACTGTCTTTTAGAGGTCATTTTTTTTCCTCAATCAAGATTCAGTCTTGGTTCATGCATTGCATTTGATGTTATATTTTTTTGGCTCACAATTTTTTTTGATAGTGACTTTTGGAAGAGTTCAGACCATTTTGTAATATTCTGGATTGAACTGTTTTCTCATGGTACATGGCTTCTCTTCACCCTGTGATATAGTTTGGATATTTGTCCCTTCAAAATCTCATGTCAACATTTGATCCTCAACATTGGAGGTGAAACCTAGTAAGAGGTGTTTGTGTCATGGAGGTGGATCCTTTATGTATGACTTGGTGCTGTCATTGCAGTAATGAGTGAGTTCTCACTATATTAGTTCTCATGAGATCTGATTGTTAAAAAAAGCCTGTCACCTCTTCCCTCTTCTAATCTTGGCAGAAGGTGCAGAGGGAGCAGGTATGTCACATGGCTCCCTCTCTTGCTATGTGACATGCCTGCTCCCTCTGCACCTTCTACCATGATTAGAGGATTCCTGAAGCCCTCACCAGAATCAGTTGCTGGCACCATGCTTCTTATACAGCCTGCAGAACTGTGAGCCAAATAAACCTCTTTTCGTTATAAATTACCCAGCCTCGGGTATTCCTTTATAGCAACACAATGGTCTAAGACACCCTGAATTCGCTGTAAACTGGATTAAGGTTATAAGCTCCAGTAGATTCAGGTTGAATATTTAGGACAGAATTCTTCACTGGGAATGCTATGTATTTCATATGGCACATCTTCTGCAGGTATTTTTGGCAAATAAATATAAGCATTTATCTTAAGTACATACCTAGAAATGAAATTTCTGGGTCATAGTATATACAAATGTACAGTTTTTTTCAAGTGGTCATATCAGTTATCACCCTTCAAATTCATCCTACAAACAGAGTTCTAGTGGTTCCACATCCTCACCAACATTTGAAATTGTCAGCCTAGTAAGTTTGTAATGGTATTGGATTATGATTTCAATTTGCCTTTCCCTGATGACCTTGAGTTTATTGTGTGCTTATTGTTTAATTAGACGTAAAGTGCTTAATTCTTTTGCTCATTTTTAAACTGGCATGTCTATCTTTTTAAATAAGTGATTTGTAAGATTAGACATGAGTCTGATTGTTGGTTATACATACTTAAAATATCTCCGAATCTGTGGTTTGCGTTTTCACACACTGAATAGTGCCCTTTAATTTAAGAACATAATTCCTAATTTTAATTTACCCAAATTTATAAATGAATTCCATTTGGTTTAATGGTTTCATATCCTGTTTCAGAAATCTTTGTCTACCCCAGTTATCATGAAGATATGTTATCTTATACAAACTATTTTTTTCTTACACACTGAGATTGAAAATCCATCTAGAAATAGTTTTTCTTGAATATGATGTAGACAGGAGTCAATATTATTTTTTCTATGTGACCCAAGCATTTTATTAAAAAGAGTACCCACTTTCCAGGGCTTTACTATATTCCTTTTGTCATAAATCATGTGTTCATACATGTGTATCTCTATCTGGACTTTATTTTGCTCCATTGGTTTGTCTGTTTTTGTCAAGAATGTCATGCTGTTTTAATTACTGTAGCTATAAAACTCTTAACATCCAGTAGTATATGAGGTCTCAACTTGTTCTTCCTCCTCAAGATTGCCTTGGTTGTTGGGGGAGGAGTTTGCATTTCCATATAAAATTTCTAAAGCAACTCGATAATTTCCAATAAAAGCTACTGGATTTTCATTTAGATTGCATTGAAACTAGCTCATTTTGGAGAGAAGCGACAGTATCTCTCTGTATGTATTTAGATCTTGTTTAATTTCTCTTTATAATGTTTTGTAGTTTTGCTTAATTCACTACTGAATTTAGTATTTGCAGATTACTTGAGATGCTCTAGGTACGCAATCATAACATATATGAATAACAGTAATTGCTCCCTTTTGTATTTTTATGCATTTTATTCCTTTTTCTTGCCTTTATTGCACATGCTGGGCCCTCCAATACAATGTTGAATAGTGGTGATACAATGATGAGATATAATGATGATCAGTAGTATTTCTTCTTCAACCCCAGTCTTAGGAAGAAACTATTCAGTATTTTACCATTGAATATAGAGTTTTCAGTAGATTTATTTCATAGGTGTTTATCAAATTAAGGATGTTCCCTCTATTTTAGTTTGCTATGAATCTTCTCAAATTCAGAACTGATATTAAATGTTATCAAATATTTTTCTACATCTATCAGTATGATTATCTGATTTCCCTTCTCTTTTCTATTAACGTACTGAACTTTATTGGTAATTTTCTAATGCCAAATCAACTGTGCTTTTTTGAGAGATAAAAAGCAACCTGGTCTTGTTGTATACTTTTTTTTGTATATCATTTATTTCTATATCTGGTTTAAAATACTATCATGGAACTTTAGATTAAGATGGCAGAGTGGAGGCAGGACTAGCTTGCAGCTCCCACTTGAAGAGGCAAAGCAGTGTGTGGAGACTCATATCACGAACTTTTGTGCCAAGAACTACTGTAGGAACATACCAAGAATACTGAGAGAATCCACAGACCTTTTGAGGGAACTGAATCACCACAGTAGGCTCGCTGGACACCAAAAAACTGTGAGTCGGCTTGCTTTCTCAATAGGGAGGCTCATGGTCTGGGGAAAGTCCTCAGCCCTGGTCACCAGCTGCCTGGAATTAAACTTGGTGCAACTGCGGGGCAGGGGGTGGCGGGGACACAGTGGGAGTGAGACTGGCTTTTAGGACTGTGGGCTGCATGGGTGCAGTGTGAGGCCTGTGACTTTCCCCCACTTCCCTGGAGACCTGTATAACTCAGCAGAGGGAGGCATAATCCCCTGGGAATATAACACCGTTAGACTGGGAACCACAACCCCACCCCCTACAGCAGCACAGCAAGCCCTACCCAAGGAGAGATTGAGCTCAGACATGCCTATCCCTGCCACGACCTGGTGGTCTTTCTCTACCCACCCTGGTAGCCAAAGACAAAGGTCATAATCTCTTGATGGCTCTATGGCCCTGCCCACCACCTGAGAAACCTGAATACCTAACTAGGTGTCCCTAGGGCAAGTTTGCATCCTCCCTATAGGATTACAACTGATGTGCTCTTGAAAGCACAACCTCCTGGGTGGAAGCCAACGAACATAAAACCAGTGCATTAAACAAAAACACAACCAATGACCCTCACAGAGTCCACTTTACTCCCCTGCTACCTCCACTGGAGCAGATGCTGGTATCCATGGCTGAAGACCTGAAGATGGATCACATCACAGGACTCTTTGCCGACACTCCCCAGTCCCAGCCTGGAGTCTGGTAGCTCCGCCAGGTGGCTAGACCCAGAAGAGGAAAAACAATCACTACAGTTTGGATGTTAGGAAGCTCCATTCTTAAGGGAAAGCAGAGAACACCACATCAAGGGAGTACCCTGTGGGATAAAATAATTTGAATAGCAGCCCTTGAATTCCAGATCTTCCCTCTAACATAGTCTACCCAAATGAGAAGGAACTAGAAAAATAATTCTGGCAATATGACAAAACGAGGTTCTTGAACATCCTCAAAAGATTATACCAGATCACCAGCAATGGATCCAAGCCATGCAAATACACGGAAATTAAATAACCTGCTCCTGAATAGTCATTGGGTCAAAAATGAAATCAAGATGGAAATTTTAAAATGCTTTGAACTGAACGACAATAGTGACACAACCTATAAAACCTCTGGAATATAGCAAAGGCAATGCTAAGAGGAAAGTTCATAGCCCTAAATACCTACATCGAAAAGCCTGAAAGAGCACAAACAGGCAATGTAAGGTCACACCTCAAGGAACTAAAGAAACAAGAACCAACCAAACCCAAACCCAGCAGAAGAAAGGAAATAACCAAGATCAGAGTAGAACTAAATGAAATTGAAAAAAAAAAAAAAACACACAAGATAAATGAAACAAAAAGCTAGCTCTTTAAAAGGTAAATAAAATTGATAGATCATTAGCAAGATTAACCAAGAAGAGGGAAAATCCAAATAAGCTCAATAATAAATGAAATGGGAGATATTATAAATGACACCACAGAAATACAAAAGATCATTCAAGGCTACTATGAACACCTTTACACACATAAACTAGAAAACCTAGATGAGGTGGATAAACTCCTGGAAACATAAAACCCTCTAGCATAAATCAGGAAGAATTAGATATCCTGAACAGACCAATAAGAAGCAGTGAGAGTGAAATGGTAATGTAAAAATTACCAACAAAAAAAAGTGCAGGTCCAGACAGATTCACAGAAGAATTCTACCAGACAATCAAAGAAGAATTGGTACCAATCCTATTGACACTATTTCACAAAATAGAGAAAGAGGGAACCCTCCCTAAATCATTCTATGAAGCCAGTATCACCCTAATACGAAAACCAGTAAAGAACATAACCATCAAAGAAAACTACAGACCAATATACCTGATGAAAATAGATGCTAAAATAACTTAACAAAATACTAGTTAACTGAATCCAACAACATATCAAAAAGATAATCCACCATGATCAAGTGGTTTTTATACCAAAGATGCAGGGATGGTTTAACATATGCAAGTCAATAAATGTGATATAACACATAAACAGAATTAAAAACAAAAATCACATGATCATCTCAATAGATGCAGAAAAAGCATTTGACAAAATCCAGCATCCCTTTATGATTAAAACTCTCAGCAAAATCGCCACACAAGGGACATATCTCAATGTAATAAAAGCCATCTATGGCAAACCCACAGCCAACATAATACTGAATGTGGAAAAGGTGAAACCCTTCCCTCTGAGAACTGGAACAAGACAGGTATGTACACTCTCACCACTCCTCTTCAACATAGTACTTGAAGTCCCAGCCAGAGCAATTAGGCTTTGAAAAGTCCTGATATAACAGTTCGTGAGTTCCACATAAATGCAAAAGCCTTGAACAAAAGACTAGCTAACTAGATCCAACAGCACATCAAAAAGATAATACAACACAATCAATTGGGTTTTATTCGAGCGATGCAAGGTTGTTTCAACATATGCAAATCAATAAATGCTATTCACCACATAAACAGAATTAAAACAAAAACCATACAATCTTATGAACAGATGCAGAAAAATTATTTGATAAAATCTAGCACCACTTAATGATAAAAACCCTTACCAAACTAGGTGTAGTAGGAACATACCTAAAAATAATAAAAATCATATATAAGAAATACACAGCCAACATCATACTCAACAGGGAAAAGTTAAAAGCATTCCCCCTAAGAACTGGAACAAGACAAGGATGCTCACCATTACCACTTCTACTCAACATAGTATGAGAAGTCCTAGCTAGAGCAGTCAGTCAAGAGAAAGAAATAAAAAGCATCCAAATTGAAAAAGAGGAAGTCAAATTATCTGTATTCACAGTTGGTATGATCTTATATCTAGAAAACCCTAAAGAGTCCCCCAAAAGACTTCTATATTTGATCAATGACTTCAGTAAAGTTTCAGAATACAAAATCAATGTACAAAAATTAGTAGCATTTCTATACACCAATAACAATTAAGCTGAAAATCAAATTAGAAACTCAATCCCATTTACAATAGCTACAAAAAAAAAAAAAATACCTAGTAACACATTTAACCAAGGAGGTGAATGATCTCTTCAAGGAGAACAACAAAACACTGATGAAATAATACATAGATGACACAAACAAATGGAAAAACATCCCATGCTCATGGATCGGAAGAATCAATATTGTTAACATGACTATACTTCCCAAAGCAATCTACAGATTCAACACAGTTCCCATTAAGTTATCAATGGTCATTCTTTACAGACTTAGAAAAAAAACTATCCTAAAATTTATGTGGAACTGAAAAAGAGCCCAAATAGCCAAAGCAATCCCAAGCAAAAAGAATAAAGCTGGAGCTATCGCATTACTTCACTTCAAATTATACTATAAGGCTATAGTAATCAAAACAGCATGGTACTAGCATAAAAATAGACACATAGATCAATGGAACAGAATAGAGCACCCAGAAATAAAGCCACATATCTACAGCCAACCAATCTTTGAAAAAGTTGACAAAAATATAAACTGGGAAAAAACACCTTATTCAATAAATGGTGCTGGGAAAATTGGAGAGCCATATGCTGAAGAATGAAACTGGGCCCCTATCTGTCACCATATGCCAAAAACAAGTCAAGATAGATTAAACAATTAAATATAAGGCTTGAAACTATAAAAACCCTACAAGAAAACCCAAGAAAAATTCTTCTGGACATTGGTCTAGGCAAAGAATTTATGACTAAGTCCTCAAAAGGAAATGCAACACGACCAAAATGAGACAAATGGGACTTAATTAAACTAAAAACTTTTGCAAAGCAAAAGAAATAATCAACAGAGTAAACAGAAAACCTACAGAATGTGAGAAGATATGTACAGTTTTGCAAGGGATAATATCCAGAATCTACGAGGACCTCAAAACAACTCAAAAAGAAAAAAATAATAATAATAACCCCAATAAAAAGTGGGCAAAGGACATGAACAGAGATTTTTCAAAAGAAGACATACAAGTGGCCAAGAAACAAATGAAAAATGCTCAATATCACCAATCATTAGAAAAATGCAAATCAAAATTACAATGAGATACCATTTCACACCAGTCAGGATAGCTATTATTAAAAAGTCCATAAGCAACAGATGTTGGCAAGGGGAAAAAGAAGCTTATGCACTGGTGGTGGAAATGTAAATTAATACAACATCTATAAAAAACAATATGGAAATTTGTCTAAGAACTAAAAATAGAACTACTCTTCAATCCATCAATCCTGCTACTGGGTATCTACCCAAAGGAAAAGAAATCGTTTTATCAAAAAAGACACCTGCATTCATACATTTATGACAGCACTAGTCACAATGGCAAAATTGTAGAATCAACCTAAGTGTTTATCAATAGATGATTGGATAAAAAACTGTGAGATATAAATATATATTATATATTATATTATATATAAAACATACACACACCATGGAATACTATTCAACCATAAAAATGAACGAAATTGGCCGGGCGCGGTGGCTCACGTTTGTAACCCCAGCACTTTGGGAGGCTGAGGCGGG
Source organism: Macaca thibetana thibetana (assembly GCF_024542745.1). NCBI lineage: Eukaryota > Metazoa > Chordata > Mammalia > Primates > Cercopithecidae > Macaca > Macaca thibetana. The sequence continues at coordinate 101,898,539 of NC_065588.1, read as the reverse complement.
TGGATCACAAGGTCAAGAGATCGAGACCATCCTGGCCAACATGGTGAAACCCCGTCTCTACTGAAAATACAAAAATTAGCTAGTGTGGTGGTGGGCACCTGTAGTCCCAGCTACTCAGGAGACTGAGGCAGGAGAATCACTTGAACCTGGGAGGCAGAGGTTGCAGTGAGCTGAGATTGCACCACTGCACTCCAGCCTGGCAACAGATCGAGACTCTGTCTCAATAAATAAATAAATAAATAAATAAAATGAAATCATGTCTTTTGCAGCAACATGGATGAAACTGGAGGCCATTATCCTTAGTGACATGACTCAGAAACAGAAAGTCAAAAATTGCATGCTCTCATTTACAAATGGAAGCTAAATAATGAGTAAACACAGACATACAGAGTGAAACAATACACACTGAAGACTGCAAAAGAAGGGAAACTGGAAGGGGGATGAGGGATGAAATACTACCTACTGGGTACAATGTACACTATTTGGGTTACACTAAAAGCCCAGACTTCACCACTAGGCAATATATTCATGTAACACAACTGCATTTGTATCCCAGAATCCATAAAAGTAATTTTTTTTTTTTTTTTTTTTTTTTAGCAAAAAGAGTTTGTGAGTTCTGCCAGGTAAAGCTCCCATGAGAATAAGAATTTTCGTAAGGATATGAATCTTGCCAGGTCTGTGAAGATGCTAATAATGCTCATTTCTATCACAGACAATTGATTTGAAACCCATACTTTTTATTGAAGTGCGCATTTGTATTATTTAGATTGAGTTTAATTACAAGAGAAAACCCAACCCAGTAGTTTGAACACACACGGTTTATTTCCTCATGCAAACATTCCAGGTCAACCATACAAGTCTAGTATTACAATTTCATGAATCTATCAGGAACCGAGGCTTTTTCCACTCACTTTGAGATTCTTACAGCATGGCTCTCATCTTCCTTATTCTAGATGACTGCTGTAGCACCAGTCATTTTGTCCAAATTCCATTCAAAACAAAAAAATAAAAAGGAAGGAGAAGGCAATATTCTTTCATTTTGAGGAATACCTGTGAGATGTTGCACACATCTCTTCTGTTTAGGTCCCATTGGTCATGCTTAGTTAGAGATTGGAAGCTTTAATGTTACTCTGGGTAAACTGACTCAAATATGAGAAGTATGTTATTTAGAGACATAGAAAGAATAGATATTGGGTGACAATGAGCAGTGCCTACACAATTTTCTTGTTGGAATAGAGATTCCTCTTGGATTGCACAATAACAACCATATCTAACCTTACTCTAGTGTTTTAACATTCATATTTCATTATGTTATTAGATCCCTACAATAACTCTGGGAAGTATAGAAGGTATTGCGATATCCATAGGGGAACGAGCAAACTCAGTCTCAGCATGTTCAAGTAGCAAGTAAGTGATAAATTCAGGGTTCAACTGGAGTCTTCTGGTGCTTGCTTCATTATCCAACAGCTCCTTGTAGGCAATAGGTATCAAAAGCAGGTCCCAGATATGCAAAGAGGAGACTAAGACTAGAGTCCTGGCATGATCTGGGCACAGAAGAAGTCCTCAGTAATAGTTAGATCCAAGGCCACTTTGTCATAGGATGAGAAAAAGAAGGAAAGGCATTTCCAGCATAAGAAGACAGATCATTGTGGAGTCAGTGTATATTGACTCTGAGAAACCATGCTAGAAGCTGTCTCTAGTGTTCTGCCTTAAAGAAAGTGGGGGATTAGGCACACGAACAATCATATCAATAGAGGACTTCCACTTCCACTGCAGGCTGTAACAGGTGTCAACATCCCCACTGTTACAGAAGGCCAAGTAGGGAGCCAGGACTTTCTATCAGCCAGTAACAGATTATCTTTCCTCCTGTTGTGTCAATGGAGGCCACATAGGGAGACTGGTCCTTTACTTTCATCGGGAGGTAAAAAAGATCCCATCCCACCCTCATGGAGTTGACATCAGAGGAGACCTAGTGGAGAGTCACGGCTTTAATCACTGCTCAGGAGTAATGAGCCACCTTCACTCTCCAGACGGTGTCGGTAGTGACAATGTGAGAAGCAGTCAGGAAGCCCCCTTCCCTTCTCAGATGCGTGGTATCAGCAGAGGCCCCGTGGAGAACTTGAACTTTCATCCTCACTTAGTACGAACAAGGAGCCTGTCCCCCTCCAGGTGTCAACATAGACTAAGTAGAGAACCCACACATTCACTCAGATCTGGCAGTAATAAAGCGCCATCTCTCTATGCTTGCCAGAATAGTTAAAATACAGGAGTTAAATAAGAGCTCCAGTCATAACATAATATCCAAAATGTCCAGGTTTTAATAAAAATCACTCATTACACCAAGAATTAGGGAGATCTTAACCTGAACAAGAAAATACAATCAACATATGCCAATATGAGATGACACAGAAGCTAGAACTATCTGACAAGAATTTTAAAACAGCCATTATAAAAAAAAAAAGCTTCAAAGAGCAATTATGAGAAAATTTTTAAAATAAAAAATCTCAGCAAAGAAATAGAAAGTCCCAGAAAGAAAATGAAAGATATAAAGAAAAACCAAAAAAAAAAAAAAATTTTAGAACTAAAAATGCAATAACTAAAATTATTAATAAAATTAACTAAATAAATACAATTATTAGCAAAAACTCAATGGATGAACCAAACAAGAGAATGGAGAGAACGAAAGAAAGAATCAGTGAGAACTTGAAAACAGAACAATCAAAATTATCCAACGTGGATGACAGAGATAGCAATAGACTGAAAAAAATTAACAAAGCTTAGAAATATGTGGGAATGTGACAGGAGGTTTAAAATTCATGTCATTTGAGTTCCATAAGGAGAGGAGAATGAGGGTCAGGCTGAAATAGCATTTGAGAAACAATGGCTGAAAAATTTTCCAAAAGTGGCAAAAAAAAAAAAAAAAAATATATATATATATATATATGTTTGTGTGGATTATACATATATTTGTAGATACACACACACACACACACACACACATACACCTACAGATTCTAGAAGCTTAGAAAACTTTAAATTGGGAAAATCCAAATAAATCCACACAAAGACATATTATAGTCAAGCCTCTGAAAAACAAAAGAGTAAGAAAAAAATCTTATAAGCAGACAGAGGGAAACAATGCATTACCTATAAAGAAAAACTATATATAATGATAGTATATTTCCAGGTCATAAAGAAGTGGCACAACATTTTTTAAGTGCTTAAAAAAAAAAAAGTGAATTCAACATTCTATATACTAAGAAAATATCCTTCAGGAATCAAGATATTCTCAAATGAAGAAAAAATAAGAGAATTTATTGTCAACAGAGCTACACTTAGAATGGCTAAGGGAAGCTCTTTAAACAGAAAGAGATTTACGAAAGAATGAATCTAAGAATATCGGCAAGAAATAAAGAACACAGAAAGGGGAAAAAGATGGGTAGATATAATATATTTTCTCTTGAGTTTTCTAAATTGTGCCTGTCAGTTGAAGCAAAAATTATGTCTGATGTGGTTTTCACGTGAAGGAAATATTTAAGACAAGTAAATTATAAATAGTGGGAGGGCTAAGGCATATACAGGGAGATAAAATTTCTCCACTTTCCTCAAACTGATAAAATGTGCACAAATAAATTGTGATTATATATATGACATATTACGTAATATGTTATATATGTGATCATATGTTATATGTGACATATGATCACATATGGTGTGATATATATAATCACATATATATGTTATATATATCACATTACATATATATGTAGTATAGCACCTAGAGCAGCCACTAAAAATCTGTACACATATACATACTCAAAAATATTATAAATATGTTAAAGTAACCCACAGGGAAATGAAAACATAGTGACAGAAAACAAAGAGAACAGGCCGGGCACGGTGGCTCACGCCTGTAATCCCAGCACTTTGGGAGGCTGAGGGGGGCGAATCAAGAGGTCAGGAGATCAAGACTATCCTGGCTAACACGGTGAAACCCCATCTCTACTAAAAATTTTTTAAAAATTAGCCCGGTGTGGTGGCGGGCACCTGTAGTCCCAGCTACTCGGGAGGCTGAGGCAGGAGAATGGCGTGAACCTGGGAGGTGGAGATTGCAGTGAGCCAAGATCACACCACTGCACTCCAGCATGGGCGACAGAGCGAGACTCCGTCTCAAAAAAAAAAGAACAAAGAAAATAACAAAAAATAAAAGACTTACACTTTAACATAATAATTACATTAAGGATAGTCTAAATATACAAATTTTTAAAAACAGAGGCTTGCAAAATGGATTAACAAAACATGACCCAATTGTATGCTGCCTAATAGAAAACTAACTTCAAATATAATGACATAGGTAGGCTGAACATAAAAGGAGAGGGAAGGATATATTATAAAAATATTAATCAAAAGAAAGCAGGAATGGCTAAGATACTATCAGATAAAGTAGATTTTGGAGCAAAGGAAATTACCGGGGACATAGAGTGACATTACATAATGTTAAAAACGTTAAGCCACCAAGGAGACATAGCTATCCTAAACCCATATACAGCCAACTCGTTTTTAACAAAGGTGCAGTTCAATAAAGGAAGGATAGTCTCTTTAACAAATGGTGCTGGAGCAATTCGATATCCATGGACACAAAAATAATTATGTAACCTGAAACTTAACACCTTATAAAAATTAACTCAAAATTGATCATAGATTTAAAACATAAAATTATAGAACTTTTGAAAGAAAACATAGGAGGAAAATTTTTAGGTCTTGGAGCTTTGTGAAGAGCTCTTAGCTACGACACCAAAAGCATGATCCATAAAATAAAAAATTGATAATTTGGACTTCATCAAAATTAATAACTGTTGCTCTGTGAAAGACCCTGCCAAGGATGCTGAATAACTCAGACAAGGCTCACAAGCATGGATCAGCTCGGGGCACCAACCAGGAATGCATGCTGCAGCAAACCAGAAAACAGTTCAGGTAAAGGATGATGAACGCTGAAGAGGACCCAGATCAAGTCAAGATTAAATGTCTTTTTAGCTACTACCATAACCAGAAATTCATTGATTCCTTATTACATATTCATATTAAGAAATAAACCTAGGAAACAGATTTCTGTCATCATACCATCAAGCATCATTTTCATTTCAGGAAGCCAAAGTAAGTTTAAGGTTTCAGTGTAGAAAAGAAGAAAGGAGGAAAAAAAAAATCCATTTGGCTTCTGAAGCAGAAGCAGACATGCACCATCATTCCTGCCCCTTAAGCTTTTGCCTGGAATGCAGGGTCCTGGGAGGAACTGAGTGCACAGATGATGTCTGAAATGAATCATTTAAATGAAAACCCTTCAGAAGTTGACTTTGTTAAAACCAGTTCAGAAGGTTGTGGAGAGAAAGCCTATAATTAGTTTTTCTGTAGTAACAGACTCTTTCTATTTTCTGTAAATATCAGTTGCCATATTTATACATTTGTAATTAAGTTACATTTTAATCCTAAACTTACTCCCTGTTACATTTTAATCCTAAATGTACTCCCTGTACAGGAACTATTTAACTAGACCACTTCACACAAAACAAGTGTCCAACAGAAAGTATAAATGGATTTGAAGGAGGAGTAGGAGTGGAGAGGAGAGGAGAGTATAGAAAGTATAAAGCAGGGAATAGAAGATTGTGGTAGGGACTATTTTAACTCCAGTTAAACCCTTCCTTCCAACCAAAACATAAATTATTTAGCGCCTATTATGTGGCAGTCACTAGAGATGTAAAGATGATACTATATTTCTTATTAAAAGAAAGTGAGATATTTTCCTTCAACTGTTACCTGTTTTTAAAAAAGAAAAATGTTAGAGCTTTATGGTCAAGAATAATAATCAGTTACCTAACACTTGCTCTATGCCAGACAAAGTGTCAGCCCTTTCATTTGATCATCCAGTAGTGCATGCAAGGTAAAAATTATTCGGCCGGGCGACGCGGCTCACGCCTGTAATCCCAGCACTTTGGGAGGCCAAGGCGGTTGGATCACGAGGTCAGGAGATCGAGACCATCCTGGCTAACACGGTGAAACCCCATCTCTACTAAAAATACAGAAAATTAGCCAGGCATGGTGGTGGGCGCCTATAGTCCCAGCTACTTGGGAGGCTGAGGCAGGAGAATGGCGTGAACCTGGGAGGTGGAGCTTGCAGTGAGCCGAGATTGCGCCACTGCACTCCAGCCTGGGTGACAGAACGAGACTCCATTTCAAAAAAAAAAAAAAATTATTCTCCCCATTTTACAGACAAGGAAATGGCAAATCAGGAAGGAAAAGTAGCCTGCCCAGACTTTGAAACCTAGGACTGTCTGAATGCAAAGCTCATATGAAGGGATCTTGTCTTGAGCTTTTCTGTATACCCCATAACTTATAGCATATACAACCATAAAGGCCTCCGTATTAGTCAGGATTCCCTAGAGGGACAGAACTAATAGGATATATATGGCAGTTTATTAAGTATTATCTTACACAATCACAAGGTCCCACAGCAGGTTGTCTGTAAGCTTGAGGAGCAAAGAGAGCTAGTCTGAGTCTCAAAACTGAAGAACTCGGAGTCCTGTGTTTAAGGGCAGGAAGCATCCAGCACAGGAGAAAGATGCAGGTTGGGTGGTTAGACCAGTCTCGCCTTTTCACATTTTTCTGCCTGCTTAATATTCCCTGGCAGCTGATTAGATGGGGCCCACCTGATTAAGGGTGGGTCTGCCTTTCCCAGCCGGCTGACTCAAATGTTAATCTCCTTTGGCAACACCCTCACAGACACACCCAGGATCAATACTTTGTATCCTTCAATCCAGTCAAGTTGACACTCAGTATTAACCATCGCAAGTCCACCCCTTGTCAATGTGAACCCATGCACATCTCCTGAGATCATATATAGTCTTCATATAAAGAAAAGAATAAGGTCATAATCATGCCTAACATAACACAACTATCCTTCCTACAGCCAGAAACACACCAATCTCCAACCCAAATACTATTACATAAAGTTAACGATACTTAAATGCTGATGTGAAGTCAATAAATCTTATGTCACATGATAAAGGAGAAAGGAAATAAAAGAAAGATATTTTGTTAGTACAAGTATATACATGCACAAACATGTTTTTAACAAAAGAAAGAGAAAATACTCATGACAATTACAGTCCTCATTTCTGCAGCTGGTCACATGGTCGTAGCTGGTATTGATGACTACCTTTTTCTACTACCCATTCTGTATTCCCTTTGCCTTCAGTAATCACCTCAGCAGGTTGTGGCTTCTTTCCTGGTGGAGTGACCCAAACCTTCATTCCTGAAGAGTCTGGGCCATTTTAGTCCTGCCTGCATTGGGCTATTGTAGTTTCCCGTTGGCCTTAATCACAAGGCATGGTAATGCTAAAAGATGCCCTAATGGATCTCCTGTATTCCATGCATACTCTTCCTTACCTCCATTGTGGAATAGTAGACTGATTTCATCTTGATAGTCCAGGTCAGTCACCACAGTCAATATTGTAACTCCCTTCCTAGCCTGTTGACTTAAAGATAGGATGAGCCTGAAATGTCCAGGTGGCAACCTTAACTTCCAGTTTAACACAATCATTGTTGTATCTCCTTATTGCAGCGTTCATCTCTCTGGAACTAAGACCTCTATGCCAGCAGAACATAATGTCGCAGGAGCAGCAAGCAAAAATTTTGCTAGTGGATCACTAGGGGTGATGGTGAGTGGTGCCACTTCCACTTCCACCCCCTGATCCTTGGACCCATGAATCCTGGCTATGGGAGAAACAGTACCATATACTGGATGCTGATTCAGCGCATACATGCCTTTCTGGAGAACTTTGCCTTGGCCCTGCAAAGTATTGTCACCTAGTTGGCATTGTAATCACGACTTCAAAAGGCCATTCCAGCATTCTATCAATCCAGCAGATTCAGGATGATGGGGAATATGGTAAGACCAGTGAATTCCATGAGCATGAGCCCACTGCTGCACTTCTTCAGCCATAAAGTGAGTGCCTTTGTCAGAAGCAATGCTATGTGGAATGCCATGACAGTGGATAAGGCATTCCATGAGTCCATGGATGGTAGTCTTGGCAGAAGCATTGCATGCAGGATAGGCAAACCCATATCCGAAGTGAGTGTCTATTCCAGTGAGGACAAACCTCTGCCCTTTTCATGACGGAAGAGGTCTAATAAAATCAACTTGCCACCAGGTAGCTGGCTGATCACCCCGAGGAATGGCACCATATTGAGGGCTCGGTGTTGGTCTCTGCTGCTGGCAATCGGGCACTCAGCAGTGGCCATAGCCAGCTCAGCTTTGGTGAGTAGAAGTCCATGTTGCTGAGCCCATGTGTGACCTCCATCCCTGCTACCATGGCTACTTTGTTCATGGGCCCATTGGGCGATGACAGGGTGGCTGGGGAAAGAGGTTGAGTGGTGTCCACAGAATAGGTCATCTTATTCACTTCATTATTAAAATCCTCCTCTGCTGAGGTCATGCATTGGTGAGCACTCACATGGGATACAAATATCTTCACAGCTTTTGACCAGTCAGTAAAGTTCACCTACATATGTCTTCCCCAAGTTTCTTTGTCATCAATTTTCCAATCATGCTTCTCCAAGTCCCTGGCCATCCGGGCAAACCATTGGCTACATCCCATGAATTAGCAGTATATAATTGCACATCTGGCCATTTCTCCTTCCATGCAAAGTGTACAACCAGGTGCACTGCTCAAAGTTCTGCTCACTGGGAAGATTTCCCCTCACCGCTGTCCTTCAGGAATGTCCTGGAAAGGGGCTGTAGTGCTGCAGCTGTCCACCTTCTGGTGGTGACCGCATATTGTGTAGAACCATCTGTGAACCAGGCTCTAGTCTTCTCTTCCTCTGTCAACTGATTATAGGGAACTCCCCATGAGGCCATTGGTGCAGGCTCAGGGAGAGAAGGCAGCGTGGCAGAAGTGGAGACATGGGCATTTGAGCCACTTCCTCATATAACTTGCTTGTGCCTTCAGGACCTTCTCAAGCCCAATCACGTATATACCACTTCCATTGGCTGATGGAATGCTGTTGTGCATGACCCACTTTATGGCTAGATGGGTCAGAAAGCACCCAGTTCATGACAGGCAGTTCAAGTCACATGGTGACTTGATGACTCATTGTCAAATGTTCAATTTCCACCAAAGCCCAGTAACAGGCCAAGAGTTGTCTCTTCTGCAGAAGATGGCAGGGCCTTCCTCCAAAATCCTATAGGCTTCTGCTGTGATTCACCTATAGGGGCCTGCCAAAGGCTCCAGACAGCATCTCTATCTTCCACTGACACGTCAGGCACCATTGGATCTGCTGGTTCATGTGGCCCAAATGGCAGAGCAGCTTGCACAGCAGCCTGGACCTGTTGCAAAGACTTCTTCTGTTCTGGATCCCGCTCAAAATTAGCAGCCTTTCAGGTCACTCGATAAATGAGAAATGTGTTGCCTCCAAATTCCAAATAGACCCACTAGGCATTGTGCCTTTTTCTTGGTTGCAGGAGGGGCCAAATGCAGCAGCTTATCCTTCAACTTAGAAGGAATATCTCAACAGGTCCCACACCACTGTACCCCTAAAAATTTTACTGAGGTAGAAGATCCCTGAATTTTAGTCAGATTTATTTCCCATTCTCTGGCACACAAATATCTCACCAATAAGTCCAGTGTGTTTGCTACTTCTTGCCACTGGTTCCAATATGCATAATGTCATCAATGTAATGGACCAAATGATACCTTGTGGAAGCAAAATATGATCAAATTCTCTCTGAATAAGATTATGACACAAAGCCAGAGGGTCGATATACCCCTAAGGTAGGACAGTAAAGGTACATTGCTGGCCTTGCCAGCTGAAGGCAAATTGCCTCTGGTGGGCCTTATGGACAGGAATGGAGAAAAAGGCGTCTGTCAACCCAATGGCTGCATACCAGGTACCAGGAGATGAGTTAATTTGCTCAAGCAATGAAACCACATCTGGTACAGTAGCTGCAGCTGAAGTCGCCACTTGGTTAAGCTTACAATAATCCACTGTTATTCTCCGAGATCCATCTGTCTTTCGCACAGGCCAAGTGGGAGAGTTGAATGGGGATGTGGTGGGAATCGCCAGCCCTGAGTCTTTCAAGTCCTTGATGGTGGTGCTAGTCTCCGCAATCCCTCCAGGGATACGATATTGTTTTTGATTTACTATTTTTCTAGGTAGAGGCCATTCTAATAGCTTCCATTTGGCCTCTCCTACCATAATAGCCCTCACACTACCAGTCAGGGAGCCAATTTGGGGGTTATGCCAGCTGCTAAGTATGTCTATTGCAATTATGCATTCTGGCACTGGAGAAATGACCACAAGATGATTCCAGGGACCCACTGAACCTACTGTCAATAGGACCTGAGCTAAAACTCAGTTAATTACCTGACCTCCATAAGCCCCTATTTTAACTGGAGGAAGACAACGATGTTTTGGGTCCCCTGCAATAAACATCAGCTCAGAGTCAGTGTCCAGTAATCCCCAAAAATCGCTGACCATTTCTCTTTTCTCAATGCACGGTTACCCTGGTGATAGGCTGGAGGTCTCCTTGAGAAAAGATGGGAGAAAGATTCACTGCATAAATTGTCTGTAATGTAGTGAGGTCCTTCCTCAAGGGAACCCAGCCTCCCCTTCATTCAAGGGGGTTCTGGGTCTGTAAACTGGCTCAAGTCTGGAAATTGATTGAGGGGCCATGATTCTGTTTTTATAATCCAAATTAGTCTTTTGTCCATTCAACCTAGAAGTTTTCTGCTTGTATAAATTAAGTAGGAATTCAGTAGGCTTCCTATCAATTTCACTTCTAGGAACACCGTGAATGATTAGCCAATGCCAGAACTCTACATGAGGCAGACTATCTGATTGCCACTTTGCCTCTGCTGTCCATTATGGTAGCTATGCCTACCTTGCCTTTGATGGTTGAGTGCCACCACTTGGCCCCTGCCACCTTGGGATCCAATTATTCCCATTGTATTTAAATTTTGTAGTTTGAATGACTATGGTTCCCACGGTTAGATCTGACATACAGAGAAGAACAATTACAGGGCTCTTCAAAGATGCAAGTGCTGTCCTCACAAATCTATTTCACAAGGCATCAATCAAGGGCATATCTTTTGGACCCTCCCAGCTGGGATAAGTAGGTCTAAAGTGACTAATCCACTCCATCATCCTAATCTCCCTAAGCCTTTGGATCCCTTCCTCTACATTAAACCAAGGGAGATCAGGCATTCCCAGGTCACTCACAGTGGGCCATCTTCTAATCCATCTAGTTCATATTTCAGCTAACCAAGTAAATAAACTATTAGAAGCTTTTTTGACTTGCTGAGCTGCAACATTAAATGCAGAGTCCCTACTTAGTGGGTCCAAATCAATAAATTCAGCCTGATTCAACTCTATGTTCCTTCCACTATTATCCCACACCCTTAGTATTCATTCCCATGCCTGTTCTCCAGATTTCTGTGTATATAAATTAGAAAACTCAAGCAGTTCTTTTGGAGTGTAGTGCACCTCCTCATGGGTCATACTCTCAACCTCACCTCTGCGGGCCTGCTGGAACTTTAGTCTAGTTATAAGTCTAGAAGAAAACAGGGGTGTTGGCACATTATTTTGCCTGGCAACTCCCTCAGGGGAGGCCAGCACTGTTGCCTCAGACAGCACAGAGTTTATCTCCTCAGACAAAGGTGGAAAGGATGATGGCAGCATGGGTCGGGGAGGGGATGTTGCCACTACTGGGAATGGGGAAGCTGTTCCTTCTGGCAAAAAAGATTCATCAGCATTTACAAACTTAGTGTCTTCAGCTTCATCAAGGTCCTCCCACATGTCCCCATTCCAAGTTGCAGGGTCCCATTCTTTTCCAATCAGTGCCCTCACTTTAACAGTAGACACCTGGCAAGGCTGTGTATGCACCTTTTGTTGCAGGTCAGTCACTTGCATGGTAAGGGCTTGTGTCTGTTTTTCCACAATTTCAACTCTTTCTCTATAGGCAATAGACTCTCACTTAGGGCAATCTTAGCATATTTGAGGCTCAGTATCTGCTTCTGAAGCTGGTAGAAAGAATCCCTGAGTTCATCATTTTCTTTTATCACTTTGTCCACTGAACTTAGGGGTAACCAACAAGCTTCATTATGTTCCTTGGTTCTCCACACATGGCCAAAGGTATTATGTATAGAGTCAGTAAACTTCTTGCCTCTCATGAGCATCAAATGCATTTATTTTGCATAACTCTCTAAACAGTTCATGCCAAGGACTATCAGTGTACTCCATATTATTAGAAGTCAAGTCCTTAGCATTTTGGGTCTAATCATATTAAGAAGCCAACTCCAGAAACCCCAAAACCAATAAGAGAACTCCATCCTTAATATTCTGTTCCTCTAAAACCACTCCTGGTACCATAATCTGTTTTAGTAAGGGTTCCCTAGGAGGGTAGAACTAATAGGATACACACATGCGCACACACACACATATATATATCCTATTAGTTTATTGAGTATTAACTTACACAATCACAAGTTCCACAATAGGCTGTCTGCAAGCTTGAGGAGCAAGGAGAGTCAGTCCAAGTCTCAAAACTGAAGAACTTGGAGTCCTATGTTTAAGGGCAGGAAGCATCCAGCATGGGAGAAAGATGTAGGCTGGGAGGCTAGGCCAGTCTTGCTTTTTCACATTTTCCTGCCTGCTTTATATTTCCTGGAAGCTGATTAGATGGGGCCCACCAGATTAAGGGTGCATCTGCCTTTCCCAGCCCATTGACTCAAATGTTAATCTTTAGCAACACCCTCAGAAACACACCCAGGATCAATACTTTGCATCCTTTAATCCAATCAAGTTGACACAGTATTAACCATCACAACAGCCTCTTAAAACTCTACACTAGTGAAATCTTCCAAATTCCATGAGTAGCCATATTTGCTGAGTGATGGGGACTCATTAAGGTTTCAGCCTGAATGGAAAATTGCAAAGGGCAAGAGAGTCAGAGCTGAGAGAAGCCACCCTCCTTCCTAGTGGTCACCTCCTCTGTAATCTCAATGGCTACTGAGAGTCTCCCCTGCATCAGCTCACCCAATCTTCCCAGCAGTCCTATGTGGTAGGTGCTGCTATTTCCATTTTATGAACAAGGGAACCAAGGTCCAGGGACCTTGGCTAACTTGCTGAAGTTGCTCAAAGAGTAAGTATCAAACTCTGGGCTTAAAGAGAGAGAGTATGGTTCAGCGCTTAAGTTCTTTACCTTGATGTTAACGTTGCTTCACATTTAACCATTCACCTGACTACAGGGTGCAAGCCTTCACCAGCCTGATCTCATTAATCCTGACAACAACCCTAAAAAAGTCAGTTCTACATTTCTTCCTTTTCATAGTAGAAAATTAAAGCTGACTAAGGTCAGGCGATAAGCTGGAGGTTCCAAGGCAGCAAGTGTCAAAACCAAAATGAGAAGCCACGTTTGTCATCTGAGCCTGGCATTTAGACCACTTCAAAATCCTACTTCCCCAAGTATAGAGATTATCCCAGAGCCGTTAGGTGACTCAAGTGCTTAAGACTTAGTTAATTTGCAAGGAATGAGAGGCAATAATGTCTTCCTTGACATGTTTATTTGTTAGGATCCTGATGTGGGATACTATTGCCTGGCTATGTCCTGGCACTTAGGAAAGAGGCCACCTGTTCAGCTCAGCATATTATGCGTTGTACGATCACCCCCTTTCTGCTACGTGTGAGACATGCACATGACCCCTCCCACTAAGCCTGAAAGGCAATCTGGCTTGGTGGAAAGTACATGATACTTGGGGTTGGTCACTCAAATTTAAGAACAAAGCTAGATTTCTTTTGCTCACTGCTGTAAATCATAATAGATAAACCCTTATATTCTAGAACCAGACTGCCTCGGTTCAAATCTGCTCACAACTTACTCCCTTTCCACTTTGCCTCTCTGTGACTCAGTTTCTTCATCTGTAAAAAGTGGTTGATAATAATAGCATGTTTATCTCATGGCTATGAAAATGTAAGCAAAACATGTGTGCAAAGCCCTGGGGACAACCCTGACCCGGGGGAAGCGCTGGCACTGAATGCCCCTCCAGCCTTTATATGGCCCCTGGAAAGTACCGCTTGCTCAGTGCGTATTTCTAAAATGTGGGAATTAACCAGAGCCTGTTTCCTCAGCTATACAGGAGAAGCTACCTTCCTCCTGCAGCTGGCTTTTGAGGATTGCCCCAGTGAAGCATTAGAAAAGCAGCTGGGACCTTACCTGACGTGTAGTTGGTGCCCAGCAAGCTTTCAATGACCCACTTATGATTTCAGCCTCAACTTACTTTTCATCAAAGTGGGTAGCCTCATGAATCCTCCCTGGTGTAATAATGGAGGTCAAAATGGCTGTGTAAGCAATGAAATTTTGTACAAATGTAACTAACATCCCCCACCCCTTCCTTCTCCACTAGCACCACTCCCCTCCGATCACTCCCTCCCTCCCTTTCCGGTTGGAAACTGCCCTTCTGTTTCCTGCTGCTTCCTTGCTTCTCCCACCCTCTGTTATTCCCTAGCTGCTCCTGGCCCCTCCTGCCCCCCGCAGGACAGATCCTCCAGGCCCAAGAAACCTTCCAACTCCTCTCCCCTTGCCCACTGAGCTGCTGGCAGGAAGCCCTTCCCTTCTCTCTCCCCACCCTGTTCCCTTTGGTAACACCCTGTATACATGGGGATTATTGCTCTTGGCAGCAGGTGTCCAGTTGTCAAAGAGATAGATTGGTCTTGGCCAGGAGGAGGTGGGAAGGCAGGTAAGGAAATGAGACCCAAATGGAAAAGATCCCTTGGCCAGGAACTTTAAGAAATGAGGAGGGTGTGAATGGAAGCCTCTGAACCCAGAAGGGTGCGAGAAAGCAAATTACAGATATTTATCTGGGGTAATCTAGATTCACCAAGGCCCAACTTTTTACCCAGACCACCAACTACAAACAGGATCAAAAAAGGTGCCAAGCTAGAGAGTAAGGGGAAAAAGCAAAGGTAAAAGACCACCTACCCAGAAGATTCATTTCTAATTACTTTTGCATTTGCATTTTCTGCCTGCAAAATATAGTGTAGGATTGTCATGAAGATTAAATTAGTTAATCACTGTAAGAATAAGGACAGTGCCTGGCACATAAGTAAGTACCGTGCAAGTATTAGCTAATTGTATTGTTTTTATCATCAGTCACAATAATAATGCATCAAAAGTTCTGAACATGGAGATCACAGATTTTGAAGTCAGAGAGACTAGGTCTTAAATTCTACCTTGTCCACTTCTTGGCTCTGAAAGCTTGGCCCAAGGACAACTTCTCTGTGCCTCAGTTACCTGGTCTTTGACATTATAGCAATAATACCTTCTTTGCCTTGCCTCGGATGGCCCCTGAGAGCTATTTCCTCTCTACCTGCGTCTAAGTTGGAGAAATACAATTAGAGGAGACATGACCTTGTACAGTAACATTCCTGCCCATTGTCCAGAGTCTGTGGGAGTCCAGGGCAGCTTCCAGGACATGAGCCATCTCTCCCTGACAGGGGGGGTGAAAGAAGAGTAAGATTGTCAGAAAGATGAGTAGGAAGGGGTCAGTAAGCATGCAGTGTGGCTCTGGGTTCTGGAAAGAACATAATTTGGAACCAGAATATCCAGGTCAAATGGCTCTACCATTCACCAGTTGTGTGGTTTTGGGCAGATGATTTGGTCTTCTTGAGCCCCAGCATTTTGGAGGGAATCAAATGAAGAAGTATATATAAGCCTGGAGAATTAGTCAGGACTCTCTTGTGGGCAGGGGACAGAAACAATCTCAAACTAGGTTAAACAAAATAAGGGACTGCATTGACCCAAGCAAGAGTCTGACTGAGGCCGAGTTGCCAAGTCCAAATTACCAGGTTCCCTGCCCCCTTTGCTGAGCCCTTCCTCCCTCTAACTTACTTTCCTACAGTCCTGAGTTCACTCTCCCTCACTCCGTTTTATTCTATGTCAGTCCTCAGTTGTTGCCTTCACAGAGTTTATTCAATTTCCTTTCACTGAAGCTCTGTTTACTTTTGAAGATGCATGCTTTCATTCCACACACCCCACCTCCACCCTCCATAAACTTGGTTCCATGGAAAAGGCAAAACATGGAAATAGAAACCTCATAAACCCCTTGGCCAATACTTTGGCAGATTTTCTTAGAGTTTTCAAACCCTAACCTCTGGTCATTTGCAAAGTTTATTCTTCCAGGAGGTCAAGCTACACACAGTGGATGTATATTTTGAGTCCAAATTCCTGAGGGCACCTTTTAGTAACTAACATTTAAACATCATCTTTTTAGGAAGTTTCTGGAAGGACAATCAGATGCAGGCTAAGAGATATGACATACCAGTTGTGACCCCAGATTCCACTCTGGAAACTTGACCTCAGTCTCCCTGTTGAGCCTTTTTCACTTTTACTTCCTAGTCCATGCCTGACCCACTCCTACCCCAAAAAGCACACTATGCAAATAAATCCTGTGTTTCTAGCCATGAAAAGCTATTCCAGGTTCTCCAAACATAGCATGTGTCCTCACCCCTATCCCAATGGGAAACTGATTCATCCTTCAACTCCTAGCTCAAGCACGTCCCCCAGGAACATTTGTCCCTTTTCTCTGGTCTCAGGACACTTTGACTAAACATATTGTACTGTGGCCATTTGTTTGTCTGCTTTTCTTTCTGATTATGAACCTTCAAGGTCAGAAACTATCTTAGTCATCGACTTCCCGCAGCACCTGGTGGAGTACCTGGTACACAATAGATGCTCAAGGAATGTGTGAAAAATGAAATGCTGGAATGTCTGGGAGGTTATTTCATGTGAATGGGCCTCATATCTCATTTAAGAGCTACTGGTGGAGCTGTCATATTCTTCTTATCTACTGCTGTGTAACAAAACTCCCCAATATGCAGTCACTTAAAACAACAATCATTTTATGATCCCTTTCAGTGTCTGTGAGTTAGGAATTCAGGAAAGTCTTGGCTGGGGGCTCTGGCTCATGGTCTCTTCCTTCGGTTACAGTCTGACAGTGGGTGAAGCCGGAACAAGGCCATGCCAGAGCAGCTGGTAGGTAGAGAGGCTGCAGCATAGGTTAGCATCCCTCTTTGTGGAGTCTCCAGTCCTCTCCATATTGTCTCTCTCCATTGGCTACTTGGCTTCCTGGCAGCATGGCGGTCTCAGGGCAGTTGGCCTTCTTGTATGAAGACTGGAGACTTCAAGGGTGAATGTTTCAGTGAGCAAGGCAGAATCTGAACCACCATGTATGGCCTAGATGCAGAAGTCACCTAGTGTCACTTCCACTGCTCTCTGTTGGTCAAAACAGTCACCAAAGCCTGTCTAGTTTCAAGGCAAGGGAACATAGACCTCACTCTCTCTGGGAAGAGTGTTGCAGAATTTGCAAATGTATTTTTAAACTGCTGCACTTAAATGCAATGTGGACAACAAAAGGACATCAATGGAAAAACTGGTGAAACTGAATAAAGTCTAGAATTCAGTTAATAGTAGTGTATAAATGCTAATTTCTTAGTTTTGATAAATACACCATGGCAGTGTAAAGGATTATGGGAAATTGGATACTAGGTATGTGAGAATGATTTGTTCTATCTTTGCAACTTTTCTATAAGCTTAAAATTATTAGGAAAAAATTTAATTTAGGCCAGGTGCACTGGCTCATGCCTGTAATCCCAGCCAAGGATTTAGGAGGCCAAGGCAGGAGGATTGCTTGAGCCCAGGATGTACAGGCTGCAGTGAGCTATGATTGTACCTCTGCACTTCAGCCTGGGTGACAGTGAGACCCTGTCTCATAAAAAATAATAATTTTAAAAGAGAATGCTGGTCAGGCGTGGTGGCTCCTACCTGTAATCCCAGCACTTTGGGAGGCTGATGGGGGTGGATCATGAGCTCAGGAGATCGAGATCATCCTGGCTAACAAAGTGAAACCCCATCTCTACTAAAAATACAAAAAGAAATTAGCTGGACGTGGTGGCGGGTGCCTGTAGTCCCAGCTACTGGGGAGGCTGAGGCAGGAGAATGGCGTGAACCCAGGAGGCGGAGCTTGCAGTGAGCTGAGATTGTGCCACTGCACTCCAGCCTGGGTGACAGAGTGAGACTCCATCTCAAAAAAAAAAAAAAAGAAGAAGAGAATGCTATATTTCTCCTACTTCCTACTCTAAGTACTAATAGAGAGTTAAGTGGTCTTAAAGAAACTGTGTACATGCTGTCACTAAGAACCAATAATGGTAAGCTCTCCTATTCCACTCAAGCAGGATTTGACACTGCTTTCTTTCTGCCACTGGTATATACCTCTACATTTGCACTAACCACAATGTTCTATAATCGTCTACCTACACTCCCATCTCCCTACTAGATGCTGTGTTCTCTGAAAGACATTTTCTTACATGTACTTCTTGTCCACAGTGCCCAGGACACTGTCAAAATAATATAGTAGTTTGAACCACGTGAAAAAAATGCCAGTTTTGTGGCTCAAAAAGAGTTGCATAGTAGCAATTAATCTATAAACAAAATGGAATGGAATGGAATTTATTTATATTATTCCATGCTTTTGCTCAAAGGAAATAACACAGTCCAACATCCCTGAAAAAAGAACTCTTCCAAAACAATAAATATTGACCCATGTTTTTCACTGGGAATTCCACAAAGACCTTAGGGTTTCTTACCCATTGGCTTCTGGAGTCCTCTCTAGTGTCGTTTCCGGAGCCAACGCCTGTGCTGGACTGAGAAAGCCTGCCTTGCTCTAGTAGGCCAACAGCCAGAGGCTGTGGGGCCTCCAGACTCAGACACAAACATGCAGGGTGGGTCCCTGATAGCAGGGTATCCAGGCCCAGCAGGAAGGCAGCCAGGGCACTGCTGAACAAGGGGCTGCAGGAAGAGGAGGAATGAGGAAGTCCTCTTGGTGACAAGCCCCACCCCTTTTCCATGTCCCAGGAGGTTAAGCAGATGTCATCAGATAAATTTTTCCAAGCCTGAATGGAGGCTCTAATTGAATTCAAACAGGATCTCATCACTGCCACTTTCTTTCTTCCCTTTTCTCATTGTAAACTTAACCTTAAGAGTCATGGCAGCAGCCCTGGAATAGTTTCAGGTTGTGTGTCACCCTGCAAAGCCCATGTGAACAAGAAATGGCCACCAAAAGGACCAAGGCAATTCAACAGACTCAAGCCTGCTGCATGAATTCTTCAAGGATGGGACTGAGACATGGCCTCAGGCACATCCGAGGGGAGAAGGTGGGGATCAGGGCTTGGTGGCCAAAGGAGTCCTGCCAGCATGATGGTTTCCAACTTGTTGCTGAACCAGATCCAGAAATGTGTTGCCTGTTTCTCTGTTTATGAATTATCCTTCCCTGAACAGAACAGCTGGGGCATTTTGTTTTCCATTCTTTAAACATGGCTGGGTTTAGTCCTTTCCAATTTCTTGTTCTCTATAGTTTAACACACAAGGCAATAAAATACAGAGCCATTTTCTCTGGTATTTAGTTAATGATGCAGTATCTGGCAGCCTCTCCTCCCTCACCAAAGCCATCCTTGGGAAAAGTTCTCATTCAAACACTCAAGAAGTTGTTTTTAAGCAGTGAATCCCAAGACTTAAACATTTTTGGGCAATCTGGTTCTTATTTTAGCTGAAACTGGTTTATTCTCCTCAGAACAAAAGAATGCCAACAATTCGGCGGTCCTTCACGCTGCTATGTCACCAGCCAGAGCCTTCCTGAGCTCTGAGAAACAGCGCAGTGTGGCTTCTGGAGATTGGAAATAGAGAGGACTCCTGATGGTTTTTTCTAGGCATATGTTTTTAATTGATCTCATTCTTTATTCTATGGAACATCCAGCCAGGAGTATATTGAGCTCAACATACATCACTGCTGAGAGCGTCTGGGGCCAGATGCAATCCCAGAGCTGCGAACCACCTTCCAAAGGCAACAGGGATGTGGTCAATACAAGGTGAACAGGGAAGGCTTTTTTGTTCAATATGAGGAATGCAAGATTGGATCAAGGGTTTAGATGCAAAAGAACCTGCTTGAAGAGCAGCCCTACAGTCTGTCCTTATCTGGAGACCACAGGCATCACATGTGATCGGTAACATCACTGAGAAATCTACCTGATGACCCACTAAAAAGAGTGGGAGTCCCCAAGACTTCTGGATTTTATCACAAACCCCAAATGGGCCTGCCCTTTATCATGATATCTCAGTCTTTGGGAAGTATATCTCTTGAAGGAAGAATTCTTACTGTTTTAGGCCCCTGTCCTACAGAAGATGACCCATTGTGAGTCACTTTATTTAGCCTCATCCTAACTTTGACTTTTTTCCTCCCCTCTTCTTCCCACCTTTCTTTTCTTCTTTCCCTCATTCGGTTGGCTGACACATAATTATGTTGTACTTAGATGTGTGCCTGATTATTTTGGGGTGCTGGAGGATACAGCAATGTATCTGTCAGGATGTGCTAAGTTATGTTGCAGTAACAAACAATGTCAGGAACCTAATGTCTTAAAGCAACAAAGGTTTATTCTCCTTGAGAGTTTTTGGAGGGCTCTGATCTCACAAAATCCTTAGGCAGAAAACCAGGCTGATAGAACGTCCAGAATTTCTGGAACGTCGATGGCTGCCGTTGAGGGCAGGAGGATTTCAGGCAGTCAAAAGGCATGAGCACGTGAGGGAGCTCCTGGGAGAGGTTCCTCCAATTGTGTGGTCAGTTAGGCCTCTCGGACGGGGTGACTGTGAATTAAGCCATGGAGTATGAGAAGGAGGTAGGCTTGGGAGGATCTGGCGGAAGAGCATTCCAAGAGGGAGCAGCAGTGTCAAGGCCTTGTATTAGAAGCAGGCTTGTTCACAACCCGTGAACACGGCCAGTGTAGCTGGACCATGGTGAGTGATGGAGAAAGCAATGGAGGATGTAGCCTGCAAGGTGACCAGAGACCAGACTCTGCTGGACCTCACAGACCAGGGCAGGGAGTTAGAGCTGTTTCCAAACTCTTTATTTTGTCTGTATATTTAATCTTAGCAAACGAAGCCCACCTTAGCTTCTGGGAGATCAAGCCCTTGCAGAGCTTGGCCCTCTGCTGAAATGTCCTCCCCCATCATTCCTCACTCAACTCACTCCAGTGTCACTCCCTCCAGGAATCTTCCCTAACACCTCAGTCTGATGAAACGCCTCAGTGCACAGGTACTATTAATTATGTATTTGCTCTGCACAACTCCCCACTCCATGACACAAGTTCCTTGGGGGCAGAAACCAAGTCCCTAGCTATAGTGTTGGACTATGGTAGGTCCTGAACTGATGGTTATGAAAGAATGAATGAATGAATGAATGCATGAATGATTATGCTCTTGCACCTTGTGACATTAGGCAGTATATGGAATACAGGTAAGTGGTAAAATGCTACATACCTATCATCATTACCACTGCATGACCTAGACAAGGGCGTACCTTAGAGAGAGTTTGATGAAGACTCTCAAAATTGATTCAGAAGAGGCCTAGCTTACTTCAAGAAAACAACACAGAAGACATCTAAAAGCAGGAAGGTAAAGAGGATGTGTTAATATATATTCTATGTACCAATAGGCATAATCTGTTCTGTTCACATTGTCTCATTTAATTTTCACAATACCCTTACAAGGTAGAAAACTAAGACTCAGAGAAAAATTAATAACATACTAGAGACCCACATAGTAGATGCTCTATAAACATTTGCTGCTATTATTATAATCAGCATTATTATTATTATTACTGAAAGCGGGGAGGAGTTTAGGGCAGTATATTCCACACAAGGGGAACAATATGTTCAAAGCAGAGAGCCCAAGTCAGGAGCGCTCCAAAAACAGGGAGGAGAGCCCTCGGGCAGAAACCCTTCGGCTCTTAGGAAGTCTGGGATCCTTCTAAGAGA
The DNA here is from genome assembly GCF_024542745.1 of Macaca thibetana thibetana. Classification (NCBI taxonomy): domain Eukaryota; kingdom Metazoa; phylum Chordata; class Mammalia; order Primates; family Cercopithecidae; genus Macaca; species Macaca thibetana. The sequence continues at coordinate 101,876,630 of NC_065588.1, read as the reverse complement.
TGCTGATGAATACCACAGACCTACTCCCCAGAAATGTGTACATACACACAAAGCTCGTACAGTTCTTCAAATTTACAGACACACAAAAGCTCATCCATGAATTTCAGAATAATGAATATTTACTAATAATTCATACGAATTATCTCATTTAATCCTTAGAGCAACCCTAAGAGTTAACCACTACTGTAATTTCCTCCTTTACAGACCAGGAAACTAAGCCTGAGGAGTTAGGTAACCTGCCATAGATCACACAAAGTATGAGAGTAAGAAGTAGTGCCAGGATTTGAACCACACTGGCTCTAGAGGAAGTGCACCATCCCCCACCACACCAATTGCCTCGAAAGGCCCAGCCTCCTTGCAGCCTACTGAGCTCCCCTCCCTCCTGCATCCAAAGAAGAGACTTGCTCTTTCAAGAACAGATTCTGACCAATCAAACAAGTGTGGGTCACCAATATGGTTTGGTTCTGTGTCCCACCCAAATCTCACCTTGAATTATAATAATCCCCACATGTCATGGGAGGGACCCAGTGGGAGGTCCTTGAATCATGGGGGTGGGTCATTCCAGTGCTGCTCTCCTGATAGTGGATAAGTGTCATGAGCTCTGATGGTTTTATAAAGGGGAGTTCCCCTGCACATGTTGTAAGGTGTGCCTGCCACCATGTAAGATGTCCCTTTGCTCTTCCTTCCTCCCCAGCCATGTGGAACTGTGAGTTCATTAAACCTCTTTCCTTTATAAATTACCCACTCTTGGTTATGTCTTATTAGCAGTGTGAGAACAGACTATTATAGCCGCCTATTCCTCTCACCTGGCGTCTTCAAACCAAGGTTTCTTCCCAGCATGACTGAAAACACAAACCACTTGATCCTACAAACATCCTGGCTCAGAAGCAATCTGTTCTTCTTTGCATGGAAACCCTTCGGAAGAATGAGCTGCCTCATTCAAGCAGAAACTTCCTCTCCATCAGCCTCCTCACCCCCTCTTTGGAGGAATGTGCAGAAATTCCTTTTCCACCTCAGGATATCAGATATACCCAGGGCTTAAGCCCTCACCCACACTACACATTCAGTTATGCTCCCAATCCTTCTCCATTAAGCCCCGCAGTATAACAGAATGATGGAGAGGAGAGGCCGAGAACTCAGGGAAGGTCTTACACCAGCAGAGACAGGTAGCATGCCCACAATTAATTATATACATTTATTGGAGAGCTGGTAAGCAAATCAATGTCATTGATGATTTATTTTCTAATTTGCTTTGAGTATGCACCTCATTAATCAATAACAGAAAATGGCATTAAAGCATTGGTGTTAACTGTCAGCAAAAGGCAGCGTACCAATTCTTTTAATTAAAAGAATGTGTGTGGTGAATATGTCCATGTGTTATATTAGATATGGTACGTTCTAAAATTGCTTTTTCACATCAAAAGCAATGCTAGGAGTTTGGAAGAAAACAAAGAACTGTAAATTCACAGTAAGCAGCAAGAGTCCTGGCATTCCTGGGTAATGTATGGTAATTTGACATGTAGCCTCACCCAACAGCATTCTGGGAACAGAGATAATGTTCTCTGGTTCCAGGCCAGACTGAATGAATTCAGAATAAGAGCCATCGCTGGCACTCCATCAGAAAGACATAGAAAACAATGAGATGAGGCATCTTACCCTTTTAGGTACCAGACAAAATTGATTCTATGTTTCCCAAGGAAGAATATATGGGATGTAGAAATTAAGCGTTTACCCAAAATTAAGACAGTCATGGTTAGCAATGTTTTCCCTCTCCCCCAAAGTTCTGAGGATTAGATAATTTTCCTAGGTAAGAAGTCAACAAAAATTAGTATTAAAAATTACACTGCTTACCTGGATGAGGAAAAAAGAAGCCATTGCAATATAGGATGTATTTTTATTTCAGACTTGCCTGTGAATACCACGTTATTAAAATGGATGGCAAAGGGAAGAAATATACTTTTAAAAGAGGAAGCTTATTATGTTTGTGTAGGGACATCCATGTCTCAAGGAGAATATAGACTGCCAGCCAATTAGTACTTCCAGCCTACACGTAATCAAGCTTCCACAAAGAAGCTGTGGGTGAGAGATTCTATGGGTGACTGGGTGTGAATACAGGCTTCGTCAAGTAGATAAGGGGTGAAATTCTGACTCAACTAAATAGCAGTTGTGTGAACTGGACCTGAGCACTGTAATCTCCCGCTGTCTCAGTTTTTGTAAATGTGAAAGATGCAAAGGTCATAAGAAAAGCTATAATTTATAGGACAGTTGTAGGACGATAAAAGATGTTGCTTGCAAATAAATTAGCAGGCATGGTTATGCCTTGACGCAAATTTATGCCCATTAAATGGTAAAAACAAAAGAAAATACAAGAAAACAAACCTACAAAAATCAAGAAGGGGGCAGGGAAGGGAGAAATGATGCACCTTGCAAAGCCACACCACAGAGGTAATAAATTAGTGTGCATGCCTGAAGATAGAGAAATTTATTGGAGTTGTTGGATTGGAAGAAAGTGGGATGGTAGAGGTAGGGAGTGGTGACTAAGGGAAAGAGATCAGGGGAGGGAATGAAATTGCTGCATAGTGGCTGTGTGACCTTGGGCTGGTCGCATCCCATCTCGAGCCTCAGTTTCTAGGCAGTAAAAAGGAAGTTTTGGGCTAGATCATCCCTGTGTCATTTTTGTGTCCCTCCTAGCTCCAAAGGTCTAGGAGTTTGTCAGCCAGAGATCACAGTAAGTGGAGAACTTCCTGGCCTCCCAAGATAATGTGTTTGTGGTGCCCCGTGTTTAGGTCAGTGTTAGCCACTCATTTCTTAGACTAGATTCCTTTCTCAGTCCTCAAATCAACACTATAAATGGGCCAGGAGGACCAGAAACATGCTGTTCTCGAGTTAGAATAGATGCTGTATTTGGTTTCTTTACTGATCAAGGCATCTGAGACCCATTTGTGTGTGTTGTGTGTGGTAGAGTAGGGGGCACAGAGGGAAGGGAGAAAGTCCACAGTCAACCTTGCAGGGTTGTCTCATTACTCTCAGAGTTTCGGGGGTCATATGTCCTACTTCCATGTCAGACAGTCCTGCGAAGTGTGTGACCCTGGATAAGGCACATAGCCCTTCTGTGTCTGTTTCCTCATCTGTAAAACAAGGTTACCGATACCTACGTCATAAATTATATGGAGCATAGAGGATGTCTATTATGTAATATACCCAGTACCCCCTTTTATAAGACTTCCTCCTGCATTTCATCTTCTGGTTAGTAGGAAAACTACCTTGTTTAAGGTGACATCCCCCTGCTACACAGCAATGCATCCGTTCAGGTTAGCCCCCAACCCAAATTGGGCCACTCACAGCTCTTCTCCTGGGATTTAGAAACTGTAACGATGATTTGTAAATCTTGAGTGATGCTGGCTATTGGTTTCTGGCCACATGGCCTAGAGAAGCAAAGGAGATTAGTCTGCTGAGACTGAAACAGATGCATGACCACACAGAGAGGACTAGGGACAAGAGATAGAGACCTAAACTGGCATTACGTCTTTTACTCCAGTCATTCTTGAAGCTCAGCAGTTTTCCTCGCCTTGGGTTTCATGAGTTATTCAGTAGCATTATGTCCTTTGTATGCTAGTTCAAATTGGATATCTGTCATTTTTAACTATATTGTCCTTAATCTGAGGATGAAGTGAAATAACACAGGAACGCACCTAGTATACAGTAGGGGTTCCACTAATGTTAGTTCCTTTTCCCTCCTCTCTTCTGGTTACTCCATGGGTTGTAGAAATGGGAGGCTCTAATAAATATTCAGCAACTAGCTATGCCTCTGTTCCCTCACACATTCTTTGCACCAGGTGCTGTTGAGAATGGCAAGAAGAAAAAAAATAAGAGAGAATGACAAGAAAAAGTAGGTAAGGCAAGAGAGGTAGCTGGCAGGGACTTCTTAAGAAACCACCTTGCCTCCCCTAACTCCTTGTTCACACTCTTCTCTCTGATTGGAATGCCCTCGTTACCTTCAATCGCTCTCTGTCTAGGGAAGATCTCTCATCTTTCTGAGGAACATGGCACCCTCCCCAAGAAGTGATTTATGTTTCCTTCGATAGATATGCTTCCTCTCTGATTTTCCCCCACAGCGGGTTGCATTTCTCTTCTGGCACTTGCTTAATCCTAACTTGTGCTATAACCCTGCCCTCTAGACACCCCCTCTAGGGTCCAAGCCAATGTATCCAACCACTGGCTCCATGGCAAACCTGGAACTCGCGATGCTCCCTGCAGAGTATAGTGGTTAATTACTGGAGAGAGACAATCTGCTCCATCATGCACCATCATGGATGAACTTGGGCAAGTTACATAATTCCTCTCTGCTTCAGTTTTCTCTTTATGTTAGAGATGGAGATAATAGTATTCCCAGTTGGATCAGTCCCCTAATAAGGCACTGGGGATGCTCTAATTCTTTCCTTTGTGGCACATAGAACAAACGTAATGAAGTCGTTAACTAGGATTAACATTTTAGTACATACCTTCTCTGTTAGAATATGAGCTCCACTGAAACAGACACCTCATCTACATTATTTGCTGCTTTATTCCAAGTTTCTAGGACTTTGTTGTGTGGGTGGAGAAATGAATGAATCAATGAACACATGAATGAATTAAATACTCATCATAGTCTCCTGATAGATGGTTATTCCCTGGAGGAAGAATTGCATCTTTCTTATCTTTCTGTCTCTCACAGTGCCTAATGTGTAATAGGCGTTGGACATGAAAGAGCGTCAAGTTGATAGGCCAGATCCCTAGAAGGGCATGTACACCAGGGAGACCTCTCTCCATAAATCCTCAGTGTGCTTCAAAGGTAGATCAATTGTCTTTCTGTTGCTTTTGTCTCAGCTTCTGCACCCATGGAAGCAGAGTTAATTGTCCTGTGACATGCCAACGCTACATCACCAGACCTCAGCCTGTCCGTTTAGTACCTGGGGCAAACCTTGTCTAGTTCCTATGACCTCACTGAGCAAAATGATGGGGCAGGGTGGACCCCACCCTCAATTTACCTCACTGGTATGAACACACAGCAGACATCAGAGTTTGGATCGTCCTTGCTAATTCAGTGGAGTTGCTGCCTCAGCCACACTCACAGGGTTTTATAAAAGATATTTGTGTTGACTTACACCATAGGCCAATGCTTCCAGCAAACCCACCCCAGGCATACTGAATCTGGGAATCTGGACTGAAAGCACATGGATGTTAAAATTTGAGGTCTCTTAAAATTTTGAATCTGCCAGATCCAAAGGATTTGGAAGTAAGTTGCTGTTGATTATTCTCTTATATAACTAGATAAAAAACTGAACTTGAGACCTGCAGAAAGCTTAAAAGATTTCATAAATACAAAGGTATAAATACCTGACTGTAGATATACTTTCATTGAAATGTGCATTCATTGTCTATCAGTATAAAACATGGGGCTATATGTGACCAGGAACACAAATACAGATATGAATATGAAACAAACCCAACTCCCAATGATCCTGCTGACAAACAGCAGAAACGGTATCATAATAACTTTTATCAATCAAAGTGTTTCTCCACGCATATGACAGAAAACACTAATTCACATTGGCTTTAGTAATTTGAAACCATAGGAGCAAGTCCAAAGGTGGGGTAAATTTCAGGTTGGGGTGATTTTGTGGCTGACAATATCATGGAGAACCCAGATCCCTTCTACTGCTCTACTCTGCATCTTCAGTATTGGCTCTGTCCTTAGTCTAGGAAGTTATCTAAGTCCTCTCTGCCAGTTCCAGATGGAACATGTCAGGACGTGACAATTTCCAGAGGCAAAAATGAGGCTATCTCTTCTGCTTTCTCCTCACAGAAGAAAGGATACCTTTCCTATCTATTTCTTTTAGAAAGTCTTCTTTCCCATCTATTGTCCACATCTGGGTGACATTCCCCTCCCTACATCAACGACTGATAAAATGGTTATGGGACAACTGTGGTGAGGATGAGGGTTTATTCCTGAGGCTATAGATGTGGTCAGTGTTCCCAGAATCATGTGGGAGAGACAGAGATCAAAACATAATCGAGGGTCTGGAAGTCAGCAAAAACAGGGTGGATAGATGGCAAGAGGGCAACCAGCAATATCTGCTAAAATATTTAACACTAGCCTGGCAATGAACAGTATACAAATCATTTTCATACACATGATCACTTGAATATAAATTCCATAAGCTCAGGAATTTTTGTATGTTTTGTTCTAGGAAGTATCTCAAATATATAGAAAGTCCCTGGCACATAGTAGGTACTCAAGAAATATTTGTTGAATGAATGAAATCCTAGCTGCATCATTGCACCCTCATTTTACAAATGTGGAAACAGAAGTGGAGAAAAGTTATGAGGATTAGCCAGTCACCTAGCTATCAAGTGTGAAAGAAAGATCTGAACTTGTATTTGCCAGGCTCCAAATCCAATGCTTATTTGAATCACTTTGGCCTAGCTCTCTTATTTAATAAGAGGTATAGATAAAGTGTTTTGGAATTTCCAAAGACGTGGGTATTAATTCTTACTGGGAAAGTGTTTAGGTTGGTGCAAATGTAATTGCAGTTTTTGCCATTAAGAGTAATGGTAAAACCCGCAATTACGTTTCCACCAACCTAATAGAAGACTTCATGGAGAAGGCATGAGTAATTTCTACATGGAGTTCTAAATGCCCATTCATATGGATAATAACAACACAACTCTTCCTAAGTGAGATCAAATCCAAAACTCTAACTTTCAATGTAATGATTACAAGCACATAACTTGTATATGAGCATAATATAAGAATTTTTCATATTTTTATTTTAAATCTTTGTGTTATTTTTGGCTACTATATTCAATAGAAACTGCTGGATTTCATCAGCTTCCACCTTGGTATGTCAATATTTACCTGAAGTTATAATGTGAAATTGGCCTCATCATCTGGAATGGTGTGCCTGGGCCACTTCATTCATGAATACAGTATTCAGCAATTATTTACTGAGCACGCTGTGGGTCATGCAACTTTCTAAATGCAAAGACATAGCAGAAAACAACACTGACCAAGCATCTGATTATATACTATGACAGGTGGTGGTGTGAGCGCTGAAGGGAAATGAAGCAGTGGAAAGGGATAGAGTTCCAGATAAATGAAATGGGGAATCAGAGGAGAGGATGCTTTTTTATACACAATGATTACAGACTTACAGCCTTTCAGCTAAGGTAGCATTTAGCAGATCTGAGTGAAGTCAGGGAGTGAACTCAGCAGACAGTGGGGTGAAGAACATTCCAGAATGAAAGAACAGGAAGTGCTAAGTTCCTAAGGCAGGAGAATGCTTGATGTGTTTGAGGAAGAATGAGGAGGTCAGTGAGGACAGAAGGGACAAGGGGGTAGAATGACAGCAGAAGGTGAGAGGCTCCCAAAGCACATGGATGAAGTTTCACAGGCCTTGCAGGCAGGCCTGTGAGAGGGATGGTGGAGGAGTGTACATGCTCCCGCAAAGCTGCTTCACTGAATTCCATCTAGGGGAAGAGACACAGCAGCAAAGGCCATCACATAATATCCACATACACAAATGAAGTCACCCCCAGCTCAGCCCATGAGAGAAGTCATGGGACACAGTGGTTATCAGGCTGAACTTGGGGTCAGAATGGCCTGCTACGGAATCCAGTTTTCATCATGTACTTGCTATCACATACTGGTATGGTCTGAATCTTTTCCCAAATTTCATATGTTAGAAACTTAATCCCCAATGCAACAGTATGTAAAGGTGAGGCTTTTGCGGAACTGTTTAGGTCATGGGGGCTCCAACCACATGAATGGATTAATACTGCCAGAAAAAGGGCTTGCAACAGTGGGGTTCTTTTTCCCTTGCTGTTCTGCCATGTAAGGACACAGAGTTCGCCCCTTTTTGACCCTTCTACCTTCCACCATGAGATGACACAGCAAGAAAGTCCCCATCAAATGCAGAGGACTTGATCATGGACTTCTCAGCCTCCAGAACTGTAAGAGAATAAGTTTCTGGTCTTTATAAATTATCCAGTCTGTGGTATTCTGTTATAGCAACACCAACTGGACTAAGACACGCACTTTGTCCCTGGGAAAATTATGTAAACTCTCTGAGTCTCAAGTTTTTCATCTTAAAATGCAATTGTCGTGCCTACCTTACCTTGTAGTGAGGACTCAGCAAACTAATGCATGCAAGCAATTAAAAGAATGTCTGGCACTTAGTAATTGTTCAATTAAAGCTCATTGTTGCATTGCTATTACCATTATTATTACTGTCATTATTTGTCTGTTTTTATTCGGCATAACAGACACACTCACTAGGTTAGGATCTCCCCAAGCCAGGCTAAATATTCAAAACCAAAAGCAGTCTTCTCAGCAACCTAAACCACTTGCACTTGCAGAAACAGCAACTATATTCTTTAGTGAAGGTCTGGCAGCTGCACAAGGCAGCTGAGAATCTGGCATCCCTTCATGTCAAAGAGCACAGACCAGTCTGCCAGAGGCTGGGGTGGAGGGGAAGAAGAACAAAGCATCCTCTTTCACAGCCCTTAGATACTGCCTGGGAGGCCACACCTAATAAGTGCTTTCAGGTCTCTCTTTCTCAGCATCCTGAGAGCAGACTGTTTTCCCTACTTGTTCTTCAAGGAGCCAAATATGACTCATCCAGACTGCACACCTGGGCCTGTGGTTTGGGCCATGGCAGAGGGCAAAGGAGGGGAGAGCTGCTGTCAAGCCCGGGATGGGTGTGGAAAACCTTGATCTGAGTCAAGGGACACTACAGCCCCAAGGCTACATGACTGCAAAGTCCTCTTGCCTCCCTACCACAATAAAGGGGGAGCCATTTGCCTTTCTTAAACTGGCTCCAACAAGCTTCATGTTGGGGAGGAAAATGACCATGTCCCCGGAGCAATCAGGGTATCAGGCAGGAGGGAACAGAGGATGGGGCAGGTATTACAGACACAGAAGGGCTGGGCTCTGAAGGATTGCTGTTTGGCAACATGTTGAGGCAATGTGGAGGCAGAGAAAAGTGTCTGTGTTACTTCCTCTATGACTGAAATAAATGAAAGCAAATATATTTTGTTGCCATTGCACCATACAGTTTAAAAGCACGTTTCTTGGGCAGTCTTTTATTAAAACCTTACTTACTGTGCATCAGACAACCCAAATAATTCCCCTACCCTTCTCCCCAGTGGGGACTACCGTTCCTGCTACATTAAGGCTCAGTCCTTCCCTGGTCTGAAGCCAATCCTGACTCCTGGTGGTTTCCTTTTAATCAACTTTAACAAATATCTGAGACCTCCTGTGACAGCCAGGCACAGGCCAGGCAGCAGGGATTCAAACGTGCAGAAAATATGAGCCTCTGTTTTCAAATATTTTGTAGTCTATCCTCACTCCTTACAGCTGCACTCCTCCAACCCCACAAACCCACACCTCCCCATCAGTGGAGTATAATATTAAGCTCTGAAGTCAACTTTAACACTACCACTTATCAGTCATGTGACCTTTGGCAGGAAATGTGTTCTCTGAGAAACTGTTTTATCATCTGTGAAGTGGGAATAATGACTCTTGGCCTGCCTACCTCAGCATGGTTGCTGTGGATTCCTTGAGACAACAATCACCAAATACTTTACAAGGAAACATTATACAAAAGCCAGATACTAAAAAGGGCTTGCAATTCCTCAGGTGGCATGAATAGCAAACACGTGGAGGCTTCAGGCATGATGGGATGCCCTCTCCATTAGGAGGCACCAATGTGAAGGCTCTAGAAACCCACAGGATCCTTCTCAGCTTTATTCCAAAGTTAAAATTAAATTCTCTGGCCACACTCAATGGACTAAAAGACCATCTAGAACCAAAGCTAGTAGCCCCAAACACCCACGTGGCTTCCTTCCTGGCTCTCCTCAAGTGGCTTGTTTTTACTGGAACTCAGTTTCCTCTTCCTGCCTGGAAAACTTTGTTTATAGAAATTAGCTCTTAAAGGAAAGCAAAAAAAGAAACTTTTTTCCACAAACCAATCTTGGATTTTCACCAGGTTGCAGTTCTAACCTTAACGAAAATAGACTGACTGAACATTTGTGCTTGGGGGACTCCATTCCCCATTTGTCTCCCCAGGAGATAACGTGCTTCATGATTATCAGCAAAAAGCAAGCTGCATGGATGCCTCCACAGGAAAAAAAATAGAGAAAAATTATTTTTGGAAACTCCATCCTCACTACACTTACCTTTTACTACTAAGTTCCCCCAGGCTATTCTCTGCCATCTTATCCTTGTCTAGAAGTTTGGAGATCTCCCCATTGCTTCTGTTCATCCAAATCAAACATTCCTTCAATCCTTACCCTTTTACCTCAAATTGACCCATCCCTACCTTATGGTCCTCGAAATAGATCTTCAGCCTTTAATTTCCTCACATGTAGCATGGGGATAGCAAAAGCAGCACTAACCTGTACTGCCAGAGCACTATTTGCCACATCCTAATTCATTTCATCCTTGAAAGGAGGGGCAGCAATGCCTATCTTCGTTTTACAGATGAAGACACTGAGTCACATGGACATGGAGCAGCAAGAACTCTCATTCATTGCTGGTGAAAATGCAAAATGGTACAGTTACTTTGGAAAACAGTTGGAAAGTGTATTGGTCTGCCATAAAAAACTGCCTGAGACTGAGTAATTTATGAAGGAAAGAGGTTTAATTAAGGAAAGATGTATAACACTTCTGCATGGCTTGGGAGGTCACAGGAAACTTACAATCATGGTGGAAGGTGAAGGGGAAACAAGGCACCGTCTTCACAAAGCAGCAGGAAGAAGTGCTGAGCCAAGGGGGAAGAGCCCCTTATAAAACCATCAGATCTCATGAGTACTCACTCACTATCATGGGAACAGCATGGGGAAAATTACCCACGATTCAATTACCTCCACCTGGTGTCTCCCTTGACATGTGGGGATTATGGGGATTACAATTCAAGATGAGATTTGGGTGGGGACACAAAGCCTAACCATATCAGACAGTTTCTTACAAAACTAACTATACTCTCACTATACAACCCAGAAATTATCTCCTTGATATTTACCTAAATGAATCAAAAATTTATGTCCACACAAAAATATGCACAGGTATGTTTATATTCGCTTTATTCATAATTGTCAAAACCCAGAAGCAACCAAGATGTCTTCAGTGGGTGAATGGAAAAACTGTCATCCATCCAGACAATGGAATGTTATTCAGCACTAAAAAGAAATGAGCTATCAAGCCATGAAAAGACATGGATAAAATTTAGATGTATATTACTAACTGAAAGAAGCCAATCTGGAAAGTCTACATGCTGTATGAGTCCAACTCTATGACATTCTGGAAAAGGCAAAACTTCTGTCATGGCAACCAGGAATGTTTAAAATGGTAGTTGCTCTATTAGCTGGGTCCTTGGGCAGAGCCTCCCTTCAAGCCACAATAAACACGCAGCATGAGCAAAGAAATGACATGTTAGTGTGTTTTAAGCCAGTTTAGAAAAGAGCTTGACAATTTCTTAAATATTAAGCACACACTTACCATACAATTTTGCTTATCCACACACATATGTGTACTTTTTTTTTTTTTTTTTGAGACGGAGTCTCACTCTGTCTCTCAGGCTGGAGTGCAGTGGCGCGATCTTGGCTCACTGCAAGCTCCGCCTCCCAGGTTCACGCCATTCTCCTACCTCAGCCTCCCGAGTAGCTAGGACTACAGGTGCCCGCCACCACACCTGGCTAATTTTTTGTATGTTTAGTAGACACGGGGTTTCACCGTGTTAGCCAAGATGGATTAATCCAAGAGAAATGGAAATGTATGTCTATGAAATGTGTTGTATACAAATGTTCATAACTGCTTTATTTGTGATATGGTTTGGCTCTGTGTCCCCACCCAAATCACATGTTGAACTGTAAGCCCTAGTGCTGGGGAGGAACCTGGCGGGAGGGGATTGAATCATGGGGGCAGACTTCCCCCTTGCTGTTCTTGTGATAAGAGTTCTCACGAGATCTGGTTGTTTTAAAGTGTGTATCACATTCTCCTTCATGCTCTCTGTCTCCTGCTCCACCATGGTAAGATGTGTTTGCTTCTCCTTTGCCTTCCGCCATGATTGTAAGTTTCCTGAGGCCCCCCAACCATACTTCCCATACAACCTGTGTAACTGTGAGTCAATTAAACTCCTTTTCTTCATAAATTACCCAGTCTCAGGTAGTTCTTTATAGCAGTGTGAGAACAGACTAATACAATTTGTAATATCCAAAAACTGGGAACAACTTAAAATGTTCATCAACAGGTGAACAGATAAATGAATATTGGTACAGCCATAAAATAGAATGTACTACTTAGCAGTAAAAATGAAGGAACTACTGATACACCCTCCAACATGAATGAATTATACTAAGTGAAAGAAAACAGACAACAGGAGTATATACTGTATGATTTCATTTATGTAAAATTTGAAACAATGTGAACTAATGTATAATGGCAGAAAACGGATCAGTGATTGCTTGGGAAAGGGGGAATGAGTGTTGGGGGGCCTACAAAGAGGGACAAGGAAACTTGTGCGGCTATGGGTTTGTTTATTTTTTTTCTTTGTTCCCTCGAATAATATGTGGTTTGCTGTAATGTGTCAATTATACCTCAGTGAAACTTGGGGAAAAATCAGGAAACTAACTAAACAGGCAGCGCTGAAATGATTAACATAGATTTTCAAATAACTTGGGCTGAAATTAGAGCCCTACCATCACCTTGAGAAGATTTTGTCCTCCTCTACCACCCTTCTAAATTCCCCTCATTCTCACCACCACCTTTTCTGGCTGTGGTATCTTAGTGGTGTCATGACCTCGCTACTCCTTCCCAAGGCTTCCTTAGTCCTAGTCACCATGCACCTTTCAGGCCTGAGGTGTTGTAACATCAATTTACCATTCAGGACAAGCTACATAACTTGAAGGGCTCAGTGGAAAATAAAAAGATGGGTCTACCTTAGTCCACTACAGAGGGATGCTATAACAAAATACCGTAAACTGGGTGGATTACAAACACCAGAAATGTGTATTGTACAGTTATGGAGGCTGAGAAGTCCAAGATTAAGGTACATCTTAGTCTGTTTTGTGTTGCTACAACAGAATACCATGGACTGGGTAATTTATAATAAATAGAAATTTATTAGCTCACCATTCTGGAGACTAGCAAGTCTACATCAATGTGCCAGCATCTGACAAGGGACTTCTTGCTATGTCATCCTATGGCAAAAGGTCCAAGAAACACAAAAGGGCCAAACTTACCCTTTATAATGGCCATAATCCCACCCATGAGAGTTCTGCCTCATGGCCCAATCACACTTTCAACAGTGTTATAATGGCAACTAAATTTCAGCATGAGTTTTGGAAGAGACAAACATCCAAACCATAGCCAGGTGTCAACAGGTTTGGTGTCTGATGAAGGCTTGCTTCCTGGTTCATAAATGTCACTGTAACTCACATGGCAGGGATGAGGAAGCTCTTTTAGGTCTTTTATATCAGGGAACTAATGACATTCATGAGGAATTTGCCCTCATGACCTAATCACTTCCCCAAGATCTACTTCCTAATACCTTCACCTTGGGGATTAGAATTTCAACATATGAATTTTTGACAGACACAAACATTCAGACCATAGCTGAACTCCTTGGGAAAAAAAAAAACCTAAGAATTTCAAGATGGCTGGAGCAGAATGTTAAACCAAGTGTGAGGCCCTTTCAAGCATGGGGTCCCATGTAACTGCACTGGCCACAGGCTCCTGAAGTCAGCTCTATTTATAGTTACAATTCTGCAAGGGAGGACCAAGGGACACCCACACTGATCTGGGTTCCCCATGTATTCTTTCCCATTCCTATTACTTAACAGCAGCCCCACCTTCTCCTAATGATTAGGGTCAATAGCCTTGCAGAACAGTGACCCCTCTTTTCACTTGCTGGGACTCATACTCAAGGAGCTCAAAGTGCCCTGGTGAAAAGCCATAACTAATAATTCACTGGGGCTCTTGCTCTGTCTTCTAGTGAAAGTCCACCGTTTTGGGGACTATAATCTTCAACACTGAAAAGCCCAAAGCTAGAGAGGTAAGAAGCACAAAGTCCCCCAGTGGGTTGTTGGATGTAATGGTAAGTGGGAACACTCATGGTCTTCCCATGGTTCCCATTTGTTCTTCCTGTTGGGAAGGTGGTGACATATAAAGTTCATTGAGTCAAAGAGTGTGCCACATCCAAGAGGATGGACCACATCTTCACAGATAGTTGGTTCTTGGCTGGCCCTTTAGCTCTCCTTTTAGCAGGTGGTCCCACTGCTCAACTAGGCTAACATCTTTCCTGTGGTGGGTGTGTGTGGTTAGCGGCCTACTACCATATCTCTTCTGCTGCAAAGTAGATCTTACAGGCTTGAGGGACTGCCAGCTGGTAGATCAAAATCTGTGCTTAAACCTAGATAGTGGTGATGAGTAAGGCTTTGCCAGGTGGAAAGACAAACTCATACCAAGAATACACATCCATTTCGATGAGAAGAAACCAGTGGTCCTTCAACATAGGTTTGAAGGGGGCCAATCCAATGTTCTCAACTTGCCACCACGTGGTCAGTTTGTCCCCTCAAAAAATAGCTCCACATGGGACTTTGCCTGGCCATTTTGCCTACCTGTCTATTTAGCGTTCTTCCATGGGGAATGCTTTCTGATGATGTTAATCTGTGACACAAAGACCTTCACACTTGATGCTCACCTCCATGCTTTCTTCCATATGCCTCTATGCCAGGCCTCCTTGTCCCCAGTCTTTCAATTGTTTTCCCTTCAGGCTCCTGACCACACACCCAGGCAATTTGCCAGTCTCCATGAGTTCATCTATTTTATAACCTCTGGCCATTTCTCTTTCCATACAAAGTGGATGAACATGTTTGCCCCCTACAAAGCTCTGCCTATTGGGAAATTTCTCCTCTCTCCACAGTCTTTTAGGGCAGAGGTCCCCAGCCCCAGGGCCACAGACCAGTACCAGGCTGCACAGCAAGGAATGAGTGGTGGGCAAGTGAGTGAAGCTGCATCTGTATTTATAAGTGCTCCCCATCACTCGTATTACTGCCTGAGCTCCACCTCCTGTCAGATCAGCAGTGGTATTAGATTCTCATAAGAGAGTGAATCCTATTGTGAACTGTACATGTGAGGGATCTAGGTTGCATGCTCCTTATGAGAATCTAATGCCTAACGATCTATCACTGTCTCCCATCACCCCAAGATGGGACCATCTAGTTGCAGGAAAATCAGCTCAGGGTTCCCACTGATTCTACATTATGGTGAGTGGTATAATTATTTTATTATATATTACAATGTAATAATTATAGAAATAAAGTGCACAATAAAGGTTATGCACTTAAATCATCCCCAAACCGTCGGAAAATGGAAAAACTGTCTTCCACTAAACTGGTGCCAAAAAGGTTGGGGACCACCGTTTGAAGGCCACCCTTGAGTGAGGCTATAGTGTAGTGACATGCGCTTTTGCTTTTTCACACATGCTGAGCCAATCTCACTAATAATTCAACTTGGATTCTTCCCTCCTCCTTTAGCTGATTAAAGCTTTTCCCCACCCAATCATGGCCTTGAGGTAACAGAGAGGACATTGTTACAATGGGGGTCTGGACTACCTGTTCCTACAACTTGCTTATGCCATCTACCCTTCTTTGTGCTCTACCTTGACTTTACAACTTCCATCTTATGATGGATCATTGCTAGGCTCACTCACAATTATGACTTGGTACATCTGACAAGACCCAACTCATGACAGACAATTGAAGCCTCATGATCACCTGGCGTTCCATATGATCCAACATTCTGTTTCTATGAGTGTTTAGTGGCAAGCCAGGAGTTGTCTCTTCAAAAGCTACATGATTATCTGCTGCAAATGGCATGGCCTTGCTCCATAACCCCAGATACCTGTGTTGTAGTTCCATCAATAGGGTTTGGTACAAATTCTACATTGTAACTTTTCCCTCCATGGATACTTAAAAAACTCTGGAGTCTACTGGATCATAGGTCCCAAGGGTAGGGATTCTCATACCATAGCCTGGACCTACTGCCAAGCCTTCTTCTATCCACAGCCCATTCAAAGCCTTTGGCATCAGCCAGTATATGGACTAGAGCAGCATCCCTAAGTATAGAATATGCCGCCTCCAAAACCCAAAGAGATTCACTAGGCTTTGTGCTCTCTTCTTTGTAATAAGAGGTTCAGTGTGCAACAATGTGTCTTTTACTTTGAAAAGGATGCCCCAGCATATATAATACACTGGATATCTAAAAACTGTATGGATGTGTCAGACCCTGGAGCTGAGCAGGGTTTATCTACCACCTCCAGGAGCACATGGATCTTACCAAAGTCTCTGGTGCTCAGCCACCTCTTGCTCCTACAGCCCAATCAACATAATGTCATGGATGTAACAGATCAATTTATGACCTGGCCTCTGTATGCCCAACCCTAACACAGAGGCCGTGATGACCCTTCAGTCACAAAGTGTTCAGACACTCTGTTCAATCCTCCTCCGATGTCTTAGTGGTCCCCTCTCCCCAGTGCTATGGGTTGAACTGTATTCCCCAAAAGGATACACTGAAGTCCTACTTCAGGACTTCAGAATATGACCTTATTTAGAAATAGGTTCACTGCAGACCTCATTAGTTATGATGAGGTCACACTGGAATAGAGTGGACCTTTAATCTAATGTGACAGGCATCCTTATAAGGAGGAAAAATTGGGCACAGACACAGAGGAAAGACAGTCACTTGAAGATGGAGAAAGAAATAGGAGCAATGCTGCCACAATCCGAAGAATACCTGGGGCAACCAAAGCTAGAGGAGGCAAGGAAGGATCCTCCTAAGGAGAATTCAAAGGGAGCATGGCCCTGCTAACAACTTAATTTTGGACTGCTAGCCTCCAGAACTAAATTTATACCAATAAATTTCTACTGTTTTAAGCCATCCAGTTTGTAGTACTTTGTTCCAGCAGCTCTAGGAAAGTAATATACCAACTAAAGGCTCACAAATGTCTTTAGGCAATAAATGATTAATCATTATCACTTCATGTTGTGGCAGGGCCTATCCTCTTGGGTACATGGACACCTCTTCAGTCAGTGTGTGCTGGGTCTGAAACTGGCTAAATTCTAAAAAATGGATGAGGGATCGACTTCATTTAACTCTACTTACAAGCCTAGTAGCCAGAAATTGAGGTAGAGAGAGATCCTGAGGGGTGACTTTCAAGGAAGATGCATCCATATCATGTCCCAGCATGAGGCATAGGGATGCCAGCTCTTAATAGGGTAAGGTAATGGCCTACTTCTGCAGGCTTAGAAGGTTCAGAGAAGTCCAGGAAGTACAAATCCTGAGAGGAATCCACTCAGTTGTCTCCCTGTCCTATGTCAGGGTCCTAGTTTTCTCTCAAAATGGGCTCAGACTGGCATAACAGTCGGTGTATACCTTGGTTGGGTGTTTAACTTTCTTTAAAGTTCAGCTACTTAACTATCAATTTCTGGTTTGGTCTTCTGCTTTCTCCATCCTCCCATGCAGGAAAAGAGAAATTCTTTGTCTGCAACCAAAGAGGTCCTTTGGCTTTCACTCCTGGATTTCAGTTGCCTATTACATGTCCTTCACTGTTCATTATCTTTCTGTAGCTAATCAGTGGCAGTTAGCAATTCTCATCCAATACCATTATGTTTATAGTGAATGCTCCCTCCATGTATCTCAAGCACCTGACACAAATGTTGGTGCATCTGTATCCACTGACACCTACCCCAATTCACTACCAGTAAAAGTTTCAACAACTGGACTCCCACTCTATGCCAATAGTTATCTTTGCTCCACCTACTACTGATGATGGGGTCCTCACTGCCAGTTAGTTTGAGTGATTCGGTTTTGAAACCCTGTCATAGCTCTTGTTTTCTAAGAAGACTTTTAGTAGCAACTATGGCAATTGCGTTCTCCTGAAGCGGACAATGGGACAATGTTTGGCAAACAAGATCTGTATTAGGGATCAATCGTGTTAAAGGAAGTGGGAGGACACAGAATTGGTCAGAGGGGATAGTTAAATAAGGATGCAAAATTCATCAAAGCCTTGACCAACCTATCAGAGACCTCTAGAGAAAATTTTCCAACCATAATTGTCTCAAAATGGGCCAAAATGGCCAGGTCTTTTTATCCCTACTTTGTCCAATTACCAGGTATGGGAAGCCTCAGGAAGACCATGATATCAAGTGAGGCATGTCTTTGTAGTTAAGGCAGGCCTTGAGGGAGCAGATGGCTAGACACTGTCTGCTGACTGGACTTCATGCAGTTGAGCAACAAATCCTCTCTTAAAAGGGATTCTGGGAAGCACATCTCCATGTCTACCACAAAAGCCTCAGCTACCACGTAAGCAATTTGAGTGTCCTGAGGTCACCATGCTGTAAGGAAGCCCAAAGTAGTGCATGCCAACAGATCACATGAAAAGAATCTGAGACTACAGGAAAAGAGAGTCGTTTGGCTAGCTCCCAGCTGTCCTAGTCCTCCATTGTTTCAGATTCTACCACTGTCAGATTGCAATCGCATGAGTCCCCAAGATGGAACTACTTAGGCTTTCCTGAATTCCTGACCTCCTCAAAATCTTATTCCTATTACTGCTGGGGTTTTGTTTTTGTTGTTGGTGGTGGTGGTGGTGATTTTCTGTCTCTCTATCTCCTTTCTCTTTTCATAGTGCTCCACATACATGTATATCAGGTCATTTGATATTGTTCCATAGCTCACTGGTGCTGGGTTCATTTTCTTTTCTCTCTCTGTTGTTTTATTTGTGATAACTTCTATTGCTGTGTCTTCCACTTCATTAATACTTCTTTTCTGCAATGTTTAATGGGCTGTTAATCTTAACTAGTGTATTTTTCATTTCAGGTATTTTATTTTTCATGTCAATACATTGGATTGGGGTCTTGTTTATACCTTACACTATTCTTTTTGATCATGCTCATTTTTCTCTACTCTCTCCATCATATGGAATGTATTTATAATAGCAGTTTTAACATATTTGTCTACTAATTTTATCACCAGTATCATTTTTGGATTATCTTCTATAAATTGATTTTTTCCCTCATCATGGATCATATTTTCTCACTTCTTTGTATGCCTGGTATTTTTTATTGGACACTAGACATTGTGAATTTTACATCGTTGAATGATAGACTTCTTTTTTTGGTATGCTTTAAATAATTTGGGACTTTTTCTGAGATACAGTTAAGTTACTTGGAAACAGTTCTATTTTCTCAAGGATTAGTCTTTAGGTTTTCAGGAAGAACCAGAAGAGCCTGTTGTCTGGAGTTATTTGGCCCCAAATACTAAAGCAATACTCTTCTGATGACTTTACATGATGCTCTACATGTTTAGAGGCCTTTCCACTCTGCTTAGTGGAAACATGAACCATTCCCAGACCTCAGGCCTCCTGTGTGCTACAAGAATTATTCCACATGTCTTTCTAGTGCTTCTTTTCTCAGTCCCTATACTTTCCTCACACACATGCTCAGAACACCTAGAGGGAAACACATCAGAGACTAGAGGGAAACCCTCTTCTGATCCCCAAAGTGCACTTATTCTCTCACCAACCCCCACCTCATCTCCAGGACTCTCTGCCCCAAGAATTCCAACTGCCTTGGTCTCGCTGAACTCCCAACTCTCATTTCTCAACTCAAGAAGACTCCTGGGCTCGGTGTCAGCTTCTACTCCCTATGCTTCCCCCTGAAATCTTTTTCCAGGCAGTAATTTAGGAAAATCATTAATTTTTATTCTCTCAGAGATCACTGTCCTGAGTTGCCTGCTGTCCAATGTCATGCACTACCATTGTTTCACAATTTTATCTGTTTTTTAGTTGCTTAACATGATAAGCTAAATCCAATACCTCTTAGTCCATTATGACCAAAGGTAAAAGTCCTCTCATTGTTACTTCAATGCTCTTCTTTTACCTTTCTGTGTCACACAATTAGTACTTGGGTTGGCCTCAATGCAATCAGGCTACTTTCTGTATGAGAGTCAGAGCTAGGAGCCATGCAGAGACCCAAATGTTCTGCCTGCCTAGTTTCTCATGTATCATTAACAGCTCATATTTTGCATGTTCTTGGACATGTATTCCATAGTGGAACTTTTGGCCAAAGGCACTGAAAGCAACATAACCTATACCAACTATAGGTTACAAAATATTTTCAGGTTCTGGCATAGCACACATACTTAGCCCTTGTTCTTATTGCATCAGTGAAGAAAGATGTATGATCTTTTTTGCTCATCGTTTTTCATGAACCCAGCTCTCCTATATAAGCCTATGCTTCACGCGTGTGTGTAGTAGATTGTGGGGGTAGGGGAAGTGTATATACATGTGCATGCTGGGGCTGGGGAGATAGTTGGCAGGAAATCAAGGCAAAAATTTTCATGCCACCTACCATTTTGTAATCTACCTTATGACTTGCACAATGTGTCAAATGACTTCAAGTACATTGTGACCTTTAATCTTCACAGTTACCCTGGAAAATGAGTGCAATTCTTATGCTCATTTAACAGATGAAGAACCTGAGTTCAAGGGCAAGTTCCTCCAGGTCATTCAGTAGATCTGTGATGAAGCCAAGTTTTGAACACCTATTTATCTCTCTTAAAAGACTTACGCTCTTGATTACTATCCTCCTCTGGATTTTAAACTTTTACTTCCCATATTGCCTAGAAGGATGGTAAAAATATACCTGGGTCTATATCAATGCTTTTGTCACTACTGAATGGTTAAGATAGATTATTGTCAAACATATTTAAAAGTAATTGTGTTCTTAGCACTTCACTCAATCACAGTGCCTATCACATAATAAATGTTTAATAAATATTTTTGTTTTAACATGCAACATGGCAACTATCTAAGGAAAACATACTACTATAGAGTGTGACTTCACTCAAGTTTGATAGTAGGTTGCATTTTGTATACCTGTTTGCAAGTTGTTTTTTTTTTTTTTTTTTTTTTTTTGCCTCTTTTAATATAGCTTGCTGTTTTCATTATAAGGAGAGATAAAGCATAGCTGAGTGAGAAAAAAAAATACTTTTTTTGAACATTTCTTTCTTAACCATGGCTGTCTAATTACTTAGCCCAAGAGGCAATAACTTCACTATCACCTCTGCACAGATCAAATGTAAAGTAATTCTGAGAGAACAAACAGTCTCCTGAGTGTGAACAAATCTAGGACAAGGAGAAGGGAAGTGAATCTTGTTTTTGCTTCTCTAGTGTCCATTCACCTTTATCATATTATCTTAGTCTGTTTTGTGCTGCTATAACAGAATACCACAAACTTGGTAACCTATAACAAACAGCTATCAATTGGCTCACAGTTCTGGAGGCTGGGAAGTCCAATATCAAGATGCCAGCATCTGGCAAGGGCCTTCTTGCTACATCATAACATAGCGGAAGGGCAAAGAAAGGGCAAGAGAGAAAAAGCAGGAGGGGTCAAACCTACTCCTATGATAACAAACCCACTCCTGAACCCAGTTCTGGGGTAACAGTGTTAGACCACTAATGAAGGCAGAACCCTCATGACCTTAACACCTCTTAAAGGTCCCACCTCTTAATACTGTTACAATGGCAACTAAATTTCAACGTGAGTTTTGGAGGGGACAAACATTCAAATCAGAGCACCTGTCAAGGATATTCTAATTGTTTCATGGAGAACTAGCCCTCCCCCGCTCTCAATTTATATGTTCCTGGAAGGTCACCCCATCCTCTGTCACCAACATCCCAAGATCCAGAAGTAGGCATGTGGCCCTAATGTGACTTTTTGATTTATTACCCAACCACGTGGCACAGCGAATTATTCTGTAAGGATTTGTTTCATTTTATGGTTTTGCTTTGTTTTCTTTTGTTTTTGAGATGGAGTCTTGCTCTATCACACAGGCTGGAGTACAGTGGTGTGAACTCGGCTCACTGCAACCTCCACCTCCCGGATTCAAGTGATCCTCCCACCTCAGCCTCTGTGTAGGTGGGGTTACAGACGTGTGCTACCACGCCTGGCTTATTTTTGTATTTTTAGTAGAAACAGGGTCTCATCATGTTGGCCAGGCTGGTCTCAAACTCCTGACCTCAAGTGATCTGCCTGCCTTGGCCTCCCAAAGTTTTGAGATTACAGGTGTGAGCCACCATGGCCAGCCTCATTTTGCTTTATCAGAGCTAGGCCAATATGACTTAATCCTGAAACCATCAGTGAAAATAGTAGAAAAGGAGCATTTTTTTTTTTTTTCTGGAGTGGAATCTTATAAGAGGGAAGCCTGGAGCTGCTAACAGCCATCTAGTCACACCAAGAGGGAGCTGGCCTGAGAAAGTCACCAATGCAGAGAAAAGTTGTGATTTCTAATGCTACCATTGAGGCCCATGAGAATGGGGGAGGGTTAGTTCTCCTTAAAACAATAGAATGTCCTTGACAGGTGCTATGGCTTGTCCCCTCCAAGACCCATGTTGAAATTTAGTTGCCATGGTAATAGTATTAAGAGGTGGGGTCTTTCAGAGGTTCCACCCTCATGAATGGACTAACACTATCTACCCAAAGTCATTTAGGTACCCTAACAAATTTCCTTTTATGCTCAAACCAGTTTGAGTTTCTATCATTTGCAACCCAATAATCCTAAAGAGAAGAGAACCAAGATTTATCAACAACACCTACTATGTCCCTCTTGCCTTGGGAATATTTTATTTAATTATCACAACATCCTTAAAAAGTATATATTAGTCTTCTCTATTTTACAATTAAGAAAACTAAGACCCACAAAAGTCAAGAAACTGGGCACACAAAACTAGAAAGTATCTGAAGTTGGATTCAATCCTATGTCTTCTTGGTTCTAAAACCTAGGTCCTTCCACAACTGAATACAGCAGGAGCAAATCTTTGTGATAAACGGCCCTTTCCAGTGAGGTGTGTGGAAACCACACTAAACAAAGGAGACTGATTCTTTTTTTTTCTTTTTTTGCCTGGCTCACCATACCTTTCAGCATGACCTTGAGCATATTTCTTCTCTGAATCTGAGGGTTTTGTTTGTTTTTGCTTTTGTTTTTTGGTATATGAAACTATGGGGTTCAGAATAGATGATCCATTTCCAAGTTCTTTTCAGCCCTAAAAATGTACAATGTCAATTCTTGACTATTTTCTTGAAATTCCCAAGTTAGGTACTAGAAGAACCACACATCGAAGCAAGCCAATAGGCAAAGATTCCCTCAGCAAATCTTCTCTCCTAATTTGGGCAAATGGGTGAGGTATGTGTAATTAAAACTGCAAAAATAACAAGCTTTCAGCCAAGCTCTACTCTTACTTAACCATACTCTTGGGGGTTGATTTTAGGAGAAGCAGCGGATGTAGAACCCAGGGTGGAATTTGGCCTGATATGTGGATTCTTATAACTTCCAAATGATGTAAGTGCACTTATTTGAGAGACTGAGAAAGTGCTGAGTTTAGTCTATTCACCTCCATAAAGAAAAACTGGAAACCACTGGACTTAGGCCAGCATCGACCAATGTTATAAAGCTAAGAACACTTTTGGCAGGGCAAAGCCATTCGGGGATGATCATACCTAATTGATGTCGATTTATGGTGTGACCTTTCCTTCTGATTAATGGTTTGTTCTAAGATAGAGAATACCAGGCCCATTCTTGCAACTGGCTCAGAGAAAATGGAACTGCTAAAGTTTCAGCATCTGTTGATCCCAGAACCACTGAGGTTGTAGAAATTGCAGCTACGAGGGGTCGATGAGTTAAATTCTCATTCAGGAGAGAGTCGGAAAACTATTGAAAAAATTATCAAGATAATGCAACTTGAAATAGAGTTTTGGTTCTAATTATCCAGATAATGACTTTTCTTTCCCGTGTGTGTTTGCCAGAGAATTGGCCTCTGTGAGGGGTTCTAGGCAGAGTTTTGATTATATTAAGATAGTGTATGATCAGGGGGCCCAAGAATACTAACATTCTACCCAGACCCAGCCACCTTTTCCCACAGGGACTTCCTAAGAAGACAGAGTATAGTGGGTTACAGTGGAGTGGGCTCAAGAGTCAGGAGGTTCAAGCTCTTGCTCCATCACTCACCAGCAAAAAATTTGGGCAATTTTTTCCATCTGGACAAAAAGGAACAATAATGATACTTTCTTACAGGTTTGTTAGGAAGATTAAGTAAGTTAATTCATGCAAAGTACTCACTGTTGACCAAATAGCAGGCACTCAATAAATGTGAATTATTAACACTGACGATCCTATGCACTTAAGAAATAAGATCAAATGAAAACAAGATACAACTTCATTTTTCAGGAGCAATGACTGGTATAACGAATGTGGAATTCTGGTAACGATAAGGACAGCTTGCAACTTAGTCTAAGTATCTGCAAGAGCCTCTACCTCCCAACTGAAACTCTTGTTTGTTATCACCATATGATTTTAGGGACCAGAGTTTTCATGAGGCCATTTTAAAAAAAGCATTCAAAAAAAAAAGCAAAAGACAAGGACAAAGTAGTCAGACACCAAGGGACCTTGTCTCAGCCTAGTGATACCACATCACAGTGGCAGCAAGAAGCAGAAAAGAGGGGAGACAAACAAGTACTTGACATTTAAAACCCAATGGCAATATCCATTAGTAAATATGGCTCAGTTTATATCCTAGAATTCAGCCAATCAGGAAAGCAACTCCTTCTCATGTAAAGAAGGACAGAGAAGGATCAGGAAAAGCAACAGAAAGGGAGTTAGACAGCCTTTCCCCACCCAAAACCCCCTGGCTTCAGTGATTCTCAAAATGTGGTGGGTGAACCATCTGCATCAGACTCACCTGAGATGCAAATTCCTGGACTTTCCACAAACACACTGAAACTGAACCTCTGGGGTGGAGATCAAGAGTCTGCATCTTGGGCCGTGTGCAGTGACTCACACTTGTAATCCCAGCACTGTGGGAGGCAAGTGGATCCCTTGAGGTCACGAGTTTGAGACCAGCCTGGCCAACATGGCAAAACCTGTCTCAACTGAAAATGCATAAAACAACAACAGCAACAAAAAATTAGCCAGACGTGGTGGCAAGGGCCTGTACTCCCAGCTACTGTGGAAGCTGAGGAAAGAGAATCGTTTGAAACCAGGAGGTGGAGGTTGCAGAGAGCCAAGGTCGCGCCACTGCAGTCTTGCCTGGGTGAGAGCAAGACTCTGCCTCAAAAATCAGAATCTGCATCTTACAATTTCCCCAAGTGAACTATGAGAACCATTTGTCTAATTCCTAATTCACTGTGAAGTCAATGAACAGTGGAGGCAGTACTGTAGTGAGGGAGGGGCTAAAGACCTGGCAGCCACTCCCTGCAGTCAGGGTGGAAACAGCCCAGGGCAGCTGGCTCGGGTGTTCAGCCATCAGCATCTGGACACATCAGAGGGATTGCCTGCATCTCTCTTTCCTCATCTGTGACCATAGAGAGGCAGCTCTCCCCTGACTCTTTCACGCTGTTTTTGTGAACATAAAGTGAGCTGATGTGTAAAAAAGCTTTTCAAACTTATATAACCTAAGGAATTATTTATTCCTATGAATTCAGAAATAACCAGCCTTCCCTACTTCCCCTGCAGTTATGGGGAATCAGAGGTTTGTGTTTTCCTCTCAACAGGCTCTCCACAAAGATTATATTCACCAGATAATGGCAGACTTCATTCTATTCAACTTGTGGATCCAGTCCCAGGATGGGTGCCCATAACTAATGGGCAAAAACACTTTTAAAGAAAAATCCATCTTCTCTCCCTTAATGTTATTAAAAGATCACTGCAATTTGATGCTACAGACTTCCATCTTGAGCTCCAGGCTTGGGTATTTCCACCTGGATATGCCTCTGCTCAACCCTGCAACCTATGTGTGTCCCAGAATGAACTTCTAAGTTTTCATCCCAAATAACTGGTTTTTCCTCCTCTTGAGTTCCTCATTCTGAGGAATGGCCTCGCCATCTTCCAGCACCTCTAACTCAAGAATCCATTGTCAACTTGGGCCCCTCTAGATCCAGTCACTCTCTCCCTGGAGTTTCTTGCTTACATATTCTTTCTTTTCTTATCCTTCCACTACTGTCTTCATTATGGCCCCCATCCATCACCACTTTGGCTCAGGTACCTGGCTGTGCAGCAGTAAAAATGTAAAGTAAGGTCTAGAATGTCTGCTCGGAGCTGAGTTGTTCTCACATAAGTGAGCCTTACATAAAAACAAAAGACATCATCTATTTGGATGGGTATGTGCTTGGTGGCTAACAAGACCGGGGAAAGGATTTTAGAGCTCTCCCCGCTACGGAAGCTCTGCTCTGCTTCCACACTTAAGGAAGCTTCCAGCACAGATTGAGAGCAACATCTGTCCTGGGAATTCTGAGATGCACTGAGTGATTTGGCTTGTTTATTCACCATCACTGCATCCTTTCTTGAAAATAAACTACATTCCACAGAGATCTTTGGGGTTAGATTCTTGTCCATGACAATTCTCTCAGGATTCAAAACAGGAAGCCAGCAGGAGCTGGTGCACAAGGGAATCCTTGAGCCCCTATGCTAGCCCTGGCCCGCCTCCTTCTGGACTTCTGATTGTGGAAGATGAGAAACTCCCTTACTTTAAGCCATCACTGGTCTACTTTTCTGTTGCTGGCAACCAAATGCGAACTTGTCTGAGAGTGAAAAGATGGAGCTGAAACTTGAGCCCAAATCTGTCTGACTGGTCACACATATTCTCATAACTGCTTCTCATACTCTATTCTGTGGCTTATCTGAGGCAACAGCTGTGCAAATGGAGAAGGAAAAAATGATATGTCCTAACATGCCAGAGAAGGTTCAAGCTAGCAGCTGATATTCTGCAGCCCCTGCTTCCAGGTTTCCAACCCGGATGACTACTCTGAGAGGCACCATCCACAGCCAGCCAACCACAACTTTAGGATAACTTTAAGCATTCTGGGAGCTAATTCTGCCACATTTGGGGAATGGGGTTAGAATAAGACCCTGATTTGGTTTTTACAGCCTGCCAGGGGCTATTCCTTTCCTTTGACCACTTCCTGGGCTGTTAAACCTCCAGCTTAGCCTCAGGAAATTTTATGAAACCAGAACCTCCATAACTGAAGGCACAGCCTCCATCAACATTTGAATCAGATGGCCCTTCCACTCTGGGTGACAGAAAGGAAAGCTCTTTGCCTTATGCCCTGTGCCCTAGGAAACCAGCAACCCTCATCTATTGTAATCAGCATTTGTATCTTATGGCCTTGCACCAAACTAGAAAAAATGGATACAAACAAAAACATAAGGTGGGGAGTTTTGTACTAATCAGAACCTTGCTCCCGATCATCCCTAAGGCATTAGAATGAAAGAATATAGCAGAGGAAAAGTGGGCTAGAGGGAGCTGGTGGGGGAGGACAGCCAGCTAACAGCAAAGGAATGCACCATCAGCTTTGATCAGGTTTGACAGGGCATCCGTCCTGTGCAGCAGGTCCCATTCTCCAGTGTTTACATTTGTCACATCTTTTTTCCTTCCAAACAAAGGATGCTTGACAGTCTGAGTGGGTAATTTGCAAGGTACCAGAGCTCCTCAGCCATGCATACACATACATTTTCAGATGGGTTGAGGGCAAGTGGAGGCCAGCAGCTACATTTTGAAGACAATGAGGCCAACACCCCTGAAATGTGCCCAGTGCAAAAATAACATCTTGCAAGCCTTTATCTTCATTGTGCAAAACTAAATTAATGACTCTTTCACCCAGTATGGAGGCCAGCATGTATCAGAGCCCAGGACTTCAAGAATGAGGCTCAAAACATATATGCAGGAAAATTTAGTGATTTTGACTCTCTGCCCAGACTAATATACTTCTTAAAGTTTGCAAAATTTTCGTTTCAGTTTCGGTTGTCTATTATGCAACTTATCTATTGCATGAAAAATGGGTTTTCATTTCTCCCCTCAGGTGTTTGGAGCACTTAGGGTTCTGCCTCCATGTCTTGTACTAGAGCTAAGAAGGGCTACATGTGAATGTGCATGCACATGCCTGCATGAGTGAACTTTGACTGCCTGACAAGCATGGGGTACAAGGCACCACTGAACTTTGCATTCTTGATTAGAGTTTTGGCTACAACCGCTGGGCCTGATTCAGTTGATTTCAGTTTTGCAAATACCATCAAACTGTTGATCAGCTACATTTTTGCTTCTAAGCAGACCCACCATAGGAATACCAAGCAAACTCCCTTAGTTTAGCCAATCAGCATATTTACTGGAAACTGAACAATGATTGTCCTGAGTAGACACAAGACATGACCAAGACAGGACACAGGCCTGTAAGGTATGACAGTATAAGAGAGACAAAATAAGGCAGGGAGTCTTCAATGGGCCTTCATAGACTGTTAGAATAGGAACAAATGAGTATTGTAGCTTACGAACCCTGATATGGTTTGGCTGTGTCCCCACCCAAATCACACCATGAATTGTAGCTCTCATAATTCCCATGTGTTATGGAAGGGACACAGTGGGAAATAATTGAAACATGGGAACAATTTCACCCATACGGTTCTTGTGGCAGTAAATAAGTCTCACGAGATCTGATGGTTTTATAAAGGGTTTCCCCTTTTTCTTGACTCTCATTCTCTCTTGCCTGCCGCCATGTAAAACATGTCTTTTGCCTTCAGTCATGATTGTGAGGCCTCCTCAGTCACGTGGAACTGTGAGTCCATTAAACCTCTTTTTCTTTACCCAGTCTCAGGTATGTCTTTATCAGCAGTGTGAAAATAAACTAATAAAAACCCCTAAATTTGAATGAAGTTTTATGTATACATGCATGTGTGAATTTTTCCTGAGAATGACTCTTTATCTTGTACCAGATTCATGAAAAGATCTGGGAGACAGTAAAATGCTATGAGAGAGAGTACTGCCTAGTGGGCTCTGGAGATAGCTGGCATGCTTGAGCAAGAGACTGAATCTCAGTAAACCTTGGTATCCTCATTTGTGAAATAAGGACAACAATATAAACTCGCAATGATTACATTTTAAAATGCTGACCAGGTATAGTGGCTGAAGCTTGTAATCCCAGCACTTTGGGAGGCCAGGGCAGATGGATTGTTTGAGCCCAGGAGTTCGAGACCAGCCTGGACAACATGTCTCTACAAAAAATACAAATACAAAAAATTAGCCAGGTGTGGTACACATGGCTGTAGTCCCAGTTACTTGGGAGGCTGAAGTGGAAGGATCCCTTGAGCTTGGGAGGCAGAGGTTGCAGTGAGCCAAGATTGCACCACTGCACTCTAGCCTGGGCAACAAACCCTGCCTTGAAAAAAAAAAATTAGCATGGTACTCGAAACATAGTAGGCCATCAGTACATGTGAATATGTGAGCTATCATAAGAAAAGAGGCAAAGATAAAGAAGGAGAAAATAAAGCATTGGTGCAGTACATTTTCTAGGAAATACCATACTTTGTGGGTCCCAAGTGCGCTGTGGCTTAGGAAATCAAAGAAGGCTGCTTGGATGAAGTGAGGTAGGATTTTGCCCTTAAATAACAAAGAGGGTATAGATTGGCAGAATGAGTGAGTGTTAGGGTTAGAGCTAGAGTGGGGTAAAGGTTAGAAATAAGGACAGAAATAGGGTTAAGAATTTGGTTTAAGGGTACATTCAGGTTTAGTTTTACAATTAGAGATTAACTTTAAGGAAGCAGTAATATTGTCACACAGAGAATTAGGACAGTCTAGCCAAATACATGGTGGGAAGGAGAATTGACTAGGGCAGATGGCCCATGGTGCTTAAAAGTGAGTGATAAATTAGACAGTGAGAGTCTTGAATCAAATCCAGCAGTTTCTCCAGAGTGTTGGGATACAGCAAGCTCCATCACCCACTGGCCTTTTTATGTAGGGTTGCACAAGGCAATCCAGGTTAATGCCATGTGCTCGGTAATACAAGGACCATGCTTTATTCATCGCAGTCTTCCCAGCTCCCGGTCCAGTGCACAAAACATAGTAGGTGCCCAATAAATACTTGCTCCAAATCCACACTGAAGAAGACTCCTAGAAACGTGGAAAGCAAAAACTGTCCCTCCACAGCAAGTGCTCCATTATTTCCCCTGCATTTATCACTCTACTCTCTTTCCTAAAACCCTATTTTCATTGCTTCTAACCAGGAGAGAGAAGAGAGAGTAAGGGGTGGCTTCTCTTTAAAATCTTCTGCTTCCCTTTCTAAAAACTGCTTTTGAGATGCAAGTTTATACAGTGAAACAAATAAAGAAATAATGATCTTTCAAATACAGGGTCTGCTACCTCTATGTCTGTGGCCTTGGTTAAGTCTTAAAACCTCTCTCTGGTATGTTTTCATCATGTTTAAATGTGACTGTTATTGACTGCTCCATTGAACTATTGCGAATTTAAATCGTATAGCAACCAAGATAGTCACCATTTCTGGTGCTTTTTATTTATTCCTAAAGCTGCGTGTATCCCCTTTTTCTTTTTGTATATCATTTTCCTTCAGAGTAAGGAATTTCATTTAGCACATCTTGTCATGCAGGTCTGATGGCAATAAATGTGCTTAGCTTATCTTTCTCTGAAAATGTCACTATTCTGCTTATATTATTGAAGGATATTTTGCTAGGTATAGAACTCTGTATTAACTTTTTTTCTCCTTTTCACACATTAAAAATGTTATTCCATTGTCTTCTGGCTCTCGTGGTTTCTGATAATATGTCAGCAGTCAAATGACTGCTAACTTCAATTGAAATATTTTCTCACATATGTAATGTGCCTTTTCTTTGACTGCTTTCAAGATTTTATCTTTGTTTGTGATTTTCTATAATTTGGCTGTCATGTGTCTAGATGTGATTTTTATTTTATTTATCCTCTTTGGGTTTGTCCTCTTTGGGTTTGCTGAGCCTCTTGAATTCACAAATTTATGTCTTTCACCAAACTTGGGAAGCACACAGCCATTATTTCAAGTATTTTTTCTGTCCCATTTCCCCTTTTCTCTTCTTCTGGAATTATAATTATCCATATTTAAGATTTATTGATATTATCCCATGGATCTCTGAGTTTTTTATTCATCCTTATTTGTTTTTTCTTCCCTTACTCAAAATAGATGATTTTTATTGATCTATCTTTAAGTTATTGACTCTTTCCTTTATTATCTCCATTTTATTCATAAGCCCATCCAGCAAACACTTATTTCAGATAGTGAGTTTTTCAGTTGTAAAATTTTCATTTTTTTATGTTGACTGTTTGTCTGATGAGATTTCCTATTGTTTCATTTTTTCCAGTGCATTTTTTCTTTACTTCATTGAGCATAATTATAAAAAAGCAGCCTTAATGTCCCTGTTTGATCATTCCAGTGTATGGATCATCTTGGGATTGGTATTTGTTTATTTATTTTTCCCTTGAAATTGGGTCACATTTTCACGGCTTGTTGAAAGTTGAGAAGTTGCCTGATTTTATCCTGGTTATTGCAAATTTTATGTTGCGAAGACTCTGAATTGTGTTGGATTCCTTAAAGAGTACTTATCTTTTTATTTTAGCAGGAAGTTAAATTGGTTATATTCTGGCTGTGAACTCTATTATGTGTTAGTTCTGACTGCTTTCATTCTGCCCTTTTCATACAAGGTTCATACAAGGTTTCTCCTAGGCACAGAGATAGGCTCATTTCCCTGCCTTTGTTTCAGTTAATGTTGCCATATGACTGAGTTCTAAGCAATAGAATGTGAGTAGAAGTAAGGTGTACCCCTTCCGGACAGAAGATTCCACATACCACCTCCCATTTTCTTTCCCTTCCACTAGCTGTTGTCCATGTCCCGAGTGATCACCTGTTGCAGACGGAAGAGCTTCTGGCCGCCTAGATACGTAGTAGACTGTGATGAGCAGAGCCCCACAACTCTGATCATTCCTTGCTGCCAATCCTGGACTGGCTATAGACTGTGAGAACAAAATAACTTATACTCTGCTAGTCCACTGGAATTTGAAATATGATTGTTAGAGAAATTATCCCACTTTAATTAATATAAGGTACTTTAAGAACTTATGAAGGAGAAAGTAAGATCATGGTTAGAATTGGATATTTTAAAATGATATCCACATTAAAGTAGTGGTTAGAGCAGTCAGTGTGGGCGAGGCCTCCTAAGGAAGACAGAAGAGTAAGAAGAGTGAAGGATTGAGGCTGGAGCTCCCAAACACCCTGACTTTTAAGAGTTGAGCAGCGAAGAGGAGCCACAAAAGAGACTGAGAAACAATGACCAGTGAGCTGAGAGAAAACACATAAGATGGTCAAATAAGCAAAGCGTAGCAGTGACATAAGAAAGAGAGAAATCACCCATGGTGAATAGCAGAGAGAGACTAAGTATGGTAAAGACCAAAATGGTCCATTGGATACAGTAGTATGGAGGTCTTTAGTGATCTTGGTGATAATAGTTGCAATAGTGTGGCAGGGACAAAAGTTAAGCTGTAATACATTGAAGAATATTTTCTTAAAGTAGATATAGCAAATATAACTAATTATTTGGAAGCTTTGCAGTAAAAATAAGATCGGAGAATAAATTCATGACCAATTAAGGGAGGTATTTTTGTTTTAAGATGGGAGGACCTTGTACAAGTTTAAATACTATTAGGAATTAGCCAGTGGGGATGGAGATGTTGATGCCACAGGAAAGAAAAAGGGAATGATTTAACAGAAACCATATAGTATCTGATTGGCTTCTAAAAGGGAAAAGAATAAACGTTGATTAAATGACTACTGTGTTCCACGCACTACTCTAGGCACTTTATGTTATTATTACTTTTACTCTTCCAAAATATTTCCTGTCACTATTCCCCTCTCTCACCCCACTGTAACTACAACAGCCTGCTATTCTTTGGGCATACCAAGCCCATATTCTAGCCTTGGACTTCGGCACTTAGTGGTCTCTCTGCCTGAATATCTTCCCCTATATCCACATGACAGCTCACTCCCTCATTTCCTTCAGGTCTTTGCTCAGATACCATCTTCTTAGAGAGGCTTTCCCTGGGCACCTTGTATGAAGTAGCAACCACACTCCTACTCTCTTTTCTGCTGTCTTCTATTTTTCTTCGTAGAACATACTAACACAGTAAACCCTCCATATCCATGGGTTCCATATTAACAGATTCAACTAACCATGGATAGAAAATATTCAGGAAAAAAAATGCAATAAAAACTACAAATTTTAATAGCATAACAGCTATTTATATAGCACCTAAATTACATGAGGTATTATAAGTAATCTAGAGATGGTTTAAAGTATATGGGAGAATATACACAGTCTACATACAAATACCATGTCATTTTATGTGAGGAACTTGGGCATCTGTGGATTTTGGTATCTATGGGGGTTCTTGAACCAATCGTCCTTTCATACTAAGGATGATTGTATTAATTTATCTATTTAATGTTTACATTCTCACCCAGATACCACCAATACCTGCCACTTTCTGCCCAGAATGTAAAGTCCATCAGGACAGGAATCATCTGTTATTTTCGTTGCTGTATCTCTAGTGCCTAGAAAAGAGCTTGGCTCTGTGCTGTGAGACTCAGAGAGGTTGTGTAACTTTCCCATGTCACACAGCTATTGGGTTGTGGGAGCCAAAATTGGAATCAGTTCTCTTTGACTTCAAAGTCCCTGCTTGTGTTCCTATCCTACACTAAGGTGGGTCAGTCTCACATTACACTTCTCAAATTGGTTGATATGACTTCTTCACAGCTAACAATTTTTCAGTCAGAAAGTTTAAGTCATTCCCTCCCTGAGCCTGTTCCCCTGGGAAACAAGATATGACTTTAAAGTATTTAATTTCCATTGAATTAACAGTAGTCTTTAAATGAAATAAGTTATCTCTTCTTTACATGAAAATATTAGATTCTGTAAAAGAGACCTAGCATGAGAGATATTCTAGTCTAATGAAACTTTAGGATTGCATTTTTAATTTCTGTGGAAAATAACATTAGAATTTGATATGAATTACACTGAATGTGAAGACTGCTTTGGTAGTATGGACATTTTAACCATGTTATTTATTCTAATCCATGAACATGAGATATTTTTCCATTTATTTGTGTTTTCTTTCATTTCTCTCATTAACCTTTTTTAGTTTTCAGTGTACAGATCTCTTAGTTCCTTGATTAAATTTACTCCTAAGTGTTTTATTTGTTTATGCTATCATAAAGGAGTTTTCTTAATTTCTTTTCCAGATGATTTGTTGTTAGTGTATAGAAATGCTACTGGTTTTTGTGGGTTAATTTTGCAACCTGCAAATTTACTGAATTTGTTTACCAGTGTTAACAGTTTTTTAACAGAGTCTTCAGGGTTTTCTATATAAAAGATAATGTCATCAGCAAACAGAGACAATTCCACTTGTAAACAAAAAAATAAAATTCTAAGCCCTCTCAACTGACTGATGGACCCCCTCTCAGCCAAGGGCATTCCAAAGTAAACCTGAAAATATAGTTCAGGTGATGACGGAAAGTGAGGGGTTGGACTTGCCTCATTATCCCCCTTCTCTTTGGAATTTAGGCACAGTTGACCTGCTTTAACATTAAAACAGATCTTAAGACCAACAAAGCAGACTTTTTATAGTGATAAGATACCAAATTTCATCCTGGCTCTAGTATAGCATCAGATGATGCTATACTGTTTCTGAAAGAAACTGAAGTATTTTACCCCAAAATACATTTCTTCAATACATTTTAAAATGGACCTGTGAAGCTGTCTCTTGTGGGAAAAACCTACATTATGTAGAGAATCCCCTTCCCTTTCCAGATCTTTTCCTGAACCAAGAGTGAATTCACCAAGGGTCTAGCACCTTTTAAAGTCTATTTACAATCTATTCTCTCTGAAGCCTGCTACCTGGCAGCTTCCTCTGCATAATAAGAACCTTGGTCTCCACAATTCCCTATCTTAACCCAGACACTCTCTTCTATTGATTCCAGGTCTTTAGATAATAACTTAACGCTTTCAACCAATTGTCAGTCACAAAATCTTTGAGTCCACCTATGACCTGGAAGCCACCCCACTTCAAGTTGTCTTGCTTTTCTAGACTGAACCAATGTACGTCTTACATATATTGATTGATGTCTTATGTCTCCCCAAAACGTATAAAACCAAGCTGTAGGCTGAGCTTGGTGGCTCACACCTGTAATCCCAGCACTTTGGGAGGCCAAGGTGGGTGGATAACTTGAGATCAAGAGTTCGAGACCAGCCTGGCCAACATGGTGAAACCCTGTCTCTCCTAAAATACAAAAATAATCCAGGCATTGTGGTGGCTGCCTATAATCCCAGCTACTCAGGCGGCTAAGGCAGGGGAATTGCTTGAACCCAGAAGGTGGAGGTTGTGGTGAGCCAAGATCATGCCATTGTTCTTCAGCCTGGGCAACAAAATAAGACTCCATCTCAAACAAACAAACAACAACAACAACTAAAAAACAAAAAACCCAAGCTGTAGCCCAATCATCTTGGGCACATGTTCTCAGCAGGGCCCCTGGGACTGTGTCATGGATCATTGGTCATCATATTTGGCTCAGAATAAATCTTTTCAAATATTTTACAGGATTTGACTCTTTTTGTACAGACATTTCTTCCTTTTCTGTATGGATGTCTTTATTTCTTTTTCTTACCTAATTGCTCTGGAGAGGACTTTTGGCATGATATTGAATAGAAGGGGTAAGAATGGACATTCTTGTCTTACTCCTGATATTAAAAGAGAAGTTTTCGACTTTTCATCACTGAGTATGATGTTAGTTATGGGCTTGTCATAAACAGCCTTTCTTATGTCAAGGTACGTTCCTTTTATGCCTATTTTTGAGAGGTTTTTTTTTTCAACCATAAATTAATATTGAATTTTGTCAAATGATTTTTCTGCATCTGAGGTGATCATGTGGTTTTCATCCTTCATTTTGTTAATATGGTATATTACCGTTTTTCATTTATGTGTGTTGAACAATCCTTGCATTCTTGGAATA
The DNA here is from genome assembly GCF_024542745.1 of Macaca thibetana thibetana. Taxonomy (NCBI): domain Eukaryota; kingdom Metazoa; phylum Chordata; class Mammalia; order Primates; family Cercopithecidae; genus Macaca; species Macaca thibetana. The sequence continues at coordinate 101,840,669 of NC_065588.1, read as the reverse complement.
AATCCCACTTGATCACGGTGAATGATCTTTTTAATGTGCGGCTGATTTTTGGTTTGTTAGTATTTTGTTGGGGGTTTTTGCATCTATATTCATTGGGAATATTGGCCTATAGTCTTCTTTTCTTGTGATGTCCTGTCAGGAACTTAACTATGAAAACCAGCAGAGCAAAGAGTTGCCAAATCAGGTTAAAATTTATTTCTTCAGTTACCAAGGGAAAAAACAAATGTGTATAGAGCCCATTTATTTGTATCAGAATGAACTTAAGAAGAAGCAATTTAAGGCCAGGTGTGGTGGCTCATTACAGTGCTGTAATCCCAGCACTTTGGGTGGCCAAGGTGGGAGAATGCTTGAGCCCAGGAGTTCAAAATCAGCCTGAGCAACATAGGGAAATCCTGTCTCTGCAAAAAAATTTTAAAAATTAGCTGGGACTGGTGGTGCATGCCTATGGTGCCAACTACTCAGGAGGCTGAAGTGGGAGGGTCACTTGGGCCTGGGAGATTGAGGCTGCAGTGAGCTATCACCACACCACTGTGCTCCAGCCTGGATGACAAAGCAAGACCCTGCCTCAGAAAAAATACAAAAGAAGAAGAACCAATTTATACTTAACAATTTTCTAGAATAAGTAAATGAACCCTGCTTCGAAGATCTTACACATCAGAGTACCAAGGACAAAGAGGCAAATATGGAGTAGATACATTGAAATACATTCATGAAAAAGTACACTTCTAAATCTGAAGTTTTTCAAATGTACTCATATGCATTGTCTTATTTGATCTTCCAACTTTTTCTGATGCATGTATCATATCTGTTATTCCTATTAAATCAATTTTTTACAGTTAAAGCTTGGAGAAGTTACTACCAATAAGTGGAAAATTAGGATTTTGATCCAGATATTTCAAATCTAAATCCTATTTCCCTGAGGCTCACCAGGCTGCTGAAAGCAGTTGTATATATAGATAAGGTAAAATATTTACTCTAAGACTAGAATGAGTAATTGAATATCAAATGGAAATGGGCAGTGCTAGTGGATGTTCATGTTTACACAGGTGAGATTGAACTGACTGGAAATACACCTATGTGTGCAGTGTGCATATGACGTTTGTGTATATGCATATATTTTATATATGTACACATACATATATACGTGTTTGTGTTTGTATTATACTTGGGACTACACATATATGCAGTTGGGCAAGTCTTAAAATAAGCACGAAGATATCATTAGCTGATTTAATGGAGCAGAGATGAGTGAGAGAAATTTGGGAGAAGAATCAGAGAGCAAAAAGGAAAGTAAAAAATGAGAAATACTTTCTGCTGCCAGTCAGTCCATTCAACAAGGATCTAAAGAGTCTAGCACTCAAATCACTGTTACCTCCACACCCATAGCAGAGCTCATTCATTGATCAGGGCAGTCTTTCTCACTAGCTTGGATACAACCACAGAGTCCACGCCAAAAGTGCCCCAAGCAGCCATTACCAATGGATCAGAGAGCACCTGCAACGCCTCTCCAACACTGCCCTGGGAGGCACTCACTGACTTTACTCTCAACAGTATTTTAAATTGAACTCAGTGGACTACAAGGACCTCCCATTTAGATTCATTCATTCAGTCAGTCATTGAGCAGTTAATATGCCCTTTTCTAAAGCTAGTTTCTCTTTTCTGGGTCTTAACTTACATGCTACATCCTCAAGGAAACTGCTTCCTGACCCTGTTTATGGTATAGTGGCCCTCCCATTTCATTATCTCATCATCTGTTTTCTTTCTTTTTTCACATTTTGTTTTGGTGGGGGGGTACTGTGTTTTCTATCTCCCTCACTAATCTGAAACAGAGGATGTGCATGTCACAAGCTCCATCGTATTTTTAGCATAGTACTCAGCACACAGTATGTTTTGAATAAGTACTGCTTCACTGATGAAGCAGATGAAGTAATGAATAAATACTCAGTGCCTGACCTCAATTGGCTCACAGTCGAGGGCAAGAGGAGTTTTTTTTGGGTTTTTTGTTTTGTTTTGTTTTGTTTTGTTTTTAGAGATGGAGTCTCGCTCTGTCATCCAGGCTGGAGTGCAATGGCGCGATTTCGGCTTGCTGCAACCTCTGCCTCCCAGGTTCAAGCAATTCTCCTGCCTCGGGCTCCCAAGTAGCTGAAATTACAGGTGCATGCCACCACACCCGGCTAATTTTTGTATTTTTAGTAGAAACGGGGTTTTGCCATGTTGACCAGGCTGGTCTCAAACTCCTGACCTCAGGTGATCCACCTGCTTCAGCCTCCCAAAGTGCTGGGATTACAAGTGTGAACCACCATGCCCAGCCAAGAGGTTCTTATGCATGCAAATAAATGACACTTTCTTTTTTTTTTTTTTTTGGAAATTGCCAGTTTAGGGTGTATCTTTTTTTATTATTATTATTATACTTTGAGTTCTAGGGTACATGTGCATAACATGCAGGTTTGTTACATATGTATACTTGTGCCATGTTGGTGTGCTGCAGCCATCAACTCGTCAGCACCCATCAACTCGTCATTTACATCAGGTGTAACTCCCAATGCAATCCCTCCCCCCTCCCCCCTCCCCATGATAGGCCCCAGTGTGTGATGTTCCCCTTCCCGAGTCCAAGTGATCTCATTGTTCAGTTCCCACCTATGAGTGAGAACATGCGGTGTTTGGTTTTCTGTTCTTGTGATAGTTTGCTAAGAATGATGGTTTCCAGCTGCATCCATGTCCCTACAAAGGACACAAACTCATCCTTTTTTATGGCTGCATAGTATTCCATGGTGTATATGTGCCACATTTTCTTAATCCAGACTGTCACTGATGGACATTTGGGTTGATTCCAAGTCTTTGCTATTGTGAATAGTGCCGCAATAAACATACGTGTGCATGTGTCTTTATAGCAGCATGATTTATAATCCTTTGGGTATATACCCAATAATGGGATGGCTGGGTCATATGGTACATCTAGTTCTAGATCCTTGAGGAATCGCCAGACTGTTTTCTATAATGGTTGAACTAGTTTACAATCCCACCAACAGTGTAAAAGTGTTCCTGTTTCTCCACATCCTCTCCAGAACCTGTTGTTTCCTGACTTTTTAATGATCGCCACTCTAACTGGTGTGAGATGGTATCTCATTGTGATTTTGATTTGCATTTCTCTGATGGCCAGTGATGATGAGCATTTTTTCATGTGATAAATGACACTTTCAACACCATCAACAAGCTCAGAGAGCACACTGAGCAGAGGATTATGAGAGAACAAGAAGAGGACAGCTGGAAGGCTTTTCAAAGAGATGATACTTGAAGGTTGGGTAGGGAGAAGCAAAGCAAAGAAGTGAAAAAGGATATTCAAGTCCAGAAGCAAATTCAAAACTATGACATCGAAGATGAGCTATGCTTGAGTGAGGCTGAAACAGAGAAGGCCACAGTGGGGTGGGGATGGACTAGTGGCCAGTTGGGAGGGTACTAAGGCAGGGGGCCACACCAAGGAGGGCTCCCAGCTGCTTGCTTTTTCTCTCCCCTCTTGCCAGCTCCCACCTTTCCTCCCCTCCAACTGTCTGGCCAGGAATCCCATTCATTTTCGCAACGAACTTGCTGCTCTTTGGTAGACAGCCTAAGCCCAGAAATGGAATAAGATTATCTTTGTGTTTATTTTAGTCTCACTTTAAGGATCTTATCTCTAGCAAATCCCCCATTATGGTTCACCATAGCAAGACATATAGGAAGAGCCACTTTTGCAAAAAATAAAGGTCCAATGATTTTCTCCAACCCCATTAAACTGTCATGAAGTTATGCTTTATTTACCAATGCAGATTCATTGCTTGCAGTACATGGGCCCCAAGGCAGGAGGACAGAAATGAAATCCTGAGGTATACAATCGTTTTGGTGTCTGGACTTTGGGGGAAAATTTTTCAGGGTTTTATGAAGAATTAGCTTTCATACTAAACTTTATTAAACTTTATCACTGAATTCTTTCCCTTTGGAAAGGGCTTTTCAGCTATTAAGCCTGGAGAACAGCCCATGTCGGATTAATTCCAAATGAAATGTAGTGGAGGATCTGGAATCCTCTGAGCACAGACACATAAGTCTCATTAAATGTGTATAGATGCTCGCAACAAAGCCCAGCTCAATTATATCCTGAGAACGGCGCTCAGAGAGACTGACAGGGCTGAGGCCTGGCCAGGGGTCTCCCGGGCACACACAAAGAAGCTTCAGGGAGAATGCAGGCATCTCTCTCCCCCACGAAAGTTTCTTTGGCTAATTGTAAAGGAAAAATTACTTGCAAGTGCCAATTAGCCTCACTTCTTTTTGTCCATTTTAATTTCATTCCCCTTATCAAATCAAGATCTGTGACAGCTTAATCCGAACTCAAACTCTGGGTCAAATATTTAGAGGCCAAAAGTGGTGAAGAAAAATTCCAAGTGAAACCCCAGGCTGGGACCCAAGTAGAGAACTAATTCACCTTGATGAAATAATTGCATTGCTAATACCTTGAAAGAAAGAAAATTATTTTCTCAGACAAAAAGAGCTGACCTCCCACTTTCACCCCCTACGCTCTTCCTGAGAAGCAGAAATCATCAATCCTCAACTGGCAGCAATAGAGAACAAATATTTGGGGTCTCTGTTTTGATTTGGGGGCTTGGTTGGTTTGGGTCCTATTTTCAACAGCACTTTTTCCTTAAAACGTAGCAAATATTACACCGCTAATAGGAAATCTACTTATTCTTTTCAGAGGCCAAATAAGCTTGGAGAACATACATTCTTAAGGCGTGTGAAGTTTGCTTTTGGCACAGAAAGCGATCCAGAAAGTCATGCAGAGAGAGCAGGACCACGTGGTTGAGAGCTTCTTGGAGGCAGAATGAATCAAGAAAAGGTTCTTTAGCTAAACCATTACTGAGCTCTTTGTGGACACTTAATAAATGGTACCTATTAGCATCTGTCTTTAACTCCCAGACCTACAACTTTTTCCTGTTTTAATCTTTCTGGAATTTCAGTATGTCTTATCATTTAAATGTTCATTGATTGAGTGTAGTAGTGTTTCTTTCCTTTCTGAAAAGCTATTATTAAATTGAGAGTGAATCTTGTAATAGGGTATACCTGATTATTAAAGAAATACCATTATTAATACTGTCATACTTGTTATCATCATTATTTAAAGTTAAGAAATGACAGAGAGATATCTCACGGGAGGGGACTTCAATGAATTAGTAAACGGACAATTAAATGACCAGGAAGGACCTTGAGTACAATGTTTAGGAATTTGTAAATTTGTGGTCTGTAATGTTTAATGCTTTCTGAGCAAGGGAGTGGAACATCTACAGACATTTATAATAGTGATACGGAAGGAGAACAGAAGAATGAGATGCTGGAGAAAAAAGAATAAAGACTATCAAAAATGTCCTGATGAAAGCTAAGAGAACATGAGCTACAGTAGTATCAGCATTCAGACAAAGAGACATGGCAAGGTTTGTGGGATTTTCAGAAGGTAGAAAGATCATAATTTGATGACCCACTGATGTTGACAGCCTGCCTTGATTTCCCATTTCACACAGAAGCGAGTCTTCTTATGTAGTATAAAGATCAAAATGCACAATCTGACTGGGGCTCCAGGCCATGAGTCTGGCATACATTTTACATTTTAAAAGCCCTGTGTTCTGCAACTCACACTAAATCTCTCAACCATCCAACCTGGAGCCCATAGAGCACAGCAGGTATGCCAACACATGAGACATCCTTGAGGCCAGAGAGAAATGGGTGCTCATGAAGCAGGGAAAAATCTTTAAGGTAGTATTGCTGTGTCACAAGGAGGAGATACCTAGAATGATATGTAGAAAGCTCTGCCTCCACTGAAACCTCACCAAGGACAAGATCACATCTGAAGTTGAGGAAAGTTATCAATGCTCAAGGAATTAATTATATAGATCTAAACTATAGTAGAAAAAAAAATCACTCCATGGTTTATTGTGTATTTCAAATAAAATTCAGATGCACAGAATGATATGTAGAGGACTCTGCCTCCACCAAAACCTGATATATGAATTCTGTAAAGTTGCAAGATACCAAATCAACATGCAAAGATCAGTGGCATTTCCATACGCCAGAAGTGAACAATCTGAAAAATAAACCAATAAAGCAATCCCATTTATAATAGCTACAAAAAATACCTAGGAATTAATTTAACCAAACAAGTGAAAGATCTCCACAGGGAAAACTATAAAACATTGATGAAAGAAATTGAAAAGGACACAAAAAATGGAAAGATACTTCATATTTATGGATTGGAAGGATCAACATTGTTAAAAAGTTTATACTGCCCAAAGTGATCTACAGATTCAATGCTATTCATATCAAAATCCCAATGACATTCTTTACAGAAATAGAAAATAAAATTCTAAAATTTATATGGAACTGCAAAAGACCCAGAGTAGTCATAGCAATCCTGAGTAAAGAGAACAAAGCTGGAGGCATCACATTACCTGAATTCAAATTATGCAACAAAGCTGTAGTAACCAAAACAGTATAATACTGTCATAAAATCAGACATATAGACCAATGGAACAGAACAGAACACCCAGAAACAAATCCATACATCTACAGTGAACTCATTTTTTTAAATGGGTGCCAAGAACATACATTAAGGAAGGGACCATCTCTTCAACAAATGGTATTGGAGAAACTGGATATCCATACGCAGTAGAATGAAAGTAGAGCCCTATTATCTCATCATATACAAAAATCAAGTCAAAATGAATTAAAAACTTAAATGTAAGACCTGAAATTATGAAGCTAGTAGAAGAAAACTCTGGTAAAAGGCTTCAGGACATTGGTCTGGGCGAAGATTTATTGAGTAAGACCTGAAAAACACAGGCAACCAAAGCAAAAATGGGCAAATGAGATCACATCAAGTTAAAAAGCTTCTGCACAGCAAAGGAAACAACTAACAAAATGAAGAGACAGCATAAACAATGGGAGAAAATACTTGCAAACTCTTCAGCTGACAAGGGATCCATAACCAGAATGTATGAAGAACTCAAACAATTCAGTAGCAAAAAAGCAAATAATCCAATTAAAAATGGATGAAAGAGCTGAATAGACATTTCTAAAAGGAAGACATTCAAGTAGCCAACAGATATATGGAAAAATGCTCAACATCACTAATCATCAGAGAAATGTAAGTCAAAACCATAATAAGATATCATCTCACCCCAGTTAAAATGGCTTTTATCAAATAGACAAAAAATAATGAATGCTGGCGAGGATGTGGAGAAAGGGGAATAGCTTGTACACTATTGGCGGGAAGGTATATTAGTACAGCCTCTATGGAAAACAGTATGGAGATTCTTTAGAAAAGTAAATATAGAACTACCGTATGATCCAGCAATTCACTGCTGGGTATGTATCCAACAGAAATGAAATCAGTATATCGAAGAAATATCTGCACTCCCATGTTTATTGCTGCACTATTCACAGTAGCCAAGATATGGCATCAACCTAAGTGTCCACCAACACATGAATGTATAAAGAAAATATGGCACATGTACGCAATGAAATATTATTCAGCCATAAAAAACAACAAAATTCTGTCATTTGCAACAATATGAATGGAATAGGAGGACATTATGTTAAGCGAAATAAACTCAGCACAGAAAGACCAATGTCACCTCTTCTCATTCATATGTGGAAGCTAAAATATTTTATTTCATGGAGGTAGAGAGTACAGATGGTTACCAAAGTCTATGAAGGGTAGTGGAGGACGATAAAGAAGCGTTGGTTAATGGGTACCAGGGGTTAGATAGTAGGAATAAGATCAAGTGTTTGGTATCACAATAGGATGACTCTAGTTAACAATAATTTATTGTACATTTCAAAAAACTAGAGGAATGGATTTTTCGAATGCTCCTAACTCAAAGAAATGATAAATGTTTGAGGTGGTGGATAGCCCAATTACTCTGATTTGATAATTACATATTGTATGCTTGTATCAAAATATCACATGTACCCCATAAATAGGTACAACTATTATGTAATCATAAAAATTAAAAATAAAAAAGGTTAAAAACAGAAATAATGGCTGAAATTTTCCCAAATGTGTTTATACCTTCAAAACACAAAGAATCTAATTACACCTTTTTCTTCAAATTGTGGGGCTATATACCATCTTCTAAGTGAATAGTAATCACAATACTACCACTAGTACTAATAGTAATAGTGGTGACCCCCAAAAATGTGTTGATCCAAGAGAAACTTTCCAAGTGATTGTAAGAGTCCCACATCCACTCCAGCAGGAATAACTGGGGAGAATGGTATGACAGAAGTACTGCCTTCGATGATTTCAAAAGCAATATTATGACATCCCCTCAATGAAAAAAATCTTAAAAACACACAGAATTTTAATCTCCAATGGAGTATTCCACTACTTAAATGTATGAATATTTTTAAATATCTGTTAGTATCATGGGAACTAATAAAATACAAATTAATTTAAAGGCGTTGCTAATATATTATGACCTTTCATCATTTCTTATTTCTCAATAAGTGGGTATCAAAAGTCCAGCGACCATCCTGCATGTGTTGGGGGACAGGAGTGGCAGAAAGTAATTCAGACTTTAGGATATTAAGATAGAGTATTTATACTAAAAAACTATGTGTTATTTATCTAATAGGATTCTCCATATTTCTTTTATATCTTATTACTTTTTGGGCCTCTCCCACGTGCTGGGCACCATGCTTAGGTGCTGCACCTACAGTGACAAGAAGGAGGTCACTTTCCTGAGTTTGAGAAGCTCTGAGTCCAGCTGGAGAAGCCATAAGTTCAGCTACTGTAATACCAGTGACAAGCACCACTGTAGGGAAATGCAGAGTACTAAGGGAGGGGTTATCAGGGGATAATCACCCACCAGAGGAAGACCCACCAAGACTTTCAAGTGTGCAGGAATTACTGCCTTCGATAATTCCAAAAGCAGTATTATGACACCTCTCTCACTGAAAAAAAAAAACATTAAAACATACATGATTTTCATCTCTGATGGAGTATTCCACGATTCACATGTGTGAATATTTTCAAATGTATGTTGATGGTGATTAATAAAATAACTAATAATTTAAAGACATTGCTAATGTATAGTGACCTTTTGTCATTTCCTATTTCTCATTCAATGGTTATCAAAACTCCAGCAACTACTTAAATTAGGCTTGAAGGATATACAGGAATTAACCAATCAAAGAGGAGAGAAAATCATATTCTGGCGTATCGCAGGGAAGGTCTCTGGGTAACAGCTAGAGGCAACGGGAAGGAAGGAAAGTTAAAAGAGCTGAAAGGAGCTCTATAAGGCTAGCATGGAGTGTGCTGTGGAGGGAGAGGGCAACAGAAGAAGTTGGAGATGTGGACAGCAGTCCAATAAGGTGAGGCTATATGTTTGTGTGTATATATATATGACAGTTTTCCTCTTGTTGCCCAGGCTGGAGTGCAATGGTGTGGTCTCGGCCCACTGCAACCTCCACCTCCTGGGTTCAAGCGATTCTCCTGCCTCAACCTCCCGAGTAGCTGGGATTATAGGCACCCGCCACCACACCCGGCTAATTTTCTTTTTTTTTTTTTTTTTTATAGTTTTAGTAGAGGCGGGGTTTCCCCATGTTGGCCAGGCTAGTCTCGAACTCCTGACCTCAGGTGATCCACCCACTTCGGCCTCCCAAAGTGCTGGGATTCCAGGTGTGAGCCACTGCACCCGGCCAGGAGGGGCTTTAAAAGCCATGTCAAATTCAAGAAAACTGAGGTTGAAGGCATACCAAGAAACTTGTTCATGGTTACAGAGCAAAGTAGGCAGAGAGCTAGCCTGGATTCCTGCCTTTCCAAGTTTTAAACCAAAACCTGCCACTTGACTTCCTGAAGATAGGAGTAAGGGCAGCAATTTCCACGAATGAGGATGACAGGCCAGGGACCCGTGCCCAAGCCCATGTCATTGACTAAGCACAAACAGTAGGCAAGAATGCGTTGGTCCTTATTACCCACCTGGGACTGTCCGAGCTAATTAATCATAGTGACAGCTCCTTGGTGCGAGTCAGAAGGATTCTTTCTTTTCCTGAATGCTGCTCGTTTAACCTGCCTCAGGCGAGACTTTGCTTTATAGCAGCAGGATGAAGCCTTGTTGAAAATGATGAATGCCTTTTGAAGAAAAATAACATTTTGATAAAGACCCTTCCCGTCAGCCTCCAGGTTAGAGGAGAACGGTTTTCCTTGCGTGTTTTCACAGTCATCTTACACGAAAGCCAGGTTTATCTCTGGGCTCCGAATCAGCTAAGCTACAGAGGCCTTTTATGATTACAAATCAAATAAATAACCTGTCTTTGTCTCTGCCTTTTCATGAGAAATTATGGCTGAGGCTGCCACTTAGATTTCAGCTTTCTTCGAAGGGCCTATGTGTATCTCATTATTCCAGTTGCTGACTCTGACAGCCGCTGAAGATCATGATTTGGGCTTAAGCTACAAGCAGGCGCAAAAAACAGATGTTATAAGAGGTCTGGAGGCTTTTTGCTTCACGTTGTTATTTTATCCTTGCTTTTCGGCATTAGATTTGACCTTTTTTCCAATCATATAATTCTTCATTTTCTTCTTTGGAAAATGCTTCAGCAGGAAGAGGAAGAAGAGGGAGAACAAAGAAAAAGAAATGGAAGGAGGCAGAAAGGACAAAAAGTGACTTCGGGAAAGCATTTGAAAACCTTCATGGGAAAGAGGGAAATTTCCCTTTTGGTTGTGTACTGACAGAGGTGGCCTCACCCCAGATTCGTCACTTTCCAGTGGTCCCCAGTAGTCTGAATTCCCCTTAGTGGAAGCAGGGTGGGAAGAGTGGCCAGGAAGGAAGCCCAATGGGACACGTCCTATGAGAGCCAAGGCCGGCAGAGAGCAAGCCTCACCTCCAGCTGAGAGGGACCTCAACTCCAGGGATTCTCAAGGCTTGATAATTCCACTGACCATCACTGGAAATTCAGATTCCGTGGTGAGGGGAAAAAAACAGGTGTCAGAAGCCAGAGTATGGGTTAAGGTTCTGCAAGTCAGCCAGGCAAATAAGGACAAAATGATAGACTGAGACTAAGAAAGGAACTGACTTAGAAGCAGGGACTGCTAGCTTTTGTTTGCCTCCATGAGAGAATTAGCAGGAAGTATGTATACTCACAAGCATATACATAGGCATACACATGCCTGCATGCTACACACACGCACGTATATACACACACATATACACACAGAAATACACATAGTGACCAAAACCAGCAACCAATCAATCAATACCATGATTAAAGATTGGATTGAGCCTGCCTTTAACTGTATCAGCCTGCTTTCCTGCTTCTGTTTACTAATAATTCATTTATATTATAGAATATCACTATTAGTTACTATTATGGCACCCGGATGGACGTTAGCAAAAGAGGAAATAGGGTCTTAGGAAAGTGCACATTCTTTATCCCAGGAATTCCACTTTTAAGAATTTGTACTAAGAATGTAACTGAGTGTATCCAAAGATATATCTATGAGTGTTAATTGCAAAGTAATTTATAATACAAATATCCTAAATATCCAACAATAGAGGATGGTCTAAATCATCTTACATCGTAAAAATCAAATCCTATGGGGCTATTACAGATTACATTATTGAAGAACATTCATTTCAGCAATCAAGAAATACTTATTTGGCACCAACAATGTATGAAGTATGATAAGCAAAGTGGGGGGCAATTGATAAAATTGTGGCGATAGTATGCTTGCATTTTTCTTTTCTTTTTTTTCTTTTTTTTTTCTTTTTGAGGTAGAGTCTCGCTCTGTTACCCAGGCTGGAGTGCAGTGGCACAATCTCGGCTCACCACAACCTCTGCCTCCCAGGTTCAAGCGATTCTCCTTCCTCAGCTTCCCGAGTAGCTGGGACTACAGGTGTGCACCACCATGTCTAGCTAATTTTTGCATTTTTAGTAGAGACAGGGTTTCACTGTATTGGTCAGGCTGGTCTCAAACTCCTGAATTTGTGATCTGCCCACCTCGGCCTCCCAAAGTGCTGGGATTACAGGTGTGAGCCACCACGCCCGGCCACATTTTTCTTTAAAATTTATAAATACACATAAAATGCCTAAAAGATAGACACTAAAATGTTGGCAAACATTAGATTGGTGGGCTTATAGATAATTTTGATATTTTATTTTTGTTTATAATGAACATACATAAACTATGTAATTGGGAAAATGTACTACAATTTTTTAATGCAAAACCAATTTTTTTTTTACCCATACACAATGGAACTGATTTTGACATGTGAATACCCCTATGAGTACCCCTAATATTACAAGTAACTTTTAGTTAAATAATAAGGTTTTGCATTTAGAAGTTTTCACTAACCCCAAACAAAAGCTAACAACAAATATTTTAGCCATTAATAGATATTGATCAACTGAAGAATTTTATTCTGAATGTCACATACACACCAGGTCTTCCCCAAAACTGTATCAGTAAGGCAAACCAAGCTCCAGTCAAGTTCAAATTCAAGTTTAGGGAGCTCTTCCTTTTCACCAGACAACACCCCAATCTTGTCACAGCCTGGACTTAGGGGTTCTGCAGGTTCTGCTATGTGTATTGCTAAATTCCCAGAAGGTTCTTCCCCGAAGGACTCATGTCAATAGTTTCCAAGGCAGAATCTTTGCCAGGTGTGGAAAGTACCAGGTAATGGGCTTAGCTAATCCTAGGGATATTTTGATCTCTCTGCAACTGGAATCCATCTAAGTTATTCAGGGGAAGGTCAAAGAACTCATAACCTATAGGCCCCATGGTCTTTTTCCTTAAATAGGTCCTCTGAGGAAAGATGGGAAGATGGGGATCACTTCTCCCAGGGAAAAGAGGAGAGAGGGAAGGTTTAATAACACTGCATGGCCCACATGCTATTAAGGCATGAAGGGATTAGTCAGCATCAGTTTTGAGGTTCCACCTTCCCTAGTTACTCCTTCAACATTATATGCATTTCAAACTCTCCCCTAGCTTTGAAGGTGGGAAGGGAGGATGACTGTTTGACTCTCTTGCAAAACTCCTCAAAATGCTATGAAAATGTGTTAATGATATAATGCATGATCCAATCACCTCCTGCAGAGTCCCTCCCTCGAAACATGGGGATTATGGGGATTACAATTCAAGATGAGATTTGGGTGGGGTCACAGCCAAACCATATCAATAAGGAATCGAGTAGTGAAATTCTCAGAGGCAGAAAGTGGAATGGTAGTTACCCAGAGCTGGAGAGCGAGTGAGCAATGAGGTGTTATTGTTTAATCAGCACAGAGTTTCGGTTTTAAACAATGAAAAGTTCTCCAGATGGATAGTGGTGATGGTTGCACAATAAGGGGAATGTAGTTAAAGCCACTGAACTGTACATTAAAAAATGGTTAAGATGGTAAATTTTGTGATGTATATTTTACCACAATTTTCAAAAGTAAATATTAATTAATCCATTTTTTAAATGGAAAAATATAAGCAGAGTCACCAAATTTGATTGGGAAGGGGGTCAAGGGAGGTCTATTTGAAGAGGTGACATTTAAGCTGAGGCTTGAGAGTCTGCAGGATCTGCCAAACGAAGAGTATGAGGGACGTTCTTCTGAGCAGAAGGAACAGCACACCCAAGGGCCCTGGGGCAGCAGGGATCCTGGGGAGCCTAGTGAGTGAGGGGAGCATGATGCAAGGTGAGGTCATGCAGGGCTTCATGGACCCTGGAAAGGAGTTTGGAATTTATTTTGAATGCTTCGGGAAGCCACAGTTGGATATTGAGTAGAACTGTGACACGATTTGGCAAGATTTGCTTTATTTTTTAAAGCTCCACCCACCTGCCCTGGGATAGTGGTATGGAGGGGAAAGTTAGAAGGCAATCACCCCAGTGTGAATGTATATGATGTCATGTTTGAGCTGAGGAAACTAAGGTTCAGAGAAGTTGAGTACTTCACCTGGGTCACACAGCACACAGCTCTCAGAATTCAGAACCAAGGTCTGTGCTTCCAAAGCCTGTGTTCCTTACAATTTGTAGATTTTTTAGAAAAAGAAAAAAACATAGAATACAATGATATATTAGTCAATTTTTGCACTGCTATAAAGAAATACCCTAGACTGGGAAATTTATAAAGGAAAGAGCTTTAATTGACTCACAGTTCCACGTGGCTGGGGAGGCCTCAGGAAACTTACAGTCATGGCTGAGTGGGAAGTAGACACCTTTATCACAAGGCAGTAGGAAAGACAGAAAGGAAGGCATGGGAAACTGCCATTTATAAAACCATTACATCTTGTGAGAACTCACTATCATGAGAAGAGCATGAGGGGAACCTCCCCCATGATCCAATCACCTCCGTCCCTCCACATGTGGGGATGACAGGTCCCTCCCTCAATACGTGGGGATTCTAATTTGAGATGAGATTTGCGTTGGGACACACAGCCAAACCACATCAACAGGAAAGAAGATACCTCATAGTTCAGATCCTTTTAAGAGAGAGATGCACCATACCATTGTTCTGCCCTTCAGGATGTGACACCAAACAATCTGACGATAAAAGGGGTAGAGAAGGGAGACTGACACACACAGATGAGACAGCAGAAAACAAGAGAATGAGAAGGGGAAAAGGAGACAAAGGAGCATTCCCAGGGATCCTGAAACACTCCTGTGGCCTGGATGTTTCCTAAGCCAGATATCAACACCCCTACCTGAGGTCTGATCAGCCAGTGAAGAGTTAGTTGAGGGCCAGAAGGCCAGAGGGTGACCAAGTAGCAATTTGAGGCTATGAATGTGATGAAGCAAACTTACTAGGAGTTCTGGGGCCCATTGGCAGCTTCTCTGAGGAGGACAGTGAGCACCAGGGCAAGCTTCTAAAACTCAGGGGACCCTCAGGCTGATGAGGCCTTGCTAGTTTTTAGAAGACGAGAATGAGAATAACAAAAAGGATGAATGAGCATGTTTCTCAACAAAGAAAATCCTCAACAAAGAAAGTCCCCTTCTCCTGGGGTTAGGTCCCATTTGTATATTCACTGGTACCAACAAACACAGAGCAAAATCTCTACCAGCTCCAACCTACCAGTCAGAAACCCTCGATCACTGATCTTGAGTGCAATCCTCTACATGGAGGAGAAAAGGCAAATCTCAATCCTTTAAAAAAAAGTTTCCATTAGGGATTTATCCCAAACAAGCCTTGTGTGGTGGTTCAGGCCTATAATTCTAGCATTTCCAGAGGCTGAAGCAGGAGGATCTTTCGAGGCCAGGAGTTTGAGACCAACCCGGACAACAGAGCAAGACCCTGGATCAAAAAGAAATAAAAATAATTTACCCAAAATAACTTGCAGGATTTCAAAGACTCTAGCTAAAGCTACAACACAGAATCAGAGAGGGACACAGTTGAGAGAGATTCTTAAAATGCTTCTTGTACAACCCCATCATTTTAGAGGCGAGGAGTTACAGTGTTGGGAAAGACGTGACTTGCCCAAGGTCACATGATTTCTTACTGGTCGAACTAAGAATAGAATCCAAGCTTCTTTACTCACAGTCCAGTGCTCCTTCTAAATATACTTTCTATCCTGTTCCATTCCACATCTGCATTTGACCCACAGTCCTGCAAAACAGCAAAAACATCCAGCTCCACACTGCACAAAATATTATGTCTGCTGTTTTTCTCAGCTCTCCTGAGAGGTAGGGGGCCAGTAAGACAGGGTTTTGTCCTCATTTGTCTTGGTAAATGTTCTATATGCAGTGCCTAACACGTACTGGGCCCCAGGGGATGGAGGTTGAGTTAATAAAAATAGCTGTCCTTTGTACACTGCTGACTCCATGCCAAACTCTGGAAACTGAGGGCTTGACGTGTACTATTTTATTATTACTCTTCATTGTAAAGCTTTGAGGTGGACCCTGATATCATCCTTCCTTCACAAATGGAGAAACTGAGGCTGAGAGATGTTTGGTGACCTACTGGGGTCATAGATCTCTTCTCCCAAGTCCCAGGATTTGAGCTCACAAAATCAGACTTCAGAATCTACTTTCTTCATGCTATACAATTCTCTCTTTCCTTCTCTCTCTCTCTCTTTCGCTCCCTCTCTCTTTCCTTCTCTCTTTCTTTTGTTTGGGCAAATGAACAAATGTCCATTTGATAAATTAAAACCAGAGAACTGAAGCCGCTTGTCCAAGGTCACATAGCAAGGAAGCCATGTCATTGAGGCCCCTGAGTCAGTCCTTCTGCTCCAGGTCTAGTGTCCCTCCTTCCATCCCCAGAAATCTGCTTAATCTTAGCTTCTCCATGAAGAACTTGGCTGCATTATGTGTCATACAGTTGTTAAAGGAGGAACACAGAATGATCTGCCTTAGAAAGGAAGTTGGTGAGTGCAATTCCATGAGCTCTGTCTCTGCAGTAAGGTGTGCCTGGCTGAACCCTGGATGCTTCAAATTCAGCTCATTGACTTTGAGGTTTTTAACCTTCCTGTGCTTCAGTCATTTCATCAATAAAATGGCAACAGTATTCCCTCTCTCAAAGAACTTCAGTACGATCTGGAATTTGCTGGCTGTGATTTATTAGTGTAGTTAATACCTGTCCCACCCCCTATAGACACCCCATTATCTGAGAGTCAGTAAATAACATGGTGTGGATAGTCAGTCATATAGCACGATGTTTATCAGCACAAACGTGACATTACCACATCCACGCTGAATGATTTACATGTTTCTACCTTAGGTTCATACTGAATGTCAACTTGATTGAATGATGCAAAGTATTGATCCTGGGTGTGTCTGTGAGGGTGTTGCCAAAGGAGATTAACATTTGAGTGGATAGGCTGGGATGGTAGACCCACCCTTAATCTGGGTAGGCACAATCTAATCAGCTGCCAGCACAGCCAGAATAAAAAGCAGGCAGAAGAATGTGAAAAGACTAGGCTGGCTTAGCCTCCCAGCCTACATTTTTCTCCCATGCTGAATGCTTCCTGCCCTTGAACATTGGACTCCCGAATTCTTCAGCTTTGGGACTCAGACTGGCTTCCTTGCTCCTTAGCTTGCAGATGGCCTATTGTGGGATCTTATGATGGTGTAAGTTAATACTACTTAATAAACACCCGTGTGTGTGTGTGTGTGTGTGTGTGTGTGTGATGGTTAATACTGAGTGTCAACTTGATTGGATTGCAGGATACAAAGTATTGATCTTGGGTGTGTCTGTGAGGGTGTTGCCAAAGGAAACTAACATTTGAGTCAGTGGGCTGGGAAAGGCAGACTCACCCTTAATCAGGTGGGCCCCATCTAATCAGCGCCAGGGAATATAAAGCAGGCAGAAAAATGTGAAAAGGCGAGACTGGCCTAGGCTCCCAGCCTGCTTCTTTCGCCCATGCTGGATGCTTCCTGCCCTCAAACACTGAACTCTAAGTTCTTCAGTTTTGAGACTCGGACTGGCTCTCCTTGCTCCTCAAGCTTGCAGACAGACTATTGTGGGACTTTGTGATTGTGTAAGTTAGTACTTAATAAACTCCCCTTTATATCTATCTATCTATCCTATAAGTTCTGTCCCCCTAGGAAAAGCTGATTGAAACACATTTTGGTACCAGGAATGGTTCTAGAGGAACAGAATATTAAGGATGGAGTTCTTTCATTGGTTTTGGGGTTTCTGGAGTTGGCTGCTTAAAATGATTAGAACCAAAATGCTAAGGACTCTACTTCTAATAGTACGGAGAACACTGATAGTCCTTGGCATGAACTGTTTAGAGAGTTATGCAAAATAAATGCATTTGACACTTCTGATTCATCACTTGTGACAGGCAAGGAGCTTAGTGACCCTATACATAATACCTTTGACCATATGTGGAGAACCAAGGAACATAATGAAGCTGATTGGTTGCTCCTAAGTTCAGTGGACAAAGTGATGAAAGAAAATGATGAACTCAGGATTCCATCTACTGGCTTCAGAAGCAGATACGGAGCCTCAAATACGCTAAGATTGCCCTGAGTCAGCATCTTATCTCCTGTAGAGAAAGAGCTGAAATTGTGGAAAAACAAACAACAAGCTCTTATCACGGGAGTGACTGACCTGCAATGAAAGGTGCATGCGCAGCCTCATCAGGTGTCTACTGTTAAAGTGAGGGCATTGATTGGAAAAGAATGAGACCCTACAACATGGAATGGGGATGTGTGGAAGGATCCTGATGACGCTGAGGACATGAGTTTGTTAACTGTGATGAACCTTTTTTGCCAGAAGAAACAGCTTCCCCATCCCCAGCAGTGGCAACATCCCCTCCCGGAACTGTGCTGCCATTAGCCTTTCCACCGTTGTCCTAGGAGATAAACCCTGAGCTGCCTGAGGCAACAATGATGGCCTCCCCTGAGGCAGTTGCCAGGCAAGATATAGTTGATTCTCCTCAGGAGCCACCCCCAACATCCCTGTTTGCTTCTAGACCTATAATTAGGCTAAAGTCACGGCAGACCCCTAGAGGTGAGGATGAGTGTGTGACCCATGAGGAGGTGCCCTACATTCAAAAAGAACTGCTTGAGTTTTCTAATTTGTACACACAGAAATTTGGAGAACAAGTGTGGGAATGGATACTAAGGGTGTGGGATAATGATGGAAGGAACATAGAGTTGGATCAGGCTGAATTTGTTGATTTGGGCCCATTAAGTAGGGACTCTGCATTTAATGTTGTAGCTCAGGGGGTTTAAAAAGGTTCTAATCATTTATTTGCTTAGTTAGCTGAAATGCAGATTAAAAGATGGCCTACTGTGAGCAAGCTGGAAATGCCTGATCTTTCTTGGTTTAATGTAGAGGAAGGGATCCAAAGACTTAGGGAGACTGGGATGGTGGAGTGGATAAGTCGCTTCAGACCTACTCATCCCAGCTGGGAGAGTCCAGAAGATATCCCCTTGACCAATGCCTTGTGAAATAGATTGCTGAGGGCAGCACCTGCACCTTTGAAGAGCCCTGTAATTACTCTTCTCTGTATGTCAGATCTAACACTGCAAACGGCAGTTACTCAACTACAAAATTTAAATACAATGGGAATAATTAGATCCCGAGGTGGCAGGAACCAAGTGGTGGCACTCAACTGTCAAAGGCAAGGTGGGTGTAGCTACCATAATGGACAGTGGAATCAAAATGGCAATCAGAACAGTCTGACTCATGTAGAGCTCTGGCATTGGCTAATTAATCATGGTGTTACTACAAGTGAAATTGATAGGAAGTCTACTGCATTCCTACTTAATTTATACAGGCAGAAAATTTCTAGGCCGAATGAACTAAAGACCAATTCGAATTATAAAAATAGAGAATCGCAGTCCCTCAATCAATTTCCAGACTTGAGCCAGTTTACAGACCCAGAACCCCTTGAATGAAGGGGAGGCTGGGTCCCCTTAAGGAAGGACCTCACTGCATTACTGACAATTTATGCGGTAAATCTTTCTCCCATCCTTCCCCAAGGAGACCCCAGGGTGACTGGGCACTGGGGAAAGGGAAATGGTCAGACATTTTGGGGACTACTGGACACTGCCTCTGAGCTGACATTGATTCCAGAGGACCCAAAATGTCATTGTGGTCCTTCAGTTAAAAAAAAAAAGGGACTTATGGAGGTCAGGTAATTAATGGAATTTTGGCTCAGGTGTGATATACAGCGGGTCCTCAGACTCATCCTGTGGTCATTTCCCCAGTGCCAGAATGCATAATTGGCATAGACATACTTAGCAGTTGGCATAACCCCCACATTGGCTCCCTGACTGGTAGGGTGAGGGCTATTATGGTGGGAAAGGCCAAATGGAAGACATCAGAGCTGCCCCTACCTAGAAAAACAGTAAATCGAAAACAATATCACATCCCTGGAGGGATTGTGGAGATTAGTGCCACCACCAAGGACTTGAAAGATGCAGGGGTGGTGATTCCCACCACATCCCTGTTCAACTCTCCCATTTGGCCTGTGCAAAAGACAGATGGATCATGGAGAACCACAGTGGATTATTATAAGTTTAACCAAGTGGTGACTCCAGTTGCAGCTGCTGTACCAGATGTGGTTTCATTGCTTGAGCAAATTAACTCATCTCCTAGTACCTGGTATGCAGCCATTGACTTGGCAAATGCCCATTTCTTCATTCATGTCCATAAGTCCTACCAGAAGCAATTTGCCTTCAGGTGCCTTTACTGTCCTAATTCAGGGGTATATCAACTCCCTGGCTTTGTGTCATAATCTTATTTGGAAAGACCTTGATTGCATTTCACTTCCACAAGATATCACACTGGTCCATTCCATTGATGACATTATGCTGACTGGATTCAGTGAGCAAGAAGTAGCAAACCACTGGACTTATTGGTGAGACATTTGTGTGCCAGATGATGGAAAATAAATCCAAGTAAAATTCAGGGACCTTCTACCTCAGTAAAATTTCTAGTGGTCCAGTGGTGTGGGGCCTGTTGAGATATTCCTTCTAAGGTGAAGGATAAGCTGCTGCATTTGGCCCCTCCTACAACCAAGAAAGAGACACAACACCTAGTGGGTCTACTGGGATTTTGGAGGCAATACATTCCACATTTGGGTGTGTTACTCTGGCCCATTTATCAAGTGACCCAAAAGGCTGCCAGTTTTGAGCGGGCTCCAGAATAGGAGAAGGCTCTGCAACAGGTTCAGGCTGCTGTGCAAGCTGCTCTGCCACTTGGGCCACATGACCCAGCAGATCCAGTGGTGCTTGAGGTGTCAGTGGCAGATAGGGATGCTGTTTGGAGCCTTTGGCAGGCCCCCATAGGTGAATCACAGCAGAAGCCTATAGGATTTTGGAGCAAGACCCTGCCATCTTCTGCAGATAACTACTCTCTTTATGAGAGACAGCTCTTGGCCTGTTATTGGGCTTCAGTGGAAATTGAACATTTGACAATTGGTTATCAAGTTGCCATGTGACCTGAACTACCTGTCATGAACTGGTTGCTTTCTGACCCATCTAGCCATAAAGTGGGTCATGCACAGCAGCATTCCATCATCAAATGGAACTGGCATATATGAGATTGGGTTCGAGCAGGTCCTGAAAGTACAAGTAAGTTACATGAGGAAGTGGCTCAAATGCCCATGTCTCCACTCCTGCCACCCTGCCTTCTCTCCCTGAGCCTGCACCGAAGCCCTCATGGGGCGTTCCCTATGATCAGTTGACAGAGGAAGAGAAGACTAGGGACTGGTTCACAGATGATTCTGCATGATATGCAGGAACCACCAGAAAGTGGACAGCTGCGGCACTACGGCTCCTTTCCAGGACATTCCTGAAGGACTTCAGTGAAGGGGAATCTTCCCAGTGGCAGAACTTCCAGCAGTGCACCTGGCTGTGTACTTTGCATGGAAGGAGAAATGGCTAGATGTGCAATTATATACTGATTCATAGGCTGTAGCCAATTGTTTGGCTGGATGCTCAGGGACTTGGGGAAGCATAATTGGAAAATGGCAACAAAGAAACTTGGGGAAGACGTATGTGGATGGACTTTTCTGACTGGTCAAAAACTGTGAAGATATTTGTATCCCATGTGAGTGCTCACCAATGGGTGACCTCAGCAGAGGAAGATTTTAATAATCAAGTGGATAGGATGACCTGTTCTGTGGACACCACTCAGCCTCTTTCACCAGCCTCTCCTGCCATTGTCCAATGTGCCCATGAACAAAGTGGCCATAGAGGCAGGGATGGAGGTTACGCATGCACTCAGCAACCTGAACTTCTACTCACCAAGGCTGAGCTGGCTATGGCTCAGGGACTTGAAGAAACATGATTGGAAAATTGGTGACAAAGAAATTTGGGGAAATGGTATGTGGAGGGACCTCTCTGAGTGGTCACAAACTGTGAAGATATTTGTATCCCATGTGAGTGCTCACCAATGGGTGACCTCAGCAGAGGAGGATTTTAATAATCACGTAAATAGTATGACCTGCTTTGTGGACATTACTCAGCCTCTTTTCCTAGCCACACTTGTCATTGCCAGACCACCCCTGTCATTGGCCAATGGGCCCATGAACAAAGTGGTCATGGTGGCAGGAACAGAGGGTATGCATGGGTGAGCAACATAGACTTCCACTCACCAAGACTGACCTGGGTATGGCCACTGCTGAGTGCCCAATTTGCCAGCAGCAGAGACCAACACTGAGCCCTCGATATGGCACCATTCCTTGGGTTGATCAGCCAGATGCCTGGTGGCAGGTTGATTATATTAGACCTCTTCCATCATGTAAAAGGCAGAGGTTTGTCCTCACTGGAACAGACACTTACTTCGGATATGGGTTTGCCTATCCTGCACACAACGCTTCTGCCAAGACTACTATCCATAGACTCACAGAATCCCTTATCCATCGTTATGGTATTCCACACAGCATTACCTCTGACCAAGGTACTCACTTTATGGCTAAAGAAGTGCAGCAGTGGGCTCATGCTCATGGAATTCACTGGTCTTACCATGTTCCCCATCATCCTGAAACGGCTGGATTGACAGAACAGTGGAATGGCCTTTTGAAGTCACGATTACAATGCCAACTGGTGACAATACTATGCAGGGCTGGGGCAAAGTTCTCCGAAAGGCCATGTATGCTCTGAATCAGCACCCAATATATTGTGCTGTTTCTCCTATTGCCAGGATTCACGGGCCCGGGAATCACAAAGTGGAAATGGAAGTGGCACCACTCACCATCACCCCTGATGATCCACTAGCAAAACTTCTACTTCCTGTTCCTGTGACATTAAGTTCTGCTGGCCTAGAGGTCCTAGTTCCAGAGAGACGAACGCTGCCACCAGGAAACACAACAATGATTCCATTAAACTGGAAGTTAAGATTGCCACCAGGACACCTTGGGTGCCTCCTACCTTTAAGTCAACAGACTAAGAAGGGAGTTACAGTGTTGGCTGTGGTGATTGACCCAGACTATCAAGATAAAATCAGTCTACTACTCCACAACAGAGGTAAGGAAGAGTATGCATGGAATACAGGAGATCCATTAGGGCAGGGACTCTTAGTGTCACCATGCCTTGTTAAGGTCAATGGGAAACTACAACAGCGCAATCCAGGCAGGACTACAAATGGCCCAGACCCTTCAGGAATGAAGGTCTACACCAGGAAAAAAAAATCACGACCTGCTGAGGTGCTTTACTGAAGGTAAAGGAAATACAGAATGGGTAGTAGAAGAAGGTAGTCATCAATATCAGCTACGACCATGTGATCAGCTGCAGAAATGAGGACTGTAATTGTCATGAGTATTTTCTCCTTCTTTTGTTAAAAACATGTTTGTGCGTGTATACACTTGTACTGAGAAAATGTCTTCATTTTATTTCCTTTCTCCTTTATCATGTGACATAAGATTTTTTGACTTCACATCAGCATTTAAGTATTGTTAACTTCATGTGATAGTATTTGGATTGGGGATTGGTGCTTTTCTGGTTTTAAGAAGGATAGTTGTCTGTGAGGATGTTGCCAAAGGAGATTAACATTTCAATCAGTGGGCTGGGAAAGGCAGACCCACCTGTAATTTGGGTGGGCACAGTCTAATAGCCTGCTAGCAAGGCTAGAATATAAGCAGGCAGAAAAATTTGAAAAGCAAGACTGGCCTAGCCTCCCAGCCTACAACTTTCTTTCATACTGGATGCTTCCTGCCCTCAGACATCAGACTCCTAGTTCTTCAGTTTTGAGACTTGGACTGACTCCCCTTACTCCTCAAGCTTTCAGACAGCCTATTGTGGGAGCTTGTGATCATATAAGTTAATACTTAATAAACTCATATATTTATTAGTTTTGTCCCTCTAGGGAACCCTGACTAATACAATATATCTATCCGATTAGTTCTTTTCCTTAGAGAACCCTGACTATTACAGTTTCCTTGTCTATATGTAAGGATAACAATACCATCTACCTCCTGGGGTTGATGTGAAGACTAAACCAATTTTTACATGAGAGACACTTAGAGCAGTGACTGGCATGTGCTACCTATGTGTTAACCATCAGTTACACTCCATCCATATAGATGGAAGCCTCAGTTTATGGCTATGAAGATATAAAGTTTTACATTTTAATTTTATATATACCTAGTGTATTAGTTCGTTTTCACGCTGCTGATAAAGACATACCTGAGACTGGGTAATTTATAAAGAAAAAGAGGTTTAATGACCTCACAGTTTCACATGGTGGGGAGGCCTCACAATCATGGCGGGAGGTGAATGACACGTCTTACATTGGCAGCAGGCAAGAGAGAGGATGAGTACCAAGAAAAGGGGTTAATCCATCAGATCTGGTGAGACTTATTCACTACCAAGAGAACAGTATGGAGGAAACCGCCCCCGTGATTCAACGATCTCCCACCGAGTCCCTCCCACAACATGTGGGAATTATGGAAGCTACAATTCAAGATGAGACTTGAATGGGGACACAGTCAAACCATATCACCCAGGAAAGAGAAGCTTGCTGGAAGTAAGGAGGGAGAATGAGACGGGAAAGGAAATGTCAAAGCTAGAGGACCTCCTTCACGATTCAGGTCCATTAGCCTGGTTGGGCACCTAATGGGGAAAAATGATGGAGTGGAAGCTGATGAGGATTTAATGAGATGCTGGGCACAAGAAAAGCTGCATTGGGGGCCCAGTGGCAAAATGGGATATAGAGTTGTACGGACTCCTTGACTCTATGAATATGATCCAGCTCCCTCCTGGCAGCAGCTGGAAGTGGGCCTGACACAGACAATGGTGGCATTAGCAGTACAAGAGGAGGGATAATTTTCCTAATATCTGAGCAGGCACTGGCCGAAGGAAAGGCGAGCTGAAGCAGAAGCCAAATTGCAGAGTGCTGCTTTCTGGTGACTGCGGCCAATGGGCTGACTTGGGAGCTACCAGAGATGCTGCAGAACTCAGGGAAGGAGCACTGAGCTTCAGCCCTGCAGTTAGGCAGGAGAAGGTTATGGAGGTAGTAGACATTTGGGCCGCAATTGTGGATGCGGAGATATGACACACAAAAGCACACTGATGTCAGAGTCCCTGACACAACATAGGTGCCCTGAAAAAACCGGACGGCAAGGAACATTTTACACAAGGAGGGGTGAAAGTATTTCTGATTAGTCCTGAATCATAAAAAACAAAATTGATCAGGATCATGTACTCTGGGTCACTGAGGCTGTGCTGTCTATATAAGAGAGAGAGATTCATTCATTTGGGGTTGGGGGAAACCAAGGAAGATATAACATTTTGTTTCTGTAATCCAAGTTGACACACTGAACATTTTCAAGCTTTTCAAGAAAAGTTGGAATTCAGCAAGGGCATTCTGACAGCCCTGAAATTTATGTCTGGCTGGAATGAGATAGTACTCCGTGTTTTTAAACAGCTTTGGTCAGAGGAGAAAAATGTAAAATTGGTCCCTAGCTAATGAGGCCCTGATCTTCCTTTTATGGTTCTCTAGTATGCAATTAAGGTTAGCTTCATGTAAACTGCCAGTGCGCTCGGACTTTTAACAGCCTTATGTATGTCAGGAAGGAAAATGAATAGTACCCTGTTTGTGCTTTATGCGGGGAAATTATTGAGATAAACAGCTTGGGCCTGGCAGGTGTGACTTCTTTCAGCTTAACGTGATGGATTTGCCAGTGGAAGCTAGGCTGATAGCACTGAACTGTTGATAGAGGAAAAACATGGTGGAGATTTTGACAGTTATATAAGCACCAGAGCCAGGCATGGTCTGACTTGTAACTGTGAGATTCTTAGACTTTCAGTGTCTGAGTATGGAAGAAACTAGAATGCTGAGATAGAAGAGACTCGTTCTGCAGGAATAGGTCAAATCCTAGAGCTCTGGAGGAATTTAGAGATAAGGAAGTAAGGTCTCGAAAGGGCTAAAGGCTACCCAGCTATTCAGAATTGGACCCAAAGTCTCCAGAAGCCCTGTTGTTCCCACTATTCTAAATAGCTTCCAAGCACCTTGAAAAATCATGCATTGATGAATTCAGTCTTGGAGACCTGGGTTTGGCCCCTGGTTTGGCCACCATCCCATTGCTCTGCTCACCCGTTCTATTACCTCCACTATAATCCATATTCTTCACCACCTCTAGAGTTTCCTAAAATGCAGATCTGAGCCTGCCTCACACCCTGTCCCCTATTTAAAACCCTTTGATGACCCTCTCCGCTATCAGAATAAAATTTTTAGTATGACTTAAAAGGACTTTCCCAAGCCTGGTCTGTGCTTACTTCTCCATCTTCATAATCTCCAATTCCCTCTCACTGAAACTCTAGGCTCTGGTCATTCTGAACTATTTGCTCTTTCCCTAAATGTAGAACAGCCAGATAAAACACAGGATCCAGCTTAACTGTAACTTTCAGATACACAGTGGATAACTTTTAGTATAAGTATATCCCATGGAATGTTTGAGTCATATTTATCCTAAAGCATTATTTGGGATTAAAATTTAAATAAATTTAAATTAGTCAAATTTAAATTTATTTAATTTTAATCCCAAATAATATTTTAGAATGAATAAATTAATCCTGAAATATTATTTAATAAATAAATAAAATAAAATTTAAATGTGACTCTCTATCTCTCTCTCTCTCTCTCTCTATATATATATATATATAAATAAATATTTCTTGCAGGTTGGTGTCATATATATATATATATATATAGAGAGAGAGAGAGAGAGAGAGAGAGAGAGATATGGAGTCTTGCCCTGTCGCCCAGGCTGTAGTGCAGCAGGATGATCTTGACTCACTGCAACTTCCACCTCCCAGGTTCAAGTAATTCTCATGCCTCAGCCTCCTGAGTAGCTGGGATTACAGGTATGTGCCACCATGCCAGGCTAATTTTTTTTTTTTTTTTTTTGTAGAGACGGGGTTTTGCCATGTTGGCCAGGCTGGTCTCAAACTTTTGACCTCAAGTAATCTGCCTGCCTCAGCCTCCCAAAGTGCTGGGATTATAGACATGAGCCACTGCTCCCAGCTATTTTTATTGGTTAAATGTGGCATAAATCTGGCAACATTCAAATTGGGCGTGGATTTTCCTCACCTCTGGGACTTTTTTAAATGTCCCATCCTTTAGCTAGAACGCCAAGCCTCTTTCTCATTGCTTGGCTAACTCATTGAGTCAGAGACACTAAAGCTTCATTTTCACCTTCCACAGAATGCAGTTACTGCTGGCATGTGGCTACCAAGCCAGCAACTATATTTCCAAGCCCTTTGCATCCAGGTGGGCCAGGTGACCAGATGTCCCCAGTAGAATGTGAGTGTAAATATGCAGCAACTCCTGGGCACAGTGGTTAAGAGACAGGTGTGCCTACTCTGCCCTATTTTCCCATCTACCAGCTGGAAGGAAAGGACTTCCAGGTCCTAGGAAATGATGAAGCTACAAGATGAATGGAGCCTGGGTCCCTAAATCATTGTGAAGAAGGCCACCCACCAAACACATTGAAAGTTCCATGAGTGAGAAGTAAACTTCAGTCATGTCAGTGAAATGTGGGGATGTGTGGATTTTGTTTGTTACAGCAGCTAGCATTACCTTAGCTAATATACCCATTCTTTGGGTCTGAGTTTTGATATTCCTTCCTCATAGAAGGCACCCCAAACTGGGTTAGTAGCTCCTCTTATGTGCTTTCAACCCTCCCATTCTTACTCCTCCAGTAACACCCACCATGCTGTATTGTGATCAGCTCTTTGCTCCTCTATTTGCTTTTTCTGCAGGACAAAATATTTCTTGCAAGTTAGTGTTACAATTGTGTTGGCTATGGTTATATCTGCAAAGCATGGTACTAATGAATGAAAGAATGAATGAATGAGTGGAGTCTTTCCAATTCTTTGAGTCTATATAATTATCTTTAAAACTGAGAGGACAGACAAAATGATCTGTAAGATTAAGATCTCTCCCAAATCTATAATTCAGGAGTCTATAAACATAACTGAAGTGGATACCTATTGTTCTGTCTTCCTAGAAACCCCTTTTTCTTGGGGGGAATCTTATTCCATTCCATGTGGTTCTGATGGACTGGGAATCACTGCAATTCATGCACCCCACACTGTCCCACCTTTTATCACCATAAAGTGGGCAGGTCACCCAGGCTGGACTATACAGTTTTACCTTCCTTCAACAGTGATTGGTCAGGGACAGGACCTAATCCAAATTTTTCTCTGAATTTATATATATATATTATATATATATATAAATATTTATATATTATATATATAATATTTATATATATATATATAAAATTTCCCTGAAAAAAATACACACACACACACACACACACACACACACACACACACACACATATAAATATATAAAATCAGGGGAAAAAATTTGGATTGGGTCCTGTCTCTGACCAATCACTGTTGAAGGAAGGTGGAACCCTACATACATACATAAATTAAATATATGTCTAATTTATACATACATAAATTTATATATGTATATATGTGAATATGTATGTATATACATACATATACAAAACAAACTTCAGTTTTATCCACTGGGGTGCCTAAGCTGGAAGGGTGTATATATAGGCCTCTCAGTGGCCGTCTGCCCCATTATTAGAGAGTATCTACAAAGTGAAGTTAACACACAGGGAAATCAGAGCCAAGAGACAATGATAAAAATCCATCCTCAATAATATTTTCTAAGTTTCTGGATCTAGCGGTGCCTGAAGCCAGACACCTCTGGACTTCTTCATTATGAGAGTCAATAAACTCTAATTGAGGCTTGAGCCAAATCTGAGATTCTGCCCCGTACATCAAAAAAATTGCTGACTAATGTTTAAACATTGGGTTTAAAATAAAATATGCCTGGGATTACACATTTTTTTGCACATAGTAGGTTTAAAACAAACTTTACTGAATTGATGATGAGAAAACAGTAGATAAAATGGGTATCTTAATATTTAACACAAAACGTAAAGCATGTGCCTACCTCATTGGCGATAAAAGTGAACGAACTTAGGAATATTTTTCAAATTCGATTTTGTGCTGCAAGGGCAAGCCTAGAGAACAGTTACATCATATAATTTTTAAAATCTGGAAAGCCCTTATCAGAGGACACTCATCCTTTTCTCATTTCCACACAGTATGGAAGGAAGAATCGGGGTTTGTTTTTTTTTTTTAAGTTTTGTTTTAGGTTCAAGGGTACATGTGCAGGCTTGTTATATAGGTAAACTTGTGTCACGTGTCACAGGGGTTGGCTGTACAGATTATTTCATCACCCAGGTACTAAGCATAGTACCTGAAAGTTATTTTTCCTGATCCTCTCCCTCCTCCTCCACTCTTCCCTCAAGTAGACCCCAGTGACTGTTTTTCCCCTCTTTGTACCCATTGGTTCTCGTATTTAGCTCCCACTTATAAGTGAGAACATGCGGTATTTGGTTTTCTGCGTCAGTTTGCTAAGGATAATGACCTCCAGCTCCATCCATGTTCCTTCAAAGGACATCATCTCATTCTTTTTTATGGCTGCATAATATTCAATTGTGTATATGTACCACATTTTCTTTATCCATTCTTCTATTGATGGGCATGTAGATTGATTCCACCTGTTTGCTACTGTGAGTAGTGCTGCCATGAACAATATGTGTGCATATTTCTTTACGGTAGAATGATTTATATTTCTTTGTGTATATACCCAGTAATGAGATTGCTGGATCAAACGGTAGTTCTGGTTTTAGTTCTTTGACGAATCACCACCCTGCTTTCCACAATAGCTGAACTAATTTTCACTCCCACCTGCAGCGTACAGGTGTCCCTCTTCTCTGTAACTTCACCAGCGTCTGTTATTCTTTGATATTTTAGTAACAGCCATTCTGACTGGTGTAAGATGGTATCTCATGGTGGTTTTCATTTGCATTTCTCTAATGATTAATGATATTGAGCAGTTTTTCATATGCTTGTTGGCTGCATGTATTTCTTCTTTTGAAAAGTGTCTGTTGATGTCCCAGAAGGACAGATTTTTAACCAAATTTGACTGATGATTACGGAAACCAAGTTGGGGCAGCTGCCAGGTGCACAACAATGTCCACCCCCTGTCCTGCACAGCCATCTAATCAGGGAGTAGAAATACCCTACCCAAGCTTGAGCAATCAGATCCTATCTACCTGGAACTTGAAGCTTAAATGGAGAGACACAGACTGAAAATTGGGGGCACTGGGTCACTTTAAGAGCCTATTCCAGCAAGAAGGATGTGGAACTTCTGCTTCTCCATTTCAAGGGCTGTTCCTGCCTCTCTGATTCTTCATTGGCTATTTATCCTTTCAAACCTATGGGCTTCCCTGCATATTTTTCCAGAATGTTTTTCTTCAGTTAGGCAGCATTGGGTTTTGTTGTTGACAAAGAAACTTCACTGATTCCAATGGGGTACGGGGAGAGGACAGTGTGGAGTGGAGATTAGATATTGAGGCCCTGGGGTCCATCAGCCATGCCCACCCCCCAGCATTTCCTCTCCTCTGTGCTCTGCCATGTTGAGGACCAGCCCACCTCCACCATCAGCAGTGCCTAAAATTCAAGCCCCCAGCTCCCCTCTGACACATTATACTTCCCAGAGTTGCCACTATTTTGCATTGTTGTGTAGAATAGTTTAGCTAGTCTGTTGAGCTTCTCTGTCTCAAACTTCCCACTCGAGAACAGGATTTTGACTTGACCTCTGCATACTCCAGCATTTTGTATTTTTCTCAAAACGAAAGACCAACATTCCTCCAGGGATGAATTCTGCTTTTACCCCGACAGGAAAACTATTGGCAGTTTTAAAGTATCAGTTTCTGCTTCTAGCCCTAAAGATTTCAGACATATTGGAAGTCAGACCCCGAGTCCCTTGTCATAGAAATACCCACGTGCCTTGCTTGTTTAAAAC
The DNA here is from genome assembly GCF_024542745.1 of Macaca thibetana thibetana. Taxonomy (NCBI): domain Eukaryota; kingdom Metazoa; phylum Chordata; class Mammalia; order Primates; family Cercopithecidae; genus Macaca; species Macaca thibetana. The sequence continues at coordinate 101,809,871 of NC_065588.1, read as the reverse complement.
GCCATATCGCACCAACAGAGGTGCACCTGGGCTTCCTGCTTCCTTCATTTTCCTACATACTTGTTTCCCTCCCTTGAGAATTGGGTACCTCCTTTGATGCTTCTGGCTTTTCCTACAGGTCACATGACTTAGTCTATTATCATGTCCTTTTGTTTCTCTCCAAGCTCTTTCAGTAATTCAGACCCAGGGAGAGAATCCAGAGTAGAAACGCTTCTCTCTCTCTCCAGACTCCTACCAGGTATCCGGTGTTCCTCACACAGCTGAGGTGGACAGGTGGCATGGTGACAGGCAAGTGGGAAACAGGCCACCATTCAGGTGGCCTGCTGCTCGTTATCCGCTGTGGGCTGAGGAGTGAAGCATCAAGCAATCCCAGCTGTCTGGCAAGGAGGCTGACACGTCTCTAGGAGAGAAAGGAGAGGCAGTCTTCCCCAGAGGGTGGGCAGTGAGCCTCGCCCTCTTCCCACAGCATCACACAGCCCAGCTGCTGCCAAGGAGGAGCGACTGTCTTTCTACACCAAGTGGGTCACATGTTTTGCCCAACAAAAACGCCAAAAGGCTGTGTCTATGCCTGCTGGACCGTCGTCATGGCGGAGGGGCCAATTGATCTGCAAATGAGGAGTCTCGCTTGGGCATTCTGGGGGGTGGAAAAGAAAAGGAGCCAATGATGGCTGATTGGCTGCCAGACTGTGCCATAAAGCAATAGTGCAGAAGAAGTCAAGGTGGCAGCTCCTCTGCCACACCAAATGCTTGGAAATTATTTCATAGTTTGGAAGAAGATCTTCAGCTCCAGGTGAGCTCAAGATTTTATTTCAGCGGCCCAAACAGTTGCACTTTCCTGACTGTTAGTGGAGATGGGTGGTCTGGATCTTGGAATCATAGAACATTAGAGAATGAATGAGCCACTGAAGTAGCTTCCTCATACCACAGATGGGCAAACAGAGGCTGATTCATGTATTCAACATGTGTTTATTGAGACTTGCTATGTACCAGGTGAAGTGGTAGGTGCTAGGCATAAAATGGTAAGCAAAAGCATCCACAGCTCCTCACCTCAAGGAGCTTGCAGTGCAGTGGAGGAAAGAAGGAGATATTCATTGGATAATAACATGTATAAATATTTAACACAAACAAATGACTTCTGTAAAGAGGGACACTCTAAGGACATATTTAAGGCACACTTGACAGGGTCATGGCATCCCTATCAGATTTAAGTCCTCTCAGATTTAAGTCCCTATCAGATTTAAGTCCTCTCAGATTTAAGACTTCAAGACAGAATAGGCCTTACCTAGATGAAGGGGTGCTTGAAGAGAGGGAGAGGCAGAGAGAAAGAGCATGTGCAAAGGGTCTGAGTCAAGAGAGGGCAGGGGACGTTCAGGAAAGTGCAAGCATCCAGGGGGTAAGGGACTGGACCAGAGAGAGGTAAGCAGGGAGTAAAGCTAGATGGGACCAGAGAGGGAGGCAAGAAGCCTGTGCAGACAGAGTTTGGAAGGGTTATTGTGGTCCACAGAATTCTAAGGTGTTACACAAGATTCCTACACTCTGCAATCTCCTCTCTTTGAGTATGAGCAGGTGGGACCTAGGAATATGGAGAATCAGTCCTGAAGTTGTGGTATATTAAACGGCAAAAGAGTTTCCACAGGTAGTTGTCACTGATTTAATCAGAATAAAGATTTGGCTTTAATCTTTTTTCAGGGATCAGGTAGGACTGACCTGATCAGGTGAGCCCTTAAAAAAGACGGGGAGCAGCAGCAGACACTCTCTGCTGGCCTGGAAGAAAGGAAATGGCCATGGCATGGACTGCCTATGGGGAGGACCATGCAGTTGAGTCCTGAGGGCAGCCTATAGGAGCTGAAATTGACCCCTAGGCAGCAGCCAACAAGTAAACAGGGACCTCTGCCTTACAGCCACAACAAATGAATTCTGCCAAATGCCTCAATAAGTTTGAAAGAAGATCCTGAGCTCCAGGTGGGACCCCTACAGCCCCAGCCAACATGTTGATTTCAGCGTTGTGAGGTCCTAAGCACCCTAAGCAGAGAATTCAACTACCCCAAGCCCAGACTTTTAACCCAGAAGAAACTCTGAGATAATTAATAGATGTAGTTTTAAGTCCCTACGTTTGTAGTAATTTGTTGTGCAGTGATAAAAACTAATACAGCCATTTAAATATTTTGGTATTTATTTTTAGAGGATTAGTAAGTCACTGGAGAATTTGGAGAATTTTAAGGATGATCCAAGAGGGAGTAACATAATCACATTGGATTTCTGAAATCCTGAGGCTGTTGTATGTAGGATGAATTGGAAAGGTGCACAGGAGGAAGGCAGAGTCCAGTAAGGAGGTCAGAGATGATGGTGCTTCTGACAGTAGGGATGGAGTTGGACAAAGAGAGAGGTAGACAGAAAACATGTTCAGGCAGTAACCAAAGAAAACTCTCAGTTCCTTATCTTTTGGAGATATATTTGGAAATATTTGCTTTGAGATAATCCAGACAGTGGGTAAGATGGAACAAAATTTGTCATACTTTAATAATCACTCAGGCTGAGCGGTAAGTACATTAGGTTTATTATACATTTATCTCTATTCTGTGGGTATACAAATATATTGATTTTTAGGTAAAATGTATACACAGTGAAATACACAGATTTTAAGAATTCATTTTGATAAATTTTGACAAAAGCATACACTTCCATGACCCACACTCTCTGATATGGTTTGGCTCTGTGTCCCAACACAAATCTCATCACGAATTGTAATCCCCATATGTCAAGGGAGGAACATGATGGGAGGTGATTGGATCATGGAGGTGGTTTCCCCCCATGCCGTTCTCATGATAGTGAGTAAATTCTCATGCGATCTGATGGCTTTATAAGTGTCAGTTTCCCCTGCTCTTCTCTCATCTGCCACCATGTTTGATGTGCCTGCTTTCCTTTCCACCATGACTATAAGTTTCCTGAGGCCTCCCCAGCCATGCAGAACTGTAAGTCAATTAAACCTCTTTCCTTTATAAATTACCCAGATATTTCTTTATAATGGTGTGAAAATGGACTAATACACCCTCTGTCAAGATAGAGCAGTTCCATTATCCAAGAAAGTTTCCTCCACCCCTTACCAGCAAATTTCAGGCCCCCATCCAGGGTCAACTACTGTTGTTCTAATGTCTATTGTCCTAGATTAGTGTTTGCCTATTCTAGAACTTCATATAAATGGAATCACACATGTTCTCTCTTGTGTCCCATTTCTTTCACTCAGTATAATGCTTTCAGGATTTACCTATGCTGTTGTATCTATTAGTAGTTAATTCCTTATTATTGCTGAGTAGTATTCCATTGTACGACTATCTTAGGTCGTTTAAATATTATCCTATTGATGGAAAGACATATGGATCGTTTCCCTATTTTAGCAATTATGAATAAATCTGCTATGAAATATGCTTGTATGAGTCTTTTTGAGTATATATGTTTTAATGTCTCTAGGATGGACTTTCTGGGTAATAAGGAAAGGTATGTTTAATTTTATAAGAAACTTCCATACAAGTTTCCAAAGTGGTGGTACCTTTTAGCACTCTCACCAACAATGTATAAGAGTTCCAGTTGTTCCCAGGTGCTGGAAAGGATGTGGAGAAATAGGAACACTTTTACACTGTTGGTGGGATTGTAAACTAGTTCAACCATTATGGAAAACAGTATGGCAATTCCTCAAGGATCTAGAACTAGAAGTACCATATGACCCAGCCATCCCATTACTGGGTATATACCCAAAGGATTATAAATCATGCTGCTATAAAGACACATGCACACGTATGTTTATTGCGGCACTATTCACAATAGCAAAGACTTGGAATCAACCCAAATGTCCATGAGTGACAGATTGGATTAAGAAAATGTGGCACATATATACCACAGAATACACAGTATAATAAAATAAAATAAAATAAATAATAAAATAAAATAAAAAAGAGTTCCAGTTGTTCCACATCTCATTTGTATATAGTGCTGTTGACTCTTTGTATGGAGGGAAGGGAGGCTGGCTTGTTGATGCCAGCTATCCATTTGCCTGGAAATTAATAATGTTGAATGTTCTTGTATATGTCTACTGGCTATATGAATGTCTTCTTTAGAAAGTACCTGTTCAAGTCTTTTGCCATTTTTAATGAAGTTCATTGTCTAATGGAGTTGTAAGAGTTCTTTAAATATTATGGCACAAGATATGGGCATATCTCTTCATCAGAGATATGTATGGTGAATATTTTATTAGTCTGAACTTTACTTATTCAATTTTTATAATGATGTCATTTTAACAGGCAGGTTTTAAAATTTAATACAATTCAATTTAATTGTTTGTTTTTGTTTTAGAGTTATTTTTTTCTGTGTCCCCAAGGATGCCAAGATATTCTCCTATATTTTCTTATAGCATCATAGTTTTAGCATTTATTTTTAAGGTTTGTGTATGGTGTAAGGTAAGAGTTGAGTTTCCCTTTTTTATATACATTTATGCAGCTGTGATACATCAGGTGCTGCAGTGGTAACCAGAGGGGCCACTGAGCCAAAGAAAAATATTTTGGTTTTGGTTTTGTTTTTATGGTAGTTGTTGAAATGATAGAGATCTGGGCATGTTTAAATGACAGTGGGAAGGATTCAGTAGAGGCAGGGAAGCTGAACCCATAGGTGACCAACACATATGGCTCCTGAGGATAGAGGAAGGGCCAGGACACAGAACGTAGGAAGGAAGCATGGCCTGAGATGAGAGGGGTCACCTCCTCATGCAAGTGTGAAGAGAGAGCTGAAGGTTTGCAATAGTCACTGTAAAAAAATGGAAGGATGAACGGATCCCTTTGCGGTTGTTAGGTATGAATTCACAATGATGTTCCTCTGCCTTATTGCATCATGTTGTTTTGTTTTGTTTTGTTTTGTTTTGTTTTGTTTTCTAGCAGTACACACAGTCACTTGAATTTGAAATCAAATGTTTGGATTCATCCAGGGTCTGGGTGAGATGAAAAGTAGAGGGGCAAAGAGTTATGGAAATCACACACTGAGGCGCATACACTTGCTCAGGTTGTCTATCAGTGAGGAATGACCATTGGGTGTATGTAAAAGAAGCCAGAAGTAAAAGGGGGCTAAACAAGGTAGGAGCTTATTTCTGTCTTACATGAAAGAAGCTGGAAGTAGACAATGCAAGACGAGTTTGTCACCAAGAACCCAGGTTCATCTTTCTCTTTCACTGTTCCTTGTATATGGTTTCCAGTCACAAAGTCAATTTGCCATCCAAGATGGCTGCTGGAACTCCAGGCAGCACATCCACATTGCAGGCAAGAAGCAGTAAAAACAGGAGAAAGGCTGTAAAGGGCACATGCCTGCTGTCTGACAACCTTTTAAATAGCTGATTTCCTGCAAGCCCTACCCAACAACTTCCTGTCACATTTTTGGCTACCCCTACATACAAAGAGGCTGGGGAGTTTAGCTTTTTAACTAAGCACGTTGCCTCCCAGAATAAAATCTGAAGTTTATAATCACAGGAAGAGGGCAAGAATCAATGTGGGGTAGGCAAATTACAATTTCTGCAAATGAAGAGAAAATTAAAAATGGTGGAGGTGAATTGGGAGAACATAAAGGATTCAATGGACTGTAAATACCAATGAAGCCCAGGAATATGAAGGATAGGAAGGGAGTTGTGTAATGAAGTTAGAAGGATAGGAGGTTGCTGTAAGAGAGAAGGACTATGAATCATTAGTCCGTAAATCAGAGAAGATTCAAGCAATAACTTGATCATGACTGTGAACCCAGGATTGCATAGCACAGGTGGAGTGGAAAACAAAGTTAGTGGAAGTTCGGATATCAAGGAACTGAAATAATTCCAGGCAAGTCAGGACTTGAGAAGGAAAGAGTAGTAAACAAGGTGTCAATGTGTTTAGGGAATGTCCAAGAGACCAGTAGCTGGCAAAAATGAAGAGGAAGCTGATTTACTTAGGAGGAATGCAACTTAAAGGGTCAAGATTTTTACCAGCCCACCTCCAGACCTGGCAGTGTGTGGGAGATTTAAGAATAAAGAGCCGTCACTTAAGAGGGCTACAAAGAAGCATGTCTTCCAGGGCAGCAAGTGGATGGATGTGGAGCTCAAAAAAATAATTGAATATAAAGGGGATTTTGTAGACGTTCCTAGAGGGCAGGGTTCAAGCGACTGGGAGGTACAGAGGCAGAGGAGCGCTGCAGACGCAAAGAAATACAAGGCACCAGTGATGAAACTCTGGAGGAGATCACCAACAGAAGATGGGGAGAGGCTGAAACTTTGGGAACCAACTGAAAGCAGGGATGAAAGTTCAGGTTAAATTTGGTCTCTTTTAGCAGGGTGGGCCCTGGGTTAAGTGGCCAGATAACTTGGCTGACTCTGCCAAGAGATGGCGTGAGCTGCACCAGGTCTCAAATTCATATGTGGCAAAGTGGAGGCTGGAACCCCTGTCTCCTGATTCTCAGCTCTAAAACATGATCCCACAGTCACAACCTAAGAAAAAGGGAAACGCTCCTGTCACGTGTCTTCTTTCAATCGTGCATGTGTTCCAGGGGCCACCACTGTCACATTGTGTCCTAGTTGGAGGACACTCCCTAAAGTTGTGCCCCAGGACAGTGAAGGGTCCGTCATTTCCTCCTTCATATGTAGAGCACTGTTCAGAAGAGTGAACCAGCAGGACGCAGGCTTGTCTTCGCTTAACATAGACTTCTTCAGGAAGATTCTTTCTAGGAATTAGGGTCAGGAAAAAAAAATTCCTTCCATCTTTGCTTTCATTAAACTATGAAAAATGTAAAACCAGCAATGTCCTTCTTCGCCTTGGTTTCCAGGAAATGCAGACTTAAAACTAAAAACCTAATTGTCATAGGTTCTTGAAATGAAGAACCTAGGTACATCTCTCCCAAGTAATTTCAAACATGTCTTTATTAAAATGATCCTGTTTTATGAGCTTTAATACTATCAACCACACTTCAAATTCTCTTTTAATAACAAGTAAGCCATACATTTTATTGCTCAGAATTCAAGAAATGGTTAAATAAGTTTACAAAGGCCAGGCACGGTGGCTAATGCCTGTAATCCCAGCACTTTGGGAGACTGAGGTAGGTGGAGCACCTGACGTCAGGAGTTCGAGATCAGCCTGACCAACATGATGGAACCCTATCTCTACTAAAAATACAAAAATTAACCGGGCATGGTGGTGGGCGCTGGTAATCCTAGCTACTCAGGAGGCTGAGGCAGGAGAATTGTTTGTACGTGGAGGCAGAGGTTACAGTGAGGTGAGATCATGCCACTGCACTCCAGCCTGGGCAACAAGAGCAAAACTCCATCTCAAAAAAAAAAATGAGTAAATAGAGTAAATAAATAAGGTTACATAAAGACCTCTCAGAAATCAATAGGAAAAGTTGAGCATAGTAACAGAAAAAGTATGACAAAGATAAAAATAGGCAATTCAAAGAGGAAAAACAAATGGCAAATAAACATAAAGATATTCAAATGAACAATAAAAAAGAGTTACAGATTTTAAAAAATGATAGGTGGTTGCACATACCCATCAGACTATGAAAGATTAGCAAGACTGACAAAACCTAATTTTGAACAAGGTGTTGGGACAGGGATAGTCTCATGAGCTCTGGAAAGAGCATATATCAGTAAGCACTTTCTGAAGGGCAGATATTAAGTATCAAAACTTTTAATGTACTTTTTGACACTGAAATTCCCCATTTCAGAATGTATTCTATGAAAATCACTATACAAGCACATAAGAACACATGTTCATCACACAGTGTTTTAGACCAGAGAAAGTTATAAACAATCTAAGTGTCCATCTCACTTGTAACAAAGAATATTATATAGTCATCTAAGTGCTTATGAAGTTCTACATTAACACAGCAAAATGTTCACAGCAAGTTATTGAGTGAAGCAGCAATTACAGAGCATAATGGATACCATTTTCTCACTTATGTAAATGTATATATCTTTAAATAGGACTATTTGCATATTCACCAGATTCCTGAAGTTCTGGATGATATAATTTGTGATTTCTTCTTTATAATTTTTCATGATTTCTATATTTTTCTTAATAATGGCCAGGAATATATTTTGTAATCAAATGAAAAAAAAAACAATTTTATTTTGGAGTGAGGGCACATATGTGCCAGTGAGCGAGAGGAATGACCCACACAGGGAACATGGCTGGAATGTCATTCTCAGCAAGGAAAGCCCTTTCAATTAATGGTGCACGGACCTTGCCATGCAGGCTAGTGGGAGATTGGCCAGATCCTGAACCTGCCTCCTCTCCAGCTCTACTCACCTCTGCCCTGGTGAGTCTGAGTCTGAGACTCATCATTTTGTGAAACAGGATTTTAGCAACTTGCTTCAAATCATGGAATTAAAAGGTGAAGAACACCTGAATTTGAATGCAGGTGGCTGAGTCCAGAGGCTCTGCATAACTGCTCCTCTAGATAACATTGATTTTGTCCAGGAAAGCTGAGCAGCAAGCCTTGGTTTTCTCCCTCAACCTCTTATTACAAATTTCTACCGCAGCTCCTGAAGACTTTGCTGCAGTCCTTTCTTTATCACCAGACATTTGCTTTAGACTGGTGCTGTCCAATACAGTAGCCACTAACCCCATGTGGCTATTTAAATTGAAATTCACCAAAATTGAATTTTAAAACTCAATGTTTCAGCTGCACTAGCCACTTTTCAAATACTCAGTACCACACATAGCTAGTGTCTTCTAGGAGAGGCAACACAAACATAAAATATTTCCATCATCACAGAAAGTTCTGAGCTCTGGGAGGCCAGGAATGGTGTCTAGTTCACCACTCTGTTCCCAGCAGCTGGCTGAGTGTCTGATACCCAACAGACCCTCCCTGAAAGAGTAAGAAATTAATGATTCTCTCCATCAACTCCAAGCACATCGATGCTAGGTGGGAAAGGCATTTAGCAGGAGCTAACTTTTAAGCCAAGCCCCAAAGGTAATTATATAAATGGGTGGGTCAGGAGAAGGGTAGAGCATTCCGGATGGGGAAAAGACATTGATTTAGTGAGAAATGTGAAGGGACTTGGCACCGCCGAGCTATTGTTCTCAAGCTCTTTTCTCGCTGCCAATTAGAAATCATCCTAGGCGGGGTTTTCTTATCAGGCTTCCTCCAGTGTGCACACAACCTGATTTGGTATTGTAAGGTCTGTTCTGACTAATTGGGCTCTTGGCAGTTCGACAGGCAGGCAGTTTTCGATTTTTTTAAATTTTGTTTTGTTTCTTTATTAAGTTTTGACTGGAGGTGAAAGCACGTACCCCAAAGAACTACAAGGGGTTTTCCAAGAGACCGTTAATCCAAATGCCCATTAGTTCAAATGTTCATATAATCATTATCAAAATGGGTGTCCCTTAAATGGCCCTGGGGTATAGAAGAGGCAGCTGAATTCTGTATGGGAGCTTCGTTCTATCCCCTGGCACGAGATTCCAAGCCAGTTACTGCAGGAGGCATAAAAACGGAGTTGGTCACAAACTAGTTCTAAGAATCATCCTTTTCCACCCCCCCACCAAGTTTAATATTGACCTAGACTACATGGGGTTGAAACCCAGCTTCGCCACCTACTAGCTGTGTGACATCTCTGAGCCTTTTTTCCTTTTCTGTAAAATGAAGGTAATAGACATGTTAGGAGTATTAAGTAAGCTAATGCGTGTAAAGTGCTGTGATGGTTAATTTTATATGTCAACTTGACTGGGGACCAGAGTGCCCAGATATTTGGTTAGACACTGTTCTGGGTGTATCTGTGAGGGGCTTCTGGATGAGATGAACATTTGAATTGGCAGACTGAGTAAAGCAGACTGTCCCCTACAACGTGGGTGGGTCTCATCCAATCCACTGAAGGCCTGAATAGAGCAAAAAGGCGAAAAGGGAGACTTCTCTCTCTCTGCCTGCCTTCAAGCTGGGACATCAGCCTTTTCCTGCCTTCAGATTCAGACTCAGCCTAACACTTAGACCATTAGCTCTTTGGATGCTTGGACTTAAGCTCAGACTGGAACTCACACCATCAATAGAACCTGGTTCTCAGGCATTTGGCCTCATACTGGAACTATACCATTGGCTCTCCTGGGTCTCCAGCTTGCTGACTTCTGATCTTTGGACTTAGTCTTTATAATCACATGTTCCAATTCATCTATCTATCTATCTATCTATCTAATCCCTATGTATCTCCTATTGGGTCTGTTTCTCTGGGAAACTCTTACTGATAAAAAGTTCTCAGTACAATGCCAAGTACATAGTAAGCACTATATAGGAATTTACTGAATACATAATAAAGAACAAAAATATATATGTTTTTGCCATATTTTCAAATACATTCCTGCAATTGACAAGTGTTATTAAGGATGAAAGTCATAATTATAATAATTATTACATTAACTATTGTTTATTAAGCTCCCAATAAACGCTAATCTTTACAACAACCCAGAAATGCCTATTACTCCATCCTCTACCTCACTTCTATCTTGATCCAAACCACCATCACTCCATGTCTGCACTAGTTCAGTAGCCACTTATCTGATCGCTGGTGTCCACTCTAACCTCCCATAAGGAATCAGGGGTGTCTTTTTAAACAGTAAATCAGAGCTCATCGTCTCCATATCCAAAACCTGCCAGTGACTACCCATCTAACAGAGTGGCAGAGCTGGATTCAACTTTCTCATAAGTAAGAATTTAAGATGATCACTATATCCAAAACACTATGTGTCTTATGCTATTATTTTCCCTTTACCAGAGTGAGTAAATTGAGGTTCAGGGAGAATACATTGCTTATCAAAGGCTGCTCAGTAAATTAGTGACAGGGCAAGGGTTTGAGCTCTGTCTGTCTAAATCCACAATTGTTGTTCTCAATCACAGTGATGAATGGATGGTCTGTAATTAAAAAGTGCAAGGACCTCACACCACAGGTGTTCTCCGCCCATTTCCAGGATGGGAGGTTTGGGAAGGATCTGTGTTAACCTCTTGATCACCTTTCCTCTTTCACAGATAGGAGAAAGGATATGGGTTGTTCTTTCTGGTCACAGGCTCCAGTTCCTAGGATGGCAATGAGACTCAGTCCCCACAGAGCTTTTTGCAGGCTTCCCTGTGCACCTCCTGCCTGCCTCCTTCCATGTCTCAGCTTAACATTCCCATTGTCCTGTCTTTGTACTCCTTCCCCAGAATGTTCCTAGCCTCGCCACAAAAGAAATGCCTAAGCCACAGCGAACATCCATCTGAAATATCTAACATTCCCTGTCTAGTAACATAGCAGGAGGAACTCTGATACACAGACACACTACTGATTCTGTGTTTATGTTGTCCTTGAAGACAGACTAGCTGGGTAATTAAATGATCCCAACCTCCAGCGTATGATTTCTACCATTTGGATACCCATTTGACGTTAACCAGTAATCAACTTTTCAGCCTAATATTATGTATTCTTTGTTCCTGAATATTATGAATGACTTAATTCTACTATTTTCATGGTTCATGCACGTACTTTATTTTATATTTAAATATTTTAGATTCATATGTAGTTTTATGTATTGTATATATCATATGTTTACATGTCTATGACTGCAACTTAGTTACTAGCTAAATGCTGACAACTCCCAAATTTATACCTCGATTCCAGACATTGTTCCTAAGTTCCAGACCCATATATCCAGCAAGCCACTCAATATTCCACTTTCATGTCTCCCAGACATAAAAGTTCAGCAAGTCCAAAACTAACTCATGATCTCCCTTCCAGAGCCTGTTTGTCTTCCCATGCTCAGTAAATGTCAGCCACCCTCCCACCAGGTGTTCAAGCTAAAAACCAAGATGCCATCCTTGGCACCATCTTAGCATGCATTCCCAAATCCTGACTACCTTGCCTCTTAAACTCATTCATTTATCAGTCTACTAATTTATTTAACAATTACTTATTTTGCAGCATTGTATTTAAAATGAATGATATAATGGTAAACAAGATAAAATTGTCCTTGTCTCTCAGAGCTCATAGTCATAAATCACAACAGCATGTTTTGATGAATGAATGAAGGTGGTTTCATACAAGATAGAGATTTCATATAATTTCATTAATGTGCAATCACATATTCTGCATTAGATCTCATCATGGACCATCTATAAAGAGGTAAAGTACAGTGTCTAAGGGCATGGACGTTAAAATCAGATAGAATTATTTGATCGATAAGTTGATATGCTCTTATTACACACCTATTACATGCTAAGCACTTTGTAGGCATCAGGAATTCAGCTAACAATAAGAAAGTCTTTACACCTCCAGCATCTTGGAACATTTTCCTGTGTTTGGGAAGCTCCCCATCCTGATGGACTAACAGATTTATTCCCTCCAAGGAAGCCATATGCTCACTTCCTTGAAGTCCCTTGCAGCTAAGTTGCAGGCATGTAACCTGGGCTCAGTCTATCAGAAACCTCCATAAACTATTTGATGCAAGGAAAGTGGTACTAGGAACTATTTGTTTAAACAAGAGTGGTAACAGCTACATCTATCTCTCAGAGGCAGTAGTAGGAGATGTTCTAGCGTGAGTGACCTAGTGGTTACATTAGGAGCACAAGGTGCTGAGCTAATTCAGTGATTCAGCCTGTGACTTGGTGAGCATTTCATGTTTGGTTCACCAGGGTCACTCAATATCTTTTATAAAATCACTTATTTGTTTCCACTAACCAATATCAGGTTCTGTTGTTTGTAACTAAGAATCCGAGGTGATATGCCTAGTTGAATCTCAGGCCTTCAATATATTAGCTGGATGTTTCTGGGTAAATTATTTAACTTCTTTCACCCTCATTTTCCTCATCTGCAAAATGAAAAATATTCAGTGCAATAACTAATGGGCTTGTTGAGAAGACTGGTTGGTTGGGGTTTTCACTAGAGTTTTCCAGCCTTGATGTCTCCATGTGCTCTTCTGAAATAACTATCATTCTAAGAATTCAAGGAATGGATTTTTGTTTCTCTCCCTTCTTTGGTTCTTGCCACCTATTTCCTGGGCAGAATCCTCTTCCAGAGCTTCCAATCAATTCACGCAACTTTGAGAATTAGACCCAGGCCTCCTGTAAAGAAGATAGAATTCAGTCAGGCAGACCTGGGTGTAAATCCTTGCTCTGCCACCTCCCAGCTGTATAACCTCAGGTGAATCGCTCAGCATCGCACTGCACATTTTACTTGCAGAATGCGATTTTCCATGCCCCTGCACACATCACCAAATTCCAGAAAATGAACTGCTTGTAATGTAAGTGCTATTGTTTACCAGTGGTTTATCAGATGGCAAGGGAAAATAGCCATGCTGTCATACCATCAGCTCTTTGACACAGCATTTAACAGTTGGCCATGTTTCTATATCATTTGATATTCACAACAACCTGGAGTAAGCTGTGTAGAATCGCTGTCCTAATTCCCACTTCACAGAAGAAATTGACAGAGAAGTTGAGTCCGAGTCAGTACTTTTTCTGCTATACCCAAGTTATAGGGGTGAACAGGACATTTCAATTATATCTTTTGTCTTCTCGACTGTAAGTGATATTTAAAAGACAATCAATTGGCCAAGTCTGGTGTCTCATCCCTATAATCCTACCACTTTGGGAGGCCAAGGCGAGGATTGTTAGAGCCCAGGAGTTTGAGACAAGCCTAGGCAACATGGGAAACCCCCCTCTCTAACAAAAAAGATACAAAAACTAGTCATATGTGGTGATGCACACCTGTAGTCCCAGCTACTGGGAAGCTGAGGTGGGAAGATCACTTCAAAAGGCAGAAGTTGGGGTGAGCTGAGATTGTGCCACTGCACTCCAGCCTGGGCAACAAAGCAAGACCTCATCTCAAAAAAAAAAAGAATGAGTAAAACTAACAAATGTTCAAAACAAATAAAGGAATAAAATACGATACACTAAACCTGCTAGTTTTCTAGTATATTTGACATTAATCTTTCGAACACCTTCCTGTTTCTGGAGGAACTCCCTATTAGGTGATCTGACTATGAAAACCAAAGAGGATTCCCCCTGCTCCCTGGTTCCTGAAAGTGGGCACACAATCTAAGAACAGTTAACAGGGTATTCCAACTCACGTCTGTGACTATGAAGCAAGCAATCCAATGACACAGAGGAAATGAGGACTTTGACTCAAATGACAGCAAGTTCACTGCTAGAAGCCTGAGGGTCCAGTGGTGGCAGCAGTGGTGACGTAGTGGCAGCGTGCTAGCAAGCACCTTCTGCTGGGGGCCTTCAGCTATGGCCTAACTCCCTGGGATATATACATTTCCTGAGCTGGTTCTCTGGTCTTCCATCAATTTTGGAAGCTACTCACTATATTTTCAATACACGCATTTTCTTTTTAAAGTATGTTCCTTGCATGCAATAACCCTAAGTGGTACCCCCAGGGAAACATCCACATGACCTACTGAGATGTTCTCTCTAACTCATCTGGTCTCAAAACATGATTTATGGGTAGACTAGTCTGACTTGAACTCCCTTCAATCTCCAAAGTCTGGAAGACGTTTTTTGTTTTGCTTTGTTTTTTGAGACTGAGTCTTACTCTGTCATCCAGGCTGGAGTGCACTGGCACAATCTCGGCTCACCGCAACCCCTGCCTACTGGGCTCAAGTGATTCTTCTGCTCAACCTCTCAAGTAGCTGGGAATACAGGTGCCCGTTACCACACCCAGTTAATTTTTGTATTTTTAGTAGAGATGGGGTTTTGCCGTGTTGGCCAGGCTGTTTTCGAACTCCCAACCTCAAGTGATCCACCCGCCTTGGTCTCCCAACAGTGCTGGGATTACAGGTGTGAGTCACCATGCCTGGCCTGTAAGACTCTGAGTCGCAAAGGTGCTTTGAGTCACCTACAGGGTAGACCCACATACCAAGGATCACAAGGACAATGGGCCAGCCAGCTTCCTGTGTCCCATAGACCCATGTCCTGTGTTTACACTGTTAATTCTACCACCACATACAGACAACCTCAATATACATACAATTCATGACAAACTAGAGCCAGTCTGGTAAAAGAATGCCTGAAACAGCACTGTGAGAGGGCATTTTCAAAATGTTTGTAATGAATAGCTACCACTAAGAAGGAAGTGGGCATGGGCTCAGAACAAAAGAAAGACAAATTCATTAGAAAGCCCAATGAAGACTGTTTAAGAGCTTCCTTGTGCAGAGCAGACACTTTGTGATGTCTGTAATTTCAGTCTTCAGATAAGTCCTGTTATTTATCAAAAGGAAGAGGCACATAAAACTGCAATTAGGCTATGATGGAATCTTCCCAAACTATTAAAGCCTACCTCCCATGGGTCTCGCAAGCACACTTCACACATTGAATGACTTTCAAAGCAGTTTCATAAGCTCACTATTATCATCTTTGTGTTTATTTTACAGATGAGGAAACTGAAATTCAAAGAGGTTAAGTGACTTGCCCAGGGTCACACAAGTATTAAGTGGCAGAACTGGGAATTGAGCCCAGGTCTGCCTGGCTCCAAAAGCTACATTCTTTCCACTAACCCACGGTGCTGTTTGCCTTCCCAAGGCAATTGTCAACATCCTTTGCCAAGAAGTGCTGACAACTCATGTCTGACAGTGGATGAACAGGAAGTCTCTCAGTGGCCCAGTGACATGTGGGAGTGGCTGCCCATGAGATATGAGTGTATAGGGATGGGCCAGACTGTCAGAGAGGCCGGGTGATTTCTGGCTTGGTTGTTTTTCTCTGGATAAAGTCTTGGTGGGGTCACTAATTCAGGAAGGGTGAGGAAGAGAGAGAGGAGTATGGGGCAGGCTAGGAAGAAGGCAGGGGGAGAGAGAGAGGTTTTACCCTCATTCATAACCTCCTTCCTCTCCTGAATGGAGTTTGCAGGCCCCAAATCTGAAAGAGCAGCTCCACTCTGGAAGGACCCCTTCAAAAGCCCCTCCCAGCCCCAGCTTTCCCCGACCTCTGAGGTTCTCCTGCAGTGCCTGTCCTGGCAGACACCCTTCCTCATGCCTGCTCCTTGGCTGGACCAGAACCTCTTTGGGGTTGTATTAGGCAACATAGCTAGACATCATTTGGGCTAGGAGGTAGGAAATGGAATAACTTTGAGCCTTGAACAGGGTGTCCTTGGAGATGATTTTATTAACGTGTGACTTGCTTCAATTCAGAGCCCTCTGAGGGCACAGTCTACCCTGCCTGCCAGCAGCCCAGACAGAACGCCTGAAGGAACAGAGGTTTCAATGAAAAGTGCAGCCTCTTGAAGCAAGGACAGAGCTGTCCTTACAAAGGACTGATCTCCCCTGAAGGGACAGCCACATCCCACACTGATTATGAGTTGGCTATGATGAAAACATGGGGAACATTTGAGGGACAAGTTTTCCCCACTCTAAATAGTCATTGCAATGAGAGGGCAATAAACACACTGGGCCTCTTGTCCGATCTCTTAGTACTCCCTGGGGAGACAGAGTGAGCCACCTGGCTGGTAAACCAGAGCCAGTTGTCTATGTTTCTTTAATGGGTGGTGCTGACCCATCAAAGATCTCGAGGAGGGAGACTTGGCCTCTCTTCCTCCATCCTTCCCTACCTGGAGAAGTGTGTGGCTTTGCAGATTCCAACTTGCCCTCAGGTTTGTTGCCCCAAGGTTCAGTCTCAGTGCTGAAAGTTAATAAGCCCCTGTGGGTTCTCACTCCAAGTCCTTGCTCCAGTCATGCAGATGAGGATTGGGCCGCATTTTCCTCACTCCTTTGTCTTGGTTCAGAATCAGAAGGGAAAGAGGCAATATTGATTTGTGTCTCCTCAAAATCCCAGTTATAAAAAGTAGTAGCTATTATTGTTAGTATCATCATCGTCATGCTTCTGAGGCAAATCTATGAACAATGAAAACTCAGGATTTTCATCTCCATTGGTTTAGTCAGAGATGTTCCAATGGGTTTGGGCCATAATCCTGAAAGAATCCCTAATGTCATGATCCCAAATGTTGAAATGCCAAAAGACCAAAATCCCTAAAGTCTAAAATCTTGAAAATTATAATACTGAAAGATCAAAATCTTGAAAATATAATTCTGGAAAAAATAATTTTAAAAAAACTCTTTAGAATACATTTATTTACATTTTTAAAAGAGAATTTATTTGAGAAACATATAAAAACATGACAGAATACTTTATAAGCTACTTTATGCAATAAAATAACGAATAATAAAATACATATTTTTGGAGCATAAACAATCAAGGGTGCTTAGGACAGTCACATGGGTATAACAGTTACAAGCAGACAAACCAGATTTATAGGGAAACATGTCAAAAAGTGAATTGTATAAACACATATCACTATGGTTGGTAATTGTGTGCATCCGGCTTTATAACTGCAGTCACTGAAATATCATGATGGACAACCTAAGTCATTTGACAA
Source organism: Macaca thibetana thibetana (assembly GCF_024542745.1). Classification (NCBI taxonomy): domain Eukaryota; kingdom Metazoa; phylum Chordata; class Mammalia; order Primates; family Cercopithecidae; genus Macaca; species Macaca thibetana. The sequence goes on along the minus strand of NC_065588.1, from coordinate 101,792,485 downwards.
GGTAGATAAAAAGCCTCAGTGGGGTCACCACCACAGCATGTGCAAGTGACCCAAAGAGCTGAGTCTAGAAGTTTACCTTTCACAAGTGCAAATGTACAAAAAGGACATCTCTTCATTTATTTAAGGAAGTTCCCACATTTTTATATACACATGCAATGCTTACACACAAAGCCAACGTTGTGATAATGCACTTTCATGGAGTCAAATATGCAAAAAAAAATACATAAAATGAATTAGAACTCTTTAAAAAGCCTTTACATAAGGCTTTTATTGAAAAGTATTGAAATGATGCAAAGATGAAATACATAACATAGCAAATTGTAAAAGATAACACTGATAATTTTAAGTAGTGGAGGAAAAAAACTTTAAAAAAGAAAAAAACTAAAACAGAACAAAAAAAAGCTTTGACATGAAAAAGTGTATTACAAGGATAGATTATGGGTAATTGCAGGGAGATAGTCCATAAGAGCTGCCCAACTTTTACAATCATTAACTATATTTTGAAGTCTTGCATTGAGATGAATAGCTACTTTTTTTTCTTTTAAGGTATGTCTCCCCATGGAGAATATGTTCACTTTCATTTTCTACATGGCACTGCTGTTTTTGAAATTCTTCTGTGATTCAATGTACCCCAACACGATGAGCATTCCCTATTAGACTTTTCCATCTTCTGTTCCGTGTTTCTCTGTCACTTTGGGCACCCAGGTACCTATTTGGAATGCACTCATCTACAGGCCACAAATTTGGCAGAAATAATACTGGTGATCAAACGGCACCATTGTTGCATAAGTGTCTTCTTATCCTACCATACACACAATTATTTTTGAGCCAGTCAGTAACTGCTGGCTTCTTCAGGTAAATGTAGCATTCATTCATTCAAAGCTCCTGGAATTTCATTAGCTGGAAGGGATGCCAATGCAGACAAATGACACATCTTTAAACCGAAGATTTTATCACTGCCATACTTCATGGCCAATCCACTATCAAGGTACAATAACCATGGTAAATGTGTCAAGACAATAATAAGGTAACAGTTCCAGCTAACTTGATGCAACTAACATAATACAACTATCCTGTGTACAACCAAAAATACACTAATCCCTCCTCCAGAATTTGGCTTTCAAAATTTCAACATTAGGGATTTTAGTCTTTTGGGATTGTGATTTTCTGGATTTTAGATGTTAGGGTATTTAGACTCTAGAAATTGTGATCTTCAGCAATTATGCCTTTTGGGATTATAACTGGCACGAGTCCCAACACCATTGCAAATGGCCTCAAGATCAGCACGTGCTCCCCCTCCCCAACTCCTCACCATCCCTCACCCCTAAACACTCCATCCATCACTCCACACCACATATCTTCCTGGCTTCTTAGCATATAAACTCTTCCTTCAGAAGCAGGGTACTGAGGTCACTTACAATACACCGACAGGCTGTTATAAATAATGTTGAAATCCTCATTGTCCCATTGTCTCAGGCCAGGGCCTTGTTAGTTCGGTTTTGCAAAAGTCTGCCAAGTATCCAAGTGTCTAGCAGGAGGAAGGGGCTTACTCACTCCCTTGCAGACATTTCTACCTGTCAAAGCCAGAGAACAATATAGCTATAGAGTCGTCACAAGGTAAATGGGACTGTGTGTCTGTGTGAATATAGAAAAGTGAATGTGTGTCTGCACAAGCCCAAATGTCTGCATCTGTCAGGCCCATCTCTTTGACAACCCCTGTGTGTCTCAGTTTCCAGCTAAGGATCAACTGCTGGGTTTTTGTGAGTTAGCAAGGAACCAGAGGGAAGAAATGATTGCTACAGAATGCCTATTAGCAAGGGGCTTGGAGAGACAATCTGGTGAAAGGGGTTAGGGGACTTGAGAATGTGTTTGCCCAATACCTCAGAAATCATTAAGGAAGAGGGCCAGGCACAGTGGCTCATGCCTGTAGTCCCAGAATTTTGGTAGGCTGAGGCAGGCAGATCACTTGAGGCCAGGAGTTCGAGACCAGCCTGGCCAACATGGCGAAACCCTGTGTCTAGTAAAAATACAAAAGTTAGTTGGGCGTGGTGGTGCAGACGCCTATACTCCCAGTTACACAGAAGGCGGAGGCACGAGAATTGCTTGAACCCAGGAGGCAGAGGTTGCAGTGAGCTGAGATCATGCCACTGCATTCCAGCCTGGGAAACAGAGTGAAAATTTGGGATTCTAGAGATTTGGGGGCAACCTAAAGCTTCTTAATGCCACATTGGCCCTTGGCACTGCCATGGCCTGTGAGACACTTTCTAGGGTCATTGCATGCTCTCACTCTTAAGGTTTGCCTGTGCAAATGTGATGCATCATCCTCACTTGCTCCTTGTAATTGGGTGCGTCTGTGTGCTTTTTGCCGTCTCTCAACTCCTAACACTTTCTTCATGCCATTCCTTAGATCTTAGGTACGGGTGAGACTTTCAGAGCGGGAATGGGTCTTGAGTCACCTCCGTAACCCAGCACCCAGCAGAGCCCGGTACAGGGTAGAAGCTCAGGAAATGCTGGGTATGGAAGAGATACATTTGGCTGTCTAGAGTGTACAGATTCTCTCCTAATTAACAACACACCATTTTAGACCCTCCCCAGAGGCTCTACAGTGAATCATCTGATAGTTCCTGTTGAAAGCTTTGGCTGAACTATTAACGCTCCATAGAGGGGAGAAAAACAAACAAATATCTTATCAGGGTTTCTCAAGCATTTCCACCCTAAGAGGAGAGGAGGTGAAATCGTGTTCCATACAGGAGTTTCCAGACATAGCCTAAAGCATTCCCTAACCCACTACCCCACAGAGTCACCACTTAAAGAGCTGACATCTCATTTCACCCTTGACTTTGTTGAGAGACAATAAAACAACCAGTAATACATGGAATGTCTGCATATTAAAAGAAATCACTGGTATTGTGGACATCATCCATTATGAAGTCCAGTGCCCCCTTTTCTCTTGCTATAGGCAAACTCATAAAGAGATGAAGTGAATCCACATGGTCTGGAATGGAAGGAAAACCCTACATGCTTAGCCCAGCAGAAGTCAAGGAGGCCTCTGCTGTTCTCAAAGCCAGGGAGCGTGGCCAGAAAATAGACAAGGGCAATACATGATCTGTGCAGCTGCAGAAACAGGTAAGAATACCACCAACCCAGAGAAAGGAAAGAGGGCTTCCTGGAGAAAGTGACAACTAAGCTGAGAACACGAAGATTGTATAGGAGTTCCCTAAAGCAGGAAGGGGGAGTATTAAAAGTCTCACACAAAGGAAATAGCATTGGAAAAAGAGAGAATGAGCATTACCCATTTGGAAAAAAGGAAAGTAGTTCATTACGTCTGAAACACAGAATATAAGGGGGGAGGGATGAAAGATGAGGAACGTTGAAAAAGTTTTTAGCCAAGAGCAATAAGATGACACTGAAGGGCTTCAACAGGGGAAGTACTTAGCCAGATAGACATTTTCAAGATACTTCTCTGGCAACAATGTGGATAACAGATGGTGGGTGGGTCGGGCAGAGGGCATTTGGAGAGACCTAGGAAGATGCAGTTGCTGTACTGGAGATGAGGTTGTAGTGGCTATGATGGTAGAGAGGGGATAAAGAGACTCAGGTGGATCTGAAAGATATTTTAGAGGTAGAATGAGTGGGACTTCGTGAATGGTTGGGTGTGGGATTGAGAGGAAGGAGTCAAGGCCAGCTCTCAGCTTGTGATACTGGCAACAATACATTCGCTGGGCCATGACTTACTGTGGGTTGGGTCCCCATGCACTCTCAAGGACAGGGCTTACACAGGGGTTCTTCCTACACAGTGGGCCAAGCCTAATCTATCTCATCAGGTCTGTTTCAGCTGTCACATATCTGCCACTGGATGGATAAACTAATGGGCTTCTTTTGCAGATCTCTCTTGGCTTTGTGGGAGGAGGTGATAGAAACCTGCTTAGGCTTCCAGGTCTGTCTTGTACCCCAGCACAGCTAGCCAGAAAATCCTGCAAATGGTGGCAGAAATGGGGGCCAGTATGGAGAGGAAGGAGATGTGAGGTGCTTGTCCAACTATCAGTAGAGTAGCATTTTGTTTCCATTCAGTGCTTAACCCTGGGGAATCAGGATCTCTCCATGGGGAATCCAAGAGGCATGAAGGAGTGGATGATGAAGACCAGGTTCCTAAGCCTTATTCTAAGCTCTTGTCTTTGTAACTGTAACACTGGCACATGGTAAACTCTAACATTAGCACATTGCTGGAATAAGCAGTGAAGAAGGAAAGGTAAATACCCTTAAGCCACAGCAGAAAGATCTTCCCCAGTTTTCCATTCAATCCTAAGAAGGGTTCCTACCTAGGGCCATTTTGAGCAGAGTCCCTCTTGCAGCCTGCCAGAGAAAGTTCTAATTACATGGCTCCGTGGCATCTATCTCTACAGCAGAATTCCTGATGAAGCCCCCAGGACTACATTCCTTGGATTCAATCCAAGCTCTTAGGAAAACTGGCACTTGGGGCAACCACTTAAAACTAGGAAGGCTGAGGGAGAAGCAGGTGGAAAGAAGAAGCACTGATTTGAAAGTCGACCACTGTGCCACACAACCCCAGAGGGCACTGTCTACACTGTATGTGTGTGAGAAGAGCCCTTGGGTGTTGTGCGGTACTGCCAGCCCAGGTGGAGAGTCAAGCAACCTGGTCCCACCCCTAAATGTTGGACCTGACTGCATCATTCCCCACACATACCACAAAACCTCAAGCCTTGCATTTATGAGTCCAGCATAGTTGATTCCTTTCACAAGTTCCATATACCACCAATGTCCCATGCCTAAGACAACACACTGTTTCCCAGGCTTGAATTCACAACACTTATGTGATATGTAATGAGAAGAAAAGTCCACAAGGAAAAAACAAATGTCAAAACTAAAGAGCCCAGGTAGCTTAATACCTAGGTGATGCATTGATAGGGGCAGCAAACCACCACGGCACACATTTACCTATGTAACAAACTTGCACATCCTGCACATGTGCCCCAGAACTTTAAAAAATAAAATAAAATAAAATAAAAACTAAAGATCCCAGGCTTGACAAAGAAGCCAGAGAAAACCAGTACAATGGCTGAGGACGTTTCCTGAAATACAAATGCACTCTGCTCCCCACCACATAGTCATAAACTCTGCCAGACCCAGGGCTTGGATGGCTCATCCCATCCCTCCCATAGTTAATGACTGTGTCCTCTGCTGAGTCTGCCAGGCCCCTACATGGCTCCTCCACTCCCCACCCAGTGCTCCTTAATGACAAGCCCAGGCATCCTGGGCCCCTTTCCAGCCAGAGGGCCACATTGTTGACATTTATCTCTGGACCACTCAATGACACGATTATAGCAGAAAGTTTACTTGTAGTAAACTTTGAACCAAAAAGGAGAAATTATTAAAAAGTTGGGTTTCTCTCCAGTGGACTTGGCAGAAAGAAGCAAAAAGGAGATATTTATGCATGGGGTTCAGCATCTTCAATTCCCTCCCTGCCCTCTCGTTGCTACGGACTGAATGGTGTCTCCCACCAAATTCATACATTGAATCCCTAACCTCCAATGTGTTGGTATTTGAAGATGGGGCCTTTGGGAGGTGATTAGGTCATGATGGTGGAGCCTAAGAGACATGAGAGAGATTATTTCTCTCTTAACACTGCATGAGGACGTAAAAATAAGGCAGCATCTTTAAACCAGCAAGCGAGCCCTCAACAGACACCGAATTTACCAGCACCTTGATCTTGGACTTCCCAACCTCCAGACTGTGAGAAACAAAGGTTTGGTGTTTTTTTTTTTAAGCCATGCAGTCTATGGTATTTTGTTAAAGCAGCCCAAACTAACTATGATTCCCAACTCAGCCTGCTGGCCCATGGACCTGATGACTGTTCCCATCCCCCAGATTCCCAGGAGTTCCCTCATGCAGCCCCTATCTGAAGGACTCTAAGGCAAGAGAATTTTGAGACAAGTTGTAGGGGAATTGAATAAAAAAGACAGTCCAAGAAGAAAGGCTGGAGTGAAGCTGTTGCATAGCTTGTACGTGCTGGTTAACAAGATTGGGCACCAATAGGTGTTATATCCCCAGCGGAGTGTTCACTCCGAGAAAAAAAGAACCATTCACTGTCTCATTCTCTGCAAAAACCCCAGTGCCCTGGTCAGGGTCTGGCACTATTTGTCAAATGAATGAGTAAATGAGTGAATGAATCTCTTTTGGTCTCTATTGCAACCTTATAGAGGGTTGTTATACAGACTTGACAGATGAGAACACTGAGATTCTAGAGGTCAAGTAAATCCCAGGCAGAAAGTTGCAGACTTTGGACACAGCTCTGACTCTGTAGACACGTAGGGAAGATGCAGATCATTGTCAATATAATTCCACGAACTAGATCAATCAAGAAGAAAGCTCTTTTTCTTCAAAATGCTCAGGACACTTTGAGCTTGCTTTTTTTAGATTATACTTCAAATATCTACTCTATTATATTTGTAGCAATGTGAATCTCTTACTCTCTTTTTTGTCCCATCATTTTACATGAGATGTAGCACAGTGATAGTATTTATTACACTTGACTGCAATTATTTTCTAATGCCTCATTAGGCCATGAATTCCTTGAAGGCATTTTGTTTATCTCAACATCTCCAGCACCTAGTAAAGTCTTCACAAATGTCCACTGCATGGATGGATGGATGGATGGATGGATGGATGGATGGATGGATAGATGGATGGATGGATGGATAAATATGTAAAACATCTTGCATTTTAAAATACTTTCATTTTCATTATCTCATGTAATCTTCATGTTATTTGATGAATTACTATTATTATTAACATTAAGTACAAAAAATCCACTTAGAGGGAGAACAGTCTTTTGCAGGAAAATGCTTTGAGGTACTTGAGATAGTTGAGAATCATGAGAGCAGGAATGTTGACGCAGACAGCTTTAGGAAGGGGAATCTTTGTTACCTTGGGCAAGAGGCAAGGGGATGAATTTTCTGAGACCAGTGAAGAGTAGAGAAGATAGAGGATAAAGTAAGAGGATGCACAGATAGACAAGGACTTAGACTTGGGAAGGTGAGGAGCCAGGGAGACTTTTCATGGTGGAGTGGAAAAAGGATATTTTATAGATGGTCTAATACCTTCTATCCTTCTGAAGCTGATCAAATGTCTGCCTTGTAAACCTCTCATCTCTCTTTCTCCTGTCAAAACCAAAACCACATTTACATCAAAAACAATACACAAAGGCACTTTGGTCAATTCTACTAACCTTACCCTTGCTTCTTTACAAGTAGAACCCTCAAAAGGAACTGGGCTTCATGTGGGTTGACATGGTACAGAGCAGAGACTGCACTTGGAAACTGGAGAAGATTCAGACATTTGGAGTATGTTTATGGGCCTTGGAAGGAGAGGGGATAGGTCTGAACTTCTTTTCCCAGTATCTCACTGAAATGGAGGCCCTGTTATCCATCTATTGTATACTCTGTGAAGAAACTGAGGCCCGGAGAGATTAAGTGCCTCGCCCAAGGTCACACAATTAGCAGTTGACAGAAATAGAACATAATTAAATTCAGGATAGTTGACTTTAAATCCCTTGCTTCACTTGCATCTTGATGCAATTTCACAAAGATTACTGTCACCATCAAAGGGGTGGGACATGAAGCTGGAATTATATTCAGGGAGCTTGTGTTTTAGACAACATGAGCCAAGATTCAGCTCCCTGTTCTCCCTCATCACAGCAGACCCAGTTGCAGCTTTCCTGACTATTATCTATAGACCCTGGAGAAAAGCAGTAAAATTCCAAACCCACAGTCCCCTTGGTACAAGGGGTATGTGTCCCCAGAGCCCTCTAATGCTAGCTCTAACCTCAAAGAAATGGGAAGAAGGGGATGCCAGAAGGCTTGTCTGTGGCTTTGCAGCCTACTCCCCAAGCGGGCCCAGAGTATGGCCAGTTGAGCAAACTTGGCAAACAGAGGCCTTCATTACATGTGTCAGAGGCACTCATACACATAGGCTTTATTAGGGACAGGCCCTGGGCGAGAGCAGCCTGGGATAGCATAGGAGAATGTTTACCCACCTGTCTACCCATCCTCTCAACACCTGGGGCTCACACTAGACAGGGCACAGGCCATGCTCAAGGAAGTGGCCAAGGAACTGCAGACATCCAGTCTGCCTTCTGCCTGGCCCAGTCGTTACCATGTACTAACTGGCTGGCTAGGCCTCAGGAGATGAGCTGCTAAAATTCTGCCCAGACTCCACCAGCACCTTCCCAATGATCCTCCAGCTCCAACAGCACACACAGTAGGTGCAGTGTTCAGCAAGTTCTTTGAAAGACTGATGAATGAATGAATCCATTTGGCTCCAACATAGAGTGATTTAGGAATTCTCATTCCTCCCATCCAATCCTCTTTCTCCAGCAGGTGTCTGAAAAGAGTTGACTCCTCGTTAAGACTTAAATATCTCTTAACTGGGGAAACACTAAAAAAAATTTTTTTAAAGAAGTAACTTACAATTGGAATGTCATTCAATCTTTATTAAGGACCTACTGTATGCCAAGTTATATATACCATCTATAATTCCCACTGTAGCCCTACAAAGTGGGTTTCATAAATGTAGTCAAAAAGAATCAGATTGAAGTTGAGGGGAAGGTATTTAAACCCATGGACCTTCTGGCTCAAAACCCTTGCTTGGTCCACCATATCATACAGTATTTAAGGGAAGATTTGATGTGGACCGAGAAAAGGAGAATCTTTGTTTGCTATAGGCTTACAAGGTGACAGGGACACCATCTAGAAGGGAAAAAGATGAAAAGCTAGACTCCAAGGCACTGTTCACTTTCAACTCCTGTTGAGAGTTCAGGGGACCCTGGAACTTGAGGAAAATTGCATCGCTATTTCTACTAATTCTAACTAAAGAGTATTCAATTATGATGTGGACCACAAACCACAATAGTATGAGCAGTTCCTGTGATGTTGCATGATAGAAATCATAGCTTTTTTTATCACTTTAGAGTTGGCAGAGCATCTCAACTGTCTTTGCTCCTCATCCCCCATCCCTTCCCGCTTGCTCCCACCACTGTAGCCACATCGGCCATTGACTGTTCAAGCTTGTCTTGGGCTTTTGCAGGCCTGCATGGAATGCTCTTTTCCCTACTGTCCTCTGCCTCCCCGATTCAAGTCATTTGAGTCTTTGCTCAACTGTTGTTTCCTTAAACAGATCTTCTCTGACCTTCTCCCACCCATCCCCTCAACACATACGGGTCATTCTCTATATCCCTACCACCATCTCCTCCCATTTCACATACATGATGAAATAAGGGTACACTTGATGATGTGACTGCAAATCAAGTCAGAGTATCCTAAATATGAGTGTGCAGTGACTTCTCTGTCCATCATTCACCAGTACTCAATATGCATCATAAATACAGATCGCTCTCTTTTAATAGTGGGTCAGCTGAGTTCTTCTTGCAAATTCTTCGGTCCTTTTCATAAAGTTCCACGTGGAAGAATTCCTTCAGGATTATATCCTTCAGGATATAGGCCTATACATACCACAAGGATATAGTGGGTGCTGTTCTTTTTCTCATTTTCACTTGCATATCCTTCCCCTGGTCAGTTTGAGCATCACTAGCCTTGAGAAGAGATGGGACTGAGAAAACAAAACCCAGGCGATGTGTAACTTTTTTAATTTCCAAAATAGTGTCTTGAGATTCAAAAAGGAAAGTGTTAGGGCAGAAAAGTGCAGAGTGTAAGCTATAGCCATAAAACTGGAAAGAGCACGGGAGGAAAGACAAGCTCACTCCTTTGTCAGGGTCGCCTGGCCTGGCAGGGGAACAACTAGACCAGAGGTATGGCATTACAGGAGATGGGAATTGGGCGGGGAGTACTGGAATGAAGAGGGCCAAAGCTGGCTTAAATAGGGAGAGTGGGGAAGCCAAAGGAATCTGCTGGTCAGTGCCTGGGAGGCTTCCAACCAGTGCCTGCAGGTTATAGTCTACCCCACATAAATGAGCACTCCAAATCAACTGAGTAAAGAAGCCAGTTTAGCTATATATATCTGTATATCACTTGTGACTTGCCCATAGATCATACAGAAGAAAGTCATCTGCTGTGACTTGAGATTTATCTGAGCCCCATCAAACTCTCCTTGTAGCATACCCCTATTTTCTAAGTGACCTGAGACACTTATAAACCTCACAAGAACCAAGAGTAAGATGGGAGAGAAAGTCCCTGAAATGGGCTCTAATAAAAGCTAGGCAACGGGGAAATCCACTCCTGTTAAAATGCAGAAAATGCTCAAGTCACCCTATCTATTATAGTCAAGATTTTGGTATCCAGAGTGAGCATTACCAAATCTGCAGTCCTCCTGGTTACATCTTGACACCACTGTGTCACACACTGTGCATGCCCAAGATGCATGCATGGATCTACTATGAACATACAACGTGAAGGCCAGTTCGCCTGGGCTGGTAAAGGAAGCTTGGTCTTCTCGGCCTCTCTGAAATCTCTGCCTTTTACAACTATCCAGTCAACCAAGTGTTCTTGGATGCCTACTGGGTGTCCAGTTGCTGAGGATACAGAGATAAGCAAACTACAGCCCCTGTCCTCAAGGATGGAGAAAGTATAGGCACCTTCACAGAGCTCACAGTCCTCCACCAATAGCCATGTTTTGGGCTCCATGTTAAGAGCCTGACATAGGACATGTCACTTAATCCTTAAACTATTCCAGTGAGAAACTGAGCCTCAGAGAGTGTCAGTAATTTGCTCAAGGTCACGTAACTGGAGTGATGATAAACTCATGGAGAAGTGGTTCGACCTTGTTCTTGCCAGAGGAGACATAAAGAATTAAAAAGTCATTTTCTCCTTTTCCGAAACAATAGCCAAGGAAAAAAATTAACATAACTTCTGTTTTTGTATGATTGATTTGGTTTGGTGTTTTTCTTTCTTTTCTTGTCTTTGTTTCTTTTTCTTTCCCTCAGGGGAGGGGAGGGGGCTTTCACCTGTAAGGTGAAGTGTGGTGAGGTGCAGTGTCTCACCCGTAATCCCAGCACTTTGGGAGGCTGAGGTGAGAGGACCACTGGAAGCCAGGAGTTTGAGACAAGCCCGGGCAACACAGTGAGACCCCATCTCTAAAACAAATAAATTAGCCAGGTGTGGTGGCACGTGCCTATAGACCCGGCTACCCAGGAGGCTGAGGTGGGAGGATCGCTTGAGTCCAGGAGGTTGAGGCTGCAGTGAACCAAGACCGCACCACTGCATTCCAGCATGGGCAACAGAGCAAGACCCTGTCCTCAAATAAAAAATAAATAATATGTAATTTTAAAAAAGAAAGACAGAGGAGAGGTGACCCAAACTGAGACGTTATGTGTTTTCTTTGAGATTGGGGAAGAAACCATGTTTTAAAAGTCTCTGATGGTGGAGACCTAAGGCACCAGATAGTGGATAATGAGGCTTGGGTCTAAGGATAACACAAGGTCACAAGCTGTGGGAGCCTCTTCCCAGAACCCCCTGGCCCAGGGTTGGGATAGAGGAAGATGAGGAGCCCCCTACAAAATGGTACTTTGCAGGCCATGAGCAATTATTTCTTCATAGGGGACCCAAGGCCAGGAAGGTGCCTTTAGATCTTGCTGAATTACCTAATTCCCAGGGCTTCCTTATGTCCCCAAAAAAGAAAGAAAGAACCCCTCACTCCCCCCGCTGCCCCATCAAAAAAGACATAACTAAGAATGGGTCGCCTGCCAGCCCTGGCAGGTGGAGAACCAAGCCAGATTTATTTGCTTTAGAAAAATAAAGAAAACGTGATGCTGCTCACACCCAAGTGTCTCAGAGCAAATCCGCACAGGTTCCAGCTGGTGCTGGGAATTTCATGCACCCAACCTCCCTCAAAAGAACACAGGGCTTTGCGGGCCTCTGCCCCATTAAAGAACGACTCTTTCCCCACTGAAACCATCACTTCTGGCTCGGCGTTGATGAAGGAACAACGCAGCTGGCGAAAGTACAATAATTAACTCGAGTGCTCCTGAAAGACGATCACAATAATTTATATTTCTCCACCGCCCTCCATCCCCCCACGAGCTTTCCAGATTTTATGGCCATGACTCACCTCCGCTACTGCTGTGGGACAGCTCCAAGGGAGCGGGCTCACTCGTACCACGCCGCAGTTTAGGCAGAACATTAAAAAAAAAAAAACACCCAGCTAATTACAAGTGAAACGCTCCCTGTCACGAGCAGGCCAGCTGACTTCATGCCTGGGCGGCAGAACGCAGAACTGCGATAAAACTCCCAAGTTGGTCCTTATATTTTTTAAAAGTCAGATTGCTCAGCCATGATCTCACAGCCCTGCACCCCAGCCAGTGGCCCTGAGCCAGTCTTTGAAATATGACCTCAGACAGGGCTGGTGACGGAGTGGCCCTTTCTGGCAGGGTTCATCTTAAGTCAGTTTTCCTATAAGGCCTCGTCCTTCTCGGGCTGCCTGGGAAGGCCCGTGTGCCCTCCCCATACTCCCCAGCACCAACTACTTGCTTGACCCAATGGCGAGGCCACCGACGGTCCCGTGGCAGCGCCACACTTTCTCCCGGCAATCCACCCTTCTCTCTACTCCTGCACATTTCTGTCTGTACTAGACACTTGGCTCTTAGCCACACTCGCTCCTGTAGTGCGATTCAACCCCATTCAATCAGCAAATGTCTACTTGGAGGCATGATAGCATCGTGGCTGAGAACACAGCATTTGAATTAAGTAATAATATGGCTTTGTATTCCACATCTCTCCATTACTAGCTGCGTGAACGTAGGCAAGTAATTTAATCTGAGCCTCATTTTCTCATTTGTAAAGAGGAAGAAAATGACATGTACCCCACATGGCTCTTAATGTAGGAATCAGTGCATGACATGACGGTGAAGGCGGCAAATTGTAGATTATACCCTACTAACAACAATGATGGTCTTCTGGGTGGGATGGACATCCATATAAGAATCCTTCACCTTTCAAAGGAGTGCTCTGGTTCAGTGATCCAGATGACTAATGTTTTCTGATGCTTCCAGGCTTTAGGGTCCTGAAATTCCTTTGGAAGACATTCTGGGGACTCTTTCTTATCTGTACATGACCAAAATGTTCCATGAAGATAATGTAAGAAAGAAGAGAGAGTCCCAGCATCAGCACATACTCTCAAACTATATCATTTTCCTCTGGCAGTTAATAGAGAGGGTGCTGCAATCTGGCTTCCCAGATTCTCCCAGCTCAGCCTGACTTGATTTATAAGAAGTCAGGGGTCTGCCTGGTATGGAAGACCAACCAAGCACTAGATTTGCAGCCAGGAACTCTGGATTTAAGTCCCAGCTCTGCCACTTTCTAACTGTGTGATCTTCAAGAAGTCATTCACCCTCTGAGAGTCCCATCTCCTTTCTCTGTATGCAAAGTCTATCATCCATGCTCACTGGGAGGATCATATGTAAAAATGGAAGAAAGAGCACATTATGTAATACTAAGTAAGAGAAACAAACTGTCTGGTAGCACGTACTCCCCTGCAAAGAAATCACCACCTGCCTCAGTGTCTCAATTTAAGTCAACAATTGCCGTGCTAGGCGTCGAGCCAGAGGAACTAAAAGCAAGGATTTTAGCACTCTTTCCCCAAGAATCTCTCAGACAGGATAAGAAATCTATCCCAGATGCCATCTGGGTTCCCCCAAGGCACCCTGCAAAAGAAATGGCATTGAACTCACCGGAAACTATACTCTTCACCTTTCATGAGAACCAAGCCTTCTCCACAGTCCCTGCAGGCAGCTGACAGGTGGGCTCTTCATGTTTCTTTGGCCCACCCACTCCTGGGTCACCTGGAATGCCACCAACCCATGAGTCAATGCCTTCTCTGGTTCTACAGAAATTCTTCTTGCTTCAAGAATTTTATCTTTACTGAAGATTTGGAGAATCCCAGGAAGAAGGAACATTATGCGGGACACATCATATGTTGCCATCTTCCTGGTTGCTCCTCCTTCTCCTGCCACTCAAGTGCAGCCACAGACACCCACTTGGGTTGTGTCAAGTGTCCTCATCTCAGCTCTCCTGGGCTCAGCATCTGCTGCTGGAGAGAACTCACGTTCTCGACAAACATGGGTAAAATTCTCATGTCAGGGTCTAAAAAAATAAAGCTCCCTCAGAAATATCACAAAACATTCTAGAACTCCTAGAGTATCAATCCGAATGCAAGTATCACACAAAAGGTGTAAGATCAGGGCTACAGATGTGCAGAGGTGAGATCGAGTTCCCAGTTGATTGTGGCATCAGGGACTACCTCTTAACCGGGCCTTGAAGAGCAAGGCAAAAGCAGCATCCTCAACAGCTGGAACAGCATGAGCAAAGGCTCAGAGACAGGGAGACACCAGATCAGTTCAGGGAGCAATGAGTGGACAAGCTGGCTGCTGTCTGGCAGATGGAAGCTACGAAGGTAGAGAGGGCCAGTAGCAGAGAGCTCAAAATGCCAGCAAGAGGGGCCCGTACTATTTTCTCCTGGATTTCTTCTATTTCTGGATCTCTGAGTATGACAGATGGAGTGTGAAGAGGAGAAGCAGGAGTCAGAGATACCGATGAGGAAGTTACACCAACCACCCCGAAATGCAAAGTGAGGACCTAGAACTGGAAGCGGGGCAAGAGTAAAGGAAAGAAAATGATGGGAGTTGGAGAAAACAAAACACAGGACCTGGGAGACCTGGCTTCTGAGCAGAGGAATAGGATAAGAAAAAGGAAAATCAAAGGCAAACCTGGGGTTTCAAGCCTAAGTAGGGAGCAAAATGTGGACATTGGGAAGGTATCAGTTCGGGGAGAGAAAAGATGAATCCTGATCTGTGGCAGTAGGAAGGCTGGAGAAAACCTTTCTCCCGCATCCTCCACTGACTCCTAAAGGCCTATGCTCAGGACCTCGATCAAGACCAAAACCAGTGGCCAAGACTCCCTTGAAGCTGACCAGGTGGCCAGGGCCACGGGTCCAATGCATCTTGTGGATCCCCTGAGGCTGATCCTGGCTTTGGTGCTAATGAGTACTCGGTCCATCACCCTCTTGTCATAGAAGATGGATCATTCCATTCTGTCCTCCACAACCCTTTGGAGTGCCATTCTCACCTTCCTTGCCTTGCCCAGAAGGGAAGTGAGACTATGAAAGTCAAGACATTGTAGGTCATACACCAGCAAGCAGCGCCCAGCTCAAACGCAGGCCCTGGGAGACCACATTCACACCACTGCACACAAAGCACACAATGGGTGAAGTCCAAGGGCAAAAGGAGTGAAACCTGAGGCTGGTCCAGAGTTGAAAAGCCTCAGTGTAATTGCTGCCCAGAAATCATTAAGTTTGTGTTGACTTCTTACGATGCTTAGGTAAGGCTCTGGACCAGGCAAAGAAGTATTAGCAGAGATCTGTGTCCACAAAGCACTTGCAACTCACAGAAACAAACACTAGCATGATAAGTACATGATTCTCTTGTTTTATTTTTTTCATATCGTGTATCGCTAACCTAATCTGTCCTATTTAGCTGTTTGTATGTTTATTGTGTCTTTCCGCATTGGGAACAAACGGCAGATTGCTAATAAATCCCCAATGTCCGCAAAAGTGCCTGACTCCTAACAATCATGCACACCCAAATCCTTGTCTCAGGCTCTGCATCCAGGGAGCCAGATCTAAACCAGACTCCAATGCCAAGTCAGCCAAGGGATCTGCCCCGTCAATGTCCGGACCTCAGTCTCGGGTGTTGCCACTTCAGGGTGAGAAAAAAAAAAAAAAAAAAAAAAAAAAAATCCCATGTGCTGAGAGACACAGGAGAGACTAGTGGGCATTTAGTAAATAGGTGCTGAATGAATGACAAGCAGTTGTGTCAGGCAGGAAAGTAGAAGAGAAGCTAAGAAAAGCAAGAGACAACTGCAGGCTAAGACTTCCCAGAGAGGAGGAGTAGGAAGAATTTGATAGCCAAGAAGTAAGAGGTAGAGTAAAGGTGCCTCTGGGAGGAGAGCACCACTTCACTTCTCCTTTTCTCCACCCATTCCCTACCAGGACTGCACTCAGTCCCTTCTCATCCACCCTATTCCACCCACAAAGGGGAGAAACGCTTATGATAGATGAGATGGAGCATTCACTGGGCATGTCTAAAAGGCCAGGAATAAATAGTGGGTGCCTCTTCATCTCTCTTGCTTCCATAGTTGCTGGGCCCTAAGGACATACTCTCCTCCATCTCTGGGCTGTTGGTTTTCTTATGAACCTGAGCCCAACTCCATCAGAGAAAGTCGTCTTTCTTTCTCTTTGACACTCTCCGTTCCATTTTGATATACTTTTTTTCTTGAGCCTGCCAAGAGTCATAAGCCTGTGACTCTCTCTACCGGAGGAGCTCCAGCAAATCTGGGTCAAGTAGTGCAGACCATTCCAGCACTGTGGCAAGCGTCTGCTGCTGTAGTCGCTCCTGCTTCTCTCAGCGCATGGGATCTTTCCTCACCCTGCCTGAAGTGGCAAGACCCGAGACTGACGTCTGGACATCGATGGGGCAGATCCCTTGGCTGACTTGGCACTGGAGTCTGGTTTAGATCTGGTTCCCTGGATGCAGAGCCTGAGACAAGGATGTGGGTATGCATGATTCATTGTGGAAGTGAGGAAAGCAGGACAGGAGAGGGAGGAACTAGGCCAAGATGTGGTCCCAGCTGGGGTCCAGCTTAAGCCTGATCGCACAGGGAGCTCCGGGGCATGGCTTGTATGGCCTGGCTTGCATGGCTTATATGACATGGCAAAGTTGGTCCGACTTTGAAACAAGGGGTGTTCTCTCATATCTCCTATTGATTAGTCATTAGATGCAGGCTGCAGGGGACAGTTGCGAGGGGCATGTATGTTTCCAGTGAAGTGACTCCTATTGCTGAAGAAGTCCTGTGGGTGAAATCTCTAGAGAAGGCAGCAGCTGTGAGTTTTCAGTAGGCCCCACTCAGAGCAGCAGGAGTGTGGGGGCACCAGCCCAGTTACAGGGCTGGGTGGGGATGTCACCAGCACCCTCCCCAGACTCCTTCAGGACCACTTAGCTTAAGAAAAGGAAATCTCCGTGAGGTAGAGCCTGGATCTGCTGTAGTTTACAGGACGGTTTGGAGTTAGGTCTCAGCTAATAATTCAAGGTTGCTTTGTCTTGCTTTGTTCCATAGACATTTATGTCCATAGAGACCTCTCCTGGATGCACTCGAATACACGTGAACCCTTGGCCTCACCTGCTTAGTCTCATCCCCACCTTTGGCACCATTAGAAGCACCTCCTTTTGCAAACATCACTTCTCTGAGAGATAAGCCTAAAGAAGCCAAAAGGACAAATATGTTCTCTACTCCTTATGAAATCCATTTTCATAAGGCTGGAGTAGAAGTGGAATGGACTTGACAGGTTTTTCTCTGGGAGCCTTTTCCAGCATAGACCCTAAGCAATGGGGACATGCGGAGACCTCAATTACAATGAAAAAAAAAAAAGTACCAAATATTTTCATTTGGGGAGGTTGATTTTTAAGTGAAAACTTCTTAACCTTTCAGCTAAACTCCATAAATTGATTGCAGATGCCCCATTCGAAAAAACACAAAAACCTATGGAGGGAACTGGCACATATTTCCATCCCCAGTATGCCATTTCAGCCACCCTGTCAGGTCACGTCCGTCCAAATATGGAGAAAAAGAAATACAGCATCTTTGAAAAGAAAGCTGAGAAGGCAAAGGGGGCCTGGGAAAAAAGGGATGAGGTAGAGGAAGGAAACGGGGGAAAATTACAAGTGACAGGAGTTTCCAAAGAAAGAGATTAAGATAACAGAATTCTGTGCAGGAGCGGGTGGGACATAGGGGCAAGGGAGAGGTGGGGAAGCCGAGGTGGCATGTGGGAAGTAGGAAGCAGGTACCTGGAGAAGGGAAGAGGACCTCACTTGGAGGGAGGGAGTTCTGATAAAGATTATGCTGCCGCTCCAGGGTTCAAATGTAAATTGCAGGTTGGTGTTGAGAGCAAAGGAGGCCATGTGGCGGCTCACGCCTGTAATCCCAGCACTTTGGGAGGCTGAGGTGGGCAGGTCACTTGAGGTCAGGAGTTCGAGACCAACCTAGGCAACATGGTGAAACCCCATCTCGACTAAAAATACAAAAATTAGCCAGGCGTGGTGGTGGGCACCCATAATCCCAGCTATTCCAGAGGCTGAGGCAGGAGAATCGCTTGAACCCGGGAGGCAGAGGTTGTGGTGAGCTGAAATCATGCCACTGCACTCCAGCCTGGGCGACAGAGTGAGACCCTGTCTCAAACAAAAAAAAAAAAACCAAGTGAGGGAAAAGGGCATCTCAGAGGCTCTGATTTTTGTAGAATGCCTGGTGGTGACAGAGATGCCTGGAAATGAGCGGGGGAGCTGAAGACAGCCTCAGTCGCTGCGCTCTTTCCTGAGCCCTGATCTGTGAGTCAGATTTCTAGCTCAGGCAGAGATGGGTTGACCCCTCTCCCATGGAGGGGGTTGTCTAAGTGCTCCCCTGGCCACAAGCAGCCCCCTGGCTCTTGTCCCCAGCACGCCTTGACACTGGGTTCCTGGGACAGCAAGACCAGCTCCAAGGTCCGCCTGCTGGAGCACTTCTTGGCCTGGCCCTGCCTGGCAAGGCAGAACATTCTAGGGAAAAATCCTCAGGGCCAGCCTCTGAGCTGGGAGAAAGATGGGCTGGCTGCCAAACCTAGCAATGCTGCACACAGATTCGCCCACGTAGCCAGACTTCTAGACACATTATCCTCTAGTTCACCTCATTCATTTATTCATTTACTTCATTATTCCTTCAAAAAATAGAGCAGAGTCTGCTGCATAACTCGGGCTCTGGAGTCAGGCAAAGCTGTGTTTGCACTGTGGCTGTACCACTTCCTAGCTCTGTGTCCTTGGACAATTACGCAACCTCTCTGTCTCAGTTTTCTCACCTGTTGCAGAGACATAATCATAAAATTATCTCAGTGTGTTGTTGTAAAGATTAAATGAGGTAGGGGATTCTGCTCAGAACCGGAGCAGAGCAAATACTTTGTAAATGGTCACTTTTGTTATTATCGTCATTACTATTATCATTAATTTCAAGTGTGAAGGTAGAGGAGGCTTCTTCCTCACTCGTGATGATTCCTTCTATGTGGGAGAGGTCCCACTTCACTCCCGGTTCCTCTCTGTCCCCTGACTTACTCCCCCCAGGGGAGAAGTGGTTTTCTTATTCTGATAAATCTGGAAGGAGAAACTGGGTATGTGCGGCCCAACTGCTGTCTTTTCTCATTCTCTTGGGAGTGAGGCTGCTATCAAGGAGTACGTTCTGCTGCCCCTCCATACATGTCCCACAAAGGCCTGTCCAGAGCTGCTGTGATTGGGAGGTAATATTTTTAGGTTGGGTATTCGATATCAAGAAATCTACCAGTGCACAGATACAAGCTCCATTTTCCAGCACCCACTTTATCAGTAACAAAACGGATGCTCCATTTCCGTCTCCATCTGCCAAGTCTTTTGTTTTACCTTATGAACAGTTAAGAACTCTAGTGAAAAAAAAAGAGGTGCTATTTATTGGGTGCCCTCTCAAATTCCACCAATTGTCAATAATTACATGCATACAAACAGCGGAGATATGACCACCTGGGTTCAATGAAACAGTTCAAAGGAAGAATTGAATTCAAATCCACAGATTCTTTTTTCTTCCCTTGAATCCCACTAGGATCCCCATCAACATTCCAAATGCTTGATGATCCTGTGATTTCTAACAGAAATTTACAGTTTCATTATGTAAAAGACAAAAAAGGGCTCCTTGCCCACTTACTCTTCTTGACCTGTGCCCCTCCCTGGAGCCAAGGTTAGCAGTTTTCATGAGTACTGCTTACTTTTTGTTTAGATCATCCTTTCCTATTGAATTCCAGATCCTTATCCAGGCCCTCATGCAGGAAAGGGCTTCTTTTATGTGGGTTTTTGTGTTTTTTTAAATGGGCTTCAAGGGCTGAGCTACCTTTGGTAAACTAAGTCTTTGGCTCCCTGGTGATTATGAAAAGTTTCATTCGTGTAGGCTGACTCTTGTTTGGAAATGGTGATTGCATGAAGCAGAGATTCTGAGATTAGGGGGGCCAGAGCATTCCAGCTCAATAAATCAATCCCTTTTTAATTGTGTCCCTGTCAGCCAACATTCTTCCAGAGACAAGAGGGAAGGGAGCTTGTTAGCAGAGCGATTCCTCACTCCCCTTTGTGTGCTGATCTCATTGTAAATTAGATGCAGCAGCAGCAAGGAGAGCTGTGCTGCACCTCCCAGCTCTGTCCCAGTCACAAGAAAGAAGCCACTGGATCATCAATATGCTTGACACCAATTCGGAACTTTTGAGAAATTTCAACCTGGGTGTCCATCTTTGCGTAGAAAACCAAGTTCTACCCCCATTTGATGAAACTGACCGGCTCACCCTGCATATTTTTAATCCCTTTAAGTTAAAGATCATTAAATCATCAGTTACATTTTCCAAGTTGCCTCCAAAAGCTGTTAAACAATACAGTTTCTATTAGGCATCTAAACTTAGCTTTCCTCGTCGGTGTTCACAGCTCTGTTGTTCTTCTGGAAAGGGGTTGACAGTAGATTTACCCTCACAAGATGAATGAAATCCCCTGTTATTCACAGAACCGAGACATCTGGGCAGTGTTTGTTTTTAAATGTGAATGATCTAGAACCTCCATCTGCTACTCAAATTTTAACATATATGCAAATCCCTGGGAATCCTGTGACCACACAGATTCTAATTCAAGATTTCTGAGCGAGGGGCGCAACAGTCCACATACCTCACAAGCCCTCAGGTGATGCCAATGCTGCCAGTCCATAGACGAGACTTTGAGTAGTAAGGATCTCAAATCCATTTATACTTTCACCTGAATAAGGTTCAAAATCCGTAACATTGTCTCCTTTGTCCAGGTTCTGTAGTCTCACAGACCTGGACAAGTTACTTAAACCCCATAAGCCTACTTCCTTCACTGTATCTCATGAAACAATGCATGAAAGTACTTATAATAGTGCCTCACACAGAGTAGGCACTTAGCAAATGTTACTATTTAACAGTATCAGAATCAGTATCACCTAGATCAGGAGAAGCTGCAGCCTGCAGCCAAATGTGTCCTGCCACCTGTCTTTGGAAATCATTTTATCAGAACATGGCCATGCTTGCTGATTTCCACATTGTCTCTGGTGGCTTTTGCACTACAATGGCAGAGTTGAGAAGCTGCAACAGAGACCTCATGGAGCCCACAGCCTTACAGACTTGCTACCTGGCCTCTCACAGAAAAAGTTCGCCAACCTTTGATCTATATCACTTATTCAACAAGAAAAATAACTATTAAGCACCTATTGTGTACTGGGCCCTGGAGATAATAAAAAGTTCCTTCCCCTGAAAGATCTCAGCATCTAATAAATATTTAATTAATCCATGTGATATCCCCAACACACTCTACGGGCTCCCATCTTTAAAATGAAGATCATTACAGCACCCATTTCAGAGCGTTACCACGTGAGCTTATTGAGTTAATGAAAGTTAAATTCTTAGGATGATCCCTAGAACATAATAAGTGTTCAGTAAATATTAGCCTTTATTATCATTATCCTTATAGGTGTTTTGATGCAAATTTTACACCCACAAGAGAGGTTTATTACTGCTCTTAATAGATGTAGAAATTGTTAGCAGGCAGAATCCTGTTCTTTTTAATCTGAGGCTGCCCCATGTAGTCACACCACAGATACCTCCTCATCATCTTCACCTCAGTCTTCTCTGGCAATCTGGCTCAGGACAGTCCTTAAGTTCAATACAGTAATAATAAAAAAAATCACCAGTAGCTAATGCTTTCTGAGAGGCAAGTACAGGCACATGTGGAATATATTATTACAATAAATCACAAGCTATGAGGTAGGCAACTGCTGTTTTCTGCACACACCGATATGGAAACAAAGGCTTCTATAGTCCTTGTAACACAGTTGATGAGTGATAGAGCCAGGATTTGAACCTAGTTGTATGTGAAGAATGGTCTTACTTCAAGACCCACAACACAACCCCTGTACTCTGCTGCAAACATCAGAAAGTGAGTGGGCTGGCAATAAACATCTAAGGTATCCTTGCAAAGGGCAGGTATTATTCCAATGCTGAGCAACAAATTTCACACCCACATGAATTGGCAAAAACTTGCCCAGGCCTTTGGTTTGTTGGCAGCAGGTAAGGCAGTCCCACAATTGCATTGGCATCTGCTGCCAGGGGTGCAAACCACAAACCAAAGGCAAAGAATGGTCAAAGCTATTCAACAGATGGAGTGGGTTCATGCTTTGGGCTTTAATCCTGGTTGATAAACATACCTTTACCTAAAGCCTTAGTACTGGGCCTGGACCTGGTCCTGTAAAGTGGTAGCTGTGCACATTTTATATAAGGTGATATGACGGGGAGCTTTGAAATCAGAGACCAGGGTTCAAACCCCAGCTCCAGTCATTACTAGCTGTGGTTCCTTGAAGCAAGTTCTTACAAAAGGGGACTCAATTCCTTTTCTGGACAATGCAGCCCATGACAGTGCTAACTTTGTAGAATCATTGTGAAGATCAGTTGACATAAGGAATGTCACATGTGTAGCAGGTACAGTACCACCAAGTTAAGCCAACAGTAAGTATCATTTGTTTTTATTTTTATGACCCCACCCCAGTCCCAGGGTCTGGTAGGTCTCTACTAAATGTTAGTTCCTTTCCCTTCTGTTTTTCCTGATATAAATCTGGCCTTTCCAGAAACATACAGACGTCCAGGTGACCAGAGCAGAGGAGGAGATTCGGCTGGACAGGGCTAAAAAGTGAGGAGCAGAGGCCTGGTCAAAGAAGTTCACATGAGCTACGGGAAGGAGCATGAATCTTTTCCAGGAGTAATGAGAAGCCATGCGAAGGTTTACAGTAGGGAAGGAATGTGATCTGATTTTACTTTTATAACAATCACTTTGGTTGTATGTGGAGAATCAGCTGGAAGACGCTGAACGGAAGCAGAGAGACCAGTTAGAAGGCCACTAACTGGTCTCACTACAGGCGAGAGGAGATGGTGACATGGACAATGGCAACAGATAGAAGCAGACAGATTCGAGGATATACGTTCCAAGTCAAACTGACTTGCCTAGTTGAATGAGATTAAAGAGAGAAAGATAATCTTTCACTGGCAGCAGGCCTTAATGTTTGTACCAATAAGATATTTGATCAAGACTTTGATCTGGTCCCTGACAGCATCTGTTAACTCTGATCTTGACCTGAGTTAAGGGCCTTAGTAAAACCAATTTTAAGTGCTCAGTGGTCACATTAGCAGCAGTGGCCTAAAGGGTAAATATGTATATCTAGAGATATTTATAGATACCAGTACACCTAAATGCCACTCAAGACAGGTGCCAGTCAAGTCTCCCAGTTGCTTCTCCGTCCTGAGAAGCCCGTCTGGCTGGAGGCAGCTCTTTTTGCCACTGATACAACAGAAAGAGCAAAAAGTTGGAGCCCAGAGGGGCCTGAGTTTTCACCTGAGAGCTCCCCACCTGGCAGCTGCAGGATCGCTGTCCAGGTGCTTAATTTCACTGAGCCTCAGGTTCTGATCTACAACGCAGGGGCCTCCAGAGGTAATGAATAGATCCCGCCCAGCACATCATTATTGCTGTGTAAACTCTCACAACATCTCACATCTTTGCTCTTAGTAACCAGTGGTTTGGTTCACTTTCCCACATTTTCTCAGAGCTGCCACTTCCTGAGGCAGGTTTTGCTCAGTACGATAACTGTCCTAGACACCACATCCCTCCCACTTGATTTGCTGTGTTAGTCTGGGTCCTCCAAGAAGCAGTCATTAAGGCAGGATTAAATGTGTAAGGATTCTATTAGGTAAAATGCCTGTGAGAGGAAATTGGAAGAGAACCTGGTAAGGCTGGGAGCTATCAGATCACATTGCAGGTCTGGCCTTGAGTGAATGGGAAAGGGAAGAAGGGTGAGTAGAAACGTTCTAAAGTTCCAAGCTATCTAAGAAGATTTTGACAAGGTCATCGGAGTCCTCAAGGCAAAGTCGACCATTAGAGGAGTCTCATGTCATGACTACTCTGCATTCTCTCTACCAGCCCTTTCTCTCTTCATGTCCTTCCTATCCAACATAGACCCTGAATTAGTCCATCCTCACACTGCTATGAGGACATACCAAAGACTGGGTAATTTATAAAGGAAAGAGATTTAATTGACTCACAGTTCCACATGGCTGGGGAGGCCTTAGGAAACTTATAATCATGGCAGCAGGGGAAGCAAACATGTCCTTCTTCACATGGCAGCAGGGAAAAGAAGAATGAATATCCAGAGAATGGGGAAGCCCCTTGTAAAAACATCAGATCTCATGAGAACCAACTCACTCTCACAAGAACAGGATGGAGGAAACCACCCCCTGATTCAATTGTCTCCACCTGGTCCCTCCAACAACACGTGGGGATTATGGGAACTACAATCCAAGATGAGATTTGGGTAGGGACACAGTCAAACCATATCAGACCCCATGGTCCATCACTGGACTCAGGCACTGGCTGGGACCTGTTTTTGTGAGGCACAACTTTGGCACAAAAACTATGATGGATTTCAGAGCCCAGCAGCAGAGCCCTCAGTCAATGACACACTATGCAATCAGGAATCTGTGAGGAGCATTCTCACTGCTGTCATGCTTGCTGGATCCAAAACCGAGGACTCTACTGGTTAAAAAAAATTGAAGAAATCATGCAGTAGATAACAGTGTTAGGGAGCTGCAAAATGCCAGACATCGTACCATGTTCCCATCCTCCAGGACCCTTCTCTTGAGGACCCAACTCCCTCTCTACAGTGGCTTCTCTCCTACACTTTTAGAGTTTATGAGGAGCTTTTGTTCTTCTCTCACAACTTGGTCCATAAAGTGGAAACTGCCTCAAACACTGTGGGTCACTCAGTCATTCTCTTCAGCTCCTCTCTTGTGCCTCCTCAGGGCAGGAGTGGTGACCTAATGCCATGGTGATCCAGGCAGAAGCTTTCATCCACTGAGCTTCATTAACCAGGGGTGGGTCTCTGCATGAAGAGGCAGGCCTGGAGGCCACCACTCCCCTGCAATGGACGAGGCGTGGGGCAGGGTGGTTTCCTCTAAGATGCCACTGATGGGTCTAGACTGGCTTTGCAGATTTAACTCACCTCATAAGGGATGAGTCTAGGCAGTTGACTTGGAAGAGCAGAAGTAGAAAGTCCAAGTTGAGCTTCTGCTGTAAGCCATATTCTCCAATCCAACTCCAGGTAATAAAAGTGGAATCTGAACCCTTATTTATCACTCATTTCTATTTCTCAGATTGATTAGAATCAATTGGAAGAAAGAAGTATGATTAACTGGCACCTCAAATCTCAATGATGTCACACCTGAGATACTTGGATTATTGACCAAGGATAGTTTCTGTTGACACCAGTGTTTGTGTGATGGGATGCATCAACACTTCCTGAGCCTCTTCTCTAGTCTCAACTCCAAGTGGCTTTCCAAGTGGGCCTTTTTCATCCGTGGTCATGATTACTCTCTCTCAGCCTTTTGCGCCACTTACAGTCACTTGCCTGCCCTTCCCCTGCAAGCTTACAGTCTTAGAAATGCCGGGAAGAAAAAGGTTCCAATAGATCCCGCCTTCTTCTTCTCAGCCACGTACAGGCTCCTCCCCACAGTACGGTTAGGCATTCACACACAAGAACTGTAGTTATTAGTTTGTAAAGTTTCCACCCTATCAAGGATATCAACCTACAGTCCTCTGGTTCATGGAAGATTTGGCACATAGTGCTGAGTCCTTCCTCCCCTAAGCTTTGCCACCATCCTAGATGACTATTACATGCATGAGGATAAACCACCACACCTTTTGACCTTGGTCTTTACCTTCCTTCGTGCATTCCTGTCCCAATTATGCATTCCTGTGGCCACGCCTGGACCTTGACTTCAGGAAGCACATCTCCACCTCTGAAGTCTTAAAATCAGACATCTTACTTTCTCCCCAAAGCCTCACATTTCAGAAGGTATTCATAAGTGGGGCAGAGACCCCTTGAATGATAACTTCCTGGGGTGTTCCTTAAATATGCCTATCCTAGACTCCACCTAAGACTTACTGAGTTAGACTCACTAAAGAGGTACTCAGGAATATGCCTTTTTAGCAAGCCCCTAGATAATTCTTATGTCTGGTTGAGTTTGAGAACTAAGTTCAGCCAGGTGGGGTGTTACCCTCATCACACTTGTCCCTCAAATGCACAGAGCCCTCGCGTCCTTGGCTCCTCTGCTTTCTCTCCACCAGCTCCTCCTCAATTCACTTTCTTCCTGTCCAACAAAGACACCATGGTCCATCACTTTATCCCTCTTGGCAATTCAATTTCCTAGGCGAGCTGGGCTAGCTTTGTCCAGCAAAACCCCAGGCCTTGGACAATCCAACTACTCACCTTTTCCATCAGGGCTCACTGACTCATTTATCCTTTCAGTAAAATTTTGCTCAATGCCCAAAGTATTCCAGTCATCATATAAAGTAATAGAGCAGTTTTGTTTTGCTTTTTAACTCGTGATCATTTACCCTTGAGGAGTTCATGGTTGAGTTGGGGAGAGCCACAAAATGATCACTTTGATATATTGTGCTAAGTTCAGGAATAGAAGTAAGCCCAGGGCACTGGTTTGGAGAGGTGCAGCAAGATCAGGAAAGCTGTCTTGGAGATGTGTCAGAAGAGTCTTAAAGAAATGATTTAAAAAAGGTAGACAGACAAAGTGGGGGGGTGCATTCCAGCAACAGGTCAGTGTGAACAAAGGCAGGATGTGAGAACAGCATAGCAGGTATGGGACATGAAAAGCAAGTCAGCGCTGCTGAAGCATGAAGTTCATGGCATAGAGGAGGGAGAATATTTTCCAAACAAAAACTCAGGATATATGACCCCAATGAGGTGGAATGTTCCAAATTAGGAATGTCTCCAAAAATACCAGAGATGATGTCACCAATATACTGGGTAGTTAGGGCTCAATCTGCCGCCTCCTCTACATAATCCTGCCCTTACAGCCCCTCAACTCCCTACTAGAATACACCAGACAATAAAACCCACTGTGCAAGATTCTGGGAGACCCTTTTCATGTCAACCCCAGTGTTATTATAACAGTGAAAGATAAAAATATCAACAGGGGATTGGTTAAATTTACTGGGGTATGTTCAATTACATCATATGTCATCATATTAGACTTAATTTGCTCATAATAACATGAGAAAATCCTCACTTAAAATTATTTTAAATAAAGCAAGTATTTTCATATGTTAGGAGTGATCTCCACTTAAAAAAATAAATCTATGTATATCAGGTAATATAATATAATATCATCATAGAACAAATAAATGGAAATAATTGTTAGGTTCCCTTTCTTTCTAGTTCCACTTTATTCTCCATGCCACAATCAGATTGATATTTCTAAAACACAATCTTAACCTGTCCAAAACCCTTCAAAATCCAAAATCCTTTATCATGGAGCCTGAAGCTCAATATCTTCTGTCCCCTTTCCCACCCTCACCTTTGCTTGCCATCTCTCTCACTTCCAGGCCTTCACACATGCTGTTCCTTCTCCTGAAATGCTCTTCCATATTCCCATCACCCACTTGCCTGCTTGACCAGCTCTGCTCATCCTTCAAGATGCAACTGGCCAGGTGCAGTGGCTCACATCTGTAATCCCAGCACTTTGGGAGGCTGAGGCGGATGGATCACTTGAGGTCAGGAGTTCGAGACCAGCCTAGCCAACATGCTGAAAACCTATCTCTAATAAAAATACAAAAATTAGCCAGGTGTGGTAGCGTAAGCCTGTAATCTCAGCTACGCGGGAGGCTAAGGCAGGAGAATTGCCTGAACCCAGGGGCAGAGGTTGCAGTGAACAGAGATTATGCCACTGCACTCCAGCCTAGGCAATAGAGCAAGACTTTATCTAAAAAAAAAAGATGCAACTTAGATATAACTGAGTGTAGGAAGCCTCCTCTGACCATCATCACTTTCAAGTTATACCCAGACCCCCTTCTATATACTCCCATGGCACCCTGTGCTTTCCCATAGCACTTTCCACACTGTATGGGTATTATCAGCTGACTCCTTCCTGTGCTCCACTAGAATTTAAGCTCCATGATTGCAGAAGCCATATTCATCTTGTACACACACATGCACAAAATCTGTATTAGTTTTGGGATCATTTGCTGCATAACAAATTATCCCAAAACTGAGTGGCTTAAGCCAGCAAATACGTATTATCTCACATAGTTTCCAAGAATCAGAAAACCAGGAACATCTTCATGGTGTGATTCTTGCTCAGGGTCTCTCAGGGGGTTGCAGTCAAGATGTTGGCCAAAGCCACAGTCATCTGAAGGCTTGACTGGGGCTGGAGGATCCACTGCCAAGATGGCCCACTCACATGGCTATTGGCTGGAAGTCTCAGTTTTTCACCACATGCATGTGTTCCTGACACGGCAGCTAGCTTCTCCAAAGGGAGAGCAAACCAAGAAAAAAAGCAAGGACATAACAGAGATTCAATATCTATTTTAGTCCCATTTTATACATAAGGAAACACAGAGAAGAGAGGAACACAGGTAATGTGCTCAGTATTACACAGCTAGTTAGCATCAGAGGCAAGGTTTGAACCAGGCAGCCTGTCTCTAGAGCTATTGCTCTTAACCATCCTGTGATACTGCCTCTCTAAGCAAATCAGTATATATTTGCTAGATAAAAGAAACTTCCGTTTGTTAGGAGCCATGTGTTAATATACGGTTTTGTAAATGAGCTCATTTTTAGTTCATTCATACTATATGCCAAGCACTATGCTAGACACTTGAGATATCGTTTCAGTTATACACACATCTATAATCCACATTGCATCGAAGGAAACTTACAATGTTCCACAGCATTCACGGCTTGGAAAGGGAATGGCAGCCAATGGCAACCTTTGACCTTGGAAAGCTGGCCTCAAGATCCAGCTCCTTGGGAAGGGCTAGGTCTCTCTGGGGAGGCCACCTGAGCTAAGCTCCCTCAGGCCAGCAGGCCCAGTATCACTGTGGCTAAAGCAGCCAGCTTGCCCCAAGCACCTCCTGCTGGGAGATTAGGATGGGGCCTGGGTGTGCAGGGTGAGGCTGACAGCTGTGATTTGGGCCGGATGATTTCACTGGAGAACCATTCTACAGCTGCCTTGCCCAGGCTATGAGAACGCTTGGAGGGAGATAGCCCAGCAGTGAAATCACCACTGAGGTACCAGGCACAATGGCACCCTTGTAAGATGTAGCTTGTGATCTCATGGGTCCAAAATACTGAGCCATGATCCCTGCCCCAGTCCAGCCCCACCCAGACACAGGGCAGTGTAGCTTGCAATGTCCATGAGCTAGGATTAATCCTCTTCCCCAAAACTAGACTTGGGAATCCACAAGAAGAAACCAGCAATATTTGTCATGTACAAATTTTTCAACTCTCTTCTCATGTTTAAAATCGCAAGAGGAGAACTTAAAGGTCCTTCCACTGAATTACTATTTGTTCTAGTTTAAGTCTAGGTGTTGTTCACATTCCAATGCACCACACATACTAAGGACCATACTTTATTCTTTTATTAAACATTTTCCCCACCTTATTTAGAGAGGATTTAAGATTTAGATACACACAAAGCAGGAAGATCACATGAATTATGTTGGAGAGAAAGAAGAGAAATCAATGCTGGAACATTAAATGGAGTGATATGATTTGGCTGTATCCTCACCCAAATCTCATCTTGAATTGTAGCTCCCATAATTCCCTTGTGTTGTGGGAGGGACCTGTTGGGAGATAATTGAATCACAGAGGTAGGTTTTTCCCATGCTCATCTTGTGATAGTGAATAAGTCTCATGAGATCTGATGGTTTTAAAAAGGGGAGTTTCCCTGCACAAGCTCTCTTCTCTTGTCTGCTGCCTTGTCTTGTGATACATGCCTTTCACCTTCCACCATAATTGTAAGGCCTCCCCAGCCACATGGAGCTGTAAGTCCATTAAGCTTCTTTCTTTTATAAATTGCCCAGTCTTGGGTATGTCTTTATCAGCAGTGTGAAAACTGACTAATACATGGAGCCAAGAACAAGGCAAATACTGGAAATGTATACCATGGAGTCTTCACACTTAGCATGGATGGCTCTACTTTGGCAGCTCTGAGCTCCCCAGCAGACAAAGTGAAGACGGAAACCCAATCAACTTCAAAAATCAGTGTTCGGCATCTTTTTTTTTTCTTTCGGCCTGTATATATTGAAGTATATTTTTCTTTGATAAATTAATTTTTTTTAAATTATAATATTCATGAGATTAAAACCAGTCAGCTGCTCAAGAAAAACACAGCTACCAGGAAAAAAAATTCCAAGATTTATCAAAAAAGAGTATGTAAAGTGAGGTCATAAGTAACATCCTTATAAAAATCTCTTGGCGCAGGCTAAGAGATTGAATTGGACTATGTTATCTGGCAAAGATGATCGAATATCACTGCCTTGATTACCCTACTTTGTGTGTGACTGTCTTAGCAGACTGAAGAGAGAGACTCTCCTGATAGCCTTGAAAAAGCAAGCTGTTATTATGTGAACTCCCAATAGAGAGGGCCACATGGCAGGGAACTGTGGGTGCCCTCTAGGAACTGAAGACCTCAATCCTACAACCTCAAGGAGCTTAATTCTGCCAACAACCATATGAACCTGGATATGACTTCTTCCCAACTCAAGCCTCCAGATGAGAATGCAGCCCAGCCACCCACTTGATAGCAACCTTATGAGACTCTGACCAGGGTACCCAGCTAAGTCATGCCTAGCCCCTGGTCAACTGAAACCAATAAATGGATGTTGTTTCAAGCTGCTGGCCCTTTACAGAAAAAGTTTGCTAACTTCTGCACTAAAACACAATTCATAAAGAAAATGATTCTATGAGGAGTATATTGACTTTTGAAAGCACACACAGAGAGAAGTAATAAGAATGTTTGGGGGCCCTACTCTGGGCCAGCACTGAAAGAGCCACTAACACTGACATAAGAGAGTATATAACACAACTGAGCAGGGCTCATGAAGGCAGCTGAACCAGCTAGATTTATTTGGTAGCACAACAGAAGTTGATTCTGGCTACTTTACCCAGGAAAGAAATACATCTGAAGCTTATCAGATAATTTGTGGAATCAAAGAAAAGACCAGTGACTTATTCTCAGGAAAGGACAGAGACCAGGACAGTTCTGGAGGTCTAAATAGCAGAAGTGACTCACAGCTGCAGCAAGATTCTGTCACTGGAATGGCTGCAGCTTAATTCTTAATTTTTGCATCACTGGGTTCAAAATGCAAAGTCCCAAGAGAGGATCTGACAGGCTGAGACTAAGGAGAAGCAGGCACTTGTATTTAACCCATCATGACTGCACAAAAAAACGGAGAGATTCTTTCCCGAAAGGAAATCAGGATATTAGAGCTGCAAAATCGGGGGAAGGTGCTGAGCAGCCATCAGTGGTCACCACTGCAGCCTAGCCTCCATCCCTGCATCCTCACATCCCTGCATCTCTACATCCCCCCGTTCCCTGGCACTCCTCCAGTCCAGCAGCCTTCCAGCTGTGTCTCTGCAAGTTTTTGCCATGTTTGTTTTTACACAGTGATGTCCATCTGTCTGAAACATAAGCTTCAGGAGGACAGAAATGATGCTCGCCTTCTTCACAGGCTTAATACCTGCCCAGTAAACAGAAAGTGCTCAAGAAATCTATGTTACATCAAACGAAAAGGCTTCTCCACAGCAAAGAAAACAATCAACAAAATTAATGAGTGACCTATGGGTTGGGATAAAATATTTGCAAACCACATATCTGACAAGAGGTTAATATCCCAAGTATATAGAGAGCTTATGCAACTTAATAGAAAAAAACACATCACTATATTGAAAAATGAGCAAAGGACTTGAGTAGCCATTTTTACAAAGAAGACATACAAGTGGCCAACAGGTATGTGAAAAAAATGCTCAATATCACTAATTGTCAGGGAAACGGAAATCAAAACCACAAGGAGCTATCACTTCACATCAATTAGGATGGCCATTGTCAAAAAGACAAAAGATAACAAGTGTTGGAGAGGTGTGGAAGAAAGGGAACCCTTGTATACTATCGATAGGAATGTAAATTGGTACAACCACTATGGAAAACAGTATGGAGATACCTCAAAAAATTAAACCTAGAGCTATTGTATGATCCAGCAATCCAGTCCCACTTCTGGGTATATATCCAAAGTAAATAAAACCAGTATCTCGAAGTGATACCTGCACTTCCATGTTCATTGTAGTATTATTCACAACAGTGGAGATAAGGAAACAACCTAAGTGTCTGCCCACAGATGAATGGATAAAAAAATTGTGAGAAATACATATACATATATATACATACACACACATATACATATACATGTGATGGAATATTATTCAGCTTTAAAGAAGAAGAAAATTCTGCCATTTGTGACAACATAGATGAACCCAGAGGACATTTTGCTAAGTGAAATAAGCCGGACACATTAAGAAAATTCTGCAGCATCTTACTTACATGTGGAATCTAAAACAAATCAAACTCATGGAAGCAGAGAGTGGAATGGTGGGGAATATAGAAGGAGATTTTGGTCAAAAGGTACAAAGTCACAGCTATGTAAGATGAATCAATCTAGTTCCAATGCACAGCATGAGGACTTCAAGTAATAACTCTGTATTAGTTCATTTCACACTGCTATAAAGAAATACCCGAGATTGAGTAATTTATAAAGGAAAGAGGTTTAATTGGCTCACAGTTCCACATGACTGGGGAGGCCTCTGGAAACCTACAATCATGGCAGAAGGGAAAGCAGGCACATATTACATGGTGACAGAAGAGAGAAAGAGTGTGTGTGGGAGGAACTGTCAAACACATAAAACCATCAGATCTTGGGAGAATTCACTATTACACAAACGACATGGGGGAAACTGCCCCCACGATCCAATCACCTCCCAGCAGGTCTCGCCTCGACACATGGGGATGATGAGGATTACAATTCAAGATAAGATTTGGGTGGGGACACAGAGCCAAACCATATCAAATACTATACTGTATACTAGAAACGTGCTAAGAGAATAGACTTCAGGTGCTGTCACTACAAAAAAAAAGAAACAAAATTTAACTATGTGAAGAGAAGGATATGTTAATCCACTTGACTATAATAATCATTGCACTAAGTATGCATATATCAAAACATCATGTTCTATACCTTAAATGTACATGATTTTTATTTTAAAATCATTAAAAGTAAACTGTGTTGAGTGGATGAATGGAGAAATGAGTGTTCAGACAGACTAATTTCTGAACCATTCCACCAAATCCCATGCGGACAAATGTATAGTATTTTCCCTTCTACAAAAATAAAGTAGTGCCTTGCTTCTCTCTCTTCGTTATGTTCCTCTTGGCTTTCCCACCCTTTCCACCAGCTGTAGAGGAGTCCAGCAGACAGGTTATTTTCATGACCAACACCTGATAAGTGGCATTAGGAAAATAAATATCCATCGTACCAATTTTGCTGTGTTGCCCTCCTCCCGTAAAATGATTTGTGAAATGCTATAAACATTATAGCAATGGTTCTTGCTGCCTCAAACAAGCGATGATTTAAAGCTGGGGATGGAAGGGTGAAAGAAGAGAAGAGGAGCTGTTTCAAAGGGGCTCTTTGGGGCACTGGGCGCTTCTTGAGTCTCCAGAAAGTCAGAGCCTTGCACAGCCATTAGTGAATACAGACAGCCTTGCTCAGTGAGAAACCAAGGTTTATTATTGCTCACATGTCTGCAGGTTGGCTGGGCAGCCCTGTTACTCTTAGCTGGGCATAGTCATGTGTCTGTGGTCACTGCGAGTAGAAAAAGCAGCTCTCCTATTCCAAGCTGGACTCTCTTGTCTGTTTGGGAATCAGCTAGCTGTCAACTGATCTAACATGATTTCAAGTTGAACAAATGAGCTCTTTCTCACAGGGTCTCACATTCTCTGGCTGACTAGTCCAAGCTTGTTCACCCAACAGAAGCAAGGTTCTAGGAAAGAGAAGATACGCACCCAATCTTCCGAGGCCTAGGTTCACAATTGGTACTGTCCCACTTCCTCACCTTCTACTGGCCAAATCAAGTCACAGTTGAACCCAGATTCAAGGATAGGCAACCAGGCTCCCCCTCTCAACGGAAGGAGTTGCAAAGTCTTTGTGTAAAGGGCATATTAATGACAACTGTGGAAGCAATCAATCAGTCACAACCACCTTGGAGCCCATCAGAGAGCCTCCTACAGGGCCTTGCTCTGGGCAGGTGCTCACCTCTGCCAGACCATCAGCTCATGAGGGCAGAGACCTTACCTGGCTGATTTACCTCTGGCTTTCTATCATCTTGTATACAGTAGAGGCTCAATAATTAAACATATTCATCAACTAAAGCAAACAGCTATGAGAAAGAAAGCATGCTCTTATCTCCTCTGGTGCATAATTCCACAAAAACACAACCTGCCGAGTCATTCTCCTCGGACCAAGTCTCCATGAGTACTATGCACAGAAAGGGGTTGTTAGCAGATGCTTCTGCCTAATGACAGTTTGAAAAATTCCTCAAACTTAATACCATCAAGGACTCCAGGATTTAAAAGAATCTCTCCACCCTCCAAGAGAAGAAAGAGTCTCTAGCCACAGTGCCCCCGTTTTGTTGCCAGAGTGGTAACGTTTGGAGAGAGCAGAGCAGAGCAGATGGAGTACTTCACCTTTCTTTCCATGACATAGAGTGTCTAAGAATGTGCGGTTGCTCCAGCTGGGGATGATGGTGCATGAGCATGCAGCTGGGATGTCAGCACCCAGCATATGCTGCTCCGCTCAGTTCCAGCATGGGCTTGTTGGTGAAGCAGCGCAGGGGGCTCCAGTGCACGAAGGGAAGAGGCTCCTTCATTGCACTGGAGCCCCCTGGTTGGCCTTGCCCCAGCCAGACTTGGCTGGCCTTGCCCCAGGCTTCCCTACTCAGCTGAGAATATGGGCCAGCTGGGATGTCTTGAGATGACCCAGTGTCTTGCCATGGTCTCTGAATACACATGCACACACATACACACATGCACGCACACTGACACACATGTATAGATGTGTGCACACACTCATACACATACACACACTTATACACACATGCACACATACACACACATACACATATGCACACATGCACACTCACACACATGCATACACACACAGACACAACCTGAAACCAGCAAGTCTTTAGTGCCACCCAGACCACCCCCTTTTGCCCACTCTTCCTTGATCCCAGTCCATGTTCCTTATGACAGTTCTGACACTTTTAAGACTATTGAGGACATAGTCCAAAGAACCTACAGGACTCCATGTGGGATGCTGAGTTCCTGCCTCCTGGTTTCTGGTTTTGCTCCTCCTTTCAATCCCCAGTCCACATCCAGCTGCAGTATGCCCCCTGGGGTTGATGCTTCCCCCAGTTTCTCCTCCAGACCCAGGTCTCAATCCCCTGACACTTCATCCAGAACCTTGTTCCCGGGGCTAAATTGGATTCAGCACGAGCCATTCCTTGTTCAACTCACACTGCCCCAATTCCTCCCATCCAGAGGAAACAAAGACCTATCCTCAGCCATCCATTCCAGACTAACTAGTGTGGCCTCCTTAGGGGGCATTTGTACTGTTACAGATCCCCTCTCAGGACTGGTGGGAGGCACTGGCTGTGCTAAGGCCCCAGGGCACATTTTAGAGAGACGGAAATGTTCTGTATCTCAGTTATGGTGGTGTTTACACAACTGTATACACTTGTCATAATTCATTGCACTGTAGGTCCAAAAAAAGATTAATATTATGGTGTATAAAACATTCCTCAATAAATCTAACTTAAAAATATATTTTTTTAGAAAAAGAAGTTTCCATTTGTTCTGTGATTTTTCTGCCCACTCCAACCAAACCTCAACTTTAGTGGTGAGGAATATTTTAGAAAACCCATTCATCAAAGTGGTGCTTTCGGGGTACCATTCTGTCTTCCCCAAAGCCACTCCAGTCTTTATCTTGTGGTTGCTCTTCTCAGAAGTAGAAGAGACTCTCCAGCAAAGATACTTATCAACATGAGGGGTAGGGGAGAGGCAGGAGGGCACTGTTTAATATTATTTCCAGCCTGAGATGTACAAGATAAAGACAGGACCCAGGAGAAGGTGGGAGGAACATGGAGGGAAGAGTAAAACCGAAGGAGAAAGGACTCCAGAAATCCAGGAAAGAGAGATTCAGCATTGCGTGAAAAACCTTCTGAGAAGGAAAGGAAACACCTGCATTTTCCTCTGGACTCTGAGTGTGTTCTGAGCAGTTATGATCCATGTGCTGTGGATCTGGAGGTGCCTTTACAGCTGTGGTTAAATGAGGTGTCAAGGCTGCTACTGGAAAGGATCCTGATTAGCCAAAGAGAAGAGAAGTCATCGTGGAGTTTGTCACTGTCACACCAAAGGGGGAGTGAGCTTGAGTGGAGAGCTCTTTCTGCCACTACCCAAATGCTACGTCAGCCCAGTCTCAGCTCCTAGCCCCCAGTCATAGGTAACAAATAGCCCCTTGCACATGGGTTGATCACTTGCTGACCTGACTGATTCAAGTGCAGTAGGGGCCTGTGGGGAACTTTTAGTTCCAGGAAGCAAATGATTGATATGTTTGTAAACTCATCTCTGAAACCCACTCCTCTGGAAGTAAGAAATTATGAAAAAGTGCAAAGCCAAGAAGGAGAAAGAAAGGGAGTGGACAGGTAGAACAAGCCTAACTGGATCCCAGCCTGGAAGACTCCCCAGGGCTGAGATCAGAATGTCTCAGCAGGCACCACAAAAGAGACCTTGCACCTCTAGATACCCCTGTCCCTGTAAATTCTTTCCATGTATTATGACAGCCAATTTGATTCCACCTATCTTTGAGAATTTTCATGGCTCATAAACACTTTGTGAAAAAAGGACTAAGATGGAGTCCAGAACTCTGGGGAGCTCCTCATTCAAAATGGAGGGAAAGGTTCTCCCACACTACATGAAATTTTGCATTTTTTCTAATTTGGCAAAACATATGATGCAGCTTTGTAGTAATTGCACTCCTGGTTATAAACCCAGGAAAAATCAGCATATATGACATGCAAAAGAATGTTCATAGCAACAATATATGTTATAACTCAAAACTGGAAATAACTCAGCTTTCTATCAATAGTAAAAAGATAAATAAATTGTGTTATATTCAGACAATAGACTGTAATACAGCAATGAAAACAAAACTATCAGGACATGCACAAAACAGATAGATCTCACACATAATGTTTAGCAAAAAGAAGCTAGACAGGAGAGTATGTGTCTACAATTTCATTTATAGAAAGCTCCAGAACAACCAAAATCAATCTCAGATGGGAAAAATCCAAACAAGTTTTGCCTTTTGTGAATGACTGGAACAAGAGGCTTCTGGGTGTTCTTGTCTCTTTCTTGATTTGGGTGTTGGTAACATGGAAGTTTTTGTTTCTAAAAAAGTTACCCAGCTAAATATTTTGTGTGTGATATGGTTTGGCTCTGTGTCCCCACCCAAATCTCATCTCGATGTGTCAAGAGAGGGACCTGTAATCTCCACGTGTCAAGGCAGGGGAGTGACTGGATTATGGGGTCGGTTTCCCACATGCTGTTGTCATAATAGCCAGAGAGTTCTTACAAGACTTCATGGTTTTATAAATCGTAGTTTTTCAAGCACTCTCACACACACTCTCTCTCACCTGCCACCATGTAAAACGTGCCTGCTTCCCCTTCCACCATGATTGTAAGTTTCCTGAGGACTCCCTGGCCATGCAGAACTGTGAGTCAATTAAACCTCTTTCCTTTATAAATTACCCAGTTTGGGGTAGTATCTTTATAGCAGTGAGAGAACTAATACAGTAAATTGGTACTGCAGAGAGTGGGGTACTGCTATAAAGATACCCAAAAACTGAAAGTGACCTTGGAACTGGGTACTAGGCAGAGGTTGGAACTGTTTGGAGGGCTCAGAAGAAGACAGAATAATGTAGGTAAGTTTGAAACTTCCTAGAGACTTGTTGAATGGTTTAGACCAAAATGCTGATAGGGGTATGGGCAATGAAGTTTGGGCTGAGGTGGTCTCAGATGGAGATGAGGAACTTCTTGGGAATTGGAGTAAAGATGCCTCTTGCTATGCTTTAACAAAGAGACTGGCAGCATTTTGTCCCTGCCCTAGAGACCTGTGGAAGTTTGAACTTGAGAGAAATTATCTGAAATTGGAACTTACGTTTAAAAGAAAAGCAGACCATACAAGTTTGGAAAATTTGCAGCCTGATGATGCAATAACAAAGAAAAACACATTTTTCTGGGGAGAAATTCAAGCCTTCTGCATAAATTTGCATAAATAACAAGGAGCCACATGTTATTCACCAAGACAATGGGGAATATGTCTCCAGGGTATATCAGAGATTTTGGCGGCAGCTGCTCCCACAGGCCCAGAGGCCTAGGAGTCAAAAATGGTTTCATGGGTTGGCTAGCTCCTGTGTGCAGCCTTAGGACTTAGTACTCTGTATCCAGCTATGGCTAAAAGGGGCCAAGGTACAGCTCAGGACATTGCTTCAGAGGGTGCAAGCCCCAACCCTTGGTGGCTTCCATGTGGTATTGAGCCTGTGGGTACACAGAAGTCAAGAACTGAGGTTTGGGAACCTCCACCCAGATTTCAGAGGATGTATGGAAATGCCTGAATGTACAGGCAGAAGTTTGCTGCTTGGGTGGAGCCCTCATGGAGAACTTCTGCTAAGGCAGTGCAGATGGGAAATGTGGAGCTGGAGCCCCCACACAGAGTCCCCACTGGGACACTGCCTAGTAGAACTGTGAGAAGAGGGCCACTGTCCTCTAGACCCCAGAATGAGATCCAGTGATAGCTTGCATTGTGTGCCTGGAAAAGCCACAGACACTCAAGGCTGGCCAGTGAAAGTAGCCAGAAGGGGAGCTGTACCCTACAAAGCCACAGGGGTAGAGCTACCCAAGACTGTGGGAGCCCACCTCTTGCATCAGTGAGACCTTAATGTGAGATATGGAGTCAAAGGAGATTATTTTGGAGCTTTAAGACTTAATAACTGCCCTGCTAGACTTTGGACTTGCATGGGGCCTGTATCCCCTTTGTTTTGGCCAATTTCTCCCATTTGGAATGACAGCATTTAGCCAATGCCTGCATCTCCATTATATATTGGAAGTAACTAACTCACTTTTGGTTTTGCAGGCTCATAGGCAGAAGGGACTTGACTTGTCTCAGAAGAGACTTTGGACTTGGGCTTTTATGTTAATGCCGAAATGAGTTAGGACTTTGGGAATTTGTTGGGAAGGCATGATTGTTTTTGAGATGTATAAAGGACATGAGATTTGGGAAGGGCTGGGGCAAAATAATATGGTTAGGCTCTGTGTCCCCACCCAAATCCCATCTTGAATTGTAATCCACAGGTGTCAAGGGAGGAACCTGTAATCTCCATGTATTGAGGGAGGGAAGTGATTGGATTATGGGGGTGGTTCCCCCATTCTGTTCTGATGGTAGTGAGTGAATTCTCACAGGATCTGACGGTTTTATAAATGGTAGTTGTTCCTGCACTCTCACACACACTCTCTTTCACCTGTTGCCACGTAAGATGTGCCTGCTTCCCTTTCTGCCATGATTGTAAGTTTCCTGATGCCTCCCAATCCACAAGGAACTGTGAATCAATTAAACCTCTTTCCTTTATAAATTACCCAGTTTCAGGTAGTATCTTTATAGCAATTTGAGAACAGACTAATATAGTGTGCTTTACATATATTGTATTTTAATAAGATATACATATATAGTATATCCATTTTTCTATCTATGTGTACCTATATATGTGTGCATGTCTTTATAATTGTGTGAGCCAACTCCCATATATATATATATATATATATATATATATAGAGAGAGAGAGAGAGAGAGAGAGAGAGAGAGGATATATGTGCATGCCAAGCACTAGGAATTTAACACTTTAAAAATGCACAATTCATGCCCATGTGGAACTTACGAGTTAGTGGAGGCAATAACATTAATTAAACAGTCACTCAAAAGAATAAAGAATAACAAACCATGGTATGCGCTGTAAGAAGAAAGTGGGAAGGCTAGTAATATGAGGTTGATTTTGACCTAACATCAGAAAAGGCTTTGAGGAATGACATTTCCTCAGAGTAGGCAGGAATTAGTTGATGTGGTGGTTAATTTTAGGTGTCAGCTTGACTGGGTTAAGGGCTGCCCAGATAACTGATACAGTATTATATCCGGGTGTGTCTGTGAGGGTGTTTCTGGAAGAGATTGGCTTTTCAATCAGTGGGCTGAATAAGGAATATTTGCCCTCACTAGTGTAGGTGAACATCATCCAATCTGTTGAGAACCTGGATAGAACAAAAAGGCAAAGGAAAGGCAAATTTTCTCTCTCCTCTGGATCTGGGACATCCATCTTCTTCTGCCCTTGGACATCAGAACTTCAGGTTCTCAGGCCTTCAGCCTCCAGGACTCACATCAGCAGTCTCCCCAGTTCTCTGACCTTTGCTCTTAAATGGAGAGTTAGAGCACCAGCTTTTTTTTTTTTTGAGACAGAGTCTTGTTCTGTTGCCCAGGCTGGAGTGCAGTGCTGTGATCTCGGCTCACTGCAAGCTCTGCCTCCTGGGTTCACACCATTGTCCTGCCTCAGCCTCCTGAGTAGCTGGGACCACAGGTGCCCACCATCACGCCTGGCTAATTTTTTGTGTGTTTTTAGTAGAGACAGGGTTTCACTGTTAACCAGGATGGTCTCAATCTCCTTACCTCGTGATCTGCCCGCCTCAGCCTCCCGAAGTGCTGGGATTACAGGCATGAGCCACCACACTTGGAGCACCAGTTTCTTTAGTGCCCTAGCCTGCACACAGCAGGTCATGGGACTTCTCAGTGTGAGCCCATTTCCATAATAAATCCTCTCTTAAATATCTGTACATCTCTTGCTTCTGTTTTCTAGAGAACACTGACCCATACAGCCATGGAACCTTCAGACAGAGAGAGGCGAAGAGCAAAGGTCCTGAGAAGAATGGACTTGGCCTCAAGAAGGGCTGACAGACAGAATGAGAGACAATGATA
Source organism: Macaca thibetana thibetana (assembly GCF_024542745.1). Lineage (NCBI taxonomy): Eukaryota > Metazoa > Chordata > Mammalia > Primates > Cercopithecidae > Macaca > Macaca thibetana. The sequence continues at coordinate 101,751,357 of NC_065588.1, read as the reverse complement.
AATGATGAGGCCAGAAAGGAGGCACAACAGGGAAGAGTCAGGCCATGTTATGAATTTGGGGTCTTATTCTGAGAAGAGTGGGGAACTTTTAGAGACTTTTCAGCAGAGAGCAACATAATTCAGTCTGCAAGATATCTGTCACTTTGTCACTTGTGTGTGGCTACAATTACAAAAAAGCAAAGCAATACATGAGGAAACCAGTTACGAGTCAACTGCAATATCCCAGGCATAGACTACAGGGCTGCTGATGGAAAAGGCTTTACAGAGTTCAGTTTTTAAAAATGTAATTTAACACCAATTCTGATGAGAAAAAAAACCCCACTGCATTAAATGTAAATAGAAAACAGTAGCAACAAATAAAACCTTCAGTGGCTAAAAATAGCACTCATTTATTCACATGCTTAAATACACCTTGTTTCATCAATATCATGTTTAACATTAACCCCTAAAGCATCTTTAAATTCAGAATCTAAAATTATTTTATCACTTTTGGCCATGGACAGTGATATAGTTTGGATGCTGTCCTCACCCAAATCTCATGTTGAAATGTAATTCCCAATGTTGGTGGTGGGGCCTGGTGAGGAGATGACTGGATCATAGGAGCAGTCTTCTCATGAATGGTTTAGTATCATCCCATTGGTACTATCCTCACAATAGTGAGTGAATTATCATGAGACTTGGTCATTTAAAAGTGTATGGCATCTCTCTCTCTGTCTGTCTCTCTCTCTCTTGCTCCTACTCTGGCCATGTGACATGCCTGCTCCCCCATCACCTTCTGCCATGATTGTAAGTTTCCTGAGGCCTCCCCAGAAGCTAAGCAGATGCCAGCATCATGCTTCCTGTACAGCCTGCAGAACCAGAAGTCAATTAAACTTTTCTTTATAAATTATCCAGGCTCATGGATTTATTTATAGCAATATAAGAACAAACTAATATAGGCCATCAGACAAAACATTAGGCATAATATCAAAAGTGGTTTGCTGCTTGTCCTGATATCTAACCTTTACTGAGCATTCATCCTTTGCCAAGTATTTCTTAGTGTTTACCTGTACTGACTCATTGAATCCTCATGAAACCTCCATTAGGTAGACGTTATTGTTATCCCCATGTACACATGAGGACATTGAGGTAGAGAGGGGTGCCCAAGATTCCCAAGCTATTGAGCATCAGAGCAAAGGTTTAAACCCAAGCAGCATGGTGCTAAATCTGCATTTGAACAAATAGGCTATAGTTCTTCTCAGGATCAAATCATTGATTTTGACCCTTTTGGAATCTTTCGCCTAACAGCGTTATTTCCAGGCACATCGAAGAACGCTGGAGCTCGTTTGAATCTCCGACTTGGTTAAATTCATTGTTCTGTTTTTCCCTTTATTGAATTACACATTCCTGGCAGTTAAATAGCTTCTCTTGAAAGTCAGCTAGAAGATTTGACATTTAGATGTTGGGTGCTTGATGTCCTTCATGATGCAGGAATCAGTCACATTAGCTACTGTTGGCTTCAAAAAGTCTACACTGTATTCCAAAATAAATTGACAGTTCCAACTGCATTAATGGCATTTCCTTTAGGATGGAAAACCAATGAACTCAAGTTCTTATTTCAGTGCTAAATCCTAGTGTAACTTTTTAAAAGAAGCATTATGTAGGGGCAGCATTAAGTTATAATCAATCCTGTAAGGTGCTACCAAATCAAATAAATCAACTGAAATGGCCATCAGATGCAAAGAGGAAGGTTGCACATGTGCTGGCCATGACAACTTTCCTGCAGTTGACTCTGGTGCTAGGCAGCTGATGAGTTTTCTTTTGACATCTATTGTAAGATGCAGCCCTTTTTTAAAAACACAAAAGTAAAAAAACTGACTTCCAGATTTAGAATGTATTATATTTATGAACTATAAATAACATCTCTCTTCTATCTAGGCAACAGGTCAATCTCCTGCATGGCGGGAGTCTACCCCTTCGCTAGTCTGGTGGTCCTGCATCCCATACTAAATCTCCAAAGAGTTTCCCCTGTCAACAGTATTAGCCTTCCTTGTTCTTCTAGCCCAGTGACATCAACTACAAGGATAAATGCATTCTAAATATCTTATGAATATTATGTGTGTGGCCTCTGGTATCAGGCAGCCTTGTCTCGTATTTTACTATGGTCATTAATTAGCCCTGTGAATATGAGCCAGTTACTATGAATTCAGTTTCTCATCTAAAGAATGAAAATAGTAGTACCCACCTCCAGAGTTCTTAGGAGGATAAATGAAATAATACATATAAATAATTTAACAGAGAATCTGGTCAACCTCATGACTTATCAATGGATGTTTAGCTGCTACTTACTATTAATATCATCATCATGGTAGCAGATGTCTTATCTCTTGTCAACCAAGACTCTTAGTCAATGGGCTAATTCAAAAATTCAGTTCAAGTGAGAAGTTAATAAAAAAGATATATTCAGATATCTACTTCTACCTATTTTGAGTAACTTACAGTGGACCAATGTTTTTGCCAAGAAAAAAGTAGAAAAGCCAACTAAAATACAAAAATATGCCTATTTGAAGGCATCAGAGAGTTGCTAAAGCATCCAGTACTTAAGAAGTCAAGATCCTGGAGAGAAGAGAACCACAGAAGTGAGCCATTTTCCTCTAGTGGCATTTGCAAAGATTCCAGACAGAGGACAACAGTTAAGAGCCAAGATGTCAGCAAAAACTGCAACAATCTTGGACATTGGGGAGATAAAAATTATAGTTCAGAGCTTTCAGGGCAGCCAGGAATTGAGGGAACAAGATTCCCGAGAGAAGAGAGGCATAGAGAAGTGAGCACAACCCTCTTTTCCCCTCAGAGCAGAAGGATAAGAGACCAAGCAGAAATGTGCTGAAAACTCTCACCTTGGAATTCCTCGTCTGGTGACTGTTTAGAGTTCTAATGCTGCAGCTGAATAAACAAGGTTTTTTGTTTGGTTGTTTGTTTGTTTGTTTGCATTTAAAATTTATCTTTAAAAAGACTAAAGAGTAGAAAAGTACCAGAGTTCACATTTTTAACCACTGGGCCAGAGAGGACCTGAACACTATGCTTTGATCTTGACCTCTTTACCACATTTTGACTTAATCATGCATTTTTAGGAACATCAAAGAATCCTAGAATTTTTCCTGAAAATTTAGAAAAAATGGAGAAATTCCTTTTAAAAAGAAAAGGAGAAAAGAAGAGAGGAAGCAAAACTTTGTAAAACTGGCACAGGATTTTTTAAAAAAGAAATAGTCCTCTAATTTAAAATTTGAATTTGTAATTAAATCCCTCAACAAAGAAATCTTCAGGTCCAGATGGCTTCACAGGTGAAATCTTCTAAATATCTGACGATGAAATAGCACTAATCTTAAACAATTTCTTCTAAATAAAAGTAAGAAAAAAATACCCCAAACTTCCCAATTTATCTATAATGTCCAGCATTGCTTTGAAAACAAAGTCTGATGAGAACATAAGAATTGAAAATTATTAGTCATGTCTCTCATAAACCTACATGAAAACATTATAAGCAAACATTATCTAACCATATATAAAAAGAATAATATATGACAACCAAGTCAGGTTTATTCCAGTAATGCAGAATTGCATTTTACATTCAAAAGTAATCAATCAATATAATTCACCACATTAATACAATATAGGAGCAAAATCATAAGATCGATTCAATAAGTTCAAAAGCATTTATAAAGCCAACATCCATTCATGATTTTTAAAAACAATAGCAAAGTAGGCCTAGAATAGAAGTTTTAAAATCTGTAAGAGTATATATATATATGCTGTAGAAAACATTAATACTTCATAATGGAATGTTGATAGCTTTTCATCTGAGATTGGAAATGAGACAAAAGTATCTACTACCAGCACTTTAGTCAAAACTGCACTGGTCATAACCAGTGTAATAAGAAAAGAAAAAATAATTAAAAGGTAGATAGCTTGAAAAAGAGGAAAAAATGTTGCCCTTATTGACAGATAACATAACTGTGTACATAAAAAAGCCAAAATATTCTACAGACAAATAATTAAATTAAGAAGGGAAGCTGCCAGGCACGGTGGCTCACTCCTGAAATCCCAGCACTTTGGGAGGCTGAGGTGGGCGGATCACAAGGTCAGGAGTTCGAGACCAGCCTGACCAAAATGGTGAAACCCCGTCTCTACTAAAAATACAAAAATTAGCCGGGCATAGTGGCATGTGCCTGTAATCCCAGCTCCTCAGGAGGCGGAGGCAGGAGAATCGCTTGAACCCAGGAGGTGGAGATTTCAGTGAGCCGAGATCATGCAACTGCACTCCAGCCTGGGTGACAGAGCGAGACTCCCTCTCAAAAAAAAAAAAAAAAAGGGAAGCTAACATCAATATATTTTTAAATAATATTTTAAATACACTGTCAATAAACAATTACAAGTGAAAAATTTAAAGCTGCCTCAAAAAATAACATCAAAATGTCAACACTTAAAATGAAAACAAAATAGAAATAAGACTTTTACCCTAAAAACTGAAAAGCATTCTTGGGAGAAATTTTAAAAGGCCTGAATAAGTGGGGGAATTTGCTATATTTTCATGGAGAAGAAGAGTTGATCATTTGAAGGTGTCAATTCTCGGCAAATTGATCTATAAATTCAATGGAATCTCAATAAAATTCCTACTAGGTAGGGTGCATGTATGTGTGTGTGTGTGTGTGTGTGTGTGTGTGTGTGTGTGTGTGCACGCGCGCCAGAGAAAATTCACCTGCTGTTTTAACATTTATATAAAAATGAGAAGTACCAAGGATGGCCAAAATAATATTGAAGAACTTTAAAAACTGAGAATTTATACTACCAGATATTAAAACTTACTATAAAACTACAGCAATTAAAACAGTGTAGTACTGGTGACAGGATAGACAAATAGACCTACAGAACTGAACAGAGTTCAGAAACAAAGATAAAAATACCTGCAGTGAAGATGGGATGGTCTTTTCAAAAAAAGGGAGCAGTCAGTTGGATATGGGAAAAAAACCTCATCTTAACCCCTCCCTACACTACACACAATAATCAATTCCATGTCTATTTTATATCTAAACATAAAACAATACAACTTTTATAAGATAACATAGGAAAACATTCTAATAATTATAAACAGAACCATAAAAGGAAAACGTGACTAATTGTACCATGATAATATGAAGAATGTCCTTTCCAAAGACACTAGTAATAGAATGAAAAGACAAGCCACAGGGTGGAAGAAGATATTTATAATGCATATATTTAATGAAGGAACTAAAATCCAGAATATATAAAAAAGGAAATAATGTCTGAATTAATAAGAAAACAATAGAGATGTTCTAGTTAAAAAAAAAAAAAAAAAAAAAAAAAAAAAGGCAGGCCAGGCGCAGTGGCTTAAGCCTGTGATCCCAGCACTTTGGGAGGCCGAGACAGGCGGATCACGAGGTCAGGAGATCGAGACCATCCTGGCTAACCCGGTGAAACCCCATCTCTACTAAAAAACACAAAAAACTAGCCGGGCGTGGCGGCGGGCTCCTGTAGTCCCAGCTACTCGGGAGGCTGAGGCAGGAGAATGGCGTGAACCCCGGAGGCGGAGCTTGGAGTGAGACCAGATCGCACCACTGCACTCCAGCCTGGGCGACAGAGCGAGGCTCCATCTCAAAAAAACAACAAAAAAAGGCAAATGACTTGAATAAACACTTTGCTAAAAGAAATATCCAGATGCCCAATAAACATTTGGAAAGGTGACCCTCTTCATGGGAAATGCAAATGAAAGCCACAATAAGACACCATGCACTGAGATCTTGATTTCTAAATCCTATTCGCCAATAAAAGAAATCAGGGCTTCTTAAAGAAATGGGTGAGCCTGGGGCAGGGAAAATGTAATATAAACCTGGAGTATCTTGTAGTACCAGAAAGTAAGAAAGTACTTTAAAAGCAAAAGGATTGTGGGGATGGCTCTCTAAAGGAACATCGGAGTCACCCTGAAAGAGCTCCCAATTGCCAGAGATGAAAAAATGTGAGCAACAAATAAATAATGTAGTATTAGATTATAACCCAAAGATTATAATTAACTCATGTTAATTAATATTAATTAATGTGAGTTCTTACAGATATGAATGAATGAGATTAAACAAATCTTCCTTGCAGAAAAAAATCCAAATAATATGCCTAGATATTCCACCTTCCAAAAGGTAGATCTTAATTCTCCCTCTCCTCCCAACTTAAGGGTGGTCTAGGCATAGTGATTCACTTCCAAAGTATAGGATTGAGAAAAGGAGAAATAGTGACTTCACAGTGGAGAAATCTGGGGAGAACACTACCTTCACCAAGTGAGAAAAAAGTATCTACTAACAGCACTTTCGAGTAAACATCATCAATGATGCCATGTGGCTGTCATGCACTCTTTAATTTTGGTGTAATGAGAAGAACACTTTACCTATGTGACATTATTTCCAAAAAACCTTACTTCCATTCTGGCCTTAAGAAAAACATCAAACAGACCCAGAACAGGGGACTTGCTAGAGGAGGGCTTGCCAGTATCTCTCAAGACTATCAAGGTCATAAAAAACAAAGGAAAGACTGGGATACTATCACAGACCAGAAGACACTAGGGAGGCATGACAACCGAATGTAATGTGGTACCCTGGAAGAAGGGCTCCTAGAACAGAAAGAGGATAAAACCGGAACAACTGATGAAATCTAAATAAAACCTGGAGTTTACTTAACAGTAACCTACCAATATCAGTTTCCTCACTTTGACAAAGATGTTACAGTAATGGAAGATGTTCACAAATGGGGAAAAGTGAGTGAGGGCTATACAGGAACTCTTTGCACTATCTTTGCAACTTTCCTGCAAATCTAAAATTATCCCATAATAAAACATTTATTCAAAGTAAACAAAAATATTAGATATCACTTTACCCCCACAAGAACAGCTAAAATTAGAAACAATAACATAGATAATATCAAGTGTTGGCAAGAATGCGGAAGCCATTAGAACTTTCATACTCCACAAGCAGAAGCAGAAACGGACACAACCATTCTGAAAAACTCTTCCTCAGTATCGATTAAACCCGAATATATGTACAATTTAGGACCTGGCAATTTTTCTCTTAGATATATGCTCAGAAGAAATGCCTGCCTGTGTCCATCAAAAGATCTGTATAAAAATGTCTATAGTAGCACTACTCATAATAGCTAGTCACTAGGAACAACATATATATTTTTCAGGGTAGACTGGATAGATAAACCGGGGGTATTCAACACTTCCAGAGCACCATTCAAACTCAGATGGTGGACAGCTGTCCAGGTGTTGTCTTACTTTGCTAAAGTTCACTTGCATCTCTATTCGACTAGCATTTATTGACTGCTTACTGTGTACCAACACATAGCTCAAACAATACTATACAACAATGAGATTCAGCAAATTATTGCAACACTAAACAACAGGGATGGCTTTGACAAACATAATGCCAAGCAAAACAAGTTAAGCTCCAAGCAAAAAACAAAAACATTCTGCTTTATTTAATAGGTGAAGGTAATTAATGCTGATAAAAGTCAGAGTAGTGGCTACATTTGAGGTGGGGGTGTGTAATGATTGGAATAAGGCAAAAGGAAAGATTTGGGGGTGCTGGCAAAGTTCTAGTTCTTGATCTGGTTGCTGGTTATGCTGGGTGTTGACTTTACAAAAACACATCACACTATAATCTTAGATCTGTGCACTTTTTTCGATCTATGTTATACTTCAATAAAAACTTTACGTAAAGCTAAAAAATGATACGTACATACTTCAAACCTGTTTAATTTTAACTTAAAACATATAAATGCACATTCATTCACCACTCTTTTGATGTGGAGCCAAGGCTTTTCTTTGAGAACGGGTCTGCTGACTGCAGCTCCTTGTCATCTTTCTTACATACACCACACCCTTTAATGCATCATCTACAATTTCCAGCATCAGTTTCTTTGAAGTTGAGAAAGACCTTAAAGACCCTTGTAAAGCAATCTGAGTAAAGAATCTTGCTAGAATTTTATGATTTTCCCAATCCTTTCATTGTCTCATCCACACCCAATTCCATAGTAATTTTTAGCAGTTCTTAGTCTGCCTTTACAAAGCTTTCAACTCAGCATTGATAGAAACAGTTCCCTTTTTTTGCACAATTTATTTTATTTGGGGGTTAATACTGGATTAAGTAATTAATAACTAAGAATGACATAAATAGGCTTGGAACCAAACACAAATGCTCCTTAATGGACATGCAATTCTGCTGACAGGAGCAGACATATATAGGTTTGCTAGAGACTAACCTACATTTGCAGGCACTCCCCATAATGAGAGCATGCATTCATCAATGAGTTTTGCAGAGGAAATAAGCTTCAGTTCATCCCCATGTGTGTCAAGTAGATGTCTTATATATGTATGTCTCTAAACTCCCAGCTGCTATCACTGGTCATTCTTGGATCATCTTTCACCTGGGCCACCATGGAGGCCCCTCAATGACTTTCCACATAGGAATTTTTTCTGAAGTAAAACTCATGCACCTGTTTCCTGCTTAAAATTATTTAAATGCAGAATGCCTGGCATACTGTGAGTGCTCAATAAATACATGCTGAATGAGCAAGTGGCTAAATGATTGGACAGAGGAGGGTTCAGTTCCTCCAGGACAAAGTTCCAGCTCTTAGGTCTGTCCTATGAGGCCCTTCACAGTCAGTTCCTGCTCACCTTTCCAGTCATCCCATCTCCTGTCTCCTCAGTATATCCCGCGCTGCAGCCCCACTAAGCCCATTGCACCTGCCGGCCCACAAACCATCACCCATGCTGCTTCTCTGCTTGAAGTGCCCTTTTTCCATCGCCTTCCCTATGTAAGACCCAACTATTCCTTCCTCTTTGATTGCTGACCCTGCCACTTTCCAGTGGAGCTTATCTATAGTTCTGATCTCCTGCTTTACAAACCCCGTTATTACAATTCCTTGTCATATGCCTGTCGCTCCCACAGACAGTGCATTAGAGAGACTTGAGGGCTAAGATTCAGCCCCTTTATTTGGCTTCACAATCTCAATGTCTAGCTCGACCTTGGCATACAGTTGGTGCTCAACACAGGCATGAAGGCAGAAGCGTGCTGGCCAGGGTTCAAATCCTGGCTCTGCCACTAGATAGCTGTACAGCCTTAGGCAGATTCTTTCTCCAACACTCAGTTTCCTGTAAAACAAGAGCAATGCTGCTCACTTCACAGTGCTACTATGAAGACTAAGTGAGATCCCTGACGTAAAGAGCCTCGCACACAAAAAGCACTCGATCAACGGAACCTAAAAGCATGTGGGAGTGTTCACTCTCAGGGTCTAGACAACTGTTCACCTGTGTCCATCCAGTTCAGATGGAAGTCTGGGTGTGATGAGAACCCCAGCATCTGCACACAGCAGATACTCAATATGTATTTGCTGAATGAATGGGTGACATTCCCTGTCCTCCTCCCTGTCCTTTGTCTCACTCTCCTCTCTGCCCTTAGCACCATATTCTCCATATCCAGCCCCATCTCTGTGGGTAATTTGAAATTAAAATCCCAAAGTTATTTTTCATAAGCGAGAACAATCACTCTTGAGTCTGCTGGCACAGCATCCTGACAGGCGGCTGGCAACGGCCGGTTCACAGTGAGCCCTGCCAGGGGACTGTGCACATGCTTCTAAGAATAACTCAGTGTCCAAGAATTCCGCCTGTTCTATCGCAAGCTGGGGCCGGCCGGCAGCTGGTTTGCATTATCATGGAGGGCGATGGCATTCCACTTTACTACAGTGAGGCTGTCGCCCCTCCCTCCCTCTGTTCCCACTTGGGGCTGTCATTGAGCAGGCAGAATCTTCATTTTGCAGCCTTGAAAGCACCAGGAAGGAGTCTGGTTAGAGGTAAACTGAAGAGTAGACGATGTTTGCCCTTTGGGTTCTTTATCTCACATCTGGATCATCACACTTCCATTTGGGCATTTTCCTAAGTCCCCAATGATTTAAGTAATCCAAGGCCACAGGAATATCCTATCTAAACCTGCCTTTGCAAAAGCAATCTATGCCTGCAATTAGTCCTAACCATTCATTCATTCATTCATTCATTCATTCATTCATTTCTACACAGAATTATTGACTACTAAACCTAAACAGGGCTTAGGAAGTCACTCAAGGAGGCAAATTGATCTATAGTGGTATTACTCTTCTAGGGAAATTTGGAAATGTCTGAGAGTATTTACTTTGAGGGTGTCAAGAAGAGAAAGAGAACTCCTGGCATTTACTGGGCAAAAACTAAGGATACAAAATATCCTGTCATGCATAGAACATTCCCACATTATAAAAAAAAAAAAATTGTCCAGGCGAAATATGTCAATAATATCTCCCTTGAGAAGCACAACTGGAGTGGAATGTGTCATCCAGCGTCCACCCATTCCTTTCTTACTGCATACCATATTGGGTATGAGCACAGGCTTCCTCATTCCTGGCTTCTACATATCTTATCATCAAATATTTGAAATAGATTTGTTTTGTGGTGAAGTGAGAAAAAAAGACCTTGGCTGTGGAGTCAAAAAGACCAGGGCAAATATTATGTTTCTGCAAATCTAGCTATGGAAACTTGACAAAGTTAATGCTTCTTGGAAGCCCAGACTCCTCACCTGTGCAATAGTGCTCATGATATCTGTGTTACATGATGGTTATGAATATGGGCACCATATTGCACAACTCCTGAAATTGAGTAACATGGTCCAGCAGTGAGAATTAAGAACTTACATAGCATGCTGGATGCATAGTGGGCATTAAATATGCTGTAGATGTTACATGTAAAGTGCCCTGTACTCTGCCTGGCATGCAATAGAGGCTCTATAAATGTCAATCCCATCCCCTTCTCCTCCCTCCTCCCAAGATGTCAGGTAACTCACTAAAGGTCCTCTATAATTCATTGATTAAGGGCTACATGGCTGGCTCTGCACTGGATGGTTGTGAGGGGACGGAAAGGGTACTTATGAAAAAGCCGTGGTCCCTACTGTCATAAAACTTAAAAATTGGGGGTTCTAATAAGACCTATATGTATACATGTGTTTGTACAGATGAGTATGAGTACAAAAATATATTAAACTATAAAGATTTGCAATCTATCTTCTCTGCATTCTAACTCCCATTATTCCAAAAGGAAGTATCTCTTGATCATTTGGTTCATTACCAGTCTTTATTGTGCTGACAGAGAAGGTAGATACAAGGATGAGAGAAGCCAAATTGCTCTAAATAAGACAGGATAAAACAAGAGTGGGAAAGGAACGGGGAGGAGACATAGGAAGTAAGAAACAATGAAGAAGAAAGAACAAAGAAAGAATGAAAAGTAGCTTTCTGGAGGAGTGGGACCTTGGGACTATAATCAGGGAAGCCCCATGGTGAGCCCCTGAGATATGGTTACAATCAACTAGAACTCCCCAGAGATTCTTCCCAAAAATTTCTCCAAAGTCTGGGTGCAGTCATTATGTCCAACCTCTTGCTTTTCTTTGCCCATGCTTTCAGATTCACAGTCTGTCAACCCAGCTACAAAACCCACGTCATTCTTCAATTTCCTGCAAAAAACCTGCCAGCTCAAAGCTCTTGTGAGTGGGGGAAGTGTGGGGGAAGCAGAGAAAAGGAATGACATAAACAAAGCACAAACAACTTCACAATGAATATCAGACACTCCCCCTGTTAAAGGCCCTTTGCCATAGGGAACTTGCTCTTCCCCTCTCAGAAGCCCCACCTCAGCTGATCTCACTGGTTCTTCCTTCTCCTCCCCACAACTCCTCCCCATCACCTCTCTTCTTTTCTCCTCTCCCCACCACTCCCCCATCAGAAGCAGAAAACCAATGATTCTTTTTTTCCCTCAGTCTGAGCAACTGAACCATCTCCCTTTGTTCCTCTGAGCCCACCAAAACCCATGCCTTTTGAGTTTTCTTGTGCCCTCAATGGACAAATCAAGGTGTGTTTAGTCAAAGCAGTTCCCTTTTAAAATAATGAAGTTAGATAATAGACCTTTCACCTCATTTTTCCTATCTGCAACTTAAATAAGTCCAAATTGTTGAAAGAAATAAAGCATGATGGAAATTCAGTGTGCTAGTCGGGGAGGATTTCCTAGACAAGGTTGACTTTAGGCCCTTGAAGGATAGATGGGATTTGGACAGAATTGGAGAGGGAACCCAGTCGTATCACAACATAAATAAAAGTGTGGAGGCTGAATTGGCACAGAACATACAAGGGAGAGTGAAGGTCTTGTTCTAGCTGAAGCCAATGACACATTGGCTTGTAGTAGAGGATAAAAATATGAGAATTAAGGTAGGATTGTGCATGGAAGACTCAGAATGTGTCGGGCTAGGAACCTGACCAAAACCTGATCTCACCTTTAGGATAAGCCAATCCATTTTCAGGTTTTCTTTCTTTCCTTCTTTCTTTCTTCAAGAAAACCTTATCAATGATTTTTTAAGCTATACGTAAAAGTTAATTTTATGTGTCAACCTGACTAGGCTACGAGGTGCCCCTATAAACATTATTTAAACATTATTATTTAATACTAAATTTTAACATTATTAGTTAAGTGTTGTTTCTATGACCCTGTGAGGGTGTTTCGGGAAGAGGTTCATATTTGGATTGGCAGACTGGGTGAAGCAGAGCTGCCCTCCCCAGTGTGGCCGGGCATCATCCAATCTGTAGAAGGTCTGAATAGGACAAAAAGTTGGGGATGAGCAAATTCCCTCTCTCCTTTAACAGAGGCATCTATCTTCTCCTGCTTTCTCACATCAAAGTTCTTTGGCCTTCAGAGCCCAGGACTTATATCAACACACCCTCCTACCCTCCAAGTTCTCAGGCCTTCAAACTTGGATTGACTTACCCCACTAGTTTTCCTGGTTCTCCAGCTTGCAAATATCAGAGGGTGGAACTTCTCAGCCTTCATAACCATGTGAACCAATTCCCATAATTAATAAAATCAATCAGTAAGTAAATCTATTGATTCTGTTTCTCTGGAGAACACTAACTAGTACAATACACAAAAGTAAAGCAAGAACATCTGGAGAAAGTCAAGTATCCGATAGATTAAATACGTCTAATTTAGACAAACAAGCTCAATACCTGTTTGGTTATGCTCAGAGCCTCCTAAAGCTATGTCTCTGTGAACACTGTTGCCTTTGGGGGTAAAAAAAGTTTCTTTTCTGTGAGGCTTTCATCTACTACAATAGCTAAACATTTTTTTACTCTTTCAGAGTTGGGTATGTTCCATTTCAAAGGATAGTTTGCAGGAGGATCAGAAATCAAATAGACAGGTGCTTGGAAGGAACTGTTAAAGGTCCCCATCTGTCCCCTCACAGAGGACAAGACAAGGAAGAGAAGCAGGACTGCGTCTGGTGCATCTCAGCATGGACCTGTTGCTGCTATACTGCTATACCACTGTGCTGTTACTCAAGACTGAAAAACACACATTTTGGGATATGGATTGCTATATGGACTTATGTATTAGCGATCTTGTGACTTATGTATTAGCGACCTTGATCTACTGAAGGTCGGGTAAAGTTATATGTAGCAACAAGAAGTAGGTCTCCCCTGAAGGGAATGAATATTCATATTTTTAACTATGCCGGGAAGAAGCAGGTGCTGAGATAGGAAATTAAAGCCCTAGCCCGGGATGAGGGAGGCATGACTTACTCCTTCATCTCTCTGAGCCCTACGCTCACTGGGGCCTGGACCTAGAGACACAGACACGCTAAGGACGCTTCTATTGGAGCAAATGAGATGGACGAAAGTAAGAGAGAACCCTCAGAGAGCCCCAGGAAAGGAACCTCTGAGTCCAATTCTGTCTGGTAGTAAGTGTAGGGTTCTCTCATCCTTGTAGTTCTCTCCCAAAATACCCAGTAGAACCCTGTTAAAAGACTCAGCCCAATCTCTGCCACTACTATAGGAAACAGGACGGTCCTGTATCCATGCTTCTATACAGGAAGGAATGGCAGCAGCTTCAAAAAGAGCTTTCCTGCATCAGCTGAAAGTCAACCAGGGACAAGCAGCAGCACATGGAAAGAAGACAGCAGCAGTCCTGGAGCCAGCAGAGGCAGGCAGCAACTAGATGGGTGTGTGGAATGGGCCAGGATTCCCACAGGGATGCCCAGACTCACCTGGGGAAGGAAACCTGCAGGAGCTGGAGTCATCATGGTAGGTATTTCAAAGGAAGGATGACCTCAGACGTGGGTGCATTCTGACATTTGGGTTCCTCAGAGAAAAGGAGATGACTGTCATTCATCACCTCAAATTGCAATTTTGAGGTTCATCAACAAAAGCTTTATGTTCCCACAGCCTGGCTTCACAGTGCTTAATGTAATATAGCATTGAACTTGAAAAACACATTCTTCCTAAAAAATACTGCTTGTATTCATTTATTTTCATATTTAAAGGCTCCTCATAAAAAGTGTGTGACTGCTGGAACATGGAAAGCAATCAATGTATTTTGTTTGAATGGTTTAACAACGAACTGATGAAATGATTCAGCAGTAGAAATGGGACATAAAGGCCGGGCGCAGTGACTCGCGCCTGTAATCCCAGCACTTTGGGAGGCTGAGATGGGCAAATCACGAGGTCAGGAGATTGAGACCATCCTGGCTAACATGGTGAAACCCTGTCTCTACTAAAAATACAAAAAAATTAGCCAGATGTGGTGGCGGGCACCTGTAGTCCCAGCTACTTGGGAGGCTGAGGCAGGAGAATGGCATGAACCTGGGAAGCAGAGCTTGCAGTAAGCCGAGATCGCACCACTGCACTCCAACCTGGGTGACAGAGCAAAATTGGACATAAATTGGTCCAATAAGAGATAATCCTAGAAATGTTGCTGGTGTGATCAAGAAAGAATCATTCATTTGTGAGAACATAAACCTAGAACTGCCAGTAACCACCTCAACAGTAAACTCCCACCCATTCTAACAATGAATTCAGTGCCACGGAAGGCAGAGGCAGAGAAGAAGAGAAGCAACTTCCTGACAAAATCATGTAAGCACCTGGATCCAGCCATGACTGAAGTCATTACCCCTGAACTTTTTACCATTAGTTGTGTATCATTAGGACTCTTAATTATCAAACACAGGCATGCTTGTTGACCTAGGAAAAAATGGTGGTGACTATGTTGTACTCTTCTCAAACACTTTTCCTTAAAAGAAAGCAAGAAGAAACATTAGCACAACAATGATTTTCTTAAAGTCTGAGGGAACAACTGAAACCTTGTGGAACAAGTACAGATTCAACAGGGCCATGGCCCTGTGCCCACAATCTGTCTTACTTCCATCACTGTGTTTTTTCAAAGAATGTACAGAACTTCAGGATTTCTCTCTCATGGCCCAGCATGCCACAGGAAGAAAGAGCACTGAACTCACTGCCAAAGGATCTGGGTCCTAGGTCCTACTCTGTCATGGATGAGGACCATGGAACCTTTCACGTGTAGGATCAGCATCTACCACACACAGTCCATGTGTCAGGTTCTGTGATGACTGGGTTCTTTTTGGGGTTTTTTGTTGTTGTTGTTCTGTTTCATTTGAGATGGAGTCTCGCTCTGCACCAGGCTGGAGTACAGTGGCGCGATCTTGGCTCACTGCAACCTTCACCTCCCAGGTTCAAGTGATTCTCCTGCCTCAGCCTCCTGAGTAGCTGGGACTATAGGCGAGCGCCACCATATCCAGCTAATTTTTGTATTTTTAGTAGAGACAGGATTTCACCATGTTGACCAGGATGATCTCAATCTCTTGACCTCATGATCTGCCCGCCTCGGCCTCCCAACGTGCTGGGATTACAGGTGTAAGCCACCGGGCCTGGCCTGACTGGGTTCTTTTAACTCATCTTGCTGAAAGTGACCAAAACATAGATGAACTAATTTAAGCCAAAGGGAGGACAAGGACATTTATGGACTCTGTGAATCTTCAGAAGTTTCCAGAAAGTCCAAGTTGCATGTAGACAAATTACTGGATTTAGTAAGGGAAATGCTTCAGTAATTTCTTAAAAATCTAGAGAGCTTTAGAGAATGAAAATTCTCTAAGCTATGGCCTTAAACATAATGAGATGAACAACTCTCATACGACAGCATGTCTCATCCACACATACTTTCACCCATCTCTCCCTCCTGTACCCTGGGCTCCATTGTCTCTGCAGGCTGGACTGGTAAGGAAGAGTATAGAGGCCTGTTTGAGCAAAACATAGCCCAGGAGATATGGTCCAACCTCCTTCGGGACAGAGGTTTGAAATACAATGTTGGAGTCAGATTGTCAAGGAAGTTTGCATTCATCTTATTTGAAATGAGGAATCATTAAAGGCAGACAATATTCATTCAACAATATGTATTAACTGCATAGCATGTACAAGGCCCTCTACTAAAGAAAAAATAATAATGTACAGTCCCTGATCTCAAGAGACAGGCAGTTGAAAAACAAATCTAGAAGCATCTAGAGCATCACTATCCAACAGAAATATAACGTGAACCACAAATGTAACTTAAAATTTTCTAGTAGCCACATTCCAAAAAATAAAAAGAGATAGGTGATTTTCATTGAATAATATATTTTATTTAACCCAATACAGTACATTGAAAATATTACTGTAACATGTAATTACTATAAGGAAATTATTAATGAGGTATTTTACATCCCTTTTTTCATAATAAGTCTTCAAAACCCAATGTGTATTTGGACTCAATTTGGACTAGTCCCATTTCAGCTGCTCCATACCCACATTATCATTAGTGGCTATCTGCTGGGCAACATAAACCTCAAAGATGTTAGTGAGAGATTCATTACATGGAAAAGAAGTAAAGTATCTGTCTTTCTGGGCACCCAGTGTCCATTTCAGCTCTTTTTCCTTAAATGGTATCCTGATTTTCCTCTCCCGTGTCATCTGTCCTCCACTTAACTCATATGCATTTTGGAGGCAGTCGACACCATTTCAGATCCATAGGTCATTATATAGCTGTAGACGTGGTGAGACAGACAATAAAACAGTGGTTGCCTTGCCTCCAAGGGGAGGGAGGGAGAATGGAGAAAGTGGCAATGGGTATATGGGCATAGGGTTTCTATTTGGGTTAATGAAAATAATCTGGATTTAGATAGTGGTGATGGATGCACACCTCTAAGAATATTCTAAAAACCACTGAAATGTACACTTTTAAAGGCTGAACTTTACAGTATGTGATTTATATCTTAAACAGTTTCCTAAAAAACAGATCAGGGTTCAAGGGAGAGTTCCTTTAAAATGTACTCTAAAATCCATCTTAGTAGGGAAAAAAGTTTATAATAAACCAACTTACAATTTATTTTAAAAATTTCCATGTAAGTTTACAAAGCACTAAAGTTAAAGTATTATACAAATCCAGAAAATTATTATATATGCACTCTGGAAGCTTACACACTAGTTGGGAACACACTGGCAGGAAATACTATAGGTTACTTAGAATTTGCTAAGTTTCTACCATATCAAGCCTTTTACCTATATATTATTGTATTTTCATTTAAATCTCACAACATCCTCATTTTTGAAAACTAAAAATTTGAACCTCAGAAAGGTTGGTTGAATTTCCAAAGACCATCTTGCTACTAGATAAAACACCCAGAGTTTGAACCAAGGTCTGCCACAACATATAACCAAATGAACGGTATCAGGTATCATGAGTCTTGTGTGATTCATTTTATGATTTCTCCTACCTGGTTTTGGCCTGCAACTAGTAACACACCTGCTTCACTGAGCCTTTCCCTGGGATATCTGGGAGACCAGAGCAGAGCCCCGACTGTCCTAGTGGGTTGTGTGGTGAGCTTCAGGAAAAATGGCCCAATCCATTCCAGAACATAATGTATCAAACCCTTTCTTCCTGACACATGGGTATACTTAGTTCCCTCTTGCATAAATGGCTTATTTCTTCTTCAATATAATTGTGTGCTCTTGTATACCTACAACCTTTGTGTTTCCAGCAGAAGAATTATGCCTTCAGATTCCAATCCCATTTCAGCTGTGAGTCAAGGGATCCCGGTTTGTGTTCAGTGCACTAAACAGTAACCAACATAAATATCCTGGAAGCCAGAATCCTAAGGTTGTCTCCCACTCAGGAGGCTATGAGGTTTCCGTTGTCAGTGTATGCTTCCCTTTCAAGACAAGGCAAGCTATGTGTGTGCTAAATAGGAATGTTACATGATCCACCACCCCCACTGGTGCTAAAAGGAAAATATGGATTGAATGTAAGAGAAAAAAATGGCGCCAGAAAGAAAGAGCCAAACTAAATTTGGCATTTCACCTTTCATTTCCCCCCAAATGCTGCCTATCCACAACCCCAACTCAGTGTCAGATGTTTCAAATGTTTTCATTGTTCCTCCCCCTAACCCCGCTCCAAATCCCAGAAAGAAAGGGGGAGGGGGAAATCAATGCCATACAGATGTGTTTATCCGGTCTTGCCTGGATAAAAGGCTTCTTTCAAGTATTGTGCGTATCTTCCAGGCTCAGGCTCTGCACGCTTAGGAATGCCACATGGCAGTTAGGTCAAGGCTGCTTCTCTGCTGTCCTTTTCATGTCAAACCCAAGCTTTTGTTCTCCAATGCTAAGGTTGATAGACGTGTTTTCAGGCAGCCACACGCTGAAAACACATGGCAGACTGAAGCCCCTGGGCTCCTGGACCAAAGTGTGGCAATGACACTGGGGAGACAATTCTACAATTTCCTAAGAGACTCCAGAGGGGTGGAAATAGGTGAGATAAGGATGATGCAGGCTGGGACCACACTCAGGAGAGAGGGAAGGGAGTAGGAACTTCAGTAAGATCTCATCTCTTCCTAGATCTGGTCTGTTTGGGGATCTGGGGTCACGATATTAAGTTGTAGCAGAGGCTTGCCACAGTACGTAAGGCTTGCCACAGATGTGTTACTCATCTGTGTTTCTCATGCATACATGCAGGTAAACACACCTCTCCCTCCCTTTCCTCTTTCTTCCTTCCATTCTTTCTCCATTCTCTCCTTCCGTCTTTTTCCCTCTTTCTTCTTCCCCTTGTTTTCCTTTTCTTCTTTCCTTCCTTTCTTTCCTTCTCCCTTCCTTTCTTCCTCTTTCTCTCTCTTTCTTCCTTTTCTACTTTCTCTCAAATACTTTTTTCTTTCATCTTTCATTCTTTCCTCTTTTATACTAACTTTCCCATGTTCATCTCTAATCTCTCTCCTCATGTCTCTCTCCTCACCTCTCTCTCTCTCACTCTCTCTCCCTTTCTCTCTGATTTCCTCATCATGTGTAATAGAGATCTGTTGTTTTCACCTGCCCAGTATCTACTCCACCTTCTTTTAGTAACAGCATACTGATTTTCCTTGGGAAACCAATCTCCTCCTTTCTTAATCCTTCTGGTTTGGCTGGTCCTGACATCCCCTCATCCTGGTCAGGACACTTGAAGTTGGCCAATCTGTGTCAATGAAATCCATGTTTAAAACTTTGGTTGTAACTATTAGAAAAAGGAAAAACGAGAAGCACCCGTCCTTCAGGGATCCGGAGAAAACAGGAGTAAGTTAGTTGCTGGCAGCCTTTTTGCTGCTTCTATTCTTCGTTATTTTTTTTTTCTTAAACTAGTTTGAGTTGGTTACTGTCACTTGCAATTGAAAGCAGCCTGTTTACACCATATCTCTCTCCTATTTCTTCTCTTTTCTTTTTTTTTTCTCCTCTTCTATCTTTCCTTACTATGTCTCCCCTCCCCCTCCCTTTCCCCAACCCCTGCCACTGTCTGTCTCTCCCTGTCTCTCCTCTGTCTTTCCTTTTTTTTTTCTCTCTCTCTCTCCTCTCTTTCTCCTTTTCTCTCTCTCACACCCACCTCTCTCTCATGTGTTCTTACCAAGTCTCAGAGCCTGAAACATACTGAAGGCTCCGCATCCCTCCAATTTATTAATTCTGGGTTCAGGCCCTCTTCCGATGGCTTTGCCAAGAGTTCTGGGGCACTGTTTTAGGGGACTAGGACTGCTTTGGCTGCCTGCTGAAGCTTGAGCTACTCGCCCATCTTAGCAGCACATCACTTTACATCCCAGGTTAGGTGGAATTTTTACAAGTTTCTGAGTTTTCCCAGAAGCTCTCATTCTTTTCTCTTGGCACAGCTCAATCTCACTTCTCCCTGTTGCCTCAGTGGTGGACAGTATGGCTTCTCTGCTCTCCAATGATTGACACAGTCTTCCTTAACATAAGGGGCCCAGTCTGACAGAGGCATCGGTGTGGCCTGGGTGCTCTCCACTGCATTCCTGCACGCTCTTTGCCCATGCTCTGGCCAACTTGTCTGGCTCTGGAACTTGCCAGCTGCCATCTTTGTGATCAGAATTTTCAAGAAATTTTATTAAGAACCTAAGGGAAATTTAATCTAGACTTGTGATGCAGTTGGACTCAGTGGCATGCACCTGTAGTCGCAGATACTTGGGAGACTGAGGGAGGAGGATTTCTTGAGGCCAGGAGTTCAAGGCCAACCTGGGCAACATAGTGAAACCCTGTCTCTAAAAAAACAAAAAATGAATAAAAGCAGCTGGGCACAGTGGCACACGTGTAGTCCCAGTACTCAGGAGGTTGAGGTAGGAGGATTGCTTGAGCCCAGGAGTTGGAGAGCAGCTTGGTGATATATGACAGAACTTCATCTCCAAAAACTTTTAATTTTTTAAAAACAAAACCTTGTGAATGCTATGGAAATAGCACAGATTGAAGGGGTAAAGCAGTTGTGTCACCTGTGTGCCAGAGCCTTTTGACGGTCTCCGTAGATGCATTTTCCCTTCATTCCTCCATAATAGAACCATAGAACCTCCAAATCCTCATTGGGCACATAGCCACCAGAATAAATACTACATTCCCCGAGTTCCCTCCCTGTTAACTATGGATGTAAATATGACAAAGTTCTAAGCAATAGGATGTAAAATGATATGACTTGTGTCATCCTTAGGTGTGTAAATCCTTAGGTACTTATGATATGGCTTGCGTAACTTTCATGATGTATTCTTAAATGGAATGCTTCTTCCAATTTCTTTTCTTTTTCTCCCTCCTGTGAGCTAGATTGAAGTTGTGATGGCTGGAGCTAGAGCTGCCACCCTGGACCACAAAGTAGAACTCTTGGACTAAGGAGGACAGGGCAACAAACTGGGTAGAGCCTTTGTTCATTGCTGGCTGTGGGTCCATCATTTCAGCCCTAGGCTACCAATGTTTATGTGAAAAAATAAACTTCTACCTTATTTAAACCACTGGTTTTGGCAGGAAGGCAGGGATGTTCACTCATTCATTTTCCACCAACTACAAATGCAGGAGATCAGAATCTATGACCACTAAGTCCATTTCAGTCTAAAACACCAGTGGTTCTAGTTAAAGTCATAGATACGTTTACAGAATGCAGATTTCTGAGTTTAGCTTCAAATTCAGCAACATAGGTCAGAATAACTGGCACAGCTGAAGGAAGTGTAGGGCTCTGATTCCTTTTCCCCCATCACTCTGTGTGTTTAGTGGCCATGGGGCTCTAAGGACAGGCAGAGTGGAGCCAAAACAAAAGTAAAACTGGTATCATTTATGGAGTCCTTGCCTTGTGCTGAACTTCATTTAATCTTCACAACAGCCCAGGGAAGCAGGTGTTATTACTATCTCCTTTCATGGTTGAGGAAACCGAGGCTCATAGAGGAATGTCAGGAATTGCCAAGATCCAACCATGCTGTATCTGACATCAGAGCTGTGGTTGTCTCCCAAAACAACATTTCAACATGGGAAATCCGAGATAAAAATCCACCTAGGTAAGCCAGTGTGTACATGCCTATGTGGAAGGGGGAATGGGTACAAGCAAAGAGGCCAAAGAAGAAAAACTAGCCCATCACAAACCCTTCTTCCACGCCCAAAGCCAGAGACACCATATGCCGATACACCTTTGCTTGAGTATTACCCAGCTGGTGTAGTGGAAAATGACAGTTCCCTGGAACTGCGTGCGAGATCTCAGGACAGGGCAGAAACCTGGCCAGTGGGAGATACTGGGGCTGAAAAACACGTCCCTGCCCCCTGGCACATTGAACAAAGGAGAGACATGCCCGGTTTGTCTATAGACAGCCAGACTTGCCTTTTACTCCCTCTTAAAATCAATTCAACTCAATCCCATGCCTGCCAGAAATACAAAAGACATGGCCCACCCTCAAGGAGAACATAATACAATGAATATAGCTGAGATATTCATGAATCCTCAGTATGGAAGGTTTTATTGTCCTCATCCTACCAACCAGGAAGCTAAAGATCAGACAGATTGAGTGACTTGCAGAAAACATACAGTGGAGCCAGGATTTGAACTCTGTTCCAAAGGCCCCAAAACCTGTACAACTCCATGCTGAAAATTAGCCTCCTAAATGAGATTAGAGTCCTAATCTCAAAGCCTCCTTTTAAAGAGCAAAGTCCATAAAAAAAAAAAAAGGATCATCATTTCTTCCAGCTCTTGTTTGTAGACATCAGCCTAGAATCACCAACCCTCTTGTCTAGATGGTACCTTGGAGAATATCTAGACAAACAATCAACTTAAACAGTTGAAAAATGTGAGTCCTGGAGTGATCACAACCTTACCAATGATCTCACAGCTCTCTTTGGCAGAGCCACCATCAAACAGAAGGTGCTGACTCCTGTACTGCACCAACCTGCTGCTTCTATTTTGGGATGAGCCTACATAAACCAGTGGGTCAGCCCATGAGTTCCAGAATCAGACAGTCTTGGGTTCAAATCTTGGCCGTGCCACATTTACAGCAGGTGACATTAGCCTCCCTATATCTCACTTTTCCTTAGGCACACTTGGGCATAATCATAGTATCTGTAATGAGAAGCAAAGAAGGCAATGCACAGAAGTGACGTGCTTGGTGCCTGGCACACAGTAATTCCCGGGCAAACACCACTGTACAGGCCACTCCCCTCTCAACCAGCACATCCCAAACAAGGACATCAGAGAAGGATACAATTAAATCAGCACATAAAACATGAGTATTTTCCCTCCATCTCAAGCTGACAGATGAATACAACCTGGGGATTATATATCATGTCTCAGAGAAAGAATTCTAAACAAGGAGACACCAAGCCAGAGCACTGGAGCCTCCCACCCTCTCGGTTCACCTTCTTATCCGCTAAGGCATCATTCAGCCTGTGCCTTCACACCTCACCCAGATGTAACAATCAGGCTCCAGTGTTCTCTCCTAAGTGAGTGTTAGGATTTCCAGAGATGAGTGTGAAAGGCACCTAAGCAACTAAATCCCTGGGAATGGAGAGAGAGTGAAGTCCCTCTCTTTTGCTCCCATTTCCTGCCCCTCCCATGGCCTCACCCTCTGCACTCTCCCCCAGCCCTGAGCCTTCTCCAGCAGCGAGCTTTTGGGAAGGGGACGCTGGATGAGGAGGGAGAGACTTAAGCCACAAATCAGAAAGCAACAGTGATGGTGCCTGCATATCTCTTACTCAAGCCTGAGAACAAACCCTAAACACCCCAACCTCTTAAAGATTTGGAAATGCTTGCAATACATATGTCAGTTGGCTAGGAGCTTCTGTTGAAAAAACACTCAAAACCTGCCCCCATTTTGCCTTTGTCTAGAGAACCTGCCGCACTTCCAGAGTGGAACAGGAACGTGAGGTAGTGGTAGGGAGACAAGCACAGGTGCTGAAGGCAGAGAGGCTTTGGTTTGGCTCCCCCGCCACTGGGAAGGTGGCCTTTAGGTAACCTGCAGGATTTTTTTTTAAAGACAGCTTTATTAAGATATAATTCACATACCATACAATTCACCCATTAAAAGTGTACAATCCAATCGTTCGCAGAGTTGTGCAAACATCAATTTTAGAGCATCTTCATCACCCGAGAAAGACACTCCATAACCATTAGCAGTCACTCCCAATTTCTCTCCCTGCCTCACCTATCCTCTCTCTGCCTCCCCCAGCCCCAGGCAATCACTGGTCAACTTTCTGTCTCTATATCTTTTGTCTCTTCTGAATCTTTTTTCCTCCTATCTAACTATAAATGTCTCCCTATAAATATATCCCTTGACCAATATCTCCCCATACCAGAGGCTTGGATGGCTAGGGAGAGGGTCCCATTCACCACCCAAACCCTTGTTCTTCTATGAGAACAGCATTTTTAGATTCCACATATAGTCATGTTGTAGTTGTCTTTCTATGCCTGGCTTATTACACTTAACATAATATTCTCCAGCTTCATCTACATTGTCTGAAATGACAGAATTTTGTTCTTTTTTTGTGGCTGACTTGTATTCTATTGTGTATATGTAACACGTTTTATTTATCCATTCACCCGTGGATAGACATACAGGTTGGTTTGGTCCTGACATCCCCCCCATGATTCCGTGTCTTGGCTATTGTGAATATTGCTGTAATAAACATGGAAGTGCAGATATCACTTCTGCATACTAATTATATTTCTTTTGGATATATACCCAAATTCACTGTGATCACTGAATCATATGGAAGCTCTATTTCTCATTTTTTGAGGAACATCCACACTGTTTTCCATAATGACTGTACTAATTTACATTCCCACCAACAGTGTGCAATGGTTCCCTTTCTCCACACCTTCACCAACAGATATCTTTTTATTATATCTATTCTAACAGTTGTAGGATGAGATCTCATTGTGGTTTTGATTTGTATTTCCCTGATGATTAGTGATGTTGGCCATTTTTTCATATACAGTCATGTATTGCTTAATGGTGGGGATACATTCTGAGAAATGCGTCCTTAGACAACTTCATCATTATGTGAACACCACAGAGTGTACTTATACAAACCTAGATGGTATAGCCTACCACACACCTAGTAGTCTGCATGTCTTCTTTTGGAAAATGTCTATTCAAAAATCATTACCTAGGCTATATGGTAGAGCCTATTGCTCTTAGGCTACAAACCTGGACAGCATGTTACTGTACTGAACATTGCAGGCAATTGTAGCACAGTGTTAAGTATTTGTACATCTAAACATAGAAAAGATGCAGTAAAAATACAGTATAAAAGATTTTAAAATGGTACACCTGTAGAGGGCACTTACCATGCGTGGAGTTTGCAGAACTGGAGGTAGCTCTGGGTGAGTCGGTGAGTGAGTGAATGTGAAGGCCTCGGACATTACTGAACACTACTGTAGACTTTAAAAGCACTGTACACTTAAGCTATATTAAATTTATTTAAAAATATTTTCTTCCTTCAGTCATAAATTAACCTCAATTTATTGTAACAGTTTTATTTTGTAACCTTTTTAAATTTTTTAACTTTTGACTCTTTTGTAATAACACTTAACTTTAAAGCACACATTGCCCAGCTATATAAAAATATTTTCTTTATATGTATATGCTTTTATCTTTATTCTATAGACCCTTTCTATTTTTAAAATGTTTTCTTTTTCTTAACTTTTTAAACTTTTTTGTTAAACCTAAGACATAAGCGCATACATTAGCCTAGGCCTGTACAGTGTTGAGATCATCAATATCGTCTTTCACCTCCGCATCTTGCCTCACTGGAAGGTCTTCAGGGCAGTAACACTCATGGAGCTGTCATCTCCTGTAATAGCAATGCCTTCTTCTGGAATACCCCCTGAAGGCCCTGCCTAAGGCTACTTTACAGTGAACTTTTTTTTTTTAATAAGTAGAGGAAGTACCTGCTAAAACAATGATAAAAAAGTATAGTACAGTAAATACATAAACCAGTGACAAACTCATTTATATCAAGTATTATGTACTATGTATAATTGTATTTGCTATGTTTTATATGATTAGCAGTGCAGCAGGTTTGTTTACATCAGTATCATCACAAACACATGAGTAATGCATTGCACTATGATGTTACTACAGCTACTGGACTCACTAGGCGATAGGAATTTTTCAGCTCTACGATAACCTTATGGGACCACCATGATATATATAGTACTGTCACTGACCGAAACACTGTTCTGTAGTGCGTGACTGTAACTGTTGGCCATCTGTATATCTTGTTTTGGGAAATGTTTATTCAAGTCTTTTGTCCATTTTTAATGAGGTAATGTATTTTCTTGCTATCGAGTTGTTTTAGTTCTTTCTATATTGATATTTACTGTTGGTTGATATAGTTTGAAAATATTTTCTCCCATTCTATAGCTTGTCTCTCTGGGAAATGTTTATTCAAGTCTTGTCCGTTCTTTAATGGGGTAATGTACTTTCTTGCTATTGAGTTGTTTTAGTTCCTTATATATTGATATTAACTGTTTGCTGAAGGTATAGTTTGAAAATATTCTTTGCCATTCTATAGCTTGTCTCTTCACTCTGTTAACTGTTTCCTTTGCTGTGCAGAAGTTCTTTTGTGTGATGTCTTTGCTTTTGTTGTCTTTGCTTTTAATGTTATATCGAAAGAATCACTGCCAAGATCAATGTCATGGAGATTTTCCCCCACGTTTCTTCTAGTAGTTTCATAGTTTGGAGCCTTACATTTAAGTTTTTAATGCATTTTGAGCTGATTTTTGTATATGGTGCAAAACAAGAGTAACTTCATTCTTCATTCTGGGGCTGGGTACAGTGGTACATGCCTGAAATGAGGAGATCACGAGTTTGATACCAGACTGGGCAACATAGAAAAACCTCATCTCTAAAAAAAAAAAAGGTTTTCTTTATCTAGCTGAGTGTGATGGTGTGCACCTGTAGTCCCAGCTACTCCAGAAGCTGAAGTGGGAGGATTGCTTGAGCCCAAGATTTCAAGGTCACAGTGAGCTGTGATCATACCACTACCCTCCTGCCTGGGCAATAGAGTCAACATCTGTCTCTAAAAACAAATTACATTTGAAAAGAAAATTTCATTTTTCTGCATGTGGATATCTAGTTTTCTCAACACCATTTATTGAAGAAATTGTTCTTTCACCAGGTGTTCTTGGAATCTTTGTCAAAAATCAGTTGACTGTGTGTAGATTTATTTCTGAACTCTCTGTTCTGTTTCATTGGTCTATGTGTCTGTTTTTATGCCAGTACCATGCTGTTTTGGTTACTATAGTTTTGTAGTATATTTTGAAGTTTGGTAGTATGACACCTCCCAGCTTTGTGCATTTTTGTTCAAGATTGCTTTGATAATTGAGGGTCTTTTGTGATTTCATGCCAATTTTAGGGCTTTTTTCTATTTCTTTTTTTGTTTTTGTTTTTGTTTTTGTTTGAGACGGAGGCTTGCTCTGTCTCCCATGCTAGAGTGCAATGGCACCATCTCAGCTCACTCACTGCCAGCTCTGCCTCCTGGGTTCACACCATTCTCCTGCCTCAGCCTCCCGAGTAGCTGGGACTACAGGTGCCTGCCACCACACCCGGCTAATTTTTTGTATTTTTAGTAGAGATGGGATTTCACCATGTTAGCCAGGATGGTCTCAATCTCCTGACCTTGTGATCTGCCCGCCTCAGCCTCCCAAAGTGCTGGGATTACAGGCGTGAGCCACCGCACCTGCCCACTTTTTTTCTATTTCTATGAAGAATACTATTAGCATTTTGATAGAGATTTCATTAAATCCATAGCTCACTTTGGGTAGCATGGACATCGATCTACCAAAGAACAAGCAGGCTTTTTACTTAAGGAAGATGACTTGTGTTAACTGACAGTTTCCCTTTTCAAACTGGCTGCTAGAAATTCAAGGGCCCAGTTTGGGGCCCTGGAAATAGGATGTCATTAGCCTGGACTTTTCAGTCTTTTTGCTGGCTCCACATTAATCTACACTCTTGTTTTGTTTTTCCAGAATACCATTTTGTGTATTTTAGATATACTCCTAAGCTTGTAAATCTTTTCTGAATTGAGGCAATAAAAGTAAATAATACAAAACAATGTCTGCAGAATTGTTTTCCGAATTATCAGGAATGTGGGTAAACTTCTCAATATTCTCACTGAGTAGTGCTAAGCAAATAGTAGATGTTATTATTCCTGTGGGCTTTCACATGCATTATCTGGTGTGTTCTGAGGGAGAGGCCAGATTTAACATGAAGAAACATAAACTCAGATATGTAAAACAAGGAAACTGATCCCAAATCAAATCATCCCAAAGTGAAAATTTTCCGATAATTTTTCAATTAAATTTGTGGACAGCATTGACTGTAGTTAAAGGTATAGCTAGTAACAACAAATTACTCTGTTGTTGAGAGTGCTGGTTTTTAAGTGACACAGTATGAAAACAAAACCATGAACTACATTGTGAAAGTAGGTAAGGTCAGAGTTTATTGCCCCACTAAGTCTATTACTAATCAATGATGCAAATGAACCACCCCACTACCACCAACCTCACTCATTACCAAAATCACCACCAACACCTCCACTAAATCCTTCACCTCTACCACCAACACCACTGCCACCTCACCACCACCACCACCATCACCACCACCACCACCACAACCACCATCACCACTGCCACCACTACCATCACCACCACCACAATCACTATCACCACCACCACCACCATCATCACCACTACCACTACCATCACCGCCATCATGACCACCACCTCCACCATCACTATTGCCACCACTACCACTACCACCACCTCTATCACTGTCATCATTACCACCCACACTACCACCTCTACCACTGCCACTGCTATCACCACCACCAGCATCACCATCACCACCATTACCTGCACTGCCACCTCTACCACTACCATCGTTACCATCATTGTCACCATCACTCTGACCTCACTTACCAACTTATGCTCATGATATTAAAGCCCAGTTATGCTTTTTAAATACAAGCAAAACAGAAAGATGACCTTTGGTAAAGCAGACGAAGAGCCAGGAACTCTTTTAGCATAACATCAGTATAAGTGATAGAAATACCTGGTAAATGCTCTATGAAAATCTAAAGGCAGGGAAAAGAGGAGAGAAGGTTAAAGAAAAACACATTTTCATCATCAAAGTCACCATGAGAAAGGACACCACTAGGGCAGGTGAAAGAAAGGGACCTACACCTATGGGAAGTTGGAGGATGAGCTAAAAAGAGAGGCAGAGTCACTTCCGAATCCCTCAATGCTACATGGACGCTGTGAGTGCTGAAAGATGGGCCTCAAATGTTTAAAAACAGGATATTTTGTGCATTATTCTGAATTCTCTGAGTGTACTTTGCCGGTTAACAGTGGGTGAATTTAATAATAAACTGCCAGATCTACCCTCCATCAATAGGGTTGTAGAAATGGGATTATGTTTTGGAGGAAAAGAGTTCTTTTGATCTTGTAAGTGAAGTATTTTTCAGAAAAGCAGATTTTTCACACTGCCAAGATGGGATTCCTGTTCCTTGATTGGTTGGGATTGAGTTCTATTACCAAAGAATCCCTTTTCATATTCTTGTTTCTGAAGGGGCAGTGAAGAAAACAAAAAACAAACAAATGAAAGAAAGAAAAGAAAAGAAAAAGAAAGAAAGAAAGAGAGAGAGAGAGAGAGAGAGAGAAAGAGAGAGAAAGAGAGAGAAAGAGAGAAAGAGAGAAAGAGAGAAAGAGAGAAAGAGAGAAAGAGAGAAAGAAAGAAAGAAAGAAAGAAAGAAAGAAAGAAAGAAAGAAAGAAAGAAAGAAAGAAAGAAAGAAAGAAAGAAGGAAGGAAGGAAGGAAGGAAGGAAGGAAGGAAGGAAGGAAGGAAGGAAGGAAGGAAGGAAGGAAGGAAGGAAGGGCAAGCTGAAGGGGCAGTGAAGAGGGAGAAACCCCCCATCATATTGATAGTCCCTCAACTAGCTCCAGCTTCCAACTTCACAGATGCCATACCAGAGGGGCTCAGAAGAGCACGGGGCATTTTCACTTCAAGGCAAGCTGGGTCATGGATGAACTATATTATCTTAGATGAGTAACTCAATCTCACTCATATTCTTGAGCATCTGTAAAAAGAGGGAATCAGCCTAAATCATTGGGAAAGCCCTCTCCAGCTTTAATCTTCTTACTGAATGCTTCCTACCTTACACTTTCTATTGACCTGTTTTGCTGTCAGGTTACTTGGGCAAGTCATTTCACCACTCTTGGCTTAGTTTTCTCATTGCAGGTCAGAAGCACATACTGGGTTCCTATCGCATGTCAAGTACTGGAGTTACAAAGGTTAATGTGGTAGACTGCATTCTTGGTCCCAGTTTGTCTCCTCTCCATGAAGTCATGCCCTTTGCCATATGACTTTGCACTTCCTTCCACTTAAGGGGCAGGGTACATTTTCCTGATCCTTGAACTTGGGTTTGGCCACGCAACTTGCTTTGGCCAGTGCAATACAAGAAAAGTGATGGAATGCTAGTTCCAAGCCTGGGCCTTTTGGGCCTGTGTGTTTTTCTGTTTTCCCTATAGCAGCTCTGCCATCATTGCAAGAAGAGCATCCCAAGGAAGGTCAGGCTGTTGGTCCAAGGAGAAAGATCAGAGACACAGGAAGCAGAGTAGGGTCTTCTCACTGAGCCCAGGCTCCATCAGCAGCCCTTGTCCAACACCCAGTTGTTTGAGCTAAAAAGTGCTAACCATTGTATGCCTCTGCAGTTGTATGCTTATCTGTTATGCAGCACGATTGTGGCAATAACTAACTGATACAGTGAGTTGTGAAGGTATGATTCATGAAATCAAAGGGCATTTAAACTGAATCTCAAAAGACATGTAGGAATAAGCCAGATTTGGCAAGGAGAGATTTCAGGCGTGGAGAGAATAAAGGCATGGAGATTCAAGAGAGCGAGACTGGGGAATAACAAGGTGACCCCATGAAGATCCAAGAATGCCTGTAGAGGAGATAGAACTTGAATGACCTAGTTATTTGAGAGAATTGTAATAGGCCCTTCCAGCTATACAATTCTATTTTCTATGATTCTGCTGGCTTCACTCAGTATGTCAGAACTTGGCATGGAGCTTCCTGTACTTTCATCATCAAAAGCCTTTAAATCTGTTTAGTTTATCAGAGCGAGATCAGAGCGATGGGTTGCTGCTTCTCCAAGAGTTCCTACTGACAATCTCTCCAGGTTTTGCACAGGCATTCCCTGGTCTGTCTCATTTGTCTTTTAGAGTACATCTTCCCCCACCTTGCAGGTCTCTACCAGTGTTCTTAGCACCTTATCTTTTCCTCATTGTGGCATTTATCTCCCTGTTTTGTAATGGCCAGTTTACTTATTTTCCCCCACTAACTTTCAGCCTCTTAACCATAGGGACCAGTGTCTCATCCACTCTTGTAATGGAAGCCCCTCACACACACAGTGCCTGCACTGGAGCAAGAACTCCACACACATTTGTTGAAACAGTCTGGGTGGGCCTGAAGCTCCCACCGAGAGCAGCCTCTGATGTTGCCCTGGGTTTGCAGCATTATCTAGCCTGCTCCTTTTTTTTTTTTTTTTTTTTTTTTTTTTTGAGATGGAGTCTCGCTCTGCCACCCATGCTGGAGTGCAGTGGCATGAGAGGTGAGAGGTGTCACCTTAGAGGTGTCAGCTCCAACTCTCAGGGTCAAGCAATTCTCCTGCCTCAGCCTCCTGAGTAGCTGGGACTACAGGTGCACGCCACCACATCCCGCTAATTTTTGTATTTTTAGTAGAGACAGGGTTTCATCGTGTTGGCCAGGATGGTCTCAATCTCTTGACCTTGTGATCTACCTGCCTCAGCCTCCCAAAGTGCTGGGATTACAGGCGTGAGCCACCGCGCCCAGCCTAGCCTGCTCTTTAAATAGACCAAATATTTGTTGTCCTTCTTAAATAGTTTTAAAACAATACAACTCAAAATAAAGTTTGACAGTGGTGGCTTCCCACAGGAAATAAAACAATATCTTTCTAGAGAAAATCACAGATTATTAGTAGCATGAGTCAGGAGTTCATGTAATCTCCACAAGGACCCCTCTGAGATGTTGCTTGCCATTTTGACAGTCAGAAAACAGAGCCTCAGAAGAGTCTGAGTAACTGCCCAAGTCTCACTGCTAGTAAGTGGCAAAGGTGGGGTGCAACAAAGGCCCAAACCAGAAGCTTCCCATTTATTACTCTTAATGGCAAAACCATAATTACTTTTGCACCAGCCTATCACACGCCTCTGTCTTGGGGCTAATGGCCATGCTCACAAGATACCCTTGCCTGGGGAAGGAAGGCCTCAGTGAGAAAACTTCCTCCTTATCCGGCCCTTAAAAACAATTTTGAGACCATCTCCCTCAATAGCTTCATTAAAGAAGGGGAGGAAAGCACATAGCAAAATGAAGAGTGGCAGGGTCTCTAAAAGTCAAATTTCTGCCATTCTTGCTTTGGGGTTTGTGAAATCCCTGGTGACCTATAGCAGATCCCAAGCATTCCAGCAAGGGCGTAATGAAAACAGCCTGGTCTCCCTATGTGGGTCTACAAGAGTGCAGCGCTCTCCCCAAAGTCAAGAGTTATGTTATTTCTCAGCCACTCACAGAAAGTCAAATCAGGCTGCCTCCGGAAAAAGTGAGGGGCCACCATGGAGGACGCCCTTCCTTTGAGCCAGATTCCCATCCCGTGAAACTCCATGTGAGATGCCCTTGGGAATCATTCATTGTTTGGAATTTAAACATCTCATACTTTTCCTAGACGTAGAGAAAGTATTTTTTAGGTATGCCAAGAATTAACCAGCAAGGGCATCCATTTAATTGTATTTGAAACAGAAGCTAATGTTGTTAGCGCATCAGCCACATTTGCCGATAGCGTGAGGCAAAGAAGGACAGTTGGGGGAAATTATAAAAATATGTGAGAGGAGAACCTACTTTAAGCAGAACTACCTGGGGACAAAAGTGCTAAAATGGTCATTGTTATACTGCATTCATCTTTTTGTTAGTAGGCAAGAAACCTCACTTTCTGTCTACATTCGTTGTATTGTTGGGACATCTTTGATCTCCCAAATCAGCAAGAATCCCAAAGGGAAGCTAGCAGTGGTTTTGATTATTATCTTTAAAGTCTAAAATTCCTTAGGTGAAATTCAGTATGAAACTCATCCATGCAATGGGGAAGGTGAGTGGCTGTGTCAACATCTGGGTCTTATTAAGGAGCAGCTATTTTCACTAGGCGGTGAACTGGAGAAACCAAATTCCTTGATAAAGCTAGAAATTTCCAGGAACTGCTTGTAAAAGGCATTTCTTCTGTCTGGTTATTCTGCATAACACACAGCACTGTGAGTTCCTGCCCAGTCAAGCCTTAGGAATAAAAGGCATTATCTATTTGTCGAGTTGTCTCTAAAGCTTTAATGCTCTGGTTCACTGTTTGGTTTTGACCTTTGTAGAACACTATGCAATTTACAACACCTTTCCACATACCTCCTGCCTTTTGATCTCCATAGCAGCACTGAGAAGGGGCAGATGCAAATGCTATGCTGTCCTCATTTTACAGTTGGAGAAGCTGAGGCTGAGAGAGATCCTTTGATTTGGGCAAAGCTGGTGAGACAGTGCTCACCTTCAGTGAGCAGGTGAACCATCTAGAGATCTAAGTAAGATCAAGATTCTGATCCAGTCAGCCTGGGGTGGAACTCAGATCCTGTATTTCTAACAGCTCCCAAGTGAGGCTAAGGTTGCTGGTCCATGGACCACACTTTAAGTAGCAAAAAGATGAGAGGCAGATTTAGGGCTCAAAATGGAGTTTTGAGTTTCCAA
The DNA here is from genome assembly GCF_024542745.1 of Macaca thibetana thibetana. NCBI lineage: Eukaryota > Metazoa > Chordata > Mammalia > Primates > Cercopithecidae > Macaca > Macaca thibetana. The sequence continues at coordinate 101,717,821 of NC_065588.1, read as the reverse complement.
CCTATTATACTAAATCCTGTTGCTTATGTAAATATTAAGGTGTAAGTTCTACAGAGCATGACTCTCTGGGTTTAAAACCTACCACTGGCACCTGTTAGCCTTACGCAGTTGTCCTAATCGCTCCTAATCATCCTTTTATCATCTGAAAAAAGGGGGTGGGGACAGGGAAATGGTAACAACATTCCACAGGATTGTTATTGAGAGTTAAAGGCAATAATGCATTAAACAGAACAGCACCTGGCACATAGTAGGAGCTCAGTAAATGTTACCTTTTTTTATTACTTATTAACCGGGTTGGATTCAAGTCCTAATTGCAAAGAGTCTCTCTCAGAGCCTCAGGTTGCTAATCTGCAAAATAATAACAATAAAAGATAATTCCTAGGTTCCTCAGAAAACCAAGCAATCCCACTTTGGGGTATATCATCCAAAAGAAAGGAACTTAATATGATAAAGAAATATCTACACTCCCACATTTATTTACAGCATTATTCACAATAGCCAAAATATGGAAGCAACCTACATGTCCATTAGCAACGAATGGATTAAAAAAATGTAGTATGTTCACACAATTGAATTCTATGCAGCCTTTTAAAAGGAGGAAATTCTGTCATTTATGAAAACACAGACGAACCTGGGGAACATCATGCTAAGTGAAATAAACCAGACATAGAAAGATGAACACTGCATGATGTCCATCACTTATGTGTGGAATTTTAAAAAGTCAAACTCATGGAAGTATACAGAAGAATGGTGGCTACCAGGAGCTGGGGGACGAGGGCGAATGGAGAAAGGGGATATGTTGGTCAAAGGATGCAAAATTTCAGTTACACAGGAGGAATAAGCTTTCAGGAGCTTTTGCACTGAATGGTGATTATAATAAATAATAATGCACTGCATATTTCAAAATTACTAAAATAGTAGATTTTAGATGTTTTCACCAAAAAAAAATGTGAGGTGATGAAATTGCTAATTATCTTGATTTAGTCATTTCATAATATAAACATATATCAAAATATCACATCATATCCCATAAATATATAGTATATATAATTATTATTTGTCAATTAAAAATAAAATTTACAGGCCACGCACAGTGGCTCACACCTATAATCCCAGCACTTTGGGAGGCCAGGGTGGGAGGGTCATTTGAGGTCAGGAGTTTGAGACCAGCCTGGCCAACATGGCGAAACTCCGTCTCTACTAAAAATGCAAAAATCAGCCACGCATTGTGGCGGGTTCCTATAATCCCAGCTACTCGGGAGGCTGAGGCAGGAGAATCACTTGAATTCAGGAGGTGGAAGTTGCAGTGAGCCAAGATTGCACCACTGCACTCCAGCCCGGGCATCAGAGCAAGACTTCATCTCAAAAAAATAACAATAAAACAAAATTTACAAAGATCAGCTCCTAGGAGGTGTTGTGAAGAACAAAAATATAATGAATATAAAGTCATTTGTAATGGTTCATGCCACATGCACACAAAAATTGTTGTTGAGCCTGCTCAGGCTCTTGTAGCCCAGAGTATTTAAGATGCCACTCACAGGGCGGGTTTGTGAGGTCACTGAACTTGCTAGTAACTGTGCAAGACCTGTTACCCTTTCCCCGACCCAAAGAGCTGCAGTTCCCTCAAGAGTCTCATGCCTCTTTGCAACCATGGTGTTTAGCATAAAACCTGGGGCAGAGAGGTACTCACTCAAAGTGTTTTGGTAATAGATTTGAAATAGCTGCCCGCTTCCCCAAATCTACACCTGGGACCAAGGGAGGAAGGAGCTCTCATTTGTTCAATCCTGTTGGTGACAAAAATGGCTATAAATACTTTTAGAGCTAAAGTCCTTTGTATCTTTCATACCAAGGCTACAGAAGCTCCCAATCTAATCTCAGATCCTCCAGACAAAATATGGAAAGAGGACTTTTCCATTGTCCTTTAGAGATTCATGCTCCCTCTTTTCCTTCATCAGCGCTTTGATATTAACTCAAAGGAGAGAAAGAATCTGCTGACTTTCTGTTTTCTCTAAATGGAAATCTCAAAAAGAAAAAAGACGAATAGGAAGAAAGATTGTCAACCAAGTGGAAACACAGTCACCATCAAAATTCTGTAACAAGAAATGCCCCAGCAGATGAGATCTTTGTAAAATGAAGAGGGCTTCTACACCAAGATATGGATGTTTGAGATCTAGCTTCATATGCATTAAAAATCTGACACTCCCACGTATATTCAGGACTTGGCACAAAACAAGAGATTCTGTTATATATAATCCAGTGTTAATCATTTGCCATATAAGAAAGGTAGAGGCCAATTCATTCATGCATCCATTTATTTAACAATTATTAATTGAGCACTGTGCTAGCTGAACAATTCAGATTTGTTGCATGAACTCCCAGAAATTATAGTCTGTGGGAGATGTGAACTTATAATTAGGTAATTACCATATACTGTGTAAGTACAATGATAGAGAAGTGCAGACTGCTACAAAGTTTAACCCTTTTAGTATAACAATACTAAGCCTGCACATATTTACTAAAATAATCTCAAATTATTTAGATCAAAAATTGATAGAACTATGGGGAGAAAATCAGCAAAACCATCATCTCAATGATTGATTGATCAAGTAAATGAAAAAAACAAAAAATGCAGAAAATCCTAACAATCCATTGACAAGTTTGATTTAAGGATATATTTAGTATCTTGCTTCCAATAATTAGACGATGTGTGTCTCAAACACACATAAAACATAAAACATTTACTTTTACATTGCCATGCAGTACTTAAAGTCTCAATGAATTTTTAAAAATGAATATCCTATAGCAGATATTTTTAATTACAATGCAATTAAGTTACATACCAATAAAAAATGTAAACACATTAGGAATTATAAAAATATACTTATAAATCACTCATGGGGAAAAGAGACACCAAAATGGAGATTTAAAAGTACCTAGAACTCAATTCTAACAATAATACTATATATTAATACTTACAGGGTATGGTGAAAACAGGTTTATATCCTGAAATGTTTGTATTAGGAAAGAAAGAAGGCTTAAAATTAATGAGCTGAGCAACCAACTAAAAAAGTTATTAAAATAATAAAATAATAATACCAACATAATATAAAACAAAAACATAAGAAAAAAGGTCAACAAAGCTGGAAGTTTGTTCTCTGAGAAGACTAAAGACACTGATAAAACCAGTAGTGAAGCTTATCAAAAACAAACAAACATGTAAGTAAGAAACAGTAGGAATGAAAGAGGAACATAACTATAATACAGACTGAAAATAAGTGAATATTTCATATTAATACATTTAAATTTAATGTTAATAAATTTAACAATATAGATTAAAATATATAAATTCCTAGGAAAGCTGAATAATCAAAACTGACTCAAGGAGAAATAGAAACCGTGTATAATTTTATAACTGCTGAGGGAATTTAATCAGCAATATAAATCCCTCTGAAAAATACCCAGCCCAAACTATTTCATAGAATACATTTCACAAACTTTCAAGGAACAAACCATTCAAATATTCAAATTCAAATATCTTTTCCAGGGAATTGAAAAGAAAGAACATTCTACAACTTATTTTATGAGGCTAACATAATACTGACACCACAAGCAGACAAAGAAGGTTTAAAAAAGAAAAATTACACATCAGTCTTACTCATGAACACAGATGTGAAATTTCCAAACCAAATAATACAATAAAAAAATTTTTTTAAGTATAACTTTGTGACCAGGCTGACCTATCCAAGAAAATGCATGGGTAATTTAACACCAGAAACTTTATAAATGTAATTCAACACATAAATAGACTAAAAGAGAAAAAAATTATATTCTGAGTTCCCCAGAAACAAAGGATAAAGCGTGAGTACTTTTCTGAGGCATGAGAGCCAAAGAGCAGGAGTGAGGGGTAAGAAGAGAGGAGAGTCAGAAAGGAGAGAAAACTAACACCAAGACAAATTATCAAGCCGCTGCTGCATAAGTTACACTAGCCCATGGGACTGCACGAATGGCCATGTAAAATGCATTTCAGCACTGTCCCTATAGAAGAATGACACATCCTTTATCTCAATGAATAAATTTTGGTGAGTGCCCAGTGGTTCTCATATTGTTTCCCACTGTGGCATCAACAGAGACAGGAAGAGGCATGCAGTGAGACCCAAGGGTTAATTGCTGTCAGGGTGCACCTGCGTGAAACTGATTAGTGCTCACACAAAATTGGTCACTGTGTCAGTGGCTGAAATAAGAAAATAATTAAGGCTGCGCAACTCTGAAGTCATACGTGGGAAGTGCCCAAAGCACCATATAATCTTTTCAGTACAAACAGAAAAAGCCTTTGATAAAATTCAACAAATATTCATAAACAACAATCAAAAAAATCTCTTAGCAAACCAGGTTAACAACAGAACAAAGTTTCATAACCTCAAATAGGATAACTATTAAACCTGTAATAAGTATTATTTTAATATTTAATATTTGTAAAATGTTAGAATTATTACAATTAAAATCAGGAAAAAAACAGATATGATTCTCACTATCTCTTTTTCACACTAAACTGGAAGACATTGTATAATCCTCCAGAAAAAAATAAATAAAAGACCTAAGTATTAAAAAGAAAGAAACAAAACACTATTAGCTGATGATATGATTTTCTATGTAGAAGACCCCACTGAATCTGCAGACAAATCAGTATAAATGATGAGAGATTTGCAAGGTTACTAGATCTTATATCAATTTTCAAAAACCATTTTCATATCTACACACTAGCAACAAGTTTAGAACATGTAAATTTAAAGATATAGTTTACATTTACAGATGAAATAATATGTTTGGGATTTTCTTAATAATAATCCTGGGAAGGGTAGGAAGAGAACAGCTGTCTTCTCACATTGTGCCACCACCACCACCTCCACATGGTCATCACTACCATCTTTACTAGCATCCTCAGGGCAAATCACTGCCACCTCTACCTGCTCTCACCATGATTACTGCCACTACACCATTACTGCCATCCTATCACAGTCATTGCTACCACTACCACCATCACACTGTCACCATCATCTGTACCATCTCTAGTGCCAGCCTTTCTCAAAACATTAATACCACCATTGCCACCCTCACCATCACCAACACCACTGTATTATTACTACCATCTTGACTACCATCCTGTTACTGACATCTTGATTACCATTGTATGGTCACCATCACCACTATCAGCAGCAATGCCATCTTCACTACCATCCTCATGGTAAACCATCACCACTACCACCACCATCATGGTCACCACTATCACCAATCTAACTGTCTCTGTCATCATTATGACATCCTGCTGGAATCGTTGCTACCACAACCATCACTACCATCTCACAGTCCTCATCATCACTACCATCCTTACAAGCAAACCATTACCAGCATGACCAACATCCACTTCATCACCATCATTATTACTTCCATCGTGATACACTTGGGCTATCACTACCACAACCATCATCAACTAGAGCTAAGTGTCCTTCCACTGTGCTCCCTAAGCCTGTTGCATGCATTATTCACACTGCTTCATAAAACCTGTGTACGTGTTGTCTCTCCCAGTGAGTGGTGACCTCCTCAAGAGCAGGGACAAGAGCTCATTTTATTACATAGTTCCTACACCAAACACAATACCTGGCACATAGAAAGTACCAAATCAGTATCAGCTGAGTAAAGGAATGAACGAATAAATGAAAGCTACTATAAATAATGTAACTAACAATCACATAAGGCCTTCATGTAAAGCTCACAATAACCCTATGAAGTGGGTAGTACTACCCTTGTTTTTTTTTCAGACAGGGTCTCACTCTGTCACCCAGGCTGGAGTATAGTGGCTCAATCATAGTTCATAGCAGTCTCAAACTCCCAGGTTCAAGCAATCCTCCAGATTCAGTCCCCTAAGTAGCTGGGAGCACAGGTGCACACCATCACACACCCATCTGATTTTTTAAAAAATTTTTGTAGACACAGGGTCTCATTATGTTGCCCAGGCTGGTCTCTAACTGCTGTGCTCAAGCAATCCACCCACCTTAGGCTCCCAAAGTGCTGAGATTACAGATATGAGTCACCCTCCCGGCCTATCCCAATTTAAGGATGAGGAATTTGAGGGTCAGTGACTTGCCCAAGGTCACATAATTAGTAAATGGCTAAGCCAGAACATGAGCCCATGTCATCTGGCTCCAGGGCCATTGTCACTACCTGCTGTATCATAGTTTGCCCCAGCTTTTCCCCATATTTCTAGCTGTGAGGTGAAATCACAAAGGGATAGCATTCATCTCATAGGAACCTCAAAATCCTTGGAATGTGGATTACCTACAGCCTACTTGTCAGCTTAGCTACCCTGAGTTGGGCTGTGCCTCTGAACATGACTGCCTTGAAAAATATCCCCAATTCTCAGGGGACATTTTCAACTCTGGGATGAAAGCTGATAGTTTGTGCTTGTTTCTAATGAGCTTCCTGTCTTAGAAGGAGAAAACAAAGGCTATCTAATAAACACAGCTGACTAGCAAGCCCTGAAATATCCCAAACTCCTAAGAGAGGAAAGCCAATTGTGTGTGAGGGTGTGCAAACTCACGCGGGGCAATATAATTGAAGGAAGCTCTCAAGGAGTCGGCGTATTTCAGAGGAATGTATCATCCACTGCCACAAAGCTGGGCTCCCTGACCCTGGCCTTGGTTTAGCTCCTGGAAACGCACTGCAACAGGACGGCATGTAACCATCAGTGGTGACACATTCAAAACATCCTCTGCACATTCCAGCACTGTTGGGGGTGGGAAATGTCTACAAGAAACACCTGACTTATTAAGAAATCCCTACTCCTTTAAGCCAAGATATGCTACCCAGGCTCCACAATGACTTGGCAGCACCACAATGACCTTGCACACTCACCCAGCTTTGCTTTCTGAGAGGGACTCCCAGAAGAACATGTTCCATGGTGCCCTCCTTGCTCAGAGACTCTACTTCGGCTCGGCCACAGTATGTAAGCCACAGCCAGCAGCATCGTCCTTACTTATTTGCATTTATTGGGTTAATTGGGTATCATGCATGGTACTATTTCTCTGCATTGTCTCAGCTGATATGACAACCCAATCAACCAGGTTCTCTTTGGATCGTTATTTTATAGACAAGGTAACCAAGCGTATTAGTCTGTTTTCACACTGCTGATAAAGACATACCTGAGACTGGGAAGAAAAATAGGTTTAATGGACTTACAGTTCCACATGGCTGGGGAGGCCTCACAATCATGGCAGAAGGCAAGGAGGAGCAAGTCACGTCTTACACGGATGGCAGCAGGCAAAGAGAGAGAGCCAAGTGAGAGGGGTTTCTCCTTATAAAACCATCAGATGTCATAAGACTTATTCACTACCACGAGAACAGTATGGGAGAAACTGTCCCTATGATTCAATTATCTCCCACTGGGTCCCTCCACAACATGAGGAAATTCTGGGAACTATAACTCAGGATGAGATTTGGGTGGGGACACAGCCAAACCATATCACCAAGGATAGAGAACTAAAGACTCCACCAGGGGGTTATAGGTCATCAGTGCTGCAGCCCATATTTCAACCCAGGCCTTCAGACTCCAGAGACTGTGGTTGCAACCACTGTGCTGCACTGCCTCCCCAAAGAATTAATTAGAGGGCCCTTCAAGGGAAAGCTCGAAGTACATGTGAAAAGGGAACTCTTGCAGGCCTCCATTGTTTTGAACATGCACACATTAAATGGAAGTGCAAACTTTCCAAATAACTTCTATGCATTTCGTTTAAGGTTGGAGTGTGTGTGGCAGTTCTCCTTGGTGGGTTGTAAATGCCCTCAAGGCAGGAACCGTACGTGATATTTTTGTGTCTCCCACACCTAGCCAACTGCCTGGCATATAGCAAGTGGTCTGGAAGTATGTTTTGAAAGAGGGGAGTGAAGATGATGATCCTAATGAAATGATGCTGCTCTCTGAGCCCTGTGGTTGTTTTCAGGTTGGCCTCCCACACTCTCCTGCAGGCAGCCTATACTCCAGCCCCACTGATCACCTCCCCTAGTCCCATAGACACACCTGTGCTTTTACATCTCTGTGACTTTACCTACGATGCGTCCTCCACCTGGAACACTGTTCTCTGCTCTTTCACGCTTCCTGAAAAGGCCATCTCAATGCCACTTTCTCAGAAGGCCTCTGTGGGTCCCTCCTGCAGCTAGAAATAATCCCTCATTCCTGAATCCCTCATTCAGGAACTGTTCCTGTTAGTTCCTTCTCGTTCTTTCCCTACCCCCTTCCATCTCAGAGGGTTACTGTGATGCTGAGCTGAAATCATGTTCAAGGAAGCTCTCTGTAAACCAGGAGGCACTATCCAAACATGTGGGCTTATGAGTGCTCAGATCTCATCAACTAAGAAATGATATGGTCAACAGTGTCCAATTCTATGTTGCTCAGTACAGTACTTCACACACTCAAGGGGCATTTGCTGAAAGCCTGGTGTTTCCCAGGCTGGTCTTGAACTTCCAAGCTCAAGCAATCTTCCCACTTCAGCTTCCCAAAGTGTTGGGGTTACGGGCATAAGCTACCATGCTCAGCTCAAAAAAAACACTCTTGAATGACAGAATTGCACCACAGAAGAGGAGGAACGAGTCTGGAAAGCAGGTAGCAAGCACTCCCTTCCCTCTGCCTCTCTCTGCACAGCATCCCCCAAGTATCCCCCAAACTTGCACACATGCACATACATACCACTCCCACTAAATAGACCCCAGACACTAGAGCCTTCCGAAAACTTCTATTTTTTTCTATCCTTGCACATTCTGCTTCCATGTTCTCCAGCCCCTCCCAACAGCCTCCAAGCTTTGTGACTCCTGTAGCTCCACTAAACTATTTCCCTCTCCAAGCACTAAAATGCTAAGTATTTATTTTAGGATGGAAGAAAATTACAGCCTGTAATTAGCACATTTTTTGAACATACTGCCTAAACCACTGCTGTGTGGTGGAGCCAAGAACAAGCAGTAGTAAAATTAACAAGGTTTATTAAACAGAAGAAACCATTCAGAGCTGAGCTAATACAACAACCACATGGAAGTTCCTCCTCTCTCCTGGGGCAGCTCTCTCAATCATCCCTTAAAGGGGAATGACACTCTCCTCTGAAAGCCAAACTATGCATGTCACAAACAGGGATCAGGGAAGAGAGCTGGATTGATAACTGAGCTCTAAGATCTGTGAGCTGTGTGACCATAAGTTAGTCAAACAACCTCTCTGAGTCTCAGTTTCCCACCTGCAAAATAACAAAAACCTGTCTGATACACCTGACATATAACAGGACTACTATGTTCACATCCATGCATACAGGATCTAATGCACTAATACCTGCTAAAGTGTTTTCTAAACTTGAAGGCCTATATCATTTTAGGTTATTATTTGACATTTTTCTCTTTCCATCTTCTTTCTCTCTCCCCAACAACTCTCACACACTCCTCTCTCCAAGCCCTTGGTGTAGAACTGTGTCAGCTAAGTAGGAGAGGTGACTTTCCCTAATTTGAACAAAGATGTCATATGGGTGAGTGGTCCTAATCTGGGATGCATGGAAAGCAACAGAAACACAAGGGAGTGCTAACAACATCACCTGGGACAGGTGGGAATAGTTTCTGGCAAAAGGCACCATTTGAACAAATTACCTTTTGGAGAAGTCATCTGCCAGGGAGAGAAGGTAGGAAAGGGCCTTCCCATAAAAGGAAAACTCATTGAGGAAACACAGAAATACGAAAGCCTATGGCCAGTTTGGGAACTGGCAAGTTGGTTCTTCTGGCTGAAGCCCTAGGAAGGTTGAATAATGCTGAATGCTGGGAATTTATTAGATGTTTAGTCATGCATTCCTTAAATATCTCATCTACTGTCAGGTCCTGGGTGCTAGGCCCTGAAAAGTTTTTAAAGGATTGTTGAGAGATATTATTCAGAAAGAAAGTAAATGTCCTTCTGATTGTGAATTCCAAGAGTCTTCTTTCTCAATGCAACATCTAGCCATGCCCATTGGATCTAGGAATGTAGGTTGTGGCATGATGTCAACAATGAGGCTCCCCCAAACAATATGGGTTTCAGATTTTTCTCTGAGACTTCAACCAGTGAAATGTACAGACACTGTGGATGTGCTAGGCGGTAACCACACATGGGAATAAGCCAAGAATCTTCTTTAATCCAGATAGATTGGATGTGACCTTAGGAAGGCAGACTGAAACAGTTTAACATGTGGAAATTTAAGCTAGTGTGTTGTAGCCAGTCTGGGGAAAGACCACGTAAAGAGCAGAGGATGATCAGATCAAAACCTACCCTACAGGGGCAAAAAGTTGGCATGGCCATCCAAGTGCCACCCAGTGGAAAAGGGGTTCTATGCCTGCCACTCAGACACCAGTAGCATCAGCTGGGAGCTAGTTAGAAATGTGGAATTTCAGGCCCCTCCTCCAGACCCACCAAATCAGAATCTACCTTTTTATAAGCTCTCTGGAAAATCTGTATGCATATTGCATTTTAAGAATCATGACTCTAGACTTTTTTCTATAAAGGGTCAGAGATGAGTATCTTAGGCTTAACAGGCCTTACCGTCTCTGTCCCAACTACTCAATGCTGCTGTTGCAGCATGAAAACAGCCATAGGCAAGATGTAAATGAATGAGTCTATTCACTTGAATGGCTCTATTTTAACAAAATTTTATTTATGGATACTGAAATTTGAATTTCTTATGATTTTTACATACTATAAAACAGCATTCTTTAGTTTTTTTTCAGCCACTGAAAACTGTATAAACCTTTCTTAGCTCAGGAGCCATACAGAAACAGGTAGTGGGCCATATTTGCCCCACAGGTCAGTTTGCAAACTCCTGCTTAGACCACTAACTTGAGTACCTATGACAACTCAGTGCCCCAGGTAATTTCTCTGATTCCAAAACTCTTCTAGTTCTCTTTGTATAATACATCCCTTAAATATGATGCTGGTTTGTACATCAGTCTCCTGTTCATAGTTAATGTGAGTCAGCCCTGAGAAGCCACTTCTGCTGTACTGATAAATTAGGTCTCTGAAGGACAGACAGAAGAATGTGGTAAATACACAAAGATGAAGTCCTCCCTATGAAGCTTGTGGGTGGAGAATTAGCTGTCTTCCCTGCCAGGAGCCCTCCACTGCCAAATACCTTGTATTTAAACCAGCACAAGAATGCCTGGACTGCCTTACAGATCAACTCCCACCAAAGCAGAATTAGGGATGTTCTTTCATATACAATTAGATTACATAAATTTAAGTAGCCTTCAAATCCAAAATGCATCGTTAAAACAGCAGTTTTATTACTGAGATCTTTGTGTATATTGTAGTTCCTTACAAATTACTTGGGGGAAAAAAAGGGTTCAGCTATCAACATGAAACCACTTTAGAAACTTCTGTTCTAGAATAATCCATCTCATTTCATTTCAGATTATCTCTCTTAGCACTCTGACGATGCCAGCTCAGGTAGAACTGTATTATTATGTGATTGTGACACTTTGAGGTTCAAACAAGCTTGCCATGGAGCCCTCTTCTTCCCTTTTAACCAAGCATAGCACAGAAAGTGTCTTTCAGCCTTTCACAGTGAAAGGGGCACAATTGGACCTAGGATTTTACAAGCTGATAAATGAGACTGCTACTGTTTCATAGATATGGGCAGAAGACACAAGACCTTTGGGTCAAAGACAAAGGATGTTATTACTCACAGCACAGCAAGCACCATGAGCAATAGCAACTTCATGTCAGTCTCCCTGGCCCCCAAGACCCATGGTGACATGTTAAGGCCCAGATGGATGCTTCGCATACATTGAGTCTGCATCAAAGCTGAGGAACCCTGAGTTTAGGGAATCCCCCACTTAACATAGCAAGCAGTAAGCCGGCCTGCTCTTTATCGTGGAGGGAGTTCATCTCTCAAGGGTGCTCAATGCAAACATAACTCTGAGATTGGGCCTAGTTAAAGAAAGGTCAGGGCCTTGCATTCTTGGCATACCCACATACCAAGCAGACATGAGAAGCTTAACGATTCCTAGATTTATTTAGCCCAAAGAAACAAACAGCATGGAGTTTAGAAAATGCATTAAAGGAAGCTCTTTACATTCAAAACATAATTTTTCCTGGATAAATTTGGATCTGCCTCCTGGTTTGATTTGGATCTGCCTTCCAGCAAATGCAACACTTTACCTCCTTCAAAGATTTCAGCCACAGAACCACAGTAGTTAATCTAATTATCCCTTGATAGTGCCCTCTACCCACTACACAGTAGCTCTATGAATACAGGAGCTGTGTCTCAGAATCTACTGTGATTCAGAGCACCTGACCTAGGCTATACCAGGTGTGTGGTAATTGTTGAATTACTGATTTAAAGTGTCTTATTTGAGCAGGGGTTCCCAAACCTTGGCAAACCCTGCTCCCTCTGTTACAACAACAGTTAGCAAACAACCATCCCTGTCATCCCTAAGCATCTCTTTAAGGACACCAGAGCAAATTTTGGGGAAACTTGAAGGCTTTTTAACCCTCTCCCAAAAACCACGCTATTAAACCAAGACCTTGCCAACAGATCCACCGATCTCTGCTGCTTGTGCCAGATTAAAAACTGCCTGGGAACAGAAAGAGAAATCTTGAGCAGGAAGAAAAACCAGCTACTCCTTATCTCCAACACTGGCCATTCCCAACTGACCTGGGAGTTTTAAGAAAGCCTACCTGGTGTATCTGTTTGTTTATGTCTACAGAGAAAGATCATCTGGTTATTTTTCCAGAAAAAAAAAGTTGGTGGGGGAGGGGACAGGGACTGTGGGCTAGAGTAAAGGATCTTATTTCTAGCAGCATTCCCCTCCATATAACTACCTAATTTCAGCCTTGAGATTCTATTTTATCAAATGTCCCCAAAAACATACTCCAGAGAAATAGGATTGTTTAAAGTGGGCCCTCCTGGCCTTCCACAATCGGCTATTCTCCCAGGACATTACCCATGGCCCTTTTTCCCTCCCAGCAATATCTGTTCTCCTAATCTCACTAGGAAATCCAGGCCAGCTGGTGATTTCAAGCTCCTTTATCTGCTGCGATAATGAGTATCCCAGCGTGCCCCGGACTCTGCCAGCTCCCAGGCCCCAATGCCAAGTTGAATAATAAATAGTTGCCATGAGGGGCTGTCTCGACACCTACAAAAAGGAAGAGCAAACACAATGGCTTAGCAACAATACTTACGTGCTTCAACTTGAGAGTTCTCATTCCCAGGCCAGGCTCCAAGATACTCACAATTCCCACTCATTTCAACGGAGGTGACGTTAGGTGAATGGTCTTTCAGGCCAGGCCCTTAATTGTTTCTTCAATATCACTATTGTATTTTTATAAATCTGATGAATCTAGTGTCAACTCATTGTGATAGAAGGGGGCCCACTGCCACTAACTACAGAATAAAAGCATAAATTTTGAATCACAAGGATATGGTTTTAAATCTCCTTTTAAAGGAAAAAATAAAATGAAATAATGTCTTTTGCAGCAACTTGGATGAAACTGAAGACCATTACCCTAAGCGAAGTAATTCAGGAAAGGAAAACCAAATACCGCATGTTTTCACTTATAAGTGAGAGCTAAGCTCTGGGTACACAAAGGCACACAGAGTGGTATAACGGACATTAGAGACTCAGATAGGGGAAGGGTGGGAGGATGTGAGAAACGAAAAATCACCTATTGGGCACGATGTACACTATTTGGGTGATGGGTACAGCAAAAGCCTGGACTTTACCACTATGCAGTCCATCCACATAATCAAAAACCACTTGTACTCTAAAGCTATTCAAATAAAAATAATTTTAAGTTCATTAGCATCAAAGAGAAATAAATGATAAATCTCCTTTTCCATTCGTATGAGGCAAGGGACTTTGACCAAAGTGCCTTGTTTCTGAGCTTTGGTTTTATCACTCTAAAATGGGACGATAATATATACTGTTGGCCAGTTGTGGGGATTTAAATAGATAACTCACAAAAGGTACTCAATAAAAATGTGTTTTTTTTCTTTTTTTCTTTTTTTTTTTTTTTGAGACGGAGTCTCGCTCTGTCACCCAGGCTGGAGTGCAGTGGCCGGATCTCAGCTCACTGCAAGCTCCGCCTCCCGGGTTCACGCCATTGTCCTGCCTCAGCCTCCCGAGTAGCTGGGACTATAGGCGCCCGCCACCTCGCCCGGCTAGTTTTTTGTATTTTTTAGTAGAGACGGGGTTTCACCGTGTTAGCCAGGATGGTCTCGATCTCCTGACCTCGTGATCCGCCCGTCTCGGCCTCCCAAAGTGCTGGGATTACAGGCATGAGCCACTGCGCCCGGCCATGTGTTTCTTTTTCTAATGTTCTATGATTTGATAAGGGTCAGAAGTACCAGGGCTTAGATAGTGTTCCAAAACCTAGAAAAGTCACTAGCAGGGTTGAATTAAGAAAACAAAAAGACAACCCACAGAATTGGAGAAAATATTTGCAAATCATGATAAGGAACTTGTATCCAGAATCTTTAAAGCACTCTTAGAACTCAGCAATAAAAAGACAATCTAATTTTAAAATGGGCAAAGGACATGAAATGATATTTCTCAAAAGAAGATATACAAATGGTCGATAAGCACATGAAAAGATGTTCATCATTACTCATCAGAGAAATGCAAATCAAAACCACCAACCACCACTTTACAACTACTAAGATAGGTAGAATCAGAAAGACAGATGATAGCAAGTGTTGGTAAGAATATGGAGAAATTGAAACTCTCATATGTGGCTGCTGGAAGTGTATGATAAAAATGGCGCAGCTAATGTGAAAAATAGTTTGGCAGTTCCTCAAAATGACCTAGCAATTTCGTTCCTAGTTATACACCCAAGAAAAATGAAGCCCTAGGTTCATGCGAAAACTTATTCACAAATGATCAGAGCAGCATTTTTCATAATAGTCAAAAAGTAGAAGTAACACAAATGTCCTGTAATTGATAAACGGGTAAATAAAATATAGAATATCCATACAATGGAATAGTATTCAGCCATAAAAAGAAAAGAAGTACTGATACATGGTAAGACATGAATAGATCTTGAAAGCGTTATGCTACGTGAAAGTAGAGAGTCACTAAAGACCACACACGCTGTATGATTCTATTTTTGTGAAATATCCACAATAGACAAAGTTATAAAAACAAAAGATGGATTGCCTGTGGTTGCAGGGCAAGAGAAGAGGAATGGAGAGTGATTACCAGGGAGTACCAGGGATTTCTTTTGGGGGTGATAAAAATGTTCTAAAATTCGGTGGTGATGAGGGATGCACAACACTATGAACATACTAAAAATCCTGATACGTTCATTTTAAACAGATGAATTTCATGGTATGTAAGTTATATCTCAAAAAAGTTGTTTTAAAAAAATAGAATTCACCCAGTGGGACCAAACCTGCTTCTCCAGGGAGACCAGAACCACTGTCCAGAAAAAGATTTGCCATTCCTGAAACCTGGGAAAGTGGGAGGGGCGCGGTGGCTCACGCGGTAATCCCAGCACTGGGAGGCCGAGGTGGGCAGATCACGAGGTCAGGAAATTGAGACCATCCTGGCTAACACGGTGAAACCCCATCTCTACTAAAAATACAAAGAATTAGCTGGGCGTGGTGGTGGGCGCCTGTAGTCCCAGCTACTCGGGAGGCTGAGGTAGGCAAGACAATCATTCGACCCCGGGAGGCGGAGCTTACAGTGAGCCAAGATGGCACCACTGCACTCCAGCCTGGGCGACAGAGCGACACTCCGTCTCAAAAGAAAAAAAAAAACCTAGGAAAGTAACCTTAGTTCCTTTTGATTTGAACTCCAGGAGACAACCAGGTCCTGGACCCAAACTAACTACCGAGAAACAGAGAGGAGAGGGGTCTACAAAGCCGAGGAGGTTTGTAGGGAGAATGTACATTGCAGTGTCAGCTCACATGGGTCCAGCACACCTCCTCATGAGCCGCTCACAGCCAAGCGGAAGGCAGAGACCCCTTACGGGGATTTGCAGTCTCCTTCATGGTTACAGGGAAGCACAGTAATACCCTAATAATCATTTTTTATTTTGTCATTTTGAAGGTATATTTCTCAAGGCAGAAAGAATGAAGTTATTTTATCTAAAATTTTGTTAGCATAATTAAAATCTTTTATTAAGGCAGGCTGGAGTGCAGTGGCACAATCATAGCTCACTGCCACCTCAAATCCCTGAGCTCATACAATTCTCCTGCCTCAACATCCAAGTAGCTGGAACTATAAGCACACACCGCCATGCCCAGCTTTTTTTTTTTTTTAAAGATGGGGTCTTGCTATGTTGCTCAGGCTGGTCTCGAAGTCCTGGCCTCAAGTTATTCTCCCACCTTGGCCTCCCAAAGTGCTGGGGATAACAGGTGTGAGTCACCATGCCCAGCCTAAAATCTCTTAAATATTTGGGGACCTCCATGTGCGCCCTTGCCTATATGAGGGCAGGCCTATTACTATGCAAATTGGTGGCTGAGCTGAATCAATAACTCAGAGGGTGTGAAGCTCAGGCCAGTTCATCTTCCACCCTAGATGCAAGCTTCCACCTTAAATTAAGTTCCCATGACCTGTCACCTAGATTACAACAATACTTGCCAAACCGGTCTTTCTACTTCCTCCTTTTCTGCCCTCGGTCTGTTCTCCATCAGCACCGACAGTGGTCCTTTTAAAACATTAGTCATGGCCGGGCGCGTTGGCTCATGCCTGTAATCCCAGCACTTTGGGAGGCCGAGGCGGGCAGATCACGAGGTCAGGAGATCGAGACCATCCTGGCTAATACAGTGAAACCCCGTCTCTACTAAAAATATAAAAAATTAGCCGGGCGCGGTGGCAGGTGCCTGTAGTCCCAGCTACTCAGGAGGCTGAGGCAGGAGAATGGCGTGAACCCGGGAGGCGGAGCTTGCAGTGAGCCGAGATTGCGCCACTGCAGTTCGGCTCGGGCGAAGAGCGAGACTCTGTCTCAAATAAATAAATAAATAAATAAACAAACAAAACAAAACAAAACATTAGTCATGTATGATTGCCCCGCCCAAAACCCTGTGATGGCTAAAAACCAGTGTCCTCACAGTGTGTCAGAGGCCCTGGAGGCCTGGCTTTCCACAAGCCCTACCTGCTCACCACTAGCCTCCCTGACAGTCCTCAAACACCTTGGGCAGGCCCTTTTTAAAGCCTCTGCCCCAGCTGTTCCTTTGACTTTTAACATATTTCCTCCAGATACCTGCCTGGCATGCTTCCTCACTGCTTCTAAGTCTTTGCACAAATATCCCCTCAGGGAGAAGTTCCCTAACCATCTTACTTAGAATCATAATCACTCCCTACTCTGGGCCCCCCTTCTCCTTGCCCACTTTTCTTTTCATACCACTGATTGCCACCTATCACACCATATCACCCCCATTTGAATGAAAGTTCCATAAGATCAGGCATCTTGGTCTGGTCTGTTCACTGCTGTATCCCCAGCACCTAGATCAGTGCCTGGCACATTGTAGGTGCTCAGTAAGCTTTGTTGAATGAATGAACGAATGAATTCATGATGC
Organism: Macaca thibetana thibetana; assembly: GCF_024542745.1. Lineage (NCBI taxonomy): Eukaryota > Metazoa > Chordata > Mammalia > Primates > Cercopithecidae > Macaca > Macaca thibetana. The sequence goes on along the minus strand of NC_065588.1, from coordinate 101,700,257 downwards.
TTTGCCTCAACAGTAGCAGCTGCAACATTTGAAGGCTGGGCAGAGATTAAGGAACCAGCTAAACTGAGAAGAGTTTCAGAGGCAAGTGAATGAAGAGAAAATGATACACCGGAAGTCAAGGGGGCAGGAGGAGTGCCTAGCAGTTTCAAATGCCACAGAGAAGGGAAGCTAGATAAGGACTGAAAAGTGCAGGCTGAAAAGATGAAAAGATGAAGACAAGGAGCTTGCTTGAAGTTTTTTTCTTAAAAAAACATGCCACAAAAATATCAAATGATATTTTGATTAATCACACTGTTATGAATTTTCTCATAAGATCTGAGCAATCTTACACTATGAATAGCAATGAATAGTGTTATCCTGACATATCTTTTTTCATCTTTCTATGAACAGTTGCAGAATGCCCACGTTGATGGAGATGTCAGGAAGCAAACTCAATGTATAGGATGTATAGATGATCTTATTGTGGCTCTGTGTAAATATTCATCTATTATAGTCACTGCTAAGTGTGACAGGGAACATTAGAAAACACTGTTAGATATTTTGTTTCTACTGTCTCTGTAGTAGTGTAATGTCATGATTTAGGAAAGGGTTAACCTAGAATCATACAGCACCTTGGCTGAAAAATTATTGAGGCTGGGCGTGGTGGCTCACATCTGTAATCCCAGCACTTTGGAAGGCCGAGGCGGGCGGATCATGAGGTCAGGAGATTGAGACCATCCTGGCTAACACAGTGAAACCCCATCTCTACTAAAAACACAAAAAAAATTAGCCAGGTGTGGTGGCGGGTGCCTGTAGTCCCAGCTACTCGGGAGGCTGAGGCAGGAGAATGGCATGAACCCAGGGGACGGAGCTTGCAGTGAGCCGAGATCGTGCCACTGCAGTCCAGCCTGGGCAACAGAGCGAGACTCCATCTCAAAAAGAAAAAACAAAAGAGAGAAAGAAAAATTATTGAACCACGATCAGAAAGTTTCTGTGTATCAGGCAATAATCTAGCTGCCTTCTGCTTACACACGACAGATAATGTCATCTGCAGAACAAGCTAGTGAGAAAATATTATGATTCCAATATCCTGGTAAGAGCTCAGACCCTGAAGTCATATTGCCTGGGTTTTAATTCCTGCTATTTACCAGCGTGTGGCCTTGAATATGTTTTTTAACCTTCTCTGGGTCCTATAATAATAGCATCTACCTCATAAGACTACAGTGAGGATTTATGCAAAATAACATATATGTATAAAGTTCCCGACATAACAAGGAATCCACATTAAGCTCTTAGAAAATATTTTATTACTATACTCAGTGAAAATTGAGCCTGAATGCATCTGGGTAAGTCATTTACCCAATGTACTCTATACAGTAAGTGAGAGTCAAGATTTGAATCCAGTGCTTCCATCTCCTTCTATGATTCTTTCCCCATCTCATCATAGATGTCTCACGATATTTTCTAGTAACAAGGATGTATAATGGAACATAAAAGTTACACAAATTGGGTGGCTCTTCTGCTTATCATGATGTCAGATGGGGCTGCAATTGTCTGGGGGCTCTGTTGGACTTGTGCATCAAAAACGGTTCACCCACGGATCTGGTACTTCAGCAGGGATAGTGGAATGCTAGACGTAGCTGGGATACAGGGACAGATGGGTGACCAGCACATGAAACTGGCAAGAAATTGGTTTCCAGAATATATTTAAAAATTATAAATCAATAAAAATGAGGCAAACAACTCCAGACAAATGGGCAAAGTACGTAGTACATAATCATTACACAGAGAAAGAACGTGAAAGGCCAATAGGCATTGGAAACATAAGAAAAATATTCAACCATAATAGTAATCAAAGAAATGCAAGATACCATTATATACCACTAGACCAGCAAAAATTAATAATCTAACAATACCAAGTATTGGAAAAGACACAGAACAAAGGAAACTCCACCTATTATAAATTGACATCATCATTTTGGAAAACAAATTATTTTTATTTTGACTTTTCTCACTCAGCATAATTACTTTGAGATTTATCAATGTTAATTATGTGTATTAATAATCCATTCCTTTTTACTGCTGAGTAGTATTCCATTGTATGAATGTACCACAATTTGTATACACATTCACCTACTAATGAACATGTGTGTTCTTTTCCAGTTTGGAACGATTACAAATAAAGCTGCTATGAATATTCGTGTGCAAGTCTTTATGTGGATCTATGCTTCTATTTCTCCTGGATAAATATATAGAAATAGAATAACTTGATTATAGGGTAGGTGCCTGTTAAAGTTGAGATTTTTATATTCCAGTGGCCAGAAGTTTGATTTCTACAGACTAAGAGGTATGTATAAAAATGTTCTTAGCAGCAATCCTCATTTTAAAAAAACTAGAAACAATCTAAATGTTCATCAGCTATAGAATGGATTAGTACAGTGTGGCATTTTCACTCAAAGGACTATTATACAGCAATAAAAATTAACATGCTAAATTTGTAAGTACCAAAATGGCTGAATCTTGGGAACAATACTGAATAAAAAAAAAAAAGCAAGTCACTAAATAGAACATCTGTATACAACATTTGTATGAAGTCGAAGTTCAAAATCTGGTATGACTAAACTACATATTACTTAGGGAACGTTATACACAAAATTCAAGATGGTGGCCAACTCAGGACGGGCTTCAAAGGCAAATGTAATATTTCATTTCTTAAGCTGGGTAGCAGGTACATTGCTGTTTGGTTTATTTTTACCCTTTATACCTTACCCATATATTTTTAAAACTCATCTATCTATTCAATACTTAATAATGTAGCATGTGTGAACTCTGAGTCATTGTTAGTCCATTATGATCGACAGCACACAACATCTTAATGAAATGCATTATCTTAAAATATTGGAGCCATGTTTTGCCATAAAATATAGCGCTAAGACACCAACTACTGACTCTTCAGGAAAAGACCCATCTACAGAAGATATGCATATTTCCCCCATTACTCGTGTTTGTTTTACGGTAAACACCTAAGATGTCAACTCCTTGAAATCAAGAACTAATCTGCCTTGTTCATTGCTTGGCCCCCAGAACTGTGCCTGGGACATGGCATGAGCTAAACAATTATTTGTGGATAAAGGTAAAAGAGGAAGGGAGGAAAGGAGAGAGGGAAGAGTGAAATGAGAGAAGGAAGGATGGATTGAGGAAGGTCCTCTCAGAAGTGTATGTTGGTATTAAAGAAGTAGAAGGTATCTCTTTGGACTGTGAAACTATGCCTCTTATGGGTCCATTTTTCATGCAAACACAACCCAAAGACCACCTTCCTCCCCTGTTACCCCCAGAGACAGTAAAAGACAATATTATATCTCCCATGTGACTAACAGGAACTGCCCTCTACCATACCACATCTGCCATTTCTCCAATTCTTCAATTAAAGCAGATAAGCACCAGAGCCCAGCCAATCACCACAGCCTGACCTTATCCATCCCTATGGAATTCCCTTCCTAGACTCAGACTCAATCACATCAGAAGCTCTGGAGGTAGCAGCTGGCATCAGTATTTCTTAAAGCTCATTAACTAATTCCAAGGTACAGTCAACAAGCCAAGATTAAGAATGAGAGCCACTGGCCTAGCAGACAAAGAGCTCTTCATCAATACACACACATACACACACAGTCACACACAGAAAGACATATACATGCATACACACACATACAGAGACATACACACACACAAACACACACAGAGACATATACATGCACACAGACACACACACACATATACATACAGCCACAAGCAGAGACATATACATACACACAGACACACATAGACACACAGAGAGAGATCCACATACACACAGACACACACAAATACAAATACACACAGACACACAAAGAGACACACAAACACAGCCATACACAGGCATACACACAAAAACACATACATACACGGAGACATACACACACACACACACACACAGAGACAAACACACAGACATAAACATACAGAGAGACATGCACATGTACACACAGAGGCATAACACAGACACACACACACACACACACACATATACAAACTACTCAAAACCTAGTTCTAAGAGCCACTGCATCAGAACTCCTCTTAGCTTGTTGCAGCTGTGTGCTTTCTTGTCTACTTTTTAATTTTAATTAGATTTGTACTTATCTCTTCTGCCTGATTATAAGTTTCTGGGATCTAGGATTTGGTCGTCTTCTCCCACCTCTCAGTGCCTGGTAGCCCCTGGTGAGCATGGGTGCCCCATCGTGGCTGACTGCGTGGGCAGCCTTGGAGGCAGCAGACATTAAGGAAGGCACTCACAGCAGAGGAGCTAGGCTTGCAGTAAATCCTTCAAGGATGTGGCCTATACAGGCTCTGCTTTTCTTTTCTGACTCACTTCTTCTTTTCCTCTGCTCTGGTCCGGACATTCCTACCCATTTCCTGGCTCTCTAGCAAAAGTGGGGAGATCCTGGCCAAAAACTCAATTTTTCAGCATTGGGCTGTGTCAACCCTGCTGAGAGGCTGTTGCTTTAAATAAATGCATCTGGGCATTTCAGATTCACAGCACAGACCCACTTCCATCCTTCCTACAGCCTCGGATCATTTGAACTGGCTCAAGAGGGAACATGAAGGCCCAGACTCCCACCGAGAAGCAGCTAATAAGCTAAAGAAGGGAGAGGAGAATGTCTAACTGAATTGGGGGACCGTGGGGATCCTGGCCAAAATTCCCCATCGAAGACACAAAAATCAATTTTGAATGGATTTGGACAGATAGTCCTGCCAGGACATTCCAGCAGCATCTAAATACCAGCGGCAGACAAGGAGAATATTTGCTGTTTTGCAGGATCACCCTGTGCGCCCAGGCTGCCAGGGAACTGGATCCCTCCAGCTCAGCCCCCTGTCCCCAGTCCCTGGCACTCTTCCTCCTCCATGAGACCCTCTAGCCACCTGAGTCACCATCATGCATTGCTTAGTCCTCCCCAGGGAGCATGTCTGCTGCTACCTTAAGGGTAGTGTGTTCCTTGCACTTTTTATTTCCTATTAAGCAGAGCAAATGAATGGAGATGCCACATTCATGCCCAGAGCAGGTGAATCAGGTGAAGCTTTTGGCCTTAAAGCTAAATCTACATGGAAGCTAAGAAAACAGCTTTTTACACACACTCCAGCTTCCATGTCTTCTTAACTGCAGGTTGCTAAAGAAATGTCCCTACCCCCAACCTCCTGCGTGGATGACAGAAGCATCACTGAGGAAGGGATGGCAGATGTTTTTTTCTCTCCAATGCAGACTCCAATAGATTGATCATGCCTGCTGGGGTGCAGTCCTGCCCCAAGTTTCAGTGAAAAAAATCACAATTGATGAGTGATGTCTGCCACAGGCCTGGGAATGAAGCTTCGATGCTCGTCTTGTTTCTGTCGGCCTGTAGGGGAAGATCAAGGCTCCCTATTGAGCCAGAAAAGGGATATTCATACAGATCAGATACACAATGGTCAACACTGGGGCTGCTGGAGGAGGAGTGCAACTTTTGGTGGACAGAGATAGTTTTCTTCCATGGGAGGGCTCTTCCTCTCTTTGCTTCCTAGTAACTGAGGAAACAAGATAATCCTCTTAGTCAGGGACATCTTGTATCTTTGAAGACAAAGATGGGAAGGAGGAAGAGGACAGGGCAATGGTGGCTCTTGGAAAATGAGCAAAAGGAACCTTCCAGACTCACATCCCAGCGGTCAAGTCAAAAGTAAGGTAAAGAACAAGGGCTGGAGCTCTGACTGCCCACAGTTTGCACCGCCACTCTTATCCCTTGCGCAGACCAACCTAGAATCCTACACAGGATGGGGGTGGGGGCACTGGGGCAAGGATTCAGGGGATTATGGTCCTTGTTACGTCTCCTTTGTCACAACGCTGTCAGCAAGGGAGGGTCTTACTGCAAAGAAGGAGATGGAAAGAAATGGGCATCTTATCTGTGTTGTTGGAGGTGGGGAATGGGACAGTATTTTCTTGTTTATGCAGATCATCGATAAAAATGATGCGCAACATACCAGCTGGAGGAAGCCTAGTTGTGTAGTGGTTCAACCAGAGACCAAAAAAAAAAAAAAAAGAAAACTTCAGAGCCATGGTGAATCACAAGCTGGACCTGAATTTGCAAAACAGCTTCTGTTTTGTTTGTTGGTTGGCTTGTTCTTTGCTTTTTATAAAACAAAAACAATAACAAAAAGACTGAACGACAGTAACTTTGATGCTATCTAATAGCTTTGGCCCTGCTCCTACCACCTCCCTGCTCATCTGTGTCTGAGTGAAAATAAAATACAAATATGTTATCTGGGGTAGGGAGAAACACACACATTCCCATTATCACATTAGCAGATTAGCTGGGCTCCAAGAGCAGAGCTGGAGGAAGCCAAGACAGGATGTCCACATTTCAGCAGGGAAAGAAGAGGGTCAGAAAGGTCCTGAGTGGGAGGAAAGAGAGTCAGGTACCTTGGTGTGGGGTCTTCTGAAACAGGGGCAATCAAAGGGACAATGGATCGTAGGCTAGGTGAGGAAACGCAAAACTGCCAAGAGCCCTGAAGGAAGGGCAGACTTGTGTGAAGTGGCACCTATGTCTCCATCTCATTGAGAACCAGTGCCAGCAGCCCCATGCCCAGTTTGTCTCTGCCCCATCCCCATGGAATCCATTGCTATTGAAATTAGCCACTCTTGAGGGTGCCTGTTAAGCTTTTCATTTACTGTTTCTTCATCAGAGATAAAAGAGTTTTCCTTATTTAAACATACACACACACACACACACACACACACACACACACACACACACACCAGGGCAATTTGGCTCAGTGAGATCCCACAGAAAGACCTCTTTGGGCAGCTAGAGTTTCAACCTGGGGCATTTGGGTTTAGACAAACTCCTGGGAGTTCTGATGAGACCTTTTCTGAGCATTTCCTTAGGGTTTTGGCAGGATTTTGTTTTCCTTCCATGAGGCGTTTCCTACCTTATAAAAGGAAAAATTCTTAGCTTCTGTATTCAGAAACTTAACACCCCTAAAAAACAAGGCCTTTTGTATGTCAAAGACAGTAAAATTCAGAAAACCATCCTCAGGAGTCATCTCAGCTCTCAGTTTGGCCAGTCGGCAGGATTTGTTGACCACGACTTTCTCTCTATACCATACTAAGCAAGACACATACAGAGAAGTTGAAGGCTTGCCCCAAAGGGAGACAAGCAAATTCCCTTCATTCAACAAAAATACACTGAATTCTTTCTATATTCAAGGCATTGTGCTTTTCTAAGAGGACAAAGAAGTCTATTAGACAAAGTTCTATTTTCAGAAACATATGCAAATAACTACAAGAAATAAAAGAATGTGGCAGAATTTATAGGAGAGGTTCAGAGAAAGTCCTCAGGACTATGAGGAAAGAGAGGAATAAACTTCTAGCTGAGGGAGCCAAAAAAGAGAGAGAGAGAGAGAGAGAGAGAGAGAGAGAGATGCCATGGAAGACAGAGCAGTTGAGTTAGGCAGGGAAGAAGTGGCTCCTAGGAGTAGGCTGCTCTCAGACATGAGGCAGCTGGGTAACAGGGTGACAACATGAGCTCCAGAGCCAGGATGCCTGGCTTCCGGTACAGGCTCTACCACTGGTCAAGAGTTTCAACTTGTGAAACTCTTTACAAGTTGACTTATGTTTCTGAGCCTCAGTTTTTCTCATCTGTGAATGGGGCCAATAATATCTACCTCTTAGGGACTGTGGAAAGGGTTACATTAAGTAATTAATGTTAGGCTCTTGGCATAATGCCTGGCACAAAGAAAGTACTCAAAAAATGTCACTTCTTAATTAGTTTGGAAAAAGATGGAGATCTGTGGGGACTGTGGAGGGTAGCTGAACAGGAAGTCTTGATTGGCCAGTAGGGAAATGCCAGGGCAGAGGTGCAGGATGAGAAGGTTTGATCTGCTGCCAAAAGTACCGTGCTGAATGAGATAATTCAGAAAGACCAATTCACAGAATCTAAGTAACAGGGAACAAAGATAGGACCAACAAGAGGGTCCTTTGGCCCAAACCTCACTGTCACAAAATGCCCCAAGTTTAGATTTTTGCCATTAGCCCCATCTGCGTTTATACATAAAATATAGAGAGCCACTGCCAACCAATGTGAACTTATATAAACATTTAATTCCACCAGTATTTGGGCATTTCTTCGTTTTCAGTAAGCTAGAGGCTTCAAAATATGGAAATGGCTCAGGCTCCGCTTGACCTCTGAGAGATTCTCTTAGCACGGTTTAGGTAGACCCAGGTCTGAAATCAAGCCCAGTCTGACAGGGGGGCCTTTCTACTTGGAAACAGCAGCCATGCGCTATCTGACCTAAAGCAGCCATGCTCATAAACTGCATTATGGGATCTGGGCTTATGGAAATGGGACCAATCAGCTTACCTGCTAGAGGAAACAGCATAGGAAAAGCTCAGAAGGAAGAAAGCAAAGTGTGGGCACAGGGACAGCACATCCTGAAGACTGGTGGAGTGTGGAGTCCAGGAGAGGAGGGGTGGGACCAGGGGCTGGAAACCCATGTGGGAACCAGATCATGGGGAATATGTAAGCCAAAGAGTCACAAAATCTTTGTATAATGTCGGCAATTTACACAACTAACAGCAGAATGCAAGGCATTTCTCAGCTTCACAGCATTTACCCTTTGTTCTGGAACAGCACCCTTTGCTTCCACCACCTCACAAAGCTCTGTCGCTCCTTAAAGTGGTCCTTCCTCTTCCCAGAAACTTCTGGGGAACAGCATCAGCTGTTTCTTCCCATGACCCAGGTGTGTTATTGACTCAGCTGTTAAAGAATAAAATGCCCAAGGAGTAAAATTTGTCCGTGGCCACCAAGCCATTCATTGCAAAGGTGGTGTCTGGTTTAACTCCTTGGTCCTTCTTAAATGTATCAAACACTTTCTTGTCTATGTCATCTGTTTGATGAAGGTCAAGTATTAGAGGCTGTTCGTTCTGTGATGAAAACCAAAATATAGAGATGTGCACAGGAAAAGGACTTTTATCAGGAGAGGCAGTCTAAGAGATATTACTTGGAAATAGAGAACCTTCTGGGATATTTAGATGGCTTTTGCAGATTATGAGCCAGAATGTTGAAATGGGATTCTCCTAGAAAACCTGGGATGAAAGGGATGGAAGAGACTGCCAGTTGCCTTCCAAGTGTCCATTCTCCCTTCGGAGGGAGGAAGCAAGAGATTCCCAATTGTTAGTTTACCCATCCTTCTATCAGACTAAGTACTGGCCAATGTTAGCCAATGTGCTGGTTTTCCAGAAAGGATCCATTGAAGAAGCTGATTCACATAGAGCATAAATCTGACTGCTCTTCGGCTTTTTGAGCTTCTTCCAAGTAGGAATGCTTATGTGACCATCAGAGTCCCGGTAGCCATCCTAGCCCATGAAGTGATCTTGAGCATGAAAGTTATACAATATGGATGATGGTACAGAAAGAAAGTTGTTTAATCTTTGACGACCATGAAACCACCATGCTGGTCCTGGGCTACATACCTCTGCATTTCTTTTACAAGAAAAATTTAAATTTTTGAAAAATCCTTGTGTTTTAACCACTGTCTTTTCTTCCATATGCAGCTGTCTCTAATCCTAACTAATACAGAAAGCTGTTTATGCCCAACCACAGGAGAACAGACACATCCAAAGCCCATCTCTCCATCTGTCAAATATCTTTGCCAATCTATCTCTGTAATAAATACCTAGCGCCAGCCAGACCCTGAAAGGAGGGATGAGAAAACACGCAGACTGATCCAGATGGTGCCTGTCTTCTTGGCAAAGTTCATCTTTTAAACGCTACTCCTTCAGAAAAACTTCTGTTAACCCCAATCCAAATAAAGTCTCTATGTGATTCTCTCTTTAAGCACCTACTATGTTACAATCACTTGTCTCAGGGCCAAAGTACAGTCAGAAAAAAAGAGGATCTTGAAGCCTCTCACAATCTAGTGGAGGGAAAAAAGGCATATTAACAAACTATTTCAATATGACATGTGGGCGACAAGCTAGAGGGTCTGTTTGAAAGGATGTAGAACTCAGAGAAGAGTACTTAGTTCCACCCTGGTTGGGCTGTCTTGGGGAGATACCACCAGAGCTGAACCTTGAAGAAATGTAGTCTTAAGGGGCAGATTTCCTAAAAGGAAAGCCTGAGATGGGGATTCTTGTACAATTTATCAATGGAGTGATCATAGAAGAGCCCTGTAGATGAATGAAGAAAAGTTGAAAGGACAAATGTAAAACTAAGATGAGGAAGTGGCCAGGCACAGTAGCTCATGCCTGTAGTCTCAGAACTTTGAGAGGCCAACGCAGGCTGATCGAGCTTGAGTACATGAGTTCAAGACCACTCTGGGCAATATGGTGAAACCCCAACTCTATAAAAAATTTAAACAATTAGCCAGGCCTGGTGGCACATGCATGTAGCCCCAGCTACTCTGGAGGTTGAGGTTGGAGGATTACTTAAGCTCAGGTGGTCGAGGTTGCAGTGAGCTGAGATTGCACCACTGCACTCCAGACCCTGTCTCAAAACAAACAAAAAAAAAAAATGTGGAACCACTGAATTCTAGTGTCAGCCTGATCTTACACAGAGCTCTGAGTGTGAGTAGTCCCACAGTTAAATGTCTCTCCTTGAAGAAGGCTAGGCCCTGGTAATCCCATTGCATTCAGTCAAGGGCTGCTGCCCACCCCTGCAAAGATGCCTGGAGGGCATAACCTTCCAGGCACTTCCCCTCCAGGACCCTCCATAACTAAGGCTGATTCTCTGGAAGATAGTACAGCAATGAGCTATGAGCAACCGATATTCAAAGCAGTTTGCAGATGGGTGCACCAGGCCAGGAAAGGAGCCCAGTTGCATCTACTCAGGTGAGAAGGGTCATGTAAGCAGAAGAAACAGCCTGAGCAAAGGCTACCCAATTTCTGCTGGCCGTGTGTGGGTTGGGAGGTGGTATAGGCACTCCTCTCTAGCTCATGTCGTATCAGGCCCTGAGAAGGAAGAGACGAGGCAGAGCAATGGACAGAAGCCAGAGGGATTCCTCTGCCACGCTATGAAGTCCAGATTCCATCCCATTTTCATAATAATAATACCAACATGAATAATAATAGCACCATATTTATTTCATGGTTAGTATGTGCTAATGTCTGAGGGCTTTCGTTTGTTTTCTTTTTCACCCATGCAATATCACTATGAGGCAAGCGGTATGATTCATTGCACTTCATAGATGAGGAAACTGAGGGTGAAAAAATCATGTAATTTGTCCAAGAGCATATGACTAACAGCTGGGACTGGAAGCCACTGTCTGTCTGAACGTATGCTCATCCCACAGTAACGTAAGTGGTTTTAAGCAAAGCAGTGATGCTGCTAGATTGATTTGCATTTTAAATATTGCATTGGGGCTGCCCATCCTCACCTTGCTAACTTCTCACTGACATACATTTCTGGGGGCTTCTTCCCTTGCATTTTTCAGCTGAAAAAAAAACAAACACAAAAAACTTGAATGCCTCTGATTCTGTCCATCTAAATCCCATTTCCAGATGCTGAAGCCCCTCCAGCTGACACCCCAACAACCTTCCCTTTTGGTTCCCCCTCACCCTAACCAGGCTTCCTAAGCAAGTCCTCCTCCACATCCCAGAAGAGCCAAGCTAGACCCCCACCCTTCCATTAACCAGCTGCCAGCCTCAACCCAGACAGATCTGACCCCTGGAATTTTTTTTTTTAGCACCGCCTGTCATACCGCTTGTTCCTTGGCCTCCTCTACCCAAGGGCAAAGCAAAGGGGTTCCAGGGACCCCGAGTGAAGAGGACAGAACTCTGAAGGGATGGTCAGACAATACATCATGATCAGGGCTCCGATTGTCTGATGTCAAGAGATTCTGCAGATGGAACTGCCTATGAGTACACGCTTAGGCTACAGTCAAAGCACTTCCTCCCAGGGAGGGCAGGCATAGGGAAGGAATGCAAGAGCTCTACAGATGTAGACAGAAGTTGCTCTCTGTGTTCTATTTTTCATGCTGTGGTCTTATTTAAAATAACTAAATTTAATACCTTAATTTAAAAAATTAAAAGAGGCCTTGCCCATGGGCCAACAATGAAAGCATTTCATGGACCAAATATTTGTATGAATCTAGTTTGTGCTCCTAGGTCAAATATGCACATATCTCTACCAGGCAAAAATGACCACTTGATGAATGAGTCCCCACAAGGAAAATGGCTCTTAAGTTATGACTGGAAGGGGACACAAGCAACAGGGGATGGTTCCCTGCAGTGCTGATAGCATTCTTTTTCTACATCTGGGTGCTAGTTACTTGGATGTGCTCATTTTGTGAAAATTCAGGGAGGTATGATATGCTCTTTTTTCTTTATGCTTCAAAAAAGTAGCAAAGAACATTAAACATTTTTTAATTGCTCTACTTGATCTGGATCGGTATCTAAGAGCAGCAACCACTCCGGGACACAACTGGGACTACCCCACAATACTGTCTTTCGGTGAATTCCTTCAAGGAATGGCTTAGTATCTTGTGCCATCCTGAGTCATACTGGAGCTAAAGAAAAAAAAATGTATGTCTGTGTGTGTGTGTGTGTGTGTGTGTGTATCTTGAGCATCTCAAATGCTTTTTGGACAGGTTTTAACATATTACTGCTTCTCTAATAAATGAGTTGAATAAATAATCTTTGATATGCATCCCTTTTGTAATCGCATGTCTTTTTTGGTTTTGTTTTTAGAGTCACATTTTTTTAACCTTTGGAAAATCATACTTTAACACCACGCACAGAGACAAGGCTTTCTCTGGGGGCCCAGAGGAGGCCTTTAGGGAAGCCACGTGATTCCTCACTGAACAAAAACATCCCAGCAACACCTTTCAGGTTGGATTGGCCACTGAGCAGCCCTGAACCTGGCCCCTTGCCTCAGACACAGAAGGGATTCCAGCTGTAGGACTTTCCTCCTAAGCGAGGCCTGGGGAGCACTGACAGCTTTCCTTCCCTGCCTCCAAATCAGGATCCAGGTCAGTGCCGAGGCTGGGCCGGCTCCCTGGGGTTTACCAGTTATTTGGCAAAGTGCAGAGATAACATTCTGTGCAAATTTCCTCACATTGTTCTGCCTGGCTCTAGGTATTCCCAGATAGAATAATCTAGAGATAAGTGATGGGAAAAGAAGTTAGTACCTGGGTCTCTCCACAAACATGCCCAGTCATTCCCACCACTATGTCCTCCACTCAGGATGTTTGTGACCTCATCTCACCTTCTCATTCTGCTACTTTCTGGCAAAACTTTCAGAATCGCAGTGGAAATCCCCTCCTCCTGGAGTCAGAATAAAATTTTGGTGTGACCCAGTGGAGCTTCTGGTAATAGAAGCTGCCTTTGAGCATGACTTTTACGGTGCCTGGTGGTGCCCATCAAAGGAGAAGCCACATTCCAGTATCCTCTTCCCCTCAGCCCAGCCCTCCATTTGCTTCCAGGAGGGACCTTCTTGTTTCTTCCTCTTGTTTCCACCCTATCCCCAAGCCCCTTCCTGATTAAAAGAGAAAATGTCTGATAAAACCCATCTTGGCCTTAAACATCTCATTCATTGAAATGATATTTAGTGAACTCTTCATATTTGTTAGATATTGTGGTGGGTGCTGGGGTCACAATAGACCCAGGTTGTTCTTGGCATTTACACTCTAGAGATAAAGAGGAAGATGGTAAATCACTACATAAATGAGTGAACAGATTATAGTGGATGCTATAAACTAAATAACAGAATATCTCCCTTAGATATAGTTATTAGAAAAATGTTATCCAAGAAAGAGACATTTGAGCTGACATGTAGAAGATGAACAAGAGGCCAGATTTGTGAAAAGGTAGAGGGAAAGGAATCAGAAACAGAGAGACTAGCAACTGCAGTGGTCCTGGGTGTGAAAGGTCTGGCATTTTTGAGAAATGCTTAAGGGTAGCCAGCCCCCAAGATCCCCACCAGTGATTCTCACCTCCTGAGATTCATGTCCTTAAGTAGTCCCCTCCCCATCTAGATGGAGCTGATTTGTGTAACCAAGAAGAAATTTCAAAAGTGAAGGAATGTGCCTTCCAAGCCTAGGTCATAAAAGACATTGCAAATTCAGTCTTGCTCTCTTGAATTACTCAATTTGTGGGACATGAGCTGCCATGTTGTAAGGATACTCAAGCAGCTCAATGGAGCAATGCACATAGCAAAGAACTGAGGCTTTCTGCCAATAGCCCTGTGAATGAGACCATCCTGAAAACAGATCTTCCAGCCCTGGTGAAGCCTCCAGATGATTGTGGCCCATGCTTACCACAGCCTTATGAGATCCCTTGAGACAGAACCACCCAGCTAACTTTTAATTCCTGATCTTTGACTGCAGCCTTATGAGATCCTTTGAGCGAAAATCACCCAGCTAACTTTTAATTCCTGACCCAAAGAAATTATGAGACATTAAATGCTTATCGCTCTTGTTTATGTTAGTCTGTGGTAATTTGTTATACAGTCATAGATAACAAATATAACCACTCAAATATGGTGAATCAGGCAGAGAGTGATAGAAGATGAAGCCAGAGAGGCTAGCAGTAGCCAGGTCACATGGCCACTGGAGGCTGCAGTAGAAGCCTGGATTTTATTCCAGGTTAGATGGAAACTTACTGAAGAGTTCAAGCAGCAGAGTGGTGTGATCTCATTTACATTTCGCAAAGATTATCAGTATGGAGAATGAATTTTAGAGGGACAAGAGTAGAAACAAGGAGACCAACTGGGAAACCATTGCGTCAGTCCAGGATGTCAAGAAAGGTGACTTGGACTAGGTAGGGAACAGCACAGATGGAGGAAAGAGAATGGATTCAGCATATATTGTGAAGACAGTTATCATGACTTATAAACAAATTGGCTATAGGGATGGTGGAAAGAAAGGAATCAAGATGATAGCTAGGTTTTTAGCTTAAGTAACAGAGTGCAAAATAGTGCCATTTACTGAAATGAAGAAGATTAGAAGGAGTAGATTTGGAGGTAAAAGAATCAAAAGAGAAAGAGTAGCTCATCTCCCAGTTCCTATTACATTTGGAAGCCTTTGGTACAATATGACCAAAATTATATGGATTATAATAATACAGATTATATTATTTATATATAATTATACAAAATTATATATAATGTATACAATAATTAATTATGTATTGGACATTAATTCATCTTAATCCAGTTTTATTTAGTAGTCCTTCAGCTACTAAAATCTTTGCATTTTGTAAGATCCATTTACCTTTCACACACTGTAGCTAGATGCAGCAGCTAAGAGTCCCCTCCAGGCGGTTTTTTGTAACTGGCCACTTAACAGGTATTAAATAGACAAGTTTGTGATGTAGACGATACTGAGGATGGCTTTGAAGTTGTGCAGTGCATCTTGTCTTTATACTTACCTGTCTCCCACCAACGTTAACTTTGGGACTGGGGCTGGGACTGTGTCTGTTTCACACTTACATTCCCAAGACCCACCACACTGCCTAATATGTGGTAACCATGCAAAGAAAAAAGTGTGTTGAATGAATGAATGACCATTATATATAATCCTGCAAAGCAAAAAATTAAAATTAAAAAATTAAGAAAATCACACGCCATTCTACTACACAGATAACCATTGTCAATGTTTTGATACAATTCCTCTAGTCTTTTTTCTATTCATAAATATTTGTCATCTGTATGTACATTTGCACTCATATTTGTAACTTTTCCTCTACTTCTTTTGAAAGAAACAGCCAGCATTTACTGAAAGATCTGTGCTATGAAAGATCCATTGTAATAGACCACACTTCTTGTTGGTTTAAGCTCCTGGGAACTTCTAGTCCAGAAATAGAGTTGGAGCCATGGCTAGCAAGGTACATCTGTCATAAGGCTCAATATTTTGGAATTTGTCCTGGCATTTTAAATATTAAGTGGGGAGAACAGTTGGTCCTAGCTCTGCCAGTAGGAGTGTGAAAGACCCTAGAGGAACCTGGCCCAGGAGGCTACCTTTACTGAGACTCTGACCACCAGTACAGTTCTCCACTTTATAAGAGCAATTCTTTCCTGAAAATCCCTCTTAATAGGCCAAATCATCCAAAGTTGAAAACAACACCGTATTATTTTCAGTGAGAAAAAAATTTTGCACCTTACGCCTTCAAATTTACCCCCATTCTACTAAAGAAAACCAAAATATTCAAGGACAAACAAGAAATAACCACCAAAACTCATTAAAATGGACAAAATTACCTCAATTGTTAAGTTATATTAACCTAACATAGCCCCTTCATCAATTACTCCACATAATATTGCGATTTACTCCCTCTCATTAATCCATTACACAGAGCACAATTAAGACTCTGCTTTTGAATTTAAAAATGATGCTAAATTTTTAAACAATATAATCTTCAGAACAAACAAGGAGAGAAGCCCAAACAAGGCAGTAGAGACAAAAGAAATCAATTAAAGCAAAGAATTATTTCACACTCCCCAAAGAGGTGGGTATCATCAGGAGCAAAAGATTGTTTTTTATAAACAAGCAAATCACTAAGATTCTCAAACACCTGTTAAGTGGCCAGTTACCAAAAACCACCTCGAGGAGACTCTTAGCTGCTGCACCTAGCTGCAGTGTGTGAAAGGCAAATGGATCTTCCAAAATGCAAAGATTTTAGTAGCTGAAGGAGGACTGCTAAATCAAACTGGGTTGATAAGATGAATTAATGTCCTATATATAATTAATTATTGCATAAATTATAAGTAATTAATTTTGTATAATTATATTTAGAGCAATTATATTTTCAGCAATTCTTTCCTAAAAACAGTTTTCCTACAGGTGAAAGTACAGTGTCTCAAAAAAAAGGATGTCTTTTTTTTAAAGTCACACAAAATTGTCAAATGGGATAGCAGTGGCCTTGAGCAATTACAATACCATATGATAAGTGCATTAAGGAGGGGACAAAAGGTATTGTGAGCACACGTGAAGGTAGTATTTAGGAGTAAGGGAAGGCTTCCCATAGGAAGCGATGTTTAAACCAAGCCTGAGAGGCAATAAGCACTTACTTTTGTAACTAAAATAAAACAAAGGGTTTAAAAATTAGCATTGGCAGTTATTAAACAATCAACTATTGAATATCATAGGTAAATAAATGAACAAATGAATACATATATGAAAAAATAAATGTAAGATTTTTTTAAAAGCAGAAAGATCAAATGATTAGTCTGCTATACCACCAATTTGAGGGAGACTCCCACATGGAAAAACAATCAGCCAACTCTCAGCCCTGAGCTCAAAGTGTGATCCATGGCCCAGAGCACCAGTATCACGTAGGACTTGTTAGAAAAGCAGAATCTCAGGCCCAGCCAAGACCCACCAAATCACAATCGGTATTTTAACACAGGCGATTTGTGTGCACATTGAAACTTGAGAGGCACTAGACCCTGATTCACAATTTCAGCTGCACATTAGAATCACTTGGAAGCTTATGCAAACCTGATTGCCCAGTGCAGTCTGGTGGTTAAAAGCACAGATCCTGTATCTAATTCCCAGGTTCCTTAGCTTATTAACTGTGGGATCTTCAGCCAAATCCATAACCTTTTGGTGCCTCAGTTTCTTCATCTATGTGATGGGCAGCTACTAACATGATTCCCAAAGTTCCTGTCTCCCAGCATTCATACCCTTTTGTAATCTCCTCCACTTGTGTGGACTGGACCTAGTAAACTCCTTCTACTTAATAGAGTACAGCAAGAGCAACAGAGGGCTGCCTTCTCTGCTTTCAAGATAACATCCTGTTGCAGTGGCTTCCCAAGGGGAAGAACGCTGTGTCCTCACGTGGAGGAAGGGATGGAAGGGCAACAGAAGGCCCCCTTCAACCTCAAGCCCTTTTATAAAGGTGCTAACCCCATTCATGACTTAATCACTTCCCAACAGCCACACCACTTAACGCTGTTGCATTGGGGATTCCGTTTCAACACAAATTTTGGAGGAGACACTATCATTCAAACCGTAGTATAATAGATGTCATTTCCAAGATTAAGTTATAAAAGACTGACTTAAATCTTGCCCACCATCTCTCTGACTCTTCTCACTTGCTCAGTTGATGAGGCAAGCTGCCATGTTGTGAGCTGCCCTACGGAGATACCCAAGTGGCAAGGAGCTGAGATCCTGAGTCCAACAACCACAAATAAATGAATCCGACCAACAGCCAAACAACTTAGCTCGAAAGTGACCCCTCCCAGGTAGCCCTGAGATGCAAGTAGCCCTGCCTGACACCTTGATTACAGACGTGGGAAGGTTCCAACCCTAAGAATCAGCTAAGCCACATCTGGATGCTTGATCCACAGTAATGGTAAGAACATAAATGTTTGTCATTTTAGGCCACTAAATTTTGGCTATGCAGTAATACATAACTAATACAATCTATAAAATGGTGATGATAGTAGCATTCATTGCATATAGTTAATACAAAATTAAGCGATTCACATAAAATGCTTAGAACAGGGCCTGGCATATAAGAATCATTATATTCATTGTGCCATTAGCTATTTTACAAGGTATTAATGCCTTCGGTATCTGTATTAATCCGTTTTCACACTGCTGATAAAGACATGCCTGAGACTGGGTAATTTATAAAGAAAAAGAGGTTTAATGGACTCACAGTTCCACATGTCTGAGGA
Organism: Macaca thibetana thibetana; assembly: GCF_024542745.1. Classification (NCBI taxonomy): domain Eukaryota; kingdom Metazoa; phylum Chordata; class Mammalia; order Primates; family Cercopithecidae; genus Macaca; species Macaca thibetana. The sequence goes on along the minus strand of NC_065588.1, from coordinate 101,681,601 downwards.
GGCCTCACAATCATGGTGGAAGGTGAAAAGCACATCTTACATGACGGCAGAGAAGAGAGAATGAGAGCCAAGTGAAAGGGGTTTCCCCTCATAAAACCATCAGATCTCATGAGACTTATTCACTACTAAGAGAACAGTATGGGGGAAACCGCCCCCATGACTCAATGATCTCCCACCAGGTCCCTCCCACAGCATGTGGGAATTATGGGAGCTACAATTTAAGATGAGATTTGGGTAGGGACACAGCCAAGCCATATCAGTATCCATCAAAGAATACAAATTATTTTGCTTCCACTAAATGGCCCCAGCCTCCTCTGCCTCCTGAAAGCTTCCTTCTCTACCTTCCTTGTCAGTTAATTGTCACTCCTAGTTGGCATCATTATGTCAACTCCTGGCTATTCCTCCTCATCCAGAAAAAAAAAAAAAAAAAAAAAAAAAAAAAAAAAAATTTAAGCTGTTTCTAATTAGCTATAGACTGGGCAACTTGATAAACCAGTATGTTATGATTGTGACTAAACTAAAAGTAAGCAGGTTCTGATTTAGGGTCTGAGGAGTTCTCCTATGAGTACAATTAAATATTTTTGTTTTAAAGCAAGGGGTTTGTTACCATCAAAAAGGATGGCCCTACTGCTTTCCATTTCTCAGCTATGTTCCAGTCAGTTGAGGTCACCAGATTTAGGAGGCATCTCTGAGTGTCTACCATGAGATCAGCATATTTCTACATCAACTGTAATTCATCACGTCTCTGATTTTACTCATCCCCATGTGCAATTCCCCTTGGCCCTATCTGGAGTTTGTTTATATCAGCCAAAATATACCTTTGCTTTTAATGCCTCCATGTAGTCAAGTTTCATTTCTTTCTTTTGTTATCAAGAGTTCCCACTATACAGGGATTGAAGGAGACTTCCTTGAGGAAGAGAAGATTAAATGAATACCTAAAGGAGAAGTTGAGTGTACATGTGTGGAGGAGAAAAGAGGGCATTGGAAGATGGTTTAAGGCAGAAGGAACAACTTATGTGATTTCCCCAAGGTAGGAGGGAGCAGAAACAAAGTCAGTGTGGCTTGGCTGGACCCCCTGTGTGAGGGATAAGGTGCCCTGAATGGGGTAGGGGCCAAAGCGTGATGGCCTTACACGTTGGTTAGTAGTTTAAGTTTCAATCTGAGGACACAGGCATGACACTAAAGGGTTTTACGCAAGGGTTTGGCAAACTACAGCCCTTTAGCCAAATCTGGCCCTTGGCCTATATTGGTAAATAAATTTTTATTAGAACATAGCCACATCCACTCATTTACATATTATCTATAGCTCCTTTCACGCTACAAGGGCAGGGTTGAGTAGTTGTAACAGAGACCAAACAACCTGCAAAACCTACAATATTTACTTTCTGACTCCTTATAGAAAAAGTTGTTTACTACCTCTGTTTTAGGCTCATGAGTTCCATGATCAGACCTGCCTTTTACATAGATTCTGGCTGCTGGTCGAGAATGTGCTGATACAGGGACAGAGAGCTGCTGCTACTTTTTCCTTCCTTTACATACTAGCTGGAGCTGGAGCACGGTGAACCACCCTTGTGTAAGAGAGTGAGGAGACAGAGGTGAGGCCAGTGCTTTGGATCATCCACAGACAGGTAAATCAGATCCTACAGAGACTGGTTGCATTTTTAATAAACAAAGGGCATCTTGGAGAATAAGAGAGATGATATACAGACACTTTTTGTTTTCATTTTCATTGACGTATCAGAAAATGTGGTGGCAGGTTAATACAAAAAAAAAAAAAAAAAAAAAAAAAAAAAACTAGCATGGGTTAGTAGTTTTAAAAAAGGCAGAACAAACAACAAGTCATTCCTCCCAGCCTGCCATCTGTGTGCGGTGACTCTCTCCTCAGGAAACCCGAGAATGGTGCAAATCTGAGATTGCTGTTCTCATGTGATCAACAGGACGGAAGTCACAAAGATGCAAAAAGAGAACGCTGGTCCCCAAATGCACAGTTGTATAGGTCCTTCCTGGGTTTACTTAGCAGCAATATTTGCTTCAAAAAAAAGTTATTATTCACTAAACTTGGTTGGGGCCAGTGAGATAGAAAATGGGAAGCCAAGGGGAGTCGTTTCTTCAGGACACTGGCAGAGACCCAGAGTACAAAGTTGTCTACAAACCCTCGAATCAGTGTGAGACTTGAAAGAGAACTACATGTTGCCAACGCAGGCTTGCCAGAGCGGAATTGAAACCATACCTCTACCTCATGCAGGCATCCTCCGCTGGGAGGATGTTCTTATAAATCTCAGCCTTGGAGCCCATCTCATCTGCAGCCCCCTCCCTGTTCCCCGTCTCTTTCACTCCCCAAACCAGAGGAACATAATAAACACAGAAGGCATGCCTCTCTCCAGAGCACCTCTGGGTTGAAAGCAGTAGAGAATCAAAAATCAACAAAGGATGAACGTGAGCCCCCTGGTTCCTTGTGATCAGGTTCTCGCCATTATGGCCCATTTGACACAGGCCCCACCGTGTGTTGCAAAGTCCATGGCTGCTGGGAGTAGACCTCACGGTGCCTGTAGCAGCAGGAGACCCCAGATCTTGCTGTTTTTTGTTTTTATTTTTTTTCACCTGAGCTACTCCTCCCAATATCTAGCCAAGGCATTCCAGGTTGATTTATGAAAATCTGACCTCAATCCAGAGAAACTCCCAAATGAGCCCAGTGGGAACACAAATAACTACAGCCTGGATTACTGCACTTGCAATGAAAACCAAGGATGAATCACAGCCACAGAAGTGGAGAAAAGAGTTTTTCGTTCCGGGACAGATTCCACCGTTTCCACTGGGAGGTCCTGAACTTGGTATTCAAGGACTCCCAGAATCTGACTCACTTCTCTCAACTTTCACTTCCTACACAGACACTGTCAGATGGATTTTGTTCCCTGTTCACCCATGGGGTACCCCAGCCCCATCGTTGCTCCAGCTAGAACGCTTCACCCTCATCTGGTCCCTCCATTTCCAGGAAAACACTTCAGTAAAAACCAGGAGGCACCTGTATACATGTAGAGAGGAAGGGTCCCTACATAAAGCTAGAACCAGTTTTCAACTGGTTCAGGTAACCAGGAATTTCGTTCGGTTTTACAGTGAATTAGTTTTTGCCAAAGCATTTTTGCCCAATGTGCTATCTCAAAAGGAACATAGTGCTATGTCTTTTACTGAGTCCACAATATATATATATTTATCTTCTCTCTGGTAATATCATTGTGCCACAAAAGTACCAAAAGGAGGGCATTATTTCTAAAGTGTAACTGTAAAGTCAAGATTCAGGACTACGTTGTAGTTCACTCCAGGATTGAAGGATAAATTGACTTCCTACATAAAAATTAAACCTTAGTTGTAAAGACACAGGTGATAAGCTCTTTGGATTCTCTTCACCAAAAAGGAAAGTAAGGCTGGGCATAGTGGCTCACACCTGCAATCTCAGCACTTTGGGAGACCGAGGTTGGAGGACTGCTTGAGCCCAGGAGTTTGAGACTAGCCTGGGCAACAGGGCAAGACGCTGTGTCTACAAAAAATTTAAAAATTAGCTGGGTATGGTGGCACACATCTGTAGCCCCAGCCCCCTGGGAGCCTGAGGCAGGAGGGTCACTTGAGCCCAGAAGGTTGAGGCTGCAGTGAGCCACGTGCAGCCACTGTGCTCCAGCCTGGGTGTCAGAGTGACATGCTGTGTCAAAAAAAAAAGGAAAATGAAACTCCAGAATTTTTTTTTTTGCCAATTATATATGTTCTACTGAACTTTCTACAATGCTAACATTCTGTCTGGTGTTCTGGTTACATTTTAATTGAAAAAACCTAAAATCATTATATATTATTAGCCCTAGATTAGCAACATTAAAGGCCAATCATCAATAATACTATAAGCAAGTACCTAGCACTTTGGTGATCATTTGTAAGCACTGCTTCCTCCTTCTATCATGAAATGCGTTCTTCTCTTGAATTCCACTTTCTGGAGTTCTTTCTACCATTCTGGGCTCTTTTCTTATTCCACTCTGTAGACTTGTCCACCATTATGCAACCATTAAATGATGGAGTTCTCCAAGACTCTGTTCTGGGCCTTCTATTCTTCTCCTCTACATTGTCTCTTGAGAAAATTGCATGCATGCTCTAGGATTTAGATGACATCTTTAAATTGATAGCACCTCTAATAGATTGAAGAGTGGTCCCAAAAAGATGTGTCCACATATGAACCATTGCCTGTTGATGTGACCTTATTTGGAAATAGGTTATTTGGAGATGAAATTAAACTAAAGATCTCGGATGAGATCCTCTTAGGTTTAGGTTGGACCCTAAATCGAATAATGAGTGTTCCTGTAAGAGAAAGGAAAGGAGGAGATACTGACACACACAGAGCGGAAGGCCATGTGGAGATGAAGGCAGCAGACTGGAGTCAAGCAGCCCCAAGCCAAGGAATGCCAAGGGTTGCCAGGAGCCAACAGAAGCTAAGAGAGAGTCATGGCATGCATTCACCCTTGCAGCCTCCAGAGAGAACCAACTCTGCCAACACATTGATTTTGGATTGCTGCCCCCAGAACTGTGCAAAAATAAGTTTCTGTTGTTTTAAGCTGCCAAGTTTGTGGTAATTTGTCACAGCAGCCCTAAGAATCTAATATAGCACTCAAATGTGCATCTAAGTTCTGTGGCCTCTCTCTGAGTTCCAGACAAACATCTACAACTGCCAACATTACATCTCAGAGGAACCTAAACTCATCGTGTCTCTGATTTAATCCAACATCTTGTCTGCCCAAGTCCACACCCCAACATGGCTTCGTTCTGTCTCCCCAACTCAGTGGATGGTATCACTATCCATTCAGTTCCATCAACCAGTTCTCTGGGTATCACCCATGATGCTACCCTCACCTTCTTCCCATAACCAATCACCAAATCCAGGCAATTTTACCCCCTAAATGTCTCTTAAGTCTATCCATTTATGTCTATTTTTACTATCACACCTTAGTCCAATGATCTTCAGCTCTTGCCTGCACTACTGCTGCAGGCTCCTAACCAGTCTGCCTATTTCAAGTCTTGCCCTCTACAGTCAATTCTCAGCCCAGCAGCTAGAGTGATCTTATAAACATAAATCAAGTCACATCACAGTCCTTCGATGGCCTCACATAGCCCTAGGCCTGCAAGGCCCCCCAACTACTTTTTCAGTCTTGGCTCACACAATTTTCCCCTACCTCCTTGAGCTCCAGCCCTTTTTTTCCCTCTCCAGAAACCCTTCCTTGTAATATAACAGGACCTCTGGTTTTAAATACCCTACAATTCAAATCCTGGCTCAGCCTCTTCTAGCTGTGTAACTTTGAGCAATTTACTTAATTTTTGTGTATAAGTTAGGGGAAGGGGGTGGGGAAGCTAGGAAGTCCATTTCCCCATCTGGAAAATGGTAATAACAATAATTTTTACTTTATCGAATTGCTGTAGGTACTAAACAACCTGATTCATATCAGTCATTTAGCAAAGTATCCATTACATTCTTAAATATCAATGTTGCCGTCTTCTAACAACTTCACCATCTCCCAACATAAGGAATTTTCTGTTCCCAACATATCTCCACATCCTCCACCTAATCCATTCCCCTTTATCCTTCAAACATTGTCTCCAGTGCCTTCAGGGCGTTCTCCAAACATCAGCCTACCTTGGGGTCCTCTATAGAATTTCAGGGCCCAATGTAGCCTTTATTCCTAGCATTTATCCAGCAAGACCTGAGTCTTACCAAGTACAACTCTTACGTTACCAAAACAATTGCTTATCCAACAATGAACAACACATTCATTTCTTCTAATGGAATTTTTTTGACCATGTATTTTTTAATGGTATGATAAACACACTGAGAACAATTTTCAAGGTGAGTGACAATGGAGTGATTCGCTAGGCAGTCAGTGGCTTGTTGAAGATGCTGTATCAGCTCACTCTCCACACTATAAACAGGCAGCATGGGTCAAAATGGACAGATCAAAAATGACCCTGTCAGAAGTATTTCATTATGACAATCTTAACAACCACAGATTGCTTACAAATGAACAAGAGATGGTAGAGAGGTACTAGGTGAGAAATAACTTTGGAAATATATGGCAAATGCAAATACATAATATGAATAGACTGTATCCAACACATCTAAACATCTTCTCCTTCACATTCTGTAGAATCTCACCTGAAGATTTTCCTCTGAATCTCACCTGAATCTCACCTGTAGAATCTCACCTGAAGATTTTCCTCCACTTTCACTTGGTTGTCCAGTGACCAGGGACCCTGATAATAAAATGGCAATAATGTTATGCGCTAACAGTAGTGATATAGTTTTTATTTCTGCATCCCTAACGTAAAGTTTAGGGTCAGTCTCATAGGAACTTCTCAGTAAGTGCTACTTGATCAAATAAATGGATGTTTTTGAATACCAATTAACAACACAGTTGTTCCCCAGAGAGACCCCTCAAGAAGTATGGCCATTTGACAAGAGTTTTAACCTGAGGGCTTCAGTGAACATGTGATACTACAATTCCTATGCAGTGTGAACCAAAAAGTATCTGAGACAAGTTTCAATCAATTTAGAAAATCTACTTTGCCAAAGTTAAGACGAGTCCACAACACAGCCTCCAGAGGTCCTGAGAACATGTGCCCAAAGTGGCTGGGGCACAGCTTGCTTTCACATATTTTTAGGGAGACATAACACATCAATCAATGCATGTAAGATTTACATCAGTATGATCCAGAAAGGCAGGACAACTCAAAAGGTGGGGGCTTCCAGGTCAGAGGTAGATTTAAATATTTTCTGATTGGCAGTTGGTTGAAAGAGAAAGGAATGTGTGGGTTATGATAAAGGGTTGTGGAGACCAAGGTTTTATCAAGCAGATAAAGCCTCCAGGTAGCAGGTTTGAGAGAGAATAGATTGCAAATGTTTTTTATGAAACTTAAGGTCTGCGTTGATGTTAATGCTGGAGGGGTATAATGAGGCATGTCCAATTCCTCTTCCATCATGGCCTGAACCAGATTTTCAGGTCAACGCTGGAATGCCCTTGGCCAAGAGGAGGGGTCCATTCAGATGGTTGCAGGGGCCTTAGAATTTTATTTTTGGCTTACATGGTGTTTTGGGCTTCCCACAGCCGAGTACCCTGGATTTTCCTCGGGGGAGCCTCCCCTCCTCCATTCTCATTCTTTGTGCTTTGGGTGGAACACAGGGGTGGGTGTTCAACCAAGAGCTGTAATCCTGGACATGTGACCCAAACCTAACCAATCAGAACATCACATCCTCCTAGACACAGCAATTGGTTTTGAGATGGACACGTAACCCAAGCCATTGCAATCAGTCCAGTTGGAGCCAATCCTGAGTCTTTTGTTTGAACAACCAGAAAGAGTTGGTGAGAACCGGACTCTTTTCCATTGGTCTTGGGGAAGCAACCCTGTAAGCCAGGAATAACCAAAGGCCATCAGCAGAGGAGGGCCATCAGCAAGGAAATCAACCCAAAGGAAGCAGAACACAGAGAAGGAGAAATATCAGGTCTTGAAGACATGTTTAGAGCCCCTGGATCTAACTATATCTGAACTCACATTGCCCCTGGACTGTTGCCATGTGACCCAACAAAGTCTTTTTTTTATTTATTTGTTTAAATTAGTTTGACTTTTCTGTCACTTGCAGCAAAGAAGACCCTGATTAATACTCTATTTTCAGAAAACATCTGAGTTTTTTTATGCCTTTAACCTAAGAATTTCAGCTTTAATACACTATATGAGTAATTAATGATGCAGGTCTCAGGAGGGTGAAGCAGGAGTTACAAGGTCACAAAGGCCCCAAGGGTAACATATGAAGATCTAAACATCTCTACAGCATAACTAGTGATAACTGTGAAAATTCCAAGGACTCAAGTGGTTAAAGTTAACTGTATCTGAAATTCAAACACTAACTGGAATTAGTCACATTTAACTGGAATTAGAATGCATTAGGTCACCTATTTCCATTGTAATACCAAATTAGTTCCCATTAGTTGGCCCCTATTTACTTTCAATCACTTGCTTCTGTCAGATATTTGTACTGGCATTTCAGTCAGGAAGACGTTAGCTAGGCCTAATTGCTCAGACTGTATTTCACAGACAGCCTGTGCTATCAGATAGCTCTGAAAAGAAAACAATAGATGGCTTAACATGCAACTCTAGGAATGTCAGGTATGTGGTCATAAAATCTAATAATTTCAGAGCAGGGAGAGCCTTAGATTAGCTGCTAACCTTCCCTATGGCCCAAAACATTAAGTGGCCCCAGAGCTAAAGTCATTTCTGACTGTTTTTTAAAAGACATTTTCTTAAACAGTAAAAATCATGACTGTCATACACATAGAAAATGAACACATGTCAAAGGTTTTATTTTATTCACCAATTAATGAGGAAACCCTAAGGTGTTAAACTGGTTCAAAGGAGAATTCAAAGAGCAGACACATATGTAGGCAATCAGAAATGCCCAGCAATGAGGAAATGCATTTGTTAATAGATGCAAGACTGGTTTTCTCCACCAAACATTCATTTGCATTGACTGTGGATGAGAATCATTTACATTACTATGGTTTCTTTTTTTCATTTACAGAGTTATAAAACGGCTCAAAGACAGTGATCTAAGATGCAGACTACTATGAACTTAAAGAACCCAAATTAAAGTACTGGATAGCACCCAGCCATATGACACCCAGTAATCCTTTTCTCTCCTTGCCATTCAAAGATTTTTGGTTTTTCCTCTCTGTATATGATGTTTGCATTAACCAAAATATATTACACATGTTATTAGAGCATTTTTGTGGTTTTTAAAAAACCTCACTAAGCCTCAGTTTCTTCCTTTTGAAAGAAAGGAAATTGTAATATTCATGTTGTAGGGTGTGGTAAAGATTAAATGCAATAATGTCTGGGAAATCCCCTAGAACAGCACACCCAGCACCTAGTTTAGGGAAAAATTTATGCTTCAATGGAAAACTATGCATTGTCTAGGGTATACACTTCCAGATAATCTGATTCTGATTCTATGGGAGCTCTGTAACTGTATTACTGCCTAATAAAGTTACAGTCATCTATCTAAGTACTGTAGTAATTACAGTACTTACATACAGTAATTTTGCCTATAGACATGCAAATAAATTCTGTCTGTTAGAGAGACAACCTGTCTCTTCCCCCGACAATAAAGCCGGTTTTGCAGTCACTTGCGAACTTATTTCTCTATTTCTGATCTATTAAAGTCTTTGTGGTTTGACTTCTCCTTTAAACCAATTGTAACATCTGTCAAAGGCTGGATCCACTAATATCACAGACACAACCTCTTGATAAGACAAAGCTGAGTTCATGGCTTACTGCGGTGAAGGAGACATTGCTAGGAGTAGCGAATCCATTCGGGTCTGCAGCAACCTCAATCCTTGCCTCCTCAGAAGAAAGAATTTGACATAAGGCAAAGGAAAAGGCATAAGACAGCGTGAGAGACTGAGGCAAGTTTTAGAGCAGGAGTGAAAGAAAGTAAAGTACATTTGGAAGAGGGCCAAGGGGGCCACTTGAGAGATTCAAGTCTGCAGTTTGACCTTTAACTTGGGGTTTTATACGCTGGCATTCTGCATGCATAATGGCCTGCCAGCCCTTGGGGGTGCTGCATGTGCAGTGTGTTTACTTTAGTTGTGCACATGCTCATATGCGGCGTTCTTCCCTTACCAGTCAAGCGTTCCTAGAGGAAGGTCAAATACCAGGTAAACGCCACCATTTTGCCTCTTAGTGCGCATGCTTGAGCCCACTTGCCCAGCTCCTGAGATTTTATCGGGAAGCTGCTGATCACCAGCTTCAGGTGTTTTCTGTCTACTGGGAGACTGCCTTCCCCTGGCGTTGGCTGGGACCAGTTACCATTTTAGAGACAGTTTAACAACCGCCTAACCATCACCTGATGGTCAACTGATATTCTTGGGCTGGGAGTTCGCGGGGCTCTCCTGCTCTGCTCACCATTACCTAACTATCTATCTACTGTAACACCACCACCTAGCAAAGCTGTGGCCATGTCTTGCAGGAAGAAGGTGAGGTCAGAATTTATTAAGAATTGGAGATTTGATTTAAGGCGGGCTTTCAAAGCAGAGATTTGATTAAGATTGGGTAAGGCTCATGGTACGACAGTTCAGAATTGATGGAAACAGCAAGGTGACAATTTCAAAGCAAGAGAGGTGAAGAATCTTCAGGAAGTTTTAATAATCAACATCTGCCTCTGTAGCCCACTGTAATGAAGACACAAGAATAGCACAATGTCATGTTAATGCAGAGTAAGGTGTGTTTGGTTCTCAGCACCCAGCCTGAATATGAGGTAAGGAGATTTCTGTTCTCAGCCCCTCCTGAGGTCATTTTTCAGCCTCAGTTGAAGGATAAACCGTTGATTTCTGAGCATGAAATCAGTCCAGATCTTTACCACTGTTAGAGGTGTCATAACTGCATATTAAGATTCCATCAATAATTGCATCTAAGTTTCTGGAGGTGGTTGTTTCGACCTCTGAAAGGGTCAGATTTCCCAGTTCTTTCTGCCTTCCTTTTGCTAGAACATTTAATGGAACAGCCGCTGAGCAACAGCATTTATGACTCCAGAGATCACACATGTGAACCCTGCCACACAGACAAATACTAAACCAGGATTATGGTCACTTTGTTCTTCACTTCTCAGTCAGGATCCAAGGGCATCCAGGTTACACTAAAAGAACAGATCCCATCTCCCAATCTGAAGAGTTCACAGAACCAGACATGGAGTTGTTAACCAAATGACCTAAGTTTGTGATTTCTTTGTTTACTTCTCCAGATCTTTTTATTAATATTAAAAATCTAAGAGAGGTCTGCAGGGATTTAGATATGACATTCTTCTCCTAAAACAACACATGTTCTTCCTCCAGAGTCCAATATGATGTCTAAACCAGATCTGTTCCGAACCCACCACTTGTCCAATTTCATCATCTTCTTGGCTTAGAGGAGAAAAAAAAAAAAAACCTTTTTCTCTACTCTCAGGTACTGTGAGTGGGACTTGTGAATTAATCTGACAAAAGACAGATTAAATGAAGAAAAAGGCACACAATTTTTATTTGATATTAATATTTTAATTTTTATGTACACAGAGGCATTTTTAGAAAAGAAGTGAAGACCCCAAAGAAGCAGGTAGCCCTGGGGGCTTATATAGCATTTTAACAACGGGCAATAAATCCTGTGTGAGAGAAGTAACAAGACAAAGGAAAGTTGGGGTTTGGGCTCCTAAGGGCAGTAAATTGTGGGAAAGTGACTAGAACATCTATGGTAAATAAGGGTTGTTTCATAAGGTTGGTTATGAAGAGAGTCATCCTTCTCTTCCTAATACAGGGGAAGGGAACACCTTTACAAATAGAAATTTATGTCAGTTTTACAAAGGGAAACGTAAGTCCTGCTTTTAAGCAAAAAAGGGGAGAGCAGAGAATTCTTCCTGTGCCTGCTATTTCTCAGTTTCCTTCAGCTCAAAATAATTCTTAAGCCAAAGTGACATATTTTGGGGTGTAATTCTGGTACCCTGCAGTGGCCTTCATGGCATTGTCTAAATTGCTTGCTATTCTCTTTTTTATTTTTTTAATTATTATTTTACTTTAAGTTCTAGAGTACATGTGCACAACGTGCAGGTTTGTTACATATGTATACATGGTATACATGTGCCATGTTGGTGTGCTGCACCCATTAACTCATCATTTACATTAGGTATATCTCCTAATGCTATCCCTCCCCCTTCCCCCCATCCCCTGGCAGGCCCCAGTGTGTGATGTTCCCCACCCTGTGACCATGGGTTCTCATTGTTCAATTCCCACGTATGAGTGAGAACATGCAGTGTTTGGTTTTCTGTCCTTGCGATAGTTTGCTCAGAATGATGGTTTCCAGCTTCATCCATGAGACTCTATTAGGAATAATCTTAGCAGAGAGGTACATGTTTTTATGCAAGTTAATAAGATATGTTTTTGTTAAGGGAAAAAGAAGATTGTAGTATGTGTAAATGGTCCTGAAAAGCTATAAAATGTGTTAGAATCTTAGCAAAATTTGTTCAATTTTGATGACCTTGTTTCCTTGTTTTACTGCTTATTGCCTTCACCTATAATATAAAGGTTATTTATTTATTTATTGTCTCATTGATTTGTCCTCTAGGAAAAAGAGACCACTAGATCTTCATTTCAAGGGAATTCTGGATTTTGAATTTTTTCCCTTTCCTTAGGTCTCTTTATTCATGCTTATAAGAGGTGTGAAAGTTCAGTAAAAAAATAAATACATAAATAAATAAACAAAGAATTGAAATTTGGGAACCTCTGCCTAGATTTCAGAAACTGTATGGAAATTCCTGGATGTCCAGGTAGAAGTCTGCTGCAGGGCTAGAGCCCTCATGGAGAACCTCTGCTAGGGCAGTGCAAAAGAGAAATGGGGAATTGGAGTCCCTACACAGAATCCTCACTGGGACACTACCTAGTGACGTTGTAAGAAGAGGGCCACCGTCCTTCAGGCCTCAGAGTGGTAGATCCACCAACAGCTTGCACCATGCACCTGGAAAAGCTGCAGGGAGTGAACACCAGCCCATGAATGAGCTACCCAAGGCCATGCAAGCCCACCCCTTGCATTGGCGTCCCCTGGATGTGAGGCATGGAGTCAAAAACGATTATTTTGGAGCTTTAAGATTTAATCAATTCCCTGTTGGCTATCAGACTTGCATGGAGCCTGTAGCCCCTTTGTTTTGGCCAGTTTCTCCCATTTAGAATAGAAGCATTTTCCAATGCCTGTAATGCCATTGTATCTAGGAAGTAACTAAATGGCTTTTGATTTTATAGGCTCATAGGTGGAAGGGACTTGCCTTGTCTCAGATAATACTTTGAACTTGGACTTTTGGGTTGATCCTGGAATGAGTTAAGACTTTGGAGGACTGTTCATAAGCCATGACTGTTTTGAAATGTGAGAAATACATGAGATTTTGGAGGGGCCAGGGGTGAAATAATATGGTTTGACCTTTTGTCCTCACCCAAATCTCATCTCAAATTGTAATCCCCATGTGTCAAGGGAGGGACCTAGTGGGAGGTGATTGGATAACAATGGCGATTTCCCCCATGCTGTTCTCATGATAGTGAGTGAGTTCTTATGAGAGCTGATAATTTTACAAGTGTTGACCATTTCTCCTTTGCTGGTTTTCTTCTCTCTCTTGCCACCTTGTGAAGAAAGTGCTTGCTTCCCCTTTGCCTTCTGCCATGATTGTAAGTTTCCTGAGGCCTCTCCAGTCATGTGGAACTGTGAATCAATAAAATCTCTTTCCTTTACAAATTACCCAGTCTCAAGGAAGTTCTTTATAGCAGTGTGAAAATGGACTAATTCAGTTATTCTAAATAATCTGGAGATTACTTAAAGTATATAGGAGGTTATATGTAGATTATATGCAATTACTACACCACTTTATACTGGGTACTTGAGCATCTGCAAATTTTTGTATCCTGAAACCAATTCCTCATGGATACCAAAGGAAGACTGTATTTTCTCTGTTGTTTTTTAGCCAAGACAGGGCAATTCTTTTTGCAATGTCTTTTTTTTTTTTTTTAATATGTACTACTATCTTTATTAAGAGACTCCCTCCTTTGGAGTTGAATGACTAATGTGGGAGCATCCAGATGTTTTATTGGTAAGGCCATAAACTGATTCAGATTTCCACTTTGTTTTTGTCCTAAGCTCTTTTCAAAGCACTCAGCAAGGAATTGGGAGTTCTGGCAGTAGAGTCATTTCCTATTCTATTCTTATGTGTTAAATACCCAACTTCTGACTTGGCAATATTTATTTGTGAAAAGTTAAAGGAGAGCCAGGGATGCATCTGCTTCAGGATCTTCTCCTAAATGGTGTCTAAAGATATAAAGAACTATCTCTGAAGTCTCCAAAGAACTCATCCTTTCCTTGCTTCCGACTGGATTAGAGTCTAATCTGCCTTCACAGAGAAGACTTTGGGTTAGACTACAAAAGAGCTTATGGAACATTTACAGCTTTTCTAAGGCCCTCTGATTTTCTGTAAAAGCCAGGGTCCTTTAAATCATTCTTGAGAGCTTCCAACCCTGCTCTTTCTACCCAGTCCTTAGCATGTAAGATTATCACTAGCAACTAGCACATGAACTTAGTGATAAGATTAGTGAGTCCTGTATTATACATTTATAAGATAATTTTAAGCTCCCTGCAAATTTCTTTTTTTTTTTTGAGAGAGAGAGAGAGAGTCTCGCTCTGTCACCCAGGCTGGAGTGCAGTGGCGCAATCTCGGCTCACTTCAAGCTCCGCCTCCCAGGTTCAGGCCATTCTCCCGACTCAGCCTCCTGAGTAACTGGGACTACAGGCGCCCACCACCACACCTGGCTAATTTGTCATATTTTTAGTAGAGACAGGATTTCACTGTGTTAGCCAGGATGGTCTCAATCTCCTGACCTCATGATCTGCCCGCCTCGGCCTCCCAAAGTGCTGGGATTACAGGTGTGAGCCACTGCGCCCAGCCATTCCTCTGCAAATTTCTCCCCATCCTATCTGGGCTTTGAAAAGTCTTTTGACAATGGTTCTCAGCTAAGACTGAGACCAGGGTTTGAAGTCAATAGATGAGGCTTTTGTCTGCTCTGAGGGAGATTTAACTCCAAGAAACAATACAGCTTAAGTTGATGCAGGAGAGCCTAGAGGGAGGAAGAGCAAATCAGAGGGATAAATGAGGCCAAAGGAAATGGAAGAGTATAGGATTTGGGAAGAGTAGTAGCATAAAGGCTATTATTAGGTTAAAATTGTGATTCAGGAGGGTTTAAAGAGAGAGATTGATTTAAGGTTATTTAAAATTTTGCTTTGGCCAAGTAATATCTTAGAAAAAAGATTTTGGAGTCTGAATATTTCAGATTTTCTTATAAGCATTAAGAAATGAGGACCATTGGAGGTTCATAGTGCTCCTTTTTGAACTGAACTTCTCAGTCCCCATGGCCTGCTTAAGGAAAGGGCTTATTTCAGCACCTATGCTTGTCCACTTCCCCATGAATTTTCTCTTCCTGATAGACAACAAATATGACAAGAACAGAGAGGTAAACAGCAGTGCTAGTAAAAAAAGATTTCCATCAACCATATACATTTTTTTTTTCCAATTTGGGCACCTAAGAAGAGTTTCTTAATCCTAAAAAATAAAATTATAAACTCAGCATCAGGGAGCTCAATGAAAGACATCAAAGTTCCAACCACTGCAAGATTCATTCACCCCATTGATTGGGTCTTTATGACCTAATCACCTCTTAAAGTCCCACCTCTGAATATTGTTAGAATGGCAATAAATTTCAACATGAGAATTGGAATGACATTAAAGCCGAAGCAGTTATAAAAGTGTGTTCAGCTCTCTCTTGTTTTTTCTCTCTCTCTGTCTCTCTCTCTTTCCCTCTCTCTCTCCTCTCCCTCATGCTCTCTTGCCCTTCTGCCTTCTTCCATGGGATGATGCAGCATGACCACCCTTGCGAGATATGAGTCCCTCCACCTTACACTTCCCACCCTCCAGAACTGTAAGCAATACGTCTCTGTTCTTTATAAACTACCTAGTCTTCAATATTCTGTTATAGTAGGAGAAAACAAAATAAGACAGAAAACTGGTACAGAGAAGTGGAGCTGTTACTATAACAAATACCTGAAAACGTAGAAGCAGCTTTGGAACTGGGTTATGTGTAGAAGCTGGGAGAATTTGGAGGAGCAGGCTAGAAAAATCCTAGATTGCTATGAATAAAGTGTTAAGGGCAATTTCAGTGAGGGCTCAGAAGAAGATAAGAAGACCAAAAATATTCCGAGATGTCTTAGAGATTACTTAAGTGGTCATGACCAAAATGTTGATAGAAATACAAATAGTAAAGGCCATTCTGATGAGGTATCAGACAGAACCGAGGAACAACGTGTTGGAAACTGAAGTAAAGGCCATCCTTGTTATGCAGTAGCAAAAGTAACTTAGCGAAATTGTGTCCACGTCCTAGGTCTTTACAAAATGCAGAACTTAAGCGAGATCAACTAGAATATCTAGTGGAAGAAATATCTATGCAGCAAAGCATTCAGGCTGACAGGCTGCTGCATGGCTACTTTTAACCATATACAGTGAGATGTGAGAGGAAAGAAATAAAGATGAACTTTAAAATAGAGGCGGCCAGACACAGTGGCTCACCCCTGTAATCCCAGCACTTTGGGAGGCTGAGGAGAGTGGATCACAAGATCAAGAGTTCGAGACCAGCCTGGCCAATATGGTGAAATCCCATCTCTGCTAAAAATACAAAAATTAGCCGGGCATGGTGGTGCACACCTGTAGTCCCAGCAAATCAGGAGCCTGAGGCAAAAGAATCGCTTGAAGCCAGGAGGCGGAGGTTGCAGTGAGCCGAGATCACGCCACTGCACTCCAGCCTGGGCGACAGAGCGAGACTCCATCTCAAAAAATAAAAATCAATAAAATAAGACAGAGGCAGAACAAAAAGATTCAGAACATTCAAAGCCTGGCCATGTAAAGATTAAAAAGCATGTCAGGGAAAGAAAAATAAGGGTGTGGCCAAAAGACTGTTTGCTCAAGAGATTAAAATGGCTAGAAAGGAGCCAGGTACTATTCATCAAGACAATGGAAGAAAGACCCCAAAGACATTTCAAACATTTTTGAGGCTGCCCTTCCCATCACAGGCAAAGCTCTAGGAAGGAAGAATGGTTTCAGGGGACAAGCCCAGGACATCTTCCATGGGCTCACTATCCAGGGCTGCCTCAGGACTCTGCTCCCCACATTCCCTTAGCATCCCTCAGCCACTCCAGCCATCGTTCAAGTGCGCCTTAGTATGTCTCAAGCCACAGCCCTAGAGGACTCAAGGACTAAATCCTGGTTGCATTCTCATGGTGCTAATTCTGTAGATGTGCAGAGTGGATGAGCTACGAAGCCATGGTGGCCTCCATCTAGATTTCAAATGATTTTGTAAACAGCCTGGGGGACTAGATAGAGGCTTGTCACTTGGGCACAGCTACAGCAGAGAGTTCCCACTAGAGCAATGCCAAGCAGAAATATGGTGTCAAAGTCACCACAGAGAGTCCTCACTAAGGCAATGCCCAGTGGAGCCATGGGAGCAAAACCACCTCAGAGACCCCAGAACTGTAGCACTACCAGCATGCAATGCTTGCCTTAAAAAGCTGCAGGCACAAGACCCCAACCAAAGAGAGCTCAAATATGAGCTGAGCCTAGCAAAGCCATGGGGGCAGGGCTGCCTGAGGCCTTGTGGGCTAAACCTGCATCCCAGTGTGGCCAGGATGTAGAATACAAAGTCAAAGGCTATAATTACCCAACATTCTCCAGGGAAAATGTTGTTTTCTGTTAGGTTTTGGACTTACTTGGGTTCAGTTACCCCTTTTCTTGCCTATTTCCCCCTTTTGGAATGGAATGGGAATGTCTTTCCTATGCCTGTCCCACCATTGTATTTTGAAAGTAGACAACATGTTTTTAGTTCACAGGCTCACAACTGGAGGAAATTTGACTCAGAATGAATCATGTCTTGAGTCTCACCTATATCTGATTTAGATGAGACTCTAGACTAAAGTTGTTGCTGAAATGAGTTAAAACTTTTGGGACCTTTGGGATGGAATGCATGTATTTTGTATGTCAGAAGGGTATGAGTTTTGGGGGATCAGGAGTGGAAATACCATGGATTGAATGTCCCCTCCAAAACCCATGTTGAAATTTAATTTCCATTATAACTCTATTGAGAGGTGAGACTTTTAAGAGGTGAGTAGCCCATGAATAAATTAATGCAGTTATCACAATAGTGGGTTAGTTCGCATGGGAGTGGGTTTCTGGTAAAAGGATGAGGTTTGGCCCACATTTATCTCTCACACACATTTGTTCTCTTGCCATGTAATGTCTTCTGCCATGTTTTGATGCAGCAAGAAGGCCCTCACCAGATGCAACCCCTCAATCTTGGACTTCCCAGGCTCCAGAATGATAAGCCAAATAAATCTCTTTTATTTATAAATTACCCAGTCTGATATTTTGTTATTGCAGCAGAAAAAGGACTAAGACAATAACAAACCTACTCTCACAATACAACACATAACACTGTTTTGGTCAACAATGGACCACAAATACAACAGTGGTCCCATGAGATTATAAGGGGACTGAAAAATATCTATTGCTTAGCGATGTCTTGATGATCCTGACCCTGTGCAGGCCTGGTCTAATGTTTGTACCTATGTCTTAAGTTTTTAATAAAAAAAAAGTTTTAAAAGTTAAAAAAATCAAAACTAGAAAAACTTTATTGAATAAGGATATAAAGAAAATAGTCTTGTGCAGCTGTACAATGTTTTTGCATTTTAAGCTGTGTTATGAGTCAAAAAGTTTTCAAAAATTTAAATGTTTATAAATTTAAAAGCTACAGGAAGCTAAGGTTAATTTATTATTGAAGAAATAAAATATTTTTATAAAAATTGAATGTAGCCTAAGAGTACAGTGTTTATAAAGTCTACAGTGGTGTACAGTAATGTCCTAGGCCTTCACATTCACTCACCACTCACTCATTGACTCACCCAGAGCAACTTCCAGTCCTGCAAGCTCTATTCATGGGGAATGCCCTAAACAGGTATATAATTTTTATCTTTTATACTGTATTTTTACTTTACCTTTTCTATGTTTACACACACAAATACTTACTATTGTGTTACAGTTGCCTATAGTGTCCAATACAGTAATATGCTCTACAGATTTGTGGCCTACGAGCAATAGGCCATATCATATAGCCTAGGTGTATAATAGACTAGACTATACCATCTATGTCTGTGTAAATGCACTCTATTATGTTTGCACAACAAATCAAATCACCTAACAACACATTTCTCAGAATGTATCCCCTTTGTTAAGGGGTGCATGGCTTAGTTGACTTGAAATTCAAACTCACAAAGTCAATTTGCAATAAAAACAATATATCCTGTGGTCAGGGGAGCTTTGATATCATGAGAGGAAACTCCAAGAAGGCTACTCTGGCAGCCCCATTGTCCCTGTACATCCCCAACCCCATAACCCATGTCAAAGTCAGAATCTGACAAAGCTGCCTGACACCCCAACAACTGGGTCTCCCTGTGGGATTCTAACTGGTATTTTCCAGCCATGTCTTCCCATAAGCAATTTACAAGCTTTGTTGACTACATCATCAAAATGTCAAAAACAGTACTCTGTTTTTCTCAGCAAAGAAAATAGTGTGAGAACGAGAAAAAAAAAGAGAGATTTTCCAAAGAGTTTTAAAAAGCCAAGAATCAATTGTATGATATCATTGAAACTTTGGGTGGTCTTCCCCCGCCCCTCCCTCCAACCCCCAATTCCTGGCTTTCTAGCCCTAAGTAGTCCTGACTTAAGATATCTTGAAGATCACCAGAAACAGTCTTGCAGATCATGCATGAAGCCTTATCTTTCTCTTATTATGCTTTTATTTCAGAGGTCACCCATCTACAGTGCTCCAGGAGGCTCACAGCATTAATGAATCCCTTGCTGAATTTACAGTAGCAGCTCTCAGCCCACACATTAGTGCCACTTAGACAGAGATCAGATTTCCTTTCTAAGCCAAAACTTCAATAACTCACAGATCCGCAAGCTGAACTCTCTTTCTGACTTACAGATTGAATAGTTCAGGGGAAGGGGGAGTGTCTCCTGGAGCAGAAAATAAAAAACAAATTCCAACGCAACCACTTTCCCATTTTTAAATCTTCTCTAATCTTGTTTGCAAAATAATTGTTATTTGCCCCAAGAAGAATAGGAAGCTCTTTGCTCTAGGTTAAACAGAGAATGGTTCTTAGGATACTTGCAAAAGTGTTTGATCAATTATTCCCAATCAATAATCATTTACTAGCTGAGAGACATTAAGAGTCCATTTCTCTGAACATCAGTATTGTTTTTCTTGTTGTTGTTTGAAACTTAGATGAACTATTGTGTTGGTAAACTTAAAGCCACATAAGTGACCATTTTAATAGGCTTAGGGGAATTATGTCAGGTTAAGAATGATTAACATAAGCCTAAGTGTCTAATAAGACTAGTACTGTGATTCTTTGCAGTCAGATATGCATAAAGATGATAAAAGTGAATGGACCCAGTTATGTAGCTGGAGAAATGACATAATCAGCTTCCTTTTCCAGAAAGAGAGGAAGAAAATGGCCCCTAAGAATATAACTGGGCTCTTGTTAATGGTAATTCCAAAGCTTCCCCTGGGTCTTTGTGAAGCTCAGGATGGCATATGTTTTTTTATTTCCAGTAGGCTAGAGGGAGCATAATTTCTGTTTCTCTTTTTTGAGACAGTCTTGCTCTGTCACTCAGGCTGGAGTGCAGTGGCACGATCTCGGCTCACTGCAACCTCCACCTCCTGGGTTCAAGCGATTCTCCCACCTCAGCCTCCTGAGAAGCTGGGATTACAAGCACATGCTCCCACGCCCAGCTAATTTTTGTATTTTTAGGAGAGACATCATTTCACCATGTTGGCCAGGCTGGTCTCAAACTCCTGACCTCAAGTGATCTGCCCCGCTCAGCCTCCCAAAGTGCTAGGATTACAGGCGTGAGCCACTGCACCTGGCAGATGGGAGCATAATTTGAAGATCACCAGAAACAGTCCTGCAGACCATTCATGAAGCCTTATCTTTTCCTGATTATGCTTTGAAAGCATATCATTTGAAAGCCAGTCAAGGAAAATGGGCAGGAACTTCATCATGGGAAAGATGCCTTGCTACCATTTGAGATTTGACTATACTATAATTGAGAATTTGCATTGGTTCTTGGGAAGGATGTGTGTGTGTGTGCGCGCGCGTGTGTGTTGGGTGTGTATGTGGTGTTTGAGGTGGGAGGGTTCCAACAATTACTAACTGGAAAATCAGAAGAATATAAGAGTCTAGGCTACAACTCACACTGGTGTGGGGACCTCCAACTATACTTCCTGTGGGTGCCGAGGACCACCATGGACTTCACCATGGGGCTTAGAGTATTAAGACTCAACCAGCCCTACCACACCCCACTCTTCCCCAGGCTGTGCTAAAAACACAATACCTGAGGGCAACTGTGGACTTACCACTGCAGCAATGCTCCAGGGCAATTTCTCTCAATAATTCAGACAAAGGAAGTGGTCCACTTGGAAAGGAAGGATTGCTCATGTGAGCAGAAGTTTTCTGAATGTTGGACATAGAGAACACAACAGAAGAAGTATGTACTCAGAGAGGCCTTACCTGGGACAAAGGGTTAATGTTAGGAAATGGGGATTCCCATTGAGCCCAACAGCACGTAAAGAGTTTTAACTCCCTGAGGGCTTTTTCCTAGGGTGGGAATATTATTAATAATAATTAGCACACAATTTCAAAGGGCTTCCCTGTTAGTTATCCTCAATCCTGCGCTGAAGTCTGATGCTCAGATACAGCCTAGAATAGCCAGGCTTTGTGGAGTAAAGGGGAGGGCAAGGACAGGACATGCGGCCTGCCTATCTCCGCCTCTCTGCTACCATTAGTGAGAACAGAGCAGCATTCTGGCAAGGGCTCTGTGTCCTGTTGCTCCAGGCAGGGATCAGCACAGCTGGGACTGGCCGAGGAACACAGGGTACTAATCATTCCTCCAGGGCTCTACTCTCCTCCCCAACCCCTCCCATTCCCAACCTATCTTCTTTCCCAAAAACCTTGAAGGAGAGAGAAAATTGGAACTTAGTTTTTAAATTATTTAGCATACCTTTAGGAACTTTTGAAACCATGTATCACTTTAATACCTTTCGATGGCTAACAAATGGTTCACTTCGATGCAATAAGCAGACATAAGCAATCATCTGGGATGCTTCTGATCCATTTGGAGACCCTGATGAATTTTGCTTTAAAACATCACTGATGGCTGTCAACCTCTTTTCCATTCCTGCCTCTCCCAGTCTCCCCATTTAGGCTTCATCACCTCATACCGAAACTACTGAAATATTCTCCTAATGAACTGTCTTTAGTTTCTCCCTGTTGCAAAATCATCCTATATCTCAGTGCCAAAATTTCTCAAAGTATCAGCACACACACACACACATACACACACACACGCACACTCACATAACCATTTTATCCCAATTTGCCTAGGACTTTCCTGGATTTAGCATGAAAGTCCCATGTCTCAGGAAACTCCTCAGTTCCAGGAAAACTGAGACAGTTCAATCTAACAGGTCAACCTAATACATACATAAGCACACATGTGCTCTCACTCATTCTCTCTCTCTCTGTCTTTCTCTATCAAGACTCACCATTGCTTGCAGTGCTTCATATGTAGTGAGTATTCAAATATTGTGGATGGATGGATGAAAGGATGCCTTGATGGATGAAAGGAATGGGCTAATTTGAGGCAAAATTCATACTCATCCTTCTACAATGTTATAAAATGTAATGGAGAGGTGTTGTTTAGTTTGTTTTAACATTGTTTGGCTTATAAAGCAATTTTGCCATATTAGTACTCAGAATACTCTGTATATGTATCATATATTCCCCTCACATCACAGATGAGGAACCCAATCCTTGGAGAGGCTAACTAACTTGTCCAAGGACATACAGCTAATGGGGGAAGGGTAGTAATCCAACCCAGGTTCATGGTTCTAGACACTCTCAACATCATTCCCTTCTACTTTGCTCATTCTTCTGCTCTATTTAAGTTGATCTCTTTCCATTCTCTAAATAGGCAAAAAATAACCCTATTCTTGCTTCCAGATATTTTCTCAAGCCATCCCTTTAGCAAGGAATGTCTTCACATTTCTCCATTGCATCATAATCCCAATGGTTGTCATTTTCTGAGCACTTACTACATGTGGAGGGAGGAGAAAGAATTTAGATGATGGTACACTGGCTCTTAAATATTTTGGCCTATGAGTGACATGCATTGGTGTCATTCACATTTCATTGGTTAGAACTAATCTGTGGCACACCTGAGTACAAAGTGGCTGGGAAACAAAGTTATCCCATATGCCCAGGAAGGAGAGTAGAACCAGACAAGAGAGAGCACTAGAAGGCCCTGTAAAGAAGCCAAAGGCAATGTTTGCCTTATTAACTGGAACTCATGATGCACAAACTGGGGAGACGGAAAAAGGAACATTGAGCTTCAGAGACGCAAGAGTAGGTCCTCTATAGGCAAAACAGGGCACGCCAAGAAAGTGAGCTATGACTTGGTGACTAACACAGGAAACCAGTGTTCCATAATTGATACTCCATCTCAGGACAGGACTCTAGTTCTCAGACAGGGGATCAGAAGTCAGTACTGGGGCATTGCTTCTCTGGGTCATCCTACCAGTGAATGTGACTTTAAAATGCCAAGGCTCCCTCCCGATCCTGGAGCCATGTGGCCCCTGGCCCTAGTGATCGCATCCCTGACCGCGGCCTTGTCAGGAGGTATCTCCCAGGAGTCTTCCAAGGTTCTCAACACCAATGGGACCAGTGGGTTTCTCCCAGGTGGCTACACCTGCTTCCCCCAGTCTTAGCCCTGGCAGGCAGCCCTACTAGTGCAAGGGGGCCTACCCTGTGGAGGAGTTCTGGTCCACCCCAAAAGGGTCCTCACTGCCGCACACTGTCTGAACGATGGGCTCAAAGTTTACCTAGGCAAGCATGCCCTAGGGCGTGTGGAAGCTGGTGAGCAGGTGAGGGAAGTTGTCTGCTCTATCCCCCACCCTGCATACCAGAGAAGCCCCACCCACTCGAACCACGACCATGACATCATGCTTCTGGAGCTGCAGTCCCTGGCCCAGCTCACAGGCTACATCCAAACCCTGCCCCTTTCCCACAACAACTGCCTAACCCCTGGCACCACCTGTCAGGTGTCTGGCTGGGGCACCACCACCAGCCCCCAGGTGAATTACCCCAAAACTCTACAATGTGCCAGCATCCAACTTGGCTCAGATGAGGAGTGTCATCAAGTCTGCCCAGGAAAGATCACTGACAACATGTTGTGTGCCAGCACAAAAGAGGGTGGCAAAGACTCCCGTGAGGGTGACTCTGGGGGCCCCCTGGTCTGTAACAGAACACTGTATGGCACCATCTCCTGGGGAGACTTCCCATGTGGGCAGCCTGATCAGCCTGGTGTCTACACCGTGTCTCAAGATACGTCCTGTGGATCCGTGAAACAGTCCGAAAATATGAAACCCAGCAGCAAAAATGGTTGAAGGGCCCACAATAAAAGTTGAGAAATGTAAAAAAAAAAAAAAAAAAAAAAAAAATGCCTAGGCTCCTCATGAAAGCTTATCTACACAGTCATACAGGATAACAGGACTGTGTGATAGCAACTCAAGTAGATACCAAACCTGAGTCCTGGGACAGGTATATTTCTCCATCACTAATGCACATACACACCCATGCACACGCACACACACACACACACACCAGACAACAGAAGGCAGGATTTATATATTCTGCCCCTAGCTCTCTTGCCTGGAGAACTCAACTGAGGCACCCATTGCAAGAAACCTCACCTCTTGAGAAGTAAAATGCTCAAAGAGTTCATCAGTCAAGGTGATAGCAACCATTACAGACATCCAATAATATTTGTTAACAACGCTGTTAGTGGTGATGACCTTGATCACAATATCTCTGATCTTAAATTTAACTTTGATATACACACAGAGGATAAAACTATCTCTCTACCAAAAGCCCACTAGAGTCATCAAGCAGACAGAATATGAGTCTGGCCAACCCTGAAGAACCTCCATGTGCCAATTCTTAGGACTATACAGATAAACTATTTTGAGATTTTGCTTGAATATCTGGAAACAGAATATTTTCAAAATAACTGATTTTAACTGAATTAAACTAAATGGTTCTAAACTATTCTGTGTGTATAGATACAATATGTTGTGCCCACCGAAAGGACAATAATTTGGCAATTTCTATCTTGAGTCAAGTAATTCATTCATAATTAATTAATACTAATATAATTTGTAATATTGATAAAGCCAATGGTCACAAAATGGTGGTATGGGATGGTCATTTTTACAGCAAATGGACACATCTCTGGGGTTTCCAACAGCAAAACTAAACTACTGATTTTGGTGAGCCTAAAGTAAATTATTAACTTACTGTCATCATTGCCCTAGTACATGCCTGAGGAAGTCTCCCTTTTTATCCAGGTAGAGCTTTGTTTCAGCTTACATTCTCCAATCCTTACAACTGGATTCAATTTCATTCCATTTGTATGGAAAGCCTACTTATGCTAAGGATGATATTTATATCTGAGGCTACAAAGATAATAATAATAATAATTGCCATGCTATCATATTCATTTTACAGACGAGAACACTGAAACAGAAAGGTCACCTCAGCTGTTGCAAAGTAATAAATGGCAAGACTGGAATTTAGAGAAGGGCTGTGTGGCCCCAAGGTCCACTCATAACCACTACTGCACAGCTCTACCCTCAGAGGACTTGCATTCCTGTTCTTGGATGTGCGGAATGCATCACCTATAACGTCCGCATGCACCCTGAGACATCTGCATCACCCCCAAAGTTAGGTCCGTCCCATCCCTACCTTGCCCCAGCCCGCTCCTCTATCTTACATTTCAGTCCTCTGAGAGTTGGAGAGCTGGCCCAAGCCCTAGTCTGAGCCACTCTGCTTGATCCAAGCCGACTCCCCGCCAAGACCTCAGACTGCTGCTTCCCCAGAATGCAAGTCCTTCTTACCCAATATTAAGGCAGTACAGGGCAGTTAAGAAGAGCTTGCAGTTAGATTCACTGCTCTGAGGCTCAGTTTCCTTATCTATAAAGTCAATGTAATATTCTCTCCCTTTAAGGTTGAATGAAATAATCTACGTTAAGTGCTCAGTACAGGGCTTGTCTGCTGGGGGCTCCCATCTGCTATGAATCTCTGAAGATTGTGGTCGGCCAAAAATACTAGACCACCCTCCCTGCATAGCATTAAGGATGCTTAACTCAACTTGTACACTCCTTGGATGCTTTGCACTGCCATGTCCAGTGTCTACCTCTGAAATCAAACCAGTTTCCCCAGCCCACATCACATTGGCTGAGGGGTCAGAGCCCTTGTTTCTCTCTGGTAGCCTTGGCTGAGAGCACAGCATGCCTGCTCCTGTTCCCCACTTCAGAGTAGTGCTATTCAGTAGAATTTCCTAGGGATGATGTAACTGTCCTGTCCAAAGTAGTAGCCACTAGTTACAGTTGGCTACTGTGCACTTGAAATGTGGTTAGTACAATTAAGGACTAAAAATTTTAATTATTTTTTATTTAAATCACCACATGTAGCTGTGGCTAGTGACTGTCATATTGGACAGAACAGGTATGCAGTATGGTCAACCAGGTGTGTTCCCTGTCTCTCTACTCTGAGTCCTTACTCACCCCATATGGGGTTGCTTAGCCACTCACAGTAAATCCTGCCCCAAAGGTAACTCACCACACACCTGTTGGCTCCTACAGATGAGCCTGTGATGGCATCTCGTGCATTTGCCTCGGTATTGAGAAATACACCTCCCAGGTAACAACCCTGTAGGGGTCACTGGAAGGTAAAGAGGAAACAGACAAGCAATCCAGCAGTGCGACTGCAGCAGCCAGCGCTGAGAAGGGGTGTATATAATTACATATCCCAGAGCCGGAGAGGATTAGAAGTGCTACAGAAGTGAATGTCAGGCAACATGATATTCCACAGGTGTGAAAGTAGCGTTTCTATAGAGTTGGCCAACACTCTCTAAATCAAAAATATCTGCTGCCGAATGGAGAGAGAAAGAAAGTGAAGTGAATCACAAACTAGAGTCAAATGGGATAGGAGAGACAGTACAGAGTAGTTAGCCCAGCAAATCGTACAAACCTGACTGCCCACACTTTGCTCTAAGTGTTGAGTCCTTTATCAAAGGGACGTGTGATTTAAATTGAAATTATACGTTTAAAAAACATGATTTTAGGCCGGGCGCGGTGGCTCACGCCTGTAATCCCAGCACTTTGGGAGGCCAAGGCAGGCGGATCACAAGGTCAGGAAATCGAGACCATCCTGGCTAACACGGGGAAACTCCATCTCTACTAAAAAATATTTTAAAATTAGCCGGACCTGGTGGCGGGCGCCTGTAGTCCCAGCTACTCGGGAGGCTGAGGCAGGAGGATGGCGTGAACCCAAGAGGTGGAGCTTGCAGTGCGCCGAGATCGCGCCACTGCACTCCAGCCTGGGTGACAGAGCGAGACTCCAACTCAAAAAATAAAAATTAAAAAAATCAAGATTTTACAGATGAGGAAGCTGAGGCTTAGGAAGGTTAAGTTATCTACTCAAGTTCATGCAGTTTATAAGACTTATAACTGTGGGATTCCAGATTTTCATCCTCAGTGATCCAGAATTCACAAGGGAGGTGAGGAGGTCATTTTAAAGATCCGAGCATCAAGTGAAAATAAAAATGCATATGGAATCAAGGCCATTTTAGTACCTAATGGGATGCCTGGGACGCAAGAGCAGAAGGGAAGGGTTCAGGAGTGAGGATCTTATTTAAGGATCCAGATGATGAGCTGGGTTTTTGACGTGTTGATCTGTAGGTTGCACTGCAATAACTAATTCAAAATGACCAAAAGTCATTGGAGATGCAGGACTAAAACTATGACGAGAAGTTGGAACAGGAGATACAAGTATCAATTGAGGAATTGTTGCAAAGCGTACAAAATCTCAAAAGAACAAAAAGAAAGCAGCAATAGCCAAAGTATTGCCAGAGAGGAGACACTGACAGAAAACTGACATTAATTCCCCAGCATGTGCCACTTTTGCTAGGTAGTTGTAGCAATCTTTATTTCACCTCATTATCCACACTACAAACGTGTCAGAGAGATATGAGAGCAACATTTGCCCTTTTCCTTTAAACAAATATTTTTTTCTAGCAACTTCTCACAGGCTGGGGTTGGGAATTCTCTCGTCTATCCTGCAGTGGAAACACAATGAGGGGAGACCACATCAGAGAGAAGGGCAAGTCATGTGACCTAGGCTGAGCCAATCAATGCCTCCCATTTCCCTCGTCACAGTGATTGGTTGAGGGATAGGCACAAGATCCAATCAGCTTCAGTGAGACCCAGTGAGGCTTCAGCTAGGAATGCCGGGACAGAGTCTGGCTGGCTTTCCTTTAGGATTCGAGCCTAAGATGTGTGGGGAATGGAGCAAATGTAACTGTCTTTCTACCATTTGAAACCTGAGATTGGAGTCAAAACTAAGGAATTGCAGCAGAAAGGAAGAAATTGGGTCCTCTGGTGACTATTGAGTCATGAATCAAAATATGCCTAAAGTGAGAACCCACAACCTTTCCACTCATGTGAGCCAGGAAATTCTGTTTGGGATGAGTTTTCTAGTATTTGCAGCAGAAGAATCCCTACCTGATGCAGAAATGACCCACATTTTCCAGCTGAGGCAAATAGAGGCCTCAAGAGATTAGCTAACTTGCCCAAGTTCACACAAATAACTAAGCCAAAATTTGAAGCCACTCTGTTTCACCTTGAAAAGCTGGTGAGGAAGACAAACTGGATTTTTAACTGACTGCAGTATGACAAACGTGTGAAAAAAGAAAGACACAATAGGAAGATGGAGTGAAAGAAGGGCAGAAAGTGAAGGTCAGTGTAATTGAGGTACAAGTTTCAATGACATCTGAAGATTCTAAAAATCTGGGGTTTTCCTGGTTGCCCCGTCTATCCCAGTGACTCAGTAAGATAGGAAATCAAGGCTAACTCTGATTACCTAGTTGACTATTTTAAACTCCAGCCATTTATAGAGCACTAATTAGAAATAATTTCAAGCAAAACATCTGGTCACTGATTTGCTGAAACATCAATATTGGCTCTCTATGAGAAAAATTTGCATTTCATTGCTA
Organism: Macaca thibetana thibetana; assembly: GCF_024542745.1. NCBI lineage: Eukaryota > Metazoa > Chordata > Mammalia > Primates > Cercopithecidae > Macaca > Macaca thibetana. The sequence continues at coordinate 101,652,755 of NC_065588.1, read as the reverse complement.
AGGAAAAAACATCAGTACCTGGAAACCAAAGAAAGCAAATCTAGACCCGTGAAGATCCTCAGTTTTCAGAAGGCAAACCACCATGAATTATTCTAATGATTTGACCTTTTCACTCCACAATAATCCAAAGCGAGCACCTGCAAAGGGAGTGGGGTGAAGTATCTAGTTCATAGCAGCCCTCAACAGGTATTCTATTTTTGAGGTTCCATGTTTTCAAATTTATGCCAATTTTGCGTTCTTCTTCATAATACATTTATTTGTTTCCATGTAAAAATATTTAAGGTACTTATCAACTACTTATTTCAACAAATCTAAATCTACTAGTGAAATGTATTCTCTGATTGCATGCACTCCACGTGTCTTGCGACTTCTCACACATTAAGAACACCAACACCCCTGGTGTTACAGATTAGAGAAACTGGGATAACAGTGGCACAAAAAAATGGATCCCTGCTTGCTGCTTGCCACCACCTGTTCTGAGTGTTTTTCTTATATTAACTCATTGAGAAAGCTGAGTCACAAAAGACTAAGTGGCTTGCCCAAAGTCGCAGAAATTGTGAGGGGTAGAGTTAAGATTTAAATGCAATATCTGGCTCCTGACCACTAGGCTATATGCATCTTAAGTTCCTCAATTCTTGACATAAAACCCTACCTGTCATCTGAGGACTACAATAAATAGTGTGTTGGAACACTCTGCTACACTATGTATGCTATATTATACTATCTTATACCATATTATAGTATATTCTATACTATACTGCACTATGCTATGCTACACTATATTATACCGTGCCTCACTATATTATGCTACACTATACTACACTATGATATGTTATACTATACCACACTATATGATAAGTAAGTAGGCACAGACTTTGGGGGTGATTCGGTAGTATCTGTCAAAATTCTACATGTGCACCCCTAAAACCTGGTAACCCCATTTTTAGGAATCCATCCTAGTGAAAGATTTGCAGAAATGGACAAGGCACACACAGGCACCCTGCCACACTGCTTTTTAAAGGGGAAAAATGAAAAAGCCTAAATAGCCTTTGACACTGGAATTCTTTCATTTGAGACATTCATACAGTGGATTGCCATTAAGCCATTATAAAGAACAAGGTCAATGTTTATGTGTAGCACGGAAAATTATCTAAGGTACAGGATTAAGTGAAAAGGGCAAGTTACAGAAAGATATGTACAGAATGAGGCAGGGATTTACACATTTAGGTTGAAAACAACATAAACTGTATTTTTGTACATGAGGCGGGCTCTATAACAAGCAATAGGGATTTCAGTGTTTGACAATGGTTAATGGGGGTCCCAAGAGACACCTAAGAGACTAGATAGTAGACATTGCAGTTATTCACCAGGAGCAAAAAGAGTGACAGGCACACTGGGGGTGTAAGAAAAAGCCCCCCTTTATCCAAGATGCTTAAGAAACTAGAACAATGTCCTGCAGGATAGCATGGGGGCAAATCAAAAAGGACTTTGAGGAGATGTGGCATGGAATATAGAATGATGATAATCCCTGGCCTGGCCTTTTGCTCTGACTGTTCTAAAGGTTGTCTGCATCCCACAGAGAGATGACTCGCATGGCTTAAAGATGCCCAGCTACTCCTGTAATCCCAGCACTTTGGGAGGCCAAGGCAGGCAGATCACGAGGTCCGGAATTCAAGACCAGCCTGGCCAACATAGTGAAACCCCATCTCTACTAAAAATACAAAAAGTAGCCAGGCGTAGTGGTGCACACCTGTAATCCCAGCTACTCAGGAGGCTGAGGCAGGAGAATCACTTGAACCCAGGAGGCAGAGGATGCAGTGAGCGGAGATGGCGCCATTGCCCTCCAGCCTGGGTGACAGTGCGAGACTCTGACTTGAAAAAAAAAGACGTCACCCAGCTACATAGGGACTGAGCTGGCATTACATACCAGATGCCTGTAGGCACTCCACTTGCAACTCACTCAGCTCTAGATTGTTGATCTTTAAGTTGCATTCCAAGTGTGTTCAAAGAGTGTCTTGATCTCTGACACGAATTGTATAAACAAACTAGGGCCCAGGCCACCAGACTCCAGGGGCTCCTAAGATATATCCAAAGAGAGCAGGTGTGTTATTTTCTATGAGAAGTTTTGGTTTCCATGTTCATTCACCTTAAATTGCTCATAGGATTTTTATTTTTAAATTATGGATATTTTTCTCCATTCTGTTTCATTGCAGCCACCCACCAATAAATATTATTTTAAAAAATATTCCCTGTCCTACATGCTCTCCACATCTCTTCTGGGACATTCTGTCACTTGGTCACTCTGCTGTGCTTTGTACACCTTGGTTTTTTCTTCTCTAAACTTGAAAGGCCCAGATACAGCATTGGCCCAGAGGCAAATCAGATTGCTGTGGGGATACTGCCCTCTGCAGGCCCCTGCCGGGCATCGCCCTTTAAGAGAGAAGCCCGGCTCCAGGATACAGTAGGCCATCAGTAATAGCTGTTACATTCTGACTTCTTCATGGATTATCTCATTTAGTTTTCACAATATCCCTCCTGAGGTTAAGAACTATTATTATCTCCAGTTTTCACGGAGGAAACCTGAATCCCAGAGGAGTTAGGTAACTTGTTCAAGATCACACAGCTAACAAGTAGCAGAAACAGAATTTGAACCTAAGCCATCTCTCTCCAGAAATCTGTCCTGCCAACCACTACAGCAGACTTCCCAGAGGGAAGGTAACTGCCAATTTTGGAGCAGCTGTATCATGACAGGCATCTTTCATACAATACCTACCTCATTTAATCCATCTGTCAGCCAAAGGTAAGTAAATTAACTAAAAAAAAAAAAAAAACTAATTGACTTACCTGTGAACCCATGGCTGGTAAGTCAGGTCTTTCTGAGTCCAAAGCATTAGCTTCGTCCACATGGTTCTCATGCAGGTGCACTGCTCAGCTCTTCTTTTCAGAGAGCATTGGCCAAGGGTGCAATTGACTGACAACCAGCAGCTGTGCGCCTTCAGAATCGCTGTGGCATTTGCACCAAGTCCACCATCTCCCTGAATTCTCCCAGCCATGAGTGAGCATGAGGGAGGACTAGAGTCAGGCCACATCTGCCCAGGATAGGCCTCCTGGATGGAGCCCGTGCCTGGAGTCTGCCACTGGGCTGGAGGAGGCCCTCTCAGAGCCGCGCTGCAGTCCTAGCTGTCCTCCCTCAATCCTCCTGCCGGCCTGCCCCCACTTTGCTGCTAGCAGGTGGCATTGTGGTCTGAGGGTCTCCCACCTACTTCTGCTCCCTCCTCCTTTATCCTTTGCAGGTAATTTAGCAACTTGGGCACTGATCTTACCCTCATGTTGCTCACATCGAGAGATGAAGATTAGTCATGAACATCAGCGACTGTGTGGCAGATATAGAGGGAGAAGCCTGGGTTCTGTACTCAGAAGATCCGGACACAGTCCTGCATCTGCCATCTTGTACAAGTTCTTTCTCAGTCACCCAGCCTGTGTTTCCACCTCTATAAATGGAGCCCAGTAGAGCACCACAGGCCACATGCTTTGACGGCTAACCAGGCTTTAAAGTCAGGCAGACCTAGGTTCAACTCCTGGCTGGATAAACTCGTGAGGGATTTCGCTTCTCTATATTTCAGTTTCTTCATCTGTATAACAGGCACACTAACACATATCTTGTGGTTCTGCTGTGACAATTACGAGTGGTATATATGTGGCTGGGCACAGTGGCTCGTGCCTTTAATCCCAGCACTTTGGGAGGCCGAGGCAGGCAGGCCACCTGAGGTCAGGAGTTAGAGACCAGCCTGGTCAACATGGTGAAACCCCGTCTCTACTAAAAATACAAAAATTAGCCAGATGAAGTAGCACATGTCTGTAATCCCAGCTACTCATGAGGCTGAAGCAGGAGAACCGCTTGAACCTGGGAGGCGGAGGTTACAGTGAGCCGAAATCGGGCCATTGTACTCCAGCCTGGGCGACAGAGTAAGACTCCTTCTCAAAAAAAAAAAAAAAAAAAAAAAAAGAAGTGATATATATGTAAAGAATCTGTTCATAGAAAATATGAAATGCAGGGCAGCTATTCGCCAAATTCTTTTGGTAGGAATAAGAAAAGATCATATATGGGGAAGTGCTTTGTAAGGAATACTAGCCAGACAGAGGTTAGTTATTGCTATAATTATAAATGCTGCAAGAAGGAATGGAATTAAGCAGTCTGGAATTCAAAGGAGGGGGAGATTTCACAGCATTGGGAAAGAGGAGTCAGGCCTTGGAATGGCAGAGGTGGTGTCCAGATGTGGGGACCAGCAAAGGCAAGAAAGCACAGGGCCTGCCCGCAAACCTGTCTGGGGCTGCATTCCCTCAGGGTCCTGTTGGAATAGCACAAATGAATCTGACAAAGGCACCCAGGACAGCGTGTTAATGGGAGGAATGTGTGGAGGAGGTAGGAGAAGAGCCTCAGCTATCTCAGGCCTCAGGCAGTTTAACAGGGAGTTTATCATCACAAGGAGAAACAAGATACAGAAGAGCATCCAAGACACTGCAGGATAGCTATGGGAGCTCCAGGGGTACCTGCCCAGGGAGATGGAGGCATGAAGAGCAGATTCCCTTAGACCGGAGGGAGAAAGGAACATGGCCCAGGCAGAGGACAGCCACAGGCAGGGAGGCAGCAGCTCTTCATATGTGGACCCCACTTTTCCACAAGTGTTCACAGACATCTGCCTGGCTACCATGACACTGAGGCGGAACTAGAAAGATGGCCACCCCTTCAGCAAGCTCATCCCACGCCCCCTCCCACTCCAACTGGGTGGGGCTAATGTTGCCCATGCAGCTGGGATGGAATTTAAGATTCATGACACTGGCATTCCTATGTGGAGGCTCTGGGGCAGGGCAGGGCCATGCTGAACCCACATCCAGCATTTTTCACACTTCTCTACCCTGGTCTCCACATTCCTGACTGCACACGCGTACTTGTGCACGTGACCGCTTCACCACCTTTTTAGTGAGCACAGCTGACTCTTTCCACTGTTGGGAGGTATTCATGTGTGGGATAAATTGAATGACAAATATCACTATTTCCAGTGGCTCAGTTAAGTTCAATTACCTTATGAGTGAACACAAGGCTCTCAAGTCCCTAGTTCTTAAGAAGGACCCAGTACAAAGTCACTGGTTGAAAGCCCCCTCATTTATTAGCTGTGTGCCAGGGTCACAATGCTTAGCACAGGAAACTAATGATGTCTATCTCACAAGGCTGATGTGAGAATTAAAAGTAGGTAATGTAGGTAAACTTCACCCGCCCTTAGCACCACCAAGTCTTGAAGAAATGCTGCTGAAATTCACAAAATGTTTGGTGTGTGTGGATTTCTTGGGATCGGCAGCCAGAGACTGCACTGTGTTTGAACATCCTAGAGGCAACAAGCAGTATAACAGAAACAGTAAAAGGATACATTGTATAGATGTGATTAGCCTCTGCAAAAGCAGACACACACCGAGGGCCACTGAGTCTAAGGAAGCAAGAGACTGGCAGTGACATCAGAAAAATGCAGAGAGCCTGGTAACATGGAAGGTCACCTACTTGCTGCCCCTCTACCTTTACCCACCCTTGTCTAGAAAAGGTGTGGTACTAGAGATGCCACTGGGACAGTACTCAGCTGGGGAGACACTGAGTGCTACTTGATCTGGCAGGGGAGCTTTAATGGAAGATATTCTTCCCAGGACTTTGGAAGGACTGTGTTCTGAGAGCCAGTTTACTAAGGAAGGATATGAGGCCCAGAGCAAGGCAAGGGTGTATTCTGGGCTATGTGACAAGTGAACAAGTTCCTGGTCATGGATTGGACCCTTCTCATATCTAGCTTTCTAAGTGTCCAAGGGGTAAAGGTTAAATTTGATGGTCAACTTGGCCAGGCTATGGTGCCCAGTTGTTTGATCAAGCACTAAACTGGATGTTGCTGCAAAGGTATGTTATAGATGTGATTAGCATCTCCAATCAGTTGACTCTAGGTAAAGGAGATGACTTTCCATAATGTGGTTGGGCCTCATCCAATCAGTTGAAGACCTTAAGAGCATAGAAAGAGATTTCTTAAAGAAGAAATTCTACCTCAAGACTGTAACATGGAAATCCTGTCTGAGTGTCCAGCATGCCAGTCTTCTCTGCAAATTTCAGGCTCAAGGCCTGGACATCAACTATTGCCTAGTGTCCAGCCTACCACTGCCCTAAAATTTTAGATTTCCCATCCCCCACAATCACATTAACAAATTCCTTAAAATAAATCTTAGTGCATGGAGATGTAGACTCTCTTGGTTCTGTTTCTCCGGAGAACCCTGACTGATAACACAGGGTAGTTATTTTTCCCCCTTTTTTTTTATTTAACTTTTTTTTTTTTTTTTGAGATGGAGTTTCATTCTCGTTGCCCAGGCTGGAGTGCAGTGGTGTGATCTCGGCTCACTGCAACCTTCGCCTCCCGGGTTCAAGTGATTCTCCTGCCTCAGTCTCCCATGTAGCTGGGATTACAGGCATGCACTAGCATGCCTGTTTATTTATTTATTTTTTTTTAGTAAACCTGGGGTTTCTCTATGTTGGTCAGGCTGCTCTCATGCTCCCGACCTCAGGCGATCTGCCCACCTCAGCCTCCCAAAGTGCTGGGATTACAGGTGTGAGCCACCACGCCCATTCTTTAAATTTAACTTTTAAGTTCAGGGGTTCACGTGCAGATTTGTTATATAGGTAAACTTGTGTCATGGTGGCTTGCTGTACAGATTATTTTGTCACCCAGGTATTAAGGTTGGTATCCATTAGTTAATTTTCCTGATCCTCTCCCTCCTCACACCCTGCACCCTCCAAAAGGCCCCAGAGTGTGTTGTTCCCCTCTATGTGTCCAGGTGTCCTCATCATTTAGCTCCCAGTTATGTGAGAACAAGTGGTATCTGGTTTCCTGTTCCTGTGTTCGTTTGCTAAGGATAATGACCTCCAGCTCCATCCATGTTCCTGCAAAGGACATGATCTCGTTCTTTTTAATGTTGACATAATATTCAATGTATATGAGCCACATTTTCTTTATCCATTCTTCCACTGATGAGTATTTGGGTTGGTTCCACGTCTTTGCTATTGTGAATAGTACTGCAATGAACATACACATGCATGTGTCTTTATAACAGAATTATTTATATTCCTTTGGGTATATACTCAGTAATGGGATCACTGGGTCAAATGATATTTCTGTTTTTAGGTCTTTGAGAAATCGCCACTTTATTCCACAATGGCTCAACTAACTAACACTCCCACCAACAGTATATAAGCATTCCTTTTTCTCTGCAACCTCACCAACATCTGTTATTTTTTGACTCTTTAATAATAGCCTTTCTGACTGGTGTGAGATGGTATCTTATCGTGGTTTTGATTTGTATTTCTCTAACGATCAGCTTTGTTTCATATGATTGCTGGCCATGTGTATGTCTTCTTTTGAAAAGTGTCTGTTCCTTCTCAAAAGAAGACGTACAAGCGGTGAACAAACATGCCTGTCCAGAATGGTATTGCCTAGGTTGTCTTCCAGGGTTTTTACTGTTTTGGGTTTTACATTGAAGTCTTTAATCCACGTTGAGTTAATTTTTTGTATATGGTGTAAGGAAAGGGTCCAGTTTTAATCTTCTGCATATGGCTAGCCAGTTCTCCCAGCACCATTTACTGACTAGGGAATCCTTTCCCCCATGGCTTATTTTTGTCAGGTTTGTCGAAGATCAGATAGTTGTAGGTGTGTGCTCTTATTTCTGGGTTCTCTGTTCTGTTCCATTGGTCTGATACACAGAGTAGCTATTGCCATTTTAGGCATGAGGTGAACAGAACAGCCAGTCTCAGATACTGTGCTCACACGCAAGTGCCTTGGGAGGCAGGTTGGGGCTGGAGTAGCCCCATTTTACAGAGAGGAAACTGGCGCTTGTAAGCAGTTATTCTCAAACCTCACACACACGGATGGTGGAGCAGAACCTAAACCCCAGTCCTCCTCCTCCAAAACGCCTCACTCTTGGGTTCACTCTCTCCTTCCAGAGCATCTTTTGGGCCTCACCTCTCATAGCAGAGCACCTGGTCACAGACAGCTCTTCGTCTATGGAATTCTGGGACCAACTGTTAATATAATACTTTACCACCCTTTCCATGTTAATGGCGTGTTAATTCTCCAGTGCCCAATCTCAAAAACACTAAGCCACATTTTACGTTCATCTTTTCCTCCTTCCCCACATCTAATGACTTAAATTTTGGAGCTTCAGCCTTGAAAATGTCTCACATATCTGTCCTCTTTTTGTTCCTTCCCACAGAGGCCACACGTGCCCAGGCCCTCAGTCCTTCTTATCTGTGGATTGTGCATAGAAAACAGATTTTGAGAACAACTGAGCTCCTATGGGATATAAGAAACTAATGGAAAAAAAGCCACGTGCTAGTTTTTATGACCAAGACTGGACACCTTGGACATTTTTACATGCGCGTGGCCTTTGCTCCAACAAGTCCCATTGTTACTGTCAAGCAATCAGAAATCATTCATCCACCACCTGGGTGGGCTTCCTTAGAGCATTTCTAAATGGGGGCTGCATCTCACTCCTAGAGGACATAGGAATTTGTAGGGGCATTCTCTGGTCACAATGTTGACAGGTGGGGTGCTACCAGAAATTAGTAAGTGAGGCACAGGACAGTTCTAAAAGGAAACAATACAAAAAGTGTCCCCATCCTAACAACTCTCAACTGTCCTGCTGGAAACTCCTATAGATAAAATACTTGTTCATAATTTCCTAATGATAATTTTGTTTCACATATAAATACAAGGTACCTTTTAGTACATTTTTAATAACCACTTGAGTTTCTAGGAGTGTAACAAGATGAATGCAGATGCACTGTGATTAATCTAGAGCTTTAGCAAGAGTTGTTCCTTGTTTTGAAAATCACTTCTGGCAATGCACTCCAGGGACAGCATCGTCACATGGCACCTACATGTCAGTCTGTTTCCGTGGCATATGAGGGGCAGACATGCAACCACTGCATTGTGTACTCATGCAGCCCAGCTCCAGCCTTGGCATTCTGAAATACCACATACTACTTAACTATCAATCGCTTTTCTATTTTTCTCCTTTATAAAACAGTTATACTGATGGGACTGTAAAATGGTGCAACTGCTATGGAAAACCATACGGCAGTTTCACAAAAAATTAAAAATAGAGTCCCATATGATCCACCAATTATACTTCTGGGTATATACCCAAAAGAATTGAAAGCAAGGACTCAAACAGATATTTGTATACCCATGTTTATAGCAACACTGTTTAAAATAGCCAAAAGGTGGAAGCGACCCAAGTGTCCATCGACAGATGAATGGATAAACACAATGTGGTGTATGCGGACATGAAGATGGAAACAGTAGACTCCAGGGACTCCACACAGGGGGAGGGAAGGAAAGGGACAAGAGTCGAAAACTTCCTATTGGTTACTATATTCACTATTTGGGTGATGGGTTCAGTAGAAGCCCAAACCCCAGCAGTATGCAATATATCCATGTAACAAACCTGCACATATACCCCCTGAATTTAAAAGGAAAAAAAGTGCTGTATACATACAATGGAATACTGTTCAGCCATAAAAAGGAAGGCAGTTCTGACCCATGCTACAACATAAACTTTGAATAATTTATGCTAAGTGAAATAAGGCACGCCAGGTGCGGTGGCTCATTCCAATAATCCTATAAACTCCAGGCTGAGGCTGATGTCAGGAGTTCAAGACCAGCCTGGTCAATATGGCAAAACCCTGACTCTACTTAAAATACAAAAATTATCTGGGCATGGTGGTGCATGCCTGTAGTCCCAGCTACTCGGGAGGCTGAGGCACGAGAATTGCATGAACCAGGAAGGCAGAAGTTGCAGTGAACTAAGATCATGTCACTGCACTCCAGCCTGAGTGACAGAGCAAAACTCTGTCAAAAAAAAAAAAAAAGAGAGAGAGAGAGAGAGAGGAAGGAAGGAAGGAAGAAGAAAGAAAGAGAGAAAGAAAGAGAGAAAGAGAGAAAAAGAAGAAAGAGAAAGAGAGAAAGAGAGAAAGAAAGAAAGAAAGAAAGAAAGAAAAAGAAAGAAAGAAAGAAAGAAAGAAAGAAAGAAAGAAAGAAAGAAAGAAAGAAAGAAAGAAAGAAAGAAAGAAAAAAAAAAAAAAAAGAAAGAAAGAAAGAAAGAAAGACAAAAGGAAAAGAAGCCAGTTACAAAAGGGCAAATGGCTCTATGATTCCACTCATATGAGGTACCTAGAATGGTTAAATTCATAGAGACACAAAGCAGAATGGTAGTTGCAGGGCTGGGAGGAGAGGGGAATGGGGAATTAGTGTTTAAGGAATGCAGATTTTCAGTTTGGGAGGATGAAAAAGTCCTGGAGATAGATGGTAGTGATGGTGGCAGAACAATATGAATGTACTAAAAAACACAAAACGATACACTTTGAAAGTGGTTAAAATGGTAAGTTTTTTATTATGAATATCTTCCCACAATTTTTAAGAAAAGAGTTTGTGCATTTTATTAGTTTTTATGTGTGTATCAGCAGGATAGTAAAGAGGGCATTTCAAAATATTTGTTTTTAAAAGGAAACATGACATGGAGAACAAGGTGTCTAGAGTTTTATGCACTTAGTGTTTTATGGCATATTTTATTTTGTCTGGAGACTTTCTGGCACCCCTTGAAATATGTGGAGACACCTAGGCATTACTAATGAAGGGTTAGGGATTGTTGGGGCACAGAATGGAGGATCCCAGGGGACTAAGAAAATATATATTTGAGCTTATGAGAATCAGGGCTGAGGGAAGAACTACCCAAGAGTCAATTTAACTTGGATTTGAGCTAGCAAGCCTGGGACTACAAACATTTTATATTTATGGAGCTTCTCACACTTTATGAGGCAAAAGCACTCTAAATGTATAGTCCATTAACAGGAGGTAGCCACGGCAGAGTGGACGGGGAACAAACTGGGGCCAGATCTGACTTGGCCACTTAAGAACTGTCTGTGTGATTTAGGGCAAATGTCTTAACTTCTTTGAGTCCCATTTGCTTCCATCTGTAACACATGAATATTTACCCATCTTTACTATGAATGCCTCCTTTTCTTTGGATACCTACTATGAGCCAGGCACTTGGAAGACATTTGGCCATTTAATCATTAATCATTTCATCTGCGTCACTGTCCTGTGACATAGACATCATCTCTAGCATGCAAATTAGAAAAACAAAACAGATGCTGTCAGTCCCCCACACATTCCCTCCTGGCCCACGCTGGAGGGCATCTATGTGGCTTCCTGTGTGTCTCCACCCCATGGCACTCTCTTGCTGCTTGAGTCTCCTCTGGCCACAGCAGGCAGTGTGAAATGGCCAGGGAATTAAAACTTCCAAGAACAACCCTCAGCCAGTGAGGGATGGAAGTTGGTGGATAAACACCCCAGCACCCTCACCCTGCAGTAGACCAACCCCAGGATGTGCCCTGCACAGTCTTCAGGGCCCTTGTGGCACTGAGACCGAGTTGCCCACTTGTGAATACATCAATAATTGGGTTTCCTCCCTTTTCTGAGTCCCTGCCCAGTCCCTCCCGGTGCATCCTGGGATCAGCTCCCACATGAACTACTTGCACTCAAATACTTGTCTCAGGATGTGCTTTTGGGGAAACCCAAAGTAAGACAATAGCTGAGGTTCAGAGAGTTTCAGTTGCCCATGATCTCACAGTTAAAAAGCTTGGCTGAGCCACAGTTGACCATCTTCCTCTGATTTCAAAGTGCCTGTCCTTGTCCCCTGGCCTCTCTGCCTTATACCCTACCCGGCTGTTTGGGAATTAAGTGAGATAATGCAAATGAAGAAGAGGGTCAAATAGCAAGTGAATGATTTTAATGCTTTCACTGGCTGTTCCCCATGGCCCTGTGAGGTGGACAAGAGGTAGACAAGTTTGATGCCCACTCTATAGAAAACTGAGACTCAAGGCCTTGTACAAAGCGACCGGCTAATAGGTGACAAATGACAAGATGATTCTCAGCTCCTCCAGGTCCATTTTGCATCTTTGTCTGCATTTCTCTGTACCTGGGGGGCTAATGCCACTGGACATCTCCACCCAGGACCCCTTGCCCTCTGGCTTCTAGTTTCACCCAACAGAAGGCACGGACAGGAAGAGAGAAGAGAGGGTTATTTAGATCCCTAGTCCCTCTTTGATGGGCTGTGTTTCTCTACCTAAGCCATAGCTCCCTTCCAACCGCTTTAGGTTTTTTTGTGTTTTTTTTTTTTAACTAATTTAGATTTATATGGGTTTTTTTGTTTGTTTGTTTGTTTGTTTTTTTAAGAAATCTCAAATCCTGGGGAAGAGAAGAGGAAATGACGTCAGTTCACTAAGACCCCAGCACACTTTCCAAGTGCCAATTGGCCCCATCCCTGTCTCAGGGCTCCAGCTCTCACTGATACTGTGGGTAGGAGCTCACCCTGGTCTTGCCCTTCGGCAGGCACTAGGACTTCTGCTGTTTCTGGTCCCAGAGTGTTTCTTACCCAAGCCCACATCTCTACAAATAATCTTCATGACACTCTCTTCACTTAAATCTTTTGAAGTGTCATTTTCATTCTTGTTGAGACTTTGGCTGATCTGGAAGCCCTAGCAATCAATGAAAGGGGGAGAAAATAGAATACGTATGGAGCAAATACCATTCTCCAGGCTCTGTGTTGAGTCCTCTGTTCGTGAGCCTCACAATACTGTTGTGAGGTAGGGAATAAGATGATTCTCATTTCACACATAAGTGACTTGAGGCTAAGAAATGGTACATGGACCAAAATCCAGGTCAGTCAGAATTGACAGCCCGTGCTCTCTCCCCAACACCACAAAGACCACACTGTTCTCTAACCTAACTTGCCTTCACTGTAAATAACTGTTGGGACCAGAGCCCTCCAACCTTGCCCTGGGCATGTCAGGAAACCCGAGCACACCCTGCCTATGGCAAGGGTGTAGCATCTTTGTGACAAATGAGCTTTCCATGAATGGAAACAGCCTTTCCCTTCGGTGAGGAGAGGCAGGATTTCATGTGAATGTGTGATGACTGGCAGGGAGCCAAGAATAAGAGCAGGAAATGGGAGCCCAAGTGAGATAACTGCCACGGACATTGAGGGGAGGGGGCAGGATAAACAGAGGGGGTTCAATTTTGCAAAGCATTGGAGAGCTTGTTGGATTAAAGACGGCCCTTGGGGAGAGTCGGGGATATTAGGAAAAGGGGGAGCCAGCCTTGGCAGGCAGCGGAGACTGACTGCTGGTGGAGCAATTAAAGGGCGGAGCAAGTGGGCAGGAAACCACAGAATAATGCAAAACCCAAAAGCAGGCATCTAAAATGTGCAAAAAAAAAAAAAATTATAAGGCAAAACATAGCAGACCAGAGTGTGTGCTTAGTAGCTAAAAATATTTGAGACAACATGTTAGAATGAGAAACATATGGAGTAAGCGGCAGCTGCCATTCAATTTAGCAGCTCAAGAAATGTGACTTGTCCCCATGGGCACTGGGAGGAGGAAATACTTGGAAAGAAAGAGTTCAGAATTCTAAATAAAGACATGAGGCTGAATGGGCACAGAGGAGTTTTCCCCAATATTTGACAATTGTGAATAAAATCAGAAATACTAGATGAATCGCAAGATCCATTAGAATAGTGCCAATTGTATTCTCCTCACTCTATATAAATCTACAATGTACCCATTACAAATTAATCATAACTTCCAGCTATTTAGCACCCACATACCGGGCACTTTGCATATATTATTTTGAATTCTCCCAACAACCCTGCAAGTAGTATTATTGTCCCCATTATATAGATTTTGAAGCTGAAGCACAGAGAGTTTGACGTCACACAAACATCTGGTGAGAGGCGTGGTGAGGAATTAAATGCAGATCACTGTCCCCGGGGACATTCCATTACCCCATGGCAAATCCCAAAATCTAAGCTTTCAAAATGGTCAGATACTCTCATTTTCAGAAGAGAAAACAGAAGTATAAAAAGGGGAGAGATATATCCTACAGAAATGGAGACCCTAGAATTTCACCAAAGTTCTAGGGAGTTTGGGAAATCTTAAGATTACTGAGCCCAATTCCTCTACTTTAATGTCAACGTGATCCCGCCAAGATCCCAGAGCCAGGGCAGCAGGGTAGCACATTTTTCAAGCACAGTAGCACAGATTCCTACCATTCATGTATTCATTTATTCAGTCAACAAACATTTATCAAGTCCCTACTTGGTGCCAACAACCATGTGCTATGAAAATATTTTTCCAGTAGGCAGCTAGAAGGTACTTGGTTTGTGTTTCCTTTTGGGTTTCTTTTTCTTTTTTCTTTTTAGCACATTTCCACTTAATTCACTGCATCAGGTCCGCAAATTCTCCTCCAAAAACTCAGTTCAGCTAATAACCAGCATACTGCTTTAGAATATTTATGATCAAATAACAGTCCTTTGTTTTTTCCAGTGGTGATTGTGTTTTCTGTTCAGTAACAATGGCAGCTCTGAAAGCGTGTATTTTCTTTAGAAAGCGTGTATTTTCTTTAGCAAATATGAACAGTAAAGGCCTCTTATATTCCCTTTTCAGAGCTGAAGAAGGTAATTGAAAGGGTGCTTTGTAAAAGGATCTGAAAAAACAAACATGGATTTGGCTAGAATTTTATTGGAAATCTGGAAACCTAGAGGGGGGAAGAAAATAGGTTTTCCAAATACCAAAACATTCTGAACAAACATGCTGACCTACTCATCAATAAGCTTTTGCTCTGTAACAAATGACTCCCAAAACTTAGTGAGTGAAGACAACAAACCCTTATTATTTCCCATGAACCGGTGGGTCTGCTCTGTGGTTTGTCTGGGCCCCTCTGGCCAGGACTGGGTGGTCTAGGACAGCATCCTCAACCGTTTGGCACCAGAGACCAGTTTCATGGAAGACTTTTCCACAGATGGGGTGGAGTGGGTAGAGAGGACGGCTTTGGGATGAAACTGTTCCACCTCAGATCATCAGGCATTAGTTAGGTTCTCCTAACAAGCATGCTAGCTAGATCCCTCGCATGCATAGTTCACAATAGGGTTCATGGTCCTGTGAGAATTTTTTTTTTTTTTTGAGACGGAGTCTCGGTCTGTCATCCTGGCTGGAGTGCAGTGGCATGATCTTGGCTCACTGCTACCTCTGCCTCCCGGGTTCAAGTGATTCTTCTGCCTCAGCCTCCCGAGTAGCTGGGACTACAGGCGAGCACCACCAACCCAGCTAATTTTTTCTTATATTTTTAGTAGATTTGGGGTTTCACCATATTGGCCATTCTGGTCTCGAACTCTGGACCTCGTGATCCACCCGCCTTGGCCTCCCAAAGTGCTGCGATTACCACCGCGCCTGGCCTCCTATGAGAATTTAATGCCGTCACTGATGTGACAGGAGGCGGAGCTCAGGCGGTAATGCTCACTCACCTGCCACTAACCTCCTACTGTGTGACCCAGTTCCTAAGAGGCCACAGATCAGTACCAGTCTGTGGCCTGGGGCTTGGGGACCCCTGGTATAGGATACCACAGACATATGTCTGAGGCCTTGCCTGGGATGCATGG
The DNA here is from genome assembly GCF_024542745.1 of Macaca thibetana thibetana. Taxonomy (NCBI): domain Eukaryota; kingdom Metazoa; phylum Chordata; class Mammalia; order Primates; family Cercopithecidae; genus Macaca; species Macaca thibetana. Next base: position 101,637,182 of record NC_065588.1, on the reverse strand, counting down.
GGCCTCTCTTCCTTCAGGACCCTGTGTCTGAGGCCTTGCCTGGGATGCATGGGGCCTCTCTTCCTTCAGGACCCTGTGTCTGAGGCCTTGCCTGGGATGCATGGGGCTCTCTCTTCCTTCAGGACCCTATGTCTGAGCCCTTGCCTGGGGTGCATGGGGCCCCTCTCTTCCTTCAGGAGCCTATGTCTGAGGCCTTGCCTGGGGTGCATGGGGCCCCTCTCTTCCTTCAGGAGCCTATGTCTGAGGCCTTGCCTGGGGTGCATGGGGCCCCCCTCTTCCTTCAGGAGCCTAGCCTGGGCTTCTTCACACACCATGGAAGGGTTGTCAGTAGCAAGCCTAGGCAAGTGCTTTTCAGGACTTTGCTGTATCACATTGGCTACTCTCCCACTGGCTAAACCAAGTTACAAGGCCAAGCCAGATTCAAGAGCTGGAAGAATAGACTCTGCTTCTTAAAAAGTGGGTCTACAAAATATTGTGCCCATTTTTTTCTCTCATTCCTTCTGCTGCTGAGACTTTTGCCGGCTGAGAGCCCTCAACTGTTATCTCTCTCCAGAAATTGCTCTTTTTTCCCTGAAGAAAGCTGCCTCACTGAAGGACACCCCACCTTCCCAGGGGCAGTCTACAGTGGTAACTGGCTATCTTAGTTCATTTGGGCTGCTACAAAAGCGCCATGGACCGGGTGGCTTAAGAACAACAGAAACTCATTTATCACAGTTCTGGAGGCTGGAAGTCGAGGGTCAGGGTGCCAGCACTGCTGGGTTCTGGTGGAGGTTCTCTCTGGGATGCAGATGGTCGCCTTCTCATTTTATCCTCACATGCCAGAAAGAGAGCAAGAGAGATTTCTGGGGTCCCTTTTATAAATCCCACTCATGAGGGTTTCATCCTCAGGACCCAATCACTTCCCAAAGGCCCCATCTCCATCACATTTGGGGGTTAGGATTTCAACATGAACTTTTGGAGAGACACAAACATTCAGCCCACTGCACCAGTCAATACAGGAATATAAAGGCCTAGGCCATTGCCCAAATCTGGGACAAGTCTGAAGGTTCAGAGCTTCCCAAAGGGGTCAGCTGAGGCTCTAGATGAAACTGAATTGCAATCCAACACCTCTCTCTTTTCAGTCTCACTTCCTGCCCTGCCACCACAGGTGTCCATGCTGAGCACACCTCCTGGTAAACCTATGCACTCGAATCTCTGTCCAGCACCTGCTTCCTGGGGAAATCAACCAAACAGATGATGCCAGGAGTAGTCTGAGAAAGAAGATGCTAAGATGGGAACTGAGGCTGCCAGCTGACCACTGACAGGCAATGAGAACCCTGTTACCATTGGTACACTGAGTTGATATAGCCTGTCACACAAGATGGTGATGAAACTGGCAAAACTTCCAACGGTGTTAAAATGGAATGGGATAGAGGTGGAAGGAAAGGCACTAGAGGGGCAACGTGTTGGTGTTAAAAATATGTGGGAAATAGCCATTACAAGGGCAGTGGAATTAAATGGCTGTCACTGGAGAACAATGTTTGCTTTGGAAAAAGATGACAGAAGACTGAAGGTGACTAACAGTCAACTAAAAACTGAACACAAAAGCTCAAGTGTCTCCTTAGCACCACTGAAAAAAAAAAGACTCTTATATCCTGTAGCAAAGGAGGTGAAATTCTCAACCTTAGGTAGATTTGTTATGATAGGGTCAGGACCCTGGTTGGGAAAGCAGTGTGACCTTGAGATATGGGATGATCGCTGGGTTAATGCCCCTGAAAAAGCATGAATCCTCCGATTTCTCTGAATGCCTGGGCCTGCAAAATGGCCCCCTCTTGTTAAGTTCCATCCATTTCCTCCTGGAAGGGGATGCAGAGGCCTCTCCCATGTAAGACAATGCTTGTGCCCCTGTGATCTGCCCATACTTCCCCCTGGCCTCTAAGCCAAATGCACATCCCAGCAGCACAACCCGGCTGTGGAGATGCTGAACCTTATAAGGAGGAAAGGGACTCTCCCTGTAGGAGCTACAGAATCCTGCCAAGTCTTATCAGGAAAGTATGAATGAGATTGTATTAGAAGGGTGCTGGATTAAGGAAGGTGTGAGAATTAGAAAACAGCACTGGATAAAAGAGAGTTTATCATTATGGGGGCACTTCCTCTGAATATAGGATTTAATACCCTGGCAGGGACCCTGAGAGACGCTGCAAACATGCTGTTAGGATGGCTCCTGGAAATATGGAGAAAACAAGTTGTTGATTTTTTTTAAGTATTCCATCTTGGCCGGGTATGGTGGTTTACATCTGTAATCCTAGTGCTTTGGGAGGCCAAGAAGGGAGGATAAGGGTCCATCTAGCAGCAGGATTAGAGAAAACAGCTTGGATGTGAAGCCAAACGCAGGACTCTACTCCTTCCTCCCTGAATTAAATGCACACCCAAGCCTGGGTAACATAGCAAGACCTTGTCTCTATAAAAAAATAAAATAAAATAAATATATAATAAATAAAAAATTAGCCAGGTGTGGTGGCACGTGCCTGCAGTGTTCCAGCTACTCAAGAGGCTGAGGCAGGGGGATCACGTGAGCCCAGGAGGTCAAGGCTGCAGTGAGCTATGATCATACCACTACACTCCAGCCTGGGTGACAGAATGAGACCCTGTCTCAATGTATTAGGCCATTCTCACACTGCTATAAAGACATACCTGAGACGGGGCAATTTATTTAAAAAAAAAAAAAAAAAAGTTGTTTAATGGACTTACAGTTCCACATGGCTTGGGAGCCCTCACAATCATGGCAGAAGGCAAAAGGCACATCTTACATGGCAGCAGGCAAGAGACAGAATGATAGCCAAGTGAAAGGGGTCTCCCCTTATAAAACCATCAGATCTCTTCAGAGTTATTCACAACCATGAGAACAGTATAGGGGTAATCACCCCTGTGATTCAATTATCTACCACCAGGTCCTTCCCACAACATGTGGTAATTATGGGAGCTACAATTTAAAATGATATTTGGATGGGGACACAGAGCCAAACCATATCACTCAAAAAAACAATAAAAATAAATGTATCTATACCCAGTGTCAGGTATAACTGCAGATTGCCGTGTTCCCTCCCAGCAAATCTTCCAGATGCTCTAGGCTCTTTCCCCATGGAGGAGGCAGCTGCAAAGGGAATGTAGCTTATGGACAAACCCTGCCCCTGAGTTCAGAAGGGGCTGTGCTGACTATGGTCACTTCCCCTGGTCTCAATCTCACCCATGAGATATGTCCTTCCTCCCTCGGGAGACACATTAGTAAAAGGGGTGGAGATAAGGACAGGGGAAAGAGAAGGACAGAAGAGACAGAAATGGAGCTCCTTCCTCCCCTGCCCTGCAGAAGTCAGGGCTGCGTAGGGTAGGTATTAAGAAGCCCAGTTACGGCACTGGCCCTGCGTGGGGAAGACATTATGATCTTTATAAATGATCATAGCATTCATAGTTACCATTTGTTGAATTCTCTGATGTGCCAGACATCGTGCTATTCACAATAGTAAAGACTTGGAACCAACCCAAATGCCCATCAATGATAGACTGGATGAAGAAAATGTGGCACATATACACCATGGAATACTATGCAGCAACAAAAAAGGATGAGTTCATGTCCTTTGCAGGGACATGAATGGAGCTGGAAACCATTATTCTCAGCAAACTATCACAAGACCAGAAAACCAAACACCGCATGTTCTCACTCATAAGTAGGAGTTGAACAATGAGAACACATGGACACAGGGAGGGGAACATCACACACCTGGGCCTGTCAGGGGCTGGAAGGCTAGGGGAGGGATAGCATTAGGAGAATACCTAATGTAAACGACGAGTTGATGGGTGCAGCAAACCACAACGGCACATGTATACCTACGTAACAAATCTGCACGTTCTGCACATGTACCCCAGAACTTAAAGTATAATAAATAAAAAAAAAAATTGGCTAGATAATTTGATATTAAGTAATCGTTGTTACTATATTTAGGTGTGATAGTGTTAAAAATGAATAGTTCTAATAGTTTAGAGATGTACACTGGAATATTCACAGATACAATGATATGATGTCTGGAATTTGCTTCAAACTAATAGTGGGAGAGATTAGATGGAAGTACAGATCAAGCAAGTTTGGCCATGACTCAGTCATTGTTGAAACCAGCTGATGAGTGCATGGGAATTTATGATACGATTCTGGATTTTTTGTGTATGTGTCTGACATTTTCCATAATAAAAGTTTAAAAGTATATATGCAAAGGGGCCTGATTTGATGGGTAGGTGAGTCATGGTAGAAAGAGTTCTTCCTCAAACACATCCGTGCTTCACAGCTGTATGTATGGATTGAGGGGAGATGTCAGCTTGTGCCTGGAGCCCCAGGCAGTGGGGAGAAAGGGAAAATGCTAGGCAAATAGTCAGGCTCATTGAAGGGTCTATCAAGGGCAGAAGTGGAGTATACCTCCAACAAGCAGGCAAGACCACCAAAAGAAAGACCTATCAAGAGGTGAAAGGAAACCAACATGGTGGACACATAGACACTTGCTGCTTAGGGCTGCCAGACTAATTTCCAGACCCCACCCCTTGGCAGACACAGGGCACTCAATGTACTGCCAGAGCTGGGTAGATTGATTCCAGAAACGGGCGGGACTGAGCTTGCCAGCAAAGGTCCCTGGTGCCCAAGCCGAGCTCAGTGAGACAAAGGCAGACAGTAATACCTGCAGCACCTTAACCCTCTGGAGAGAATACTGAAGCAATTTTAGGATTGAATGGGGGTCCATTATAGAAAGGTTTTTTTATTGCTTGCCTTCCTCTTCTGGGAAAAGCCTACAGTCCCTGTGTGGTTGAGACTACCATGTTGGAACCACATGGCCCCTCCTGACTGATCCAAGGGTTCACACCTAACCCTTGAGGAAAAAAGATCTGTAGGATAAGTTGGTCCATCACATTTTTCTCAAGAATTTGAACTAAGAAACCAAGATTGAGAATGTTGAATCACACCATTAGGTAGTGCAGCCAGTGAATGGATAAAATCATGTCTTCCCACAGTGGGCAACTGAGTCATGCAAAATGGGTCTGCGTCTCATTTGCCTGTGTAATTTTAAGTGAGTTACATGGTCTCCTTGAACCTGTTTCCTTATCTGTAATGTGGGGATAATAAAGGTAACTATTTCAAAGTGATTTTTATGAGGATAAAATGAAAGTGTTTATAAAATGCTTATATAGTAAAAGTTTAATAACTATTAGCTATTATTATTATTACTAGTAGTGTTAATATTACTCTTGGCTATGGCTGTTTTTGGCCTTGTGAGAGCAAAGGAAGCCAGTCACAAGAGACGGACAATGCTAATCTGGCTTGAACACTGCCCAACACCAGGCACTGTGCTAAGTACTTGAGAGCTATTAACCCACTGAAACCTCACAACACCCCCAGAGTCTGGCAATGTTTATTTCGCGAATGAAGAAACTGAGGCACAAACTGAGTGATTTGCCAAAAGTTTAGGAAGTGACGATGACAAGAATGAACATTGACCTTCTGTTTCTGAGTCTATACTCTTAATCGCTCTGCAACTGCCCCATTATACAGATGAGAAAGCTGAGGCTCAGAGAAGATCATGCAGCTGGGAGGGAAAGAATGGGAGGAAAAGAGAACCTCTGCACTGACCGAGAACCAGGGAGCACGATTTGTACCCCTAAAGTCCAACTTGGGTTCCCGCGAGGCCCAAGCTTCTTTGCATTCCAGTGTGATGATAATCTGTTTTGCCTTCAAATGACCCCCCTCATTTAAGCCATCTTGAGTTTGTTTCCTTAGCTCTGACTGAAACAACAGGAACCGTGATGTGCTTGAGTCACCCACATTAGAATCCTATATCCGAAACCTCTGATGAAGTGGTTCTGGTGCCCGGAAAAACATCTTGTCATGGGGATTACATCTCAAATGTCTGGTTCTTCTAATGAAGCTCATTCCGCCCCTGCCCCACCTAATGATCACTTCTATACAGCATCCACGTTAACCAGAAAAAACACGCAGCCCCTCTGCACAAAGAAGGCCTCGACAGAGCGGGTGGTCAACACGTGACCAGAACAAGATCCAGTGTGGATAATTCCCTTTTGAGAAAACACCCCCTTAGCCAGGAGTCACAAAATAAACAGAGACAGGGCAAACCCACGAACAAGAGAAAAACTTGAAAGCCAAAATGTTAAGGACAGTGCAAAAAGAGTCTTCTAAATGAGGCCAGATTCAAAACTCAAGACCTTTTCCTTTGCCCTGCCTGTTTTTCCAACCATCACCTCCAACCCTCAAATTTTCAAAAACAAAAAACAAACAAAAAAAAACCCCTTAAAAAAACTATAAATTATTCCATCTGAGACCAAAGTTGTTCAAAGTAAAGAAAGAATGCAGCAAAGAATTCCAGTTGTGAAATATCTGAAGCTAACTAGCAGGCCTCAGTCACCTCCCATTTCATCTACAGAGAAACCACCAGCCCCACACCCACACCCACACCCAAGAATCAACAACTTGGAAACAATATAATTGCCCATAAAACTTGTAAAGTCAACATGGATTTTAGAAGAAAAAAGAAAAAGAGAATGATCCTCTTTAAATAGAGCAAGAGCTTACAGTAAAGGCATGCTATCTGAGTTGATGGAGTGAAGCACTGTAACTCCAAATCATATAGCTCCAGACCCGGTATCTAGACACTGCCGCTTAGCAGCCAGTGACCTTGGGCAAGTGCTTTGCCTTTCAGTGCCTCCGTTTCTTCATCTGAATGATGGGGGTGATAAAAATAGAACCTGCTTCAGAAGGTTGCTAGGAAGACTCATGCACAGTGGCATATTGAATACACTCCATGTATGCCCATTATTATTCTTTATAATGAATTTAATTATATAAATATGCATGTGATTACAATGGCACGTTTAGTTAGTTAAGTAGAGGAACCAAAGTGGTCCTCAAAGGTGAAGCAACATGTGTGACCCTGGCTTCCATGGAAACCTTAAAAACAAAATGGGAGCAATTCCCAGGTCCCCAGATTCTGGAATGTGAGGATTGTGAAGAGGAGAACATGAGCTTTCTACTGCAGTTTCCTTAGGTGTCATGGCTGCTTCACTCCAAGGCAAGGCTGTGGAATGGAAGAGGGAATGAAGGAGGATTACTAGGAAGCACTTGAGCTAATACTGGCCAAGCACTTCTCCAGTGCCAAGTATGGGGCTGAGAGCCACACACATACAAGCTCATCCAATCTCCATGATTCCACAGTGAGGCAGGTATTATTAGGTTGGTGCATTTGCACACTGGAAAGGCAGTAGAGTCATGCCTTTCCAACAGTCCCCTAAAGTCTTAGCTCATTTCAGCATGAGCTAATTATTTTTTTCACCAACCTAATAATGTGATTTTTACATTGAAGTTTTTGCATTAAAAAAAAAAAAAAGGCAAAAACCGCAATTACTTTTGCACCAATTCATATTATCATTCCCATTTTCCAGGTGAGAAAATTGAGAGTTAGAGACATTCTGTGACTTGCTCAAGGTCATGTAGTCAGTAAGTGAAAGAACTGGGATTTTGATCCAAGCAGCTGTCACTACTACACTGCAGTGTCTTCTGATAACACACAGATATTTCCCTTCTCTGGGCCTCTGGTTTTTTTTCTACAAAATGGGGTTTGCACTAAAGGCCTTTGTAGCACTCACACATTCTATGGCTATAAATATTTTTAAGATGTCGTTCAGCCAGAATCACCATTTTCCAGCCAAGGGAAAGAGGAAATGGGCTGACATATGTTCCCTGTGCCTTTTTGCAATTTTGTTTCTTGTGCTAATTACAAGTGGAACTGAATGGAGGATGATTCTGTAGCCAGCGAAACACATGTGTCCCACAGGATGTCACATTGATGTCACACACCCACACTCAGCTTTATGAACAGGTGTGAAAGGCGAGAGTCTTGTCAGGAGGACTCACGCTGGTATTCAGCACCTTGAGTCAGCAGGTGGACTCGGTTCTGTTGCTTTTGGTATTCCACCTCCTGTCCCAGCAAAAGGGTTATGGCAGAGCAGGGGTGGCCTCGTCAGGCTGTGGTTCAAAGTACTAGCTTTGGAATCCACTGGCCTGAGGTCAGTTCTCTGTCCATTTGCTGACCAACTACACGACCTCAGACAAATCACTTCACCTGTCACAGCCTCAGCTTCACCACCTACAAAATGACAGTAGTGGTGCTTACTACACAGGTATGTGGAGGGCTGGATGTGATAATGCAGGTACATCAGTTAGCACAGGGCCTGACCCCAGGTCACCCTAAGTGAAAAGCAGCTCTCATTTTCAATGGCTGATGCAAGAGCATTTCAGCACAGGAAGGCATCAAGCCTATCACAGCCCCAAAACATCAAGAGCATAGGCTTAAAGATCAGTTGGAGATTAGAACCTACCCTCTCTTCACATAAAAAAAATGTCCAGGCCAGGCATGGTGGCTCATGCCTGTAATCCCAGCTCTTTGGGAGGCTGAGGCGGGCCGATCTCTTGAGCTCAGGAGTTCGAGGCCAGCCTAGGCAACATAGTGAAACCCCTTCTCTACAAAAAAATACAAAAAAATTAGCCAAACATAGTAGCACCCACCTGTAGTCCCTGCTACTCAGGAGGCTGAGGTGGGAGAATCACCTGAGCTGGTAGTGAGCCATGATTGTGCCACTGCACTCCAGCCTGGGCAACAGAGCGAGACTCTGTCAAAAATAAATAGTAACAAAAAAGTTCAGATGCTGAGGCTGGGGTGGAACAAAAGTGCTGATCCTAATGAACATAATACTCCCAACCATCAAAAGTGAATAACTTAGGCAAACATTTCTGGGTATTCATGAAATGAACTCAACAGAGTGCTGCTGAAAATTCTGGAGGAAAGACAGTTTATCAGAGTGCCTGCAAGTCTGCCAAAAGCCTTCTCCAACATCTTGACTCTCAACCGCACATCCTTAGTTGAAAACACACCATTTAAAAAGTCATCTGAAAGGGTCTGGCCAGGAAAGGAAAGTCACTTTCCATGGATCAGCAAAAAAGAATCTACTCCTGACAGCCAAAGCCTCCCCACTACTCCTCTCACCAATGAACAAAACACAACCTTGATCTCTAAACCAAAATAAACTGCTTCCATTGTGTGGCTTTCACAAATGATTGAGCAAGATCAGCACCTGAAACCCCTTCAGGTATTGTATTAGTCTGTTCTCATGCTGCTAATAAAGATAAAGACATGCCTGAGACTGGGTAATTTATAAAGGAAAGAGGTTTAATTGACTCACAGTTCAGCATGGCTGGGGAGGCCTAAGGAAACTTACAATCATGGTAGAAGGGGAAGCAAACATGTCCTTCTACACATGGCAGCAGGAAGGAGAAGAATGACAGCCCAGCAAAGGGGGAAAAGCCCCTTATGAAACCATCATATCTCCTGAGAACTCATTCACTATCACAAGAACAGCAGCATGGGAGTAACTGCCCCCATGATTCAATTACCTCCCACCAGGTCCCTCCCATGACATGTGGAGATTATGGGAACCACAATTCAAGATGAGATTTGGTGGGGACACAGCCAAACCATATCAGGTACGCCCTCGCAAGGGACTGACTCCAAGGCCACGTTTAACACTGCAAATTAAACTCCTTAGGCTGCATCTTGGGAAAAGAATGAACCAATATTAAAGAAGGATCTTTCCATCACTGAAACCTTCTCTGAAACAGCCAGTGGCAAAAAAAAAAAAAAAAAAAAAAAAAAGAAGAAGAATAGTGCTCAACAAATGCATAGAAATGTGCATCATGGAAAGAACTCAGTTGCATTGATACACATATGAAGGAAAAAGGGAGAAAGAACTCAGGAATTCAAACAAGAAAATAAGACAGTGTATTAATAATATTCATTGCAGCATAACAAATTAACCCAAAGTTTAGCAGCTTAAAACAACAAATATTTATTATCTCACACAATTTCTATGGGTCCAGAATTGTGGAGCACCTTAGCTGAGTAGTTCTAGCTCATTCTCTCATGAAGTTGCAGTGAAGATGTTGGCCAAGGATGCCTGAAGGCTTGACTGGAACTGGTGGGTCTGCTTCCGGAAGGCTCATGCACATGTTGTTTGTTGTTTTCAGGAGGCCTCAGTTCCTCCTCAATGAGCTACTTGAGTGTCTTCACAACATAGCAACTACTTGCCCCAGAGAAAAAGGTCAAAGAGAGAGCAAGGTGGAGCCACAACATCTTTTCTGACTTAGCCTCTAGAGTAACTTGCTGTGATTTCTACAATATTCTACTGTTTGCACAGATCAGTCCCATTCAATGTTGTCACTGACACAAGAGATGCATATCAGGAGGCAAGGGTCATTGGGACCATCTGCTGGCTATTACAGAGAGCCAAATAGAAAAGAGGTTAGCTTACAAATAGATTTTAACTACTAAATTATGGCATAATTGTAAATGGCAATTCAGCCAGGGAAAGTAATGATTTCTTAGGCTAGTAACATCAGTCAAAGAGCACACATGGTACTTCTAAGAGGGGAAAGGTAACATAAATGATATGCTAGGTGTTAGAATGCAGATTTTATTTCTTACACTACCTTTGTACCTCCTGAAAGGACACATGAGGTGGAATAAGTGGGGACAGTTCCATGTGCTGCTAATTAGATTACTACAACTGGAATGAAGACTGTTGAGTTAAGGAAAACATGAGGTTGGCGAGCTTTGACTTCTTGCCAAGGCCAAGGCAGCCTTGGCTCAGTTTGGGGCATTTCCTATCCAAGGGTGGATCCTGAGAACTGCAGGTGTGGAGTTACCACAGAGCTCAGAGCTCAGAGAATCCCTAACTGGAAAGGATAAAAATGCAATTGCAATAAGGTCCAGAAATTGCAATAGAGAACTTGGGGGTTTATTCAGAGCTCCTCTCCCGCCACCCCACAAAGGTTCTTAACTATAGTCCTTGCTTCTTCAACGTCACAAGATTGCCAAACAATATACACTCCGTATTTCCGAGACTTTCTGCTTGCCTCCTGTCTTAAGCCATTTCAGAAATCTGCAAATATCTTGAGAGGGAAATGGACCTTGTGTGGGATCAGTTCACTGCCTCTCCCTTCTACCTGGGACCTTGGCGCCTCAACCTCCACATTGTGTCTTTCTAGCCCTGTGGGACAGTCAAATATTCTGCCTCTTATTAGTAGCCCTTCTGTCCAGACCCTTTGCCTCAGTTCTCACCCCATACCCATAATGGGCAAATGCCTCGACGGGGAAAGTGGCTATAGAATGTCAGCTAACCTCTGTGATTCCTCCTTCTCTAGGATTTTGGCCACTCAAGTCTTGGCTGCCTCTGAAGTTCTCTCATGCCTTTAAACAGATTTTTTTTTTCATATATCTTTACAGGTTTTCTAGTTGTTCTTGGGAGATAAGTAGTCTAATTTGAGCTACTTCATTACCCACAGGAGTATACTTTTACATTTCCAGATATATGAAGTTTTTTATTTCCCATTTTGTTAGTAATTTCTAACTTCATAACATTATGTTGTCAGAGATTTCCTTGCAATCTGTTAAGACTTGCTTATGGCCTAGTACAAGATTTTTTTTTAACGTAAATACCCAATGTGTGCTTGAAAAGAATGCATATTCTCTCATTGCTAAATGCAGACGTCTGTATATACGCATTAGGCCAAGCTTTTTAAAATGTCTTTTTTCAAATCACTTAATTTACATAAGTTATTGCACACATAAAAGTTTGAATAGCTCATCTTTCAGTCTGGTATAAGAGAAAGGATCCAGCGGTCAGAAAACAGTAAGAATTTTTGGTCTAATAATGAATCACTAACAATTGCTTCCATTCCTAAATTAAAGTGTTGCCTTAGGGGAATTTAATGAACAAGGTTGGCAGCCAATTTAAATTTTAAAAAACACTTTTCAAATATATCTTGACACATCCAGCAACATTTTTAATTATTAGAAACCTCCATTTCTGTCTCCACTGGATATTCATAAAACACTTCTAAACCATCTAATTGATTTTGTTTTAAATGTTGAGTCCAAAATGTAGAGTTTCAATTACTTTCATGAAGCTTTAACTGCTCCTCTAGGCATGGTAATATAGTGAGCCCCACATTGCTATATTGAAACCATTCTGCTTACTAAAGTCAGAACTGTAACAACAACTTTAAATACAAAAATTGTCTATGACATTACATTGTCACAACTCACCATGTTTTATCTTCTGCTGTTACTATACAGCTGATCCATTAAGCAATGACAGAGCCTTACCTAGGCTGTGCTTGAGAATGGCCTGCACATATAAGAATGTATTCACTTGCACAGTTTTAGGCAAGTATATGAGTGCTAGCCTAAATTGTTTGAAATATTACTGGAACACCCCACTTGCATAAGTCAATGAGACTTCCACCAGAATTTTAAGTACATGCAGAGCTCTAGTCCAAAGTTGACATAAACCATGCAACATACCACAAAGTACCAACTGGTGGTGGTTTCCATTTGCTACATTTTGGTATATAATACCTTTGAATCTGTGTTGTTTATATAGTCTTTTTAATCAATTTTATTGAGGTTTAATTAAAATGCAATAAAATATACCCATTTCAAGAATATATTTTGATTAGTGTTCTAAATAATTAAAAATTAGGCCAGGTACGGTGGCTCATGCCTATAATCCCAACACTTTGGAAGACCAAGGTGGCTTGCTTGAGCCCAGGAGTTTGAGACCAGCCTAGGCAAAATGGTGAGATCTTGTCCCTACAAACAATTTAAAACTTAGCTAGACATAGTGGTGTGTACCTGCAGTTTCAGCTACTTGGAGGTTGAGGTGGGAGGATCACTTGAGCCTGGCAGGTGGAGGCTGCAGTGAACTGTGATGGCACCACTGCACTCCAGCCTGGGTGACAGAGCAAGACTGAGTCTCAAAAAAAATCTATTTTAAAAATGATGGTTTAGATTATAATCTTCAGCACTTCCATTGAATCTAATCTTTTTCATCTTAAAAATATCCTCCTTGAGACTGGCATGACTAGGTGTTTTGAAATATTACAAATCTATAATTACACAGTTTGGTACTGGAGCATTGTATTCGTTTGCTAGCGCTCCCCTACTAGAGTACCACAAACTGGGAGAAATGTATTGTCTCACAGCCCTGGAGGCTGGAATTATGAAAGCAAGGTGTTGGTAGGGTCATGTACCCTGTGACGCCTTTAGGAAAAGGATCCTTCTTTGCCCCTTCCTAGCTTTTGGTGGTTGGCCAGCAATCTTTGGTGTCCCCAGGTTTATACAGGAATCACCCCAGTCCTCGGCTTCATATGACTGCCTTCCCTCTGTGCATGTCTGTCTCTGTGTCCAAATTTCCCCTTTTTATAAGGGCGCCAGCCATATTGGATTAGAGCCCACCCAATGACCTAATTTTAATGTGATTACCTCTAGAAAGACCCTATTTTCGAATAAGGTCAGTTCCTGCAGTATTGGGGGTCAAGACTTTAACATATGTCTTTTGGGAGACATATTTCAACCCATAACAACCACGAACGGCAGATGGGATAAAATCTTACCAGAAATTGACCCAAATACACACAAAAAAATAGAATCTTACGAATGTGGCATTTCAAACCAGTTAAGAAACAATTGATTACTTAATACACGGTGTTTGAACAATCAGCTAGCCATCTGTTGTGTCGGCAATGGACTCTTGTACCAAGACTTGATGCCTTGCACCTTGTATGCTTTCCAGGTCCTGATTCTTGCCCCTAGGGCGGCCTCGCTGTCCTTAGGTTCTACGAATACTCCTGTGTCCTTCCAGATAAATTTACTTTTTTAAAAGGACTGGATTGAGTTGGGTTTTGTAGCTTGCAACTATTTTAAAGGCTGAGGCTTCTAACTGGACATTCTTTCTCCTAGTGAGAAGTGTATATGTTCTTCATAAAAAAGCTTTCCTCACCGTCAGCCTGCCTCCTTCCCAATTCCATCTGGTTTCTCACCTCTACCTGGAAGTAGGCTATTTGAAGTAAATTGGTTACTTCTGCATCTTCCATCATTCTGGGCCTCCCAGGAGAAGTGATCATTCAAAGCAGAAGCTGTCCTTTGAGGGCCACTAGGAAGTCTGTGAAGCCAGCTAAGATCGCTGCTATTTTAAAAGCCAGACATCAAAGTATTTGGATGGAATCCAGAGTTTCCTGCCTCACTGCAACCTCCTTCCAGAAGAGAATCAAAATGTGGGGAAGAGGGAAAACTGCTCTAATTGAACCCCTAATGCCCAAAACTGCTATTGGACTCCTTGCTACAGAAAGCGGACTCCTTGGAAGTGAGCTTATGAAAATATTTTTCTGAAAACCGATGAGACCAAGGGCAGTGCTAAAACCAGACAAAGTGTACATCAGGCCAGAGGCTCTAGTTCTCTTCCAGGCTTCCTCTCACATTGCTCAGTTTTGCTTTTCAAAGAGTAACAGTAGTTCCCATCTATTATGTATCTTGCACATATACAAAAAGACTCCCATAATTACGTTATGTAATTCTTGCACCAGCCCCATAACTTAGTTCTATTATTATTCTCATTTTCCAGATATGGAAACTGAGTCTCAAGGAGTTTAGCTAAGTTGCCCAATGCCACACATTTAGGAAGTGACATAGATCAGATTTGAACAGCAGGCTTGGCTGATTCTAGAGTCTGTGCTCTTGCTCTCTACTCTGTAAGCCCCAAACCAAAATGTCTACAGACACCGGGGCTCACAGGCATGAGTGGCGCAGACCTGGGTAAGCGGTAGGGAGTGGCAGGAGGTAGAAAGGGGTAGGAGAACGGCGAGCTGGAGAGCTTGGGCCCCATCTGCAGAAGGCAGCCTCTTTGCAGCAACAACCAGGCTGCCCTGTGGGAATGTGAGCCCAGCGTGGCCAGATTTTTTCATAGGAGAACCTTGAAATCTGGATTTTATATAAAATCCTCCAACTTTTAGGTGTTGACTACTGATTCTATTTAAATATATATTTTTATATTATATATTTATATAATTTATCTTTACCTATTATATAAACATATATAATATGTTTTATATATATATAAAATAAATATATACTGCAAGCTAAAAAATAGGCATCCACAGCCCACCATTAGATAGGAACTCTTACTTCCCACTCCCCATGCTTCCCATGGTAGGAACTTTAGCTAGACTACCCCCACTTCTCATCTTTTGCCTCTGATTGGTGAGCTTTGGAAAAAGAACTGGCCATGCTCAGTTTATCTCCTTCCTCCTGGAGAGGCAGCCTGCCCATGGAGGGTGCATGGTCTATGCTTCCCTGGAAGGGAAAGTCTGTCTATTTAGGGATGAGGCACCCACAAACCCACTTCCTTGCAAACAGAAAACCATGTTCTCCAAACTGCCTGGCGCATTACTTTTCTGTGGCTGCTGTAACAAAGTACCACAAAATGGGTGGCTTAAAACAACAGAAGTTCATTCTCCCACAGTTCTGGAGCCTAAAAGTCCAAAATTGAGGTGCCAGCAGGCTCATGCTCCCTCTGAAGGTGCTGGGGAAGATCCTTCTTCACCTCCTCCAGCTTCCGGTGACTGGCAATCCTTGACATCCCTAAGCTTGCAGCTGCATCACTCCAGTCTCTGCCTCTGTCTCAACAAGGTGTTCTCTCTGTGTGTCTCTGTGTCTGTCTGCTCTTCTGATAAAAACACTAGTCATTGCATTAGGGCCCACCCCAATCCAGAATGACCTCGTCTTAACTGATTACATCTGCAAAGACCCTATTTCCAAATAAGGTCACATTCTGAGGTTCCAGCAGACATGATTTGGGGGCTATTCAAACCAATAGAATTGTTTTCACGTTCCCTTCTTAAGATGTGCCATTTTAATCTCCACCTGTCTGATTGCCATATCTGTCTCTACACTGGTCCTAACTGGGAGAGTAAGAAAGGACCTTTGTTTCTTTATCTCCAAAAACCCCAGCAGCCACATTCGACATGAATGCCCCCAGTCTGCAGCCTCTCAACTGCACCATAATTAGCTCATTTCTCTCATCTCTCCTTTTTTCTCTTCTTCCCTCTCATTTCCTCTTCTCTCTCTTTCTTTGTATGATTAAGCACAGCTTTGCCAGTTAGATCTCTGCTGCATGCTGCCCTGCTATAGCGGAAAGGCTTTGAAGTTGTACAGACCTGGGTTCAAGACCCACTCCACCACCTACCAGTCCTTATGACCTGACTCTTTGTAGATGTTCAGTAAAGGTGTGGGCTGAACCTGCCAGTGGATGAGAGGCCTTGAGGCAAGTACATTGCTCTCCTGTATCTCAGTTTCCTCTTTTGAAACATGGCAGTGTTAATAAACATCAAGGGATATCTCTGTGCTTAATGAAAAAGACTGTGAAATAAATGGTTCTGTATGAGTGGGATCAGGGAGACAGGAGTGTCATATGGTGAAATTTTGCGGATGTTCGGAGAATTCACAGCAGCTCAGCATAGTAAACAGAGCAGCTCTAGAGGCCTTCCAAGCTGAGCTCCAATATCGGGAGCTACTCCTGCCCGTAGCATCTCAGCAGAGCCTGGCTTCCTTCCCTCTCCCTCTCCCTCTCTCCTCTGTCCCACCACTTTTTCATTGCCTAATTGCCCATCCCACAACCCCCACTCCCACACACAGGCCATAGCCTCATGGATTTCCAGCTCTAAAGATCTAAGTGCTTGATACAGTGCTTATCTCCTCCAAATTTCATGTTGAAGTGTAATGTCCAATGTTTGAGGTGGGGGCTGGTGGCAGGTCTTTGGGTTATGGCGGCAGATACCTCGTGAATGGCTTGGTGCCATCTCCTGGCAATAGTGAGTGAGCAAGCTCTGGCGAGATCTGGTACTTTCAAAGTGTGTGGCACCTGCCTACCCTCTCTCTTGCTTCTGCTCTCATCATGTGACCTGCTCCCACCTTGTCTTCCGCCATGGTTGTAAGCTTTCTGAGGTCACGCCAGAAGCAGGTACTGGAGCCATCCTGGTAGAGCCTGCAGAACCATCGGCCTATTAAACCTCTTTTCTTTATAAATTACCTAGTCTCAGCTACTTCTTTAGAGCAACACAAAGAACAGCCTAATACGGTGCTATTGTGCTGAGTACTTGATACACTCCTGAGAAACAATTTGACTCTTCACCAAAGCCTTTGAAGCTGGAACAGGTGTATGTTGCTGTCACATAAAATTCCAGATTGTTTGTTATTGTTATTGTTTTTAGAGACAAGGTCTCACTCTGTTGGCCAGGCTGGAGTGCAATAGCTAGATCATAGCTCACTGCAGCCTGGAACTCCCAGGCTTAAGCAATCCTCCCACCTCAGCCTCCTGAATAGCTGGGACCACAGGTGCACACCACAATGCCCAGCTAAGTTTTACATTTTTGTAGAGACAGGGTCTCACTATATTGCCACAAGGCTGGTCTCGAACTCTTGGGCCCACTTGATCCTTCTGCCTCAGTCTCCCAAAGTGCTGGGATTACAGGTGTGAGCCACTGCACTTGGCCTCTACGTTGTTTTTAAAAGGGATTTGTCTGGCTGGGCACCAGGGCTTGCACCTGTAATCCCAGCACTTTGAGAGGCCAAGGCAGAAGGATGACTTGAGCCCAGGAGTTTGAGACCAGCCTGGGCAACAGGGTGAGACCCTGTCTGCACAAAAGTTTAAAAATTAGCTGGGCATGGTGGTGCATGCCTGTGGTCCCAGCAACTCGGGAGGCTGAGGTGGGAGGATTGCTTGAGACTGGAAGTTCGAGGCTCCAGTGATCATGCCACTGCACTCCAGCTGGGCAACAGAATGAGACCCTGTCTCTAAATAAATAAACAAAAGTGATTCTTCTTCACTGAGGCATGAACAAGAAAAAATGGAAATAATAGCAACCAGCACTAGGGCCTGAAGGAAGAGCAAAAAAGAATGGGCAGGAGACCCACTGGGGAGTTCCTGCAGAGGGGTAGCACGTTGCTTCTGGGGCTCCATGAGAGTCCACGTGTGTCTCTGTGATGATTCCATCTTGGCTTCTGCGGGGCCGGGGAAGGCCTCCCGGAAAAGGTGGCAGCTGAGCCTGAGGATGCCTCCACCGTAGCGGGGTCAGCTGAGCATCCCAGGCAAAGAGAGAGGATTGTTTAAAGGCTTGGTGACAAGAAATTGCATGGCCTCCAAGTCACTCACAATGACTGAAGCATTGTGGAGGGAAAGGCCAAGTGGTGAGAAGTGGGATTTGGAAAGGGCAGTGGACGTGTGTCATGTTGCGACCATCCCTCTTATACTGGAGAAAGTACCGCGTTATGAGTCCCTCCCTCCTCCCCAGGGGAGGGGGTCAGAACTCCACCTGGCAGCCACCCTTGCAGCTGGAGTCAGCCATGTGACATAGACTCCATCAATTAGATGCATGTATTCCAAGCACACAAAGTGAGGATGGGGTGCTGGAAGGAGTGGGGCATTGGTGCAGATGGCACAGCCTCGGGTGTGCAATTCCAGAATCATGAGTAGGAAAAGCAGGGTCTGTGCTGAGCGCAGCAGCAGCAGCAGCAACAACAACAGTGGGGTCTTCACTGGGGCACCCCTGTGGGATGGGTTGGGTCTTGCTTCTGGCTGCAATAGCCTCAGAGCCTGACACTCTCTGCCTTCCTTCTCCCTCACCCCCGAGATTCTTGTACTTTCTAATATCCTTTCATACATGCATTTTCTGCGAAAATTAGTTAAAGTGGATTCTGCTATTTCAACAAGAGCCCTGTTACAGTCATCAGTATCAGAAGTGGTCTGAAGCAGCCAAACACTCAAGGAAACGAAAATCAAGGATGAATTTTCTGGCATGCTTGGATCTGAAGTCAAGAGAATACAGCTAAAAATAGAGAACCAGGCTCTGACAGTGCATGTTCTTAGGTGCGTAAATCCAACCTCTGCACTATCACTGTGCTCTCTGGAAACAAAATGTCCCTGGAAGGTAAAGCTTTGGGGAACCCCATAGCCATCGTTTTCAACAGTGTGAAGAGCATGCAGAATTCAAGGAGCATGGGCAGTAGTGGTCAGAGGACGATGGTCTCCACTTCTTCATGCCTCTCCAAAAGGAGTATGCATCCTTGTCACAAAGGGATCACGCATGCCTCCTGAGCCTGCAGCTTCCCAGTGCTTCCCAGTAGGGTAAGCGACTTCATCACCTTTATCCCATTAATGGTCTGACTCAAACAAAACATTTAAAAACAGAAGGTGGGCCAGGCACAGTGGCTCACGCCTATAATCCCAGCACTTTAGGAAGCTGCAGCAGGCAGATCACGAGGTCAGGAGTTCAAGACCAGCCTGACTAACATGGTGAAACCCCGCCTCTACTAAAAATACAAAAGAATTAGCTGGGCTTGATGGTGCGCACCTGTAATCCCAGTTGCTCAGGAGGCTGAGGCAGGAGAATTGCTTGAACCCTGGAGGCAGAGGTTGCAGTGAACCAAGATGGCACCACTGCACCCCAGCCTGGGCAACAGAGAGAGACTCTGTCTCAAAAAAAGAAAAAAAAAACAAACAAAAAACAGAAGGTGTAGACAACCTTTTGAGGAGTTTTGCTGTAAAGGGAAACAGAGCACAGAGCCCTGCCTGGAGGGGTCATTCTCATGGCCTTGGTCTTGAGAATCACCAAGAAAGATGAAACTTCACCTGGAGGAAGACGGTGGTGACGCTAACTCTTCTTCTCAGCTCCTGACATTCCTTCCATATGGAAGGAGCTCCACCCTTTTTCCATCCCTCTCATTCATTTGTTTGCTGGGGAAGAAGAAAGATCTCTGGTTGGAAATTTTGGCAGCAGTTAGTGGTGTGCTGGTAAATGTTCACCAATTGGTTCTCTGGGGCCAAAGCTTTAATTTGCAGCATTTGATAACTTCTGTAGTATAAAGATACCCATTTCTGTAGTGTAAAGATACCATCCGCAGGGCTGATGCCCAGCTACCAGAAAGGACTCACCGAACCTGGAGCTGAGAAGAGATATGCACAAGCCGGTGCTAGCCAACTCTGCTGAGAGCAGGCACCGCACCAGGGTAGCCCAGCCCCTTTTCCTCCCTTTCTCCTTGGGAGCTGACTGCCTGCAGAAAATACACATTCTCCTCTCCACGCCCTATCACCACACACACACACTGAGGGTCTTCCGGGGATCGTCCTGTGTGTGCAGAGGCCCAGGGTGGCCCCACCCTGCTGGTGGCTGGGCATTTCTAACTCTGGGGCTCGGTAGTAGGAAATCTGCTTACCCACAGAAAAAAAAAAAAAGGCACAATCTCCAAAAATCAGCTTTATCAGCAACAAAGGTGATTATCTTGCTCTTCCATTTGCCTTACTCTTTTGTCCTATTTCAGAACTTGGCAAGGAAGAGTAATATTTTCTTGGGCCTCTTCACATTCCAACAGAAGGAAGAGAAAGGAAGGTATTCCTATAGGTGCAAGGGCATTAAAATCACTTTGTCTCCAAATTAAATTCTCTAGCAATAAACAGGCATACACGGAAAATCCCAAACCATTGCCTAGAAGGTTAACCTTGTTATTGTAAAATAATCTCTATAGTTTTAATTTCTCTGTGGCTTTAAAGATTAAATGAGATGCTGTATACGAAGGATCTAACACAGGCCTGGCCTAAATAGTAAGTGCTCTATAAATGTTTGCTGAATTTTCCTCTAAATCTTGCATGATGAATTTTCCTCTAAGTCAACATCTTGCACTGTTCTTTTTCAAGTTGTGGAGGAGAAATTAAGCAACTTGTTTTCTTTTTTTCAAGTTGACATTTCATGTTGTAGCCTTCACTGAATGAGTTACCATTCCTTGGGCCTTTGGGCATTGCTCTCAAAACCAACAAATAACTCAATTAGGCTACACGTGGTGACTCACGCCTATAATCCCAGCACTTTGGGAGGCTGAGACAGGAGGATCACTTGAGCCCAGGACTTTGAGACCAGCCTGGGCAACATGGTGAGAACTTGTCTCTACAAAAGAATAAAAATAGCCAGGTGTGGTTGCATGTGCCTGTAGTCCCAGCTACTTGGGAGCCTGAGACAGGAGGATTACTTGAACCCAGCAGTTGAATACTGCAGTGAGCTATGATCATGCCACTGCATTCCAGCCTGGGTGACAGAGTGAGTCCATGTCAGAAAGAAAGAAAAAGAAAAAAGGAAAGAAAAGAAAAGAAGAGAAGAGAAGAAGAAGAAGGAAGGAAGGAAGGAAGGAAGGAAGGAAGGAAGGAAGGAAGGAAGGAAGGAAGGAGGGAGGGAGGGAGGGAGGGAGGGAGGGGAGGGAAGGGGAGAAAGAAGAAGAGAGAGAAAGAGAGAAAGAGAGAAAGAAAGAAAGAAGAAAGAAAGAAAGAAAGAAAGAAAGAAAAGAGAAAGAAAGAAAAGAAAGAGAAGGAAGGAAGGAAAGAGAGAAAGAAAGAAAGAAGAGAAAGTGAGAAGGAAGGAAGGAAAGGAAAGGAAAAGAAGGAAAGGAAAACAGAAAGAAGGAAAGGAAGGACAGAGAGAGAGAAAGAAAGAGAGAGGGAGGGAGGAAGGAAAGAAGGAAGGAAGGAAGGAAAGAAGAGAAAGTGAGAAGGAAGGAAGGGGAAGGAAAGGAAAGGAAAGGCACACAAAGAGAGAAAGAAAGAAAAAAGAAGGAAGGGAGGGAAAGAGAGAGGGAGAGAGGGAGGAAGGAAGGAAGGAAGGAAGGAAAGGAAGGAAGGAAGGAAGAGAGGGAGGGAAAGAGAGAGAGGGAGGGAGGGAGGAAGGAAGGAAGGGAGGAGGAAAGAAAGGAAGGAGGAGGAAGGGAGGGAGAGAAGAGAGAGGGAGGGAGGGAGGGAGGGAGGAAGGAAGGAAGGAAGGGAAGGAAGGAAAAGGAAGGGAGGGAGGGATGGAGGAAGGAAAGAAGGAAGAGAGAGGGAGAGGAGGGGAGGGAGGGATGGAGGAAGGAAGGAAGGAAGGAAGGAAGGAAGGAAGGAAAGAAGAAGGAAGGGAGGGAGGGAGGGAGGGAGGAGAGAGGGAGGGAGGGAGGAGAGAGGGAGGAGGAAAGAGGAAGGGGGAGGAGGGAGGGAGGAAGGAAGGAAGGAAGGAAGGAAGGAAGGAAGGAAGGAAGGAAGGAAGGAAGGAAGGAAGGAAGGAAGGAAGGAATCTGGGGCTTCTAATGTCATCAGTAAGTTAAATGGGCATGGATGAGATTCCATTCTATGCTCAGCAGAAAGGTGAATGGCAATGAATTACATGACAACCTCCACTGTGCCCTGTGTGCACCTCCACAGCATCAGTGTTAGAGAGAACTGGTACTTTTAGGTGAAGGACACGTGGGGGCAGCTGCCTGTTTTCCGTGAAGCAGCCTGTGCTGTCACTGCATTACTCATCTTCAAATTAGAATCAGCGCCAAGCTCGACTTCCCATGGAGCACCCCATGACCTGGCCATTCCTTGGAAGGTTATCTCATATTTCCTCGGCTTTCTATGCACTGGTTTCTAGGGCTCTATTTGTTTAAAAAAAAAAAATCAATTCCCAAAATGTACTCCCTCTCACCCCCAGTAATTTCCATTCATATTGGACTTGATTATTCAAATTTAATTTGTTAGAAGTTCAATATTTAATTTTGCATGATTAGCCTTTTAATCAAGTTGTGAGAGTTCAAAAATATTCACACCATTGCATTTCTTTTTTTGTTGTTTTTTTTTTTTTTTGGGGGGGGTTTTTTGTTTTTTTTTTTTGCTTTTTGGGGGTTTGTTTGTTTGTTTGAGAGAGGGTCTCCCTCTGTCACCCAGGCTGCAGTGCAATGGTTCAATCTTGGCTCATTAAGCCTCGACCTCCCAGACTCAGGTGATCCTTCCACTTCAGCCTCCCTGGTAGCTGGGACTACAGGTGCATACCACCACACCTGGCTAATTTTTCGCCATGTTGCCCAGGCTGGTCTTAAATTCCCTGGGCAACCCACCTGCCTCAGTTTCCCAGAGTGTTGAGATTACAGGCGTGAGCCACCACACCCAGCCTATTGCATTTCTTAACACAATACCTGTATTTTATTTTTTTAAATGCAATGTTGTCCTACTCCTTTCAGGCTGCTGTAACACAGTATCATAGACTGGGTGGTTTATAAATAACAAAACAACTTATTTCTTACAGTCCTGGAGCCTGGTTCAAGATCAAGGCACTGGCAGATTCAATGTCTGGTGAGGGCCCCCTTCCGGGTTCACAGAGGACAATTTCTTGCTGTGTCCTCACTTGGTAGAAGGGATGATCAAGTTCCCTCAGGCCTCTTTCCTAAGGGACTGAATCCCTACGACCTAATTAATTCCCAAAGGCCCACCTCTGAATACCATCGAGTTGGTAGTTAGGATTTCAACACATGAATTGGGGTTGCAGGGAGCATACAAGCATTCAGACCATAGCAAATGTAAAGAATTTGTCTACAAGAAAATCCACACATTGGTCATGTTCTCATCTTCATCTGCGTCCCTGATTCTTTCATTTCTTTTGGCATCAGAAGCAGCATGATGGACTCTGTAAGGAAGCACTGAGCAAGAGGCCAGCACTTCAAATGGTGCAAGACACTTAGGGGCTCAGGCCACAGATGCACGAGGAAATGAGCAACTTAACAAGCTACATGGATAGCTGTGAGTGCCAGCCCAGTTCCTCCATCCCCACTGCTCATGCTCAGACCTGGGAAAATGTGGGGAAAATATATGGGGACCCCCTTTACTTCTAGACAGCTGCATCCTGATATACTTAATCTGCCCATTCACTCTTCCTTCCCTCTCCCAGAATCTCCCCAGTACACTCAAGAGTGAAATGGGCTGACCTTCTATTAGCCTCTGGAGAAATGAAGACTTATATCCTGACTTAAGAAGTGTCTAGAAAACTCTGAATATATAAGCATAGCTCATTGTTTGATATAGTGTATATTTTGTCATGTGAATGATTGATGCGTGTTGAAAATGAGAGTAGCTCAAGTGTAAACAAGGATCCACATGGCCCATGGCAATGTTGTCATCACAGAACCAATCCTATAACACTAACACTGACGATGATGTCAGGGGACACGCGCTATGTGCCAGGCCCTCTCTAACCATCCTCCCTGTATTAATTCATGTGATTCTCACACTTCTCTAAGAAGTAGGAATGATTTTTCTCCAGTTCTTGATTCCCTTATTTGTAAAATGGAAAGAACGTTTGTTTCCATTTTATTTATTCATTTATTTATTTATTTTCTGAGACAGGGTCTCACTCCGTCCAGCAGGCTGGAGTGCAGTGGCACGATCACAGCTCACCGCAGCCTCGACCTCCTTGGACGCCCATCTCAGCCTCCCAAGTAGCTGGGACTACAGGCGTGCGCCGCCATGCCCGGCTAATGTTTTTGTATTTTTGGAAATGGGGTTTCACCATGTTGCTCAGGCTATTTGTTCCCATTTTATAGGACATTTTAAATCTTATGTAATAGGATTTTTGTAGAAATTTAATGAGTTAATACATGCCATGTAGTATTCGTTTTTAATATTTTATTATTGATACTGTCTCCATTTTACAGGTTAAGAAACCAAGACGCAGAGAAGTTAAGTAAATTGCCCAAGTTACACAGCTAGTAAGTGGGAAAGCCAGAACATAAACTTCCTGCTATTATGAAGGCACTGCTGAATCCTGCAATCCATGAATATCTGTATCAAGGAAATGAGAGATGGATTACTCCTGCCAATGATAAAGGGGGGAAAACCAAGCTGCTATTAGAAGATGAGTCCACCAGGGGGAAGTAGATGCATGCATTATTTAGGCATGACGCTAGCCTGGGGAATTTATTTTTAAAATGTTAAAAGTTTAATCACCAATTTTACGCCAATGGTGAAGGAAGAAATTGATTCAAATTATTTTCCTATTACCTGAAAGTGTAGAGGATTAAAAATGACCACACACGTAAAATTGACAGGTAAACTGTCAAGTAAATGAAAGGGCTTCCCCCCAACACTCCGGAGATAAATGGTGGTTGTTCACTCCCACGAGCCTGACCCTGTGCTAGTGCTGGGGATCAGGAAGACGGGTGTGAAGTTCACTGAACAGCGAGAGGCAAAGACCCACCACACCACTCCCCCACTCTCCACTCACCCTGATTTTGTGTTAAAAGGTGAACGAGATGGTCTGGACCAAAGAGGGTGCAGCCCAGTGCTGGCAACAGACAGCAAAAGAAGTCAGTGGGCTCAGTGCACATGTGAAGCAAATGAATGAAACTGAATTTGGAAAACAGAGTGACAAGTGTTATCGTGGGGTGGATATGCCACAAAGTATAGGAGCGCAGGAGAGAGAGGGAGCGGTCCTGCCTAGAGATGACATCAGAAACCAGCTTTTACAGATGCGGAACAGCTGGCCGAGCAGATGGAGGGAAGTGGAAAATAGTCCAGAAGAAATACTCTGGACAATGGTTTCGGAACATGGAAGGTCCTCGTGCCTTTGGAGAATAATAAGAAAAAGGACTGACTGTGGAATGAGTCAGAAAGGAGAGATTAGCCCTCCCTGTTCACGCCACCCACCCTGCCCCCAAGTAAGAATACAGTCAAGACAGGCAGTAGAATAATCATTTTCTTTAGGGGAAGGGGGCTTATATACTTCTGATTACAAAAGTCTCATTTTAAACATTTTGGAAAAATACATAAGGAATTTGCATTTCATCACGAACAGAAAGCCAGTATTTCCTGTCTCTCTTATACACTATTTGTGTGTATATATGTACACGTGTATACATATATACACACATTCATATATATCTGGGATAATTCTACACAAAATTTCATATCTTTGCTTTCTGAAATAGACAATGCACATTTTCCCATTAAATGACATATCCTTCAAAAGTATAATTTTGATGACTCTCTTGTATAGCTGATTCATGATTTTAAGCAGTCCTTTATTATTGGACACTATATGGCTTCCAACTCCCCTTTACTATAAGCAACTTTGGTGAACATTCCTTTTGTAAGTCTCTACATCTCATTATTTATTTATATATACATATATATACTTTTTTAGAGACAGGGTCACCCAGGCCGGAGTGCAGTGATGCGAGCATGGATCACTGCAGCCTTGACCTCGTGGGCTCAAGCAATCCTCCCACCTCAGCCTCCTGAGTAGCTGGAACTACAGATGAGAGCCACTACACCAGGCTACTTTTTGTATTTTTTTGTAGAGACCAGGTATTCCCGTGTTGCCCAGGCTGGTCTCAAATTCCTGGGCTCAAGTGATCCACCCGCCTCGGCCTCTCAAAGTGCTGGGATTACAGGCATGAGCCAACTCACCTGGCCTTAAATGTTCTTGATCAAATTGCCAAACTGCTCTCTACAAAGGTTTTAGTAATTGAACCTTCCAAGCAAAGATGAGAGTGACCATTTGGCCACATTCATGCCAAGGCTGAGAATTATCACATTTAATATCTTGTCACTCAAAAAAATAATTAGGCATTTACTAGGTGGCAGGCTCTGGGCTGGGTGCTGAGATACAGCAGTGAGCAAGACACATAAGGAATTCCTGCTTTCTGGAGCTTCCACTCTTGTGCAGGAGGCTGTCAGTTAAAATAAGGGAAATCAGTAAAGTATGCAGCATGTTCATTGTAAGTGCTAATGAGAAAAATAAATCCATCAATGACAACTGGAAGTCCTGGGTGAAAGGGACATGAATTTTAGATAGGGTGGGCAGAGAAGGGCTTACTGGGGAGATATTTGAGTTAAGTCCTAAATAGGGAGATGGCGTGCAAATATCTGGAGGACAAGATTGCAGACATGAAGGATTGGCAAGCAAGAAGGTGTGAGATGAGAGCCTGGTTGACAAGTTCAAGGTAAAGCAAAATCAGTGTGGCTGGAGAAAGGGAGAGAGAAGAGTAATGTGCATAGGTGAGGTCAAAGGAGTAACCAAAATCAGAAGGGGAGGAGGAGATAGATGTGTTGTGGAGGACCTTGTGGACTTCAACTTTCCCTGAAGAGAAGGGGAGCACTGGAGGGTTTGACCTGGAATTAACAAGATCCCTCTGGCTGCTGTGTCCAGAACAGTCTGTGGTGGGCTGAGGAACGAAGGAGGCTAGTGCCGTCATCTAGGATGGAGATGATGGTGGCAATGGAATAGATGTGATGGGGATGGTGAGAAGAGATTGAAATCTAGAGATGTGAAGGTGGCACATGCAACTACAGGATTTGCTGATTCAGGGATGGGGGAGCGCTAAGAAAGAGTCAGGGTGAGTCCCAGCTTTTTGCCCTTAGCAGCTGGGAGAATGATGTTGCTATTTATTAAGCTGGAGAAGTCTGCAAAGGAACAAAACAGAACAGGGGTGGAGAGTGGAGATCAAGACCTCAGATATGGGCTTATTAAATATGAGATATGGTTTAAGACATCCTAGTAGAGACACCAATGTGGGCGGCAGGCCACCCAGGTGCCGAGGCAAGAGACTGAAGCCCCAAGCTGTTCCAGTATAATAAAGAAAATACTTAAAATAAGAATAGTTATATTAGACATAGAATATAGACATGATTATGTATGAATATTATCAGTCATTAGTTTGTAGCATTACTCTTTATTCCAATATTATAATAATCTCTGCTCTACAATTGTAACCTAGGAAAAATCAGGCCATACAGAGATAGGAGCTGAAGGGACACGATGAGAAGTGACCAGAAGACAAGAGTGTGGGCCCCCTGTCATGCCCGGACAGGGCCACTAGAGGCTCCTTGGTCTAGCGGTAGCGCCAGTGCCTGGGAAGGCACCCGTTACTTAGCAGACCCGGAAAGGGAGTCTGCTCCACCACCTCTTGTGGAAGGCCTGACATCAGTCAAGCCTGCACGCAGCCATCCGGAGGCCTAAACATCTCCCTGTGATGCTATGCTTCAGCAGTCACGCTCCTGGTCCACTTTCATGTTCTGCCCTGTACACCTGGCTCTGCCTTCTAGATAGCAGTAGCAGCATTAGTGAAAGTATTAGTCTTTGATCTCTCCGAGAAATGCACAGAAGAAATAACGACGTAAGCTGTCCCCTCTCTCTCTCCGCCTTGGCTACCAAATAGGGAAGGGCCCCATGTCCAGTGGTCACGTGACTCGCGTGACCTTACCTATCACTGGAGATGACTCACACTCCCTACCCTGTCCCCTTGCCTTGTATACAATAAATAACAGTGCAGACAGGCATTTGAGGCCACTACTGGCCTCCACATCCTGGTGGTAGTAGCCCCCAGGCCCAGCTGTCTTTTCTTCTCTGTCTTGTGTCTTTATTTCTACGATCTCTCATCTCCGCACACGAAGAGAAAAACCCCCAGGCCCAGTAGGGCTGGTGCCTACACACCAAGTAGACTGTGGGATAGAGGACTGAAGCTTAGGGAGAGGTCAAGGCTGAGGGCACACAGGAATTAACAGCACATAGAATGGACAGAAAAGAGAATCTGTCCGAAGATGAAGGCTGTGGGCACGCCTATGTTCAGAGGTTTGGATGCCAGAAGGAATCAGCGAAGGATACTGAGGACGAGCAGAGAGGCAAGAAAACAATCAGGAGAATGCAGTGACCCAGAAGCCAAGTGGAGAAGTCTCAGGGAGGTTGGAGGGATCAGGATTAACATGAAGACTAAGAATTGACCATTAGATTAGCAACAAGGAGGCCACTGGTTCCCATGAGAACCAGTCTTAGTGGAGTGAGAGGAGCAAAGACCTGACTGGAGTAGGTTCAAGAGAGAAAGTGGAGACAGTGGATTATAGACTAATCTTATTAGGAGCTCCGACGCCAAGGGAAGGAGAGAAAGGGGCACTTGGTCGAGAGAGGGTCATTTTTTTAGGACGGGAGAAATAAAATAATGTTTGTATGATGATGGAAATAATCCTGTAGAGGGGGAAGAACTGATTTGAGAATTGCTGGAGAATTGTTGGGGCAAAGTGCTTGGCTGAGTGCAAGAGGATGGGATGCAATACATACGTATAGGGGTGTTCACACCATGTCCCGAGTAATGACGGGAAAGGGAGAGAAGTGGTACCCATCGTGGGGGAAGCTCAATTGTTTCTACATTGTTTTGTTTTGCTGTTAGTGAGATAGGAAGCAAGGGTGAAAGCTGAGAGCGAGGATGAGAGGACGTGTTGGAGTTCTGAGGAAAAGCTAGAAGATATGAAATAGTCATCTAAGGAAAGAAAGAACGAATGGGCTCAGGAAATAGAGGGTGGTGCCCTGGCAGCCTTATGGACCCGCTGGAAGTCCCTGTCCGTGTGGTTGTCTATGCAGCCGTATCACCAGGGCACATGCATGCAGGGCTTCAAACAAGGTTACAGTCAAGCAAGTCATTACAAGAAAAAGAGAGGGGGCAAGGGAGGGATGACACTGAGCGACCTTGGTGTTTAAGCTGAGGAAGGAGGAACAGGAAAAGCTAGCAGTGAACACAGCAATAAGTGGCTCCCGAGGCCAAAAGATGTCTGGAGTGAGAGACGGAAAGAGAGGAGATCGCGGCCGGAGTGTGGGATCTTAGAAACTGCCCTTGAGAGAAGCTGTAGTTATAGATAACAAAGCTGGGTGTCAGGATGGGAGCAGATGTCAGGGGCTGGGTGCAGAACAAGTTCACTGGAGAAGAGAAAGGTCAAAGAGCTGGGAGGCCAGGGCACTGCATGGTTCCTGCACGTGGGTGCGGAAATCATCAAGGAATCATGTCGGTCACAGTGACCAAGAACACAAGTCCTCATGGACCAGCAGCCCCTGCGGTCCAGCTGACAGCCACAGGACGGTGGTGGGCAGCTTCATTTGATGGGTGAAAACTGTCTCTCGTTTTTTATTCCCAATCATTTGACTTTAATGAGGCTCAATTCCCTCCTATGACTCATGGCCATTTATATTCCTTTTACAAACTGTCTTTTTGGTTCCTTTGTTAGTAATTCTCTTAGGCCCTTCATCTAAGAGCTCTTTACAAAGCACATTACCTCTTTGTCTGTGACAAACGTTCCCTTGTTTCCCAGCCATTTGCCTTTCATATGTTTCCAGACTTTATACATATACAAATATATAAAGTCTGGAAACTTTATATATATACATGTATACGTATACATATATAACATATGTATATATGTATACCTATATGTGTGTGTGTATATATATATACACATACGCACACACACACAGATATTCTCATTTTTTTCCATCATCAGGTCTAGCAATATTTTACTTTATAAATTCAGCCACACGTGCCACTCACATAAATCTATTTCCCAATCTCAGGTCAGATAGAACCATTCACCAATATTTTCTTCAGTTTTACGGTTTTATCATTTATGTTATGTTCAAATCCACTCAATTATATTTATAGGATCGTAGGTGATATGTGGCATTTCTCCATGTAACTATTTCCAGCACCATTTAAAAAATAACTTTCTTTACATTCCAATATATGACATCATCATATGCAAAATTTATACTTAGAGTCTATGTATGTGTTTCCTCTTCTGTTCCATCCATTTATCTATTCCTGTCCCAGTCCTCCTGTGGCTATTGTGGGTATATCAAAGCTCTGATATCCAGTAAGGCATGTTCTGCTTGTCACCTCCACCCTCAACTGACATATTTTATGACTGTAACTGCACTAAAGCTCTTATATAGACAGACAATAATTTGCTCCTAAAGGATACAACCTCTTTATATCACTCCCTCACAACAAATACCACCTTTAGGGAGGGAATTAGGAAGCTCAAGTTACAGATTTCATTCTTTGCTCCAAACAGAACCTACATCAGTTATAAAAATATACCTAAGCCAACAATTGTAACAGACCTAAATGGGAGAGGGTTTCTGTTAATAGGCTATCTGCCTAATACAAAATTAATATCCCCAGACTGTCTTCTCTGCCCCATTGGCTCCATTTCTATGGGAACCTGTGTTTGTGTATGATTATTCTACCCATTTGCTAAATACCTCATTCAGCTCTCTTTGCGTGTGCTTTCGAGGAAACCAGACTCTCCTGGTTTACTCTTTCTGCCTCTCTTTTTCTGGCTACTTCAGCACTGACACTTCTTCATCTTCCAGACTCTAAACACTGAGTGGCCAGGACTAGCCCTTCAAACTCTACTCTATCTACTCACTCTGCTGGAGGTCCCAGCAGCCCTATGGCTGCAAATATTCTTTACCTAATTGATAGCCAAATACACACCCATGCATGCACACCAAAAAAACGCATACCTCAGCTCTGACTTCTCTTCTGATATCTTGCCTTCCTAATCTATGCTTCCCCTTTGAAGTCAAAGATGCATCTCAAACTTAACATGTCCAGATCACCTGATTACCCCCCATACCTACTCCTCCCACAGTCTTCACCATCTCAGCAAATAGCAACCCTGTTCTCCTAGCGGTTCAGCCAAAATCTTTGGATTACTTCTTAATTCTTCTTCCACTCTTGCACCCCATAGCTAACACATCAACAAATTCTATCCACTCGATCTTCAAAATCTATCCAGAATCTGACCACTTCCAATACTGTCACCCTGTTCCAAAGTCTTGTCCTCCTTCCTATTCTAACAGCATCCTAAGTGATCCCCCTGCTCCCATTCTCACCTGACACCTGACACAGCAGCCAGGAACTTGGTCTGAGCTTAGATCACATGACTTCTCTGCTCCAAACCATTCAAGGGCTGATTTCCCAAGGTGAAAGTCACCCAGGAAATACACATGATGGTCTACAAGAGATCAGATCTTCCTCCAAATCCCCCTCCCAGCAGCCCTTTGACCTCTCCTATTACTCTCCCATTTGCAATCTTTGCCCAGCCACACTGAATTCTTGGCTCTTCTGCAAATAAGCCAGACACACTCTTGTACAAGACATTTTAACATGTCCTTCTTGGAACATCTTCTGCTGGATAGCTGCAGGGGTGGCTACTTCTCCTTCAGGTCTTTGCCTTCACAGGTCATCTTTCCAGTGAGTAATTCCCTGAGAGTTCGGTGTAAGATGAAAATTGCAACGCCCGCCTTCCCAACTGGTCATTTCCTCTTCTCTGGTATAATTCTAACAATTACATATACATTATTTATTCACTTAATGTGCCTCCCCTCTGTAGAACACAACCCCAGGATGACAGGAACTTTTTTCTGATTTGTTCACTGTTGCATCTCAAATCCCTAAAACAATGCCAGGCATATAACAGATACTCAGGGAAAATTGTTGGTGAAAGAATCAATGAATAAATGAATTCTGCTAACCATCTTAGAATTAGAATTCATTTTATCCCATTGACTGAAAATTTCTGCAGTACGGAAAAGCCAAATAACTTTCCAAAGGCCCTAAAAATAATTCCAAAGACACTGCTGCTCTTAAGAGAGACGACACTGTAGATGACCAAAAGGTCTGTGTCTGGGGAGAAAGTCACAAATTATTTCACTTTTACACAAATACAAGGCCTTTTCTTCATGGTGGGTCCCTGAGGCTTAAATATAAAAATAAAAAAGAATATACAAAGCCCCTGCCTTCTAAGGAGTCTGCAGTATTTTAATATTAAATATTATATAATTGAGTGCTACATTATCTAAGTGTTAGAGACTCCACTAATGGAGAAACAAATTTGTCTTTTTTTTTTTTTTTTTTTTTTTGAGATGGAGTCTCACTCTGTCACCCAGGCTGGAGTGCAATGGCACAGTCTCAGCTTACTGCAACCCCCGCCTCCCGAGTTCAAGTGATTCTCCTGCCTCAGCCTCCCGAGTAGCTGGGACTACAGGCACATGCCACCACACCTGGCTAATTTTTGTATTTTTAGTAGAGACAGGGTTTCGCCATGTTAGCCAGGCTGGTCTTGAACTCCTGACCTCATGATATGCCCGCCTCAGCCTCTCAAAGTGCTGGGATTATAGCCATGAGCCATCGCACCCAGCCAGAAATTTGTCTTAATGGAATACTTCTGTGAAAAAAGACATAGGAAGCCAAGCATAATGGAGTACACCTGTGATCCCAGCTACTTGGGAAGCCGAGGTGGATGGATTGCTTGAAGTCAGGAGTTTGAGACCA
This sequence comes from Macaca thibetana thibetana, assembly GCF_024542745.1. NCBI lineage: Eukaryota > Metazoa > Chordata > Mammalia > Primates > Cercopithecidae > Macaca > Macaca thibetana. Next base: position 101,604,279 of record NC_065588.1, on the reverse strand, counting down.
GCCTGGCCAACATGGTGAAACTCCGTCTCTACTAAAAATAAAAATAAAAAAATTAGCTGGGCATAGTGGTGAACACCTGTAATCCTAGCTACTTGGGAAGCTGAGGTGGGAGGATTGCTTGAACCAGGGAGGTGGAGGTTGCAGTGAGCCGAGATCACGCCACTGCACTTCAGCCTGGGCAACAGAATAAGACTCTGTCTCAAAAAAAAAAAAAAAAAAAAAAAAAAAAAAGACACGGGAGAAATATGTGAAGCAACAGGATAACCCCAACAAACCTAACTAAGCTGCTGGTGATTATACCTGGTGCTGGGATAGGCATGGCCCTGCCCTAATGGAATGTTCCTGACACATTCATTGCCTGGCTACATCTACCGGCCATGATGTACCTGAAAACTCCAAGTAGTTTGTATAATATTATAGATCAAATGGGAAAGCTTCACCTTCATAAAACACAGAAAGTACTGCAAGTACTTATCATGGCTACTACAGAGACAGACCCACAAACCAGGCACTGGAGGGGAAACTAAGACCAGTCAGGACGGCCCTTAAGCACCTGAGCTCTATGACAGCTTCATTCCCCAGTGGCTTCCCACAGGCTTCAGTTCAAAGGTAACCCTCCAGGCTCCACGCGAGCTCACCTTGCCTGCCTCTCCCATCCCATTACCATCACCTCCCACCCAGCCAGGCTCAACTCCTAGCAGTTCCCAGGTTATGCAAGGGCGTTCCAGGGGTGTCTGCACCTGCGGCTCTCAGCCTGAAGCTGCTTTCTTCCTTGACCTATGCTGGCAAACTCACACCCTCCCTATGGCTCTGCACCAGGGACTGCCCTCTGGGAAGTCTTCCTTCGTCCACCATTCTGACTTAGGTGTCCTGCTCTGTGGTCCCAAAGTAATCTACACCAGCCCCAGCCACTGCTCTAGATGTTCCTTACAGGCTACCCAAGGTATCCACCACTCATCTGAAGAGCCTTGAGTGCATGGATTGGGTCTTTCAGCTGTACCCCAGTAACCATTGTCCATCAGGCGCACAGCAAGAACTCAACTGGTGATGGTTGGGAAACAACTGAAAATCAGAATTAGGTACTGGGACATAACCTATGAAAAGCACCTCATCCTTCTGTACTGCTTGACTTGATCAGTTGCATTAAGAATATGTAAATAAGTAAATAAAATGCAAACTATCTTCCTGGGAATGAGTTCCTTACTTAACTTTTCCACACCAGAAATTCTTCCCACTCTTGGGCATGGATACAGTACAGATACACTAGCTCCCATTTGCAAGACTACACCTGTTTTCTCTCCCTCTTCAAACTCTTAACAATTCAAAAAACCAGAAAGGCAACTCCCCATTGTATTAACTTAGTGCCTTCTAGCATGTTGCCTCTCTCCCCGGAGCCTAGTCCAGATCACTTACCAACAGGCCAGCATTCTTCAATAGCACCCCAGAAGTCAGCCGCGCTTGTCAAAACCAGAGTTTTCCACATTCCAGAGTTCCAAGCAGTTTCTCCGAAACTAAATTACAGCTGTCTTCTTTAACTGAGTCTAGCAATGAGTGCCTTGCAGTTTAGAAGGTTTAAGAAAACCTTTTTTATTCAATCTTATTAATCAGAAAATCTCAGAATCTTCATTGTATTTTTCAATAATAATCTTGCAAAGAAACCATATGCTGTTTGAAAAGGCATTAACTCTAAATTTCAGGCATTTTTAAGGCTTTATCCATCTCACTTTTCTTCTGAAATGTTTTAATGTTATTTATTCTTCTCTGAGTTATTCACTCAAGTTTCTTGCAGTACTTAATAAAAATTATAGTCATTAGCTTTAAGATATAGGTTAAGTGGGTGGCAAGTGAGAATCACAAGGTTCTAAATTTAAAGAATGTCTAGTTGAAGGAAAATGCCAAGACTTATCACAATATGGAAATTACTATTCAGTTATGATGAAATGTGATGAAGTTTTAGGAATGTGTTTTAAACAAACTTTTGAATTGGATTTTTATTTTAGAGGCCTGCTTGTTACTAAAAATCAACCAAAGGTGGAGCAGGTGGAGGTCGCGGGGGAGGATGGGGCATGTCAGAACCAACCTGAAAAAGCTCCCAGAGGCCAAAGCTGGAACAATTTGAGCAACAAAATAGCAAGAGTATTGGATTATAACCTAAAGGAGAAAATAAATATCCAAAAGCCCATACTGATGCAAATGAATTACTGAATAAGTAAGTAAAGGGGGGGAAAAGGGACAAATGTTCCTTAGAGAATAATTTCAAATAACACAGGTAGAGGAACGAGGGAAATAGAAAGTCACATTTTTATGCCACATAACAGATGCTGCCGACAAGACCCAAGGATGAACCTGAAAATTAGTGGCCAAAACTCTAAGGAGAAACAGGGTATTTGCAGGGTCTCAAACTATCTTCTCCAAATGACTTATTAATTACCACAGTGCCTTTAAAAGAGTCCAAAAATTCCCTGATACTCTTTTCTCCAGGCGGTGAAGCTTAATTCCCCTGTCCTTGAGTGTGGTCTCAACTTAGTGGTTCACTTATCACTTATAAGGAACAGGGGATGAAAACGGAAAACTAGAGGCCAGGTGTGGTGGCTCACGCCTGTAATCCCAGCACTTTGGGAGGCCAAGGCAGGAGGACTGCTTGAGGCCAGGAGTTCAAGAATAGCCTGGGCAACAGAGAGAAACCCCACTTCTACAAAAAAAAAAAAAAAAAAAAAATTTAATTAGCTGGGCATGGTGGCATGCACCTCTAGTCCCAGCTACTCAGAAGGCTGAGGTCAGAGGATTGCCTGAGTCAAGGAGTTTGAGGCTATAGTGAGCTGTGATCGTGCCACTGCACTCCAGCCTGGGCAACACAGCAAGCCCATCTCCAAAATTAAAAAAAAAAAAAAGAAAGAAAAAAACTTGAAACTTTATCAAAGAGAAAGCTGCCAGATGTCACCTAGTCAAGTGACGAAGGCTAATAACAGCAGTAATAAGTCATGTTGAGATCATGAGATATAATGATATGATCCAATGAGGGGGCCACTTTACCTCTGTGGTCCTCTTCCCAACAATCTTTGTTCCAGAGACAGGGTCTTGTTCTGTGGCCCAGGATGGAGTGCAGTGGTGCAATCATAGCTCACTGTAGCCTCAAACTCCTGGGCTCATGCAATCCTCCCACCTCAGCCTCCAGAGTAGCTGGGACTGTAGGTGTGTGCCACCACACCTGGCTAATACCTCTTCCTAAAAATCTACAACCCCAGTCCAATCATAAGAGAACAGACAAACTCAAATTAAATGCACTACAAAATATCTAATCAGCAGGCTAAAAAAGTGGCAAGGTCAGGAAAAACAAGGAAAGATGAAGAAAGTACCAGGAAGGGGAGACTAAGGAGACAAATGGAGAATAAGGAGACAGGATGATCAAGTGCAACAGAATGCAATGGAATCTTGGATTTGATCCTGAAACAAACGAAAAGGACATTAGTAGAAAAACTGATGGAATCCAATTAAAGGCTGTAGTTTACCATGTTGTACCTATGTTTAATTTCTTCTGACAAAGGTACTGTGGTCATGTAAGATTAGCATTAGAAGTAGCTGGGTTAAGCGCATACAGAAACTCTTCGTATAATCTTTACGTGCTTCTATGAATCTAAGATTATTTCAAAATTAAAAGTTTTTTAAAAGTCAATATGGCCAGGTGCAGTGATCACACCTATAATCCCGGCACTCTGGGAGGCCGAGGCAGGTGAATCACCTGAGGTCAGGAGTTCAAGACCAGCCTGGCCAACATGGTGAAACCCTGTGCCTACTAAAAATACAAAAAATTAGCCGGGCGTGGTGGTGCACACCTGTAGTCCCAGCTACTTGGGAGGCTAAGGCAGGAGAATCGCTTGAACCCAGGAGGCAGAGGTTGCAGACAGCCGAGATCACACCATGGCACTCCAGCCTGGGCAACAGAGCACGCCTCCATCTAAAAAAAAAAAAAAAAAAAAAAAAAAAGTCAATCTATCTGTTATCCCTAATAGGTCAAACTGCTGATATTCCACCTAAATACCATTATGGACTTACAAACATGAGACAGGAATGTGTGTATCAGGATAATTTCTTACTAATTCTTAGCTTTGATATTTTTTATCAATTTGATGTCCCTGTGGTTGTCATATAGACCAAATATATAAGATAATGTCTTTCTTCCTGTGAAAAACTTGGTTTTTCATAGTAATCTGTTTATACATTATTATCCTTATATATTTATATAATGTATCTCTACATCACAATGCCATGTATGACTTCTAAGTGTTCTTTGAAAAATAATTAAGTAATGTAAGTGAAGAGGGATAAAAATGTTTTAATTGTTGAAATACATTGGGAAATTGAGTAATTTACATTGTAGTACTACGTAGATACACAAATCATTATCAAATTAATTTCCAGATATCCCACTAACCGTCCATCACCAAGTCCTTCAAAACAGCTAGAGAACTAATAATGAAGAGACACCGTGACATAGAATGAGCAACGCAATGGCTATGAAGTATTTGTAGTTGCACATGCCTTTCATGAAAGAAAATAAAAATGTAATCAAAATGTGCATATGGCATGCAAATTTGAGTTTATTTTTAAATATTGCAATGAAATACACATTGTTCCTAAAAAGGAAATTCTGACATTTAAATGAAATTTGAAAACCAAATAGTAAAAAACAGAAAGAGATAGTTGTAAGAATCCATTTACCAATTTTACAGCTAAAAATTAAAGTGAAGTAGAAATAGCGAAAGATAACAGACAAATATATTATTTTAGGTCATTCATTTATAGTGCCTTATCATCTTAAGTTATAAATAGAATAAGGATTTTGTTATATAAAAACTATCAAAAAGTATCAGTGAAAAGACATGACCTCCATGAAATGTGTTGAGTGGCCACGGTGGAAATGTCAAAATGCAGCAGCCCTGGCTAGGCAACAGCAGCCTCCATGACAGTTTGTTAACCTGTCTTTCGTAGGGGGCCACAGAAAGTTCCATAAAGTGTACTGTTTAACCAATTCCCTTCTATTACCACAACAATATGTACCCAGGGTTTTATGTATACACTTAAGATTTGGGGGAATGCAAGAGGGAAGGGTGACTGCTTAGAATTTCCTTGGAAATGTCTGTGCACATTACAATGTCCCACGGAGCCAAATTCCTTCCAAATTGATGAGCATGCTAAGGAGACAACAGAAGAGGAGAAAAGAGTGAGCAAACGGGTACAACTTAGGTTAAAAAATATATTAGCCTTAAGCCTACAAGTTATTTACTGACTTTCTTTTAAGTAAAGCACCTATTTAATATCCACCCAATATTAATTTAAGACTTATGTGGCCAGTGTAGAGCTAAGCACTGATGATAATTATATAAAGAAGCAAAGTTGGGTAGGAAAAGAGACTTACAAACTTACAATTAAAATACATCTTGATAAGCAATGCCCAAACCTAGCTGCATTATATTAACATCATCTGAATTAAAAATAGAGACTGTTCAGCCACAATTCCATCCCTTCCCTACTTGGTCCGAACCTCCGGGGAGAGCCTAGCCCTCCACATTACACGGCGCTCCCCGACAGGATTCTGATGCAGCCAGGCCACCCACTGTCACCTGAGAAGCATCACTTAAGCCCCTCTGTGCTGGAAGTACTCTGCACATCTAAGTGGGTATAACTTTCACCCTAGGGTCATCTGCACAAGAAACTACACATGTGCATCTTGACATAAGTAACATTTTTTTTCTTTTCTTTTTTTTTTTTTGAGACGGAGTCTCGCTCTGTCGCCCAGGCTGGAGTCACCCAAGCTCCGCCTCCTGGGTTTACGCCATTCTCCTGCCTCAGCCTCCCAAGTAGCTGGGACTACAGACGCCCGCCACCTGGCCCAGCTAGTTTTTTGTATTTTTTAGTAGAGATGGGGTTTCACCGTGTTAGCCAGGATGGTCTCCATCTCCTGACCTCGTGATCTGCCCGTCTCGGCCTCCCAAAGTGCTGGGATTACAGGCTTGAGCCACCGTGCCCGGCCATAAGTAACTTTAAGAGATTCTGAAATCATTCCTCAATTTGTTTCAAAATCAACCAAACCAAATCAACTTTGATCACTGAGTGCATTTAGTTCAGAGAGAGTCCACATGTTAGGTAAAAAACAAACAAATAACAACAACAACAAAAGTGTCTCCAATTCTCTCCATGAAACATCTCTTTTCTGAAGTCTTCTCATCGGGGTTTCTGCCCAACAACTAAGGCCTAGAAAGCCATGAGTTCAGGCATGTCACAGATAAGGACCACAATGGATGCTTAGCATCTAAGGAAAATGGGCAGCTTATCAACTTAGAAAACTTTTCAGATAATACAAAGGAGGCTACAGAAAGACCAGGATCAAACTAATTGTTTAGAGACAGAGTTAACCACCACATTTCCTCACTCATAAGTGGGAGTTGAACAATGAGAACACACAGGGAGGGGAACATCACACACCTGGGCCTGTTGGGGGTGGGGGACAAGGGGAGGGACAGCATTAGGACAAACACCTAATGCATGCAGGGCTTGAAACCTAGATGACAGGTTGATAGGTACAGCAAACCACCACAGTACATGTATACCTATGTAACAAGCCTGCACGTTCAGCACATGTATCCCAGAACTTGAAGTAAAATAAAAATAAAAAATAAGTAAATAAATAAAATGTAAGGGTAATAGAAAAAAAAAAAGGAAGAGTTAAAGAACGGGGAAAATTGAGATAAGAGAGGGGTGGCAATAAAATACTATATATTTACAGCCATGAAAAGGAAGAAATGTTTTAGCTAGCTGCCTAAAGTGATATGAGCTTGCTCACCAGGATTATTGCTGAAGTGTTACCAGCGAACTTCAGATCCACCCACGAGGGTGAGCAATCATCGTGTCTAACACTCCCATGAGAAAACTGTGGTTGAGACAAGCTGAGGGAAGTTAAGGGACTCATCTTAGGTCTGTGTTGGTAGCAGAGCTGCCCAGTCTCCTCATAGCTATCTAGGCAGCACCTCTTTCCTCTCTATTCCCTTGCTTTTTGAAACACATTCTGTTTCCAGGAGGGTAAACAGCAGTATATTCTTGGTTTCGACTTACCTTTTCTATTTGATACAAATAATAAAAGTACTTCTGCACAGGAGAAAACTAGCAGGGAACTCAGAAATCTATATGGAGGGCTAGAACTATGTTAAAAATACTAGAAATAGAAACTCTCCAGTGACTTCCCAAAAAGAAACCGAACACCCTGTGTTCATGGGTACGAGGGGATAAACCTCCATAATGTTGCCTTGATGAGAAAATCTTCAAAGATGTAGCTACCCAAAGATTGTTCTAAGTTCTTGTCAGGAAGAAACGGGTTACAGTTTCTATGTCTCCTTTCTCTAGCAGGAAAGCTTGTTTGTCTCCACCTGTGAAATTAGTCTGTAATCCCACCTCATCCCAAATAGCAAATCTAGTACTGGCCCTGGGCGAGAAGTTGGTTCAGTATCAAATCAGTCTTGCTTTTGGTCTGCCAATGGTTAGACTTTGGTTATTAAAAAAATTAATAGTATGGTGGTGATGACAATGATGATAGCAGACGCTACCATTTATTTCATATTTAATCCGATCAACAACTCTTCAGTTTAAGTATTGGCTCCATTTTTCAGATAAAAAAACTGAGGTCATAAAGGGGAAGGAACTTGCCCAGTTAGTCAATGAGAGCCTGAATTCAAAACCAAGGCTGCCTGACTTCCAGAAGAGAATGGGCTATCTCAGGAGATAGGACATTCCTAATCACTGGAGGCTTCAAAAGAGGTTGCGTGCCATTCAGCAAGAGTGAAATACAGTGGGGAGCCCAGCATGGAATGTGTTGTTGGACCCTTGTTGGACCCAGTGAACGAAGATTCTTTGTCTGTATGGAAATGCTGCTCCACGTCTTTTAGAGACTGGTATGCAGGGCAGTTAATAAATGAAAGCTATTTTTCTCTTGTCCTTATTCTTGTTTGTCTTATTATAATTCCAACTCCTCGCTCTTCGTCGTCTCCATACTGAATGTGTTTTGTAAAACCAATCTGTTAACTTATACTCTGATTCTTACTATTCCTTCCTGCATAATTACATCTCTGTTCAGTTAGATTAGAATCAGTATTAAGTGTTTGGGACTTAATTGATCGATTGCCCATCTCTACTGGAGTTTTGGTACTGACACATCTCCTCTCTGTGTATTAACCACTGGCTAATACCACTTAAAATCGATTCTAATCTAATTCCCAGTTCTAGCCTCTCTGGTCTCTCCCTGCCATTTCTCAAGTCCTAGGCCCTCAAAGATTTTTGCAGTGAAGAAGGGTGAGATCTGAACGTTTTAGGTAGACACTTAGCTTGCTCTTACTAAATAAATTAAGTTTCATTTTTAACAAAATGAAATGGAAAAAAAGTAGATGAAAGAAAATTGATCTGATTATTCACCTCTTTGCAATAAAACACACTCAATTCTATAGGATGAAACCCCTTCTTTAAATTGTGAGGTTCAGTTCAGGATTTCTTAGAAAGATAGAGCAAATAATATCTACAGTCCATTCATCAACAAGTCTAAATATATAGAATTATTTAGAAAAATACACACTACCTCTTGATTCTTGAGTCATGATGTTATTTTCTTCTAATCTTAAAGAGAAAATTAAGAAAAGTTGAATGTTCAGATTATAAATAACATATTCTAATTTTCTATAGAACTGTAAACAGTAATGACATATAAGTATTTGCTAGTCTAAATCACAAAGTATGGGAAGAACAATGAGGAACAAATATAGTATGTTAAAAATAATGTAATATAGCCTTGAGTATAAAGCGAACATATTAATAGTCATTTAAAACTATATATCAGACAATACCTTGTACAGTGGTTTTGTAAATCAGCGTTGTTTACCATAAGCCTCACTTAAAAACTGCCTTGAGCAAGAAGCTATCTATCAATCAAAAGGTGCCTATCAAAAGGACTTCATTGGCCCCATAATTGCTATCTATTAAAACTCAGAAAATGGAGCCTCATTTCATTTAATTATGCAATAGGCAATTACTTTTCCTTTAAACAGCAGATTGCTTATCAGTCAGTCATCTTATATTACAGAAATTTACCTTTCTGTTCTATGAAAATGCCATAAACTTACATAAATATTAGCTTTCATTTTCACACTGATCATCACTAAAATTAACAAGAAATTAAAAATATGGAGCATAACCACAAATAAAAGCTAAATTATGCTCTGGAATTCTTCTTACCATGTGGGTAGCCATTTCAACCAATGACTGCAATGAACAGACAGTACTTATACATGGTTCACTATGGCCAATACATAGATTGAGTCAAGCAAGCCGAAATACAAATTTCATGCTTTTTCATAAAACACAAAAATAAATAAGAACGGAAAATCAGTAGCACATGATTTCACTTACTTTTCCGAACTGTCTTTGTTTGACTGGACACCATATTGACAGCTTCAGATGGTAGGCCAACATATACTCCTCCATAGTTTCTTGATAAAAAGAAATCAAACCAATTTAAATGGTACTCTCTATTTACAGTAAGCAACAGAAGCATGGAGTACTCCAAACAATTACATAATTATTAAAATAGCTCATGGTTTTTCAAAAGTAGAATCTAGAATATTATGGCCCTTGGGAATATAATTGGTTTCCTAGGTTAAAAAGAAGCTATTTTAAAAAAAAAGAAAGATGTATTGCATTAGAATTTTTAGATATTTTACTTGTAATGAGAAAGAAGAAAATAATTTGGGATGTTACAATTTAGTATAGTATTAAATATTATACAGTGACATGTTACAGTTAACATTTATCAAGAATTCAGAGTGGTCAACGTGGTATGACAATAGGCATTATGGATACACAAAGATATCTTACTAATAGGGAGATACAAAATGAGGGCAGAGAGAGCAAGAGAGAAATGAGGGTGGAGTGCAGTTAATCAGAGAAGTAGCAGGACAGGGAAGGCTGAGAGAATGAAGGGAAGCCGTCCAGTTAGGGAGAAGAGCACACCCAAACGTCGTAGGATGAAAATTAGCACATGCCACATGCATAGAACAAAAACCAAGTTTGCTTGGAAGGAGGAAAGATGATGAATCCTGGGCAAGTTCTTTTTCAGACCATATGCCCCTACCTGTATTCTCTGTGCCAATAGTTTTCCTGGAGGAATCTGTGTTATTGGGAATGTACTACAGTGTGTTAAATCCATGAGGTATGGCCAAAACCATTCAAACTAAAGCCAGCTGCAACACCAAACATACCTCCTCTTGTCATCTTCTGTTATGGATTCTTCTGTTCTAAAAGGTCAGAAACATTTGCTATGAGACAGTTGGTTACATAGTCGGGGACTTCATTTTTGGTTGTGAGAAAAAGGGACTACTGAGTTAAAGTCAATTTTATTTCAAGTGTTTCCATCAGACTTAAGCAGAGGAGCAAAACTATCCATCAAGTGTTTCTGTGACAATATTCTGCCTTCACCTCAATCGTTCATACATTAAAACTTGGTAATTTCCTACAAACCAAAATGTGTGAATACAGCAAATGCCAAAATGCACAACTGCCAAATGAAATGGAAAACTGAGGGCAGCTGAAATTGGAAAGAAGCCTGAGTTATCGTCGTGTGTGTACCACCTACTCCCTGTGTGACAGACAGGCTGTGGGCGAGCTGCCAGCCTGTGTCTCATTTGTAAAATAAGCTGGTTGACCAGATGACCCCTCAGGTCTCTTCCAGACCTAATACATGATTTTAGATCTCTTCTGACACTTCAGTGGCACAACTATAGGCACTGAAAGATTTCTTCAGTGCAAAAAGAGTTAATGCCTATTTGATTTATTTTTATCTAAAAACATGAGCCATTTCATACATGATATACTGCAAAGACAGGGAAAATGTTTAAAAGGACACATTTAGAGGGGATCACTACTTTAAAATGCACAGATTCTCTCCTTGCATTAAGATGAATGCAGGCCAGGTGTGGTGGCTCATGCCTGTAATCCCAGCACTTCGGGAGGCCGATACGGGTGGATCACTTGAGGTCAGGAGTTCGAGACCAGCTTGGCCAACATGGTGAAACCCCATCACTACTAAAAATACAAAAATTAGCCACTCATGGTGATGTCTGTAGTCCCAGCTACTCAGGAGGCTGAGGCACAGGAATCTTTGAACCCGGAAGGCGGAGGTTGCAGTGAGCAGAGATCACGCCATTACACTCCAGCTTGGGTAACAGAGGGATACCTGGTCTCAAAAAAAAAAAAAAAAAAAAAAGAAAAAAAAAAAAGGAGTCCATATTCTACCAGAATTCCTTGGCATATTTCTAAGAGAATCAGGACACTTTCCTTGAAGCACTAGTTGGCACACATAAGTTGCTTTTCTGAAAGAAAAAAAATTCAACAAGATTCCAATGCATCTGGCTGAATTCAAATTGTAATGTTAAGGGGCTTCAGTTGAGAAAAAAGCAGACTGCAAACATCTAAACGTCATTGACTCTTCTGATTCAGAGACTGTCTTAACTCTGATTTTACCCACTTAAAAGTTGTGATATTTCAAATGTGACTATACATGTGCATGAGATTTTTGCTTTATTGGAACAGCAAGTCCAAGTCTATAAAGAAGGAAAGTGCAGATTTAACAATTATCTGGTGAACGCTGGCCGTGAACTCTCTAATACTGCAAGAGAGTACAAAATCCATCTTGAGACCGAATTCACCCAAACTGAGCATATAACCTAAATGCACCAGATGGTTATCAGCTTCATTCACCTCTTGTTCATGCTGGATCGTTTTTTAATTCGAAAGTGTCAAAGTTGTACTAATGGTGTTATGCTTATTGATGTGGTATAAGAAAGTGTTGTTCACTACTTTTAATTAAAATGGATTTATAATCCTTTAGTATAGATCATGGAGAAATGATGAGGACAAACTTGTTCAAGATAAGTTCTGATAAGAACTGTTAACTTTGCTCCTGAGTGATTAACTTTCTCATGAGATCACATGAACCTGTGTGTAACTGGTCGTTTATGCCACACATTTCCTGCCACAACTATTCTTTTCACATCCATTTACAAATTTGTTTATTTTAATTCTTTCCCCTTTTGCTTAACTGTGCTTAAGGATATATTCAAGGTTTTAAAATATATTTTCACTTTCCCAAATGTAGGAAAATAGTCATTTACTTTCTCCTGTGAAATTATTCAATATCTTAAAACTCAATCTGTGTTCTCCGTTATAAAATTAATCAACAACCTTACACGTATAACTGGCAGGAAAGGATAATGTAGTTGCCACATTTATTTGACAATAAATTAAGCTTCAGATATAGCACCAAATCTTAAAAAATACCACCTATAAAGCCTTATAAGATATCCACTCTTTTTTTATTTTTATTTTTTTGAGATGGAGTCTCGCTCTGTCGCCAGGCTGGAGTGCAGTGGTGCAATCTTGGCTCACTGCAACCTCTGACTCCCTGGTTCAAGCGATTTTCCTCCCTCAGCCTCCCAAGTAGCTGGAATTCCAGGCACGTGCCACCACACCCAGCTAATTTTTGTATTTTTAGTAGAGACAGGGTTTCACCATGTTGGCCAGGCTGGTCTTGACTCCTGACCTCGTGATCTGTGCACCTTGGCCTCCCAAAGTGCTGGGAATACCAGCATGAGCCACCGCGCCCGGCCAGACGTCTACTCTTTTAAACCTTCCACTGAGTTGTAAAGCCTGCCTTTGCATACACACTTCCATGTATAAGACTGTCACTTCATCCATTCCTTCCACAAACAGTTATTCTACAACACTAGGACTAGAGACCAGGACTCCATGGGTACAATGATGTCATTCATGAGTCCCTCCTGTGTGTCAGGCACAGTGCAGGGCACTGCACGTGCATCCATGCTATTCCTCACAACAGCTCTGAGAGCCTGGGCCTGAGGAACCAGGTACAGAAAGCCATGTAATTCATAAACATACAAGACTAACAAGTATGACCAACATCCATACCCCATCCACCTGGCACCAAAGCCATGCTCCATATTCTGATTCACCACTCTCCTTCTCAGGTAGAAAGATGGAAAAGTCAAAAACACTTCCTGTGAAAGACGAACATAGTGGCTTCTCCTAAAGTGGGCAATTCACCTCCATACTGCTTTTGCAAAAGCTTTGACCATCACTCCATCTCTCAACCTGATTGTGTAACTATACTTGGCACTTTGCTAATTCTATTATATTAGTTCATTTAATCCTCATACAATCTTGCAAGGCCAGTACTGCTCACATTTTAAAAATGAAAAACTGAGTAGCATGATCGAAGTTACGAAGCTAAGTCATAGAGCCAGAATTCAAACCCAGATTTGTGTGATCCTAATTCCTGCTTCATGCACTGTGGGCCCATGCTAATTTGCATTAGAGAAACATGCACCTTCCTGTAGCTGGAGCTCTCCAATTTGTATCATCCCACTCAAGAAAAGTCGGAAATGAGATGGTAGAAGACTCCTAGCCTGTTTCATCAGCATGAGAAACAACCTCTGACAGCTGCCAGGGACCATCAATCTTTGCAGATCTTGTCAAATTGCCACATAAGTCACTTTTATGCAGGTACAAAGGTTGTCCTGACGAGCAGTTACATTAGAATCTATTCAACTGGACAACCAGGTCCAGACTAAGGTTAAATCAGAAAGTGGTGGTTGGTCTAAACCAACTCTTCTTGTGGAAGGATAGGTCCAAGCCATTGTGTTGAGCTGCCTGGAGAGAGAACCAAATGCTGTCCAGCCAGTGTTCAAGGGGACACGGGCATCCTACCTGCTGGGGTGGCGTGGTCCTGCCCCAACTGCACAAGCTTTAGCGTAAGGGAAAAAATGGGTCAATACACAGCAACAAAGACGCCGGGTAAAAGGAAAGCCCGGACATGTTAAGCCAAACTCCTGACAGGCCAATGCAATTGCCTCAGGTTATTAGGCTTTTAGGCTCCATAGTCTAAAAAGTCTAAAAAGCACACCTTCTGGTGTGGGGGACTCATTTCAATAAGGTCATTTCTTGGTAAGAGAAGTGGACATTATCCTCTGGCCATTCAAAATTGGGATGCTAAATTTATTTTATCACTCAACACTTTTACAAGAAACTTAAAGTCTTTGGGATTTGAATCCTTGTTCTCAAGTTCTCAAGTTTTGAATAATACCCTGGCTATCCAAACATAGGGGGTGCCCCATATGGAAACCATTTTAAGAAATCAACATACCTTTTTCCCCTCCACAAAACTCCTTATTTTGAAAGATTTTACCTGCCTTAATAATTTCAGCCTGGGCAACATGGCAAGACCTCGTCTCTACTAAGAACACAGAAAATAAAATAAAATTAGCCAGGTGTGGTGGTATGCGCCTGTGGTCCCAGCTATAGGAGGTGGCGGTGGAAGGATCACAAGAGCCTCCCTCTTGTGAGTGAAAAAGGTACATTGATTTCTTAAAATGATCTACAGGGCAGGTGCAGTGGCTCACACCTTTAATCCCAGCACTTTGGGAGGCTGAGGCGGGCGGATCACCTGAGGTCAGGAGTTCGAGACCAGCTTGGCCAACATGGTGAAACCCCGTCTCTACCAAAAATACAAAAATTAATTGGGCATGGTGACGTGTGCCTGTAATTTTAGCTACTCGGGAGGCTGAGACAGGAGAATCACTTGAACCTGGGAGCCAGAGGTTGCAGTGAGCCTAGATTGCGCCATTGCACTCCAGGCTGGGCGATAGAGAGAGACTCAGTCTCAAAAAAAATAAATAAATAAATAAAGATCTATCTAAGATGAGGCAGCCCAGATATTCACCTGAGCATGGGAGACAGTGGTTGCAGTGAGCTGAGATCATGCTACTGCACTCCAGCCCGGGTGAAAGAACAAGGCCCCATCTCAAAAAATAGTAATTATAATAATTCACTTGTCAATATTTTCTTAGACACTTAAGTGCCAAAAGGAGCTTCTGATGGGCATGGGATAACTGAGGTGCCCACAGGTAGCTTATGTCATTCAAATCAAAGGCAAATACATTTTACATTTACAGGTACACATCACTGTAGGCACACGTAGATTTCTGTTAGGTTTCAGAAGTTATAAAAATAGTGTCTGCTCCTTCCTCAGCTCTGAGGATCCAGAATGTCTTGCTGGAAATGGTCACACTCAGGCCAGAACATCCACAGCCACGTAAGCTCCTGGATGAGCCACTCCGTTCTTCACCAAGGATGCGATTATTTTCTTTTCTGGTCACTAAGTTGACCAGAAACTCCAGTTGTAGGGCAGTAACCACTGCATGGTCTACAGCTGTGATTGCTGATGGACTACAAAATTTGTCCCCCAAACCAGAGAAAGAAACGGGGAGGGAGAGCAGAACACAAAGCCACACCCTCCCCAGCCTTGTGAAAACAGCAGCCACGGATAGGGCCCAGAAGGTCCTCAGAAGGAGGCAGCAAGGCCCTAGTCTCTGCAGTCAGTCCTAATGCAGATCAGTAAGAGCAAGGAATGAGATGACTTCACCCTCTAGAATCTTCCCTCAGAGAGCAGGGCCTGGAGATTGAATTATTCTGTGCTGGAGGAGATAAGCAAAGTGAAGACGAGGCCAGTCCACGGTGGCTGAAACTAGAAAAGAGGTCAAGCTATGCTGCTGCACTCGATCACACTCTTTGGGAGTTAATTGGTCCAAATATCTCTACAAACTCAGTTTAAACATAATCTTTCTCCCTCAGAAAAGGAGCAAGTGGACAAACAGCAACCAGGATAAATCGCTCATGGTATGATCGTAATTTTTTTTTTTTTCTGGAGAAGGAGTCTAGCTCTGTTGCCCCGACAGGAGTGCAGTGGCGCGATCTTAGCTCACGGCAACCTCTGCCTCCCAGGTTCAAGTGATTCTCCTACCTCAGCCTCCCAAGTACCTGGGACTATTGGCACACACCACCACGCCCGACTGATTTTTGTATTTTTAGTAGAGATGGGGTCTCACCATGTTGGCCAGGCTGGTCTTGAACTCCTCACCTCAAGAGATCCACCCGCCTTGGCCTCCCAAAGTGCTGAGATTACAGGTGTGAGCCACTGCACCCAGCCAGTAGTAATCCACTTCTAAATAATAGCCTCCTGGGGTGGACGGCATAATTCAGGAAGCAATGCCCAGACACCCACAAGCCAATGCACTAAACACTGGAAAATGAGAGAGAGGCAACTTGGGGACAACAAGAGTACCCCTTTAATCTGGTCAACTTAGTGACCAGAAATGGGGAAGAAACCTTGAAAATAAGGCTTATACCAAGAGAACCAAAATGCAGAATTAGAGGAGATAAGGGATCAGGTGCCATAAACCAAATCACCTAAAAACAAAAAGTAAAAGGTGAATTCTACCAGTTTCCCTCCCACTTCTTCTGGCCTGGCCCCAAGAATTGAGGCTTCTCAGGACTTCTCCAATTTCACAACCATGGAGTCAAACGTTGGTGCCAATGCAGGGGAAGAGAAACTAGCCCAAAGTACCAAGGGATCAAGGGTAATCTGGAAACAAGCACATGACACATCAAGACAAATACTGCTCTTGCTAGGGGACCTGTGCTAGACATTAAGTCCATTAGAGAAGTGAAAGGGGAAGGAAGACCCAAGGGAAGGGACTGGAACCAAGGGCTGGGGTTTGGTCGAAACAACATCTGCTTTACATCTGTGCCCAGAGCCAATCTTAGAAGGAAGACTGACTTCTGGAGTCCAAAGAGTGCTGGAGGAAGCCAGTACTAAAGGATTTACATTAATTTACTGAGCAGTGATTCCATGTTCTAGTTACACACGAGCCACTACTCTGAAGAATAAACTTGTATAGTAAGCTCGTTTTTCCAGGGTAAGCATGACTGAAAACCTATTGGTAAATTGCTTTCTCTGGTGTCAAGACAATGTTGTTTCTCATCATCTGTATCATTTGAAAAATTTGTGGAAAGCAATGCAACATTTGAAAAAACATAAGAGTGAAATACTTTTTAATCATAACCTCAAATACCATCTTATCAGGAAAACCCTGTATTTATTTATTTATTATTATTGTTTTGTTCTTTTCTGAGACAGGGTCTTGCTCTGTAGCCTAGGCTGGATAGCAGTGGCACAATCACAGCTCACTGCAGCCTCAACCTCTCAGGCTCAAGCAATGCTCCCACCTCAGCCTCCCTAGTAGCTGGGACCACGGGCGCACACCCCGCACCTGGCTAACGTATATTTTCTTGTACTATGTTGCCTACACTGGTCTCGAATTCCTCAGCTCAAGTGATTCTCCCACCTTAGCCTCCTGAGTGGCCGGGACTACAAGCACGCGCCACCACGCCTAGCTATAAGACCTTTTAAACCATGAGAACGTTCCCTAAGAACCACAGAACCATGTATTCACCAATTTGGACCAGGTTTAATAAATTCACTGAGCCCAGCACAGTGGCTTACATCTGTAATCTCAGCACTTCAGGCAGCCGAGGCAGACAGATATCTTGAGCCCAGGAGTTCAAGATCAGCTGGGGCAAAAAAGGGAGACCCTGTCTCTTCAAAAAATACAAAATAAAGTAGCCAGGCATGCTGGCTTGCACCTGTAGTCCCAGCTACTCAGGAGGCTGAAATGGGAAGACTGCCTGAGCCCGGGAGGTAGAAGTTACAGTGAGTCATGATCGCACCACTGCACTCCAGCCTGGGCAACAGAGCAAGTCTCTCTCTCTTTCTCTTTCTCTCTCTCTCTCTCTCTCTCTCTCTCTCTCTTTCTCCCCTTTTCTCTCTCTCTCTCTCCCCTTTCCTCTCTCTCTCTCTCTCTCCCCTTTTCTCTCTCTCTCTCTCCCCTTTTCTCTCTCTCCCTCTCTTTCTCCCCTTTTCTCTCTCTCTCTCTCCCCTTTTCTCTCTCTCTCTCTCTCTCTCTCACACACACAGAAAATACATTGGGCATTCAATTAAAATCAGGTCTTTTGTTAGCAAAAAATGTAGCTTCTTTTATCAAAGAACAGGTGATCAAGGAGAAAGAATGAGTCGAGGATCAAGCCACCCGTTGAGTATCATAATCATCTCCTAGCCTAAGGTCACACACTTACAGGGCTCTGATTCAGACTTTCACCCACAGCGTTAATAAAATTGTTTGCAGAAACAAGTGTTATTCAAGGTGGACCCCGTAACTCATATTCTCCCCACTTTCAATGTCTTTTGGGATTGTTGAAAAGATAAATCCTCAGTTGATGGTTTAAATACGACTCACTCTTGTAGAGTAAGATACTGTTTAGTCATATGTACCTTAGCAAAGTTGGCTTGACACTTGGCATGCAAGAAAAAGAAAGAAGAAAAGAAATAAAAGCAATTGACCAAAGGCAAGCACTGCAACTCAGATTACAGATGGATAGCTTTGGGTTTCCTCTGTCTGACAGTTTCTATTAATTCCACTTCTAGCTCACTTACTGTGAACTTGCTAAAACCAGGCCGGTGCTCTTCTTACCCTTCTCAGGGTGAATAGCAGTGCTGATCCAGATTCTCTGGGTAGTTATGCACCCTTCTGTTTTACACTAAGGTCACAGACTTTTTCTGAACGAACCAGACACTGAATGTCTCTCTAATGATAAATAAGCTCCACCTTCCTGCAGGCCGGGGTTCTGGAAGGTGGGCTGCCTCCAAAATGACCGTGTCTCTGTGGCTGCTCTTTGGGGTGGGTGGGCTTTCACCTACCTGTCCTTTTTTTTTAATTAATGTATTTTTTGCATGCCTATTTAAACCAAATATGTGTATGGAACACCCAAACCTTACAATCATTTTACATTACTATGATTTATCTTATCAATAACTATCACTTTCATTAAGGGAAACCTTATCCAAAGTTAATATATAAAATAGGAATCTCTATCTTTTTCTTAGTAATATGTGGCAGTCAAAATTTTTCATCATTATATTTACGTAGTTTCTGGGTTGTATAAAACAGCTATCCTAAGTGACCTAAAGATTTTAACAGTGAAATAATGGACCCATGTCATGATCAAGGACAAATACAGATGACAAATATTAGGTAGCAGCCAGCCACTCGAAACAGTATCTCCCAAGTCATCCTTGCTACAACTTGCCTGAAAATTCAGAAAGTTCTTACTTCCCTTAGGCTTCTGGAATTAACAAAGTCATGTGGCAAAGAAATGATTTATTTTTTACTTACTCATCAAGAAAAATGTTCTAAATATGTAGCTATTCTTATTAGAGCTGATCTAAAAAGCAAAAAATAAAAGGCCTGTAGTCTTTTCTTTTTCCATATTTGCAGTGTCACTAAACAGGCTAAACTCATTTTGATTCGTAAACAGTAAAAATTGAATATGGAAACCCTGGAGACCATGGTTTTCCCAATCTGTTTCCAGTTACCATTCATGATAACCTTCTGGAAGAGGTTTATTAATTGATTGTGTTTACTTCCATCTACACTACAATTCTCCAGATAAAATAAAATTATTTAATTTTCTTTATAACATGTTTTTCATGCTGGTTCCTGCCCCTTGGGGTGGTTTCAATCCATTCTAGCAAACCCTTAATTACACAATGAATTCTGTTTTACCATTGGCTGTTTTGGCCTGTGTTTAATATCATTCATTTCTTCCCAATTTTAAAACTTCTTTGGACAGTTTTCTTTTGATCTCTCTCCCTGGATGAGCCCACTGGCCAATATTAGTCCCTTTCTTTCTTCCAGCGTGTATGGCTGGAGAACATGAGTAACATTCACTTCAAAGGAATGCTTTCAACTTCTCTTTGTCCAGAAGCAAGGGATCAAGAGCTGGACTGCAAATTCCCTGTCCTCTCCGGCTCTCCTCCTCGTTATTCTCTTACTAAGGGGCACACAGTGTTAGGAATTATTTCATAATTGGTTGTAAAAGCATCATTTGCTATAAGGCAAGGGTGCACGCTTCATCTCCTTACATTAAGAAATTTTGCTTTTCCTTGCTGGCACCACTTTTCTCAAAACCTCAAGAATATGCATCTTGTTCTCACCTATCCCAGCTTCACCTAACAGGAGATGGAGCCAGCATGCTCCTCATCTCCCCACACAGCTCTTACAGGTGGGACCACTTCATTTTCACCCAGAACCTCTCCTCTCTGGAGCCTAAACCCTGCCACAACTGTCCCCAGTGCACCAAAGATTTTGACCCTGACCCAAAGATTTTCCTTCTGAGCACCATTATCTAGGTCAATTTTAAAATCCATGAAAACAGCCAGGCACGGTGGCTCACACGTGTAATCCCAGCACTTTGGGAGGCCGAGGTGGGCGGATCACAAGGTCAGGAGTTCGGGACCAGCCTGGCCAATATGGCAAAATCCTGTCTCTACTAAAAATACAAAAATTAGCCAGGCATGGTGGCACACGCCTGTAGTCCCAGCTACTTGGGAGGCTGAGGCAGGAGACTCACTTGAACCCAGGAGGCGGAGGTTGCAGTGAGCTGAGATAGTGCCACTGCACTCCAGCCTGGGTGACAGAGCAAGACTCTGCCTAAAAAAAAAAAAAATTCATGAAAATCACCCATCCAACCTCTCACCTCACATTTTGCTGACTTCCTCTATCCCAACAGCTTCTGTGCTGCTCTGCTAACATACTCCCATGGCTGCTCCATGGAGCTTAGTTCTTCGAACTATTTTACCACATTTTAGAGTAGAAAATCCCACTCCCTAGGGAGAAAAAAAAAATCTTCCTTTCGACAGTCCCGTCATTCCCAAGAAGCCTGCTTTCTTATTGCATCATCAGTTCCAGTTCATCCATCCCTCCCCATCCTCCCCATTCATCAGCCCCTTGTGCTTCCCTTTTCCTCTCTCCCTAGCATGCGTCTTGCAGTCAAATATTTCTGCAGCACTTGCTGTTCACCACCTATTCCTCTCCATCCCTGGATGAATCTGTCCATCTGCTTTCTCTCTTCCTGCTCCTATTTCACAGAGTCCTACCTGGGGAAAATCTCATCATGGCTACCAATGGGAATATATGATTTCTAACCACAGCAAGGCCCTCAATATGCTGGGTCTTCTGCCATCAAGTATTTATGTCACAAGCCCTGCCAATGTTTTTCAACAACATTTTAAACTAATAATTCTAGCTGTCATTCACCAGGGGCAACAAGCATGATGCCAAGTATTTTCCTAGGATATTAAATATGCTGTATTTGTAATCTGTCCCTCGAGCAGTTACTTCAGCCCTCTGTGCTCCCCATCTCCTCACCTGTAAAATGAAACATCATTATTCTGTCCATCAGATTATCATGGGTATGGAAGGAGATAATGTACAGAAAATGCCAGAAATCAGTGTATGGTGCACAGTCCTCAGTAAAGATTAGCTACTACTGTAAGAATGATGATGATGAAGATGATTACCCTGCACAATTATTACATTATCCCAATTTCACAGATAATTATACTAAGGACACGATGTAACACACCTAGTAAATGGTGAAGGGAATTTTAAACACAGGTCTCTCTGCTTCCAAAATGCGGGCTTTTCCAATGCTACTTCAACCCCATCCTCTTCACCCTCAGAAGACAGCCTCCCCTCCTAGTACATGGATGAGAAAAGATTCCATCAGACACCCTCAGGTCTGTATCTATGAGGGGCAGAGAGGGCCCAGCTGACATTGGTGCATTAGACATGGGAAATTTATAAAGGATCCCAAGAAACTCAACATAAGAGATTCATCATTTCTTTTTTCCAAACGCAAAAACAAAAACAAATTGCCAATGGGTTTTATGTTATTTCATTCCAAAATATTTTTCTTTATATTTGCTACCTTCCATAAAAATAAAATAGCTTTGCCAAGGAAAGAATCTCAATAAAATTCACTGTACATGTTTTAAGTGAAAGAAGTATTTGAATTACATTGTTTACATTGAGTGGCTATAGTTTTTTATTTTCAACAGCAAATATTATATTTGAGTCAACTTATTTAATACTGTTTCTTATTTGAAACATAGTCATAATATTCTTATAAATATTGCTTAAACTTTAAATCAAGACTTTTTTAAGAACACGAAAATTGATCTACAAAGAAAAAATGTTTTCAATTAAATTCCAATTGTTTCTGCTGGCCCACTTACAATTTCTCCCCTTTTTTTGGTAACGGCATCCCAATTTTTCTGTAGGGAATTACCCCCGCTCTTTGGCCATCCGGTTAGGTGGGGGCTAATGATACTGATTGGCTCCAATGGTGAGCACATGACCGCAGCCTGGCCAATGAGAACCCCACATTCTCCTGGCCCACTGACTGATTCAGAGATAGGAACACGACCCCAACGGGCCAGGAAAGCCCAGCCCTAGGACTTTTCATCAAACTACAAGGAAAAAGAAGTTGTTTTTTCCACAGGAATTACTAAGCTGATAAGATATAAACTGGTCCTGTTTGTCACCACTTGAGGAAAGCTGCCTAAGAATGAAGACGAAAGCAGAGAAGAGAGTTTCTTCCTGTCGTTTGATCACCTGGATCCAGCTGTGACTACAGCCAAGTCCCTGGAGCTTTTCCACACCACATGCCAATAAATTCCTTTGTGTTTGTTTGTTTAGGCCAGTTTAAACTGGGCTTCTACCATTTCCTACCAAAAATATCCCAACGCAGCCTATTGGTGCCAAATAGCTGAGAATCTGCCACACTAAAATAAGAACATGGTTGATGTTCGCAGGTTTGTGAAAGCAGCCGAATGTCATTACCTTGAATTCACTTCTTTTTTTGTTTTGTTCAGTGTGTTACTGCACTGTGATTTAATTTGAAAGAGACAGAAAGAGAGGAAAAGAAAGGCTTGTTTTCTGATACACATGTAGGCTTTTCTTATGATGATTAAGTTTCTAGACATTGTCAACCACGCTTTCAAGTTCTGAAGGTGAACCTAGCTAGGTTTTGAGTTCTCTAGCCTGTTGTAGGACCTATGTACATCGTTATTCTCTCCACCACCAGAGAAAAACCCACTCCCCAAACTACCATCAGTTTTTTCTTACTCTCCTGGTTCCTGCCTTTTAGCCTACAGCAATATCCATGCCTCCTCCATGCCAAAAAATAATTTTTAAAAAAAGACAAAAGGAAAAACAAACTTCAATACACAAAATCAACCACACTCACAACTGGGCAGAAACAAATAACCAAAAAACACTTGAAGAAAAGTGTAAAATGTTCATAATGATTGTCTCTGGTATTCTAACTGAATTTTTCTCTTAAAAAATACTTTCCTGTACTTTCCAAATTTCCTTGGTATTCTTTTTATAACACAGTATATTTTGAAAATTTGCCTCCTCTTAAAGCCACCAACATCCCTCCATTCCTTACTGTCAAGCAGCATAAAACCAAAGACCCACATCACTCTCTCCACTTCCTCGCACCTGGTTCACTTCCACTTCGACTTGGTTATCATTCACACTGCTCAACTGAAACTACAGTCCCCAGGGTGACCAATGTGGCCATCATGCCACACGCAATGACTTCCCTTCCTCCTTCAGCCCCCATGACCTCTTTGGACTATCAGCCATCTCTTCCCTTGGCTCAAGTTTGACTGCAGCATTATCCTCAGATATGGTAGTTTTTTTTTTTTCCTTTCCTTCCCCATTAAGTCATTAAACAAATCTTATCAATTGCATTTTCTAATGCACCTTGTTTGCATCATCTCTTCTTTCCCTCTGCCATTTGACCCTCTTGTAGCCTCACTTCCATTATTCCTCTGTGCCTGCACCCTCCCTCATCCTATGTGTCACACTGCTTTGGGTGTTACTGCCCTAAAACTCAAACATAATCATTTAATTCCTCCACCTTAAAATCTCTATCAGCTCTTGAATGCATAAAAAAAACCAAGCACAATTATTGGCCTTGCACCCAAGGCCCTTCACAAGGCAGGCCTGCCCATCAACCTCATCTTTCACTTCTGCCCAGACTGTACCACAGGCTCCAGGGGATACCACCTGGTTGGCTGTTCTCAGACCTACTGTTTTCTTGCACTCCCATGCCTTTTTTCATGCTTGTCCTCTGCCCTGGGTTGCCATTTTTCCCCTTTTCTGCATGAACTCTTGTTCATTCTTCAATTCCAAGACTAGCATTAAATTCTGAATATTGGAATAATTAGCACTTACCACACTGTATTTTGGTCCCTAGTAGACAGTGACCTACTTCAGGACAGATACATCATTTTATTTGTTATTATATACTGACTTCTCACCTATGGAAAGCAGCAAATAAATAAGAAAAAGGAGTAGTAGTAAAAATTGCAGACCTTTCCTAGAGAATTGATTTTTTAAATATATAGTATTTCTGGCTTCCAAAAATAACTACCATTTTCCCACAAAGACTTTTCTGTGGTCTGCATAATATTGTGTTTCCCCTTTTCAAAATTCTTTACTCTCAATACTTATTCTATTACTTTGGCCAGTTCTTCTGGTTTGGGATCAGTCTGTTTAGATTTTTAAAAAATTTAATGTGCATAACAAAAAAATTAAGTCATCTTAATTTCTTAGCTTGTCATTCATTCATGGCATCACCTAATACTATAGTCAAGATTTATAAATCTATAGCTTCCAGTTAAAAAATTGAACATGTTTGAATATACCTTTTGTGTAAGGAAAAATAATATTATAATGTTCTTTAACTTTTTCCAGTTAAATTGACTGCATTTGTTTTTAAAAGGTCATTTATTTAATAAATTATTTTATTTTAAAGTTATAGGACATAGAATGAGGTACAGTCATAGAAAACCTAAATCTGAAGAATTTAGGATTTTAAATAGTGAAATAGTTAAGTAGTTACATGGCATCTCACATCCTGGAACAGTTAATTCTGTTGACAAAATCATCACTAAATTTTATTAGAAAAAGAAAGATGTCATGAAATCACTCCGCCCTTGAAGAGCAATGATGGAACTGATTCAACAACTATTTATTCAACACAAACTATGATCAAAGCATGACATGAATAACTCTAGAGCACAATAAAATAAGGCATTTCCCCACTCTCAATCCCCAAGGGAGAAAAGACAAGAATGTGAAGAACTACGATATAAACGCAACACAATGCCTCACAAGAAAGGTCCAAAATGCTGTGAAGGTTCTGAGGAGAAAGACATGCTATGCAGCTGAGAGAGCCAGGAAATACTTCTCACGAAGGATAACACACAATCCCTGCAGAACAGATGGCATTTCTATAAACAGAAAGGGAAAGGGCCATTCCAGGCAGTGGGCACGGTAAAACAAAACACAATGACAGGAGCAAGAAGCATGAGGTCGCAGGAGCCCCTGAGAACAGTGGCCTGGAGCAGCTCTGCACAGCCCTCCTGGCCCTGGGCTCTGCTCGCTCCCCACTGCAGGATCTCCTCCCACACCATGCGAGCCAGTCAGTTTGAGGCTAAAACATAAATGCTCTTCCTATTCCTAATAAATCCTGGGTTCAGTCCAGAGGACGATGGGAATAATTGAAAGGTTTTGAGCAGAGGTCCTACACAAGTGCAGGGCAGTGCTTGAGGAAAATTAATGTGGCCACACATATAGAAACTAAAGGGAGAGACTGAAGGAGAGACCGAAATATTGCAATAATAGGAATACGGTCAGGGTGCAGAACTCGCTGTTGCTAAATGTTTGGGTAATAAACTCCAACACGGCAACCAGGAGCTAGAAGCCATCGACTACTGCTTCCTTTGTATCTAAAGTCCTAATTTTAAAAATGCATATTCAAATATTTAATTCCCAGAAAGCTTTACAATCCCATTCTCATCTTCTCTAAATTCTTTGTAGTAAGAAATAAAGTCTGACTCTTTTTTTTTCTTTTTTCTGAGACAGAGTCTGGCTCTGTCACCCAGCCTGGAGTACAGTGGTGTGATCTCGGCTGATTGCAACCTCCACCTTCCCAGTTCAAGCAATTCTCCTGCCTCAGCCTCCCAAGTAGCTGGGATTACAGGGGCCCGCCACCCCGCCTGGCTAATTTTTTGTATTTTTAGTAGAGATAGTAGAGACAGGGTTTCACCATGTTGGCCAGGCTGGTCTTGAACTCCTGACCTCAAGTGATCCACCCACCTCGGCCTCCCAAAGTGCTCAGATTACAGGTGTGCACCACTGCACCTGGCCCTATCTTTGATATTTGACCATGGACAGCTTTTGAGCCCCACCACTCCCCTTTTGCCCCACATCGATGTAAGCCAATAAGAAAGTGGGGGCAATTCTTCCCTGTGCCAGCAGGAAGATCAAACCTCTGCCCATTCATAAGTAGCCTCAGCCCAGCCCATTCTCCAACCAAAATAAAAACCAGACCCATTTGGATGGCTGCCCTGCTCTCCCCAGAAAGCCTCATGTGAATAATACACCTTTCTGTACCCTCCTGAGATGTGGTGAATCAGTCTTGACATCCAACCCAGTTTTGGGTGGAACCGTTGATCCCACCCTTCACTGGGTAACCAGAAATCGTCTTAAAGAGTGAACTGCTGCAGTGTCCTTGCTATAGCTAGATTAGAGACAGGAGGATGCAGAGAGAGGGGGCATGGAAATCCCGAATGCTCCTGACCTCCCGATCTCTCCACAGGGAGATGCCCATTATTAAATGTACGGTGCTCTAAAGATAGCTCAATGGTGACTATGTTGAACGGCCCTATATATTCATTTGAATATCTAGTTATCAACTTTAAAAAAATTCAATGTGTACTTGGTAACTGTTTGGCCCCAGTCTTTCCTCCCCAGCTAACTCTAAAACACTGCATAGTCATAGGAGCTACATGCTTGTTTCTCCTATAATCACTTGCTTTTAACTAAAAAAAAAAAAAAAAAAAAAAAAAAAAAAACTCTACACAAGTTGGGATGGAAACACAATTCAACATTTCCCCTTCTTAAGATCCTGAGTTAAAGTGCCCGGCTATGAAAAGCATAAAGAATGTTCTCCAAATAGCACTTTAGTTACAACCAAATGATCATCCTGACATGTGCGTTATATACAAAGTATTTCCATGTCTTTTCAGCCATACTCACAAAGATCTAAATGTCATAATCATGAAAAACAGCAACTTCCTCAGAAAGACAGCTTATAAAATCATTAATATTCAATACTTACACATCTTTGGCTGCTCCTGCAGGGCCTAGAGAAAAAAGAAGATAGGTTTGTATTGGTGTGATAGTATTGCTACAAAAATGTTGTCTAATACCTAACCAAAATACAGTAATATTCCTGAAGAGACAAGAAAATGGGTTTAAAAATTTTTTCAAAAACAGAGAAAGGAGGGCAGAAAATCATAAAATCTTTTCTTTTTTTTCCCAGACACAGTCTCACTTTGTTGCCCAGGCTGGAGTACAGTGATGTAATCTCGGCTCACTGCAACCTCTGCCTCCTGGGCTCAAGTGATCCTCGCATCTCAGCCTCCTGGGTAGCTCGGAATACAGGTGCATACCACCATGCCTGATTAATTTTTGTATTTTTTCTTGAGATGGGGTTTCACCATGTTGCCCAGGCTGCTCTTCAACTCCTGGGCTCAAGCAATCCTCCCACCTTGATTGCCCAAAGTGCTAGGATTACAGGCATGAGCCACTGCACCCGGCCTCAAATTCCAATCTTAAATCTCAAATTTAGTTTAAGTTTCAAATCTTAGCTTTGGAATCTATTCCATCCATCTTTAAGAATTCCTGCAAATTACATGGTGCCAGTTCTCAAAAAGATTTTACAGATCATGTTAACCCAGCTTCCCATTTTATGTATTTCAAAACTGGCAGACTTCGAGAAACATTTTTTTTTCTAAGCCACACACCTTCTACGTTGATGTCTGCATGGCATGGTTAAGTCAAACTGCACCAATGCAAGCAATGAGCTAAATGAATTAGGAAGCCTCAAAGACACGAGCTTAGTTCCAAAAAGAGTCACATGTGTCTCTTAAGTCTGCTCCCATTGGCTTCCCACCTGTGATGGTTAATACTGAATGTCTACTTGATTGAACTGAAGAATGCAAAGTATTGTTCCTGGGTGTGTCTGTGAGGATGTTGCCAAAAAAGATTAACATTTGAGTTAGTGGACTAGGAGAGGCAGACCCACTGTTAATCTGGGTGTGCACCATCTAATCAGCTGCCAGCACAGCTAGAATAAAGCAGGCAGGAGAAAGTGCAAAGAGCAGACTTGCTGAGTCTTAGAGCCTTCATCTGTTTCCCATACTGGCTGCCTCCTGCCCTCGAACATCGGACTCCATGTCCTTCAGCTTTTGGACTCTTGGACTTAGACCAGTAGTTTGCCAGGGGCTCATGGGCCTTCAGCTATAGACTGAAGACTGCACTGGTGGCTTCCCTACTTTTGAGGTTCTGGGACTTGGACTGGCTTCCTTGCTCCTCAGCTTGCAGACGGCCTATTGTGGAACTTCACCTAATGATCATGTGAGTCAATACTCCTTAATAAACTCTCCTGCGTATATATATATCTATCTGTCCTATTAGTTCTGTCCCTCTGGAGAACCCTAATACACCACCCATGTGAAAAAGACAGCCCATCTCTTCCGGTGCCCATCCCCATTACTTCTCACAGATTCTCTGCCCACATTTACTCCTCTCAATATCTTTATCCGGGAGGCACAGTACTGGGTTCCAACTCTTACAAGATATACGGTATTTAACATCCTTTAACCTCTTAAGTCAAATGATAACCCTTATGTCAAATAACCCTTATGTCAAATGAGGGTAAGAGAGTATCTTTCTCAAAGGTTATTGTGAAGATTTAAAAAGACAATGTGTAAAAAGACAATGTAAACACTTAACACAAAGCTGGCACATAAAAATAGCACACTAAGTTATTAGACGTCACACTTAATATTTCAATTTTGATATATATTAAATAGAAATTAAAATAATTCCTGCACAGTCACAGAGGTATAAGAATAAAGGAAGATGCGCTACAAAGTAAGTAAATAAGTCTGTGGGGGAATTACTGCCAAATTGCAAAAACAATCCAACAGTGATATTCATTTTGCATCTGTAATACTGCAAATTAAAAGCTGATCCTAAAGATAATTGAGGCTATGTCTCAAACAAATTCTTTCAAGGCTTTGACTAAACCTAAACTTTGCAATAAATTCAGTTCCTTTCTTCAGGGAAAAACATTTCTGTGGCACCATTACTGTTAAAATTATATAAACTGCTTTAGAATCAGAGATTATTAAACCAAAAAATCCTAAACTTAAAAAAAAAGTCTTAACATAGGAAAAACTGCCAACATAGTGTTTTTGATAGAAAAAAAAATAAACAAAAGATTAGTGCCACCATAAACCCATGAAAATGAATGTTTTATTTCAGAGTCAAGCATGAGAATCTATAAGAAAATCTATGTAAATCAAAAAATATTGAGATAGGTCTCAATCAATTCAGTTTATTTTGCCAAGGTTTAGGAAAGCCTGTGACACAGCCTCAGAAGGTCTGGAGAACATGTGTCGAAGGTGCTCAGGCTACAGCTTGGTTTCATATGTTGTGGGGAGACACAAGACGCCAATCGATATCTAGACCATGTACACTGGTTTGGTCCAGGACAACTCAAAGGTGGTGGGGGCATGGGGGGAGGGTTGTTTCCGGGTCACAGGTGGATGCCAAGATTTCCTGGCTGGCAACTGGTTGCAAGAGTTTATTTAAAGATCTGGAATCAATTGATTCCTGGAATTGTCTGAATTTAGAGATTGCGGAGATCAAGGTTTTATTTTGCCAATGAAGCTCCTTTAAATGTTTCTTATCAGACTTAAAAAGGTGCCAGGCTGGCACCATATGAAGCTCCTTTAAATGTTTCTTATCAGACTTTAAAAGGTGGCAGGCCAGCACCTTGGGTCATGCCTGTAATTCCAGCACTTTGGGAGGCTGAGGTAGGCAGATCACCTGAGGTCAGGAGTTCAAGACCAGCCTGGCCAACATGGTGAAACCCTGTCTCTACTAAAAAGAAAATACAAAAATTACCTAGGCATGGTGGTGGGCACCTATAATCCCAGCTACTTGGGAGGCTGAGGCAGGAGAATTGCTTGAACCCGGAAGGCAAAGGTTGCATTGAGTTGAGATTGCACCACTGCACTCCAGCCTGGGCAACAGAGCAAGTCTCTGTCTCAAAACAAAAACAAAACAAAACCAAAAAACCAAAAAACAAAAAAAAACTGCCAGACACTAATTCTCTCCTAGATCAGGAAAAAGACCTGGAAAGGAAAGAGAATTTCTCTACAGAATATAGATTTTCCTCTCAAGTGACAACTTTGCTTAGCCATTTCAAAATACGTCAAAGAAATATATTTTGGGATAAAATACTTTGATTTTTTTTTTTTTCTTTTCTTTTGTTTTTGGAGTCTCATGCTGTCACCCAGGCTGGAGTGTAGTGGTGCCATCTCGGCTCACTGCAACCTCCGCCTCTTGGGTTCAAGCTATTTTCTTGCCTCGGCCTCACGAGTAGCTGGGATTACAAGAGTGCACCACCACACCTGGCTTATCTTTGTATTTTTTAATAGAGACAGGGTTTCACCATGTTGCCCGGGCTGGTCTCAAACTCCTGAGCACAGGCAGTTCAATTGCCTCAGCTTCCCAAAGTGTTAGGATTACAGGCATGAGCCACCACACCCGGCCTGACTTCTTTTAGAGCCTGCTGTCATGTTGATATCTTATTGCCACAAAGAGTCTGCTTTGTCAGTCTTATTAAGGTCTGTTTTAATGTTAAATGCTGATCGGTTGTGCCTGAATTTCAAAGGGAAGAGGGTATAATGAGGCATGTCCAATCCCCACTTCCATCAAGGCCTGAACTGGTTTTTCAGGTTAACTTAGGAATGACCTTGGCCAAGAGGAGGGGTCCATTTAATCAGTTGGGGGAGCTTAGAATTTTCAGTTTACATCTAAAAAGAAAATATTATCTTTTTAGCTTTTCTTTTTTATTTTTGTGGAAAAGGATAAAGAATGTGTTTGGGTTTTGCTGTAGTCAGGGGAACGGAGAGCCAGAGGTGAGCCTTTGATTCTGCAAGTCTTACAGAGGAAGAAAACAATGATCATAATGTGGACCATGAGGCCTCGATATTTTTTTTTTTTGAGACAGAGTCTTACTCTGTTGCCCAGGCTGGAGGGCAGTGGCACAATCTCGGCTCACCACAACCTCTGCTTCCTGGGTTCAAGCTATTCTCCTGCCTCAGCCTCCTGAGTAGCTGGGATTACAGGCACCTGTTACAACACCCAGCTAATTTTTTTTGTATTTTTAGTAGAGACAGGGTTTCTCCATGTTGGCTATGCTGGTCTTGAACTCCTGACCTCAAGTGATCCACCCGCCTTGGCCTCCCCAAGTGTTGGGATTACAGACATGAGCCACCACACCCGGGTGAGTCCTCAACATTTAAAGATGAGGGACGATCCAGTACAATCCACAGGAAGAAGAGAGTGGCCAAGGCTGCCCTGCTACATCTCAGGAATGGCAGCAGGGGGATGGGGTAAGAACCGCATGGAATCGGAAGGCAGATGACAGGAGTCGGGTCCCTGCTCCAATGTCTGTCTGACAGTCACTAAATCACTTTGTTTCAGCATCTAGTAAATGAGGACCTACTGGGTCAACAAATGCAGCTAGGAAGGCAAAGCACAGTAATGTGTGTGAAATGAGAAATGAGTTTACAAATGGCCACATGTTGTACATTCAGTGCTTATTTTAATCAGCATCAAGAACTCTCCATCCACTTCACCTTGATTACACCAAGCTATGGGCACCATCAAGGGCCTCTTCGCTGCTGGGCTCACCATTTAACATCCCAGCAGACCCAAGAGAGATGCGTGGTGTCACCATTTAAAACAAAGTCAACAGACCATTCCCTCTGTTCTAAAACAGCCCTCATTTGAAAGGGCATCATCAACAGAATAACTGCAATGGTAGGGGTGGGGCAAAGAAGTCAGAAACACTACATGAAGAGTGTGCGTGCGTGTGTGTGTGTGTGTGTGTGTGTGTATGATTGTAAAATGTGCTCCATTTTTTAATAGGGGAGAAAATGTGCATCTTAGAAGCAAGGTAACATGGTGGTTATTGAGAAGCCTGTAACCAGGGTAATGAGAATATGACTCCCTAACACACAACTTCCCAAAAGAAAAAAAAAAAAAAAAGGTTGCAAATGTTGGAAACCCTGAACAAAACTATCAGAGTACCTCAGTATGTAAAATGCAAAGCATAAGTTTATTTGTCCTGCAAAAGTATAAAATCATAGAATGATCAGAAATAAAATTACCCTCACTGCAACCTTTTAATCATACTTCACTTATATATTTATTGTAATTAACCAAATGGCAAACCCTAATCGAAGTAATTATGCAAAAAGTACTTTGATCAAAATTAGATAGTGGCAAGATCTCATTTGCTTTAAACTGTATCTGTGGTTCGTGTGCTTTATCATTTATTAAACAAATATGTATAATGTTACATCTATTTTTTTCCAGACCACAAGGATACAGCATTCATCCTAATACCACTTCATGTCCTGCCAAACTGTCTCCTTACTGTTTAAACATAACCTTGGTGGGTTAATACAATGGGCCTAGGCCTCAGGAGAAGTAGAAATGAAAAAAAAAGGTAACAGTGTTTCTTGTGGGGAAAAAAACACACCAAAAAATAGAGAGAGACTATTATAATTTGGGGAGAGGGGGTCAAAAGATTTAATGACTATTTCCCAAAACTGTAGAAATGATAATCATAATTTTAAATATCTTCCTAAAAATGGAGAGGGGAAAGGTTTGTTCTCAGGAAAGTATTATATGCAGTTTCAGTAACAAACAGTGATTGTAAATAGAATGTAAGGAAGGACATTTCCATCACTGTTGGTTGTTTACAGTATCACTTCTCACCTTGGCTGTGTTTAGCTTTTACTTTCTACACTTTTGAAGATTTTAACATTTTATTCATGAGTCTCAATGACAGAAGTCTCAATTAATTAAAAATGCATAGCAAACCCAATCCATTCAAACATTCAAAAAACTTAATCTAGTATTGTGGTTTCATCATAAGATATTTGGTCTTTGTCCCTGGTTCCTGGCACAGAGCTCCTAAAACCCCTGGAATTTCCTGAATGATGAGTGACAGAAGCCTCTCTGTGAGGCTTCTAATGAGATGACTCTTGGCCAAGCCCTATATGGCTTCAGGATGGGGGCTGTTTGCTAGAAAGACCAAGCCTTGATTAGAAGCTTGGAACATTGAGCTCCACCCTGCCACCTGCAGAGAGAGAAGAGAGGCTGGAGATTGAGTTAATTACCAGTGGCCAAGGATTTAACCAGTCATGCTTGCGTCTTGGTCCTTTTTTGTGTTGCTGTTACAGAATACCACAGACCAGATAATTTATAAAGAAAATAACATTTATTTATTATAGTCTATAGGCTGGGAAGTCCAAGATTGAGGGGCCCACATCTGGTGAGGACCTTTATGCTGCTTCATCCCACATAGGAAGGCAGAAGGGCAAGACAGCAAGAGAGCAAGAAGGGGCCAAACTTGCTTTTATAACAACCCACTCTCTCAGTAACCAACCTACTCTCTCAAACACCAACCCACTCTCAATAACCAACCCACTCCATTCGTCCCCCAGTTTACTGATGATTAAACACATTAATCCATTCATGAGAGCAGAGCCCTCAAGCCCTAATCACTTCTTATTAGGCCCTATCTCCCAACCCTACTGCATTGGGGATTAAATTTCCAGCACATGCTGGGGAACACATTCAAACCACAGCTCCTACGAAAACCTCAAAATAACTGGATGTATTAGTCTGTTCTCACGCTGCTAATAAAGACATACCCTAGACTGGGTAATTTATAAAGGAAACAGGTTTAATTGACTCACAGTTCCACATGGCTGCGGAGGCCTCACAGTCATGGTGGAAGACAAAGGAGGAGCAATGTCACATCTTACATGGCAGCAGGCAAGAGAGCTTGTGCAGGGCAACTCCCATTTATAAAACCATCAGATCTCATGAGACTTATTCACTACCATGAGAACAGAATGTGGGAACCACCCCCATGATTCAGTTATCTCCATCTGGCCCAGCCCTTGACATGTGGGGATTATTACAATTCAAGGTGAGATTTGGGTGGAGACACAGCCAAACCATATTACTGGATTCAGTGAGCTTCCAGGTTAGTGAAGATATCTATGCACCAGGACTGTGGCATAGCCCAACTCCACTGGGGTCAGAGGCTTCTGCACTTGGGATACTTCCAGACTTCCCCAAGTACCTCTTCCACTGGCTGTTCATTCAGACCCTTTATGATCAAACAATAAACATGGGGAAAGTATCCTCCTGAGTCCTGTAAGCTATTCTAGCAAATCATTGAGCCTGAGATGATTTGTGAAGACAACCAGATCTATAGCCAAGTTGACAGAAGTGTGGCAACCTGGAAGCCCAATATTTGCAACTAGTGTCTGAAGGGAGGGCAGTCTTGTGGGACCGACCCATTAAACCTGTGGAGGCTGACGCTAACTCCAGGTAGTGTTAGAACTGAATTGAATTGCAGGACACTTGGTGTCGAAGAATTAGGTGTCAGGAAGGGAAAAAAAAAACTTCTCAGACATTCTTTACGTTTCATATAAAAATTGTATTTGTCCTAGTAGTGGCTAAGATTCTGAACAGTCTTGAAGGGCTTTATGAATCACACCGAGATTGCATCATGCTGTATTTATTTCAGCAAAGAATTATTCATACTCCAGGTATAAAGTTTAATGCATTTTATTATATTCTAATTTTGTCTCATTCCTGAACTACTGAAGAAAAATACTGTCTTGGTTTCCCATGACTGCTGTAACAAATTACCATAAACTGGGTGATTTAAACAACAGAAATCTATTCACTCATAGATCTGGAAGCCAGAAGTACAAAATCAAGGTGTCAGCAGATCCACACTCCTTCCAGAGGCCTTAGGGAAGCATCCATTCCATGCCTCTCCTGGCTTCTGGTGCAGCAAGCATTCCTTGGCATTCTTTGGCTTGTGGCCCCATCACTGTCTG
The DNA here is from genome assembly GCF_024542745.1 of Macaca thibetana thibetana. NCBI lineage: Eukaryota > Metazoa > Chordata > Mammalia > Primates > Cercopithecidae > Macaca > Macaca thibetana. Next base: position 101,569,340 of record NC_065588.1, on the reverse strand, counting down.
CTCCACCTCCATTTTCACATCACCTTCCCTTCTATGTCTGTCTTCTCCTCGTGTCTCTCATAAACACCCTTCTCATTGGATTTAGAGCCTACTCAGATAATCTAGTATAATTTCCTCATCTCAAAATCCATTATTTATTACCTTTGCAAAGATCCTTTATCCAAGTAAGGTTGCATTCACTCACCGCAGAGATGAGAGCATGGACATTGAAGGGGTGGCCTGCCCCTCCACACCTGTGGGTGTTTCTTATTAGGTGGAACGAGGGACTTGAGAAAAGAAATGAGACACAGAGACAAAGTATAGAGAAAGAAAAAGTGGGCCCAGGGGACCGGCGCTCAGCATAGAGAGGACCCACGCCAGCACCGGTCTCTGAGTTCCCTTAGTATTTATTGATAATTATCTTTACCATCTAAGAAAAAAGGAAGTAGCGGGATAATAGGATCATCGTAGGGAGAAGGTCAGCAGTAAGACATATGAATAAAGATCTCTGTGACATAAGTTTAAGGAAAAGTGCTGTGCCTTGATATGCATATGCAAACATCTCCATAAACCTTTTGGTGCATAAAGAGCAGCATTGCGCTAGCAAGTCCCACCTTTCGCCCTAAGGCGGTTTTCTCCTTTCTCAGTAAACAGAACATACAATCGGGTTTTATACCGAGATGTTCCATTGCCCAGCGACAAGCAGGAGACAGATGCTTTTCTCTATCTCAACTGCCAAGAGGCCTTCTTTCCTCTTGTACTAGTCCTCCTCAGCACAGACCCTTCACGGGTGTCAGGCTGGGGGACGATCAGGTCTTTCCCTTCCCTCGAGGCCATATTTCAGACCATCACATGGGGAGAAACCTTGGACAATACCTGGCTTTCCTAGGCAGAGGTCCCTACGACCTTTGGCAGTGTACGTGCCCCTGGGTACTTGAGATTAAGAGAATGGTTATGACTTTTAACCAGCAAGCTGCCTTCAGGCACTTGTTTAACAAAGCACACTCTGCACAGCCCAAAATCCTTTAAACTTTGAGTCACCACAGCACATGTCTCTTGCAAGGACAAGGTTGGGGGTAGGGTCACAGATTAACAGCATCTCAAATACAGAACAAAATGGAGTCTCTTATGTCTGCTTCTTTCTATACAGACACAGTAACAGTCTGATCTCTCTTTCTTTTCCCCACAGACATATCTTTTTGGGGGCTACCATTCAACCCACTACACTTTATCTTTGTCCTTCCCTGCCTCCAAAAAATATTATCTTTTAAAATACACAGCAAAATTAATATCTGGAGGGAAACTAAATTTAATATATATATATATCATGCACAACACAAACAGAATTTTATTCCTCGTCCACAAGCCAGCTACAAGATACTGCATCAAGTACATTTCTTTTTTTTTTTTTTTTTTTTTTTTTTTTGAGACGGAGTCTCGCTCTGCTGCCCAAGCTGGATTGCAGTGGCTCAATCTCGGCTCACTGCAACCTCCGCCTCCCAGGTTCAAGCGATTCTCCTGCCTCAGCCTCCCAAGTAGCTATGACTTCAGGCGCATGCCACCACACCCAGCTAATTTTTCATATTTTTAGTAGAGACGGGGTTTCACCATGTTAGCCAAGATGGTCTTGATCTCCTGACCTCATGATCCACCCACCTCTGCCTCCCAAAGTGCTGGGATTACAGGTGTGAGCCACCACGCCCAGCCTGCATTGAGTAATTTTAAGTAGATGGATACAATATCTTGGTTCCTACAGACAGATGGTCCTTCGAGAGCTAATCAGCCTGTCATGTACATTAAAAACTGTGAGTCATACTGTCCAGCCCTTCAGTATTATACAGATTTAAACATCTATTGATGTGAGAGTCTCCTCCCACATGCCAAACTCTATTATGAAGAACATACTTCTATCTTTTAAAAGAAAGAAGGGCCGGGCATGGTGGCTTACACCTGTAATCCTAGCACTTTGGGAGGCCGAGGCGGGCAGATCACGAGGTCAGAAGATCGAGACCATCCTGGCTAACACAGTGGAACTCCGTCTCTACTAAAAATACAAAAACTTAGCCAGGCGAGGTGGTGGGTGCCTGTAGTTCCAGCTACTCGGGAGGCTGAGGCAGGAGAATGGCATGAACCCGGGAGGCGGAGCTTGCAGTGAGCCGAGATCTCACCACTGCGCCCACCTAGCCTGGGCAACAGAGCGAGACTCCATCTCAGGGAAAAAAAAAAAGAAAAGGTCATATACATTTTAGTCTATTAACACCTTTTATGATCACTACACTATATACTCTATAGACTTTATAAAATATACTAGAAATATTCACAAGTACGTGAATTGCTAAGTTACATATTAAGTTATATTCTTCAAACCAAGTGGTGATAATTCACACACACACACTCAAAATTATGTATGTGAAGAATTTATAAAAAAAAAAAATACTGAAGATTTAAAAAGCACTCTTCTTTCAGCATAAATGATCAGAAATATAAATGCCTATGGCTCTTATGGGAAATAATAATAACATGCAGGAATGTTTTACTCCTTATTTGTTTTAGAAAAGAAACAGTCCCCCTGAGAACTATATAAATATAACTGCAGAAAAATAAACAAAATTCTCTTTAATTTTGACAGCTTGCTATGGCTCTTCTGACCCATAATAGTTATAAAACTATGTCATAGTCTTGGTTTGGCCAAAAGAAATGGAACAACTTCTCACTACTTCATCCAAAGCAATGCTTGTTTTTCAGAGTACAATACAAAAAATACAGATTCATAAGTGATTTCTTCAAATAATGGAGGAAAGAAATTCAGGTCAATGTGTCCTAGAAATACAAAATTATGTCAATGAAAATGGAAGCTCTTATAGAAAATCTCGTTTTTATAGGTCGCCCTTGTTGAGTAGTGCTAGAGTTTGGTTTATTTGTCCTCTCCAAATCTCATGGGGGTGGGGTCTAATGGGAGGTGTCTGGGCCATAGCAGCAGATCCTTCATGAATGGCTGGTGGTAAAGAGTGAGCTCTAACTGTATTATTTTCCATGAGAGCTGGTTGGTCGTTAGCAAGAGCCTGGCACCTCCCTCTCTTCTCTCTACTGCTTCCACTCTTGCCATGTGATCTCTGCACACTATGGCTCCCTTTTACGTTCTGCTATGAATGATAGCAGCCTGAAGCCCTCAGCAGAAGCAGACGCTGGTGCCATGCTTCTTGTACAGGCTGCAGAACCATGAGTCAAATACACCTCTTTTCTTTATCAATTACCCTGTCTCAGGTATTCCTTTATAGCAACACAAAAATGAACTAAGACAAGTAGCTCTACTTGAGGCAAGTAAAAACCAAAAAATGGCCAGGTGCAGTGACCCACACCTGTAATCCCAGCACTCTGGGAGGCCAAGGCGGGTGGATCACCTGAGGTCAGGAATTTGTGACCAGTTTGGCCAACATAATGAAATCCCATCTCCACTAAAAATATAAAACTAGCCGGGTGTGGTGGTGTGTGCCTGTAATCCCAGCCACTCAGGAGGCCGAGGAAGGAAAATCTCTCGAACCTGGGAGGTGGAGGTTGCATTGAGCTGAGATCACACCACTGCACTCCATCCTGGGCGACATAGCAAGACTCTGTCTCAAAAATAAATAAATAAACCAAAAATAAATGCAGCCATATTAAAAAGTACAGGCATAAGTTAGTGCACTGACATTTAGCTGATATACTAAAATTTAAGTCATGTCTATATGGAGCTGTAAAGGCTCATGGTAAACTGCCTTTGCTGAATTATAAATAATGAGAGAAATTTAATATAACTGATTCTATTTTGCTTTGCTTTTAAATAGGTTTTTTTCCTGTTCTGACATGGAAGCCAAGATAACTACAAGAGGAATTTAGTTTATAGTTACACTTTGAAGCAAGGAAAACTGACCCCCACCCCCCACACCCCCATCCTTGTTCAAAGATCAAAGCTGCATTCATATGGCAAGGTTAAAATTATGGTAGGGGCTTAAGCTTTACTAAAAAATAGGCATAAACAATGACCCCGCTATTGTTTAGCACGCTTTCCTATAAGTTGCCTACTGCCCTAGAGTCATGTAACCAGGGGTTACAAGATTTCCAACTTCCCCAAATACTCCTATAGATAACATCAGTATCGTGAAACCTAAAGACCTGGTCTTTCAGATATTTTTCAGATTTCACATATTAGTAGATCAAGAGATGCCACCTGGTTCTGAGAACCAGCCTTTTCCTGGGAACTGACTTTACTGCCCAAAGATGTTGTAGATGCCCCTATAACCTCATCCCTAGCCAACCAGTTATTCCAATTCCCCAGTAACCCCCTGCCTATCAAAGTCCCCTTAAGAAACCCTAGCCTCCGAATTCTCAGGGAGACAGGTTTGAGAAATTTCTCACTGTTCTCCTCACTTGGTCAGCCCTGCAATTATTAAACTCTTTCTTTGCCACAAAAACTGCTGCTCTCATTGTTTATTTGTTTTTTTTTGTTTGCTTGTTTCTTTTTTTTCTCTTGAGAAGGGATCTTGCTCTGTCACCCAAGCTGCTCACTGCAGCCTTGCTTGCAACCCTCCTGGGTTCAAGCATTTGTCCCACTTCAGCCTCCCAAGTAGCTGGGATTACAGGCGCGCGCCACCACACCTGGCTAATTTTTGTATTTATAGTAGAGATGGGGTTTCGCCATGTTGGCCAGGCTGATCTCAAACTCCTGACCTCAGGTGATCCGCCTGCCTCAGCCTCCCAAAGTGCTGGGATTACAGGTGTGAGCCATCACGCCCAGCCCTCATTGGTTTTGTTTGGGGCAGTGGGCAAAAAGAAGCTACTGGCTGTGACAATGGCAGAAACGAATGACTCACTTTGGATGCCTTTATGAACCATTCACATGGTTGTACCATCAATTCTGGGGAGACAGAGCAAGTGAATGATGCACAGAGCTTCTTGGTTCTGTCTCACCAGTGACGACTACCTGAGCAGAGGGGTCTCCAAACCCCTCTTTATTCATCATCACTTCAAACATGCTACAGTCAAGTATGCTGACCACCTGTCCCTTACTATCTTACTTGTAGAGTGAGTAGCAGCCTCCTTCCAGTTACCCAAGCTCTAACAGTTTAATTTTTACTTCTCCCTCTTCCTTCATCCCACATCTGCAGGCTCTCTTTAGCTCAACTGTCTTCCCCGTCTCTGTGACCTCAACGCTTCTGCCCCTCCAGGGCCCACAGTCATGATCCAGGCCCTCAGCACTTCTCTGAGCACAGACAGCAGCTGTGAATGATGCCACTTCTGTATGTACACGCCTTCAGTGGCTCACGCCTTCCTTCTACACCAGCTGTGTACTGGTACTTACACAGTACCAGTGTGAGTACTTACAATATACGAGTCACTGGTCTAAACACTTTACACACATTAACTCACTGAATCTACAGTAGGCTCTCTTATTACACCCCCATTTTATGGTCAAGAAACCTAAGGAACAGACAGCCTCAGCAAGTTGCCCAAGGTCATACAAATGATGAATGGCAAATGTGGTATTTGTACTTGGCCTTTTTGCCTGCAGAGCCCACTCTCAACTCTGTGGCCTCAGTGCCTCTCTGTCTTCCTCGTCCCGTATCCTAACCATTCCTTCTTCCCAATACCCTGCAACCAATGTGAACGACTACATCCAATCAGGCTAGACTTCTTATTACCCTGAAATGCGCCAAGCCCATTTCTGTCTCTAGGACTTCCTACAGCACTAAAAATGACCTGCCTTCCATTTTCTGCTATCCAAATCTTACCTATTCTTCAAAGCCAAATAAAGTTCCACTTCCTCCACACAGGTTTCCCTGACTTCTTGAGGTTTTATTTTCTTCCCTCAATTGCTACATCAGTACAGTGTGCCCACACCAACTCAGGACTTCATTTTGTATCTTTTTTGTTTCTCAAATATGCTCATTCATTCAACAAATATATTTCAAGAAAGAAAAAATCCATTAAAAATGTAGACACTGGTCTAGAGGCTGAGGATACAGCTGTAAACAAAATGTATAGGCTTTCATGAGGCCTCCATTTGGGGGAGGGGAAAGGAGACAAGAAATAAACATAGTATCAGCTCTCCAGCAAAAAAAAGCGTTTCACACAGAGAAAACAAGAGTGAGTTCAGCATGTTTAAATAGAAAGAAGGATGGTACACAGTTGTGGGGAAAGGGGAGTAGTGCAAGATAAAAATGTTTGATGATATCAACAAAATTTTATATTATTTTTATATTATTTCCCCCACAAATCTTGGACTAAAGGTAAACACAGTTGTATCATTTCAATACTACCAAACCATTTACAGATGTTAATTAAGGCTGGACCAATACAGCTACCTCAAAAGAATGCAATTATCTAGCTAATTGAGGACAAGGACATAACTAATCTAAATAATTGGACCCAAAAGGATTGTATTAACTCCCTGGGGTACACTGACAAAATAGGGTAAATAATTATCAAGCTCCTTCCCCTCTGACTATTGTTACATAAACAGCAGGAAAACTATTATGGAAACATTCTCACAATAAATTGCCTGCAAAGTTAAGATCAGTTGCCAGTTACATATCTCTGGCAGAAAAAACTCAACTAACCAATTTAACCAAATATCATGAGCTGAATATGTCTGAGATAACTCCCACTGCAAATAATATCTACAGCTTTTAGCCTGCATTAAAATAGGCTACTGTAGATATGGGGAACTATCAAACTTTTAAGGGATTTTCTGGTTTACATAAGAAGGAATTTCTGATTTATATTACAAAGACTTGCTTCATAGTCTGTATGTATGTGACCATATAAAAGGGAATGACTGACCTGCTGTGCATCATTAACTCAGAATGCAAGGTTGGTCATTTCTCTGCCTAGTCAGGAGATATGCTCGGGGGAAAAACAAGCGAGTAGAGAATCTGACTGCAGAGAAAGAGCGAGAGTGAGCGAGAGTGCAAAAGCTCCCTGCCTTATAACAAATGTGACTTTAAAATGAACTATTAAATCCAGATGTTTCTCTATAATTTGGAGTCTAGACTCCAGACTATGCAGAAAAAAACTGCTGCATTCTTTATGTAGTTGTACGTTGGGAAAAATCAAATTCCTACCTTGAGAGAGTGATCAGATCAAAATGTGAAAGTAGAGAGCTTTTGTGTACTCAAAATGCCTCTCACAATTCCATCTAGGTCGACAGCTCAACTCCTCTAGGAGGACTTCTCTGATTAAACTGTGTCATTCAACATCTCCTGAAAACTTGGAGGTCCAGATTATATTCTATTATCCACTGCTTTGCAGTGATTCTCAATTGCTTAATCTTCCTACCTAGACTACCAATTTCTCAAGAGCAACAAAGTTTGACTTCATTCTACAAACATCCACTGCTGACCACCCCAGCGTTGCCCTAGAAGTTCCCAGCAGAGGAGGTCCCACGTACAGGTGGACGATGTGTAAGCTTACAGTTATTAATAGAAACATACTCTAGGGGCAAGTCTACCCAGAATTATCAAGGGGCCGATCCATCTCACTTCTCCTTATGGCCACTTGACCCTTTTACTCCATACCAGTTTCTCCACGCATCAGGCATACGGAACCCACTTTACTCAAGTACGTTACTGCATATCGATCTGTCATGTTAACCAAGTCCCTCAGACAAAAGCCAAGAGAGGCAGCTGTCCTGCTATCTCAGGGAAAGGGGAAACAATTATCTGGTTTACCTGAATAACTCAAGAAGTAAAACAGGGCTTAGAATGGAGATTTCAGATTTAGGGGTATTTATAATAATATATTAATGCATGAAAAAAGATGTGCCATGTTCTCATAGAAAAATATTCAAGGAAAACCACTTTGCCTTCAAAATGGTGATAATAATAATATTATTACATAGTAATAATTACAGTTTACAGAGTGCTTTCACATTATTTTTGAGTTTCACATAACACTTATGAAACAAGATACACCCAATTATTCCCATTATATAAACAAAGAAACCAAAGTTTAAAAAAAGTAACCTGAAACACCCACAATAATGCAATCAGCCCAGCACCAAACCTAAGCTAAGCTCACTGTCCAGACTCTTAAGTTCAGCACTCTTTCCACAATCTCTTTGGACATTTTTTTTTTCTGAAAAGTTGAAGTATGGCTACTGAATTCTAAGACTCCTAGGACATATCAGAAGTTGTGCACTGTAAATAGCTAGAAGAGAAGGACAACATCTCTTTAACATGTTTCGTATTGCTAAGGTTCAGGCCTCCAAGTGTGCAGCTTGGTCAACAGTGTAATTGACACGATGCCCAAGCTCAGGACTGGAAGAGATTTTTAGTACCTTTGCATGGTGGTTTATTTTTCTTTACATCTCTCATCCTGATATATTTCCTCTCTGAACCTAAACTCCTACCACCAACTGACAACATTTCAAAATAACAATGACCAAATCCCAAAGTCGGCTAGGTGGACTCACAGGCAGGGAAATGTTTGGGAATGGCTTCTCCAAGACAACAGCAGATCCATCAAAGAGGTGATGCAATAACTCCCTGCTCATCATGTTGTCTCCTGCATGATTTGAGTCTGCATTCACTATCCTTCTCTCCTCTGAACAAAAAGTAATTTTTGGCCAAGAGCACGCTGGAGGAGAGAATAGCATGCTCTCACATGCACTGTCCCTCACAAACAAAAGTGAGACTGCTCCTCAAACTACTCTTTCAGTAGTTTTTTTTTTTTCAATATGACTTCCCTTTAGGTGATAAGGGATGTGCTCCCAGGGGGAAACAAAAGTCAATCAAATATTCACAAAGAGAATCGTATTTCCCCAAGAAATCGTATTTTCCCCCCCAAATTTGATTTTCACATTAACATTTTAGAGCTAGCTCATCATACCTTACTATCTTTCTATTATTATTATTATTATTTTAGATGGAGCAGAGTTTCACTCTTGTTGCCCAGGCTGGAGTGCAATGGTGTGATCTGGGATCACTGCAACCTCCACCTCCCAGGTTCAAGCAATTCTCGTGCCTCAGCCTCCCAAGTAGCTGGGATTACAGGCAGGCGCCACCACACCCGGCTAATTTTGTATTTTTAGTAGAGACTGGGTTTCACCATGTTGGTCAGGCTGGTCTCGAATTCCTGACCTCAGGTGATCCACCCACCCCGGCCTCCCAAAGTGCTGGGATTACAGGCATGAGTCACTGCGCCTGGTCCATCATTCTGATTTTCATTTGGCAATGGTAGCCCCTCTCCATCCCTAAAACTGACAAGCAGTTCATTAATAAATCAAAATGTACATGCATGAAACTAGCCTCGTTTTAAGGGAAATCTGTTACAAATCCTTCCTACAATTTTTTTTAATGTGGATAATTTTTCTTAACCTTTTTTAAAGTAGGCTGTACATGCAGTGGATGGCATAGGGCCACAGTACCTAGTGGACTGAGACACAATTTGAGTGCAGGGTGTAGCCTTGACACTGTTTCATACACGCAGAGCTTTCTGGCCACAGGCAGGTTTGAAGCCAGTCTGCCCTCATTAGCATAAGGCGCTAAGCTAACCTTCCCCACTGTTACATGTATCTAAAAAATTCGCTCTCCTGTGGCTCTCTGCATTATCACCAGGACAGGATTTAATTCAAGATGGTAACGGTTAACTCTAAGTCATAAACTTTTCAACAAATCGCTACCTGGGTTCATTCACATCTCTAGGACTAGAATTGCACATATGGTTAGCCCTTTCTCTTGAAGCGGAATATTCCCGGTGTGTGGCAACAACGGCAGCCAAGGAGGAAACACAAACTTGGCCAAGTACTGAGCAGATTGCCACATCCGATTTCATTATGTGAAAGTCAAAATAAACTGTAAAATAAATAAATAAGTCTTGAGTCTAAAACTACATTTTTTACCGGCGTCTGGGTTAAGGGATGCGACAGGCCCAAGGTTACAAAGCCATTGCCAGGGCCTCCACAGCCGCCTAGGAAATACTGCAGCCTCCGACTGCTGTTTGCATTTGCTGGTTAGGCTAGGATGTGGCATCAGATTTATTTCAATTGGAGGAGATAGGAGCTCTTTATCCAAAAGGACACTGAAATAGGTCAGCAGCTATTACTCAAAACAGATCCAGGCTACCTTAAATCCGGAGACAAAAGCAGGGTGAAATAGAAGGGTGAGTTTTGGAAAAAGTCACTTGACACAAAGCCTCGCTGGGCCGGGGAAGCTAGAAGACCTTGCCTGCCAATCAACAAAATGAAGTGGTATAAAAAGAAGTTTCGATTTGTGTGTGTGTTTGTCTGTGAGTTTTTAATGAAAAGTATATTTAATCTGTTAATAATAAAGCTCTGTCTCACATATGTAAAACATCCTTACTGCTGCAGCTTCTCAGAGGAATCCTAAGAGCAGCCCAGCCGGTCTTAGGCATCGCGGCAGACACGGATGCGTTTTTGCAGCTCTGTTTCCAGTTCTCCCTAACCCCACTCCCACTCCCCGCTTTCTGCCCCACCACCACTGCCCGAAAAGTCCTGTCTTGCTCTGCTGCACTTTTCCAGGTGCAGCGCCTGGGTTCCGAGGAGCTGGGGAGAGGCCTGGAGGAGCAAGTGTGGGAAGTGGGGGAGCGGCCGGGGGCCACGTCCGGGAATCCTCTCCCCCAGGAGGGCGCCGAGCCCCACCGGCTGCAGGGGAGCCCCGGCGGCTGCAAAGGAGCCCCCGACAGTCCTCCCCGCGCTCCCTCGGCAGAGATGCCCCGCAGGCTCGTCTGCTCTAGGCGCGACCGCCCCCGCGTGGGGGACTTGCCACGCTTTCGGTCTTTCCAGAAACGGGAGGTCTGCTCCTGTCCCGAAAATGGGGACGGGAACAGGGGGGCTGCGCGCCCCCCACCCAAGATCCCTGCACCCTTCCTTCCCGCCGCCTCTCCAGCCCGCCCCCGCCGGCCCCCGCTCCCGCCGTGCTCACCTCTGCCCGCGCCCGCGCTTGTGGCGGTGGAGTTCCCGCAGCCCATCGCGCAGCCGGCCGGGGAAGCCGCGCTCCCGGGCTTGCGGCCGCGGGTCTTGGGGGCGGAGACCCAGACGAAAGGCGGCGCGCCCCGAGCGGGAGGCTGACGGGGCAGGGAACCGAGTGGAGGCCGCCCCCTCCCACAGCCGAGGGACGCGGCCCGTGGCGCGGCGGGCTGCGGGCTGCAGGGCGGAAACCACCCGGCACCCCTCGCCCCCGCCCCGCCCCGCCAGGGGACCCGCCGGACCCACCCATCGCCCCGGCAACCGCGCACTGGCCAATCCCCAGCCTCCTGCTCGTTTCGCGGTCGGACATTGGTCGTCGTTACGAGGGGCGGGAGTTTAAAGTGGGTTCTGGGGCGAGGGCGCGGCAAGGGGCGTGGCCGGTGCGGCGGGGCGGGAGTGCCCACCTGCCCACCCTCAGCATCCTCCTTGCCTTGTTTTTGCTTTTCTTTCCTCACTTCCCCTCCCTGCCCCAGGATGTGGGGAGGAGAGGAAGTAGCAGGGGGCATCTGTTTTCCTCACAGTGGACGCCCAATAAATGCTATTGACTGAATGATGTTCAGGTCTGAAGCCAAAACCGAAATCCCCAGCTGCTTTAACAGAAGGCCAACGCAGCTCTGTTCCCCATACGCACCGCCTGGCAAAAGACGTAAGTTCTTTCCCACATTGGTCATATTGACCTATTCCTCTTTAAAACAAATGTCTGCAACGATTTCGATAACTTGGATTCAGGACCTCCTCTCTGATAAATGAGAGAACTGTGGATGGGCATGGTGCTGTACGTTTCAACCTAGTAGTTGGGCCAGCGTTATTGGAGTCAGACTATCTGAATTACAGTCTTCGTTCTGCCCCGTGATAGCTGTGTGACCTCAGGAAAGTAACTTAACCCACTGGGTACATCCATTGTTTCACCTATAAAATGACAATAACTCAGGTACATACAAAGTACCTAACAAAGTTCCCTATCTTCAGTAAATATCAAATATTATCATTATTATTATTATTAACTCTAATAGAAGTGAATACAAATTCCTTAAAGGGAAAGATTATCTGATTTTTCATAGCGTCCTCCAGGCTCGTAATACAGACTCACTAAATGTTTTGTGAGGTGACTTCAAGCCAGGAATTAAAGCTCCATTTTAAATTCACTTAATATTTGTAAGGAGCCTAGCCTGTGCCAAGTCCTTTGTTAAGTTCCAGGGTTACAAACATGTGGGAGACAGTCTAACCAGGCAGATAGATTATAACAAATTAATTACGATATAGCAGGAATGTTAACAGAGGAATACAGCTGCCACAGAGTCCCAGAGGATGCTGAGACGCTGGTTAAAAGACTTGCCTAAGGCCAGGCACGGTGGCTTACACCTGTAAACCCAGCACTTTGGGAGGCCGAGGCAGGCAGATCATGAGGTCAGGAGTTCGAGACCAGCCTAACATGGTGAAACCCTGTCTCTACTAAAAATACAAAGATTAGCCAGGTGTGGTGGCACATGCCTGTAATCCCAGCTAATCAAGAGATTGAGGCAGGAGAGTCGCTTGAACCTGGGAGGTGGAGGTTGCAGTGGGCCGAGATGGCGCCACTGCACTCCAGCCTGGGTGATAGAGCGAGACTCTGTCTCAAAAAAACAAGCAAACAAACAAACAAACAAACAGGCTTTCCTAAAACCATACTGTTGTGTTTACATAAAAATTTGAACCAGAATCAAGGACTTGGCAGATTTTTGAACATGACCTTTGAGGCAATGGTGGGTTCTATCATTCAGGATGCAAAATATACAGCATTCTCCATTTGAAAATTAACTATGTTAGCCATGTGCTGAGAGGTTAATTAATTCTTGGATAAATAAAGGCATTTTTAGTTGCCTTCTAGAAGTACTGCTTCTCTACCTTGGCCTGTGCTGTCTTGGTTCAGTGTCCATCCAATACAAATCCAGAATTGGGGAAAGGGGACTATCAAGTAGCCAAAAGATATACTCCTGCTTATTTCTGTGCTGACACTAGACTCCAGCCTTAGGACACTTGTAAGAGACAGAGAACGGACCTTGACACCTAGAAACTGGCCTAGAAGCTGTGATACTCAATAGCTGGACCTTTGCATTCTCCTGTTAAACACAGCTGTATAGAACACCAATATCGCACAAGGCCACTCTATGAATTATGAAATGAGACCAAAAACCAAGGCCATTCAGTAATCATGTCTAAGTGCTGACAAAAACAAGGTCATTGTGCAAACCCCCAAAACACCAAACATCTCCCCATCCTGCCTGATATGATTGTCTGCTGCTGCTTTACCAGTTATGGTTTTAGCCCTGTTCTAGTCTTCCTGCCTAGAGATGAGGTTCATTAAGAATCTCTAATCATAGAATTATCCCTGCTTTCTGACAATATCCAATGTAGAAAACAAACAAACAAAAAAAAGTCCTGCTTCCTTAAATCCCAACCAAAATTACCTATTATGAACCTAAATCCTATAAATTCTTTTCTAACACTCACTTACTGAGATACCTCATGGTTCCTCGTGGTGTGCATTCTGCGTTACAATGTTACAGATTATGTGATCTATCGATTATTTCAACAAGCACTATTGAGTATCACCTTAAGAGCTCCAGCCATGAGAAATTACCTGTTGGGTACCATGTACACTGTTTGGGTGACGGTTACACTAAAAGCCCAGACTTCACCACAACCCAATATACCTGTGTAGCAAAAATGCACTTGTACCCCCAATCTATTTATAAGTGCCAGCCACTCTTCTAAATGTTTGAGAGACAGCAGTGAACAAGACAGAGAGGAAAAATCAAGTGGGAGGAGATACATCAAAACAAATACAATGAGATAATTTTAGATACAAGTGCAACGGGAAAAAAATAAGTCACTGGAATAGGAGACTGGGGTAGAGGGAGAGGTGCTATTCTAGATACAAGGTTGGTGCAAATGTAATCACAATTTTTGCAATTACTTTTAATGGCAAAAACTGCAATTACTTTTGCACTAACCTAATAGGATGGTCACAGAAGGCCCTCTGAAGAAAGGATATTTTCGTGGAGGTCTGGTTGATGTAAAGAAATCAGATATTGACCAGGCGCAGTGGCTCACACGTGTAATCCCAGCACTTTGGGAGGCCAAGAATGGCGGACTACAAGGTCAGGAGATCGAGACCATCCTGGCTAACATGGTGAAACCCTGTCTCTACTAAAAATACAAAAAAATTGCCAGGCGTGGTGGCAGGCGCCTGTAGTCCCAGCTACTGCAGAGGCTGAGGCAGGAGAATGGCATGAACCCTGAAGGCGGAGCTTGCAGTGAGCCGAGATTGCGCCACTGCACTCCAGCCTGGGTGAAGAGTGAGACTCTGTCTCAAAAAAAAAAAAAAAAAAAGAAAGAAAGAAAGAAAAAAAAGAAATCAGACATGAGAAGATCCAAGGAAAGAGGATTCCAGGCAAAGAGAATGACAAGAACAGGAGCCCTGAGACAGGAATGTGCTGGGTGTGTCTCATAAACAGGAGGAGAAAATAATAAAGCCAGAATTTAAAGGCCGATCTGTGGAGTAGAGATGGGGAGGGTGTGGATTTCAGAGAGGGAGGTCAGAACATACACCTTGGAAAGGAGTTAAAATTTTATTCAAAGGGCAAGCAAGGTCATTTGGTGAGACAGAGTATGAAAAGTTCCTAGTAAAATGTCAGGCATATAGTAAGTACACAATAAATGTTAGTCCTCTTCCTAATGTGGAATGAAATAGCAAGTCTATGCCCCCTTTTTCCTTTTTAGGAATTTTAGTTTATAGACAACAGTTAATTGCATGTCAATGTTTTTAAAAACAACTAGTCAAAAGAAAATCATTAATACATGCCTCATTTCCTGAGTGGTCAATTTTAGCTTCTTTCCCTGTGTCAGTTAGATCACACCACTTAGCTGTTGTTTTCATTCTTCCAACCAGAACTGATCTGGCGTGAAGGAGAGAGAAGAGGTGTATGAGTAATATTCTTCTGACAAGAAAAAGAAAGCAAGAGGTAGGAGAATATAAACCTGAGTAAGTCCAAGTTTTCATGATTTTTCTTCCTATAAAGGGCTCCCTACAGAAAGTTTGGCAGCCTAGATTTTCTTTTTGCTTTTCTCTTTTTCCTTGTTGACATGCTGCAGGATGGCTGCCTCAGCACCCAGTAGCAAGTTCATACATAACCATACCCACCAACAGAAAAGAGAAAAAAGGCTCTTCCCCACACTGTGTCACTTTAAAAAAAAAAAAAAAACGGAGTTTCACTCTTGTTACCCAGGCAGGCTGGAGTGCAGTGGCGGGATCTTGGCTCACTGCAACCTCTGCCTCCCGGTTTCAAGTGATTCTCCTGCCTCAGCCTCTCCAGTAGCTGGGATTACAGGTACGTGCCACGCCCGGCTAATGTTGTATTTTTAGTAGAGATGGGGTTTCACCATGTTGGCCAGGGTGGTCTTGAACTCCTGACCTCAGGTGATCCACTCGCCTCGGCCTCCCAAAGTGCTGGGATTACAGGCGTCAGCCATTGCGCCCGGCCTATGTCACTTTTAAATCCAGGTGGCACCCAGAACACTTCCTCTCCCATTGCATTAACCAAGATTTCATTGGCCTTTTCTTGATCCAATTACTGGAAATTGGTTTATAATTGGCTCTAGTAAGTTACAGTTTACCCCTGAGTCATGATAGAAGTACAGGATAGACACCTGAAAAAATTGGGGCTCTGCTGGTAAGAAAAGGAGGGTAACGAATAACTGTTTAATCATTAGTTGTGTATCCAAAGTTGTCAGAATCAAAATGGAATCACTTTATTAAAACCCTGACAAATAGAGGCTGGGAAGGCCATGAAGGAAATGTTCCCATGTACATATGGCTGATTACAAAAACAGCTAGAAAATAATGCAAAACTCACAATCTTTTTTTTTTTTTTTTTTTTTTTCTGAGATAGAGTTTCATTCTTCTCGCCCAGGCTGGAGTACAATGGCGCGATCTCACCTCACTGCAACCTCTGCCTCCTGGGTTCAAGAGATTCTCCTGCCTCAGCCTCCCGAGTAGCTGGGATCACAGGCGTGTGCCACCATGCCCAGCTAATTTTTGTATTTTTAGCAGAGACGGGGTTTCGCCATGTTATTCAGGCTGGTCTCCAACTCCTGACCTCAGGTGATCTGCCCGCCTTAGCCTCCCAAAGTGCTGGGATTACAGGCGTGAGCCACTGCACCTGACCAAAACTCACAATCTTGCACAAAGGGTACTGCAGCCTTATACAAAAAAATATATATATATCTTTTTGCAAGGACATTTGCCCAGCAACTGCCTGTCGAACCTGACTGACATAACCCTTGTTATTGATCCTTGTAGCCAAGGATAATTATCTCAAAACAGTTATGTAATCCTCCTTGTTTATTCTTTAAAAACCATTACCTTCTTTTACTTCCCTGAATACACCCACCATATTCCATTGCAATGCTTACTCCCAAATAAATATTATTTTCTTTTAGAGAACCTCTCTTCCCGTTATTTAGGGTTTTTCGGTAGTGATAAAAATTACAAATGTGCCCGAATATCCAGTTCTCCTTTGGGTTAGACTGTCCTAACCCTTTGAAGATGGGCATGGACATGTGGCTAGTTTTGACCAGTGAAATGTGATTAAAGGTGAACCATGACTTCGAGATTCTGGACTGCTGGGAGTTAGGAGGTAGGAATGCAAGTGGTTTATTGGGGGCGATGCCTGAAAGATACAGGGAGTGTGGGGCGGAAGGGAATCAGGAGTAGGCAGGAAAAGCCTTCAGACTGCACTGCACATCTGACACCCTTCAGAGGGAAATCCAAAGATAGGTAAATTAGAAGGAGTGAGCAGAAAGAAGCTTAGACTGTGGTCCAGCTCTGAGAAAGTCTTGGCCAAGGCCAGTGGGAATCTCAAAGGCAGATTGCTTGGAGGGGAGTCCCCTGTTGGGCAGACATTACCAGGCCCTAGTAATTCCACCAGGCTTTGAGCTGCCCAGAGCTCAGCTTCAACACAGCAGCAGATTCCAAAGGTGCCAACAGCTGGAGGCTGTCAGCCAACTTCACTCCTCACAGCACAGCATCTTCAAGGGTGGTAGACAAGAAGTACTTGATTACAAGAGTAATAAAGATTCTCCAGGCCAGAGGCCGTGGCTCATGCCTATAATCCCAGCACTCTGGGAGACTGACGCTGGCAGACCACTTGAAGACAGGAGTTCGAAACCAGCCTGACCAACATGGTAAAACCCCATTTCTACTAAAAATACAAAAATTAGCCAGGCATGGTGGCACATGCCTGTAGTCCCAGCTACTTGGGAGGCTGAGGCAGGAGAATCGTTTGAACCTGGGAGGTGTAGGTTGCAGTGAGCCGAGATCATGCCACTGCAGTCTAGCCTGAGCTACAGAGTAAGACTCTATACCCACACCCCAAAAAAAGATTCTACAGTAAGTAGATTCTAGATTCTCCAGCTGCAATGACCCCAGAAGCACATGTGGAGATGCTGGCTCCTCCATCAGACTGTACCCCTAAGTCACTGCATGGCGTGGGGCGGAGGACCTCACCCACACCCACACTGAACCTGCAACATGAATGAGAAAGAAACATTTGTGATCTGTAAGCCACCTGAGATGTTAGGGTTGTGTTATCAGTAACATACCATATTTTAGCATAGCACAGTATAGTACAGCATAGCACAGCATAGCATAGCATAGCATAGCACAGTATAGCATAGCAGAGCATAGCACAGTATAGCATAGCATAGCATAGCATAGCATAGCATAGCATAGTATAGCATAGCATAGCACAGTATAGTATAGCATAGCACAGCATAGTATAGCATACTACAGTATAGCATAGCATAGCACAGTATAGCATAGCATAGCATAGCATAGCATAGCATAGCATAGCATAGCATAGCATAGCATAGCACAGCACAGTTTGCAGCAACTAACTGTGTCTGCTACAGTATACGTTTCCAAATATATGGGCCTACAACTGATAATAGTGTTTTCTTGTGGCAATTGTACTCCCTTTCGTATCTGTAGATGTGCCCCTTTTGCCTTCCCATAGTGTTTATTTGCACTTTTTCCTTCTTGATTAGTCTTGCTATAGAGTTGTTCATTTTACTGGAGTTTTCAGAGTCCACTTTTTTTTTTTTTTTTTTTCCATTTCCCTCTTTTTTTCTGTTTTGTTTTCAATTTCATTTATTTCCAGTCCTTCCTTTTTTTATTTTCTTCTTTCTGATTTCTTTGGGCTTACCCTGATATTATTTTTTACAGCTCCTTGAGTTAAATACCAAATTCATTTAAGCCTTTTTTTTCTTTGGAATATTGCTTAAATTGCATCCAGATAGTTTGGATACTTATTATTTTCATTGTCCTTCAGTTTTAAATTCCTTATAATTTTCATTGCCTATTAACCCATGAATTATCTAGAACTTTTAAATTTCCAAGTAAATTTATTTTTTAAATGTATTAATAGTTTTACTCTTGATTTTTAAGTTGTCTTGGAAAGAGTTATCATTATGAAAGGGATTCTTTGAAATGCATTGGGACTTCCATTGTCATTCTCCTTATGTTTAATATTTGAAGATGTTTCAAAACACTTTCTTATAGCATATGCTATTTATTCAGTCTATAAGTAACATATTTTTACAGACAGCATTGAATATATATATTTGTATCTGTCTGATTAGACTGTTAGTATCTTGATGATAGAGATAGTGTCCTGCAATTTCCTTACTGCACTAAATAGCACATAAAAGTTCTGTGTGTGAGGGTAAATGTGGAAAGGAAGACAAAGAGAGAAAAGGAGGGAGAAACAAAGGAAGAGAGAGAGAATCGTTGTAAAATACTTTTTTGTTTGTTTGTTTTACCCCAACTGCCATTATTAATCCTGGGGCTGGATTTCAAGACAATTCACATAATCTTTGTGAAAATAATAATAATGAAAATATTTTGAGTACTCACCATGGATCAGGTGCAATGCTAACTACTTTGCATGAATTATCTCATTTAATCCTCATGAAAACCCAAAGGGTAGGTTCTATCATTATAGTCACTTTACAGATAGAGAAGCGGAACCATGGGTTCATTCAGCTTCCTTTTCCTCTTCTGGTCAAGTGAAACTATGTCTTGTTGAGACCTAAATGTCCACTGTCACCCTTATGTCAGATATTTTTCTCATCATTCTGAAGACAGTAGAAAATGTCATTCTTCACTAGAGGCAGAAAATTCTTCCACATTTGTATGAATGAATGCTACATTCACCATTTAATATCATATTGTGGCTTGTTAGCGACATTGTAGGAGTATCTTACACACCATCTTAATACTTAGGAAGCACTATTTGTAAGGCAATGTGCTGGGTGCTACAGAATTTTTAAAGAAGAGTTAGATCGGATGAATGGCTTCAAGGAATCTCTAATCCAGTAAGGGAAAAATGACATGTATGACACAAGCAACCATAAAACAGTCAGTCTGTGATGAATGCATTAAGATGGTATTTTAGCTACTGTTACAATATTGCTAACAATCCATCCCAATATTCGGTAACTTACAACAACAAGCATTTATTCTCATGCTCACAGATCTGCAGGTGGATCAACTGGGGGTCAATTCATCTGGGCTGGGCTCAGCTGGGTGGCTCTGCTTTGGACTGAGGTTGGCTGGGCTTGGATCCTAGCTCTGAGTGGTTTGTTCTGGGGCTGAAGACACAGTGACTACGCAGGGCATGTTCTTCTCGCCCTTGCATGATCTTGCATGTTCAGAATGCAAGATCCAAGCCAAACTGCGACAACATATTTAAGGCTCTTATTACACCTGCTAATGTTTCATTGACCAAAGCAAGTCACTTGGCCAAGCCTAACATCACCGGTTTAGGGAATTGTACTTTGTCCACAGTGGAAGAGGGAAAGGAGTAAATATTGGTTGAACAATAATTCGAATTATCACAGAGGAATACAAAGTGCTTTAAGTGCTTTAGGACAGAGATTAGCAAACTATGGCCTACAGGGAAATTTGACCCACCATTTGTTTTTGAAAACAATGTTTTATTGGAAACCAGCCACATCTGCTCGTTTACATACTATCTATTTCTGCTTCTATATTACAGCAGCAGAGTTGAGTAGCTATAACAGTCCCTATATGACCAACAAAACCAAAAATATTCACTATCTGGCCCTTTACAGAAAAGTTTGCTGATCCTGCTTAAGGAAATACAAGAAGGAAACAGTCTGACAACACAGAGGTTCCATATCCATACCCGTGCACATGCACCCTAAGGACAGCCTACCCCCTGCTACTCTCCAGACCCTCTTCCAACACATTTAGCAGGGGAAATAGACATACAAACATTTATTTTCCTGCTGACATGAACTATGTCATCCTATCTTAAAAGGCAAAAATGACTCTAGCTAGTTTGGGGTTTTAATAACATAAGTGTCCTCCATTATGTATCAGTCAGGATACTTGGGATGCAAACAACAGAAACTGACTCTGTCTGATGTAACCAGGAAAGGGAGTAACTGTAAGGCTGTTGGGTGGTCCACAGACTTGATAGGAAGGTTCGGGAACCAGACCTGGGATGCCATCAAGAAGCCAGGGAGGTTGGGCAAAAGGAACACACAGCTAGCATGCACTGTGCCTGTCCCCCAGTGCCACACTACTGCCACTGCCTCTACCCCACACTGCTGCTGTCACAAACCCAGCCACACCTTCACCTAACCATGCGCCTCTCTCTCGAGGTTCAAAGTCCCAGAAGGAAAGGTCCAAGGTCAAATGCTGTATGGGGTCAGACAGAGTTGCTGTCCTCTCTTTAGTTGAGAGAGGGATGGAGGAACTCTGCCTTCCATTGTGACCTAAACACTAACCCCAACCAATTTTTCCAGTAGTTGCAAGAAACTTCATTTTCTGAATAGTTTTAAAAGGTAGTTATCCAGTCCAATGTGTATAATATTTGATTTAAGAACATTGAATCCAGTGCTTTTACTTGCAAGTGAGGAAAACAGAGGCCCAAAGAGGTCTGGCTCACAGTTCTTTTATGAGTTCTTAGAGCAAGAACTTAAACTCATGGCTTATTGTTTCTTGTCCAGCTCTCTGGATAGTTCTGGCCCTTTCATCCTGAAAGAGAGAACAGAGCAATGTCACTCCCTGCCTATCCTCCTCCCTTGCAGATAGTATTCTTCCTTTGGAGGAATGAGAGGTTGAGGTTTGTGGGTGGATCTCTGGGCCTCAAGTAACCACCAGACTTGAGAGGCAGCTCTGGGCCTGGAAACCTAGAGAGCTGGCTGAGGGGTCCAGAGGAGCTGGCTGGGGAGGCAGGTACTTAGCAGGCAGCACCCACCGTAGGTAAGAACCAAGGACAATCATGGTTTTCTCCTGGCTCCTGGCTCCTGGCTGGAAGCACATCTCCCTGGAGCCGAAGCCTGTCCTCAGTGGCTGCCGTGTTCCCCACCGGCCCCCACACTGATCGTTGGCTTCCAGGGCATTGAGACCTCTCTGGTTCCCTAGTTCCCTCCCTTTCTCCCTCAGGTCAGCCGACAGCTTCTAAAAGAAACTTTACTAGGGAACTGGAAGACAATGGCACCCACAGTGCTAAGCCTTCAGCATAGAGCCTTCTAATTTACACGGCTACCAGCTGACTAGACCAGATTACCAGGTACCAAAGAATGCCGGTTCCCAGGCAGTGGCCGGTTTGCTCCTGCTCCTCCTCTGAAAGCCTCTCTGCTTGGCAGGAGTAGCTCAAACAGGAAGCCCAGCTCCTTCCGCAGCGCTGATCCAGCAGAGGGGCATGCCCAGGAGACTTATTCCATGTCCCCTTCCTGCCTGTGAACCCACTGACTCTTTGGATGAAATGTGGTGTAGGCAAAGCAGAAATGGGTTGGCTTATGTAACTGAAAAGTACAGAAGCAAGGATGCCTTCAGTTGTGCTTGGACAAGATATGAAAGCCATCGGGACTTGGTTTGGCTCCATTTCTAGGCTCAGCCTCACTCTCAGGTCCCACGTGGCACCTCCTGGTAGCATCAGGCTCTCCACCTTGCGGTGGTAAGACAGCCACAGCAGCTCCTCATGTGATCTTAAGTTCAAGGCCAACAGGAAAGACCATGCATCAGTTCCTGTCGTCCCTGCTAAATACCTGACAGGACTTCTGATTGAGCCTGATTTCCTTACATGCCTATCCCTGAACCAGTCACTGAGGACGAGAGGATGTGGCAATATGGCCAGGCTTGCTCCATCAGCCTTCCACCCAGACTTCCTGGACTAAGAGTGAGGCAGGGAAGAGCAGTATCCAAGCAAGCACCCTTTCCCTTTCCATGCCTTGCACTAAAGAGCAACTTTCAGAAAGTAAACTGACCACATCACCACCCCTCTTTTTCCTTGGACTCTTCAATAGCTTCCCATTGCTCTTATGATAAAAATACAAGTCTTTCACTGAGCCTACAAACCCCTGCTTGGTCTGACTTCTGTCTGCCTCTCCTACTTCTACTTCTTTCAGCTCCTGCACTCCTTTCATCACCTTCTTTCAGCTCCTTGGACTGCTGGTCCCTCCCCACCACTGGGCCTTTGCAGAAGCTGTTCCCTCTACCTAGAACACCCTTCCCTCTCCTCTTTGCCTAATTAATTTCTGCTTAGCCTTCAGGCTTTACTCAAGTGTTGCTTCTTCACTGAGCCTTGTCTCAACCTCCCTGATGAGGTTAAATTTCCCTGTTAGAGAACCTGTTGATCCTCAAAGCAGTTGTCACAGTTGCACTTTCATGTTTGTATATGATTCTGAGATGTGCTTCTCTCTCTCCCTCTAGACTATCCCTCATTAGGGCAGAGATCAGGCCTGCTTTTGCTTCATTGTTGTTTGTCAACCTCAAATAATCAAAAGGGTCAGAATCTAGTTTCTTTGTTGGCCTTTTTATTTTTAGAGACAGGTTCTCACTCTGTCACCCAGGCTGGAGTGCAACGGCACAATCGTAACTCACTGCAGCCTCAAACTCCTGGGATCCTCCCGTGTCAGCCTCCCAAGTAGCTAAGACTGCAGGTGTATTCCTCCATGCCTGGGTAATTTTTTTTGGTTTTTTGGTGTTTTGGTTTTTTTTTTTTTTCCTTTTTTGTAGAGACGGAGGGCTCATTATGTTGTCCAGGTTGGTCTCGAATTCCTGGCCTCAAGTGATCCTCCCACCTCAGCCTCCTAAAGTGCTGGGACTGCAGGTATGAGCCACCATGCCCAGCCAGAAGCAAGTTTGAAGAGAGTTGAATTGAAGTGCAAAAGTTGAAGATGGCCACTTGGGAAGCACAGATTCCAAAGAATGGAAGTCAGTGTTCTGAAGTGTAGAAGTTTGGGACTGTTTACATAGACAAGGTTTAGGGAAGCTTAGCAGAATTCCAACATTTTTCTATATAAGGCCGAATGCAGAATTGCAATGGTCTGATTAGTCAAGGTGGTCTTTTCCTTTCAGGAAAGGTACATTTAACATTCCACACTGAAGATGTAACAGTCATGGACTCTTTTGTACCATCTGGTCTGAGTTAGGTACAAGAGAAAAATGTAGGGACTTAATCTGCAACAAAGGTCAGTGATTAGAAGGGAAGGAGTTCTGGTCTCTGGTCTCTTCTAATCATTTACAGAACAAGAACAATGCAGAAGAGAATTTATCTATAATGTAAGAAGCGTAAGTTGCAAACATGCTACATGACTCAGTTTCCAGGGTTTAACTTCCCCCTTGGCAAAATACATTTAAAGGGTCCTGAAATTTTCTTTTCTTTTGTAATTACAGCACCTTCATTGTCCAAGTGTATTGGCAAATCATGGAGATCCGTCAAACCTTTATACTAGGATCTCAAAAATGTGGCTAACACAGCCAGAATGTCAATATCACGTCTAAGTTTAGTTGCTAATTGACCTGTCGAATGGCCTTGTTGCCATGACTAACTAAACAATACACATGAATGGTTAAGATTAAATTGCTTGGAAAAGAGGAAGGGAACTGGAAGGTGAAAAGGAGACATTTAATCATTATCTAAAGCAAAAGGAATTTGGACTCCTGCACCTGGAACCTGGACTCAAAAGGGATTTCTAAAGGAAGTGATTTTCAAATCCAGGCTCCTTTAGTAGAGAATAATGTTCCAGGATTCAGAGAGATAATGAGGACATCATTTTCTGATTTTAAATGCTACAACAGATTTTTTTAAAAAAGATTAATTAAACTACTACAGCGTTTTGTAGCTTGAAGATATTGTGGTGTGATTTCAGATAATGTCTCAGGCTGGAAATGTCCTAGATTGAGGCTGCATTCTGAATCACCATTTCTTGCAGATTCAATCCACCCACCTTGAGTTTCTCCACCTTCACCAACCGGCTGCTGCTAACCCCACCATGAATCAGACTTCTCCCTGTGTTTAATTCAGCAGAAATTTCATTTTCTAAATGCCTTAGTGATGACCCTGGTAAACACTCACATCATGTTTAAGATAGAACAGGGCAGGAAATTGAAGGCTTATGACTTTGGAGCCAGACAGACATGGAGTCAACTCCCTGCCCTGCCATTTATAGCTAAATAATCTAAAACCTCCTAACCTCTTTAAGCCCAGGGGATGGACATAGTCTATACAGCAGACAGAACACAGACTCTGCAGCTATAATGCCTGGGTCCAAATCCTAACTTCACTTAAGCCCAGGGGATGGAGAGTCTATACAGCAGACAGAACGCAGACTCCAGCCATGGTGCCTGGGTCCAAATCCTAACTTCACCACCACTTACAAGCAAGTTACTTTATCACTGTGTATCTGTTTCTGTCTTGTCTTTTCTTTTCTCTTTTCTTCTTTCTTTCTTTTTCTTTTTCTTTTCTTTTCTTTTGTCTCTTTCTTTTTTTCTTCCTTCCTTCCCTCATTCCTTCCTTTCTCTTTCTTTCTCTTTCCCTTCCTCTCCTTCCTCCCTTCTTTCCTTCCTTCTTCCTTCCTTCCTCTCTTTCTTCTTCCTTCCTTTCTCTCTTTCTTCTTCCTTCCTTCCTCTCTTTCTTCTTCCTTCCTTTCTCTTTCCTTCCTTCTTTCTTTTCTTTTCTTTTCTTTTCCTCACAGGGTCTTCCTGTGTTGCCCAGGCTGCAGTGTGCTCAGCTCACTGGGCTCAAGCCATCCTCCCACCTCAGTTCTGAGGAGCAGAGACTACAGGCATGAACCACCACACCTAGCTAATTTTTGTGTTTTTAATGTAGATGGAGGTCTCACTATATTGCCCAGGCTGGTCTCAAACTCCTAGGCTCAAGTGATCCTCCCACTTCAACCTCCCAAAATGCCAGGATTACAGATGAAAGCCACTGCTCCCAGCCTCTCAGTTTCTTTATTTGTAAAAAAGGAAAATAATAATATGATCATCCCTCAGTATTTGCAAGGAATTGGTTGCAGGAACCACCCCTAGGCCTTCCCCATGTACCTAAATCCACACATACTCAAGTCCCACAGTCTGCCCTGCAGAATCTGCTTGTATGAGTTTTGCATCCCTTGAATACTGTATTTTCCGTTGGGGCTGGGTCGAAAACAATCCGCATATCAGAGGACCTGAGCAGTTCAAGCCTGTGTTGTTCAGGATCATAAAAGGGTTGATATGAGAATTAAATGGGTTAATATAAGCCAATCACTTCAGTGTCAAGCACGTTAGGCACCAGGCGACAGTTTTAGTATAGTAGTAGTCCTGTTATTGTCATTATCATCTAAGTTTTGTATGGGAATTAAATGAGATCATAAAGCACCTCACAAACAGTTAGGATTCAATCAATGGTAGTAATTATATATGCACAACTTCAGAAGACATGAAAGCAGAGGATGCTTATTCTCATTTATTTAACAATAAATATTTTTAGTGAGTCATTATAAAATGCTGGATTCTGTGCCAGCTGCCAGCCATAGGGAGATGCAGACAGGAGCCCAATCCTCAACAAACCCTCAGGCTGGCAGGGAAACAAACGTGCCCTAAGATGTTTCAGGCTCTGTGATCCAGGTTTATGTTGGATTCAATGGAGGCCCATGGGATGGGTAGGTGGCCAGGCCATGAGGATCATGGAGGGCTCCCTAAAGGAAGTGACGCTTGAGCTGAATCTTTAGATATGAGTAGTGCTAGTCAGATGGAGACAACAAGGAAGGCATTCAGGAGAAGAAGCAGCCATACCCCACGCTGATGCCAAGTGGTCTTTCTGCCTTAACAAGTCTGATCACATCATTCTACTTTATGTCCGATCTCGGCTTCCCAAGAAGATAAAGGTGAGGCTTTCCAGCAGACGTTCAAAGCCTTGTCCCAACTAAACCCTAACCTCTGGCCTTGTCCCCACCTGACCCATCTCCGGCCACTCCTCATCATGAGCACTGTGTTCTAAGCTCACCACATGGGCTCCCACCACCATAGCTTTGCTCACGCAGGTGTTCCCGCCAAGCATGCTTTCCTCCCCAGCACCTTTATACTTTGCCTTCAAGGCCCATCAAGTGCTGCCTTTTAAACAAGGCTTCTATATGCCTGAGAATAATTAATTCTTCTTCCCTCCATACCTTAGGCACATTTCTTACCAGATATCATTATATCTTGTTTAGATCCCCCTGTACCCCACCAACTAAAATATAAACTCCACAAGATCAGGGTTTTACTTGACTTTGCATTCCCAGAGCTCAACCAAACACGTGGTAAGCATGGGTAACCTCCCATCGACTTGAGCTATTATTTCTCTGATGGATGCTGAGCAAATGTTCATTGAGTCAGGAAGTCAGTAGAACTTGTTTGAGGAAGGAGTCAATAAACCAGATCAGAAATTGTTCAAAGCAATTTTGTGCAGCATTTCCTGACTTCCACTCTCCTTAGTTTCCTGAATACAGGCTTTCAAAATGTACAGCCAATAAGAAAAAAGTAATTGGAACAAATTACTTTGTTCCAATTGGAGTCCCACATCCCCTTGAAACACATAGTCCTGGTATATGGGCTTCTCTTGCCATCCAGTGAGCACTCGTTGGCCATTAGAGATTGTGACCTAGATTTCCCTGCACAATAAATCAGAAGCAATTTCTACCTATTGGCACGGAATGAAATTCTTATTCTCCATAGCATAGCTCCCCACAGTGAATGGTGCTAAGAGCTTCTTCAGTGTCACTGGGAATGAACCACACCTACTAGGAGGCCTGTGACAGCAAAAGTAGGATAAGGCCAAGCAATAGCTCTACATTACAAAGCCCCAGGGGCACCATTCAGATTTTATTTTACATACATGCCACCCTGGGAGCATGTGGAGTACAATGAAAATGTACCCCTTGAACTTATGCAACACAGAAACACTGGTCTGGTGAAACTGGTTCAGTAGTTCTCAGCTTTTAAGAAGCATCAGAATTAGATGAGTTTCTTAATAAAAGTGCATTCCTAGGCCTCAGCCTCAGAGAGTCACATTTAGTAACTTTGATATGGGCCTACAAATCTGCATCTTAAATTAGGACACCCACAGGTGATACACATGCAAGTCTCCTTGGGATCATTTGCTGATCAACACTAACCTATCAAGTACATTGTTATAGGAATACTATGATATTGGAACCAGCCCCCAATAATTCAGCATAGGTTCTTTTCTATTCTCCCTAAGTGTCGGCCAATCTGAGAAATAAAGGGAAAGAATACAAAAAGGAGAAATTTTAAAGCTGGGTGTCTAGGGGAGACATCACATGGCAGCAGGTTCCGTGATGCCCCTCCAGCCGCAAACCCAGCAAGTTTTTATTAGTGATTTTCAAAGGGGAGGGAGTGTACGAATAGAGTGTGGGTCACAGAGATCACATGCTTCACAAGGCAATAAAATATCACAAGGCAAATGGGGGCAGAGTGAGATCACAGGACTGGGCCAAAATTAAAATTGCTAATGAAGTTTCGGGCACACATTGTCATTGATAACATCTTATCAGGAGACAGGGTTTGAGAGCAGACAACCAGTCTGACTACAATTTACTAGGCAGGAATTTCCTTGTCCTAATAGGCCTGGGAGTGCTGTGGGAGACTGGGGCTTATTTCATCCCTTATCTGCAACCATATAAGACAGACATTCCTACAGCAGCCATTTTAGAGACCTCCCCCTAGGAACACATTCTCTTTCTCAGGGCTGTTTCAGAAGAGAAATATGGCTCTGTTCCACCTGGCTCTCAGGCAGTCAGACCTGATGGTTATCTCCCTTGTTCCCTGAACATCGCTGTCATCCTGTTCTTTTTTCAAGGTGCCCAGATTTCATACTGTTTAAACACACATGCTTTACAAACAATTTGTGCAGGTAACGCAATCATTACAGGGTCCTGAGGCTACATACATCCTCAGCTTATGAAGATGATGGGATTAAGAGGTTAAAGTAAAGACAGACATAGGAAATCACAAGAGTATTGATTGGGGAAGTGATAAATGTCCATAAAATCTTCATAACTTATGTTCAGAGATTGCAGTAAAGACAGGCGTAAGAAATTATAAAAGTATTAATTTGGGGAACTAATACATATCCATGAAATCTTCACAATTTATGTTCTTCTTCCAGTCCCTCCATTCGGGGTCCCTTCACAATTTATGGCTTCAGCCAATCCCTCCATTCGGGGTTCCTGACTTCCTGCAACATCTCTCCCTTTCTTTTTATATAAATGTGCCATGGAGATGAAGGCTTGTTCATTCTCTTGATTTTGACGCAGGATTCTTTGACTGGTCCAGCACACTAAAGACAAGCCAATTAGACAGAGAAACATAATTCCAAAATTTACTACAGTGGAGCCCCCAATAGACTTAATCCAAGTCGTGGGGTTTAGTCCAGAAAGATTTTCTGCCACCTGATCTAACGCCTCAGCTCCAGGCACAATGGATAAATGAGCTTGAGAGGCTTCAAGAACTTGTTTCTTTAATTTAGTTACATCCAATGATAAATTATCTTCCCTACCTAGAAGGTGTCCTTTGACCATTTCCCATGAATGATCAGTTTCATTATAGGAATACGGCAGAAATCAGAGGTATTCCAGTCGCACTGCATTTGCATGCAATGTTTGAGACTCATTATCCAATCCCCAAGCCAAATAACAGACTGTCTTAAATCATTAATTTGATTAGCCAATTTTTGATCAATGCCTTGTTGAGAATTACACATTTGAGTGGAACTGGCTTGCCAATCACTAACAAAATGAGCCGTTTGAATAGATTGGTGTAACGCCATTCCAGCAGTGATGACCAGTGCAGTGACTGTAATTAGGCCCATGATCACAGCGATTAAAGTGAAAACAAATCTCTTAGATCTTTTTAGAATTCACTGTAACATTTCATTAATTAAATGTATTGAGGGGGAGGATTCCCAACGTCTGGGCAAAGTTACTGGAATCCGGATTCCTTCTCAAGCTTGAACCAACATTACACTTTTCCTGGAGTCAAAATGGGAGTTAATACAAGTGTATAAATGACAGTTAATGCATTAAACAGTTTGATTGTTCATCCAAATTTTGATATTTCCCACTAGCAGCATGTAAGGAGACTTAACACAACTCTGTATGGGAACAGTCAGGTTGGAGGTAAG
The DNA here is from genome assembly GCF_024542745.1 of Macaca thibetana thibetana. NCBI lineage: Eukaryota > Metazoa > Chordata > Mammalia > Primates > Cercopithecidae > Macaca > Macaca thibetana. The sequence continues at coordinate 101,539,874 of NC_065588.1, read as the reverse complement.
CAAAGCAGAATGTCTGTCTTTACATTGATACTGAGGGAGAGTGATGGTATCGGGGACAACAGACAGAATAGTTTCCCCTTCCCATACTCGCAGTCCAGACATGGCAATAGCCAATTTCCAAAGTTCTGGGTGTTCTGGGCTCAGAATGGGGAATATCATATGAGGTCTCAGGAGAGTAATGCCTTTATCTTCCCATTTTAAGGGAAAGAATGAGCTGAACCTCCTATGCAAAGTAGAATGATGATTCTCATTCTCCCGATAAGAAATAAAATAAGTAGCCTCAGGCATTCCCATCTGCCAGAGGAGCAATTGTTTTTTAAATAGCCCTTTGGTGCCCAGTCTATTACTAAAACATATGAGACATTTTTTAATATTACTACATGTGAGTTAACACAGTCTTCCCAAATTAAAGTTTTAGATGGGCCCTCAAAATTTTTAGGGCATGGTTTTCCTGCAGGGTTATATTGAAAATATGGGGTATTTTCAATTATTCCCATTACTCCCCCTTTCATTTGATTTAAAGGAAAAAGGGAGAGGCCAGCAGAGACTAAATGTCCCAGTTCCTCTGTAGTTGATCTCTCCGGAAGATAAGCAGTCTATACTTGAATTTGTAGATGGATACAACCAGGTGCACGTCCAAGACACAGAGAGGGGTATTTATAACCCATGGTAACATTTAATGCAGTGCCTTCTTCTCCTGGTTGAGCGGGGCAACGGTCATCTGCAGCTCCAGGCATCCACACACTGTCATTAGTGCAGATTTCCACAGGAGCGTCCATCCAGGTGAGAGGTTGAATAAGTGGAGGAAAAGGCACATAAGCCCAGTAAGAATAATTTTGTGTAGCAGGTAAATCAGTGTGAGAGGAAACTGGTGAGACAGAAAGTATAAGGAGGAGAATCATTAAATAAAACCTAGTGTAAGCGAGATTCAGTGCTGAAGGAGGAAGAGAAGAACAGAGGGATGTTATTTTCAGGCTAATAGAAATGGTGAGATTTTTAGGTTTGTAAGGAGAAAAAGAAAGGTAATCAGGAGAAGTGGGATTAGTTAGATGGGTCTCCATTGCCATCAGGGAGGACTGAATCAGACCCATTGTGATTTGGTGTGCCAGCTTCTAAGGAGTTGGCACAGATCTCACCACGTCTGAGGGCGGTCTCTGACACGGACGTCTTTTCCCTGTGGTTTTTGTTGTCAATATTCATCCGAAGCTTGAGTCTCCTGGTGGGTACCCAGACAGGGGATTGATGATCTCCTGGTGAAACACAAGCATATCCTCTTCCCCACATTATAATTGTGCCAGGTTCCCCGGTATTGGTTTGGGAGTTTTTCCATAACACTAGTTTGCCTTCGTTTAGGGAGAATTTTTTGCCTGTATAATGGTGTTCAGCTGCAGTTAGATTATTATCTTTAGGAACATTTAAAAAATTTAAAGTAAACAATGTCAAATGTAATTGGGAGTGGGGTGTAGTTAAATTACGTTTTTGTTGTTCAGACTGTTTGGACAATTGGGTTTTAAAAGTGAGATTGGCCTGTTCCACCACAGCCTGTCCCTGAGGATTGTAAGGGATTCCAGTAATATGGGAAATTCCCCACTGTTGCATAAATAAATCAAAAGCTTACTAACATATCCAGGGGCATTGACTGTCTTTATTTGACATGGAAGCCACGTAACTGCAAAGCAACAATACAGATGTTTTTTAACATGGCCGTGCCTTCCCCTGTTTGGCAAGTAGTCCAGATAAAACCTGAGAAGGTATCTACAGGGACATGCACATATGACAGTCTGCCAAACGAGCTAACATGGGTCACATCCATTTGCCATAAAGCATTAGGAGTTAGGCCTCTGGGATTAACGCCAGGTTCTTGATTTGGAAGTAGAAAAACTTGGCACTGAGGGCAGCGGTGGATAATAAGCTTAGCCTGTTTCCAGGTAAGAGCAAATTTACCTTTTAATCCAGCAGCATTGACATGAGTGAGATTATGGAACTCCTGAGCTTCTTGGGTTGCAAAAGAGACCAAACAGTCGACTTCATGGTTACTGGCAGACATGGGTCCTGGTAAAGTGGTATGAGATCTAATATGCGTAATATAGAAAGGGTGTCCACGTTGGCGAACCGCCTGTTGTAACCTTGAAAATAAAGAAGCCAATTCAGAATTATCAATATGTTTAATAGTAGCAGTTTCTTTATTTTTAGTGGCATGTACAACATAAGCAGAATCAGAGACAATATTTAAAGGTTTGGGGAAATCCTGTAAGTCAGTAATCACAGCAATTAACTCTGCCTTTTAAGCAGAGGTGTAAAAGGTAGAAATAAGCTTGTCTGTAGGATCTACATAACCAGCATTGCTATTACTGGAGCCATCAGTGAACACGGTAACAGCCTCAGGAATGGGCTGATCTTTGGTTAATCGAGGGACCACCCAAGACGTCATTTTTATAAAATCAAACAATTTGTTCTTTGGATAATGATTGTCAATAACACCAGTGAAATCAGCCAAGTGAATTTGCCACAGTACGGAATGTTGAAAGGCGGCTTGAACTTCGAGCCGATTTAAAGGAACTACAATTAAATTCAGATCAAATCCAGAAATTTGAAGTATTCTACACCGAGCCTGTCCAGTTAGAGTAGCCATTTGATCTAGATAAACAGACAAAGTTTTTGACACAGGATGAGGAAAAAAACACCACTCCACTAAATCATTATGTTGAACTATTAGTCCAGTAGGGGAGTGTAATGAAGCGAAAACCAGAAGCTGAAAAGACTGAGATGGCTGTACTCTAGACAACTGGGCGGTCTGGATTGATTCTTTCCGCTACGAATTCCAGTTCTAGCGAAGCCTCAGGGGTCAAAGTCCTGGGACTGCGGAGATTGGAATCTCCCCGCAGTGTAGAAAACAAGTTAGACAGCGCATAGGTCGGAATGCCTAAAGTAGGTCTTAAATAATCAATGTTACCCAAAAGTTTTTGGAAGTCATTTAACGTTTTTAAAGAACCTCATCTAATTTGAACTTTTTGAGGTTGAATATATTGTTTATCGACCACCATTCCTAAATATTGAACAGGAGTGGTCTGTTGAATTTTATCCTGAGCGATGTGTAATCCAGCCTCTGTGACACGGCGGCTCATACTTTGATAACAGTCAATTAATTATTTATCAGTGGGGGCAGCAATTAAAATGTCATCAATATAATGAAGAATAGAAGCCTGGGGAAATTGGGCTCGAACTGGTGAAAGCACTTGTCCAACATAAAGCTGGCAGATGGTAGGGCTACTTAGCATTCCCCGAGGAAGTCCTTTCCATTGATAATGAGCTGCAGGCCCCTGATTATTGACAGATGGTACAGTAAAAGCAAATTTTTCACAATGCGATTTATGTAAAGCAATATGAAAAAAAATCTTTAAGATCAATAACTATGAGAGACCAGTTTTTAGGTATTAAAGCAGGGGCAGGCATGCCAGGTTGGATGGCCCCCATAGGTTTAATTACATGGTTAATGGCACTTAAATTGGTTACCATCCGCCACTTGCCTGATTTCTTTTTTACTAGAAACACAGGAGAATTCCAGGGGGGAAAGAGAAGGTTCCACATTTCCAAGATGTAACTGTTCAGAAACCAAGTGAGTTAAAGCCTCCAGTTTTTCCTTAGCAGCCACTGGTCAATCCACACAAATGTGTCAGATTTCCATTGTAAAGGTATACGATCAGGAGGCATGGCAGCGGCCACCATTAGAAAGGATAACCTAAACTAGCCCTGTCTTCTTTTACAATAATTGGGAGGGGTTTAGTAATCCCTTCATGTTTTGGACCGAGACCGAGTCCAGGAACAAACCCCATGTTTTCCATTATATGCTGACTAGGAGCACCATGACAGTTATGTGGAATATTAATTTCAGCCCCCCATTGTGCCAATAAATCTCTATCCCAAAGATTAATGGGAATTGGCGTGATATAGGGCTGAATTGTACCCTTTTGACCATCAGGGCCAGTGCAAGGCAAGATAAATGTGCTCTCATAAACTTCCTCGGCTTTTCCAACACCTACTAGTCCCATATTAGCGGGATGTTTAAGCCAGGAGGAAGACCATAAACTAGAGGAAATAACAGAAACATCAGTGACCTTGTTTAACAATAGTAAAAGAAACAGGAGCTTGGCCTGGGGCACGTAATTTATCCGAAGCTCTGATACACACCTTTGTTATTTGTTCCGTGGTAAAAGCATCAAAGCCTAATTGGGTGTAAATATCAGGGAAACTATTGGAGCCTGTGAGCTGAGCCTGAGTAACTAGAATGCCATTAGTCCGATTTAGCTGAGCCTGCAAACGGGCCTCCTCTGCCCACCAGGTACGGAATTGTAAATGCTGAGATGGGGTTAGAACAGCTTTTGCCAAAAGGTCCCAGTCTAAAGGAAGAAAAATGACCTCCATGTGAAAAGTTTGCAATACCATTTTAACATAAGGAGAAGTAGGACCATACTGAGTATAAGCATCCTTAAATTCTTTTAAAAAGGTAAGATTAAGAGGTACATAACGATGCATTTGTACCCCTTGGAAGTTAGGAGGGTCTAGCGTGACCAGATAAGCCCACGCATCTAATCCACTTGTTTCTTTGTTTTGGCATAATAAGCATTGCATTGAAGTTTCAAGAGAAGGTATCTGAGACGGAGTTGGCATAGAAGTGACAGAAAAAGCCTGTGTAGATAAGGGAAACTGAGAGTGAGGGGGTCAGACCGGAATGAGAGTATGTAAAAAGGGCATTGGGGGAGCAGAAGGAGAAGAACTATACTGATGATTACTGGCATCCATGTGTGAAGAAGGGTACAGAGAAGCAGGCTGAGTGGATGGCAAAGTGACCGGTTGAGGAACCAAAACAACAGGAGGGTGAGGGGCTGTAGTGGATGGGGGAGGGCCTGCAGAATTACAGGTAAATTGTAGTTACATGCTTCACAGTGTAATAAAATATCACAAGGCAAATGGAGGCAGGGCGAGATCACAGGACCGAGCGAAATTAAAATTGCTAATGAGGTTTTGGGCACCCATTGTCATTGATAACATCTTACCAGGAGACAGGGTTTGAGAGCAGACAATTGGTCTGACTAAAATTTACTAGGCAGGAATTTCCTCATCCTAATAGGCCTGGGAGCACTACAGGAGACCGGGGTTTATTTCATCCCTTATCTGCAACCGTATAAGACAGACATTCCTACAGTGGCCATTTTAGAGACCTCCCCCTAGGAACACATTCTCTTTCTCAGGGCTGTTTCTTGCTGAGAAAAAGAATTCAGCAATATTTCTCCTATTTGCTTTTGTAAGAAGAGCAATATGGCTCTGTTCCGCCTGGCTCTCAGGCAGTCAGACCTAATAGTTATCTCCCTTGTTCCCTGAACATTGCTGTCATCCTGTTCTTTTTTCAAGGTGCCCAGATTTCATATTGTTTAAACACACATGCTTTATGAACAATTTGTGCAGGTAATGCAATCATCACAGGGTCCTGAGGCTACATACATCCTCAGCTTATGAAGATGATGGGATTAAGAGATTAAAGTAAAGACAGGCATAGGAAATCACAAGGGTATTGACTGGGGAAGTGATAAATGTCCATGAAATCATCACAATTTATATTCAGAGATTACAGTAAAGACAGGCATAAGAAATTATAAAAGTATTAATTTGGGGAACTAATAAATGTCCATGAAACCTTCACAATTTATGTTCTTCTGCCATGGCTTCAGCCAGTCCCTCCGTTCGGGGTCCCTGACTTCCCACAACACCATGATAGGGTCTAATATTTTCTCCTTCCACACCCTCCCCAGTCTAACTTTAAATTGCTATGCATTTTAAACCAGCAAACTTTTCTTTTGTTTCATTTGCTACGTGGTATTAGTCCATTTTCACGCTGCTAATAAACACATGCCCAAGACTGGGTAATTTACAGAAGAAACAGTTTTAATGGACTCACAGTTCCACGTGGCTGGGGAGGCCTCAAATAATAGCAGAAGGCGAAAGGCACATCTTACATGGTGACAGACAAGAGAAGAGAGCTTGTGCGGGTAAACTACCCTATAGAAAACCATCCGACCTTGTGAGACTTATTCACTGTTATGAGAATAGCATGGGAGGCCGGGCGCGGTGGCTCAAGCCTGTAATCCCAGCACTTTGGGAGGCCGAGATGGGCGGATCGCGAGGTCAGGAGATCGAGATCATCCTGGCTAACACGGTGAAACCCCGTCTCTACTGAAAAATACGAAAAACTAGCCGGGTGAGGTGGCGGGCGCCTGTAGTCCCAGCTACTCAGGAGGCTGAGGCAGGAGAATGGCGTGAACCCGGGAGGTGGAGCTTGCAGTGAGCTGAGATCCAGTCACTGCACTCCAGCCTGGGCGGCAGAGCGAGACTCCGTCTCAAAAAAAAAAAAAAAAAAAAAAAAAGAATAGCATGGGAAAGACCCACCACCATGATTAAATTATCTCCCAACGGGTCCTTCTCACAACACGTGGGAATTATGGGAGCTGCAATTAAAGATGAAATTTGGGTGGGGACACAGCAAAACCATATCACCACATCACCAGGCTTGGGCTGCTAGGATAGCCACATAATATGGCCATGCTGATAAAAAACTGAGATGGGCATTACCAACCCCATACCACATGTGAAAGCACCCATATATAATTTTTCTGCAAGTAGGTAACCCTCTACCTGCAACTCCACCCTCTGCTACCAAAATACCAACACTTTTACCACTTTCCTCTCCTGCAGGGAGCATCAGGGTTTCTCTCTTCTCTGGCTTTAGGGCTGTGAATATCTCCCATCATTACAGAAACAAATTCTGTCAGGTTCCCCTCCCCACTGCTCTTTCTGGCTGTCCTCACTTCCCCAGGGTATGGGTCACCTCTGGTCTCTCCACAGTCTTTCTAGGTGTATGCATCACGAGCGTTTGTTGAGCTTCTCCTGAGACCACCAGTCTCCGGACTCACCACCTCAAAGGTGGGGAGAGACAAGCACAATGTCTCCTGTTTGCAATAGTGTTGGGTATTGCTGCTCGATGAAATAATTGATATACTACGTGATGACAGTGGCCTGATCTGGTTTTTGCCTGCCCAGCATTTCTTCCCCTTTTCTCTTGTCACACGCACCCAACTTTTTTGCAGGGGTAACTGTCCATCTCCTATTCAATGTGGTTCTGCTGGGACTTTGAGCCGTGATAGCTCATCAAACAGAAGGAGTGGTTGAAGGGTATGCGGTCATCCAAACTAGGCCAATCCAACTCTCCCCCAAGAACCTGCACCTTGAACAGAGGGACACAAGGCTGGAAAGTGGTTGGAGCTGTCATCCTGATGACAGTGCCCAAAAGAGCCTGTTCATGGCATTTCCAGAGCTTTCCTGCTTGCTTCTTTCCAGAGGCATCCTTTGATTTTGTAAAGCTATGCAGTTTTCTTTCAATATATGCCATTTTCCTTAAGTTAACCTGAGTTGGTTTTTAACTCAGGTCTTTGGTATTTTACCTTGAACTTGGGTTCCAATGAATTGCCCTAACTATTTTTTAAGTTAAATAGTTCAACTCATTTCTTTGGTCTTTTAACCAAAGAAATGTAACTGATACAGTGACTAACAAACATATTAATTAATTTATGCTTCTTTAGAAACCAACCTAGAAGTACAAGCTAAACTATGCAGTTTTCCCAAAGTTATCATAATTATAATATGCATTCTCATGCAGTTTGACTTCTTAAAGTGATAGTTTCCAAAATGGGATAGTCCTATGGCTGATAAAAATCAAACTGAAATCTCTAAGGGTGTTCTTTCAAAGTACTCAGCTTCTATTCCAGTTGTTCCTGTATGTAGATGACAAAAAAGAATTGTGCTTAAAAGATCTTTTGAGTTTTGTTCAAATTTTTTTTTATTTTAGAAAATATAATGCAGTTTTTAAAAAGCTTAATCTTCATGCCTTGGGAACATATCATTTCTGCTACTTGTCACATGCTGGGGAGATGTTCAGCTTGGAGGGGCAGGTGCCTCTCTAAGCTAAGGAATTTAAAAGATCCAATATTCTCATACCCCCTCCCCCATACTATTCATAATCCTTCCTAAGGGAGAAAATGGACTCTAGCTTATATTGCTTTAATTAGTGTTCTTGGCAAGTCTTAGTTTGACTGGCCAAGATTCATCCTGTAGAAAAACACGTTTCACTGCTGGTAGATGACAACCGCCTGGTGCAGGAGAGCCCAGAGAAGCTCCTTGGCAGGCTTATTGACTTGTAATTGTTTCCTGGAAAACTATTCAAAACCCCCACCAACGGCTTTAAATAGCTCTTTTCAAAAATGAAGTCTTTATACCTTCACAGAAAAAAAAATAGTTAAGGCAATTCACCGGAACCCAAGTTCAAGGTAAAGATTATTTTGGTAGAAAAACAGTTTCTGCTTAAAAAAAAGATTATTCAATTTTAACTACTTTGCCGTTATTTATCTATTTATCTATGAACATCAGGCATTATTCTGGGCTCTGCATGCAGACCTATGAGTACCATGTTTACACTGCCTCACTCTGACATGCTCTCAATAGAACGCTGCGTTATTCTTATGATAAATTCCATCTATTATCTTCCATACTTGCCACCAGTTGCCAAGGAAACTTTTCTTCCTTGTGTGTACAGTAGAATTTTGTTGTGTCTTTAAAGGAACCTCTTTGGGAGCAATTGTGTCTTACATTTCTTGTTCTTATTAGGCAACAGGAAAGAAAACATAGTTTCTAATCTTCAGTGAGGAAAAGATTCAGCCAGACATGGAAATGGTTTATCTTAAAACATGTTTTGTCACATGAGCTAAGACAGTGGTTTTGAAATACTAGTTCATAGATTGACTTACATTCGAAATCATAGGGAAGCTTCTTCAAAAGCATAAATCTGTAGGTCTGGCCTAATCCACTAAATCAGAATCACTTGAATGAAAAACATGTGCCCACTTCAAAGAATAAAGTAGAGCTAGATGTGCTACAGTAAAAAGTATCCGAGATACCATGGTTTGGAAAAGCAAGTTATAGAACAGTAAATATGGGATAATCATATTTGTAGAAAAAAAAACAAATGAAAATGCATACTTGTAGAAAAAACAAATGAAATGTTGGTTGTATTGTACCAACACTTTTGGAAGGCAAGACACAATAATGTATTAACAGTGGGGTTATTCTAGTAAGTGCAAAGTGGAGGAGAGGTCATTTATCTTCCACTTTTCACTCTTTGTACCATTTGAATTATTTTAACCAAAAGCATGTACTACTTTTATAATTGAAATTAATTAATCAACAGCAAAAAATATGTTAAAAACTTCCCAAAGGATTCTGATAATCAGCCAGTTTCAGGGACCATTGCACCAGCCAAATGAGATAAAAGTCCATTAGTTTAATTTCTCAATTAAATGAATTGAGCTTCCTCTCAAGATGCAAGTTCTTCCAATTACCCTGTAACTGCCAGGCCTCAAGCAATGTTGACACATGCTAGCACTTGTCTACACAGCAAGTAATAAAGGAGAGAAGAAATGATGAAGGGAAAAAACTCATTTGAAATTTGGAGGTGAAACGTTCCAGGCTGGGAAGTGGGGGAACCCCTAAAACCTTCTTTACAGGGACAGCAGACAGGAAACCTAAATTCCTACCCACTGTCAAATACTTGCAATATGTAAAGTGCTTCATCTTCCTTAATGAAAAGACCCACAAATCAAGCTAAAATTTTACTCATTTAGTTCCTCCCTGGAAAGTTTAAATTTCGCTTGTCCGGTGGCCAAGATATTGAGTGTTATTATTTCAAACTGCAATCATCTATGTTTCAGTGTAGGTCTTAATGAAATAGGATGACTCAACACCAACTGGAATATTCTTTAGTATTCCTCAGTGATAAAATTCCACTGCCACTAGACAAAGAAACTAGAATTTTCTGCTTTTTAGGTTATGGTTTTGAAACACCAGCTTTTACACTCTTGCTCTCCTTCATGTAGGACTCAGCCCAACACCCTGTTAGAGATGAAGGCAAGTTTACAAGCATGTAGAGAGACCTCAGGACAGAAATTCCTACTGGTAGGAATTTAGGAAGATACAAATGATTCTCAGCTCAGGCTCTTCATCAGAACAACATGCAGCGCTAATTCAATATTCAGATTCCTAATGGCCATATTTAATACATTGGTGACTGGGCTCAAGAATCTGAATTTTAGCCAGTGCTCTAAGTGATTTTGGTGCTGCCTTTAGAGAAACCATTGGAGTGGAAATAGTTCTGAACTGAGAATTAAAATACTTAGCTAGTAGGCTGAGACCTGGTGCTGTCTGGGTTATTCTGGGTAAGTCACATCACCTCACTATGCCTTAGTCTTCTTCCTGTTGAATGAAAGTTTAGATTATTATAATAATGTATTACAATAATCTCTAAGGTCTCTTCAACCTCTAAACTTTTTTTTTTTTTTTTTTTTTTTTTTTTTTTTTGAGACGGAGTCTCGCTCTGTCGCCCAGGCTGGAGTGCAGTGGCGTGATCTCGGCTCACTGCAAGCTCTACCTCCCGGGTTCACGCCATTCTCCCGCCTCAGCCTCCGAGTAGCTGGGACTACAGGCGCCCGCCACCACGCCCGGCTAGTTTTTTGTATTTTTAGTAGAGACGGGGTTTCACCATGTTAGCCAGGATGGTCTCGATCTCCTGACCTCGTGATCCACCCGCCTCGGCCTCCCAAAGTGCTGGGATTACAGGCTTGAGCCACCGCGCCCGGCCTAACCTCTAAACTTTTATGGTGCTATAAATTAACAAGGGGTCAATCAAGTCTTTATGGAACCTCTCCATGTTGCTTCCTAATTCTGCCATTGTTTCCACAACCACTCAATGCAAAAACATTCTTTATGGGCTCTTCTGGAAAGCAAGGAATAGGTCCTTTTCATTAGATGTCTCTAAGTGTTATTTTCAAGGCCAGACCAGGCTAGACCACAGCATTGCTCTGAAGCACTTAATCATTTCAATAATTACTAATTCAGTAATTTCCAGTGGGTCTCCCAGCCATGGAATTTCTCTGTGCGAGTGTTTCTCTCCTGACCTGGACAGGACACTTGGGTAAATTCCACTTGGGTAATTGGTTATCACCTTCCCCAACCGGGTGACTCTAATCATCTAGTGATGCTTTGACAGATGCTGGTTGCTGACCCAACACTTATCCCCACCCCTCCTCTTTGTCCCTATTAAGAGAAGCTCAATTTCTTTTCAAGGAAGCTGAAAATATCCAGTTTCCCAGGTTTTGTAGCTAGGGATGGTCATGTCACACGGTTCTGTCCAGTGAAATATACGTAGAAGTCCCCAGAGAAGCTACCCCTTCTTGAATAAAAAGTCACATCCTTTTACTCCTTTGTTCTTTGTTCTCCCTGCCCACACACACACTTTCTTTTTTTGTGTGTGAACTTGGATGTGAGACCTGGAGATGTAGCAATCATGTTGAAACCCCAAGGTAAGATGTATGAGGATGGAAGCCTGTATGCTCAGGATAAGAAAATGGAAAGACAGACAATGCTGGGACTCTGGTGGTATTATTGAGCCATAATACCAGCCCTGGACTGCCTACCCCTACACATGAGACAAATAAACTTCTGTGTTAAGCTGTCAAATGGGTTTTCTTGTTATGTGGCATCTGATGAAATGCACACCTCCTTAGTTGGCCAATGTAACTCCCTTACCCTCACGTAACTGCCATGCTTGCTGGCCATCAGCTTTTCTGAAACATTTCCTTTTCTTCTTTCTGCTCTTGTTCCCAATGACTCATTACATCTTTATATTTTTAACTTTGGGGACATCTCCCTACTCCCAAGAAGTTTGTCTTGCCTTTTCCTGTAATTAATATTTTCGAAATGTAAATATTCCTAAATACGAGAATCCTCCATATAGATTGATTTATTATAAAACAAGTTACAATATAATCTGCACAAATTGAAAAGGTTTACAGACAGCTTTGAAATTGTCAAGCTTCTAGCAGCCGTTAATTCATCCATTTATTCATTTATTAATCAAATACTTGTTGCACATGTATAATCTGCTTTCACCAAGTGATGCTCTAAGGACTGAAGGATGTTCAAAGGGAATAAGGTCCACCTTCTCCCCTGGAGTTGATATATAAGAGATATACAAGCCTGAAACTGTTATGTAATAATGGAAAGACAGCAGATGATCAAGTGGTAAAAGAGAAGATTTTGCAAAAATAAATTATCATTCAGAGAGGATGGAAATTACACTGGTTGGAACAGTTTTCTAGACAATTTCTTTTTCTAAATAAGACATTTACTTCAGCAAATCAAGCTCTTCGGACAAACTTTTTCAAGGGCAAATAGTAAGTCTATTTTGGAATAAAGAGGGTTATTTATAAAAAGAGAGAGAGAGTCAGAAACTCTTTGTAGAAGAAAGCAAATGTTTTCCTGTCCAGCCTTCAGTTCCAAATGTCTCTTTATTTTCCCCCAAAGACACATTAAACCCTAAGTAAATATGAAGCTGAATTCCAAACCTTTCCTGCCAACTAGAACTCCAAAGTGATGATGCAATGATTTTCTTATTGTATCCTGTTTTTGTATGTACTGTGTACTCTTACCAACAAGGCTGCAGTCACATGGAATGCAAGGACTGGCGCTTAGTCAGCTAAGTCCCCACAGTGCTAAGCACAATGCCTGAAATCTGGAGAGGAAGAAAACCTTCAAATTAAATCATAGAGATAATGTATGTGAAAACACATTAAAGGCAAATAAATTTCTGTGGAAATAAAACTGTATAATTGTTGCCTGACAAATATGGCAATAGAACCCAATACAATTTTTCACACTTTTCAGTTTCATTTCATCATTTTATTTATGTTTTTTAAGAGACAGGGCCTCTCTCTGTCTCCCAGGCTGGGGTGCAGTGGTGCAATCATGGCTGCCTGCAGCCTCCAGCTCCTGGGCTTAAGTGATTCTCTCACCTCAGCCTCTCAAGTAGCTGGAACTACAAGTATGTGACACTGACACACAATTGTACATGTCTGTGGGGTACAGTGTGATGCTTTAATACATGTGTATCAAATCCAGGTTGTTAGCATATCCATCACCTCAAATGCTTGTCATTTTTGTGGTGAGAACATTCAATATTCTCTCTTCTAGCTGTTTTGAAATATGCAATACATTATTGTTAACTGTAGTCACCCTACTATGCAATAGAACACCAGAACTTATCCTCCTATCTAATTGTAATTGTGTTCTCATTGATCAACCTCTCCCCAGCCCCCTCCTCCCTACCCTCTGCGTCCTCTGGTAACCACTACTGTATTCTCTACTTCCATGAGATCAACTTTTTTAGCTTTCACATATGGGTGACATTATGTGCTTGGTTTGTTTTGCTTAAGATAATGTCCTCCAGGTTCATCTATTTGTCATAAATGACAGAAATTCATTCTTTTCTGTGGCTGAGTAGCATTCCATTGTGTATGTATATGGTATTTTTAAAAATCCAATCATCCACTGATGGACACTTCGGTTGATGCCAAATCTTGGCTATTGTGAATAGCGCTGCAGTAAACATGGGAGTGCAGACATCTCCTCAGTACACTGAGTTCCTTTCTTTTGGATATATACTCAGCTAAGTCATAGATCGATCTATTTTTAGTTTTTTGAGGAACTTCCATCCTGTTTTCCATAGTGGCTGTCCTACTTCACATTCCCTCCAACAGTGTGCTGGCATTCCCCTTTCTCGGCATCATTGACAGCACCTGTTGGTTTTCATCTTTTTAATAATAGCCATTCTAACTGGAGTGATGTGGTATCTCATTGTGGTTTTGATCTGCAATTCCTGGATGATTAGAGATGTTGAGCGTTTGTTTCATATACTCGTTGGCCATTTGTATGTCTTCTTTTGAGAAATATCTATTTAGATCTTTTGCCCAGTTTTTAATCAGGATAGTAAAAAAGAAAAAAGTAATCTAAATTTTTTCACACTTTTTGTTTCACTGTACACTCATGTATTCCCTTCAACATGTCACACAGAAAACCTAGATGCTATAGTTTCAGAATAACAGAAATGTGAACCAATTAGAAACGTAACAAAGAATGCTACTTTGCAAAAGGTCGCTTTCTCTGAGTACCAGAAAGTTTACTGTCTTTGTTAAAAGGCCAGATACGGTGGCTTATGCCTCTAAACTCAGCACTACAGGAGGCCAAGGTGGGAGGATCACTTGAACCCGGGAGTTTGAAACCATCCTGGGCAACATAGTGAGACCTTGTTTCTACAAAATATAAACAAAATTAGTCGGGCATGGTAGCATGTGCCTGTAGTCCCAGCTACTTGGGAGGCTGAGGTGGAAGATCACCTGATCCCAGGAGGTCAAGGCTGCAGTGAGCTGAGATCATGCCACTGCACTTCAACCTGGACAACCGAGTGAGATCCTGTGTCTAAATAAATACATTAATTAATTAAACAAATGAATATATATTTTCAAAAACCTTTTTGCTTTATCAAATGAATGGCATCATTTATCAGCCATACTTCTCCTATTATTTGGTTTGTTCCTGAAAAATAAGTTAAAATGTCAATTTCCGGATTGTAATTGACAGCTTCTACTCTGTCACAAATACCAATAATAATCATCATGAAAAGCAGAAAGGAAAGGATGTAATACAGCTTTGTTTAAGGTATCCCCTGAACTTCCCAGAATAATCCTAATGTCAAATATTCTGCACCACCATCTCTGTACATATCCTTGAACTGGTCAAACCAAGCATCTCTCTAACAGGCATCTATTGTTTTTTCTACTTAGCATCTCCTGCTTTGCAAGAACTGCTCCTACCCCGACTCCAGTCAGATGGTTTTGTTGGTGGCTCTAAATTAGAATATCAAGGGTAGGCACACGACCCTTAAAAACAGATGTGAATACCATGTTCTCTTGGTTAATTGGTCCCTTTATTATAATGAATTTACCTGTGGCACTTCTTTGGCCCTGGTAATATTCCTTGCTCACAAAGCTACTTGATGCATTATTCATAACAATAAACTTACACAAAGTTTTGCACATCAGGGTTTATATGAATTAGTGATTTCGGGATTTTGATGAAAATAATGCCAAGGAACAAATTTTAGATTCTTTTTCATATCCGAAAACTGTGGTCACTATGAAAAGGCATTTTCATGAAAAATCTCCATAGGTACTTTCACTGGCTCTCATTTTCCTTCACTGAAAAGTATAAGGTTTAAAAATTTTGGAGGATTATGAATTCTCAGCGGCTTACACTATATAGGCTTTAACTACTTTAAAGGCTTTTATCTGGATCTAGGCTACACTCCAATGGTGAATTGATTTCTGCCTCTTGAAACTTTAAAGAACCTCTTTACCTTTAAAAAAAAATTGTGTTAAAATACACATAACATAAAATTATCATCTTAACCATTTTTAAGTGTACAGTTTAGTAGTGTTTTTTTTCATTTTGTTGTTGTTGTTTTTGAGAACAGGGTCTGGCTCTGTTGCCCAGGCCAGACTACAGTGGCACGATCATAACGTACTGCAGCCTTGAACTCCTGGTCTCAAGTGATCCTCTTGCCTCAGCCTCCTGGGACTGCACCTCACCTGGCTAATTTTTTTTTTTTTTTTTTTTTTTTTTGGAGAGATGGGATCTCACTATGTGGCACAGCCTGGTCTCCAACTCCCTGCCTCAAGTGGTTCTCCCACTTTGGCCTCCCAAAGCACTGGGATTACAGGCATGAGCCACACAGTGCCCAGCCTCAGTTGAGTAGTGCTAAGTATATTCATATTGCTGTGCAACCAATCTTCAGAACTTTTTCATCTTGCACAAACTCTATACTCATTAAACAACTCCTCATTTCCCCCTCCCTGCATCCTCTGGCAACCACCATTCTACTTTCTGTCTCTATGAATTTGAGTTTCCTTTACCTTTTAAACTATATTACACTTCATCAATATCAAAGTATTTTTTGCATAAAATTCAGATAATTTGGAAATGTACAAAGTAGAACATTAAATCCTTCCTATTCCCAATCCCACAATCCAGAAATAGTGACTATTAAGGTTTATGGACATTCCACCATGCTTTTTTCCTACGCGTCTATTTGAGAAAAAGGGGAGGGATTGAATCATATCCTCTTCCCGTGGAGTCACCTGATCACCATGCCTGTAAATTTCGTGGTTGTCCTGCTGTTATTCACTCACTGTGGTTCCATGCTCGTTTTGTACTGTTCACAGACCATAATTCATGGACTCCACCACCCATCACTCCCACCATGGGTAATTGGTAATTAATGGGTAATTAACACACTCTCCATGCAGGGACCAGGAAGCACAGGTAAACGTGGAGTTTCATGGAGTTTCAGTTTAGGACCCCATTATTTACTTCCATTTTCAATACCAACTCAGAAAAAGCAGCAGGCTTTACTAAGGGAGAGCATAAAATACTTCAAATAGCTGATAATAAATAAAATAGTTTATTTATAATAAGCCATCTACTAAATAGTACTTTTCCCACCAACCAAAGGAAAAGCTCTTCACGTAAACTTTCCCCAGGGGCTCCCCCATGGATTCATCCTGGTTCTATTCTTGTTCCCTTGGCCTTGAGTTTGCCATTATTTCTAAGATACCTCCTTTTTCTAGGCTCTGTCAAGAAACTGTCACCCCATCTTTCTGGAAATCACACCCTCTACTGGCAAGGTTGTTTTCACCCAAGTTCTCTCACCTGCCTCAGCACTGCCTAAGTTATTCAGTTCAAAATAACACTCCAGGGACTCCCATAGAATGGTTCCCCAGGACTTCCCATTCCAGGTTTCCCCAACCCTGTGAGTTAAAAATATATTTCAACATACTTCCAAGTCTCCAGTTGGATCAGACACTCATAACACCACATGGTTATCCTCCATGCCTTGTTAACGTCTGCATCATTTCAGGACTAAGTAATATAGCACTAGCTGCCATGACAAACCCCCAAATCTCAGTAGCTTGTTGTATGAAGCTTAATAAGGATGCTCTTGGTTGGTGGCAAATCTTCCACGTGGTCATTCAAGAGCCAGATCCCTTTCATCTGAGGCCCTGCCATGCCCTGGATCCTCAAAATTTTCCACAGGTGACCCTGTGAAATTCCCTACTTCAGTTAACAGACACAGGCAAAAGATGTGCATGCAGGAGTTCTGATGGGCCAGATCGGGAAGGGGAGTGCATCTCTTTTGTCCATGTTCCATTGGCCAGAACTCAGTCACAAGACCCCCAGTCACCTGCAAGGGAGGGCAAGAAATTTAGTATAGCTACATCTCAGCATGTAAGGGAAATGGATTTTGTGAATATATAGCAATCTCTGCTACAACCTCCATAGTCTCAGTTTGAAGTACTCCACCCTCTCTTTGATGACCACTTCCTGTTTCTAACTCATTTCCTCAAGTACCTGTGTACAGCAATGCTTTATCTTCCCAGTAACTCCAGTGCATAGAGCCCATCATCCTTTCACTCTCTATTCCCCCACATCCCATGTCATCACTTATATTTTTACGTGGTTTGGAGGCTCAGTTCCATTATTATTATCACCCTCTCTTGTGCACCGTTGACTTTCTTGTTTCTCTCTCCCTCTGTCTTAGTCTATTGGTTGTTTAAAATCATCTCAATGATGCTTGAGCCATGTAACTCTCTGCACATATACCAAGAGCACTAGTTTCAAACATTCTACCTCAATATCTAGTTCAAGTTATTGTGCTCCGCTTGTTGGTGTCGTAGCCTAACTAATATGCCTATATGGATATATGATTTTTTTCCCCAATTCTCAGATATGCCAACTCTTAACTCTATGAACTTTTGGCTTGTAGTGTTTGCTTGCATCTCTAAAGCTAACATAACTCTGAGTCCTTATCATCCACTGTTCCCGAAATCTCCTTAACGAAAAGTTATTGCCTTGATCAACCCTACCTGCTCCTGTATCTACCTCTCTAGCTGCTACCTAAGGGAGATCTCTACCTAAGTCATGATCACAATCCAAACTGACAGTGGAATTTGGATAAGAAAAATAGACAGAGTGTTTCAAATAAAAGGAATAAAATGAGAAAAGACACAATGGTAAGGCTATGGATAACAGACTGGGGAGGCACTGCCTTGGGGACAAGCTATACAGAAACTATAGGAGTAGGTGCTTGCAAACAATTACAAGTTTCTGAGAAACATTAAAACATACTTATAAAGCTACAATAATTTTAAAATAGTGGGGTTTTCTTTACAGGTATTGATGTGTGAGGTGGGCATATTAATGAAATGCAATAGAAAGTCCATAAATTGACTTAAAACTGTATAAGAATTGAGTATGTGATGAAGGTGACATTTTAAGTCGATAAGAAGAAGATAGATTAATTATTAAGTCTGGGACAACTAGGTAGCCATCTCCAAAACAATAAAGTTGAAGTCATACCTCATACCTTACCCCAGATGAATTAAGGATTTAAGTGTAAAAAAAACTTTGCAGGTATTAGATACAAAGTTAGGAGAATAGTTTTATAAATGTTGAGTATGAAAGTCATTATAAGTATGAAAAAATTCCCAGAAGTCAAGAAACGATTATTACATTCCATTTTCCAAAAGACAGGCAACAAATTAGTGGAAAATGTTTGAAACTCTAGACTGAAGGTTAATTTTCCTAAAATCCTAAGATTTCCTCAAACCAATAAGAATAACCTCAAAAGCCAATAGAAGAACAGGCAAAAAGAATAGCCTATTGCAAAAAAAGAAAATACAAGTTGCCCTTAAACATATGACAGTATGCTCAACTTTATTCATAAGAAGAAAAATATGTAAAAATTACATCCACACTGAGATACCCTGTTTTCTCTGTCAGGTTAGTAAACTATGTTAGTGAGGGTTTGAGGAAATAAGAATTCTCTCACACAGAGACAGAGAAAATGTAAATTGATAAATCTTTCTGGAGGCTAATTTGGCTATATTAAAATTATATATCCACATAGCCTTTGATCCAGCCATCTTCTAAGGATTTTTCCTACAGATATGTGCAAAATAACTTATGTAGATAATTATTCATCATGGAATTATGGGTAACTGCAAAAGATTGGGAACAACTAAAAATCCCACCAACAGAAATCTGGTTAAATTGATTTTTCATACAGTAGTACCCTACGTAGACTTTTAAAAGACTGAAGAAGAGCTCTGTGTATTGATATGAGATGATTTCCAAGTTATGTTGTTAAAATTAGAAAAGCAGTAGGCAGCACAAGAGGTACAACATGCTATTATTTGGGGGGAAAATAGGATGGGTAGAAATAAGTGTATAGAATATGGTTTATATTTGAATTGGTAGCATACCAATATCATTTTTATTGACTATATGCCTATTGACTTTATGCTATGCTGATGCAAGATTACCATTTCTGTAACTTCTTGTGATGTTACAAAAAATTTTGAAATATTTGCTATAAACTACTTCAAACTATAAAGTTATCTTTAAGGAGGAATTGATATACCTATGCAGATGTATATGTATTTGCATGTGAATGCATAAACTACCTGGAGGGGGCAACCCATGACCAACTGAAAACATGGATTGTCTTTGGGAAGGGGAACTGGCTGGCTGGGGAGGTAACGGAGGATGTTTCTTTGTATACCTTTGTGTTCTTTGTAAATTTTAAATCAGGTTTAAAACCACAGCTTTTCAAATAAGGTTTTGAGCAGTGACAGAATATGATGAAAACGAAGGAAGAGAAGCAGAAGTCATAAATGAACATTTGGTTTCAACCCTGTGTTTCTCAGAATGTAATCACCAGCAGTAAGAATAAGTTTCTCCCTAAACCTCAGAAAGGAAGTACCCACCTTCTCCAGTGTTTTCTTTGTTCTTCCTTTGAAAATGATTTCCTGAAATGAGCATTTTTATAACAATGAGGTAAAAAGGAGTATCTAGCCAAGAATAAATGTTAAAGAAATTCACAATCATCAGCAAGATCTAAAACTAAATGTTCCTCCTTTCCAGGGATACTGATAATTTTTAAATGTTCTTTTTACAGTTTGTCACATTATTGCAGGAAAAGCATTATGATTCTTTTGAAATTGTTTTCCAGCTTTTAAAATATAAGATACTCATATTCATCTCTTTGATGAATATAACTTAAGTGTTTCAAAACAAGAAATCCATAGCAGTTAGAAGCAGGGAACTCTTGTAAAATTGGCAGAGTAATCTCAGGAATTGGAGGAGGGGTGATCTTTATATATTTTTCAAATTAAAAATTATTAAAGAGGTTATTTTGTTCTTTTTGCTGGTGGAACTTTAAAAAGCCAACTTTTATTTTATGCCTTAACTATGTTTAATAACTTATTTAGAGTAAGTAATTCTGGAATAATTCCCAGTACTGAGTCTATAAATTGAGGCTAATTCATCTGAACAACTGAAAGCAGCATATGCTGATTGCTGATTTTTAAAGAAAATTGCTTGTGTTAGAGAGTATTCCTTAATAATTAAGAAGCGATTTCTCAATCTCAGAAGTAGTACAGCAGAGGGGATTTAAGAGCTCATGTTTGCCTTTTGCTGTTTTACATTTTTTAAATGCACCCGAATTAAAACCCATGTGTAAATTATTGGGCTCTTACATGTTTTTTTGGTGAAATTGATCTTTGTTAATTAATGACCACGTGCCTTAGCCCAGCAAGAAGGAAGGATGCCATCATTTCACAAAAATTCCAAAGAGCCCTGGGTAGATGTGGAGCTGAAGGCACCCATCCCTCTGAACTCCCCAGCCTCCCATCCTGAACCAACAACCCAACAACCCAGCTTCTGTGACTGGCACCTCCAATCCACCCAGTTGCACAGACCAAAACTGTGGGAGAGATTTTTGGTCTCTCTCTCTGCTTCACCCTCCACATCCAATCAACCACAAAGTTCTTCTCAGCAAAGTTCCTATATAGACATGTCCATATTTGATATCCTCACTTCCCTACTTCCCCTTCTGTATTCAATTTAGTCCAGTTGGGTTATTATCTCTACCACTTCTCCATTATCAAGGTCACTATCAAGATGTAGATACTCTACATCTAGCCAAAGCCTAGTTCCTTTTTCATTTACCTTTTAGTCAACCTCTCAGCAACAGTTGACCATGCTGTCATTCTTGAAAGTCTTTTCTGAGCCTTTGTAAGATCACCCACCTGGACTTTCTCTTAACTCAGTGGCCACTCTTTCTCAGCCTTTTATTTTGTTCTTCCTTTCTGTCAGGCTTCTATCTTTTAGGTAGCTCAAATTTCTATCTTTGGCCCTGTCTCTTCTCTACATTCTCTCCCTTGACTTCAAATACCATCTCTAAATTTATGATACTCAATTCCCAAACCCCCAATTCCAGAATCATATATCAACTTGGAAGTCCTGTAGGCATCCCAGTTTTGCAGAACCAAAACAAAGCTATCTACTTTTCTACTCCTCTCTCTCCCCTACCAGTCAGCCCCCTTACCTGCTTCCTCACTAAACCTTCCTCTTTTTGGTAAATTGCACTATCATATTCTCAATTGCTCAGGTACAAAACTTAGAGCTTATTCTGATTTTTCCCTCACCCTAAAATCTTGCATTGAGTCCAGCCATGTATGTTGCTGACTCTACCTCCAAAATATAACCACAACCCTACATCTCATCACCCAAGTTGAAACCATGATGTCCGGCCTCATTTTTGCAGCAACCTCCCAACGAGTCCCCCTGCCTCCACTCTTACCCTTACACAGTCCATTCTCTATGCAGCAGCCAGAGCAGAGATTAGACTCCTTAACTTCTCCTTCTGGGTACTGCCAATGGTTTAGCATTAACCTGACAGTGGCATCTCATTGTGGTTTTGATTTGCATTTTCCTAAGGATTAGTGATGAATCTCTCTTTATGTGCTTATTGGCTATCTGTGCGTCTTCCTTGGAGAAATGTCTATTCAAGTCCTCCAATTAAGTAAATTAATTACAGTCCATTAAAGTAATTAAGGTCCATTTTTTAATTGAGTTGTTTGTTTGTGTTGTTGAGATGTAGGAGCTCTTTATATATTCTGGACTTTGACACCTCACCAGATACATGATTTGTGATTATTTTCTCCCACTCGATGGGCTGCCTTTTTCACTCTGTGATAATATCGTTTGCTGTTGTACAAGTTTTCTATTTTGATGAAAAACAATTTATTTCTTATTTTGTTACCTGTGCTTTTGATGTAATATGCAAAAAATCATTACCCAATCCATGTCATGAGGTTTTTTGCCTATGTTTTCTCCTAGGAGTTTATTTGTTTGGGGTCCTACATTTAGGTCTTTAATTCATTTTGAGTTGATTTTTGTGTGTGATCTTAGATAAGGATTCAACTTCATTCTTTTGCACATGGATATCTGGTTTTCCCAGCACCATTTTTTGAAATCTGCTCTTTCCCCCATTGAATTATCTTAGGACCCTTGTCAAAAATTATTTGGTCATACACGCAAGAAATTATTTCTAGACTTCCTATTCTATTTCACTGTCTTTATGTCAGTAACCTAGTATTGATTATTGTTGCCTTGTAGTAAGTTTTAAAATCAGGAAGTGGGAGCCCTCCATATTTGTTCTTTTTCAAGATTGTTTTGTCTATTTGGGGTCCCTTCACATTCCATATGAATTTTAGGATGGGCTTTTCTATTTCTGCCGAAAGTATCACTGAAATTTTTATAGAAGCTGCAATGAATCTGTAGATTGCTTTTGATGGTACTGCCATCTTAACAATAATCAAGTCCTTTCATCCATGAACATGAATGACTTTCTATTTAGCCAAGCCCTCTTTAGTTTTTTTTTTTTTTTTTTTTTTTTTTTTCCAGCAGTGTTTGGTACTTATGTACAAGTCTTTCTCCTCATTGGTTACGTTTATTCTTAAGTATTGTATTATTTTTTATGCTATTAGAAAGACAGTTGTTTTCTTAATTTCACTGTTGGTATAAAGAAATTCAATTGATTTTTTTGTGCATTTACTTTGTATCCTGAAACTATGCTGAATTCATTTATTAGTTCAACAGTTTGGATTTCTTAAGTGAAATCTTTAGGGTTTTCTAGATATAGGATTATGTCCTCTGTGAATGGGGTAATTTTACTTCCTCTCTAGTTGGTACTGTTTTTATCCTCACTTTATAAATTATAAACTGAGTATATCAGATAAGAATGCATTCAGGCTGTAAGTAACAAAATTTACTGGGGCTTGACAAATGAATTGTTTATTTTTCTCACTGAATAAGGAGTCCAAAGTCCAGAGCTGATGCAGAACCTGCACTACACAATTAAACTACTGGACTCTAAAACGAACGGCAACAACAAACAACTACCAGGCTCCTTCTGTTTTCCCTCCCTGCCTTCTTAGCATGTTGACTTCCCTTTCAAAGCCACAAAGTGGTTGCTGCCCCTCCAGGATCATGTCTGCATCTAGGCAGAAGAACAAGGAAGGATTTTCTCCTCCTAAGGATCTGCCTTATATTTGGTATAGATTATGTTCCCAACTTAACTCAGCTGGCTTGCCTTTCCATCTCTCTGGTCATAGCTGGGTTGCAAGCCCACCTTTAGACTAATCCCTGACCAAAAGCAGTAAGATTTCTATGAGTATTTTTAACCAATCATGATTCATATTCTGGGACTGGGATAGGGTATAGGAATACCAGAGGTCAAGGGACATCACACTAATATCTGAACAGATCTATGTTCTGTTAGCACCAAAGAGGGAAGAAATGGCTTTTGGCAGGTGATATCAGTGGAGCTGAGGCACAGAGAGGTCAAGTGATAGAGCCAAAATTCAAATTCAGATGGTTTAAAGCCTGCTCTCCTAACCAGCTCAATAGAGGAACAGAAGGTTCTGTGCTCAATAAGCCAAACTGAGTTAATGATTGAGTAGCACTTGTTATCTTAGGACACTAACGAGACTGGGGATACCAAAAGGCAGAGATATCAGAATCCCGTGGAGGCCTTCTTTTAAACTATGGCCTCTCCCCAGAAAGTTTGCCGTGATCCCCAAGTAGATGTGTGGTTCACGGCCTACCCTCGTTGGAATCAATGTGGTCTGAGTCACTGTTAACAATGGCTTTGTTGAATTTGGCAGGAGGGAGGGGACTAAGAACCACTCTGATAAGAAATATTCAACCTACAAAGAATTCAGTTTTATGTCTTTTAACTGGTTTTGGGCGATTTGCTTTTTTCATTTTGTATTCTGATACTATTTCTTTAAAAAAAATTCTGAGTCTTTGTTAAATCAAGTGGAAAAGGAATTTGTCTCTACTGAGTCTCAATACTTACGAAGATGTTTTGAAGAAGCAAATATCTAAATATTAACCATTTTAAGTCCTTTTCTGGAGCAAGACAAATAACTAGTGTGCATGCGTGTGTGTGTGTGTGTGTGTGTGTGTGTGTGTGTAATTGTTTCTGCATTTAGGATTGCTGAATTGAGATTTAGTTCATGCAGTTCAATTCAACAAACATTTACTAAGTGCCACACTCTATACTGGTTACAAAAATGAGTAGTTTTGCAAAAAAGTTCAGGAAAATCTGTAAGTCCTTAAATTTGTTTGCAAAATTCCAGGATATTTGCTTAAATGATACATATATCAGTAAAGAGGGTCTTCTTAACCTTCATCAGATTCTTAAGTGTGTCTGTGACACACAAAAGGTTGACCCACTGATCAGAATGGTCAGTCCCCATAGGTGGGATGTGGCCACAGTAGACCTTAGGCAGCAACGAGATGCATTACAAAGTGGGTGGCATTACTTTGGTTCCAGGAGAAACTTCCCCAGGGATGAAGGAAATTTCTAGTCACTGGACATAGAAAAGAACATAGTTCATCCCCCAGAGAGAAAAGGCTAGTGTGAGTTCAGCCACACGAGTCATGACTTACCTCTGCCAGTCAGACCAAACACGCAGGGTGGGTGAGGGTGGAAGGCTAGAGTTGGATAGTTCCAGTGGGGTCGAGGGAGTCACTCAGGCTTAACAAATGTTCATTTGGGGAAACAACAGAAATTCTGTTCTCTACTTGCTGTGCAAATGGGAGCATTTTATGTGTTATCAGGCTTGGTGAGCACTGACTTAGGAGCTGAGGCCATGGTTTGGAAATCTTAGGTAGAGCACACCCTTGGATTGCTCTACCTATTTCCAACCCATGGATTTTTAGTGGTGGTTGGCTCGTAGTATGGGGATATGCACAGAAAAATCTAATAACTTAATTATGGATAAGGGTTACTGTAATTTAGTTATTTGATTTTTCTATACATCTCGCCATACTACATACTACATACTCCAAGGATTAAGAGTAAGGAAGAGACCAGCTGAGCATGCAGAGAAGTTTGGTGTAGAAGGGATAGGAGTTGATGAACTTAGCTCTGTGAGTGAAGTGAGACTTCCTGCACGCCCTGACCATGCAGGTTTATATAGCCATTTAATCACCAGAAGCAGCAGTGAAGACGGCTGTCAGCAGAGTACAATGGATAAGGCAGCACAGTGTGTTGATTACCCGCATGAACTCTGGCGCTGGATAGCATGGGTTCAAATTCTGACTCTGCCCCCTAGTGGCTGTTTAACATTAGGTAAGTTATTTAACAACTGTGCCCCGGTTTCCTTATTTGTAAAATGAGAGTGTAACGGGTACAGTCATGCATCACCTAACGATGGATATTCATTCTAATAAATGCACCACTGGGTAGTTTTATCATTGTGTGAACATAATAGAGTTCACTTACACAAACCTAGATGGTATAGTCTCCTACACACCTAGGCTGTATGCTAGAGCCTGTTGCTCCTAGACTACAAATCTGTACAGCATGTGACTGTACTGAATACTGTAGGCAATTGTAACACAATGGTAAGTATTAGGTTGGTGCGAAAGTAATTGCGGTTTTTGCCATCGAAAGTGATGGCCAAAACCGCAATTACTTTTGCACCAACCTAATATCTGTGTATCTAAACATATCTAAACATAGAAAAGGTATAGTAAAAATACGATATCATAATATTATGAGACCACTGTCATACTTGCAGTTAGTTGTTGACAAAAACAATGTTATGCAGTACATAACTGAATTTAGCCCATAGGATGTGGGCTAAATAGGTTGTGATGATTAAACGGATTAATCTTCAAAAAGAGCCGGGAACGGTGTCTGACACAGGGTAAGCATTCTAAATCAAAATCATGATTAAGGCAGGGTTGAGAACTACCAGAAAGTCAAGGAGGTGAGGGGATTTAGGTAGATTTAGTGAATTCATTGATGCACCATATGAGCCAAGGTGGAAAAGGAAGAAGATAAAATGAAGCTAGAAGGGGTGACAGGCTTAGAAGATAAGGAGGAGTCAAGAAGGAGAAAGAAAGGGGAAGAATGATTTTAATGGACATAAGATCATGAAAAAGGTAGACTAATAAGACGCCTTTAATTTTTTTTTATTTTTTAATTTTTGTGGGTACATACTAGGCGCATGATATGATGCTCTGATACAAGAAGAAGTTCACAATTTTGACTTCCAGATGTGGCCCATTTGGAGAAATGGCAAAATGTGATCAGGCAAGTGGAGGCAGCCACATGGATAGGAGGGGAATGTTACTGGAGCAGAGAGCCGGGGTCAAGAACCTGGGAGGACAGCAGTGTTAGGTGACTGATCTAAGGAATGTTGAAGTCCCAGAGACAGTACAAGCAGGGGAACAAGCCAAGTGCCAAGGCCCTGTAGTCCAGCTTGCTTTCCCACACATGCATGCCCTCTGCCCTTTCCTTATCTCTAAGGCAGCTCAGGCTCAAACAGGTGGTAGTTTAATAGTATATGGACTTTGGGGTCAGTACTGTTAGTCCTGACAGCCTGCTGTTTACTCACTGCTAACATTAAGTTCTTCAGGACTCTATTTTATCACTTGTAAAATGGGACTCAATATCTGCCTAACAGAGTTTTCAGAATTAAATGAAATAATGTGTGTGAAGCACTTGGTGCATGCGCAGTCAGTGCTGAGAAAGCAGCCTTGAACATCCTGGCACTGGGCAGATGCTCACAGCCAGGCCGTGTTCTACTGGATAGAAACAATATTACAGGACCTCAGTGTCAGCCAAGGCCACTCTGAGATCATGATAAAGTGAGACAAAACATGGTCACTGTGCAGCCCATAAAATATTAAACATTCCCCTCTCTAGGCTGAAATGAGTGACTGCTACTTCTTTGCCAATTATAGTTTTTTCCCTGCTCCAGTCTGTCCTACCTAGAGAGAATATTTTTTGAGATGCCCAGTTGAAGGACTGCCCCCCACTTTGTAACAATACCCATTCTAGAGTGGGCCCCTGCTTCATTAGACTCACCCCTAAATTACGCAAGCATGCCCCAATCCTGTAATAAGTTCCTTCTGACAACCTCACACTGAGGAGTTCCATGGTTTTCTAAGGTATGAGTTCTCCCTCAATGAAGTGAGCAGGGAACCCAGCTTATTCAAGCACAGGTGTTTCCTGTTGGTCTTGGCTGAAGAACATCAAAATGCTCAGTTAGACATAATTATTATCTTGGGAGTTCATTTCTCTTCCTCTTCTGATGTTGAAACATGTTTACAAAACATGAACATTGAATTTCCCATTGGTGTTAAATTGGAAAATCCAGGCCGGGCGTGGTGGCTCACGCCTGTAATCCCGGCACTTTGGGAGGCTGAGGTGGACAGATCACAAGGTCAGGAGATGGAGACCATCCTGGCTAACATGGTGAAACCCCGCCTCTACTAAAAAATAAATAAATAAATAAATAGGAAAATCCAAAATTAGCCTATATTAAACTAATGACATTATGAGTTGGCTTCATGAAAAACAGAATAATCTTGGTAGTATTTTTTTTTCTTCTTTAGAGACAGAGTCTAGCTCTATCTCCCAAGCTGGAGTGCAATGGCATGATCATGGCCCACTGCAGCCTTGAACTCCTGGGCTCGAGTGGTCCTCCTGCCTCAAACTCCTGAATAGCTAGGATCACAGGTGCATGCCACCATACCCAGGGTTTTTTGTTTTTGTTTTTATTTTTTGTTTTGTAGAGATGAGGTCTCATTATGTTGTCCAGGCTGGTCTCAGACTCCTGATCTCAAGCAATCCTCCTGCCTCAGCCTCCCAAAGTGCTGTGATTACAGGTGTGAACCACTGCACCCAGCCCTTGGTGGTATGTTTAATCTCCTCTGGGATCACTGAGTGCTGGCTAAAAAGGAATATCAAGGTGTTACAGAATACCTTTTCCTTTATCTAGAATTTTCTGCAGAGTAAGTACAGTGTTGTTATTTGTCTCATAATCACTTGGCCCTTGTTAGCTCAGCATGTCCCAGATTTGATATGATACAAAGTTTTAGTCTTGTTTTTATAAACACTCACTCCTGATCCAAGTACAATGAAAATCACATAGGGCTGTAGGGACATGTTGGTCCCTAGGAGTAGGAAGAGAGGCAGTGACTATGTGGTGTTATGAGGGGGCATCTGGAGCAACTAGGCCTGGAACTGCTACCAGGCCCCCTTTTCCCTCTCATCATATCCACTAGAAGATTGTTAAGGGTTCTTTTTTATTCTAAAATTCCAGTAGCCTAATACTGTATTTTAAGACCCTTGCTCTAACAGGCTTCCATTCTATTTTTCTTTGCCCTACAACATGGAATAAATTCAGCAAATCTTTTCTGAGCACCTACTATACATGAGGGACAGTACTGGGTGGGCACTATGGAGACTATAATGATGAGTAAGACATGTCCTCGCCCTGAAAGAGCTGGAGAGTAGACAGATTAGGGTGACATCAGGATACAAATGAACAGGTTCATGCAGGATGTGGAAATGAGTTTGGGAGGGAGGTGCCTGGGTAGAAGGAACTTGAGGGAGGGAAGTTGCCATTTAAGGATTGCCAGCTGCTTCTCTATTTGGAAACAGTAAATCATCTTGCTGCAAATACTCTCTATTCTAGAAAGACTTATGTAGGTGGGTCCTCTTAGTGGTGTAAATAAAAGGAAAGATGGCAGCTATTGTCCTGGGGAAGGGTGTAACAGAATTCTGTTCTGACAAAGGCTGCCCTTTGGAGGATCAGGAGTATGCAAAGCCGTTAAAGAATAATGCTTTAAATATATCATGTATATTTAAATATATCATGACCCTCATACAAATGTAAGACGCACATTTGTCAAAATTTTGTTTAACTGACTAATTAATGAGGGAACCAGTAAGATGTTGTGATCAGTTCAAAGGCAAATTCAAAGTACCACACTTATATAGGTCAACCATGAATGCTAAAATGAATTTACAAATAGATGCAAAACTGGCTTCTTTTATAAAGAAGGGGAATCAATTGTCCTTACACAGATTTTACATTTACATTCCTATCAGTTGTCTACAAATCAGAGTTATAAAATTGTTCAAAGGTAATGAAAGTCGCAGAGGTCCCATAGAATCAGATAATCCAGAAAGGTATGCTAGATAAAGATAAAGACAGTCAGTCATCTTTCGGTTCATTTTAAAGTCTTAAACAATTTTTCCTTGCAAATCTCTTTGGGACACTGATATTGTCCTAATAGAATTCTACTGAGAGAGAAAGGCATTAAGAGCCCCAAAAGGAAGTCTCCATGAGGGAAGAGGTGAGCCAGGCTCCGCACTAGCATCCAGAGGGCTGGTCCTGGCATGTGGCCAAAGCTGTCCCTCTACTCCTAAGCCTGGTAGCATGGTGGACATGCTGCAGGGACCATGACAGAGTATCTGAGTGCAAGCCCAGGACTTGGAATGTTGGAGACCAAACAAGAGGCCTGTGCACTTACCTTGGCTGGCAAGGGCATCACTACGGCAGTGGGAAAGAACCCAGTGACTGTACCACATGGATTTTCAGTGGTGGTGCAAGTAGTAGCTGAAAATTGAATCCCTAAAAGACCAGTTAGATCTTCTAGTTCTTCAGCTTTATGGGGTATTTGGAAGTGGTCCCCTGGAGTTTGAACTTTCAGGGGAAGCAGAATTCTGAGAAACCTCATTTTTTAAAAAGCAGGTAGGGAATTGAGTTTGGCAGTTTCTTATACAGAGTTTTAAGAGA
Source organism: Macaca thibetana thibetana (assembly GCF_024542745.1). Taxonomy (NCBI): domain Eukaryota; kingdom Metazoa; phylum Chordata; class Mammalia; order Primates; family Cercopithecidae; genus Macaca; species Macaca thibetana. The sequence continues at coordinate 101,509,869 of NC_065588.1, read as the reverse complement.
GTGGTGGTTATAGAAGCCAGACTGTAAATGGTTGAGAATGAGTGGGAGGTTAAAAAATGATGGCAATGAGTGAAAGTAATAATAATAATACAGCGAATTCCATTTTCTATCTGTTTAAAACAATTAGAACTGGTTATTGTTTAGTTAATTGAAAAAATAGCTAGAGCATGGAATCGTAAGAAAATCTCATAAATAATTTTAGGCATATTTAGATTTAAAACACATAATTGTATGTACAGCCATCAGTCAATTGATATTCTACAGACGAAGCCTTTTATTTGAGTATAAGTCTGTGATTAGAGTTCTGTGTTACATTTCTTGAACAAACCACACTAATAAATTATTTTGTGTGAAGACTCTCCCTAGAGCTTTATAGTTTTCCTCAATCATTTATAAATTTTTGCCAATATCTAATTTTGTAGCAATTCTTTTTAGCAATTCACTTTTATCAAGTCTTTTGAAAACATTCACAAAGCATTCGAAAGAAGTTTCACAAAAAGCACTTTTGCAGTTACAGGTCATTGGTTTAGTATTATGTGATTATAACAACAAGCACAGCACAAATAAACAGGTTTTGGGCCAATTGCAATTCAAAGGGCGGGAACCGACATGTCCAGATACTTAGCATGCCATGGGCATGTCAAAAGTGGCTGTAGGCCGGGCGCGGTGGCTCAAGCCTGTAATCCCAGCACTTTGGGAGGCCGAGACGGGCGGATCACGAGGTCAGGAGATTGAGACCATCCTGGCGGAACCCCGTCTCTACTAAAAAATACAAAAAACTAGCCGGGCGAGGTGGCGGGCGCCTGTAGTCCCAGCTACTCGGGAGGCTGAGGCAGGAGAATGGCGTAAACCTGGGAGGCGGAGCTTGCAGTGAGCTGAGATCCGGACACTGCACTCCAGCCTGGGCAACAGAGCGAGACTCTGTCTCAAAAAAAAAAAAAAAAACAGTGGCTGTATATTTTAAGAGGGAATGGAGAATGGGGTTGAATTAGATGGATGGGTTAGGTAGAAGGTAGTTAAGAGAGCTTCTGTGCAACAGAAAACATCGATTGTATCCTTAATTGGTCTAACCATTCAAGTGTTGCTTTAGCTTAATCTCAATTCATCTTTTCAGCAACCAATGAAGTGAACACTATTATTATCTTCGTTTCGGAAATGAGATGATGAAAGCAGAAAAAGGCTAAATCATTCATCCAGAGACACACCAAGCTAATAAGTACAAGTAACAGAATTTAAACACAAAGCTAGTGTCTTTAACAGCTTCTGCACAAAATTCTCTTTTGGGAATTTTGAGGGTGAACAGGAGCAGGTATGAAAGGGGATAGCCTCAGGAGTGTACTTTATACCAATCGTTTTGTCTCTTGGGAATAGCACTCTGATTTGCTTTGGGATAACACCCCTCTCTTGCTCTGGGGTCTACATTAAATAGAATTCATCACCCACCCAAGCTCCAGGAGAAAACACATGACCCAGAAATGGCCAATGAGAGCACTTTATTCCCCTAACCACGGTGACTGCCTGAGAGGTGAGCACATGGTTCAATTCTGGCCAATGAGGGCCAGGCCTAGGATTCTTCCTAGTAACGTTGGGAAAGAAAAGTCCTTTTGTATCCCTATTCTCCTACCCATCTCACCTCCCAGGATCACTAGCTAGGGACCATGAAATCCTGTCTGAACATGAAGCTAACAAAGGAAAGCAGGGACTAGAGGTGGAAAGAAGACCAGTAACATACCAGTTTTTCAGCTTCTGGTTCCAACCAGCTCCAGTTCCAGTCTGGAACTCTACCAGACCAGTTCCTCATAATGTACCAAACTGAGTTTAAAATCCAGTTTCTATTCTTAAGGTGCAGGTAGCTGAAGTCAGGTCTCATGTATATGTCAAACTCATAGCAGACAAACAAAAAAAATTTAATGTATTTTCTGGCCCAGCGCAGTGGCTCACGCCTGTAGTTCCGACACTTTGGAAAGCTGAGGCAGGTGGATCACTTGAGTCCAGGAGTTCGAGACCAGCCTGGGCAACATAGCAAGACCCTGTCTTTACAAAAAATACAAAAATTATCAGGGCGTGGTGGTATGCACTTGTAGTACCAGCTGCTTGGGAGGCTGAGGCAGGAGGATCACTTGAGCCCAGGAAGTCGAGGCTGCAGTGAGCTGAGATCACACTGCTGACTTACTAGAACTGAATCAAAAGAAAAGCCCCACCTCTCCACACTCAAGTAACAAAAGGATCAGAGGCTACTCTCTTTACACTGCATGGTAGATGAAAAATGAAAAGTACCTCCAATTGGTCCCTTCCCACAACCAATCAGACTACCCAATTCTTCATGTGTAACTTTGTAATTTCACTTCAGCCTCTGATTGGTCACCTCCCGTGACCAATCAGTTTGGTCATGGGCCACTCTTTCATTTACATAGGGTGTAACCAAGTAACCAATGGGAAACCTGTAGAGAATATTTAAACCCCAGAAAATTCTGTGACCAGCCTCTTCAGCCGCTTGCTGGAGCAGGCTCCCACTCCATGGAATGTACTTTTGTTTTAGTAAATCTGTGCTTCCATTGCTTCATTCTTTCATTGTGCTTTGTTTGTGTGTTTTGTCCAGTTCTTTGTTCCAAACACCAAGAACCTGGACAACTCATAGTCAAGATCCTCCACCGATAACAACTGCACTCCCCCCAGGCAACAGATTGAGACCTTGTCAGGAAAAAAATATATATATATTTTTCTACTGCAATGTGCTGTGTCTATTTGTCTATACTTACTCCAACCGAGTGTGCTGTCGCCCGGGCTGGAGTGTGGCCGGATCTCAGCTCACTGCAAGCTCCGTCCCGGGTTTACGCCATTCTCCTGCCTCACCTAGTAGCTGGGACCACAGGCGCCCGCCACCTCGCCCGGCTTTTTTTTTTTTTTTTATATTTTTTAGTAGAGACGGGGTTTCACCGTGTTCGCCAGGATGGTCTCGATCTCCTGACCTAGTGATCCGCCCGTCTCGGCCTCCCAAAGTGCTGGGATTACAGGCTTGAGCCACCGCGCCCGGCCACCTCCCTTTTTTTATTAGACTTCTCATTGTTCCTCTTTTACTCCTCTGACCCACTACGAATGGCTAATTAAAATGTTTTTCCCAGTCTAGAAATAGACTTCCTGTCTAAGACTACAGAAAGACATGCATGTAGAAAAGCACAAGCATTTTAGCCGTGAACCCCTTTTCAGAATGAAATCTTACCTAGAATTCTAAGATACTAAATTGTGGTTTTTCAGGTTGAAGTTGGTGCAGAGGACCTGAGAAGCACAAACCAACTCCAGCTGTGGCAACTCTGTTTGTTATCTGACAAACTCTCAGATGTACAGTATAGGATGGTGGCTCTTGACAAAGCACAGAATAGAATTTTGACAAGCCTAATGATTTTTGAAAACTGTTTGTCAAATCTTGTCATATACTGTGAGGATCCATCAAAATGACAATCTGCACGCCCTACCAACATGACTAATTCCTTAAAACAATCAGAAAACTCATTACTTTGAAAGAAAGAAGAAAATGTAGAAAGATATGTTTAGCATCCTCTCTCTTTTAACAATTATGTGGCTTATAAAACAGACAATAGATATTGAACCAATATTGCGATTTAATTAGGGCAATAGTTTCAAAATGACTCTATCAGAAACTAGAGAAGGGAATATCTTTGGAGAGCCTGAGCCTGTGTTTCAACCACTGCAGCAGCAGAGCAACTAAGAAAAGAATAATAAACAGCTGTGATATTTAAGGGTGGACACTTTTAAGCAGTAAAAAAACAAAAAGTATCATTATTACCATCATCATCATCATCATCATCATCATCATCATCATCAAATCTAACACTTTGAGCAAGGAGCCTGTGTTGGGCACTGTGCTAAATATGCTGTGTGCACCCCCTCATTTTATCCTGACAGCCCTCTGAGGGCGATACTGATATTATCTCTGAGAGATTAAGTGGCTTGCTCAGAGTCACATAGCTGATAAGTGGCAAAGCTGGGGCCAGACCTCAAGTCAATCTGTCTCCAAAGTTCTTTAATACAACTGAAGCTTATAAGTATCAGAATGTGTGGAGCCCAGATATCCCAAGCACAGATCCATAGCCAGGGGTTCCAGTACTCCCTGGAATTTGGTCTCCCCCTTCCCACTTCACTCACTGAAAAAGGATGACTACAGATGTGGACTTTCACAAGTCTGGGATTCATGACACCTTACGTGGAACTGATTAGTTCAAAGACCTCGAGCAGGGAGTCTCTCCTTTATCTTCTCAGTAGGTCTGTGAGTTAAGGAGAGGAAGGTTTTATTATTGCTGACGTCCATCCTAAATAAGAAAAAACAGGCACAGAAGATGGTGAAACTTTTCAGGGTCATACAGGGAATCCTTATGACAGCAAGTCTTTCTGTAATAAACTATTGGCTTGCATGCTAGAAAGGACTTGTGGCCCCAGAAGCAAAGCCTAGACCCTGGCCTTCCTCCTTCTCACCTTCCTGCTAAAGTCAGGGGCCTGAATGGGACCTTAAAAACAGGATCAAAATAGCTAATATTTATTAGGTTTTACTCTGTGCTTTATGTACGTTACATCATTCATACCTCTCTGAAACCTTCTGCAGTAGGAACTATATCCTCCAGGTAAGAAGAAAGGAAAATAGAGATTCAGCATGGTTAAGAAACTTGCTCAGGATGACACAGCTAGTTGGAAACAGAGCTGGAATTTGAATTTGGCCAGTCTTGCTTCTAATTTATACTCTTAATCTGGCACAAATCAGCCATGTCCAATGTAGAAGAGGATTATATTTTAATTTGTTTGTTTACTTAGAATTGGAACATGTTTTCTCTTAGAAACAATTTTTAAGTGGTAGGACTCCCAGATCAGCCCACAGAGGCCTATTTATGCCTTGATGTTGTTCAAATTCACCTATTTGCAGAAAAAATAGCAGGAACAAGATGTTTCAATGATGATAATGAAAGTAAATACGAAAGCAAATACAATGAATAAGGAACATTTAAAAAGTCTTAAATATCTATGTTGGGAAAATCAAAATCACTAGAAGAGGTAAATGAAAATTTTGGGAAAGCTTCTGAACATTTCTCCCAACCAATTTCAAGTACTTTAGAGGTGATTACTACTGGCCATTTGTTATGAATTTCCTATTTTCTGATCCAGATGCAATAGCATTAGTCATACACTCATCAAAAATACAAAGGCTGTTGTCTTTCAGTTTTGCACCCAAAAAGAGAGGTGTGTGATATAAAGAAAATGCATGAACTTTGAAACCCAGCAGACAGGGATTAAAAACCAAAATTCTGACAAATAGAGAAGTAATTAGAAAATCTCAGTCCCACTTGAGCAGGTCTTAAGTGAGTCTGTAAGTGGAAAGCTGTAAGGTTTGGGTTGTCTGGTCATTCCTCTGAACAGAATAGGGCATAAGACCTCAGGTATCATACGTAGAGATAGTTTGAAGAATTGGGGTGACTAAGTCAAAAGGCTAAAATTATGAAAGATTAAAATGTATCATGAGAAACAAAACATTGAAATGTGTTAGGAGAAATTGCATGTACAAAAATCAACTCTGGTTCCAGGCTTGAAAGAAATCGTTCTACGAACAAAGTAGATATACTAATGAATGCCCAGAGGAGACCCACTGAACTGGTAGCTTTTCAAGATATCCCTCGCTGCAATCAGGCCATAGGAGTGCAGGATAAGAAGAGACTGTAAAAAGTGAACCAGTACATTTCTTGGTTCTGGCTCAAACTGCCCTTACTTCAAACCAGAAACCAAACCTTGGTCCTTTACTTAAAAATACCCAGATGATATTGCAAAACCTTTCTCAAGAACAACTATTAGAAAGTGACGTTCTTTTGAAAACTCAATAACCATCAACTTTGGTTAAATATTTTGCCTTCTCTTAGTTTATACTCTTGCCAATTGGACCTTTGGTAATGTTGACGGAAAGATTGATTGACTTTAAAATCCAAATCAAATTCTGAATCCTAACATTTTAGGGCCAACCAAATGCAGCTATTATCCATCCTTTTTTCATGCCAAAAAGTGTTTTTAATACAAGGTTTTTCTCAGTATCTCAATAATATCTCAGTAAAAAAAAAAAAAAAGAAAAACCTGTAAAATTTCAATATCTTTTGTATGAAAGGTCACTTTTTAAAAAAAAAAAAAAGGTATTATTTTTCCATTTGAAAAATAAGCACACTGGTCAATCAACAGTTTATATCTGGTCCTTTTAGAGATTTTGCAATACAATGAAGATTTTCTTTTGACAACATTTTTCTTTCCATGAAACAATTATTGTTCAGGGGCAGATTTCATTGTTTTAGCAGTGAGTGAGCCACAGCCACATCTGAGAAGAGAACTTGAAGGTCCTTCAGGCATCTGAGATAAACAGTTCCCTTGGAAACCTACAGCACCTTCTGTTTCCTCATCTCCATTGCTAGGAGAGGAGAGTCACTCTCCCACTAATGGAAAAGCTTGACTTGGGTCTTGCTTATAGGACCAAATCATAGCCTAAGAGCAGAGAGAGCCAGGAAGCCATCTGACAGCTATAGAAGTTCTCTCTTGTATTACTTTCTCGAAAGTTTCTTAAAGCCCTGGGAGTGCCAATCTATATCCTGTTGATATTGTGTATGCTCAATAACGGGGTGATGATCTGACATAAAAATCGGCCTTTTCCAGTGTGGTCGGTAATATGTGGCCCTCTTAGGTCTAAGTCAGCCTTGTTAAAGCTACATTCAATGAAAGCAGTCTCTTGTCTCACTACTCCAAGAACTATGTGTGTTGTGTCCTTGTGTGTACACACAAACACAGAAACACACACACAGACTCACACACATATATATAAATTGAAACTATGTGCCAGGGTTTACTTGACACACATTTTTTAGTTGATGTTCAGCCACCTCATAAGCTGGTGTTAATTCTTAAGCTTTAATACCGAGTCTTAAGAAAAGTTACAAATTTGCTGAAGATCTTACAGCTGGTAATGGTAGGGCTGGGATAGGAACCAGATACACCTAGATGATTGCAATGGTTAATGTAGCAACTGTTACCAGTGTCCTGCTTACAGCCTTCACCAACTAAGCTCCAGCTGACACAGCTCCCAGTGTGGGCCTTGAGGGCCTGGAGGCTCTTTTTGGAACCATGGGAAGCTAGTCTAACTGACATATGCTTGTGCAGAGAAGCACCAGGAAATGACCACAGCCTCTCTCCACTCTAATAGCCCTCTAAATCTATCTCTCCTAGCCACTTGCTACTCAGGAAGAATTATTCTGAGATATGTTTTTAATGCCATTTTTCAGAACATCCCTGTAAAATTACATTTCAATTGCCCACAGCAGTGGTTGGTTTAATAATGGAGCCTCGGCTAGGCACGGTGGCTCATGCCTGTAATCCCAGCACTTTGGAAGGCCGAAGCGGGTGGATCACCTGAGGTCAGGAGTTCAAGACCAGCCTGACCAACATGGTGAAACCCCGTCTCTACTAAAAAATACAAAAATTAGCTGGGCATGGTGGCAGGCGCCTGTAATCCCAGCTACTCAGGAGGCTAAGGCAGGAGAATCGCTTGAACGTGGGAGGCAGAGGTTGCAGTGAGCTGAGATTGCACCATTGCACTCCAGGCTGGGGCGACAGAGCAAGACTCCATCTCAAAAATAATAATAATAATAATAATAATAATAAAAATAATTTTTTTTTAAAATGGAGTCTTTACTAGCTTCCTTTCCTGTGTCACATCCCCCTTTCCTACCAGTATTCCCTGCACTTCCCAAATAAACGACTTATACTCAAATTTTTGTCTCAGGGTCTGGTTTGGGAAGAACGAAAACTGAGACAGTCACACAACCCAGTTGAGATATATAGATCCATAACTGTGGCTTTCCAAAGACTTCCTTTTGGGGTTTTACAAAGACCACAAAATGAAGAGTGCAATTGAACACAATAGAGAGGAGAACTATATACATTTTATTATTTAGTTAATACAATTCTATCATAAACCACCACTTGGTGGGGTCTGACTATCATTTTCCCATTCCCTCCTCACAAAGGAAGTGCAACCCTAAGAAAAGAACCCTAAGAAAGGATTGGTCAAGATAAGTCTTTTTCTTCTGATCTTTGGGCTGGAATGATTTGTTCTGCTGACGTTCTGTGTCTACCACTCTGATATGCTGGGACGGGACTTCCTGCATGGGGCTACTTATTCCAGATCTCTGCTCCATGGATTTTTCAAGCTTTAATCTATAGGGTTTTTTAAACAGAATTGATTTTTTAGAGTAGCTTTCGCTTCACAGCAAAATTGAATAGATAGTACAAAGAGCTCCCATATAGTCTCTGCCCCCCACAACACAGCCTCCCACACTGTCAACACCCCCACACGGGAGTGGCTGCATTTGTTACAATGGACGAGCCTACATTGTCATCTCATTATTGCCTAAAGTCCATAGTTGACACTCTTGGTGTTGTACATTCTGTGAGTATTGGCAAATGTATAACGACATGTACCTACCATTAGAGTATCTTACAGGACAGTTTGGATTCCCTAAAATTTCTCGGGGTTCTGCTCTTCATTCCTCCCTCCTCGCAACCCTTGGCAACCACTGGTACTTTCACTCTCTTCACAGTTCTGCCGTTTCTAGATGTCACATAGGTGGAACCATACAGTATGTAGCCTTTTTCAGATGGGCTTTTTCACTTTATAATATTTTTTGAAGTTTCCTCCATATCTATTCATGGCTGGATGGTTCATTTCTTTCAAGCACTGAATTATAGTTCATTGTCTAAATGTACCCTAGTTTATCCGTTTGCCTACTGAAAGACACCTCAGTTGCTTCCAAGTTTTGTCAATTATTATTAAAGCTGCTATTAACATCCATGTGCAGGTTTTTGTGTGGATATAAGTTTTTAATTCATTTGGGTCAATACCAAGGAGCACAATTGCTGGATCATATGGTAAGAGTATACATAGTTTTGTAAGAAACAGCCAAACTGTCTTCAAAAGTGGCTGTACCATTTTGCATTCCCACCAGCAATGGATGAGAGTTCCTGTTGTTCTACATCCTTCCCACCATTTTGTGTTGTGCGCATTTTGGATTTTGGCCATTCTGATAGGTGTGTAGTGGTATCTTCTTGTTGTTCATATTTCGGCACCATTTTTTACATCACTTACATTGCTGAGGAAGGCTAGCCCTACAAAGTGTCAACGATGTACTACGTATCCCAGAGGGGGTTATCCAACATCTCTTTCTGTTTGCTTGAGGACACAGCTCTGGCAGTTCCCTTGTGGAGGGGAAGGGATCCAATTCTATTACTTTTGGGAAACAGTGTCACTTCCTGGTGGGACTCATGAAAAGTCCTTCTCTGGGAGCTGGTTCCGTAACACTTCCAGGTAACGTCACTGGCTACTGCCTGGGACCACAGGAGTTACTGTTCAGGGCTTTCTTACCCATTTCATTTTCAGTCCCTTTCTTGCTAAGCACACCATGAAGGCCAGTGGTTTTCAATCTCATTTGTCTTGGTCATTTGACAAATAATCAAGTTTTCTAATGATTTACACTTTATTCTTAAGTTTAAAAAGATGCAAGATTATCTTTATAATAACTTCATCTTTCACCTGTTTTCCAAAATGCTTTCTTTAGTAAGAGGGAAAGGGAGGGAGTAAAGCCAAATGGGAGGAACCTAGAAATTCCATAGCACATGGGTGTGTCATGGGGAGAATTCTGAGAACCTCTGAGGCAGGCTCTTGTCTTACTGGGCAATGCTCAACATTTGGAAAAGCTGATGATGAGGTAGGGGCAAGAGGTGGACATGAATGCAGAGGCTTAAAGTTTTACAAACAATGACCTAATAGCAATGATTTTTTTTTTTTTTTTTTTTTTTTGAGACAGAGTCTCACTCTCTCCCCCAGGCTGAAGTGCAGTGGTGCAATCATGGCTCACCACAACTTCTATCTCCTAGTCTCAAGTCATCCTCCCACCTCAGCCTCCTGAGTAACTGGAACTACAAGCACACACCACCACACCCAGCTAATTTTTTGTATTTTGTGTACAGACAGGGTTTCATCATGTTGCCCAGGCTGATCTCCAACTCCTGGGCTCAAGCGATCCTCCCACCTCCGTCTCCCAAAGTGCTGGAATTACAGGCCTGAGCTACCATGCCCACCTGCTAGCCACTATTCTAAGAGCTTTGTATGTATGATTGCATTTAGTACTCAAAACAATAACAAGTACTTTTACTATCACCTCCATTTTGCAGACAGTTTAAAGAACTTACCCGTAGCTCCAATGGCACAATCAGTTAATATATGGTGCTCTTAGGAACTTACCAGACATCACAGAGCTATGGACTGAATCTAGCCAGACTGATCCAGGTTCTGTGTTCCTCAATGTGCTACATCACCTTGATGCTGAGACTCATCTGAGACTTTCTTAATGGAATTTCCTCACCCCACGCCGCCTCCTCTGTTAATAGCATGATATTATTGGGTTGGCGCAAAAGTAATTGAGACTTTTGCCATAAAAGCAATGTATCCATTCGCCTACTGAAAGACATCTTGGTTGCTTCCAAGTTTTGTTAATTATAATTAAAGCTGCTATTAACATCCATGCACAGGTTTTTGTGTGGACATAAGTTTTTAATTCATTTGGGTCAATACCAAGGAGCACAATTACTGGATCATATGCTAAAAGTACGTGTATTTTTGTAAGAAACAGCCAAACTGTCTTCCAAAGTGGCTGTACCATTTTGCATTCCCACCAGCAATGAATGAGAGTTCCTGTTGCTCTACATCCTTGCCAGCATTTGGTGTTGTCAGCAAACCTGCTCTCCCCTCCATTCTATTAGGTTGGTACAATTACTTTTGCAATTACTTTTGCACCAACCTAATAGGATGGAGAGGAGAGCAAGTTTCCCAATGACTGTCCTCACTCACCCATGTATTTATTCATTCATTTAACTGACAACTTCCGATCAAGCTCCAACTGTGTACTGGGTACTCTGCTCAACCTTGAGAATACAGCAAGGAATGGGACAAAGTCCCTCCTACTCTCATGAGAAGTATATCCTTCAAGTTGAAAACCAACAATAAACATATACATAAATGTGGGAACTGTGATGGTGACAAGTGGCGGGAATAGAAGAAACATACACAATAGAGAGTGTCTGAGAAGTACTTTAGATTCAGTGGGCTGAGACCTGAGTCACAAGAAAGACTTCATGAGAAGATCTAGGTTGAGAGAACCCCGAACAGAAAGAAAGGGAGCCTACTGCATGTGTTTGGAAACAGACAATAGGGTGGCATTGTTGGAGTGAAATAAGGAGGCCTGGAGCCTGACCAGGTACATCCCTGCAGGCCATGGAGAGGACCTTGGATTCTACAGCATGTATAATGGGAACATGGGAGGGTTTGAGCATGGGAGTTAGATTATCCACATACACCATATTTTTTAAGGTTTTCATTCCTTACAGGTGCAGTGGCTCACACTTGTAATCCCAGCACTTTGGGAGGCCACGGCAGGAGGATTACTTGAGGCCAGGAGTTTGAGACCAGCCTGGGCAACATAGTGAGATCCTGCCTCTACAAAAAGATTTAGAAATTAGCCAAGTGTGGTGTGCGTGCCTGTAGTCCCAGCTACTCAGGCGGCTGAGGTAGGAGGAGTGCTTGAGCCCAGCAGTTCGAGGCTGCAGTGAGCTATGACCACGCCACTACTCTCCAGCCTGGGTAACATAGCAAGACTTAGTCTTGCAAAAAGACAAAAAAAGTTTTCATTCCCTGGTTTCACCTGTAGCAGGAGTTGTCAACTGGTTGACAGAGACCTTTCTGCCTGTGTTAGTGTTTAGTGTCTTATTCAGTTGATCTTCAAATGGGTAGCTGCCACCATATTCCTTTTCCTACTGATTCCTGGGATTCTCAGCTAGGCAGAATCTAAGTGGCCCAACTCTCAATCTGTACACTGCTCTTAGGGCCCCAGAGAGCCGCAAATAGACTGCAAAGCTGTCAGCCAGCCCCTAGGTTGTGCCCAAATTCTGTCTGGCCTGTGTGTACATCAGCATGTGGAGAGGTTGCTCCGCATCCACCAGATACCCAAAGAGATCCCTAAGCCACAAAACATTAAATCCACTGCTCATCTGCATGAGAAAAATGTGACACGGGAGAACCCCTGACAAACAACTCTACTAGAAAATACCTGGGATCATATTGAGTCCATATAAAATGCTTACAACAATCACATAGATTTTGGAGATGAATGTTAAGTGTCTGACAAATATTTGTTAAATGAATAAATGAGAAATTATCCAGTTCCCCATCCCCTGCACATTTCACGGTTGAGAAAACTGAAGCCCAGGCGGGTTCCATATTTCACCCAAAGCGACATATTTAGAATGTGGCAATGCTGAGTCTCAAACCAAGATCTTTCAACTTTGACAACTGAACTCTCCACTTCAGTACACATCATATTAAAGAACATATTAAGGAATATTTGCCACAAACATAAATATCTTCCTGGGATATTAGAATGCAATAATGATAATAGCTAATATATCCCTAGCACTCACAATGGGCTAGCCAACCATTGCATCCTCTCAATAACCTCATGAGGTAGGCACTATCATTATCCTCAATTTACAGCAAGGCCCCTGAGGCACAGAGTGGGTAAGTCAGTTATCCAACATCACACAGAGTGGCAGTGGCACTAGTCAAACCCAGGATCTGCATGCTCAAGGCCACACAGCCCCTCAGACTGAGTTTGTCACCTTGCAACTTCTTATACTGGAAACCTGGGCACAGCTCGGGTACAGGAAGACCCTGGCCAGGAGGTTGATGGGTTCTTAGCAGTCAAAAACAGAAGTTCCTAGGATGTGAAAATCCAAAACACTGAGAAAACCCTACCTGACTTGTGAAATGAAAACCCTTTCCTCAAAAATGTAAAAGCAGAGGGAATTAACAGTAAAAGGATAGAGAAAAAGCATTAAGCCCGCTAGAATACAAAATCAGTGGGCAACAAGACATTTTACAAAGTGAAGGTGGCAGTTATCTATGTCTGTGAGACTTTTATGGCATTTTCTTGACAGTCACATAATGAAATTATTTCAAAATGGGCCCTTCAAGTTTATTAGCATTAAAAAAAAAACCCAGAATTTTATTTTGCCCTTATTTTTCCTGCTGAGTGTAGCATATTTTGTATACGGACCTTGTATTTTTCTTTTGGATGTACTCCACGTTTCTCTGAGGCTCCCAAAGCAACCCCTGGAAGGTATGTGTCATAGACTCAGCTGTACTACAGATGGCTGGATAGGTTTTCTCTTCTTCCCTGGATTCTGATGAACTAGAGTTACTTTGTTTTCTTTTAGGAAGCAATGCCTTCAGAATATGTTGAGTCCAGTTTTGACGTATTATGGCTTCCACATTTATAATTTTAGTTTTGTAACAGCACTGTCCCAGTTGTTTACATTGTTATCCAAAGGCATGAAGAAAGACATCAAGACTTGGCACAGTCAACTGTAAGTTTTTTCAGGTTGTACATGTGAACTTTTATGTACATTGGAGCAAAACAGAAAACAAAGTGTAATTTGGAACCTTATATGTATGCAGTGTAGGAAATAACTATATGTCCATATGCAAAAGAGGTTTAGTAACTGAGGGAACCAAACATTCATAGGAACGAGAAAATCTGAGCTCCTTCTGTAATAATGCCCCATGACTTTGCTAGGCTACATAACTTCATAGTTTCATTTACCCATTTGTAATAATAAACTAGGTGAGATTGCTTTTATTGTCATTATTAGAGCTGTTTTTCAGGATCTCTGGTTACTCTCCTAATGAGATTTTTAGAGATATTTTAGCAGAAATTTCATATCATGCATACATCAGTGAATTCCACAGTACAATATGTTTAACCTGTTTCTAAAAATGGGGCCCTCTGCTCATTAACCTTATGCTAGATTTGTTCTTCAGCAGGAAAAGTATCCAATATTTCAGAGGAAAAACTTGGACTACAGCAATAAATGGCCTAGCCATGTCTTACTATTGAAATTAAAAAATAACCGTTGTGTTCCATTCTTTCTTTCTGGTTCCTTGGTTGCACATAGGTGGGAGGAGGCAAAGGACTTTCCCTCTCCATTTTTTCCTAATTCTTTGCTTGAATTCACATATTTGAGCCAAGAATTTCTTGCCTATAGCTGGGAATGCACCCAGCAGTTGATTTTTGGCTTGTATCTGCTTATTTCTAAGAAAGTCCTCTTTATTCACCAAGGTCCCAAACAAAAGCTGTTCTCTGTGAGGCCTTCCAAGACCGTCCACTGTGACCCTCCAGAAACTCAATCATCCCTTCCTCCATATCCAGTAATACTTTGAAACTACCACTGGTACAGCACAGAAACCTTTATACCACTTTTATTTAGGGAAGAATTGTTCCTTATTTATCTTTGCATTCCCAATGCCCAGATTTATTGCATATGTATCAGTGTCAGGCATAATGCTGAGTCCTGTTATGATCGACTGAAAAGAATACAGTGAGGTTTTAGGGACCTCACTTCAATCCCTTGAATGTAATGAATATAATAAGGAGAAGTGGATGAGTTTGTGCGGCAGAGACTGATTTCAATATTCATTTTCCCTTTCCTCCATTGTAATAGAACTCCTGATTTCTGGCTGGGCACAGAGCAATGCCAAGATAAAGACTGAATTTCCCAACCTCCTTTGCAGCTAAGTATGGCCATGTGACTCAGTTCAGTCCAATGGGATATAAGTGAAAGTGTCATATGGCAGCTTCTGAAATCTTCCATAAAAGAGCTAGCAAATACCATTTACTATTTCTTCCTTGCCCCTTTCTACTTTCTGCCTTCAGTGTAGATTCAATGGCTGGAGCTGAGCAGCCTTCTTGGGCCATGATGTAACCTATGGAGGCTATATGCTGGAGTTTCAGGATAGAGGGAGCCTAGATCCCTGAGGATCTCATGAAGAAAAGCTACCACATTAGCCCTAGATTGACAATTCTGGACTTTTATGTGAGAAAGAAAATCTGTGTGTTTAAGCCCATGGTTATTCAGGGAGTAGGGAACGGGGCTGTGCTACTAACAGTTGAACCTAATCTTGATACTGGATTGGGTTTTTCTGCTTCTTAGACGAAGTGTTTTGTAACAACCTCAAACAAACAAACAAACAAAAAACCTTCCCTCAAAGGTTTAGATGAGGCAACTGGAATCCTTCAGCTAGAAAATAAAATTTATTAATATCACCGATTGCCCTCCCCCAATCTTGGGCAAAAATTAGTAGCTTTTGTTATTGTATTCTTATTGTATGCCAGAAATGATAGTATGCTTCACATGTATGATTTTATTTAATCCTTGTAAAAACCATATGAGGTAGGGACTTGTATCATCTTCACAGTAGAGATGCTAAGTAAACAGCTGTGAGTGATCAAAACAGGCCCAAATACAGGGCTGACTTCCCTCCTAGCGCGTGCATTAATCACTACTGGACCCTCGCTGCAGGGAGGGGCTAAGGAAAGACCCTTCCTCTGTCCACCAGGGAGCTTTACTTGCAAATTCAGTGAGCAACAATGCGGCAAATGCCAGATCATCAGGGAATGGAATTCTGCTATCACCAAGACAACCACTGTGTACACCCGCGGGAGAAGAACTGGTCTAGAAACTTGTCTGCTGACCTCTCTATAGAGAGTCAGAGGCTAGAGAAACTCACCTCTCATGAGGAAGTCAAGGAAGGGCGACGGGTGAGGAGAGAATATGGGATTTGGATCAAGTGGAGCCTTGCAGCACAGGCAGAGATGGGGAGGTCTGCCCACAGCCTAAAATGACCTCAGCCATAGAACCAAAGTCATACATAATGACATAGGCACACAGAAACCATAGAGCCAGCTTCACATTTGAAGACTGGAGAGTGAAACACCAAAAATTCATATTTAATATGAAAAGCATTCAGGAAAAAAAGATTTATACATTTTGCTACTCTGACCTCAATGACAACCCCCAATTATAATGAAAAAGTAATTCACTCCCTTTTTGTCATCTATGGTATAAACACTCATTCATTCTGGAAATATGTATTGAGAGACCACTCCGTGCTTGGGCTGTACCAAGCAGGGACCGGGGCACACAAGGGAAGGATGTCCTCCAGCACAGTGCAGTCAGGTGCAGGTGGAAACACCTGCCTATAAAGAGATCCTTACAGTGCAAGGGGCCACGTGCCATATGGAAGTATGTAAGGGCTGGGTGAAGCTTGAATGAGAAGCATTCCATCTTGGGGTCAGAGAAGGTCTCCAAGGAAGATGATTAAGTAGGGTCTTGAGGGATGACTTTGACATCCCTCAAAACAAAAATTTTAAAAAGGGACTCATGTTGGTTAATATAGAGGAAACCCCCTCTCCCTCATAGACAGCCTACCGTGGCCCCAGGGATAGCACTATTCATGTTAGAGAATCACAATTCGTGCTCAAAAAAATGGCCTTAACACACCAAGAATAGAATGTTACATTCTGTCTACTCTGTTTAATAAGGCTAAGAAGAACAAACGCACTTTTCTCCCAAGATTTTCTGATCCTCCTCAAAAGTATTTTTTAAATAACAAACTGACAATTCAATTATGTGGGGAAAAAAACATTGTGTTCCTAAAAATGCTACATCAAAGGAAACTTCCCACAAGAATACTCCTTCTCCATATATTTCCGTTGCTCCCATTTTTTAAAAAAGAATTAAATATTTTTAATGATTACAGGTACATAATAGGTATATGTATTCATGACGTACATGTGATGTTCTGATTCAGGCATACAATGTGTAATAATCACATCAGGGTAATTGGGGTATCAAAGACTTTTCTTCAATGATATAGATTCACATTTTCAGGGCGGTTCAATGTGGTGGGCAAAGCACAGGCATCAGAGTCAGCTAGATCTGAAGCCCAAATCCCAATACCACCTTCAAACCTGCTATATAAATCTCTGTTTCCTAATACACACAATAAGAATAATGATACATGCCTTGTGTGGTTGTCAACCTCAATTATATAAGCACCTAACACAACATCTAACATACATTAGGCCTCTATGTATGGCAGGTATCACAGTCTATGATGGTTGTTGCTGTTCTTGTTATTCTATCCCAAGCATTCCAAAAATGTTGTAATAGATAGGCAAAGCTGCTACAGAACAATTTTCCAGCAGAGATGGACAATCCTATCTGCCTCATTTGAATCTTCAGTGACCTTCTGGGTGAGCAGAGTGACTCAGAGAGCTATGACTAAGAGCCGAGTCCTCCACAGTGTGTCAAAATCATGATTTAACTTTATTCAGGAATGAGAATTCCATGAAAACTTATTTGTGGGTTGGGAATGATTTCAAGTGGTCATTGGATCCAACAACCCACTCTCACTTCCAGTATGTCAGAGCTCATTGGAGTCATTTAAATTAATGAAGTGCAGTGAGCGGCTGAGGCCGTAGACATGGCCAATCTAGCCTCTAACGTGCCCTGGAGGGACCCAAACTATTCAACAAAGGTATCTTCAGGGAGTCCAAGCTATTCCACAGTGCCTAGGACTTAACAGAGGCTTGCCGAAAGTAATTATGACCCTCATGAAACTTCTTCACCTAAAACACATCTACAACTTGCTTTTCTAAATCCTCAATGGTTTCTGAAGTGTGTTTGCTCAAAGTTTCTTCTTTTAGAAAGAAGAAACTTTCCAAAATATTTCTTCTTTTAGACATGATTAAGCCTGAAAGATTTCATCCTAGCTAGAAGAACATTAGTGAAAAATAAGCTATGTATGAGTAAGCGTACTTCTATAAAGGAGGTCTTCGTGACATTCTTCTCTACTGGAGAACACTTTGAAATTACATGAAGGGAGAAGGTTGGTGGACTGAGGGATGGGGAGAAAAAAGGGGGAGGATGGAAAATAGACCTATGCCATCAAGAATCTAAGCATCAAACAACGAATCTGTTCTCTCTGGTTACCTGGAGTTGAACACTGTAACCAACTGCACTCCAAATGAGCCACGTGCAGTTTTGATGACCAGATATGGTATGTTTTGCAAATAAATAAACCTCAAATTTGTTAGAGAAGCTATTAACTGAGGGGGAGAGATGGAAAACAGTTGATATACTTTGGGTCTGTATCCCCACCCAAATCTCATCTTGAATTGTATTCCCCACGTGTCAAGGGAAGGAGGTGATCGAATTATGGGGACGGTTTCCCCGATGCTATTCTCGTGACGGTGAGTGTGTTCTCACAAGATCTGACAGTTTCATAAGTGTCTGGTATTTCCCCCTGCTTGCATTTCTCTCTTCTACCGCCATGTCGGGAAGGTCTTTGCTTCCTCTTTGCTTTCCACCATGATTGTAGGTTTCCTGAGGCCTCCTCAGCCATGTGGAACTGTGAGTCAATTAAATCTCTTCTCTTTATAAATTACCCAGTCTCGGGCAGTTCTTTATAGCAGTGTGAGAACATACTAGCACAACAGTATTCAACCTGTAGTGGCTTTCTCAAGTCTAAGGGGGACCTCTGTGAGAATTTAGTGTGAAGTCTTGAGCCCTGGCCCAGGAGCTGGGGCAGCTCTTGCAGCAGCTAAGGGACTAATTTCATGTTCATTCTATGTTGATCTCTGCAGTGGTTGGAGAAAAAAAAATGATAACTCTGGCAAGACTGAGCATCCATCTTTTGGTATCTGAGAATGGAGCAAAGAAAGAGAATCCTGAGCAGAAGGTGGAAGCAGATAAAGTCTTAAAATATGCATGACTTGATCCGGTTACTCGTGGGAGGCACAGTGAGAAGGAGAGGAAGTGAAATGACATTTACTGAGAGGCAACTAGAATGTAAGGTCGTGGAAGGAAGGTATTCTGCCTACCTTGTTCACCAATGTGTTCCCAGCTCTGAGCATAGATCCTGACATGCAGTAGACACTCAATAAATGCTTGCTAAAGGAAGGAAGGACTGACATGGCACAGGTCTCATTCCATAGTGGGCATTCAGTGATTTTTTTTTTTTTTTTTTTTTTGAGACCAAGTCTCACTCTATTGCCCAGACTGGAGTACAGTGGCACAATCATGGCTTACTGCAGCCTTGACCTCCCATGCTCAAGTGACCCTCCCACCTCAGCCTTTCAAGTAGCTGGGACTACTGGCATGTGCCACCACATCCAACTAATTTTTAAATATTTTGTAGAGACAGGTCTCCCTGTGTTGCCCAGGCTGGTCTAGAATTACTGGCCTCAAGCAATCCTCCCATTTTGGCCTCCCAAAGTACTTGGATTACAGGTGTGAACCACCATGCCTGGCCTCAGTGAATATTTTTAAAAGACTCATTTAATTAATGAGTACCTACCGTATGCCAGGCATTGTTTTATTGCTCCTTCCATTTACAAATATTTTATTGAGTGAACTCCTATCATTTGCTAGATACTATTGGACACTGTATTCAAAAAAGAAAAGAAACAGTTTCTGCCCTCAATGAGCTTATACTCTTGGGAAGAGACACACAAAAAATTGCAATGAAATATCTAATGACCACAGGCTGCATCAAAGTGCAGGGAAACATAGAAGAGCATCCAGTCTTTCTGGGAGAGCTGGGGCAGTCTACAGAGGGGCAGCCTTCAAACAACTGAGACTTAGGATGAGCAGGGGCTTCCAGGCGTTCCAGGCAATGAGAATGGTGACAGAGAACTGCAAATAGATCATATTTGCAGAAGCAGAGATTTCTGTGGGGCAAAGAAGGTAGGAGAAAGGAAAGAAATGAGGCTTAGGCCTAATCACAAAAAGCTTAGTCTTTTGTTTGTAGCCGTGTGATATAGAAAATAGGAAACAGGACCAACTTCGTGGGCATGTGGCCTGTGCACTTTACTGCACTAGGCCCCTGCACTCCGAAGGGCTCCATGGTTGGTTTAATGCTCTGCTGTCGACAGTCTTGAAATTCTTAATAATTTTATCTTAGAACTTGTGTTTCATTCGCTTGTCCTGGAGCATGAGCAGGGGAGATGTGTGCACTATGTATGTTCACTTTTTCTCGCCAATTCATTTAAATATGTTCATTATGCCCCGTGGGCACAGAATTCCACTGCAGCTACTGTGTGTGGGAGTTTGGCAAGACTCAATGCAAGTACAAGGTATGTACAAGGTACTCATCAAGAAGTGAAATAGTGTAAAACAGGGGGTTAGTTTGTGCAGCATTTCCTCTGTCGTGGTAAGAATGAAATACAACGGGCTGAAAATACAAATTGCATAACTTCAGTGATTCCACATATGCATTAAATGCTCTTATATTTTCAGCAAAACTGGCATTGCACAATATAAAGATGAACAGTAAAGGTTATATTAATAATTTATAATTCAAATTTTTCTTTACTTAGAACACTAAGTAATAAATAAAAACACTATGACAAGTTGAGACAGAAACTATGAAAAAGCAAAAATCTTTCTATTTCAATCTAGCTAACGACACTTTTCCCTTGCGTTCTGAACATTTTACTCTGGGCCCCACAAACTATATAGCTGGCCTTCATGAGGCACCACTAAAAAATGTTGGGCAGGGAAGAGACAGGACCATCATTTTGGAAAAATAACTGTCACCAGAGTGTGGAAGTTACAGCAGGGGGAGAGAGATATGACCAGGAGCAAGAGGACCAGTCCTTGTGAGCAGCACAAGCTGGTGAGGTCTGTGCTGGAGCAGGGTCAGAGGGGTTGGAGAACTGGACAGATGTGTGACGAATTAGTGGGCAGAGCCCTAGGGCTTGAGAATTTATGGCAAGTGGGAGATAAGCAAGAGGAAAGAATACAGCTTGGCTCCCAGATTTCTGGCTTCAGCCACTGGGTGATGCTTTTCACTGAGATATAGACTAGGAGGAAGGGAGTCGGGTATGTGAGGGAGGAAGGATGGGTTGACTGGGACTGGGACATGCGGTAGACATGTGTAGACATGGGGTAGACATGAGTCATGTTTGGGTGTGTGCAGTACCTCTCCCCATCCCCCTTCTTCTGGTAACAGACCCTGCCTCCTCTGGCCTCAGGGGTATGGCCCTGACCTAGGACGGGCCCAGCAATGTACCTGGTGGTATGCACACACATATACACACACGGTCACAGCTAGGGGTCCAAGAAGTTGGCAGATAGGTGTCTGAAGTCAGGGTAATCAGAGTGAGTTCTTCTCTAGGATTTTTGAAGCCAAAGCTAGGAGATGTCCCTTTCCTCTCTCGGACCAGAAGGGAGCCTGCAGCTGCCAGCTGATACGGTTCTAACGACCCTGAGACTCAGGTTTTAAAGAATAAAGACAGCATGGAGAGATGTGTTTGCATGAGTGGTGAAGAGAGAGTCCAAGGGCTTTGCTTCTTAGTTCCAGGAAGTTTCTGCCATCACATCCGCCCTTCCTGGTTACACAATCCAAAAAAATCCAGCTCCCCCTCACAACCCAACCACTACCATCACCACCACCACCACTAGCAGCTCCCACTCTTCCCGTTTTTTATGTTTTCCTTAAGCTAGTTGGAGTTAGGATCTGTCATTTGGAACTGAAAAAAATCCTGATTAATACAGACACATAGATAGGTGCCTACAGAAGCAGGATATACTGAGCATTATCATGCTCATATCATAGAGAAGTGAACTGAGGTTCAGATAGCTTAAATACATTTACTTTACTTGCACAAAGTCTCACGGCTAGCAAACTGCAATGCCAGGGCTTGAACACAGGGCTAACTCCAAAGCTGATGATCCTTCTATGATGTTACACTTTCCTCTTAATCTGTTAATTATTCTTAGCACTCTTTTCTATAAACCCAGGGTTTCAAATTTAGGAATATTCATGCTGCTACTCCCTTGAGCTTCTTGCTCAATGACCAGAAGTGATGAGGGCCAGACCAGGATTTCTCTGGAGTGTTTCCCAGGCTCTGACTAGTCCCACATTGAAAGTCATGGATAGCAAAGGACCAAGTTGCTAATTTTGCAGAAGTTTAAAGTCAGCGACCTTGTGGCTCAGACATTATTCTCCTAAACTTTATCTTGTTTTATGAGTTCGAATGGAAAGTCAAGGCTTAATCCCTACCAAGAGTCACAGGAGTGGTAACAAACTGAGCCAAAGGCTTCAGAACTTGAGAACATCTCTCTGTACCCTTTGCTTGAACTTGTTTCTCTGTGTATCATTGTGTTCTCTTCTTTTTTTTTTTTTCCTTTCTATTTCATTTTTTCCCTTCTATTCCATTAACTCAAACCTATTCTAAAGAGAATCTTTTCTGACTAACTCATTCTAGGGAACTGTGACAGAGACCATTGTCCCTAAAATGATATTTCCTCCTTTTTTATCCTCAACAATAGAATCCACTTTTAAAACTTTTATTTTTGAGACACGGTCTCGCTCTGTTGTCCAGGCACAATTATGGCTCACTGCAGCCTTGACCTCCTGGGCTCCTGAGGTCAGGAGTTCAAGACCAGCCTGGCCAAGATGCTGAAACCCCATCTCTACGAAAAATACAAAAACTAGCTGGGCATGGTGGGGGAGCGCCTGTAATCCCAGCTATTTGGGAGGCTGAGGGAGGAGAATCGCTTGAACCCAGGCAGCAGAGGTTGCAGTGAGCTGAGATCGCATGACTGCACTCCAGCCTGGGCGACAAAGCAAGACTCCATCTCAAAAAAAAAAAAAAAAAAAAAAAGAAAGAAAGGAAAGAAAAGAAAGAAAAGCATTTGTTGTGAGTCAGACACTATGTAGGCACCTGGGAGGTAAAAGGATAGGAATCCTAGACTTAGGTATTCTGAAGCTTCCTACTGAGCAGACTTCCTTCTTCTCTTTGGGTGCAGTGGGCAGAGCCCTGGCATTTAGAATTTGGGCCCTGTCACATCATTTGTTTGAGCCTCGGTTGTAATATTTATAAAATGGGGATACTGATACTTATGCCTCACCTTCCTGTGCCCCAAGATGGCTATTTTATGCCATCTCCTCTCTCCTCAAACCTTCAATACCATCTGACCATTATTGCATTGAGCTGATGGCCTTGCTTCTTATCTCACTGAGAAAAATAAACGCAATCAGAACAGAACGTCTTCATTCCTCCCATTTAATCTACCAACCTACTGTTCTTGTATCACTATGAACGTACTGTCCTTGCTTGTTTCTATCTAAGGTCATCCCTATCCCTTGTGATTTGTTTTTTGCATTTTTTTTAAAAAACAGTCTCACTCTGTCACCCAAGCTGGAGTGCAGTGGTGCAATCTCGGCTCACTGCAACCTCTGCCTCCAGGGTTCAAGCGATTCTCATGCCTCATCCTCCGGAGTAGCTGGGACTACAGGTGCTCACCCGCATGCTCGGCTAATTCTTGTATTTTCAGGACAGACAGGGTTTCACCATGGTGGTCTTGAACTCCTGGCCTCCAGAGATCGACCTGCTTCAGCCTCCCGAACCTATCAGTTGTGATTTGGATTCTACTCCTTTTTGTCTAGTCAAGGACTTTGTTCTTGCAATTGTCACCTCTCTCTCACATCTTTAGTTTTCCCCCTACTCTACTGGATCATTCTCATCAGCATATAAGTGATCTAAGAAATCCAATCTCTTTCAGACTTTTATGTTTTCTTTAAGCCAATTGGAGTTAGGTTTCTGTGATTTGCCACTTAAAAAGTCTTGACTAATGCAGGACATAGAGACAGGTGTCTATGGAAACAACTTGTGATTAGTAATGCCATTCTCATATCATAGGGAAGTAAACTGAGACTCCTCAAAGAGGAGCAAGCCTCAGGGCCCTCTCACTTGTTCTTTCCTTCCGGCTGGGCTTCCCTGATTCAATTCTCAGCTCAACAGTTGCCCACCTCAAAGAATCCTTTCCGCTTCCCATGATCCTCTATTCCTTTACTAAATGTTATCGTATGCTTACCAACTTGTATTTCTTATTATTTCCTCTATTAGAATATAAACTCCATTAGGGCAAGGGCTTCTTTTTGCTTCAGACTATATCCTCAGCTTCTAGAGAAGAGTCTAACACACAGTTGGTGCTACCCAGCGAATATTAATGGCAAAAGCAGCATTGTGCTATCAAATGAAATGAGATTTATGAAAACATTTTTTAAACTCTGGAGTATCAATCATGTAAAAGTTATAATAACATATTATATTTTAATAAGTATTTATCAAGCAACTGCTTTTGTGTTAGGTAATGTACTAGGCACTCTAATTACAGAAATAAATAAGACCAAGTTCCTGCTCATTCTAACTGGAAGGTTGGAGGTAGAAATAAATAGAGGTAAGTGTGATTCTAGAATTATCTCAGCAAGTGCTACTGAAGCACACTCAAGGAAAGGAAAATGTATTCTGCTTGCAGGGACAGGAGTAAATGAAGACTTCATCAAAAAAGTCACATTAAACCGGGATTTGATGATTGTGGTTGGGTTTGTCAGACAAGAGGCAGGAGAAAGGGCTTAACTGGCAGAGGAAAGAATATCGATGTGTGTGCCCTACCATGCAGTTTGCTAAGCATCTTCCCAAAACGATGCCTTCTTCACTCCTACCTTTCTTACTCCTGAAGCCCTAGGCCTTCTCTGACCTGGCCATCCTGGGTCCTTTTTTTGTGTCTCACTGTGTCCTTTTCCCCACTGGCCATTAATGGGTCACAAGTTACAGCTCCATAGAATTCATCCTCTCTCTCTCCAGATGTCACGACAACTCCAGACTGTCTATCTTTGTACTTCCTGTCACCAACTTCACAGCTGACCAGGGATTTCAGAGACAGTGGGGTGGCTTTCTAAAATCCACCTGCATAATAGTTTAATAGGAACAGATATACTCTTTAATGAAACATTTTTAAATGTTCATGTTGACATAAAAATTTCTCTTCTGTAGTTTCTCACAGATTATCAAAGAAGTGGATGTTTGCCTTCAGAATTTAAATGAGAATCAAACAAGTGGCAGACAGTGCTTAACACTGAGCAGCCTATATTTAATGTATGAATGAATGATTGGATGAATTAACAAATGAGATAAATTAAAACCATTTAGGCATGTGTTGTCTTTCCAGATCCAGTTTTGTAACTTAGTTGTTTTGAATTTGGGATACATTTTCCCATAGAAATAATGTTGTAAATAGTTCTTAAGTTCCAAGAAGTCCCACTAAGGATGTTTAGCCCATAATGTAGCAATAAAATGCAGAAAAGTAATGGGATAGCTTAAACAATTTTTGAATGTTGAATACTAGCATTTGAAGAAAAGTAACTTTAATTAGAAGATGAGGCAGTACATGAAAAATGCTGTGATTCCCAAGGGGCTGTCTGAGCCCTTTCAAGGGTTCTGAGGGCACTAACTTCTTGTAGTGTATATTTTCAAATTAAAATGTGCACATTTATTTCCCTTGGTATAATACTATCCTTGTACTGTTCTCGCAATCAGGATGAAGGAAGAGCATGAGTCTGGCCTTGAGGAAGATGATTTCAGTGAGAAGAGTGTCTGGGACACTGGATGAGGTAAAATGAACTGAATGGCACTTAGTATAAAATAGAGGAAAGGTAAGAAATATGGTGTGAGCATGATTCCACCTATAGGGAAGACAGAGTATGGTGGAGGCAAGAAAGAATAGGGAAGAAAGAAATCTGTGGAGGAAAAGATGGTAGATAGAGGCCACAAAATGGTTCAGGTCAGGTTGACGCTGGTCAGACCAAGGGAATAACGGTGTTGGAGTTTTCAAGTGATCAGGCAGCATGCTACTATACTAGACTGTCAGAGGTGTCAGCAATGCAGATTGGGTTGTGATATACCTAAGGGGTCTCTGCAGAATGTAGAATTTGTATATTACCATATCCCCTCTGTTGATTTTGGTGATATACATACTGCCTGATTTCTTTTTTTTTTTTTTTTGAGACGGAGTCTTGCTCTGTTGCCCAGGCTGGAGGGCAGTGGTGCCATCTTGGCTCACTGCAACCTCTGCCACCCGGGTTCAAGTGATTCTCCTGCCTCAGCCTCCTGAGTAGCTGAGATTACAGGCGCCCGCCACCACATCCGGCTATTTTTTGTATTTTTAGTAGAGACGGGGTTTCAGCATCTTGACCAGACTGGTCTTGAACTCCTGACCTCCTGATCCACCCATCTCGGCCTCCCAAAGTGCTGGGATTACAGGCATGAGCCACCGCGCCCGGCCAGTCTTATTGACTTCTAAAGAAGGAACTTCAGAAACCCTTGCCTTCCGTATAAAAAGATGTCAAGTTCCATTTGCCAGTCTTCCTCCATCCCTCTCCCTTCCTTCTCCCTCTAGCGTTTACTAACTGACCCTGGGCAGATCACTTATTTCTCTGGGTCCCATTTTCTCATCTCTAAATGACAACACTGAAAACTAGATTATCTAGCCCTTTCAATTCTAAACATTTGATTATGAAATTCTCCAAAATGACAAAACATAAACCAGGAGGACGAGACCTAATTATACCCACATCAAATAGCTGCGGTTTCCATAGTGGTTGTTTCTGATTATCACAGACGAGACAGTTATCCAGCTTTTCTCCTCTTTTCTTGTTCCCACAGGAGAGGCGACCTCTTTGCTCTCAGAGCTGTTTCAGGGGCGTCGAAATTTATCTAGAAAAAGTGGTGTGGGAAGTGTGGGTTTTTCCTTCCATTAAAAGAAAACAATCTGTTCGCTCCTTTAACTCAAAAGGCTTTCTGGGTAGCCACAAGCAGATAAAACCTTATCTTTCCACCCTCGAGTTCCTCTTTTGGACTTCATATGCACTGACTTGAAGGGCCTTCTGCACAGAGCACAAACACCCGAAGGGTTCCCTCTGCGGCATGAGTGACATCCAGAGCCCGCGAGCCGCCGAGCGCAGGCGGAAGCGCGGGAGCCACATTTCCGGTGTCCCGACCCGAGCTCACCACACTTCCGGTTTCCCGGCCGTGCCTTCGCCACACTTCCTGTTGATCCGGCTCGGCCGGGGGCTGGGCCGGGAGGAGGGCCTGGAGGAGGGCCGGCCGGCAGGCGGCGGCGGCCACTGGCCAGGCGTGGACGCGCGGGGCCGCCGCGGGCAAGGAGTGTCCGTCGCGTCGCCCGAGCCCAGAGCCCGGGAGCACTCTCGGCCGCCGCATCTCCTGCCCTCTGTCCTTCCAACCTAACCCTCGGCTGAGCCGCGCCGCACCATGCCCGCCGTGGACAAGCTCCTGCTAGAGGAGGCGTTGCAGGACAGCCCCCAGGTACCTCCCGCCGCTCCGGTGCCCCTCGCCCGAAGGGGTAAGGCCGAGGAGGCCCCTCCAGCCCCGGGGTGGAGGCCGCGCCCCCGGCCGGGCAGCCGCGGTAGTGCGCCTGGCCCGCTCGCGGTGCCTCCCCCCGGGTTCTCTCGGGCTAAGGAGGGGGCGGGCCGGGCCCTGAGTCCTGAGCCGGGGCAGAGCTGGGGAACCGGGAGAGCGCCCTGCGGCCGGAGTCCTGATGTCGTGACCCGCCTCCAAACTCAGCTGCAACTGAGGCTGCGAGATCTAAACTTTGACTCCATTTAATAGCTGAGTGCCTCAGGAAAACCACCTTATTGTGCCTTTGTTTTGTCGTCTGTAAAATAGGAATAATAATTGTGCTTGCTTCATAGGGTTGTTAAGAGAAGTCAATGAGAAATACCTGTAAAGTTGTCAGCAGACAATGTCCGGTACAGATAATGAGTCAGTCCTATTACTGCTACTCCTAATGATGTGATGAGACCTGTGCCAGGCAGAATGAGAGGCAGAGAGCCTGGATCTCTTTCCGGGCGTTACCAGGTCTCCTCTTGGCACCGTTTTCCCATTAGTGAAGAGAAAAATACAATACCTGCCCCATTTGTCGCACAAGGGAACTTCATTAGCACACTCGAGATGAGAGTCAAGTCCTTTGAGCTCTGCCGATGAAAACTGGTGTGTAAATATAGCAAATGAGTGCAGAATGACGTTAGTTCATAATTCAGCACACCTTTCCCCAGAGGTCTTTTGTTCTCCTTTAACATTTCCCCAGCTTCAGACCTACACTCCTGGTTCAGCATCCCCCGTTTATTTAAATAAGTGCCTTTATTTCCTAGTGTCTCAACTCTTGAAAACTTAGAATGAGATTAACCTGTTTTTCGTTTCACACTTTCCACTCTCTTTTGGGGTTCCTTCCCTTTTTCTTCTGAGTGAATAATACCTCCCAGGATGATCCTTGTATGGATTTACGTACATCAACAGTTCAGAATAAGTCCAAAAGACTGTATGCATAGGTGTCTTTTGTTCATTTCTTGTGATCCTCCTAGTATAGATAAGTAAGGAACTGGAAGCAAGCTGTGATTTATTTTTGTTTTTGGTAAGTTTGCATCCATTGGACTGACTTTTTCAAGGCCCCCTTTTTTATATAGCTGTAGTCTCCTGGCATTTTTATCAGACTAAAGCCCTTGATAGAAGGCATTTCGTCCATGCTCATACCTGTTGTGTGGAATCTGAAGATAGCAATGTGAGATCTTAAATGATCACTTTGAACAAGGATCTCTGTTTGCTTTGCACTTGGGGGAACTGAGGTGCCCAGAAATATCCTGCTGTTCTAACCTACATGGTGATGCCTAAGCCAGGTTACAGAGGTTATACTGATTCTTGATGTTGTCCTCACAAACAGATCACATTCTTAATTTCCAGCTCTTACATGAAAGAATATACACCATTTCTGAGTGGCTTAAAGGATTTTCCCAGCTGTGAGGAAGTAGACAGGACTGTAGAGCAAGTCAGAAGACCTGGGTTCTAATTCTGGCTCTCACGCTCACTTAGGATATGATGTGGGTGAGTCTCTTCATCTCCGCCCTGTGGCTAGCTCAGTTTCCTAATCTGCAGAACATCTACAGAATGAGAGACGGGGGGCGGGGGGGAGCAGGTGATCTTCAAGGTACTTGAGAGTTAACATTGTGTCATATCTACATGGTGTGTAACTTTGAACTGGTATGTGGCAGAGGAGGTTTAGAGACATTATCATTCTTATTTAATATGTTCCTTTTAATACAGGAAGTTTATTTGTCATTGCTTTTGAGACTTGGCTGTCACCCTTAGGAGGGCTCTTGATGATGCTGTTGTACAGAATGGAAACTGACTTTAAGAAGGTATTTAATGATCATCAGAGCATATTTATGTACTATTCTCTTGTATGTGACCTGTGCCTAATGTAGCTTTACTCCCAAGGTGACTCATAGACTTGGAACTGGAAGGAATCTAATCCATTCCCTTCATTTTATGTGCAAAGCATAAAAACAATAGCAAATGCCGGTCTCAAGGATTTTATGTGCCAGGTACTCTTCTAAATGCTTTACATATATTAACTCACTTAATCTTCCCAATAGTGTTGAAGTATGTTCTCTATTTAAATAACTAAGGAGCAGAGAAGTAATTTACTTACAATTATACACCATGAAGTGACAAACCCAGGACTGGAACCCAGGCAACTTGCCTGTACTAGGGATATGGTTCAAGTTAGCCCAGCTATCTAGCACCGGACTTTTCTGTCATTAGTGACCTAAAATGTTTCACTAAAAGGAAAAGACCTAATAAACCATCTATTGTGTGTTTCTTCTAGTTTTATGAAGAGTAATTTTGAGAGCTGCTTCAGTAATGTGATTGCACAGGATTAATTAAATGAACACCAAAGCTTTTGTAATTGAACTGAATGACCCAGGAAGAGCTGAATAGCAGTTAACTGACCTTAGACACATCTATTCATGGACTCCTTTTTAGTTTGCAGTGCTGCACGATGCATTGTAAAACTAGTCTGTGTGCATACACATGCATTATTTCTGCTTACCTCTCATATATGGGAAGCAGAACGTTTTAGGGATTAAGACATCTGTCTCCATTGCTGTTTAGAAGCCTCTGCTCCTTGCCTGGCACTACTGGCTGTTGGGAATGTGATGACAAATAAGAGTGCCTACCCTTGACTGGTTCACAGTTTGTTCCAGAGACAGATAATGAGGCAACAGTTCCAGTACAGTGTGAATCCTGCTGCGACAGGAACACAAATGCAGCTTTGAGCTCCTGCAGCTTATTCTTCAGGGGCTTATTCTCTTGTCCTGTAAGTAGTACACTTTTGAGATAAGGTGAAGACAACAGCACTGTTGCTTGCTCGCTTTGTGTTCTGTTTCTTTTGCGATTGGCATAACTGAAACAAAGAAATGAAAGATGTAATTCTGAGGTTATGCAGTTGAGTGGCCCAGCTGGGAACGGCACTCTCCAACCAAATCAGGCCTTTCTTTCCTCAAACAAGATATCTCAAAATGTAACTTGGTGGTTTTGTATGTCTTCATTGTGGAAATGTTTTGTGCTGTTCCTCTTTTTGTTTATAACCTATTTTTCCTTTCAATAGACTTGGTTCTTTTTTTTTTTTTTTTTTTTTTTTTGAGACAGGGTCTTGCTCTGTTGCCCAGACTGGGGTGCAGTGGCATGATGGCGGCTCACTGCACCCTTAGCCTCCTGGGCTCAAGCGATCCTCCCACCTCAGCCTCCTGAGTAGCAAGGACTACAGGCATGCATCACCACACAAGGCTAATTTTAAATTTTTTTGTAGAGAAAGAGTCTTGCTATGTTGCCCAGGGTGGTCTTGAACTCCTGGGCTCAACCGATCTTCTGTCTTGGCCTCCCAAAGTCTTGGTTCTTTTCACTAGGACATTCTCTTCCTCCACCAAATTATGGAGATAAGAACTTTGTTTATAACCTTAAAATGTTCTTAGTAGTTAGTGGTGTTAAAATTGGGCCATTACACAATTACACACTATTCTTGAGAATGTCTAGGAGTGTTTTATTAAGTAATACCCGGTTTCTTTAAGGTAAAGGAGTGATAGGTAGCTGAGGCTGTATGCATAGGGTGCTTGGTTTTGTTTCTCTGGCCGAGTATACCCTTAAGAGTGTCGGGCAATAGAAAATGGATGGAATTCAACTCCTGAATCTGCTGTTACCTTTGGCAAGTTACTCAGTCTCTCTGAGGTTATGTTTGGAGGTATGTGAAATAAAAATAAAAATAGCTATTTAGTTGAGTTGTTAGGAAGAATAAACAACATTTGTAAAGTGTCTCCATGCTGGCATGCCATAGTAACCCCATAAGTGATTGCTGTTGTTATCTTTATAAGTGAGATATACCAGTGTCTTTCTGACCATACTGTGGGATTTTGAGCTACTAGTGTGCCTTTGCTTTATTCTTGGTCTCATTCCTTCTTTATGTCTCAGAATATGCCTGTTGTTCCAGACCAAAGTTTGAGCAGACATAGTGTAGTAAATGTGGATAGCCAGTGTCCAAGGTAGCTGGTTCTATTTATTATGTATAGAGGTGATCACTGCCAAGTTAAATTAGAAAGGGAAGCCCAGAGTTTTCCTGTCAGTTCTAATGGGCATCACAGTCGCATGTCCACGGTATAAGGACAAAGGACACTTGTGATGTACTCAGGTATTGTGGGCGGGGGCGTGGTAGTAGCATCCAGCTCCAGTCTGCCCCTGTCCTGCCTCGCGTCAGGGCTGTAGGCTGTGGACCAAAGAGTGCACTCGCTATGAGAGCCATCCTGCTGGTGACCTCAGTGCTGCTGACCTGGGTTTACATCCCAGCCCTGCCACATTCCTACAGTGGGAGGTTGAACACATTTCTTAACCTTGATGAGCCTCAGTTTCATCATCTGTAACATGAAGTTAATGGAACCATGGAATCTACCTCGCAGAGTTGCTAAAAGAATTAAATGAAGTCACAGATGTTTAGTGCCTAGCACAGCGTCTGGCACACAGGTGGTATAGAGTAAGTGGTAATTTTAGTTTTCTTTCTTCCTTCTTTGTGGAGGACATTCATGCAAGCCCTCTCTTTCCCTTTTTACCTCTTTTCTTCCAGTTTTTTTTATCCCTAAGAGTATTAAAAGCAATAAACAGGATTTGGCTAAATGGGCATCAGTAGTATTTTTGAAAAAACTAGCCACAATCCAGTTATATCCCTTCTCATTCTCCTAAATCAGTGTCTCTAACCTACTGGTTGACATCCATTAGTAGATTATGAAATCCAGTGGGTCACAACCACAATTTTTGTTTACAAAAAGCAACATTCTGTATGCATATTATTGATAAATATTGTTTGAGAAAACCTTTGTTCGGGTCCTGATATATTTCATACTGTGGTTATGAACTTTTACAAGTTCAAAGAGCTCTTCTAACAAATTATACACTGTACGAATTCTGTGTTGTTTTTCTTTCACTGAGAGCTTTTTTAAACATGATGATACAGTTTCCTTATTCATTATTGCACTGTAGCTCTTCTGTGGATAAGCATTGGTACTGAAGATAGTGCATTAGTCCTGGTGTTTTTAGCCTGGAAGACCTGGGCAAAGCGGGATAAGCATGCGTTGCTACGAAGTGCATCCGAGTTTTGGAGCAGAGTCGGGGTAGATCATGTATGGTGGGAGGTAATGATCCCAATGCATAGATTCTTATTCTAGTTTTTTGAGGATGCTTTGGGGTCAGTTACTGTTCTCTTACCTGAAATAAGAAAAAGAAAAGGAGGAATTGCAGTTTATTTGCAGGGAGATAATGAGCCTTAGTGAGTTGTATTTGGTGAAGTGCTTTGATATCACTTCAAAGGCATTCCTGAAACTTTACTCTCCATTCTCTGCCTAATGGGTTATATTTTAAAGTTGTGATCCAATTATTGCTAACATAGTATTTTAAATTCCCACTGTGCTGGGCACATTAACGAAAATCCCTTGAGTAGATCTGCCTCTGCACACCTTGATTCTTGTTTGTTCACCATCCAGTATATAAATATTTCTCTAGTGCTTTTTGTGTCCTAAACACTGTGGATGAAAATGATAGAAATACCTTTCAGCTTATGACTTTGCTCTGCTGCTTTCAGAGCACTGAGGAGTTTGTCTTCCTAAAAACGGTAAACTAGCATTCTTATTAAGTTGCTATTAGAGTTTTATGGCCAGTGCTGCTATTGGTGGGCCCCGGGGATGTGAAATTTCCTGGCCATGAGTTTGAAAATGGTAAAATCTAATTAAAAATAAGCAGGCCAGGCGTGGTGACTCACACCTGTAATCCCAGCATTTTGGGAGGCCATGGTGGGTGGATCACCTGAGATCAGGAGTTTGAGACCAGCCTGGCCAACATGGTGAAACCCTATCTCTACTAAAAATACAAAAAATTAGCCAGGTGTGGTGGTGGGCGCCTATAATCCCAGCTACTCAGGAGGCTGAGGCAGGAGAATCTCTTGAGCCTGGAAAGCAGAGGTTGCAGTGAGCCGAGATTGTACCATCACACTCCAACCTGGGCAACAAGAGCTAAACTCCATCTAAAAAAAAAAAAAAGAGAGAGAGAAAGAAGGAAAGAAAGAAAGAAAAAAAAAAAACCCAAGGAAATCGTAGTACCATAAGAGGAAAGAATGACATACTCCTACACTCCTGCAAGACATCCAGGATTACAGAAGACCAGACTGCCGGTTCCCGCTGGGATGATCACACTATAGCTGTGCTAGGGGACCACATCCCAGGTACACGAATAGGCCTGACCTGTGTTTGTCTTATGGACTTGAGAGGAGAGGCTGCCCTTTTGAACACCTTTTTTTTTATTGGATAGACTTTACTGGGGCTTAGGTAGGGGCTAAAGTCAGAATAGATAATAGCCCTTCAGTCATAATCTTTTAAAAACTGGCTTTTCTGGCTCCAATTCTGAAATTGCCCTGACACTGTAGTCTAAAGGATTAGAAAGCGAGTTCTAAACCAGAGCTCCAGGAATCAAATGATACTGGTATGATCAATAAAAGAAGCCAGGGAACCAACAGGTACCGTTCTTTCCTCCCATTCTGATTTCTGCACGTGTGGGTGTGTGGATCTTCCTCCTCTGTAACTTTTCCACTTAGAAATGAAACTGACCTTTCTTCTTCTTTTCTCCCAGACTCGCTCTTTACTGAGTGTGTTTGAAGAAGATGCTGGCACCCTCACAGACTACACCAACCAGCTGCTGCAGGCGATGCAGCGCGTCTATGGAGCCCAGGTATGCCGCCACCCCTCCCCTGAATACCGCAGAGTGAGCGTCCTCTCCCCTCATCCTGAACTTCCCTCACAGGCTGAGAAATTGGAATCCGAAGAATATCATTTAAGACTTTGAAACAAAATCAGAATTGTTTTCTCACTGCTTTTCACCTCCAAAAACTAAGGACAGTCTGTTCTCATTCCTTAAGAAAGAGTGATTTTTCTGTAATTAGAACCGTTAGAGACGGATCACATACATGCTTCTAACTTTTTTTTTTAATTCAACCCAATGGGAAACATTTGAGTCTCCTCTTCCTACTTGTGAATAAGTGGGTCCAGTATTTTGAGACATACTCTTTGTCTTTTTCATAAATGGGCAGTCTTAGATGACAGTGTGGGAGGGCAGAGATGTTCTTTCAACTGCTTCCTCTGAAAAGACTTGAGTCACAGTTCTGAAACTCGGGTGGCTTCTTTGTTTTGTGGAACAAATATCTCTGGCTTGCAAAACCATGCAAAAGAAATTGCTGAGTAGCAAAAGTGAATCTTTTTAACGTCAAGAAGTGCCCATGTATGTTGCTTTCTGAGACAAGATTTATGAGTTACTTAAAAATAAAATGCTTTATGTTACAAAACATTGAACACATCACAATATTATGGTGACTGATCATTTTCATTATTGATTCCTTGCTGTCTTAAATCTTATGTGTTGATGTTTTTCTCATTAATAATCTCTTAAGGAATGTAGGTTGGGCATCCCAAATTTGAAAATCCAAAATCCGAAATGCTGCAAAATCTGTAACACACAAACGAAACGCTCATTGGAGCATATTGGAGTTTTGGATTTGGGATGCTCGACTGATACAGCAAATACTTCAAAATCTGAAAAAATCCTAAATCCTTCTGGTCCCAAGCATTTCAGATGCAGGATACTTCACCTATACCACATTCAGCAGTATATAGCTCTTACTAATCATATATAGTCATTTCTTATTTATTACATAGCTCCACCACTTGTATTACTGCTCATTGTTTATTTGTTTATTTATTTATTTATTTATTTTTTTTTTTTTTTTTGAGACAGAGTCTCGCTCTGCTGCCCAGTCTGGAGTGCAGTGGCCGGATCTCAGCTCACTGCAAGCTCCGCCTCTGGGGTTTACGCCATTCTCCTGCCTCAGCCTCCCATGTAGCTGGGACTACAGGCGCCCACCACCGCGCCCAGTTAGTTTTTTGTATTTTTTAGTAGAGACGGGGTTTCACCGTGTTATCCAGGATGGTCTCGATCTCCTGACGTCGTGATCCGCCCGTCTCGGCCTCCCAAAGTGCTGGGATTACAGGCTTGAGCCACCGCGCCCAGCCTGCTCATTGTTTTATTAGTCATTTCCCATCATATGGGAATAAGACTCAGTCCTTGCCATCGGGGAGCTGATAGTTGGGTTGGGAGGCAGACAGAGCAATCGTCAGAGAGCCTTAGAAGGGCCAGGAGAGGAGGGCCACCTAACCTAGTGGGGTTGTGCTGGGCACCCAACAGGAGGATGATTGTGAGGGTTGAGATTTCGTGAATACTCAATAGCATCCAGGAAGTTCCAGGGGCTTTTATGTTGATTACTTTATTTACATTCCCCTAACAACTCTGAGGTGGGTATTGTTATTGTTACTATGCCTATGGTATTGGTCGGGAGACTTAAGGATGCTAATAGTGAGAAACTTGTCCAGGTGCACCCATTTAATTCATGGCAGAGCAAATCAGCTGGAGCCAAGCTGAGACTCTTCACTCCTAAGCATAGGGGAGGTGGCAGTAGACGTGGAAAGAGCAGCTGTACTTGAGAGGTATTTAGGAGGCGGCTTGGTGATTGATTGGGCGTGAAGGGGCCAGGTGGTAAAGGATGAATCAAGAATGATGTTCAGGTATTCATCTGGAACGGCAGGGTGAATAGATGGGAGAAGACAGGAAGAGGAGCAGGGTGCGTGTGAGTGTGTGTGCGTGCCTATGAGTGCATAACTGTTACGGGGATGCCCAACTGTAATTCTCTGTGGAAACACTGATTTTGAGGAGTACATGGGACATCATAGTGGGTAAAGAGATCTTGTTGAAAGTTCGGATCCAGAGTACAGAGCTGGAGATATAGACAGGCAAACTATGCAGTAATTATAAGTGTAACTTATTAATTAGAACTAGCTTTGGGCTGGCCTGTAATCCCAGCACTTGGGAGGCCAAGATAGGAGGATTGCTTGAGGCCAGGAGTTCGAGACCAGCCTAGTTGATATAGTGAGGCCCTGTCTCTACACAAAATTTTTGTAAATATTAAAAAAAGAACTAGTTTCTTTTTTTTAATTTTTAATTTTCAGAGACAGGGTCTTACTCCATCACCTAGAATGGAGTACAGTGGCATGGTTATAGCTCACTGTAGCCTCCAACTCCTGGGCTCAAGTAATCCTCCTGCCTCAGCCTCCTAAGTAGCTAGGACTGCAGGTGCACACCACCACACCCAGCTAATTTTTTTTCTTTTTAATTTTTGGTAGAGATAGGGTCTTACTATGTTGTCCAGGCTGGTCTCAAACTCCTGGCCTTGAGTGATCTGCCTTAGCCTTCTGAGTAGCTAGAACTAGTTTTAATGACCAAAAGAATTATGTGCTCATCTATGATTTTATGTTTTGTTAAGACAGTCAGAATTTAGAGGTACGAAAACTGTCAATTTTTAATTTGTTTTTGTATTTTTCCCTAAATATTCTAAATTTAAGAAAACAGGAATGTTCTTACTGGGCTTATACCTGAAAATGCTTGCTATTCAGCAATTGTGTTTCGTCACTAAGTGATTTGTCTCTTATTTAAGGCTTAAAAGCCCCAAGACATAAGAGACTTTGTCTCTGCCACTCGGAGGAGTCTCTGTTCTGCCTTTCGGTGTCTGTCAGAATCATTTACTCGGGAGTATCCAAACACTGTCTCATGCATTTTTTTCTTTTGAGGCAGAAAACGACATTTTGCCAGCCTTGAGTGGGTCTTTCATTACTAGAGGCTGTAACCCAGCTTTTAATGTGCAGCATATGATCATCACATGGGTCCTCCTACTGGCCAGAAACCCTTCCTCCTGCCTCAGCGTTTCCTGCAGCGGTGGCTGGTGAAAATGTCTGGTTAGTGCTGCCAGATTCAAAGACAGAGTCAAGCAGTGATCGGCTGTGTTCGGATTGGCTGGGCCAGGGGCACTTAGTTTTTCAGGTTTATTTGAAAGCTTAGGGGTTTTGTTTTGTTTTTAATTGAAGAAAGAAATCTTTTCTGATTCCTTTTTTGATCTGTTTTCATATATATATTTTAAGATAGTGTATTTCTCAGAGTTTTCATTCAAGTTTTTTCCCCTAAAGTTATGTTTTCTTGGTTTCATTGCACGTTATTCCATAAATATTTTACACCTAGGCATGTTGAATTTGATTGATACTGTTTTATTATTTCGTCTTTAAAAAGAGACTCTCCATAAGATACAGTTTTTCATTATATTTCCAAAGCAGGCGTATGCTGCTGATAAATGATAAGTGTTCATAAAACATATTTTAATCAGACTACACAGTAAATTTCTGGATGCTGATTTTGCGAATGTCCTTCAGAGACCTTAGTTTTAGAAAGAGGAAGAACAAGAAAATCTAGAGGAAAACTTCTATGAGCAGTTTTGCTGATTGTGGCTAGTTTGGGGAAATTTTAAATTTTGTTTGGCTTAACCTCTAGAATGAAACTATAGGCTCTAAGCTGTTTTGGGCATCTTGTAGTAGTCCCTGGAGTCACGTCTGGTAATAGTCCATTGTGGGTTCTTTGAATGAAAGAAGCAGTATACCTTTCCAGTGCATTAACAGAGGAGAGCCTGGTTACTTAGAACACTCTGTTTTTCAAACTATTGGCTAAATAAGTTAACAACTTCGGTTATATCTAAATAGATACATATGCATATATATTCAGTTAATTCTGCTCAAATTTTGCATTCAACACATTGGAATTTATTTTCATTCTTTATCTCAGCCTGTAGAGAGGTTTAAAGAGGTTTACAATTTTCTAATCTTTTAAAATGGATTTGTTAGGGGCTTACCGTGAAATTTATTTAGGTCATCTTGCTTCTCCTCTCAGCTGTTGTACTGAGAAAGTGGGGGCAGGGGTAATCGTGTTCCTGGCCCGCAGGACAGGAAGGCTGTCCCCAGCAGTATTCATGAAACCTGGCAACCCTCGTAACCTGGCGTTCTCTTCCACCAGATGACAAACCTATGTAGTTACTAACCTCAGCCTGTATGAGATTTTTTATTTTGTTTTTGCTTTTTTTTAAAGTAAATTTGGGATAGAATTTTTTTGAAATGAGAACCGTGATTAAGATTCTCACGTTCCTTCAGCAAAGCAGGTTTGATTTAACACAGCTACATGTCTGCAGTTGTTCTTAACCAAAGCTTTCAGAACACAGAACTCTACTGATCCTGAAAGCTGATCTTAAAACTCCTGATCTTAAAAGCCTAAACTGGAGGTGGGACTAGTATTTTCTCAAATTAGGGTAAAGACAGTGGGAGGGAATAGGAGTAAAGTATGCATAATTTGGTGTTATAAAGAAGAAAATACTTTTCTTTAGAATGATGATATAGATACCTAGCTAAACAAGTGAATGTACTGACTGGGAAACCAAATGAGAGTAGTGAGCATCCAGGAGTGTGAGCTTGTCATGGGGGAAGGAGAAGCACATGGGAGGCAGATCAGGGTCAGAGCTGCGTGTTTTAGTGGTGAAAATAGTGGCCTTTCTTAGGCACATAAAGTGCCACACGATAGGCTGGGCACTCAGCTTTCACAGCAGAGGAGAGGTCTTATATAGTATGTACTTACAGATGAGGAAGCTAAGACTCAGAGAGGTTAAGTAGCTTGCCTAAGGTCACACAGCTGATGAGTGGCAGAACCAGAATTTTAAACCCAGATCTTTGACTGCAAAGCCTACACTCACTCTTAACCACTATGCTTGCTCTCCTGACACGCTAGCCACCACTAATGGCAGCAGAGGCCAAAGAAGTGTAAGCTTTTAGAGGCTCCTCTTGTCATTATGGAAGAACCACCCCTGTTTATCAGCCCACCGCTTTGTAATATGTTAGAGGCAGGATCCAGTTCCTTTTTGTATCACAGAGTAACTTTCTTGGTTTCATTAGTTTTTGTCCATAAATGTTCTAATCAGTGTGTTTTAGCAGCCCTGAAAACCAGTCACATTGAGGTTTATCTGACAGAGACTGACAGGAGGTGCATATGTAGCTGAAGGTCGGAGGGAGCCGAGGGCCTGAGTGGCTCTTGGAAATGACTTCATAGACCTGGGTCCTGCACTTGGTCTGCACGTGGGATCTGCAGCTTTCCCTCATGCTGGCATTGGTAGCTTTCAGATAGCAATCTAAAAGCTATTGCGTTTAGATTATTCTGGGCTAGGATCATTCATTCAGATACAGGAGTTAAGTGTGTGACCTTGGACTTCACAGATCTGAGTTCCAGTCTTGGCTCAGCCACTTGCTGTGTAACCTTGGGCAGGTCAAGCCATCCGTTGAGTTTCCTTATCAGCTAAACAGAGGCCATAAGAATACCCACCTCGGAGGTTCTTGTGAGTGAATCGTGTTAATACCTGTAAAATGCTAAGATCAATCTCTGCTCAGAGAGTGCTCTCGGTGTGAACAGAACCGTCTTCTGTTTTATGATGATAATAGTTACGATGGCACTATTCAGTGGCACTGTTATTTGGGTTAAATAGACGTTTAGTCATCTCATCCTTTCTTGAAGGAACAGCAGTATCTGCCGTCTTTGCCTCCTCGCCAGACATTTGATATTTGTTCCTCAAGCCTCCTCAGTCTGGGCTTGGCCTCACCGTACATGGGAGGCTGCTTAGTGCCTGGCTCACAGCCTGTCTCCACTCTGCCCGTGGGCAGCATCTGATTCTGCTAACAACACCCCCCTTGAGACTGTCTTCCATCGGTTCCTCTGACAGGCTGTCCCCTGGCCCCCTCCTGGGCTCTGCACCTTGTTCTTGCTGGTTCTGTGGTGGTTGCTATGTATCCCTGAAGTCTTGGTGTCCTACACAATTCCTTTGGAATCCTTCTCTGGTGAGTCTCTGTTCACTCCCTGGGTAAGATCACTTTAGCAAGTGCCTGGCCATTTCTGAAGCCTTTTCTAGCCCTTGCCACTTTCCGAACTCTGGGTCTTTATTCAAAACAGCGTTTGCCTGTTGTCACTGTGCAGTTAGCTTTAGCTCTTCCCTGGGCGATTGCAGTTCCTGTCATCAGGAAGACATCTCCCCCTTTAATTCTTCTCCACACCACAGCTGGATTACTTCAAACCTCCCTGTCACCTCCTCATCTTCAGACGCCTCCGTGGCTCTCTCTAACCACAAGGAAAAGCGTAAAGTCCTCAGCACGGCACGCTAAATCCTTCATGAGCTGCCTATCAGCCTGCTCCTCTCATTTTGTTTCTGGCTGTTCCAGAACATGCCAGACGCTTTGCACACCTTCCGCTCTGCTGTGCCACTCCTGCTGCCTGTTTCTTTATCAACCCCTTGCCCTGGCAGATGTCCTTCCTGGCCTCTGAGACTGACTGCAAGCCTGACAAAGTTTCTCTGACACCTTTTCTTCCTTCCTTCTCTCCCTTCCTGGCCGCAGTGCCCTTGCCCTTCACCGCTGTGCCCAAATGCCTCATACACTTGTTGGTCAGAGCACGTAAGACATAGTAACGGGGTTTCCTGGTCCCTTCGTGGACTCTGAGCTCCCAGAGCTCAGAATTAGATGTTGCCAGTACCCTACACCACGTCTGGCCCCAATCAGTGTTTGGTGGGTAGCAGTCTGGCCTCATAAGTGTTGAATGAAGGACTGAATTTGGAA
This sequence comes from Macaca thibetana thibetana, assembly GCF_024542745.1. Lineage (NCBI taxonomy): Eukaryota > Metazoa > Chordata > Mammalia > Primates > Cercopithecidae > Macaca > Macaca thibetana. The sequence continues at coordinate 101,469,080 of NC_065588.1, read as the reverse complement.
CAGCCCCACCTAAAAGCAAGGACATCTCACGGCACTTTTTTGTCATTTCCAAATCCATATCCCCTCCTCAGTTCCTTGGCTGAAGGCACCGTTCTCCATCTGGCCTTCCACGTGGGCAGCACAGTTCTCTCTGCCTCCCCCGCCCTCCTCACTCGCCGCACCCTGCTGTTTCTGCCTCAGGAACACCTCCGTGCCCTGCTCTGCACTGTGTGCCTCAGGCCCAGACCCTTGTTTATCTCAGCTTCTCCAAGTGGCCTCCTGATCAGTCCCCCTCATCTGTTCTCTCTCCCCCGTCAGCGTTTTCTGCCCACCACCACCGCTCCTGGTTTCCTTCCGCCTGTGCCTGAGCTTCTCATGCTCCTGCCCGAGTTCCTCAGTGCTTCCCCACTGCCCCTAGAATAAAGTCCAGGTCCAGCAGGCATCCCCTGTGGCCTGCCTCGCATGAAACGCTCCAGACGCGTTCTTGCCACACCCCTTACTCCTCCCTGTGTGCATCCTGCCTCGAGGGCTCCTGAACTAGTGCGACCGGTGACCTCCAGCTTGGTGGCAAACACTGGGTGCTGAATGTGCCTTTGAACCTCTTAGCTCTAGGCAACATTTCCAGCCAAGTAGTTGGTATAGATCGATGTGGATTTCCTCCACCCAACTCTCTAGCCTCTCTGTTCATAGTCACATGGATGCTGCTGCGCACCGAGGCCCCCGGGGGTTTCAGGTGACAGCTGCAGTTAGTTCGCTTTCTGTGCCACAGAAAGATAAACATTCCTTTGCCAAATGCCCAGTTTTCCTTTCGGGCTTGCTAGCCACTTGACTTTCTGCCTTGGCAACAGCCCTGGGAGGTTGTGTTGAGCGTGTGAGATGCCGTCAGCAAATCCTCCTCAGGGTGTCCTTTCGAGGCTTCTCACGAAGCGGTGCGTAGTATAAATGGCAGCCAGAGCGGCCCAGAGTGCCCAGAACAGTGCTGCTCATGGAACTCCATTGAGAATTCCCATTGTAGGCCACCTCTTTCGCTCTTCTACCCCTAGAAAAGTGTGGGACTTAGCTTCGTATCTCTGGGCCCTTCAAGTCCTGCCCACCTGAGAATTGAGTAGGTACAATTTTGGGCTTTAGATTGGAATAGCGTAATAGTCAGAATATGGGCTTTTGATTTCGAGTCCTGCATTGAGTTGTTGCCTGCCAGTCACTAGTCACTGGCTTTAGAAAGTTACTTATCCTTTCTGAATCGTAGTCTCCTCATTTACAAAATGGAAATGGTAATAGTGTCTACTTCATGGTGCACTGTGAGGATTAAATGTGATGATATATGAAAAACATTTAACAGCAACATCAAGTACTCAGGACAGACTCAGGGTTAGCAGCTATCTTTATTGATGTTATTGCTAATATTTACTCCTCACTCGGGCTCCAGTTTTGCAAGTCCTGTTGCAGAGATATTTTTGCAGGCTTACCTCACAGGTCACAGGGCGTGGATTAATTAGCTGATGTTGGTAAAGCATTTCCTACAACCTTTGCGTACAGTAGAGTAAGTATGAGTAAGATTCAAGTTGATCTCGTTTGAAAGACGTTTCACACAGTGTGCTCTGTTCAGGGCAGGTGGCAGGCTGCGTTGTAAGTATGTTGGTTTTCGATGAACTCATACTGGCTGCACAGAATCGTAGCTGGCCTTGCAGCCTGAAATATCACACTAGGAAAACGCGCAGCATTTTCAAATGGTATTTCTAGGAGAGACCCGGAGAGTCTCGTTCGAAGTCGTTTTGGAAGGCAGCTGTTGTGTGTTGCACGCTGTGCCCCTTCTTCCCTGAGCAGAGGTAGAGCTGTGTGGCTGTGTGGGTGGCACATGTGTGCCCTCCCCTTGAGCTTTGGGTACAGCCTGATGCTGGCAGTTCCCTAGCAAGTCTTTCCATTACATTCGGAGCACTTGCCACTAAGCTCTGAGGAAGAATTCTAGCGGCACATGGTCCGTGCTTGTTTGGAAGGACTGGAGGGTGGGTATATGTGTTGACCAGTCTCTGAAGGAGGCATATATGGGGAAGTGACAGAGTTGACTAAAATAAAGAAAAGAATGAATTAGAAGAGTAGAAGCTCCTGGGATCTGAAATGTGTAGCTTAAGAGAGCCTCATGCAGAGGGTGTGGCAAAAGAATGGGTCTTTGAGACATCTGATGACAAAGCAGGATCAGTAATCTATGGCTCTTGGGCCAGCATCTTATTTTTGTAAATAAAGTTATATCAGAATGAAGCAACATTTACTTGTTAACGTGTTATTTCTGGCTTCTTTTGTGCTATAAAGCAGAGTTGAATCATTGTGGCAAAGACCATATGGCCCACAAACCAAAAACATTTACTCTCTGGTTCCTTACAGAAAAAGTTTGCCCGCTCCAGTGTAAAGCAGAGGCCTCTCCTCTCCTGCCTTGTAGTAGAACTTGGGATCTTAGTAGCATTTGGGAGTGTGGATTTTAGAATCGGACAGCTCCAGGTTCATATCCCAGCCCTGCCACTCATCAGCCGTGTAGCCGTGCGCAGGTGGCGCAACCTCTCGGCGCTTCAGTTTCCTCATCTATAAAATTGAGTTGTTAATTAGAACCTGCTTTACAGGGTCATTGGAGTTAGATGAGGTCGTGCATAGAATGCATTTAACATAGGGTCTGGCATGAATTAAGCCCCCTGTGAATGTCGGCTGCTGTTATGATGATTCTGGGGGTCTGCAAATCATGTTCCACGTGGTGCTGCTCTCAGGCAGATGCCAAGGTAGCTTGAATGAATCCATCTGCTGCTAACTCAGGAAGGAGGAGCACGAGATTTTCAGTCATTGCCGATTATCAGCCCAGTGAGTGAGATAAAACCTTTGTTCCCATGCACTCTGATCTTCAAAACAACACTGCTAAAGATGGTTGACATGTAGTAGGCCCTGGCCAGTTGCTTCGTATTTTGTTTCATTTGTGATGTTTCCTTGTATGGTTAGGAAGGATTTTTCCCCTCACCCCATGATTTCAGGTATTGTTTTAAACTCGGAATTTAGATGAATCTTCTAACCTTGTTCATTCATTCATTCATTCATTCATTCATCAAACGTTTGCTGAGAGCTTGCTGTGTGCTAAGAACTGTTGGACGTTCCTGTCTCAATGAAGGACATTGTGCTTGTGGCTTTGTCCGCTTGCTGGATTCTTGACTATGTGGCTAGAAGTCACATTTCTGGTTAGTTTTGAAAGGGGTCGAACACCAGTAGGATGTCAGAGCCAGGCACTTTTGTCGTATTTGTCTGACTTTTTTCTGAGGAAAAAGAGCCACATTTCCTGTTCTATTAATGTCTGTTCCTTAGAGCAGAGCAGGAAGTCAGGGAACAGGTTGGCCAGTCGTCCGCAAAGAGGGCCAAAAAAAGGTAGGATTTGGCTCTGCTGTATTCTGCCAAATAGGACTGGGAAAAATAAAATAAGCTCCCGCAGAGCTCAGGACTTAGCCTTACAGGAACAACAACCCCAGGAGAAATAGCCAGTGGAGGCTGAGGCCAAGAAGGTAGGCCAGTGTCCTCCCATCATCTGTGCCACGTCAGACCCAGTGGCTCCGCTCCTTAGGAATAAACCCTGAATCTTAAGCTTTAACTGAGCTTTAGAAATGTAAGGCAAGTTTTCTAGGTTGCCCACATCAGTGGTAGGAGGATAGTGGTAGAAAACCGCGGTGTAGCTAGAGATTAGAGGAATAAACAAGAGGAGAGGAAAATGAGCAGTATGGGCCCGTGAAAATGGCACAAAACAGGCCTCCTAGGGCATCGCAGCCCTTGAAGAGTAGGGCTTCCTTGGGTTTTCTGGGACAGTAGGTTTAGCTGTGCTTCTGTTACCATCCATCATTGCCAGCCAGTGTTCTAAGCCTGGTGGAATCTGACCTTGTCATATGTTGCCTCGGTCCCCGCTGTGCTTCCAGTATGTGTGAGTGTGGGCCCCAGGGGCCTGCACGCCTTCCCACTGCCTCACTCCCAGCCTGATCTCGCCTCCAAGCGCACAGCCCTTGCTCCAGCCGCGCTCCACTTCAGAGCGGTTCAGGCAGGCAGTGCACTTCTTCCACGTGTTGGCGCCTCCTAGAAAGCTCGTCCCCATGGCTGACTCCTAGTCTGTCTTCAGGAGCCTGCTTAAAACATCTCTTCCCTGGAGACTGTCTGTCAGAGCCTCCTAACACAGCCAGTATTTTTCTTTTGCAGTTCTCATCACACTTGTAACTATTTTTTTGATGCCTGCTTCCGTAAAAAGCCCCATGAGGACAGGGACTGTGCCCTTGTTGAATGTCTGGCACATTATAATTGCTCACTACATTTCTTTATAGACTGAATGACCAAAAGGAGCAGTCATTTGTAAAGGGTTAAAAAATAAAATAGCAAACTTTAACCTTTTGATTTGTTTTGATCTTGTTTTCCGAATGTCTGAACAAAACATTTTATTATTTGACAGGCACACACATATTCTTTCTTTTTTCTTTTTTTTTTTAGCTACATCTGCTGGAAAGGGATTTTTTTTTTCTTTTGTAATTTTTTTTTTTTTTTTTGGAGACAAGATCTCACTCTATCACCCAGGCTAGAATACAGTGGCACAATGATGGGTTACTGCAGCCTCAACCTCCTGGGCTTAAGGGGTCTTCCTGCCTCAGCCTCTTGAGTAGCTGGAACTACAGGTGCATGCCATCCTGCCTGGATAATTAAATTTTTTTTTTATTTTGCAGAGATGGAGTTTTACTGTGTTGCCTAGTCTGGTCTCAAACTCCTGATCTCAAGTGGTCTTCCTGCCTCAATCTCCCAAAGTACTAGGATTGTAGGTGTGCACCACTGGACCCAGCCAATATTACTTTTTAAGGGATTCTCGGAAATGGCATTTTTCGTGACTTTGTATACATTAGACTAATCTTACTTGCTTTTTCTCTTCTCTCCACAGAATGAGATGTGTCTGGCCACACAACAGCTTTCTAAGCAACTGCTGGCATATGAAAAACAGGTAACTTGGTGTTTATGTGGCCTATGATGCTGCTGTGTTCAGGACTTTCTTAAGTGGAATTATCCAGAGGCATCCTTAGAGACTTAAATTATTTGTTTCATTTTCTTCATAGTTTTTTTGTCTTTTCTTTCCCTTCCATTGGTGTATTGAAACCAGTGATTATCCCACAGTGTTTATGAGGTATTCTAATTAGCCTCTAGAAGTAATTAACTGCCATTGAGGGTTCCGAATCTTCAAGGGACTACAAGTGAATCAACATTAGCAATTCCAGGAAATAAACACTCAAAGTAAAAAAAATACGTTTGGCAGAAAGGAATGGCCAGGGAGGGTCAGATGAGTGCACCCTGGGGGCGGGACGAAGGGGGATAGCTGTGACTCCCTCTTCAGGTAGACACTTCTGACAGGACGTGCTCTTGGAGAAGAGAGGACGTCGGTGTGGAGGGTAGTGTTCTGCAGGTGATGCTTCGTGCTGAATTCCCTGGCATTCACTTAACACCTGCTCCTTTATTCTTTGGTCTTAGAACTTTGCTCTTGGCAAAGGTGATGAAGAAGTAATTTCAACACTCCACTATTTTTCCAAAGTGGTGGATGAGGTAAGATAGCAACATAGAAAATTTGTATTTGATTCTTTCTTGAACTTTGTTTTGTTGTTATTTTGGACCACTTTCCATTTTTAAATATCTACTTAAATATCTGAAGAGGTATCTCAACTTGTTGATCTTCCAAGGCTCCTTTCATAGAATAGGTTGTACGCTATTACATTTGTTTCTGGTTTGAGGGGAAAGGCTGCAATATATATGAAGAATAGACCAAAAGAAAGATTTCTGAGAATTTAGTTTCCAAAGGAGAGTATATTAGTTTCTCAGATTGCCATAACAAATTACCATGAATAGGTAGCTTCAAACAACAGAACTTTATCCCCTCCCAGTGTGCTGGAGGCCAGAAGGTTGAAGTCAAGATGCTGGCAGGACCACACTCCCTCCATTGGCTCCAGGGAGAATCCTCATGCATCTTTTGGTGGCTCCAGGTGTTCCTTGGCTGTGGCAGCATCACTCCAGTCTGGCTTTACATCCCCCCCACCCCTCATGTTTTTCCTCTTCCATGTCTTCTCTTCTTATATAGACACTTGGCATTGGATTTAGTGACAGTCCAGGATGCTCTCATTTCCGGATCCTTCATTACATCTGCAAAGACTCTTTTTTTCAAATATTCACATATTCTGGGTGGTCATATCTTTTAGGGGAGGGGCACAGTTCAACCCACTACAAAGGGTTTATTTTTATGGGTTTTTTATTATTTTTTTAATTTTGTAGAGATGGCCTTTTGCTTTATTGCCCAGGCTGGCCTCGAACTGTGGCCTCAAAGGATCCTCCTGTCTAAGCCTCCCAAAGTGCTGGGGTTACAGACATGGGCCACCATGCCTAGCTTACTACAAAGGGTTTAATACAACTGTTCTTATACCTATATTGTACAGTACATTTGGAATATTTGTTAAAAAAAACAAAAAAAAAACAAAAAAAACACCAGGTATTATAGGAAAAGTGCATAAATTCTAATTGTAAAAAACATAAGAACTCAGATGCTACTAGTGCTGGACAGAACTCTGCAAAATTAGGTAGATATAAATAGTTCCATCTTTTAAGGAGTTTCGAATACTCAGAAAATCATGATAAAGAATAAATATAGGCTGGGCGCGGTGGCTCAAGCCTGTAATCCCAGCACTTTGGGAGGCCGAGGCAGGCGGATCACAAGGTCAGGAGATTGAGATCATCCCGGCTAACACGGTGAAACCCTGTCTCTACTAAAAAAAAAAATACAAAAAACTAGCCGGGCGTGGTGGCGGGCGCCTGTAGTCCCAGCTACTTGGGAGGCTGAGGCAGGAGAATGGCGTGAACCCGGGAGGCGGAGCTTGCAGTGAGCTGAGATCCGGCCACTGCACTCCAGCCCGGGCGACAGAGCGAGACTCCGTCTCAAAAAAAAAAAAAAAAAAAAAAAAAAAGAATAAATATAAAGGAATGTGCAGATGCCATTTAATTGACCAGTTGTTGATCTGCAGTAGATACCGTCTTCAGTTTACAAAGTGAGAAACTAACATTCATATAAAACTGTACTGATTGCATTTTCATTTATTCAACAAACCAGTTCAACAAGCCATTATTTATTCAACAAACATTTATTGATGACCTCCTATTTAGCAGATGCTGATCCAGGCACTGGGGATATAAAAGTGAACACGTCATATGGTTTTTATTGGACGTTGTCCTCTACCCTGCTAAACAGTAGGAAAAAGACAAACTTACTCTCTGTCTATACTTTTAGCACTCAGCACACTTCGGTCACCAAAAAGTGTGGGTTTTCCCCACATCAAGCAATTCTGTGACACTAGCTGACTGTCCTACAGTTTAACTCAATTCTGACATATCTACCTGGAGATAGCCTCAGATCCCACAAGTTAAGGGCATGATCCCACCAGACTACCCCCTCCCCCACACTTCAGATGCCAATTGCAAGTCCAGGCCTCTGGTACTTCTGACAAACCAGCTATAAACTGGAGGTTCCTGCAACGTCCCCCCGGACTTTGATTATTTGCTAGAATGACTCACAAATCAGGGAAACACTTAAATTTACCAGTGTATTTTAAAGGATATTACAGAGGACACAGATGAACAGCCAGATGAAGTGATACATAGGGCAAGGTACAGGGGAGGCGGTGTGGAACTTCCATGCCCTCTCTGGGGACGTCACCCTTCTGGGCACTGCCAGGTATTTAGCGACCTGGAAGCTCTGCAAAGCCTGCAGTTCAGGCATTTTTATTGGCAGCTTCATCACATAGATGTGATCAACCTCTGGCTCTCTCCCGTTCCTGGAAGACGGGGTGGGGCTGAAAGCTCCAAGCCTGTAATCATGGTTTGGTGTTTCTGGTGACCAGCCCCTATCCTGGAGGCCACCAGGAGTTGCCTCGTCAGAACAAAAGACACTCTCATCACCCAGGAAATTCCAAAGGATTAGGAGCTGTGTGTCAGAAACTGGGGTCAAAGACCAAATATTATAACAAAATATGTTCCTAGCACCCCTATTGCTCAGGAAATTACAAGGGTTTTAAGAGCTCTGTGCCAAGAACTGGGGGCAAAGACCAAATACATATTTTTTATTATATCATGAGCTCACATGCACTGCCGTGGCTCTCTCTCAAATGTGTTGAAATGGATAAAAGGTACATAGAAGATGTAATTATAGAGGAGCAAAAGTGATTTTTGGAAGGTGGGAGAAGAGTGTTTCTTGATTAACAGTGGAAAGATAAGCCAGGGCGGGAAGCAATGGACTGCACCCCGAAGTCACATGTGTCCTTGAGAAGAGAGCTGCTAAGGAAATGCTGTTAGTTGTCGAAACCCCAGAAGCAAGATTTCCAGTTTAAAATATTTACTGAGAACCACATTGTCATGGGCAGGAATGATGATTGTTTTAGTAGGGAGTGAATAGTTCCCAAAGGATGGAAGTGTGGTTTTTATTTTTTTATTTTTTAAGACAGAGTTTTGCTCTTGTTGCCCAGGCTGGAGTGCAATGGCACGATCTTGGCTCACCGCAACCTCTGCCTCCCGGGTTCAAGCGACTCTCCTGCCTCAGCCTTCCCAAGCAACTGGGATTACAGGCATGCACCACCACGCCCAGCTAATTTTGTATTTTTAGTAGAGATGGGGTTTCTCCATGTTGGTCAGGCTCATCTTGAACTCCTGACCTCAGGTGATCTGCCCACCTCAGCCTCCCAAAGTGCTGGGGTTACAGATGTGAGCCACCGCACCCGACCGGAAGTGTGGTTGCTACAGGTAGTATCATGGCGCCCTAGAAGGTTAGCTCTGCAAGGAGTTTCCAAACAAACCTTTTGATGTAAAGACTCAGAGAGTGAAAGCAGTTAGCCCAGGTGGGGCCTAGATCTGGGAAGAGGAGAGTAACTTTTGGGGCTCTTTTCTCTACCTGGGCCTAAACCAGGTTGAAAAAATTTTAAGGCAAGTTATTTGACTCAGAAATTAAAGGAGAGTTCAACAAAAAGTAGAGATTTATGTGGCTTATATCTAATAGAATGCATTGGAATGAGATCTTCCGTGTTATAAGTCACACAGAGATTTCCATGCATGGTGATTTCCCTAAAAGCAGAGTTTCTGGACCACTTCCTATGAGTGCACCTGAGACAGGATGTCATTGTCATTAGAGTCCACTGATTGAAGACCGAGCACATATGCGAGGCACACTGCTCTGAGTATGTCCTGTTCATGTCACTGTCTTGTCCTCACATGTCTTAGCCATGCAAGGGAGATGCTGTTGTCCCCAATTTCTATATGGCGATGCTAAATTGGTGAGAGGTGGTGCGTGTCCCCTCCGTTCTCCTCAGTGAAGGTGCTCTGATCAGTAGTGATTATCCTGTACAACTCACAGCTCAAAAGCCCCACGTTAAAAGCTGATGACATAACCCCCTTCATTCTTGGGGAGGAAATGAGTGGCTGGGAAATGTACCATTTCTGAAGTGCATAACCATTGGAAAGCCGCTTAATCTTTCTGAGTCTGGTTTCTCCATCTTATATGGCATCAGAAAGGCCCACTTAATTGGGCCGTGATATTGATTGAATTAAATAATGTCTATCAAAGCGTCCAGCACAGAGCCTGTTAACTGTTAATGAAACACAGTAGCTTTCTTATAGAAGTTATTCTGGAAAAGTAGTCAGCACATTCTGTTCTGAAGGCAATTACTGGCATGGCTGTCTTCCCGTGTTACCCCCAAAATATAGCTGTCATGCTTCGACTTGGTTGAGCGATAGGGAAAGTGTTAGCAGCTTGCCCCGGTGCTACCTGACCTGGCAAATGGTTGACCTTAGGCAGGTCTTTAAGCTTATAAGAGTGGCCTCGGAAGCCACAGCCTCGAAGGACCAGATCTGTTGGGAGATGCATGTGCAGCAGGTTGATGCATATGCATGCCTGCCAGCACTGCTAACAGAAACTTTGCCACATGTTGAATCCAAAAATGATTGCTGGGTGATTTCCCCTTAGTCACCCAGCAGGAATCCCAAAATATCTGGAAGTCTGTGGTCTAGTGAGAAAATCCCTTCCACTGTATTCATTGTTGACGTCCAGATTCCCAAACATGTGAGCATAAAGGACACATTCTGTATCCCAGGCTAGGTAGTGGAAAGTAAACGAATCTTAGATCCCAGCAGCCCCAGATTAAAAGCCCCCTAGGCTATTTATTTGCCCTCTGGATTTGGAGAGCTATTTGCATGTCTGTAAAGTGGTGATGATAAATAATACCTAACTCACAGAATGGGTGAGAACTCCTTAGTATTGAGCATATAAAGCCGGCATACAAAAAAGTACTCAAAGATGCACTGATAGATTTCTCCTAGATAATTTACAAAGTTAGAATTTACTGAGTTCTTGAGGTAGAAGGGGAAAAAGAGTCAAGAGCTGTTAAAATCATCTGGTGAGGAGCATCACATCCTAATGCAGTCATCTTATTCTCAAAAAGGCCCTTTTCTACACTATATGTCTGAAATCTGGCAGATTTTTTTTTTTTTTTAGATGGAGTCTCAGTCTGTCGCCTGGGCTGGAGTGCAGTGGTATGATCTCGGCTCACTGCAAGCTTGACCTCCCGGGTTCACACCACTCTCCTGCCTCAGCCTCCCGCCTAGCTGGGACTACAGGCACCCACCACCTTGCCAGCTAATTTTTTGTATTTTTAGTAGAGACAAGGTTTTACTGTGCTAGCCAGGATGGTCTCGATCTCCTGACCTCGTGATCCCCCCGCCTCGGCCTCCCAAAGTGCTGGGATTACAGGCGTGAGCTGCCGTGCCCGGCTGGTAGGGAATATTCTTTCTCCAAAGTCACTTCCAGGCCCATAGCTGGCCATGGTTTTCAGGCGAGCAGGTTTCCAGCAGGCCTGTCTTTCAGGCGTGGCTTCAGCCTCCCTGGAGAGCGAGAGAGCCGAGCAGCCTGGCGAGGTCCTGAGCCATGACCAGCCCTGACAGCTGGCTGTGTTCTCTGCAGCACATCCAGGCACTCCGATTCTCCAGTGGGGAGGGGCCCAGAGTGGGAACACAGAAGAAGCAGAGTCCACCCGGTGAACAGGGTAACGATGGGCCCAGACACTCTGTTAGCAAGCTTCATTGGTGCCCTGGTCAGTCAGAACCTTGCATTTCATTGTTCATGCTTCTAGGCCAATATCATTTACTGCTTTGTGAAGGGTACTTGTTTGCTAAGGAAGTTTGAGCTGTGTGACCACACGGAAGTGTTCAGTGTGATTCCTTGGTGAAATGAGACTATGTCAATAATAATAATGTATTTAATTTACTTGAATACCATTCTCTTTCTTTCAGCTTAATGTTCTCCATACAGAGCTGGCTAAACAGTTGGCAGACACAATGGTTCTACCTATTATACAATTCCGAGAAAAGGATCTCACAGGTAAAGTAGCTGAGTTCAATGCCAGTTACCTTCAAAATATTATGTAATGCACTTAATAATTCTTACTGCATTACTTTCTTTAAATGTGTGGATCGCTGAGAAGTGCCTTTCTTTTTGAGCAGTTCAATTTAGCGAACTTTTACTGACTTCCCACTATGCTCCTGGCTCACCTAAAGGAGGTCACAGGCCAACGAGAAGACAGGTGTGGAAACAGATCGTTGCGATGTCATGCGATGAGTGCAGCAGGACAGAGATGCACAGGAGTAGAAACAGCACACAGAAAGGCGTGCTAGGGAAGGCCTCCTAGAGAAGGTGATCTCTGAGCTGGGTTTTGGAAAATGACATTAAGGTCGTGTTCCAGGTTAGGGGACATTTGTGAAGTCATGCTGTTCTTGGGGGAACCGTGAATGCTTTGGAATGGAAGGTGAGGGCTTGAAGAGGGGAAGACGGGATAGGAACCTTGCTTTCCTTGTGCTAGACTCTGGTGCTGCTCTTACGGAACTCCCAGTTAGTGAGTAAGGGAATCTGAGAGTAAGAAAACTTAGTTGTCCTTTTGGACTAATTTTGGTTCTTCAATTAAAATAAAGCATTAGGACAATTTTATATTTCTTAGAAATCAGGGTAGTCACAAAATGCACGTAAAAAATAATGAATAATCTTGAAAAAACTTAGCTGATGTTAGAAAAGGGACTCCACATTTTCTAGTCCTATTCTCTCTTCATTGAAAGTATTTATTACTTAGAGTTTAAGAATTACATTTTCTAGAACACTGATATAAACAAGTCGCTGGCTCCCAAAAAGCCTAAACTAGAATGCTAAAACATCTGTTCAGTATAGTACTTACTCTTTAAAAATATATCACCTTGAACTTCCTTTGCAGCAGGGTTAGAGGCGGAGAAAGGTTGCAGTAAATATAAAGACAAGTCTTAAAGGTGAAGATCGGCCAGGCGCGGTGGCTCACGCCTGTTATCCCAGCACTCTGGGAGGCTGAGGCGGGCGGATCACGAGGTCAGGAAATCAAGACCATTCTGGCTAACACGGTGAAACCCCGTCTCTATTAAAAATACAAAAAATTAGCCGGGCGTGGTAGCACGTGCCTATAGTCCCAGCTACTTGGGAGACTGAGGCAGGAGAATGGCCTGAACCTGGGAGGCAGAGGTTGCAGTGAGCCGAGATTGCGCCACTGCATGACAGAGCGAGACTCCACCTCAAAAAAAAGGTGAAGCTTCTCCCCGCTTGCTTTGAGATCCCCTGTGTTCATGTCACTTGAGGCTAAGGACCAATGATAGAACTGGCATAAACTCTACTTAAGATCAGTTTGTCAGCACTAAAACTCAATGAATAAAAAATAACAAGTAATATATCCATTTGCTTGCATAAAGGGAAACCTTGATTAAACAAAGCAGGAATTTTAGTGCTTTTTAGTGTTGCTCATCTATCATTGCATAGGAAGCTAAAACATGCTTGCTGCAGTCATCTGCTAATTATTCAGTTCTCACTGAATGCCTTAGCATTTTTTTTGAAGAGTTTTCTCTAAATAAAATCATTAGAAGTGAGCGGGATGTCATTTGAAAAACAAACTCCAAGTCTGTTTGAAAGAAGATAATCATCTCCTAAGACCTGTGTTGTCAGATTTATGTCTTTCAGGTTTGCTTGTGGGAGGCAGAACTAGAATTGAGAGTGCCCAGCAGCATTAATGACAGTGGCCTCTGCTAATGCAGAGTGACCCCAAATGTGGATGAGTAGTATTTGCCCAGGATGGTGATTTTTTTAAGTGGAATAAAACTGCTCATTAGTAGTAAGAAGGAGTCTTCTTAGTATCTTGAAAAAAGTTAAACATCCTTTTCTGATGCCACCAGGACATCCCTTTGAAGTATTTGGCCCCAGGTCATATCTGAGTCAACATCAGACCAAATTAGAATCTGACCTCCCCTCTGCTCCCACCATCTGCCTAGACAGTGGTGGTTTAGCTTACATTTCTCAGCCTTTATTTACTCACCAACACAAGTACGTAATCTGAATGAAGAGAACACAAGAGATATTAAGGAAACTACTTAACATTGATAAGTAAAGAAACCTAAAACTTGACTCCAACGAGAAGTAAAAGATGGGAGAGAGAAAAAAATGCAAGCGGGAAAGGGCAGAAAGCAGCCTGATACCGACAGAGAATGAATGACGCGAAGAGAATTGAAAAGCTGGAGGCAGTTTGGAGGCAAATTGAAAACCAGTATAACCAATATAGATGTGAATGGCTTGGCTTTGTTTGATAAAATGAAAATGGATTGTTTCAGAATTGTAGGAAGTGTCACTTTCTTCGGGAGGCTGAAGCAGGAGAATGGCGTAAACCCGGGAGGCGGAGCTTGCAGTGAGCTGAGATCCGGCCACTGCACTCCAGCCCGGGCGACAGAGCGAGACTCCGTCTCAAAAAAAAAAAAAAAAAAAAAAAAAAAAAAGAAAGTGTCACTTTCTTTCAGGTATCGATTGTTGTGTTTTTAAGTTTCTAACCTTGGACAGTCACTGCTCTCAATGATCTTTTTGGATTTTTGGTCTTGGGCTTGGTTCAGCCATCTCTGTGCATGGTGGGCGTGGCACTCACTTGGAGTAATAGTTATTGGTGTTGGCTTGTCGCAAGTACAGTATGCTAGATTGTGTCACATTTTTCATTAATACAAGCACCCCATATTCCTTTGGCCAGTGGTGACTCCAGTAAGTCTGATATTAAAATGGCAACACAGGAAGCTTCTGGGTTCTGGCTGTAGAAAGACGTATTAAGACACTCTATTTGGGGGCTGAGGCATCAGAACTTAAGTTTATACTCCAGGTCTCCATGAAAAGTACCTGTCCACCGCACTGTCCAGCCCACCTCCCCGGCGTGCGCTCTCCCTCACAGACCCTGAGCACTATGTGGAGATTCAGGACTGCTCGGGCCGTGAGTGTCACTGGGTGTGGGGCATGGTTGAAGCCCATATGTTCCAGTGAGCCCAGCTCCCAGCCTCTGGGCCGGGCCTGTGAGAGCTGGGGACTGAGGGTGCAGGGGCTTCTCTTGCACGCATATTCTCTTATTTTGGGGGGAAAGTGCGGAGCTCTGGGTAGGCATGTTTTATTTTTCATTGCTCTAAGACGGTCCCTTTTCTCCTTTTCAGAAGTAAGCACTTTAAAGGATCTATTTGGACTCGCTAGCCATGGTAGGCACCTTCTCCATTCCTGGTGTGTGGGTGTGTGGGTGTGTGGGCTTCCTGTGGCGGGGAGGAGACCCCCAGTGAATGTTCTTCCCTTTCGACCCTGACCCTCCTGGGTGCTCAGATGTCTGTTTATTTTTAGAGCATGACCTCTCAATGGCCAAATACAGCAGGCTGCCTAAGAAAAAGGAGAATGAGAAGGTAAGAGCACTTTACATGTCGTTTTTCACTCCATTTACATAAAGGCCTTTCACGCCTTCCTCTTGTGAATTTATGGCATAAAAATTCACAAGTGTCTTTTTTTTTTTTTAAATATACATGGACTTTTAAAATTATTCATTCCTAATCTCATGAGTAGGCTTCCACTTCTCTGTTCTGTCTTTTCAAACTGGTTTATTAAACACCAGCTTAGAGCCATTGTAAGATTGTGATCACACAGGGGTTTTAACTTCAGCTTGCTGCCTCGTCTGACTCATTTATCACCCAGGTCACGTGAACTCCTTGCCCCAGGTGTTGACTCTGATTCTTTAACCCATGCTTTCCAGGACCTTCGCTACTCTGGATAATATTGACTACTTTCATGCATATAACTTTTTACTTCTGTTACATGATTTCCTTGGGCTAAATTATTTCCTTGGCATACATTCTCATGAGTGAACTAGAATGTCTGTGGCCTTCTTCAGTACGTGCTGCCATATTGTTATCCTGAAGGACTGCAGGACTGACGTTGCACTGTTCCGGGAGAATACTGGCTTCACCTCACTGCGGCCTCAGAGCACCGAGATGCTGTTTCTTGCATATTTTTAATTTGGATTTTTTAGAAAGTTGAGGTGCAGCCTTAACGGTGTTTTATTATATTTGTCACAAAAATGGTTAAAAAAGGTTATAATGCCTAAACACACACGTTTTGAAGAGTACGCTTTTACAGAATTGTCATGTACAGTAGACAACTTGAAGTTTTCCTTTCACCTTTTCACCAGGTGAAGACTGAAGTTGGAAAAGAGGTGGCCGCAGCCCGGCGGAAGCAGCACCTCTCCTCCCTTCAGTACTACTGTGCCCTCAACGCGCTGCAGTACAGAAAGCGGATGGCCATGATGGAGCCCATGATAGGCTTTGCCCACGGACAGGTAGGGGAGTCCCTTCCTGAGGGCTGAAACCTAAGCCAGCTGTGGCGTTCTGCTGAGAGAGCACTTAGGAGAAACTGAAGCATCATCCATCATAGAAAGAAATATAAATGCACAATCTCCCTGGCAACTTTGTGGGATTCAGCACTGGGACAGCTTCCAGTTGAGCTGGGTCATCTTCAACTGGACATGCACTGGCCTCGAGTTAGGCCATATGTTCGGGAAATGAGGCCTGGGTCCCAAGCCTCTCTTGGGAAGGAGCCTATGTGGCCGTTTTTTCTAATCCAAATGAAAGCCAGCTGGGTGCAGCTCTCCTAGAAGCAGCTCCCGCCGGGGTTGGGATAGCTCACCTGTCACCCAGGACTCCTGGCACTCCTTGCTGCTCTGTAGTAAGGCCCCCGTCTGCTGGCTTCTCAGGCGGCACCTCTCCTAGGTGATCCCCAGCACCTAAACATCTGGGCATGGGGAGACGTTGCCAGTGCTTTATGAGGTCTTCTGTATTCATTGGGTTGCTATCCTCCTATTTAATGGCTGACTGAATATTTATCTTGAGAGGCTGTACTCTAAGGATGGGGACTTGACTACAGGGGCACCAGTGCGGCAGGGACAAGAGTGAGTGTGAGTGTGAGGCTGATGGCACCAGCCCCTCACTTTCCACCCCGTCCTGCATTTGCCTCACTTGCGTTGTCTCCAGAGCCATCCTTTGGCCCGTGAGAAAGGCACCCAGGAATCTTCTCTCAGCTGACAGTCTAGGAACAGAAGGGGATGTGAGGAAGCAAAATGTTGTTAAGAAAGTCACCAACTTAAAAATACCTGATATATGAACATCTAATACTTCTATAATACATTTTTAAGGCACGTATATTAAAAAACAAAAACCTCACGTCAGTGTCATTCAACAAAAAGGGGAATGAGAGAAGAGCTTTAACCCATTTCCTGTTCAGAGAAAAAAAGTGCCGCTCACTGCCAGCACAGTACCCTCAGGGCAAATGGGAAAGGGGTTCGGAAAATACCCAAGCTCAGTTGTCTTCCTTTTTAGTCTAGTTGTTAGATTGTTGAATGGTGAGTTCACTAGAGTCAGCCTATGCGTTTGGAAGTGATATTTAAATAGAGCGATAGTGTCTTTCTGTGTCATCTGAGTGAAGTAGCACCACCCAGCTGTGGGCGTCAGTCTTCAGCAGATCTTGAGAGCTGTCCAGGTGCTTATGGTGGGCACTTGTGCACACAGGTGTGCAGTAACTCATACTGTTGCCCTCCTCTCCCCTGCAGGCCGTATCGCAGCTAGCAGATGGCCTCGCCATGTTAGAGAATGCCAGGGCTCTCTTTGTTCTCTTTAGTTAACCCCTCCTGGATTGACGCCATCCCCCTGGGACCGTAACCTTGCTCAGTCAGAGCCCTAGGGTCAGGAAGGGTCTCAGATCTAGCATCTCAGAAGGATGAGCAGCTCCAGTCCTGAGCGGTCAGTGCTGTAGAACTTGCTTGATAAGAGGGTGTCCTGCAAGGCCTACAGGACAAGCTTGACACCAGCTGGTTTCATTCTTGTTCATGGCCAAGGACTACCTCACTGCTCCCTGCCTGGACTCTCTAAGTGAGTGCTCTGGCCACAGAGGGAGAAGAGGAGCTGTGGGTACCGTAGCACACATGTAGCCCCAGTCCTGGGGGAACAGCAGAGCACACCACCATTATTGAGTGGCAGGAGCATCATTGTTGAGAGCTGAGAATGGCATCTTTTGTTTTTCATATCCAGATATCAAGGCACAAGACCAAGCAGGCCCTTTCCCTATGGATTATTTTAAAATGCAGATGAAAACAATAGCTCCTTCTCCTAGACAAGTTTGTCGCCTGGCACTGTGGGGTCATCTTCTGGATGATTCAGAAGCATTAGCTCTCCTCCTGCCTCATCCGACCTTGGCAATCAGGGTTTATTGAGCCCCGGCATCTGTGGTTCTGTGAACATAGCACTTCCTGCTGCTCACGAAGGCACATGTGGTGGAGACTCACCAGGCTTCTCGGCACCACCCACCTTTGTGGAGGTGTGGGGACTCCATTCCTGCCTTCTCCAGCCCTTGAAGTCATGTTGGGTCCTCATGCCTGCAAACTGAGGCTCTGTAATCGGTGCGCAGGTTTTTGAGAACAGAACAGTGACCTCCAGTGCCATTCTGATGGGACAGGCCGTGATGTGGCTGTAGAGCCGGCGTCTTACCTGGCCTTCCGTTCATCTATTCGCCCACTTTCCTTAGGGATTATGTGAGCCCCTGCTCTAAGGAGCTTGCAGAATAGTAGAGGAGCTAAGACATGGCCTAGGAGTCTAAATGCCAAAGCAGTTCAGGGAGGGGAAGGGGAGAGAGGCCACCACGACATTGTGCCATTGGAAATGCAGAGTGCTGATTTAACCGATTAATGATATTAAATGATTAATATTCATTTTGATATTTAACATTTCAGGGGTTCCAAATGGCATTTCCAGTGGTGATCTCTGTATGATTCAAAGATCATGGGGCCAGAAGAGCCCCGTGCATGTATCACCTGGTTAGGATGACCACAGTCATCCGTTTTTAACCTGTGATAACTAAGTACATTAGAATACATGCTTTCCCAGGGTGTCTGGGGAGTCGGTGCAAAGCCGTCAGAACTATGCTGAGAATACCTGCTAGCCTCTTCAGGGTCAGAGGTCGATGCTGGTGCCCGCCATGCCAGGAAAGAGAGGCTTCCAGGTCAGACAGATGAGCTGGGTTAATGTGTGAGAGAATACCCTTGCTCACACGGAACGTTTTCTCTCTTTTCTATCATCTAGGCTTGCACCTGTTACTGTTACCTCTCAACCAGCAGACATAGAAAATGGAGCAGTTCCTACCTAATGGGCAGATTTGTAAAAGTCATGGCTGTAGAAGAATGGAAACTGGAGTTGCTCAGGGTGGGGTGATGCAGACGCCACTAATACGCAGAGATGTTCTTCCCTCTCCCGTACCCCTGCCCTCCAGGGTTTGTCAGGGGACCCAGACTTTCTGGGAAGTGAATATTAGACAGGAGTCACAGGAAGTAAGGAATCCCTTCCCTGGGCACCCAAAGCCAGCAACCGTGGTTTCAGTTTCAAAGTGCATAGTGTTCAGGTGTAGACTCAGTAGAGATGCTGCCAGTGCCGCGTGCGAGGCGGGCCAGCCGGCTGTGATGGCTGCCCTCACACTGCCTGTCTCACCTTCAGTGAGTTCAGTGATCACTTCCCTGGATGATTTTCAGAATATTTTATATCTTTCAGATTAACTTTTTTAAGAAGGGAGCAGAGATGTTTTCCAAGCATATGGACAGCTTTTTATCCTCCGTTGCAGACATGGTTCAAAGGTAATGCTGCACTCCGGCCGGCTCTTGTGTGCCCCTTGCCTTTCCTGCTGCTCTGACATCTCTGGGAGGTCGGGGGAGGGTTCTAACTGTGGAGGGTCGCACAGAGCCTCTGTCCACCCCAGAAATGCTCAGTAACAGTGCCCTCACCTTAGCTGCCAATATTCATAAATACCTGGGGCACCCTGGCGGAGTTTTCTCCGGATCTCTTGTTGTGAATGTTGGAGTTTCACATGTTACATGCCTGGGAGTCTAGCTTAGCTTTGCTGTGGTTTTAGAAGAGCTCTTGGCTTTCTTTGAGAGTACGTGGGAGTAGCAGGTGGAAGTGCTGTCACTTTTCAGGAAACTCTGACCAGCGCATTAATTTATAATAGACAAAGGAGGGATAGGGCCTTTTTGGAACTAATTTTTAAAACTGCATGTGCGTATTTTAAGAAATACAACGTCACTCTCTTCAGTAGCTGAGTAACTGCTACACTTACCGGAGGCTGTGGCCGCCCTGCCGCCCGCCCTCCCCAGCTTCCATGACGGGGAGCTCTGGGGGGGGCCCTGGCCCCTGCAGCCTCAGGCTTGGTCCATCCGGAGCACGGCGTGGGCTTCCCAAGTGCTTGCCACGAGTTCTGGAGTGTAGAAATAGGTCCGTGTGTGTGTGTGTGTGTGTGTGTGTGTGTGTGTGTAATTGACAAATAGACAAAATGGAAGTAATAGGAATTTTATTTCATGTGGATACATGAAAAGAAAGTTGCTCATTTTCTTGAAGATGTTGCGTTTCACCACACCTCATGAAGGCTAACCAAGGGAACTGATCTAGGTAGAAGTCTATCTGAAATGCTCCAAAAATAATCAGTCCCAAGAAAAACCAGTGCTAAGCATTGAGACAGACGCAAAGGGAGTCGAGAGCATGTACCCCTTCCTGAAGGTCCCTGAGCTGTTTTGCTCTGAATAATTGGCAGCAGTGAGTGATGTAGCTTTTATTTATAATTATGCTAGAAACCAACTTGTGAAATCTGATTGCAGTTTCTTGCCTTTTAATTTCTTTGGTTCTTAGCCCCTGGGAATGTCAGGAGGAGGTAGAAGATGAGAGGCTATTAAATGGTCACTTTGTAAAACTATCCTCTCTCCCTCATCTTTCTTTTTTTTTTTTTTTTTTTTTTTTTTTTTACTTTTTTTTTTTAAATTTATTTATTATTATTATACTTTAAGTTATAGGGTACATGTGCATAACGTGCAGGTTTGTTACATATGTATACTTGTGCCATGTTGGTGTGCTGCACCCATCAACTCGTCATTTACATCAGGTATAACTCCCAATGCAATCCCTCCCCCCTCCCCCCTCCCCGTGATAGGCCCCGGTGTGTGATGTTCCCCTTCCTGAGTCCAAGTGATCTCATTGTTCAGTTCCCACCTATGAGTGAGAACATGCGGTGTTTGGTTTTCTGTTCTTGTGATAGTTTGCTAAGAATGATGGTTTCCAGCTGCATCCATGTCCCTACAAAGGACACAAACTCATCCTTTTTGATGGCTGCATAGTATTCCATGGTGTATATGTGCCACATTTTCTTAATCCAATCTGTCACTGATGGACATTTGGGTTGATTCCAAGTCTTTGCTATTGTGAATAGTGCTGCAATAAACATACGTGTGCATGTGTCTTTATAGCAGCATAATTTATAATCCTTTGGGTATATACCCAGTAATGGGATGGCTGGGTCATATGGTACATCTAGTTCTAGATCCTTGAGGAATCGCCATACTGTTTTCCATAATGGTTGAACTAGTTTACAATCCCACCAACAGTGTAAAAGTGTTCCTATTTCTCCACATCCTCTCCAGCACCTGTTGTTTCCTGACTTTTTAATGATCGCCATTCTAACTGGTGTGAGATGGTATCTCATTGTGGTTTTGATTTGCATTTCTCTGATGGCCAGTGATGATGAGCATTTTTTCATGTGTCTGTTGGCTGTCTGAATGTCTTCTTTTGAGAAATGTCTGTTCATATCCTTTGCCCACTTTTTGATGGGGTTGTTTGTTTTTTTCTTGTAAATTTGTTTGAGTTCTTTGTAGGTTCTGGATATTAGCCCTTTGTCAGATGAGTAGATAGCAAAAATTTTCTCCCATTCTCTCCCTCATCTTTCACTGTCTCTTCCTCATCCTGCTTTAACTCTCAGAATTCCTCGGCCTTCTATGTTTCTGGAAGAACCATCATCTATGCCTCAATTTTTTTCACACACCTGATTATTTTCTGAATGGGTAGGAGGACATCTGTGCCCATGCGTGTGAGATGTCGTGGTTTCCTCTTTCTGCAGATCTTAGAGCCTGTGTCTTCCCTTCTTGTCAGCATTTCCATGAACCATTATTAGGCCAACCCAAGTATAGCACCAGCCATCCTGAGAGAACCACAACCCGGGCATTAACGTCAGAGGCTGCGCCTGGGCTACATGGCCTTCTCTGTGCCGGCTGGGGCTGGCTCTGCGAGTCACCCCCTCTGTCTGACAAGCTGTATTTAGCTATGGGGTGACAGGCAGCTGGTGGGGTTTCCAAACTGAACCTTGCAGTACTTGATTCGAATAACTAAAGTACTGTTTTGAGTGCTACTTTTCCTCTAAGTTTTCATTTCATGTTGGTGAGTAAATATGACCGCTCTTCTCCAAACCAAGGGGTGGTTTTGCTGCCGCATTGCCATGCATGAGCGGCCAGCCCACCCAGGGAGGCCTCAGAGCAGGATCTGGTGGTGGCCTTGAAGCTGTGCAGCCCTTCCCCGGGGGATGATGCCACAGGTGCTCTGTGCTTTCACGGTGGGGGTGGATTCAGAACCCAGTGGTGGGACTCCAGATAGCACGGCATGGTTTCCAGCCACCCCGCAGAGCTTTATCCCCTAACCCTATAGTGATACAGTTCTACCTTTCTGCAGCTCATATCTATAGATGAACAGATACATAATTGTGTGTGTGTGTGTGTATATACATGCTTTTTTTTTTAATATCTGTGAAGAGAACCAGTTGAAAGCAATTAATTTTAACCCTGTTCCTTTGGTTCCCGGGAACCTTGGATGAGCTCCCAGTGTTTGAGCCTGAGTCTGTGTGGGGCAGGGGAGAAGGGGAAGGCAGGTCAGCTACTAAAAATCTCCTGGGGTTGTACGCAAGATGCCACGTTGGTGCCCGTGTCCTTCTGGGGACGGGGTCCTTCTTTTGTATCACATCTTCAAAGAGGTTTCTCACCCATAAAAGCTGACCCTGAGCTCTTGACAGGCTCTTGGTCCCTCCTCCCCCTTCTCCCCTCCCCCTTTCTCCTCCCCTGTCCTATGTGCTGAGCTTGGTCTTCCACGTTCCATTCTCTCAGCCAGGGCAGTGACAAGCAGGCGAAGCTAATCAAGTTTGTCCTCCAGCTTACCTGTCCTAAGGCCACCAATGGTAGAGTCCCCCATCATCCCAGTCAAATGTCAGAAAAGCCAAAATTGAGCTGCATTAAAGACGAGGAGCTGACCAGGAGCGGAGGCTCACGGCCATAATCCTAACACTTTGGGAGGCCGAGGTGGGTGGGTCACTTGAGGCCAGGAGTTCAAAACCAGCCTGGCCAACATAGTGAAACCCCTTCTCTACTAAAAATACAAAAATTAGCTGGGTATGGTGGTGCATGCTTGTAATCCCAGCTGTTTGGGAGACTGAGGCATGGGAATCGCTTGAACCCAGGAGGCGGAGGTTGTAGCGAGCCAAAGCAAGAGTCTAGACAGACAGACAGACAGACAGATAGATAGATAGATAGATAGGGAGTGGGGAAATATGGAATGCCCAAGCCAACATTCCTTAATTACAGAAGAGAGAGAATCCTGAGGTGCTCACGTGGAGAAACACTGGCCCCCCATTTGCTTCTGATTTTAACCCTGTGATTGCCATGTCTCCTGTGACACAGTGCAGAGGAAGCCTCCTCTAAAGTGTGATTTCTCAGATGGATGGGCCCTGTTGGGCAGACTGTCACAACTGGGTGGGGTGGCCTGGTGAGGTCTAGCTTAGTAGGGGTAAAGGGCAGCCACCATTTCCACACCTCAGCACACACCTCCATGAAAACCAGGGGCTAATGTCCCAGAGCCAGGCCATCTGTCCACTTACTCCTGTGTGGGCAGCCCTCGGCCTGCTAGCCCACGCAGCCTCGGGGCAGATCTGTGGCTGTTAGAAAAGGAAAAGCATTGCCTTTGGCTTTGTGGTTGCACCTTAGTACCACTTCCTGGTCATTTTCCTGTCAGCACCGCTCCTGCCTGAACCAAGAGCAGGGGAGGCCTGACTACCATTTCATTCCTTCCTTTTTGGAACTTGCTTAGGCTGCCTGTGTGAGCAGCCCTGGAGCAGGGGCTTCTCAAAGCTTTTCTCCAAAAATGTGCATCAGCGGTGCTAAGCATGGATACCTCTCTGTCAGCAGCAAAACTGTTCAGCTGGGTTCAAGCATAGGTCAGTGGCATTCCTTAGGTTCTGTTTTAAAACAGCAGTCATATAGACACATTTACTACTGCAAAATTGAGTCCCTGTGATTCATAGTTTTCAGGGCCTAAGGGTAGAGGGTTGTGGCCTTGTAGGAGGCTGGCAGCTCCATCTGTAAGGCCGGAAGCTTGGCGGGGGTGGAGTGATGGCTGCCAGTGGCTTCTTAGTAGTGCTGGGTTGGCCAGCAGTGAGTAACTGACCCAGCACCTTCTGTCTTAAGCATTCAGGTAGAACTGGAAGCCGAGGCGGAAAAGATGCGGGTGTCCCAGCAAGAATTCCTTTCTGTTGATGAATCTGTTTACACTCCAGACTCTGATGTGGCCGCACCACAGATCAACAGGAACCTCATCCAGAAGGCTGGTTACCTTAATCTCAGAAAGTGAGAACGCCACCATCTGCCTCTTTTTCTGAAATCAGTTTTCCCTAAGAAGTGGCTGAAAAGCAATCTTACATGCCCCATTAAAGTCGGAGGGACGTGGGCGGGTGAGACTGGGAAGAACTCCCATCACAGCAGCCCTCCCACTTGCAACATAGGAAACCTCTGGGGCCCAGGCACTGAACTGCACTAAGAGATGGGGCTGGAATGAGTCCTCTAAGAGCCCGGTGCTGTAGACTCCAGGACACTGTGGCCCACCCTTGTCTCTGGTCACTGTGGCCATGTGCAAACAGACCACTCTTAACTGTTACCATCCTGGACCACTGACATTTTTTATCCCGTCATGCCACTTCCCCCACACCAGCTGGCGGGTGAGAGCCATGTGCTGGAGACCTACCCGCGAGCCAGAGGCAGCGTCAGAAGGCTTTTAGAGTCAGTTCGATTCATACTGATTGGGTCACACATTTACCACTCGGGTCTTTAAGTTTCCATTTTGAATGGAAGGGATGATCAGGTTTAAGTGCTTCTGTGAGTGCAGAGGATATTGTCATGGTGTGGTGTGAAAAGCACTGACTTTGGAATCAGACAGCCCAGCTGGGCTGAGCCTTGATCTCTTCATGTGTAAAATGCAGCTGATAACCGCACCTGCTTTATGAAGTTAGATTGAATGTGTTCATCCCTCCCAGGCAGTGAGCACTCAGATGTCAGCCGCTGCCATTTGGGGAAATTACTGGGACAGGAAAACCAGTGCCTTTGGACATAGTTGCTACTCTGTAAATACTGAGCCAAGTAAA
The DNA here is from genome assembly GCF_024542745.1 of Macaca thibetana thibetana. Classification (NCBI taxonomy): domain Eukaryota; kingdom Metazoa; phylum Chordata; class Mammalia; order Primates; family Cercopithecidae; genus Macaca; species Macaca thibetana. Next base: position 101,444,377 of record NC_065588.1, on the reverse strand, counting down.
GTATTTGAAAACCCCCAGTGGAGGGTCCATGGAGAGGAACTGCCAGCTGTTAGCAGGCTGGAGCACCTCTAAGGTCTGGGAACTTACAGCGATCACAAGCTAAATGTCCCCTGGAGTTCTGCAGGCGTAGAAAACCCACTGGGTTCTGTTGTTACTTGCCAGGAACTAGATTTTCCTTTTGTAAGCAGCCCACAAAACAAGAATGACCTTCAGTTAAAGCAAATCTGTTGAGAGCCTGCTAGGACCGGTGGGTGTTACGGGCTAAGGCAACCGTGAGTAGATTCAGAGCAGCTCAGCTCCAGGTCTCAGAGAAATGATTCTCCAGGTGTTCAGTTCTTCATGGTGGTGGACTCATTCTAGTTCCATCTCCTGGTTTAGTAGTCAGCGTGTGGCTGCAGTGCGGGGTCGGCCCTGGGACTGGTATCTCCCTTGGAAGCAGAGCCCGTGATCTCCCAGATCATTCTAGCTAAATTGTACCCTTCTGCTGCTCTTTCCACTTGAATGGGCAGTTTTGCTTTAACGATATAAAGAAACACATTATTTCTAAAATGCCACCAGTACCCATAACGAGGCAGCAAGACTTAGAGGTGCGGCTGGTGCTTTCTGGTACTAATGGGCTTTTTAAAACACAACCCACAGCAAAACAGGGCTGGTCACTACCACCTGGGAGAGGCTTTATTTCTTCACCCAAGGCGGGAATCTGATGTGTCAGCCCAGGGGAGCCGTGGCTGGAGGTTTGATCCAGGACCTGGACAACTGCTCAGTAATGGCCGTGGATTGCGAAGACCGGCGCTACTGCTTCCAGATCACCACACCCAATGGAAAATCGTATGTCTCACGCGTTTTATTTGGGAGGAGAACGAGTATAGTGGTTTCACCCGTGCCAGGGGCCTCCTAGTTCATTCCTACGTGCCAGCCCTCTGTGGGAGAGGCCCCAGTCTGGGTATTGTTTACCTTTCAGGAGGATGATTTTCTGCTCTCTTTAAACAAGCCCACGTGACCCATAAGGGATCCAGCCTGTCTTATCCCATATGGAGATAAGTGAGGGTTTGTCTGTAGCTTTGGAGATGACCTACATGTGTGAGACAGCAACAGAAGTCGTGCGTGTTAGCACAGATTCTGAGAGAGAGAGAAGGCTGTAGCGACTCCTAGCCTGTTGTAAAGAAGCATTTGTGTTTGGATTGTGGCAGGGGAGGGTAACTGCATTTTGGTAAGGACGACCTTCCTGAGAAGGCCATTTTTCCAGCAGAAGCGGGAGTTGTGAGAAGTACACTCCGCTGCAGCAGTATTGGCGGCTGCCATGCTGTTCCCACACGCCCTGTGTACCTGAGGGGCCCCAAAGAGGTGGTACTTTAACGATCCACAGCCTGTGGTCGTTCACAGTAGATCCCGTCCCAGTGGGATCCCCTCTCAGAGCAGTGGTTTTTAAACTGCCCCAAGGAGTTCGGAGTCCCATGGAGGGGCTTCAGGGTTCACCTGCCTGGGGAGAGGAGTGGCCCTGCCCGTCATCAGAGCTGCTCTTCTGGCATTGCATTCTATTAAGATTTGACGTGAACCGCAGGGGGGGCGCGGTGGGGACGGCGTTGGGATGATGTCTGTCCTCCCAGCTTGGCAGAGCAGCTTTAGACCCCGTCCTTCCTGCTTTGGTGATGGGAATGGAGATTCCTGGATGCTCATCATGGTCCTTTGCAGTTACCTTCTCTGGGCCTCACTTTCCTCAGATAGAAAATAGAAATAAGATCTATGTTGCCCCATCTGCCACAGATGAGAGGAACAAGGGAACCGGCAGATGTGGAGTCTCTTTAAAGAGGTAAAGCCTCGGCCGGGCGCGGTGGCTCACGCCTGAAATCCCAGCACTTTGGAAGGCTGAGGCGGGGGGGATCACCTGAGCTCGGGAGTTTGAGATCAGCATGACCAGATGTGGAGAAACCCTGTCTCTACTGGAAATACAAAATTGGCCGGGTGCGTTAGTGGTGGTGGGCGCCTGTAATCTTAGCTATTTGGGAGGCTGAGGCAGGAGAATCGCTTGAACCCAGGAGGCGGAGGTTGCGGTGAGCTGAGATCACACCATTGCACTCCAGCCTGGGCAACAAGAGCAAAATTCCGTCTCAAAAAAAAAAATAGAGTTAAAGCCTCCACAAAGGTAGGGCAGTATTACTGTTACCTTATTCCCGGGCCTCCATATGCAGACTTTTCAGTTCTGGGAAAGGAGTGAATGGGCTGCCAAGTCCTTCTTTGGGCATGGTGGAGGAGTGGCTGGGCTTGGAGTCCTGGTCATCTTGGATCATTAGAGGAGGTCGACAGATGAATCTCACTGTAGAATCAAAGACTTGGGCTAGAAGATCTGAGTCCCACCTTCTGATTTCATAGAAGAATATGCTGAGGCCCAGGGAAAGGGCCGTGTTTGTCCAAGATCACACAGTGAATCAGGGAGAGCCGGATCTACAAGCCCGTTTTCTTTTTTTTCTTTTGTTTTTTTGAGATAGGGTCTTGCCCTGTCACCCAGGCTGGGGTGCAGTGGCACAATCACCACTCACTGCAGCCTCAACCTCCTGGGCTCAATCAGTCCTCCCACTTCAGCCTGCCTAGTAGCTAGGACTATAGGCACACGCCACCACGCCCAGCTAATTTTTGTATTTTTTGTAGAGAGGGGGTTTCGCCATGTTGCCCAGGCTGGTCTCGAATTCCTTGGCTCAAGCCATCCTCCTGCCTCGCCCTCCCAAAGTGCTAGGACTGCAGGCGTGAGCCACTATACCTGGCCCTGGAACCCCATTTTCTTTCCCTCTCATCATGCTGCCTTCGTGGCCCGTTTCCTCCCACACCCCAGCTAAGTTCAGTTTATGTAGAATAATCCCCAGTCACTGAGATCGGGGAAGTACTTAATTACTCAGATGCTTTTGTTTCAGGGGAATAATCCTCCAGGCTGAGAGCAGAAAGGAAAATGAAGAGGTAAAGATTTTGTTTGTCATCCTTCTTTCCTAGTGTGGTGGGTGACTTTGGGATTCAGTATTTTTTTTAATGTCCTCTACAGTGGATATGTGCAATAAACAACATCTCCAGACAGATCTACCTGACCGACAACCCTGAGGTAATTAACAGTCGCCTGCATCTCAGCCCTTTTCTCAATCTGGAAGGTAAGCATCCACCTCCTGGGACTGAGTGTGTCTTCCTGTGGATTTTTAGGCAGTCGCGATCAAGTTGAATCAGACCGCTCTGCAAGCAGTGACTCCCATTACAAGTTTTGGAAAAAAACAAGAAAGCTCATGCCCCAGGTAACTAAAAGACAAAGGAAAACTTGCTTTTGTGGAGCCAAATTATGGATTAGGAATATGAAATGAGTTGTTGCTTAATCCACACAAACCAAGGCATGTTTTTCAGCCTGTTTAACAGAAGCAGTAACGCTGGCTGGGAAAGTTAAACATCTGCCCATGTTCACACCATGTTGTGAGTGGTAGAGCTAGGAGTCAAGCCTGTCTGATGTCAGCAGCCCTGTCCCTTCCACTGGGCCGTGCTGCTGCAGTCCAAGCAAACAGGACATGCATGGAGGGGCCTGCTAGTCAGGAGTTCTCCCCACATTTTCTGTCAGCTTCAACAAAGTAACTGAACGAAAGCAAAATTTTTTTTTTTAAATAAGGAAAAAAAATCACCTTTTATATATCCATATTAATGCCCATAAGTCTGCACATACGGTGATCGTTTTATACATTCATTTATTTTGTATTCGCACATACTTTAACTATTTCTACATTTTTCAGAATTGTTCCTTTTAGTAACTACACCCTATTCCATCATTTATTTATTTACTTATTTATTTATTTTTAATTTTTTTTGAGATGGAGTCTCACTCTGTCACCTAGGCTGGAGTGCAGTGGCGTAATCCCGGCTCACTGCAACCTCCACTTCCCGGGTTCAGGTGATTCTCCTGCCTCATCCTCCCGAGTAGCTGGGATTACAGGTGCCCGCGACCACACCTGACTAATTTTTGTCTTTTTAGTAGAGATGAGGTTTCACTGTGTTAGCCATGCTGGTCTTGAACTCCTCACCTCAAGTGATCCACCCGCCTCGGCCTCCCAAAGTGCTGGGATTATAGGCATGAGCCACTGTGCCTGGCCCATTCCACCATTTATTAACCATTGATTATTTAGGTTATCTCCCCGGCGTTTACTGTTATCATTTAGAGCAAACATTTTCATGCATACAGCTTTCCTCATTTTGAATTCTGCTTTAGGATTTATTCCAGGAATCCTACCCTTTGTCTTAATGGGAGTTTCCATCTGGTTAAATGGTAGAGGGCTGTATTTTCATACTAATGAAAGCCTGGCATTAAAGGGTAAATTACAATTATGACTATATTTGGTGTTCGTCTTTTAGTGGCATGGTAGAAAGAACCCCATTACATTTTTTACAAATATCTAATGACCCCAGAAGGAAGTCATTAAAAACTCAGGGTTAAGTAACTTCCCAGGATCTGTGCAGTGTGGAGCCAGTGTTCACACGCTGGGCACTGGGTGCCTGAGAAGGAATGGGAGAAGGTAAGGCCAGAAAATAGGTTTGAGTCTAACTGGAAAGACCTGGGTGCCCTGCTTAGGAGTTACAGGCAGTGGAACAAAACGGAAGGTTTTGGGAAAATGGGCAATGGTCAGAACCAGGGTTAGGAAGACTGTTCTGCACCTGAGGAGGATAAATTGGATACAGGTTGTGGGAAGAAGGGGAGAGTGCAAGACCCAGTAGGATGTTGATGTAGTAGTAGCTGTGAAGCAGAACATGAGAACTTAAACAAGTGTTTTAAAAAAAGAGGAGGAAGAGGCAACAAGTCCGAGAAATATTTCAGCACCGTAACTTAAGGATTTAACAGTTTATACAAGTAGCATGCTTTATGAAATGGAACTCTAAGGTAGATACTACATGAAAGGAAGTGGAACTAAAGTCCATCCAGTCAGTGAGGGTTAATCCTGTAGCCTTCTCCTGGGTAAATGTATGTCTTCGCTTTGTAAAGTTACAAAAATGTTTGATACGCACAGACCTGCAGTTGAGAGACATGGGTTCTGAGGATAGCTCTGCCTTGTGTTATACACAGCTAGGTGTCCCTGAGTAAGTCAGTAAATGCTCTGGGCCTTCGTCTTCTCAGCCTTGTAACATACAAGGAACTAGCTGACCTCCTAGGACCCTTCTAGCTCTGATACGCCATCTCTCAAGGGTGCTGATGGATAGTTTAGGAGGGTTCGGAATTAGAAGGTATGATAGGTTTCCTAAAAAAGACAATTTGCAGCCCATATTTAATTATTCAGTAACTGATTTTTTTCTCCCCTATTCTAGAATAAGCAAATCACATTCTTAGACCAAAAGGATCCCACAGAAGGGACACAGAACACTCCCTGGGGGAGAAAAATGACTCTAGCCAGCCGGCTGAATTAGCCCAGTGATTGGATGGGGGACAGATGTGGCTGCCAGATGGCCCTAGAGCTGTGGGGAGAGGGCTACTATCTCTGTTAGGGTCATCCCATTAAGAATAAAGCAATGTTTTGATGACAGTGGGGGGAAAGAAGCAGAGAAATTGTGTTCTTGGGAACAAACTGCCATTTACTTCTAAGCAAGTATCATATGTGGACTTCCCTCATTCTGCAGTTACTATATATCTACTGTTCATTCATTTATCCAGCTACTCAACAAATATTTGAATATCTACTATTTGCCCAGGGCTGGCCTAGGTAAGGAAACATAGAGATTACTGGGGAGAACAGGCAAAAGGTAAGCACAGACTGAGTTAAAACGAGGGAAGCACTTCAACGTTAAGGAGATGAGGTGCTGTCATGGAGGGTGAAGAGGAGACCTGTGCAGGGCCTGGCTGTGAAGATAATATTCAAGCTGCAAAGTAAAAGACAAGATGCGGCTACTCTTGCAAAGAGCCAGAGGTGGTGTGTTCTTGGTAGCAATTGTGGAGGTAACAGGATAGAGAAGAGCTTAGTATATCTGAGGAACTGAAAGGAGGCAGTGTAACGGGACAGTGCAGGCAGAGGGAGATCATGGGGCATGATGGGGTGGTGGGGAGGGTGGCAGGGACTGATGATGAAGGAAGCATGCAGGGAGCTGTGGAAGGGCTCTGAGAGCTGTGTGTTTGTGATGGAGATGGAGATACCCACTCTCCATTTTCCAAAGTTAGCTCTGGCTGCTCTGGAGAACACAGAACAGAGGAAGTCAGGAGCCAGTGAGGAGGCATCCCAGCAGCCCAGGATTAGATGATAGTGGTTTAGACCAGGATCATGGCAGAGATGAAAAGTAGATGGGTGTGGACTTACTCTGGAGGTAAAACCTATGGGACTGGACTTGACGGATAAGCGTAAACAGAAAAGGACAGATCAAAGGATGACTCCAGTTGGAGCTGAACACCTGGGCAGATGGTGTTTCTTAAAGAGACGAAGAGTTCAGTTTTGGACATGTTAAGCATGAGAGGCCTATGAAACATCCCATATGAGTTGTCAAGCAGTCAACGGATGATACAGGTGTGGAGTGCAAAGAAAACGTCTGGGCTGGGTGTATGAATCGGGGACTCCCAGCACTGAACAGCAGTGGATGAGGTCCTCTATGGGAGAGAGGAGAGGGAGGGGAAAGCAGAGCCTGCAACCGAATCCTAAAGAACTCCAGCAGTTAGGGTAGAAAAGGAGCCTGCAAAAGACATTGAAAAGGAACATCAAGAAAGGTAGGAGGAAACTCTATAAATTAATGTGGCACCAGCAGAAACCAAGAGAGAAGAGTTCAAGGAGAGATCAGCTGTGTTAGATGCCTTAAGTCAATTATGATGACTGCAAAGTGTCCATTAGAGCTGGTGACATGGAGATCACAGGTGAAAATTAACATCATGTCACTCCTATGTTCAGAGTCTTTGGTGGCTCCCTATACTGTTGTGTCAAGTTTAGACCCCACCTGATGGTATAAGGGCCCTCTACAACCTGGCCCCACCCTATCTTGATTGTTATCTCCCCACTTTGACTCTCTGGGGAGCCAAAATCTTGGACTCACTTTCTCCCCTTGAAGCTTCTACTCATAGCTTTCTCCAGTGCTTACTACTTATTATATTACAGCCCTCTCTTAAAGACAGGATCAAACAGCAGATGTGACTCTCCCATTTAGGGTTATTGAGGCAGTATGACATCCTGGGGATGCACTCCCCCTGGCAGTAAGGAGACCCTGTTTTTAATCTGGCTTGCCTACCAGGTAACTGAGTGCCTTCAAAACTGCTTAATTTCTCCAGAGGCCTCAGTTTCCTTTTCTGTTAACAATGGAGGTCAGACCAAGTGGTCTCCAAGGGCTTGCCTTGCAGTGACCGTCTACAAGCCTATGTACAGTGTTTCAATCCACATTCCAGTAAGTATGATCATTTGTCAAATACCTGTTGTAAAGTAGTTTGATACACTACATTCAGTTATTGACATGTTTGAGAAATAGGAAAATATTGACATATCCAGTGAACAGAAAGATCACTGAGAGCTTTCTATGGTCCATGCAATGAAAGAAATCAAAATACGTTGATATTCTTTGCCCTTTAAAGGAGTTTATAGTCTGGCTGGGGAGAAAAGATTTTTTAAATGTTGAAAAGTTAAATTACAGTATTCTGAGACTAGAGGAGAACATGTTGGTGCCTGATTAATCTCTCTGCAGAGAGCACGGTATTTGATGGGCCACGATGTCAGCAATGAGTGTGGGCACAGTGTGAAGCTCAGGAGGCACACAGGGCTGCAAGACTGTGCCTGTGACTTAGAAGAATCAGAGGAGGGAGGAGGGGTGCAGGCTGGCCTAGTGGATGAGGAAGAATTTGAGCTGGGTTGGGAGAGTTGGGTGAGCAGCAGAATTGAGATGAAGATGGAAATAAGGAAAAGCATATGGTATGTGTGGTACAGCTCTCATAGAGGGTGCATTAAAGGAGTGGAAATGGAGGCTTTTGGGAAATTAGAGCCAGATTGTGATTAAATGCCAAGCCAGGACCTTTAGTCCATTCAGCTAACATTTTTGAGTGCCTACTATGTGGCAAGAATACATATTACTTAGTTATAGCATAGGCCCTCCAAAACCTGCCTCACAGAGAAGGATACAAACAGAAAATTAGTAGCACAGTGCAGGATGCTGTGCAGCAGAGAGAACTGCAGGAAATGGGGCAGTCTGAGGGTTTTTAGCCAAGGATATGAATGAAGTTTGAAGAAGGTTTATTTGTAGAATGGATTACGGGATTGAGTTAAATCTTTTCCCCTTGTATTTTCATTCATAAAAGTTACCTCAGCCTTCAACAAGTATTCACTTGATTATAAAAGCATAAGGTTAAGGGAACTGATTTTGTCCCCTTCAGCCAGAACCTGAAAAATTCAGAGATGGAAAATGAAAATGACAAGATTGTTCCCAAAGCAACAGCCAGTCTACCTGAAGCAGAGGAGCTGATAGCGCCTGGAACGCCGATTCAATTCGATATTGTGCTTCCTGCTACAGAATTCCTTGATCAGAACAGAGGGAGCAGGTATGGACTGAGAGAGGTTATATCTGGGAGAACTGAAAGTAAATTTGAGGTCTCTTGTGTCCCCCTCCACCACCAAAGACTGTTGCCATTCTGACTTCCAGTTCAAGTGATAAGTGCCCTTCTAGCTGCTGCTGTCGTGTTTGTTCAACTCTGGCTATTCCCCTAGGCGTACCAACCCTTTTGGTGAAACTGAGGATGAGTCATTTCCAGAAGCAGAAGGTAAGTGACTAGTTTGGTGTCCTTATTCTTTCCCCTGCACAAAATGACAAGGGCCATCGAAATAAGATGTGAAATCATGTTTTAGAGAGCTACGATTAGGAATATGAATTGAAGATTTGTTCTTTCTGAAAGTTTAGTAAGATATCTGCAATGGAGGCAAGTCTTCGATAAAAACTGAAGGGTAGCTGAAAGACCATTTACAGCTATTTCACTGTTAGCCATAGCCTTTTTGTAGCATAGCATAGAAATGTGAAATCTGAATCTGTTATCACATTCAAATGCAGGCTTGGTGAATTGGAAATATGCTATTTCATTTTAGAAAACCAAAAGCACAAATAACTTGTTCTTGAATTTGAAGATGACACAAATGAATGATATTTAGGTCTTTCAAATTCAAATGTTTGGTTTTTTTACATTCTTACAATGTACTTAAGAACATATCTGATGGCTGGCATGCTGGCTCACGCCTGTAATCCCAGCACTTTTGGAGGCCGAGGCGGGTGGATCACCTGAGCTTAGGAGTTCAGGACCAGCATGGGCAACACAGTGAGACCCCGTCTCTACAAAAAAAAACAAAAAACAAAAATTAGCCAGGTGTGGTGATGGGCGCCTGTAATCCTATCTACTCAGGAGGCCGAGATGTCCACATCACTTGAACCCAGGAGGCGGAGGTTGCAGTGAGCTGAAATCACACCATTGCACTCCAGCCTGGGCTACAGAGTGAGACCGTCTCAAAAAAGAAAAGAAAAACCTTCTTTGATCTTCTAGTTATGGTTGCTGGGAGTCAGTTTTGTCAAGTTATGCGCCACTGTCAGCAGCCAGTGCTACTTCCATTAGGCTAAACATCGTCACTGCCTTTCAGTAATACGCATGAAGTATGAATTGCATGAGACCCAACATGAGATCTTATATCCTGCAAATGACTTTTCCTTTCTAAGAGGACTTTATCAGTGGGCCAAAGTAATGAATCTTCTATTGTCTAGTCAACGCACTCTTTCAGAGAAAAGGTACACTGTAGTCACCTAGAGTTTCAGCATTAGAAGGATGTTCATCTGGTACCACCATCATCTCATTTTATAGATGAAGAAAAGCCTTTTTAGTCTAATGAACTGACAAACAAACTGACAAAATGTAGACAATGGAAGAGGCAGAGCTTTGGCAATATTGGGCTTATAAAAGCGATACTGAGAAATTTTGGTAGAAGCTCCTCCACAGAAAGCAGGCAAAACCAGCACATCTGACACTGGTGTGCAGATCAACAGCAGCAGGAAGTAAATGAGATCCTGAGTGGAAAATGCTGTCTTGCAGATTCTCTTTTGCAGCAGATGTTTATAGTTCGGTTTTTGGGATCAATGGCAGTTAAAACAGACAGCACTACCGAAGTGATTTATGAAGCGATGAGACAAGTATTGGCTGCTCGGGCTATTCATAACATCTTCCGCATGACAGAATCCCATCTGATGGTCACCAGTCAATCTTTGAGGTACATTCAGTTTTATTTTCAGACTTTCTTATGGCTTCAGCTAACCCTTTTAAGGCTAATTCACCCATCTGAAATGTTAGTGTTGGAATGAAGAGACTGCTGTTGCTTTTGCCCCCACTATTTTTTACATAAGACAGATAGCCTAGAAAGTGCTCCCTTAGAGACAAGAACTGGTATCTTCAAAAATTCAGTGGTGAGTGAATACTGTTGTTCAACAAGATGCTATCACACTAGACTTATTCTCTATATGTCAGAGCTTGAAAATGGAAGGTTTTTTTTCTGAGAGTACTATTTATAAAAATAATGGGGAAAAAAACTAAAAAATCTGCCAAATCTGCCTAAATAACTTGGCCTTCACAGAGAGAGCAGGCCATATTAACTACATGATTTAGGGTTTCAGGTAATATGATCTGGGTTTCAGATATGACCAAAGTCCTGGTTATGAACCTGGGCGTATGATACAGTAGCCACAGGTAGCATCTGCATCATAACTAGCCTGAACTGAGATGTGTTTTCAGTGTTAAATACATACCAAATTTCTAAGATTTAGAATGTAAAACATCTCACTAATTTTTTAGGTTAATCACGTGTCTGGTAATATTTTATATATACTAGATTAAGTAAAATTAATTTCATGTGTTACTTTTCACTTAATGTGGCTGCTGGGAAAGCTTCAATGACGTATAAGGCTTCCATTACATTTCTCAGGGACAGCACTGCTTTAGAGCCAGAATGTCTCAGTTTACTCCTGGCTTCAGCATTTCTTAGTTATGTGACCTTAAGCAAGTTTTGGAGGCTCTGTACCTCAGTTTTTTCAGCTGTAAAATGAAAATAACTATTCACACCCTCCACTGTTGTCATGAGAAATAAATGTCATGAGGAATAAATGTGCTAATATATGTAAAACATTTACAATTCAGTGGCTCATTAAAAGTGCTCAATGAACGTTAGCTTCAAAAAAGGTAACTAGGACTATAGCAAAAATCAGGATATAGCTTCTTCCATTCATTAAGCCCATTCTTTTCATTTATTATGAACGTCATCTGAGAATTAAGTTCTTATTAATAAAACCTTATATTTACTTAAAGCTTTTCTTTCAGTATGTCCTGGACCTTTTACAGAAATGGGCTCATGGTTCTTATAATCCTAATGGTCCTGGAATAATTTCCACCAAAAAGATCAAAGGAAAATATATGTAAAAGTACTGTGAAAAACCACAGCACATCAAAATGAAAAGACAACCTACAGAATGGGAAAAAAGTATTCACAAATTCTATCTAATATGGATGTAGTACACAAAATACACAAAGAACTCTTATAAAACTCAACAGAAAGACAACCCAATTAAAAAATTGACCAAGGACTTGAAATAGACATTTCTCCAAAGATCATATACAAATGGCCAATGAGCACATGAAAAGATGCTATGTGTTATTAAGGAAATGCAAAGCAAATCCACAATGAGATATGTCACTCCATATCAAGATGGCACATGCACACTCTGTCTCATAGATGTGTATATATTTATATATCTCATATATATATTTATATATCTCATATATATTTAATGGAAAATAAGCGTTTACAAGGATGTGAAGAAACTGGAACCCATTGCTGGTGGGAATATAAAATGGTTCAGCTGCTGTGAAAAAATAGTTTGGTGGGCTCCTGGGTAGTTACCCAAAAGAATTAAATACAGGTGTTCAAACAAAAACTTATACGCAAATGCTCATAGCAGTCCTTTTCATGATATCCAAATGGTGGAAATAATACAAATGCCCAACAGCAAATGAATGGATCAACAAAATATGGTAGAGTTGAGCATTCCAAATGGGGAAATCTCAAATGTTCCAAAATCTGAAACTTTTTGAGTGCCAACTTGATGCTCAAAGGAGATGCTCATTGGAGCATTTTGGATTTTGAGATGCTCATCCTGGTAAATATAATGCAAGTATTCTAAAATCTGAAAAAGAAGCTGAAATCCAAAACAATTTCAGATACAGGATACTCCACCTGTATATACGTATGATGGAATATTATTTGGCCTTAAAAAGGAACAAAGGACCGATATGTGCTACAACATGGATGAATGATGAAAACATTGTGCTAAGCGAAGGAAGCCAGATACAAAAGGCAACATACTGTAGGGTTCTGTTTATATGAAATATCCAGAATAGGCAAATCCATAGAGACAGAAGACAGACTGGAGATTGCCAGAGGGTGGGAGGAGGAATGAGTAACTTCTTAATGGAGATGAAGTTTCCTCTGGGATGATAAAAATGTCCTAGGACTAGATAGTGGTAATGGCTGCACAAAGTTATGAAGACACTAAACATCATTAATGATAAATCTGACGCTATGCATATGTCACCACGGTAAACATACCCCTGCAGTGGAATCACAGAAAATCAGAAGATTGAAAAAGAAAAATCAATTCTCAGACAAGATGCCTGAATAGGAACAGCTCCAGTGTGCAGCTCCCAGCGAGACCAACGCAGAAGGCAAGTGATTTCTGCATTTCCAACTGAGGTACCTAGCTCATCTCATTGGGACTGGTTAGACAGTGGGTACAGCCTATGGATGGAGATTAAAAACACAGCACGAGAACTGTGTGAAGCATACACAAGTATCAGTAGCCAAACTGATCAGGTGGAAGAAAGGATACCAGAGATTGAAGATTAACTTAATGAAATAAAAGTGTGAAGACAAGATTAGAGAAAAAAGAATGAAAATGAATGAACAAAGCCTCTAAGAAATACGGGACTATGTGAAAAGACCAAACCTACTTTTGATTGGTGTACCTGAAAGTGACAGGGAGAATGGAACCAAGTTAGGAAACACTCTTCAGGATATTCTCCAGGAGAACTTCCCCAACCTAGCAAAACAGGCCAACATTCAAATTCAGGAAATACAGAAGACACCACAAAGATACTCCTCGAGAAGAGCAACTGCAAGACACATAATCGTCAGATTCACCAAGGTTGAGATGAAGAAAAAAATGTTAAGGGCAGCCAGAGAGAAAGGTCAGGTTACCCACAAAGGGAAACCCATCAGACTAACAGCAGATTTCTCTGCAGAAACCCTACAACCCAGAAAAGAGTGGGGGCACACATTTAACATTCTTAAAGAATTTTTAACCCAGAATTTCATATCCAGCCAAACTAAGCTTCATAAGCGAAGGAGAAATAAAATCCTTTACAGACAAGCAAATGCTGAAGGATGATGTCACCACCACACCTGCCTTACAAGAGCTCCTGAAGGAAGCACTAAATATGGAAAGGAAAAGCCAGTACCAGCCACTGTGAAAACATACCAAAATGTAAAAACTGTCAGCACTATGAAGAAACTGCATCAACTAATAGGCAAAATAACCAGCTACCATCATAATGACCGGGTCACATTCACACATAACAGTATTAACCTTAAATGTAAACAGGCTAAATGTCCCAATTAAAAGACACAGACTGGCACATTGGATAAAGAGGCAAGACCCATCAGTGTGCTGTATTCAGGAGACCCATCTCATGTGCAAAGACACACATAGGCTCAAAATAAAGGGAAGAAGGAAGATTTACCAAGCAAATGGAAAGCAAAAAAACAAAAGAAAAAAAAGCAGGGGTTGAAATCCTAGTCTCTGATAAACAGACTTGAAACCAACAAAGATCAAAAAAGACAAGGGCATTACATATGGTAAGGGGATCAGTGCAACAAGAAGAGCTAACTATACTAAATATATATATACCTAATACAGGAGCACCCAGATTCATAAAGCAAGTTCTTAGAGACCGACAAAGAAACGTAGACTCCCACACAATAATATTGGGAGACTTTAACATCCCACTGTCAATATTAGATAAACAAGACAGAAAATTAACAAGGATATTCAGGACTTAAACTCAGCTCTGGACCAAATACAGAACGCTCCATCCCAAATCAACAGAATATACATTCTTCTCAGCACCACATCGCACTTATTCTAAAATTGACTACATAATTGGAAGTAAAATACTACTCAGTAAATGCAAAAGAACAGAAATCACAACAAACTGTCTCTCAGACCACAGTGCAATCAAATTAGAACTCTGGAGTAAGAAAGTCATTCAAAACTGCACAACTACATGGAAACTGAACAACCTGCTCCTGAATGACTACTGAGTAAATAAATAATGAAATTCAGGCAAAAATAAATAAATTCTTTGAAACCAATGAGAACAAGGACACAACGTACCAGAATCTCTGGGACACAGCTGAAGCAGTGTTTAGAGGGAAATTTATAGCACTAAATGCCCACAGGATAAAGTGGGAAGGATCTAAAGTCGACACCCTAACATTACAATTAAAAGAACTAGGTTGGGCACCGTGGCCCATGCCTGTAATCCCAACACTTTGGGAGTCCGAGGCAGGTGGATCACCTGAAGTCAGGAGTTCGAGACCAGCCTGGCCAACATGATGAAACCCTGTCTCTACTAAAAATACAAAAAATTTGCTAGGTGTGGTGACAGGCGCCTGTAATCCCAGCTATTGGAGAGACTGGAGCAGGAGAATCGCTTGAACCAGGGAGGTGGAGGTTGCAGGAAGCTGAGATCATGCCATTGCACTCCAGCCTGGGCAACAAGAGCAAAACTCCACCTCAAAAAAACTAGAGAAGCAAGAGCAAACAAATTCAAAAGCTAGCAGAAGACAAGAAATAACTAAGATCAGAGCAGAACTGAAGGAGATAGAGACACGAAAAGCTCTTCAAAAATCAATGAATCCAGGAGCTGGTTTTTTTAAAAGATTAACAAAATTGATAGACCACTAACCAGACTAATAAAGAAGAAAAGAGAGAATCAAATAGACACAATAAAAAATGCTAAAGGGGATATCACCACTGATCCCAGAGAAATCAAACTACCAACAGAGAATACTATAAACACCTCTACACAAATAAGCTAGAAAATCTAGAAGAAATGGATAAATTCCTGGACACATACACCCTCCCAAGATTAAACCAGGAAGAAGTCAAATCCCTGAATAGACCGATAACAAGTTCTGAAATTGAGGCATTAATTAATAGCCTGCCAACCAAAAAAAGCCCAGGGCCAGATGGATTCACAGCCAAATTCTACCACAGTTACAAAGAGGAGCTGGTACCATTCCTTCTAAAAGTATTCCTAACAATAGAAAAAGAGGGACTCCTCCCTAACTCATTTTATGAAGCCAGCGTCATCCTGATACCAAAACCTGGCAGAGACACAACAAAAAAAGAAAATTTCAGGGCAGTATCCCTGATGAACATCAATGCGAAAATCCTCAATAAAATACCAGCAAACTGAATCCAGCAGCACATTAAAAAGCTTATCCACCATGATCAAGTCAGCTTCATCCCTGGGATGCAAGGCCAGTCAACATGCGCAAAACAATAAATGTAATCCATCACATAAACAGAACCAATGACAAAAACCACGATTATCTCAATAGATGCTGAAAAGGCCTTTGATAAAATTCAGCACCGCTTCATGCTAAATACACTGAATAAACTAGGTATTGATGGAACATATCTCAAAATAATAAGAGCTGTTTATGACAAACCCACAGCCAATATCATGCTGAATGGGCAAAAACTGGAAGTACTCCCTTTGAAAATTGGCATAAGACAAGGATGCCCTCTCTCTGCACTCCTATTCAACATAATATTGGAAGTTCTGGCCAGGGCAGTCAGGCAAGAGAAAGCAATAAAGGATATTCAAATTGGAAGAGAAAAAGTAAATTATCTCTGTTTACAGATGACATGATTGTATATTTAGAAAACCCCATCATCTCAGCCCCAAAACTCCTTAAGCTGATAAGCAACTTCAGCAGTCTCAGGATACAAAATCACTGTGCAAAAATCACACGCATTCCTAGACACCAATGATACACAAACAGCCCAAATCATGAATGAACTCCCATTCACAATTGTTAACTAAGAGTATAAAATACCTGGGAATACAACTTACAACAGAAGTGAAGGACCTTTTCAAGGAGAACTACAAACCACTGCTCAACGAAATAAGAGAGGACACAAATGGAAAAACATGCCATGCTCATGGATAGGAAGAATCAATATTGTGAAAATGGCCATGCTGCCCAAAGTAACAGTGCTATTCCCATCAAGCTACCATTGACTTTCTTAACAATTAGAAGAAAACTACTTTAAATTTCATATGGAACCAAAAAAGAGCCCACATAGCCAAGACAATCCTAAGCAAAAAGAACAAAGCTGGAGGCATCATGCGGCCTGACTTCAAACTATACTACAAGGCTACAGTAACCAAAACAGCATGGTACTGGTACCAAAACAGAGATATAGACCAATGGAACAGAACAGAGCCCTCAGAAATAACAACACACATCTACGACCATCTGATCTTGGAAAAACCTGACAAAAACAAGCAATGGGGAAAGGACTCCCTATTTAATAAATGATGTTGGGAAAATTGGCTAGCCATATGCAGAAAACTGAAACTGGACCCCTTCTTTAACACCTTATACAAAAATTAAGTCAAGATGGATTAAAGATTTAAATGTAAGACCTAAAACTGTAAAATCCCTAGAAGAAAACCTAGGCAATACCATTCAGGACATAGGTATGGGCAAAGAGTTCATGACTAAAACACCAAAAGCAATGGCAACAAAAGCCAAAATTGATAAATGGGGTCTAATTAAACTAAAGAGCTTCTGCACAGCAAAAGAAACTATCATCAGAGTGAACAGGCAACATACAGACTGGGAGAAAATTTTTGCTATCCATCTGACAGAGGGCTAATATCCATAATCTATAAAGAACTTAAACACATTTACAAGAATAAACCCATCAAAAAGTGGGTGAAGGATATGAACAGACACTTTTCCAAAGAATACATTTATGTGGACAACAAATGTGAAAAAAAGCTCATCATCACTGGTCATTAGGGAAATGCAAATCAAAACCACAATGAGATACCATCTCACACTAGTTAGAATGGCAATCACTAAAAAGTCAGGAAACAACAGATGCTGGAGAGGATGTGGAGAAATAGGAACGCTTTTACACTGTTGGTGAGAGTGTAAATTAGTTCAACCATTGTTGAAGACAGTGTGGCGATTCCTCAAGGATCTAGAACTAGAAATACCATTTGACCCAGCAATCCCATTACTGGGTATATACCTGAAGGACTATAAATCATTCTATAAAGACACATGCACATTATGTTTATTGCACCACTATTCACAATAGCAGACTTGGAACCAACCCAAATGCCCATCAATGATAGACTGGATAAAGAAAGTGTGGCACATATACACCATGGAATACTATGCAGCCATAAAAAAGAATGACTTCATGTCCTTTGCAGGGACATGGATGAAGCTGGAAACCATCATTCTCAGCAAATTAACACAGGAACAGAAAATCAACGACAACATGTTCTCACTCACAAGTAGGAGCTGAACAATGAGAACATATAGGCACAGGGAGGGGAACATCACACACTGGGGCCTGTTGGTGGGTGGGGTCAAGAAGTGTGATAGCATTAGGAGAAATACCTAATGTAGATGATGGGTTGATGGGTGCAGCAAACCACCATGGCACATATATACCTATGAAACAAACCTGCACGTTCTGCACATGTATCTCAGAACTTAAAGTATAATAATAATAAAAGAGAAATCTAGGTTACCTGATTTAAACAGCAAACTTCTAAAAGTGACCCACAAAATATGCATGTATTAAGTTTTCACTTATAAGGGAATTTTACAAAATACCTATGAAAGTTATTCCAACTTGAGGGAAATTGTTTATGATCTATATTCAAAAAATTAAATTCATACCCATTAATAGGGACATAAAAGTAACATTTCTTAAGCTTTGTCTACTTAAATTCCCATACACATTTCTCATTAACTGTATAACCACCTCTTGGAAGTGGGGATTCTTACCACAGTTTTACAGATGAACCAGTTTTAAGAAGTCCCGGTGACTTGCATAAGATCAGGTGAGGGGCCAGGATAGAACACTCAATCTCGAGTTCTCTGATAAGTCTTACGGTTTAATAAGTATAACTGCATGTATTTCAAACTAGCCTTTTGGTCGGGGGGAGGTAACAGTTTTCCTGAGATATAATTCACGTATCATACAATTTAAATGTACAATTCAATGGTTTCTAGTATATTCAGAGTTGTACAACCATCACTACAATCAATTTTAGAACATTTTCATCACCTCAGAAAGAATATCCATTATCCCCTGGCAACCCACCCAGCCCTAGGAAACCACTAACCACTAAAATTGCCATCTCTATAGATCTGAGCATTTAACAGATAAATGGAATCATAACCATTTTTTCCACAAACTATATTTTTGCTTTGACCTATAAAACGTATAGTAATAATTTATAATACCATGTTAATTATTCCAACACGAGTACAATACAGTAGAAATTTATACCTACTTATCTAAGATAGGAATAAATTCTCATATAGTTTATTTTCTAGGATATGTCAACCTAATTATTAGATGATGCTTAAAATACTGTTAAAGAAATATATTCTGAAGGCCCGGCGTGGTGGTTCATGCCTGTAATCCCAGCACTTTGGGAGACTGAGGCAGGCAGATGCCCTGAGGTCAGGAGTTCACCAGCCTGGCCAACATGGTGAAACCCCATTTCTACTAAAAATACAAAAATTAGCCGGGCATGGTGGCTGACACCTGTAATCCCAGCTACTCGGGAGGCTGTAGCAGGACAATCACTTGAACCCGGGGGACAGAGGTTGCAGTGAGCCAAGATTGCACTGCTGCACTCCAGCCTGTGTGACAGCAAGACTCTGTCTCAGAATAAATAAATAGTAAATACAAAAAAAAAAAAAAAAAAAGGAAATATATTCTGGAATACCTTGTTAAACATTATTCCTCTTTTACCCAAACTGAAGAGTCAAAAGCCCTTCAGTATTCTCTCACCCCTTCCCCATCTTTTTCAAGAATGTTAAATTTAGACTAAGTTGATCTAGTACTCCAGGGACATTAAAGTTGCCAATGGATGTTTGCTGAGAGGGGGGCTGGACAGAATATAATCCATCCATATTATACAGCAGATCTATTGAGAATTATAATGCTGTCTTTTTGGGTAAGTTGCAGAATCCTGTGAAGTTAAATGTTCTACTTGCTGTATAATCTTCCATGATAGATACCCTGAGCTCTAGCTACACAGGTTCCGTAAAGGCAGAAAGCAGGACATGTGGTCACACAGAGCTATCTTGCCTCATCCTCAAACAGGCTTTCTCTCTCTCTCTATTTGGGGGAATTTGTTTTATTTTATTCTGGACTTCTACAAACTCTTCTAGGAATATTCAGTTTATCCAACATTTGTGATATAATGTATCTTTTAAAATTTCAGGTTGATAGATCCACAGACTCAAGTATCAAGGGCCAATGTAAGTACCTCATACAGGTTCATTAGTGATTACTCCTTAATTCACCTTTGTATCTACCTTAAACACAGCCTAGGCACTTAATAAAGATCTGCCACTAATAGGACACTTTTTCTCGTGACTTTTCCAGAGAGTAACCTTGTCAGTTTTTAATTCTAGTAGTTGTATGATCTGTTTCCTTTTTTTTCCCCCAGTTTGAACTTACCAGTGTCACACAATTTGCTGCTCATCAAGAAAACAAGAGACTGGTTGGTTTTGTCATCCGCATTCCTGAATCCACTGGAGAAGAATCTCTGAGTACATACATTTTTGAAAGCAACTCAGAAGGCGAAAAGGTCTCTTTTTCATGTGAAGATCTCATAATATAAATATCTCAGTCCAAACAAGTCCATTTTAAAAGAGTTTTCTGGCATTACCTCATTGGATATTTAGTTGATTATTCTGCATGTCTCCATCCAGGAGTTCAGTTAATACCTCCTAAGAAGGCCTCACTGAAAGAAAACTCGATTTAAATTTCTCTGTGGAAAATACCTACCAACCAGAATAGGGTGAATGAGGAAGAACTCTGATGGCAAGACATATTATTTAGTCAGGATATAAGGAAATGTTGAAAGCAGTTCCCCTCGAATTTGTTCTTTAAAAAAAATTAAGGCAAAAGCTACAGTAGAGAATAATTTAGTCTCAGAGAGCAAACCAAGGAAGATATTAGAAAAGTACACACAAGCTGGGCGCGGTGGCTCAAGCCTGTAATCCCAGCACTTTGGGAGGCTGAGACGGGCGGATCACGAGGTCAGGAGATCGAGACCATCCTGGCTAACCCGGTGAAACCCCGTCTCTAGTAAAAAATACAAAAAACTAGCCGGGCGAGGTGGCAGGCACCTGTAGTCCCAGCTACTTGGGAGGCTGAGGCAGGAGAAGGGCGTAAATCCGGGAGGCGGAGCTTGCAGTGAGCTGAGATCCGCCCACTGCACTCCAGCCTGGGCGACAGAGCAAGACTCCGTCTCAAAAAAAAAAAAAAAAAAAAAAAAAAAAAAAAGTACACACAAGCTGTTGGTTTAGTATGAAAAACTTTTGACTATATCTGCGAGTTAGAATTTATCACAATTAACCAATTCTTCTTTCAGTAAATTATGTTTGCCACTGTGTATATGAACATGTCATGGCTAAATACATTTAAGAGAGAAAAAAAATTCCTATTAAAAACTTTAAACATTGGAATTAACCTGAGTTTCACTTACCTGGAATATTTTTTGTATGGCATAAATTGGCAACAGAGGTCAGGACAGTTGGATGCAAATGCCCCCAGCCCTATGTGATGCTCTGGAGCCAGGTCCTGTGTTCCCAAGTGGGAACAGTGAGCACAGTGACCTCACTGTACTTCAAAATCACATTTGTTCTAAAATTTTATCCTTCTCTACCTTTGCCAATCACTACTTTTCTTGTCTTTTGCAGATATGTTATGCTATTAATTTGGGAAAAGAAATTATTGCGGTTCAGAAGGTAAGATGCATTCTAGTGCTGGTTTAGTAGCTACTCAAAACACATCTGTGTACACATACTAAGAGTCTTTTCAAAAAGAAAAGTGATGTTCACTGGAAAGTGTGGCCAAGTTTGGGATTTCCTTTTAAGTATTCTAACCACCAGACATTTTTGATCAGCTGGTTCCATGTTCACTGTTAACACATGAGGACTTCTTATAACTGCTGGAGCTCTTGCTTATCTGTTTTCTTGCTTGCATACTAGTTGGCTAGATTTCCTTTCTTTCAGATTAAGATGATAGATAAGGACCCACCATGTGCTCTAAGGCCTTGCTTCTCAGAGTATGATCACATGCCCCACGGCATTGACAGACATCACCTGGGAGCTTTTAAGAAATGAGGACTCTGAGACCTCCCTGTCTTTCAGCAGCTTCTAATCTTTTGTTCATTCAGCAAATTTTTGAGAGCCTAGTTTGTATAAGAAAAGCTCCGGAATTATAGTAGTGAAGAAGACAGATACAGTCCCAGTCCCTGCCCCCAGGGGGCTTCTAGTTCAGCAATGTACAGAACTTTCTGCAATAATGGAAATGATTTATATCTGCACAATTTAATATGCCAATTGAATATGGTTACTGTAACTGAGGAACTGGATTTTTAAATTTAACTCAAATTTACATAGTAACATGTAGCTAGTGGCTACCATATTAGTGCAGTTCAGTCTGTTGGAGAGGTAAGGAAGACCAAGGACTAAGTCCACATACATGAAATAATGGCAAGCACTGCAAACTAGTATTTAATGGCATTGGTCAAAAGTTGGCAAACTTTTTCTATAAAGGGCCTTTTGTTTTTGGCTATCTCCCTTGCAACAAATTCAACTCTGCTTTTATAAGACAAAAGCAGGCCAGACGTGGTGGCTCATGCCTGTAATCCCAGCACTTTGGGAGGCAGAAGCAGGAGGATCACCTGAGGTCAGGAGTTCAAGACCAGCCTGGCCAACATGGTGAAACCCCATCTCTACTAAAAATACAAAAATTAGCCCGGTGTGGTGGCGCACACCTGTAGTCCCAGCTACTTGGGAGACTGAGGCACGAGAATCGTTTGAACCCGGGAGGCAAAAGTTGCAGTGAGCTGAGATCACACCACTGCACTCCAGCCTGGGCAACAGAGCAAGACTCTTGTCTCCCCTCCCCCCAAAAAAAACCATTAAAAAAAAGCAGCAGCATGGACAGTATGTAAATAAATGGGCACAGCTGTTTTCCAATAAAAATCAAGTGGTTAGCCAAATGACCATTGTTTGCCAACTTCTGGTATAGATTAAATGTGAGAAAAGAAAGGAGTTTAAAGATATAGAAGACAAAAGTTATGTGAAGGAAGTTCCTCTATGGAATCTTTGGAAAGATGATATGAATTGACTATGTAAACAATATTTTGGCTCAGAGGAAAACAGTCTAGATTTTAGAAGTGACATGCCTGAGTTTGAGAAGGAGACTCAGCTGAAGGCACACATACAAAAGAGTCAGGAGAAATAAGACTAGATTACACAACATATTGAAAGCCAGGCCAAAGGGGTTTAAATGCATCTTAAGCCTTTTCTTTTTTCCCTCTTAAACTCTCCTAACTTCAGGATCCAGAAGCACTGGCTCAATTAATGCTGTCCATACCACTAACCAATGATGGAAAATATGTACTGTTAAACGATCAACCAGATGACAATGATGGAAATTCAAGTGAACATAGAGGCGCAGAATCTGAAGCGTAACTCACTTGCGCCTGTAGGGGAAGAGCAAACAGGAAGGAGAGCTACCTCCTAAGGGTTTTCAACTTCTCTGACATACAGGCACACTGACCTGATTTCCGAAGGCTGACAATCGTTTGTGGAATGTAATCTTGATGCCTTGATACTGAGACTTGGGAGGGAAACTAAGAAATGGTTGACAGCGTTCCCACCCATCTACAAATGTTATTTTAGGTGCTTTGTGGTAAGTCTTTTTTCTTAGATGGCGCTAAGATTTCTTAAGATTGTTCAGCACTCAGAACAAAAGTTTGAAAAATGCATTGTTCATATGAATGTCATCTCTTTTCAGTTGCCAGTATCCTTTTTAAAAAATGGCAAAAGCCTAGATTTACAATTTGATGAACACTAAATATTTCCTATTAATATAATCTATTTTTGTATTTTACTTAATGAGCTTTAAGTGCCTGTCGTTCTGAAAATTGTGTATTTATAATTCAGCTTATCTCATAATTGGACCTAATAGCATTTCTTTGTGCAGTTAGGTGATGAGCACTGCTTTGAGGCCCAAGCACTAGTAGAGATGCGTGATGCAGGTCTAGTTCCAATAACTGTTCCAGACATCAAGCAATAAAAAAATGAATACCACAAAAGATGTTTGATTTTACAGTGGAGGTTACTGAACCAGCATTCAGAAGTTTAAGGTCCTCCTAGGTATGAGTACTTTTAGTAGTGGATCACTGTGGACAGGGTGCAGCTCTACCAGTTCCTGTTTCTTCTGAGCCAGACCCTCCTCAAGGAAGGGACCAATTAATTTTAAAACTCACTTGAAGCACAGCTGGTCATGGGGCTTGGTATAAAGTTCCTATTTCCACCCTGATACTTTCAATTCCTGGAACCCCAGCCCACTCCCCCATCCCTCCTCTCTATGAAACTAGTATAATGATTTTGAATTGGTACAGTGTGTTTAACTGTAACTAAGTTCAACAGACTATTATTATCTTTGTAATGAATTAACCTAGCAATAAAAATTATTCTGTTTCTTTCGTTTGTTGTTATTTTCTGGAACATCCCTGGAAGAAAACTAAAGTCAGCTCCATAGCTTTAACATTTAATTTCCCAAAAACTAGGGCATAATGAAATCACAGAGGGGATATAGTATCAAAAAATACTTCCAGTCAACATGAGTAGAATATGTGATCCCATTGCTAAAATTTTTAAAGGTGTTGCTTTTAAAATGGTGGATTAATAAAATAACTTTTGTAATCCAAAATTAGGTTAACATCATAGGATCCATTTGAAATGTATACACCATAAAAGACATAGTGAGTCAGTCTAAGTCAGTATGAAATTATGCACCATAAAATTATTAATTCATTGTTCACTAATGCGTTACAAATTTGTATGACATACCTGCTTTAGATCAACTGGTTCTCTGACAGACTGCAAGAGCCACAGTCCCCTGAACGTTGTTTTTTTTTTCTTGCTTAGACTTTTTTGGGAGAGGGGTATAATCTCACTCAAGTCCTAAACAATTATTAGTTTGAAAACTGAAACACGATACATTTCTGTATACATTTCAAATGGATCCTATGATGTTAACCTAATTTTGGAGTATAAAAGTTGTTTTATTAATCCACCATTTTAAAAGACTGCACGGCTTAAATAAAACACAAAGCATGCGCATCATTAGGGAAAAATAAAAAGACTGAAATTCAGTCCACTAAAACTAACTTCATCAAAAACCACCACAGAGAATGAAAACACACAACTAAACCAAAGCTACTAGCAAGCACACAAGACCAACAAAAAATCAGCATCCAGAATATATAAAATACTCCTACAGGTAGAAAGATAAATTGAAAAAAAGTCATGAAGGCATTTCATACATTAAAAAAGACAAAGTGCTCATAAACAGAAACAGACTCCTTATAGTAATCAGGAAAATGCAAATTAAAACCACAGAAACATTTTATATTCAGCAGACTGCAAAAATTCAGCTGTTGGCAGAAATGGAGCAAAGGGGAATCTCCTCTGCTGCTGGGATGAAACAACAGTATGGCATTCTGTCCAATACATTGAAAGGGCACCTGCCCTACTACCTAGCAGTTTTACTTGCAGGTACACAGCCCAGAGAAACTCGAAACACCTGGACCCAGGGACACGTTCAATAATGATTACAGCATCGTTGTTTACAATATCCCAAAAGTGAAAACCACCCAGCTGTCATCGACAGAAGATAGCTGTATTCACGTAATGAAATGCTCAACTACAGCTATATGCATCAACGTGGATGAATTTTTAAAATAATACTGAAAAAGTTACAGCAGCATATAATATCCCATTTATATTTAGTTTAAAAACTGAAACATAACAATATTATCAATAGTTAGGAATATACAATCAGTTGTAAAACAAGGGAAGAGCAAGAGAATGGTTAACACCAAACCCTCACATGGTTTCCTCGGGCAGAAACTGTAGGAGCGAGGTGTTCTTAAAGGATATGGTAGCTTCTTTCCAAGTGCTTTATTTTCATTCTTCAAATAGTATAATACATATTATATACCTTGTATGCATTGAGTATTTTAAAATAATTTTAAAACTTAGAACTAGTGGATGATTTGCCCCTTTTCTCCACTTACTGAAATTGTATTAATAAACATTAAAGTGCTCTGAAAGATTAACAAGTGCCATGGTAAATGAAAGGCGGGAAGAGAGGAAATGGGACCTTTTTAGAAGCCAGCTATTCTTACCAATTCCCACTTCCCAGGCTGATTTAGCCTCACATACTCATCAGACTACTTTCTTTAGGGAAGAACAGGGCCTTCCTTACCTTGTCTACATCTGCCTGAGCCACTTAACAAGGAATAGTTCTTTAGACACCCACTTAAAGTCAAATACAGACTTTAGTTTCAATCGTTCCACCTAAAATAGTAGTAACACCTAATGCTTATATGCCAAGTTTATTTCTACCTATAAGAGTACAAATAAGTTATATAGTAAGAGCTAACGTTTATAGTATATACAAATAGTAGCTAATATTTACTGTTTCCTAATATATAAAGTGTTTTATGCAAATTTAATCCTCAACCTATAAGCTACATAGTGTCATTATCATCCCATCTTTTGCACAAGGAAATGAAGCACAGAGATATTAAGGAATTTGTTCCTAAGCAGGAAATCGGGATTCAAATTGTTCTGGCTCCAGAGTCGATGCTTCTAAACACTCTGTGCTATATACAGAAAACCTCAGGAGAGAACCAGATACAAAGCAATCCAAATATTTCTCAATACATTAAGCTCTTGACAATTCAGTAGCAGTATCAACCTAAAGCATAATATCCTTAATACTTTGCTACCTTTTGTACAGATTCTGAAAAGATTAAATACTTTAATACTAATTTGATAAAGACAAGTGCTTCTAGGTATAAAAGTTAACTCCTTCCCCCATTAAA
Organism: Macaca thibetana thibetana; assembly: GCF_024542745.1. Lineage (NCBI taxonomy): Eukaryota > Metazoa > Chordata > Mammalia > Primates > Cercopithecidae > Macaca > Macaca thibetana. The sequence continues at coordinate 101,418,081 of NC_065588.1, read as the reverse complement.
TGAGGGCATTATTAAAGAATGGTTGACTACATGTAGCTCTTACCTACAGAATGTATTTATAGTCCGCAGAGATGATCCAAGAATTATGGTATCAGATCTGCATCGACTGAATAAATTTCATCTACATTCCTGAGTATATCTCCACTAATGGGAAATGGAGGTATCAGGTAAACTGAGTGGTAAAGAGGAGCCAAACTACTGAAAAGAAAATACTTACTTGCCCAACTTTTCTTATACATTATATATATATATGCTGACCTGTGTTATAAGCTGAACTCTTAACTTTGCCATCACCATCTCGAGTTCACTGCCTTTGCTTAATCTCTACAGATTTCCACTTATTCTGGATTCCCTTTTTAAACTTCACATCTTTGACAGCCTATTAAAAGTATTCCGAACATCTAAAAGCCTTTGTTTAAAAAAAAATATATGTGGCATTAAAACTTCCCTTAAAAAAGGAATGTCATCTTCTGAAACGTCTGCAATGTGAAGCTGGAAAGAAAACCCTGTTACAATTATTAAAATCAATTAAAGTCTACCTTTTACATTTAGCAGACTCAGCATAAAAGAGCAACATGAAGTATCCAATATTTTCTCATCTTTCCCACAATCTTACAAATTTACCGCCTCAGATGAAAAAAGGAACAGCAACCAGACTTAACTTTACCAAGAATGATTTCTGCAGGGTAGTATTTAACAGGATTGTATCTCATCTCCAGTGTAATATTTTGAAGGCTCTGTTGTTATTACTGTAGTCCCTGCTTATCTGAGAGGGATACACCAAGACCCCCAGTGCATGCCTGAAACTGCAGATGGTATCTAACCATATATATACTGTGTTTTTTCCTATACACACATACCTATGATAAAGTTTAATTTATAAGTTAGGCGCAGTAAGAGATGCAGTAACAATAACTAATGATGAAACAGAACAACTGTAACAAATACTGTCACCAATGCCACTGATAGAAGATTCATTCTTACCACAGATCTTAGCCACCCCACATATGATTTCTTTCCCGAGAACTTTCATGTTTTCACTTAAAGTATGCAATTTCAGGCTTCTCTTATAGCATATCTGAATTGCCAGCATCACTACTCTTGCACGTTGGGGCCATTATTAAGTAAAATAAGGCTTACTGGAAGACAAACACTAATAATTTGACAACCTAGCTACCAAGTGATTCATGGGCAGGTAGCACATACAGCATGAAGATGCTGGGCAAAGGGGTGACTTACGTCCCAGGCGGGATGGAGTAGGACAGCACAAGATTTCATCATGCTACCCAGAATAATACACAAGTTGAAACTTATTGTTTCTGGAATTTTCCATTTAATATTTTCAGACCACAGCTGACCACAGGTAACTGAAACTGGAAAGTAAAACACGGGTAAGGGGAGACTACTGTGTTGTTTTAGTTCAACTAAGGTTTGCAAATAGCACTATAGTTATTACTCACATTAAACACTGCATACTGATAATCCCTTTCCAGGATTAGGATTTAAAGTAACTTCATATTGGTTCTTTTTATTGGAAAAAAGCTCTGGAAAGATCAAAAATGTATAAAGGAAAGGAAAATACCTTTCTTTCACCTGGAATACATTGACAGAAGCCAATTTTGTACTTCAAATTTTTTACCTATGTGCATGCATTTTTTAAAAAAATATTCCATAGATTTCATTTCATTCAATTAAGTGGGACCCCAAAAAGGTTAATATTAAGAACTACTGGTTTATGACATTCAATTTTGAACATAAACATCCAGGGGAAGGAAATTTTCAAAATTATGTTTATTAATGTTTTAGTATACACATTATATTCTCTTAGAATTGGGGGAAGAGGGAAACCCCACTCAAGTGAGGTAACAAACTTGCCATCTTTTACAAAATGTAATTAGAACTGACAATGTTATGGTTAGTCCTTAATTCCTGAGAATCTGAATTATCATTAAGTTTTCTGTGAACTTAAAACAAACGCTCACATTTATTTTTAAATTACAGTATGTCTGAAAAAATAAAATCAATGTTAATATGTTATCAAGAAAAACCATCATCAAAATGTACATATGAACGTATTAGGTGTGAATATACTGAAGCCCTGTTGCTCTGCAGTTTGACACCATTTAAATGCTTGTTTCCAAGATCTTATTTCAAATACATTAACTTATAATTTATCCAGATTGCAGTGACATTATTTTAACCTAAAGGAAAAATAGTTGTCTGTCATTTTCTTCTTAATTGTAGGTATCCAGGGAGTCAGCATGTGAACTCTATCTAGTATTGATAAAATAATTAATTTACACGTGTAGGGATAATGACCAGAGAACATGTGATTCTCTTCTAGTAACAATTTCTATCCCTTAATAGGAGATGATTTCAGAGAAGTTAGAGAAGAAAAACAGAGAAAACAATACTGTTGCTATAAAATGATGACGAATTTGATATAATCAAATGCAAGATCATTCATATAAACATAATAATGAAAATATAAATTATTAATTATGCAGCATGCTTTAGGGCCATTTCTACAGTTATTATGGATTACAAATATTAAATGCCTTTAATCTATCCACTGTTCATAATTCTGTAAGCCATGTTTACATAATAAACAAAAAACATTTCCTACATATTCTGTCTCTTCTGACTTTTAACAATTAAAGTATTTATCCTGGGCTGGCAAGTTACCCTGACCCTAACCAGTAAGTACAAACAGGGCATTGTACATCCATTCTAAAAGCTGGAATCAAAGAATAACGTTAGAAGCATTTGCAGGATTTATCCAAAGAAATGTTTTGCAGACAAATGCAATAGAAAAAAATCAAGCATTTCCCAAAATGATGTTTGTATTAGAAAGTTTTAAACTTTTGTCTTCATTGTAAAGGTATCACTTTATTATATTTTTAAAAGGCCATGATTAACCATTTAACTAATAACTTACATACCTTTACAAAAATAAAACTAACACTTGCTGGGTACGAAATTTACTCAAATCTTTCTGTACTTTTAAAATCAGTAAGTGATGTATCTTACTGGCTGTTTATTCTCACAGTGGTATTTTTTTTTAAAGCCTGAACAGTGTAATTATTAATCTGTTGTCTTAAATTATACTTGATATTAAAAAAAAAAGTCTACCCAAACCATCACCAAAATTTCAATTCAATCTAATGTAGAAGAAACCTGAGTTTGGATGTAGAAATAATTCATTCAATTTTTTTTCTGACATCATACATCATGCCTTCAACCAAAATAGAAGTGAAACTTCAAACAGGACTCTATGGCTTTATCTGAATTTTCTGAGTACTAAGTAAATCTTAAATTTAAAGCAGCTGTTGGAGGTTAAATGTTCTCAAAGCAATGTAAACTAGTTATAAAATGTCTCATCAAAGACATCAGCAGCTCTTGTGAGTCACATGAAATTAACAATGAAAGAATGATCATCAGTTATACTGTACAGTGAGAGTACATAAAACACTTGTGCCTCACCTCTAGTATCAAAGCCATCTTCATATATTCCTTTTATGAGAATATTGATATGTATTCTTCATGAATTTCAGGCTCATTCCTTTTGTTAAGCATGTATTTACTGGCTGTATATAGTATATGCATTGAATTTCCCATGACTTGAAATAACTATAGATCAAAGATCTATGCAAATACAAATTACAAACATGGAGATTACAAGAAATCCGAGGTGATAGTTTATGAATCTGGATTTGCCCTTTTATAACTTCACATCAAATAGAAACATCTTCTACCCTCAAGTCCAGGCAAAAATCCAATTTTAAAATCTCATTCTCAACCTTTGAAAGTAGAGCCTTTGGAAACAGAAAGGACTTCACTTTAAAGCACTGCCTTTAAGAGTTGTAACATCTATTTTCCATAGATGTGACCCAGGAAACAATTCATCAATAGTTTATCCATTCCACTGTTTTAACAATTCTGACGATTTCATCATATGTGCAGTGAATACCATCGGTATCATTTCACAACAGGATCAGCAGACACAGCGCTGTCGGACAGGTCTCCGTTGCTTGTTTTAGTTTCTTCTGAAAGCATGAGTGAAGATAATAATGGATATTTATGTTCACTTTTAAACAATAAATTAAGAAGTAAAAAAAATTTGGGAAGAGCTATATTGCCAAACTTCAAATTACAGTTGCATCCATCAAATGTTTCTCTAACATCACAAATTATACCTTGTTTATATTTAAAAATTTTTTTAAATCTAGGCTAAACACTGCAATTGTTTCCACTGGTTTTTAATGAAGGTGGAGTTGAGGGAGTTCAGAACTGCATTGGGGTGGGGTTTCAAACCACATGGGCTCTTTTGTCCTGAGGAATCTTGACATTGCTGGTCTAAGAAAGGCCTGCTGCCCTCACGCCAGTTCCTCTAGCTGGGCCAAGAAAGGACCATTATAGTATGTTGTCATTCCTGGTAGGAATATGGATGCAAACTCACATATCAAAACTATCCAGAATGAATAACTTTCCATTTGTATTTATAACTTATAATAAATTATATATAATACATATTATTTCTTAAAATAATTTTAAATGAAGCAGCTTTTCACTGTTTTTGACAGAATGAATTCCTGGCTTTTTGTGCAAAATGTCATGTGTTCATATTTCATTAACAGACAAAGACTGTTTGACTAATGTATTCAGAAACTCTGACTATATCTCTGAGCAAGCTGAAATAGTCTTAGAACAGTGATGTGAGTGATATGTAACAACTGCAACCCCGGAGAGTTCCTTAAGAGGAACAGGCCAAAGCAAGAAATCCCACTGCCGTAAGACTGAAGGGCTGTTTGTTTTGTTTTAATGCTTTAGCCTGAAAGCAAATGTCCAATCGACTCACAGTTTTCCCAGTCACATGGGCTGGGGAAAAGGTCTGGCATCATGAAACACATGAGTAGAACTGAGGCAATCACTGAGTTTCTTCATAATTTATATTGATTCAAATTCTTTCAAATGGCTTTGCTAATTTATCCTTGAAAATGAACACAAATGTAGTATGTATAAATTTTCATTTAATACTGAATATCTTCCGGATTAATAAGCTGAAACAATTTTTTCAAGCATGTTTAGTCTGGATTCAAAAAAATGCCTGGATACGTACCTAATAAGTAATATTAGTAAGTAATATTTAATTTATGCAACAATGTCAAGAAATAAGGTAGTTCATCTAAGTGGTCTATCCAAATGAGTCACCTCTATATATATAAAGAAAAAAGGTATATTTTAAAAATTAACATAAGATTAACAAAAACATCTTGTTTTATGAAGAGCTTTTTATCTTGATTTATGAAAACTTCATGAAACAAGACAAAAAGGAGACTAGTAAACATGAAAATTATAACGGTCAACTAGTTACTGTATCTACTATTGATCCTCCTAGCAAAGAGAAATGTACGCTATACGATTTCCATGACAGAAAAAGGGAAACATCTGTTCCTCAGAGAAGATGATTATTCCTAAATTTCAAATCAGAGAGAAATATAACATGGGGACGTTATATATGAAACACTGAGCAATGCTCTTATGCCTTAAAAAGTATAGATTCCTTTCCACCATCCTACACAGAATACAATGGACAGAATCCTTTCCTTAATGACTGAAGTTCACTGAAATCACTATCAGTTATTATGGTTATACTGCCTGAGTCTCCAGGGCCTGACTATGAAAGAAGGCAGAATGCTATTTACTACAACTAAATAGCCCCTATGATTTTATACTTCTTTAATCATCTGTCCCATCTCATTCAGTCAACAGCAGTCAGCAGCAGCTCTGCCTTCAGCAACATTTAGCTGTCCTCCTCTAATTTGTTCCTTCAAATCTAATACAGTTTGGGCCATGAAAGAACAACCAAACTTGTGAAAAGTATATTTAAATTAAAAGCAGATGATCCTGAACAAGGGCTTAAAGGGTTACCAAGCGTGAAATGCATAAACTATATAAATTCCTTTTCAATTTCACACAAGATCTATATAGGCTTTACTTTTTTAAAAAGACTTCTTGCTAGGTCTGTGTTATTTTCCAAAAGGACAAAGAAGCTGGATGTCTGACCAAATAAAATGGTACATTACTATCTATTACTCAAGACATTTATTGGTCTTTCCAAATTTAAACCACTCACTGACCTTCCTTCTCTTTCTTTTCTTGGTTTTCTTCAGCCGCAGTCTTGTCTGCTCTGAAGAAAATTCTTGCACTGCTCAGTGAGAAATATAGCAATTCAAATTCCTAAGGTAAATTTAAAAAATTTGAAATAAAAACCAAAAATACTTATTATGGCAAAACACCAAAAATATATGCATTTTTATGCCTCTTATTATTTTTAAAAGCTCTAGTGGAAATCACAAATACAGAAACTGAAATAAGTAACCCGCCCGTTTTTAAGATCTGAGTCAAATGGCTTCCAAATAGCATTCATTTTAAAATATAATCTTTTTGCCACTATTCATTTCACTTGTGAAAATGGGGGTTTCTATATGGCTTCTGCTTTTCAGACATTAAGAAGTCATGGATATCAAACAGTAAGTCAAAGCAGATGTGACTCTTAGGCTCCTCTACCTGTAGATAGACATCCAGTCGCTTTTGAGTGAGATTCATGGTTTGTAAGAGTTTTTCATCTTGACTGGCCGACTGCACATTCTGTTGCTTAGCAACTGCTCTGATCTCCTTCAGGTATTTCTCTCTAACAGACTGGAACCAGTGAAGTGAGTCAAACTCCCGGTACTGATCCAAAAGCTTTAGAATGTAAGCCACACCTGCAGGCATCAGCAAAACTAAGGTTAAATTACAGTGAGTACAGAAGTCATATTCTACTCCTTCACCAATAATTCCTAACACTAAACATTTTGAGTAGTAATTCCTAGCATTTTAAGTTTGTCCCCTTTCAAGTTACATTCTACAGCATAAATGAACGACAGGTTTAACAAAATGGCTTAATTCCTCCTTAAAACCAATGTAGAAGTATAACAAACTAAAGACAAGTCAATTAAGAAGAAAACAAATAACTACCATGGCCATATAAATCACCTGGAGAAACGATATAGCTGTAAGGGTAAAGAATAAAAATTTCCATGACTTGTGCCTATAATCCCAATACTTTGGGAGGCTGAGGCTAGAGGACTTCTTGAGCCCAGGAGCTCAAGACCAACCTGGGCAACATAGTGAGACTCCTGTCTCTTAAAAATTTTTTTTAATTAGCCAGATGTGGCGATGCGTGCCTATAGTCCCAGATACTTGGGAGGCTGAGGTGGGAGGATCGCTTGGGTCCAGGAGGTCAAGCCTGCAGTGAACCATGACTGCACCACTGTACTCCAGTCAGGCTGACAGAGCAAGACCCTGCCTCAAAAAGAAAGGAAAAAAACAAAAACAATTCGACTGCTAAAAAGATGGCAATTGAGGAAGCTACAAGGAAACCAGAGAAACTAAATATAAGATGTTAAAACTGTACAACCCTAACAAAAACAAAGCCTAAATATTAGGCCAAAGTAGACAAGTGATTAGCAATACTAAGAAGGCATTAAATAAGTTATAAACTATAGAAAACAAGTATTGTCAATCACATATTCCAGCTAAAAAACATAGTAAAAAATGCACATGAAAAATAAATCTATAAAGAACATATAGACCTATTCTCAAGCAAATGTTTCTAAGAATCCATTACAAGGTCAACATAAAATTAATGGAAAAACAATTCCATTAAACTTACCCATGGCAAAGCCATCATCAGTAAAGGCAGCTCCAATTTTATTTTTTTTATTTAGTTTTTCCTTGCAACTAATGGAATGTTCTACAAAGTTCAGGGTCTAAAAAGATGTAACAAGATGTCAGAAAAACAATTTTACTAAGAAAATCTTCAGAATTCCTAAAAAAGACATTTCAAAAATTATAAATAGAATCACTATAAATAGAATAGAATAGAATAGAATAGAATCTAGGTTCCAGTCCTTTTCATCTGAAACATTTGCCTTAGGTGCTCTCTTGGTGAAGATACAATCTATACAAGTGTATCTTCATGGCTCTCCTTTCCAAGTCCTTTAAATATGGGCACTCACTCAATCACTACTTAACCCAAGAACAGTGCCTTGTATATTTCATTATAAAATATTATGCACATTTTACAGAGAAGGACACTGAGCTTTGGGAGATCTATTATCTCACCCAAAGTCATATATTAAGTGAACCTGGAGTTATTAAAGTAGGCCTGCTTTACTTCAAAGCACAAATACTCTTAAAAACACAGGCAAGACAGTCCTTCCTTACATCTACCTAATTCATTCGAAAATACTATTTCTTTTCATGTTCTTAGGTGTGAAGTCCTCAAAACAGTACGTCTCTTGAAAATTCAGCTCTTCCAAAATGCCTTATCTAATCTTATCTTTTATTCAACAAAGATTTACTGAAGCTTACAATATACCAGCGTTATTAAGTACTTATGATTAAACAAATGATTACTATCTAGAGTCCAGAGTCTAGAGCAACACTGTTGGCAGGGACAGAAATGTGTATCTGCACCATCCGGTACATACAGTAAGCCACTAATCAAAAGCGGTCACAGAACACTTGAAATGAGGCTAATGTGACTGACAAGCTGAATTTTTAATTTTTAAAAAAGTATTTTTATTTTTTTCGCCCTGCCTTATGATTTTATGAAATTTTAATTAAAGTAGCCACATATGACTACACATGGATAGCACAGCTCTAGAAGAGTAAATGCAGAAGTGTTTAAAAACTAATTATGATATACAGTGTGCTAAGCCTACACTGGAAACAAAACCAAGTTTCATTTTTTTGACTGTGGAACTTATTCAGCAATTAATCACCTACTTGTGAATTTTTCATCAATCATTAATTCAATCTTTTTTAGAAATCTCATTTATGCTTGTCTTTTTTCTGGAACTACACTACAAACTCAAGTACAAGAACAGGATTCTATACTTCTTTGTAGTGCTCTTAATTCCACTTTGTTTTCTCCATCACTAAGCGACTTCTAACAACTGCCTTGTAAAACTCTAGACTTTTCCCTAAGCTTACCAATGGGTTCACTGCTGTCTACAATGGTTTGAGTACACTGCCCTTCAAATTAAAAAAATATGGTGAGAACTCACTCCAAGTTAACTCTAGTATTACCAAATAAGACACTCTCCCCTCCAGTTTGACACCATCTTAAGATGAAAAGATTCTTATCAGATGAATATGAACATTTTTTGCTATATCACAGTTAAAATACAATTATGATAGAAAATTAACAAATGTATAAAAGAAACAAAATTCATGGAAAAAAGCTGTTTACAGGCTATTAGTTACTTTCAATAGGTAATAATGGTTTTAATATGTAAGAAGATATGTTAACAACTTGGGCAGTAATATGAAAAGTCACTATTCTTGATCAAATTTAAATTTAATAAAGAGCTTCAACTGCTGGGTGATATTTAGATTTTTTTTTTTTTTTTTTTTTTTTTTGAGACGGAGTCTTGTTCTGTCGCCCGGGCTGGAGTGCAGTGGCCGGATCTCAGCTCACTGTAAGCTCTGCCTCCCGGGTTCACGCCATTCTCCTGCCTCAGCCTCCCGAGTAGCTGGGACTACAGGCGCCCGCCACCTCGCCCGGCTAGTTTTTTGTATTTTTTAGTACAGACGGGGTTTCACCGTGTTAGCCAGGATGGTCTCGATCTCCTGACCTCGTGATCTGCCCGTCTCGGCCTCCCAAAGTGCTGGGATTACAGGCTTGAGCCACCACGCCCGGCCGATATTTAGATTTTTAAAGCTATCTACTGACAATTTTTTTTTAAACCTTATAGGAACCTTTAAGCAAAAACCACTCTTTATTACTAATATATACCTCTTAAACTCTTAACTCCATTTTCCCTAATCGAACAGCTGTTTTGTTTTTTTTTTTTTTGAGACGGAGTCTCCTTCTGTAGCCCAGGCTGGAGTGCAGTGGCCGGATCTCAGCTCACTGCAAGCTCCACCTCCCGGGTCCACACCATTCCCCTGCCTCAGCCTCCCAAGTAGCTGGGACTACAGGCGCCCGCCACCTCGCTCAGCTAGTTTTGTGTGTGTGTGTGTGTATTTTTTAGTAGAGACGCGGTTTCACCATGTTAGCCAGGATGGTCTCGATCTCCTGACCTCATGATCCACCCGTCTCGGCCTCCCAAAGTGCTGGGATTACAGGCTTGAGCCACCGCGCCCGGCCAGCAGCTGTTTTTATAATGCAATTTTTGATAACTTGAACTACTTTTAGATAGCAACTACAGAGTTAGAGCAAGAACACATTAAGAAGCATTAAAAATTTAGTCTACATGTTAGTATTTACTACTGAATAGAGAGAAGTTATCTTGAAACAATATGCTTTAAGAAATGTGTTAGAAAAAACTATAATAACAGCTAGTCTACATTAAGCACTTAAAATGATTATATATTAATAATTCTGCCCAAAGATTCTATGGCATATACTCATATAACTTAAAAAACACTCAAATTTCTCCAGTAATTATTTTAAAAAATAAGAATCTATCTTAGGCCACACGTGGTGGCTCATGCCTGTAATCTAGCACTTTGGGCGGCCGAGGCAAGAGGACTCCTTGAGTCCAGGAGTTCAAGACCAGCTTGGGTAATAGTGAGACCCTGTATCTTAAAAAGAAAAAAAAATTACAAAAATTAGGCATGGTGGTGCACACCTGTAGTCCCAGCTACTAGGGAGGCTGAGGCAGGAGGCTGGCTTGAGCCCAGGAGGTCAAGCCTGAGTAAGCCATGATCACACCACCGCACTCCAACCTGGATGACAGGGCAAGACCCCATCTCAGAAAAAAAAAAAAAAATCTAACGATAAGTAAGTGTCCTTCAGCACAGCTAACAAATAAAAATTCTATGTCACATTCACTGAGATCACATTTAGTTTTATATACAAGGAAATTAATAGTGTAGTCTGTATGCATTTCATGTTACAAAGAAACCAGATCTATTTGTTCCTATTTTTTTTTTTTAATTCATTTTAGGTTCTGGAAATACTCACCAGAGGGGGAACAATTATATAGAAATTTCGGAGATGTATATTCTTTGGCCTTCGAAATTCTGGAGCAAAAACATCTACAAGCATTTTGAAATATTCTGTGCCTTCAGCAGAATTTCGTGTGTGATCACTGAGGACTGAATCCAAATGCCTAAAAAGCAAAAAATTATTTGCTTCTATTCTAGAGCAAAAGAAGCGTGGCTTTGAAAAAAAAAATCCATGTCTCAATAATTTACATAAGAACATTCAAAAAGCAGGAAACACTATAAGACACTTCTAAACAAATTTTCTTGGAGTTCAGAATAAACTCATTTTCTTACGGACAGAAAACTGATCAATATTAGTAAATTTAGTCCCAAAAATAGACTATTAGAACATCTTGGGACTTAAAATAATAGTTCCGTATTTCTTCTTCCCACAGTAAGGCCTGTAGAACTCCTCTTCATTGTAAATAATTTCCTCTTCCCCTTAAATCTCTACCGTTTCTCCTACATTCCCTTACCTCAACTTAAACTTGGCTCTCTTTTCAAGAACTCAGTTTCCCTCTCAATCTTCAAAAACATCAGCTGCTTTTTCTCCTGCATCCCTCAGGTACAGCTACTACCACTTTCAATTATTCCTCCACCACTGTAAGGAAGAAATCTTCCTTTATGACTCACATAATCCAGCTATATCTAACTACCCAAATACTCAACTACTTCTTCCTAACAGCAGACATCTACTAACCTTTTAACCACTATCCTACAATTACGCAGGATTAGGATGCCTGCTCCAGGTCTCCACTGTCTATGCAGATAATCTATTCATTATCGTGACCCTACATTTCCTTGACTTCAATCAACCACTCCCTTGCACCAATCTGGATCTTGCAATTAGCAATCAGCTTTACCCTAGAGATCTTATAAGACAATATCCTACTCTCTGATTTCCTCACATTGCTTCAAAATATTTTTCAAATAGTCAACAGTTTTGGAGTGAATGGCATCATTTAACATAAGGTAAAGGTCTGATCCTTTCCTTTGAGATATACATCACAAACTATTTAAACAATTTTCAGGCACATGACTTCAAACAGCTTAACTTTGCACATGGCTTATGTAATTTGGCAAAGAGCTAAGCTATCTAACAGACTATTCTAGAGCAAAGCTTTTGTGCTGGGGCCTTATTCTCATAGAAATGCATGCATTTTCCCATATACTTCCTTTTTAAAAAAAATTTCAAGTCTATCAAAAAGTTAAAATTTAGTATAATGAACATCTGTATACCCTTCAACTAGATTCACCACCTGTTAACATTTTGACACAATTGTTTTCTCTATTTTTCTGAAACACTTGAAAGTTGTGGACCTTTTATCACTTAGTCCATTAATGCTTTGGCATGAATCTATTAAGAATGAAAACATTTTTCTACAAAGCCACAGAACACTGTTATACCCAAGAATAAAATACAGTATTAACTAATATACAATGCATGTTCAAATCTCCCCCAGTTATTCCTCAAATGTCCTTTACAGCTATTTCTTTCCTTATCTAGGATACGATTAAGTATCACCCATTACATATGATTATCAGGTCTCTTTATTCTCCTAATCCAGAACAATTTCCTTGTACTTTTTGTCCATGCCAAATGTTTCATAAAATGCTCACATTCTAAATTTCTCAGGACATTTCCTCCTAATAAATTCAGGATAAACACTTCTGGCAAGAATACAAAGTAGGTACTTGCCATTACACTGCATCAAGAGGCCACATAACATCTGTCTGCCCCATTACTGGTGATGCTAAGTTTGATCACTTGGCCAAGGTAGAATATATTTCTCAACTGTAAAGACAGTTTTCTCCTTTGTAATTAATAAACAATTTCATGAGATGAATTACTGAATGAATCCTGTTCTCTAAAATCTTTTCACCTCATGTTTTAGAAACCACTGGGGATTCTTGCTTGATTTAAAGTATTACAGTGATGGTTATAATTCCCCCCCTAAATTTAACATGCATTCTTCCATAAAGAAAAAACTTTCATTCTCTTATCATTATGATCTTCTGATAATCCTTCTTATCATTATGACTCATTGATTCTTTTTTATTCAACAGATTTTTATCTATCATTATTCTTTTTTATCAAATTGTCTCCCCTTTGCCCAGGGGTGCCCCTTCATGCCTGATTCAATAACCTGCTATAAGTATGAATAAAACATACAGTTTTCTAAACATATTCTTAGCAATTGCGCATGCCTCCTGTTTTATGTTACAATATCACAACTGACTCAAGTCCTGCACTGTTCAATAAGATAGACATTAGCTATTTAAATTTAAATTAAGATAAAATGTATACTTCAATTCCCCAGTCACATTTGCCATATTTTAAGTGTTTACCAGCCATATATGGTAGTGGCTACAGTGCTGCTATAGATTACATACACGAAGGGACCGGCATTCTAGAATACTGTTGGTGAAGAGAAATATTTTAAAAAGTAAAAAAAAACAGGTGAAATGAATTTTATGATTGAGGTATTTGGCGTTCCTCCTTTTATATTAAATCTTCAAGATTAGTTATGTACTTTATACTGGAGCACATCTCAATTTGGATCAGCCAAATTTTAGGTGCTCAAGAGCCATGTGTGGCTAGTGGCTGAAATACTGGACAGCATGTTCTAGAAGCTGGAAAGGTCTTAGACTACTGAAGTCTTAAAAATTATACTTCATAAACTGAGACCATAATTTTGTATAATAAAAACAGTGGCATATAAATTACATATTACCCTCTAGTCTTCTGTTCAGAATGTTTTTTATAAACACACTTTTTTATATCTCCAAATTTAGATTACCTTGCTGCTTTTAACGTTTCTTCTGCAAGACCTTCTTCTTTTACCAGTTCTTCAAAATTTACAATATCTTCAAGATCAGGAACAAATCTACATGAGAATTTGGGAAGGCATTTATTAGGTCAAGTAAAATATGTACAATTGACACAGATATGAAAGTGGTACTGCAGGACACTAAAATTTTCAACTATGTATTTGGAAACAACTGTGCATTTCAGTTACTATTCATATCACCACTTTAGGTCCAAATTGAATTTTAGATATGAATATTTTAATCCTTAAAATCATGTAATCTTTACATGCATTCATAAACCATATTGATAAATTAACTATAATTTTCAGAAGTCTGCTGCAGTCTTAAAATTTGAGAAAAATCTAGAATAGTTTTCTTCCATATTTTATCTCAAAATATATCAAGAACAAACACCTTATCTACAATATCATTTGTAACAAATATTTAATGGACATAATTTTTAAAATGGCATAAACAAGGCAAAAATGATGTTTGCATCCATACCTAATGGCATTGCTGCTACAATGAAGACCACCAGATCTTATCATTCGTACATAGCCCATAGCATTACCTTAAAAACCACACAAAAAAATCAGATATTTATATAAATAACTCTAAATTCTAATAGGAATATAGTTATATACAGTAGTAAATTACAAGGTTTCTACTCCTAAGTACCAAAATATTTTGCTATATTTTACTTCAGTTCTTGTTCCATAAAAAGTAAAACTGTCACATATTCCTACACTCAAAATATATACTTATATACAACTATATTAAATATTTAAAAATAAACATTACTTTCATTTGATAAACTAAAATCATTAAATGCTGACTACATTAAAATGGTCAAACTTAAAATTATAATATCAATAATTTCTCCACTCTCACAATGAGATTCAATCTCCCCCACACACACAATTGGAAGTGATATCAAGAAATCTTTATTTGATGCCTCCCAAATTTATATGTCTGGCCTGGACTCCTCCTCTAAACTCTAGGTTTTTTCATCCAATGCCTACACCTTTATGTCTAATAGAATTTTATATTTAATATGTCCAGTGCAAGCTCAGGATCTTTATCCCCAATTCTGCCTATCTCAGAAACTGGCAATTCTATCCTTTCAGTTGCTCAAGCCAAATGTCTTGAAGTCATCCCTGGCTCCTTTCTCTCACACTTTATAATCCAATTACCGGGCAAATTATGTTGACTTTGCCTTGAAAATGTAGCCAGAATCCATCCACTTTTCATTCACCCCCTCCACAGATATCCTCCTATCCAGTCAATCCATCACCATCTCTTGGCTGGAGCACTGCCTGGCCTCCTGATTTCCCTACTTTCACCTTTAGCATCCTGCCACATTCCCCAGTGTTGTATAACATCTATAGAGCCGCTAGTGAATTTTTAAAAACTAAGTTGGAACGTATAGTGCTTTTTCTTTTCTTTTTTTTTTTTTTTTTTGAGACAGAGTCTCCCTCTGTTACCCAGGATGGAGTACAGTGGTGTGATCTCAGCTCACCGCCTCCAGGGTTCAAGCGATTCTCCTGCCTCAGCCTCCCAAGTAGCTGGGATCACAGGCATCCGCCCCCATGCCTGGCTAATTTTTGTTTTTTTTAAGTAGAGATGGGGTTTCACCATGTTGGCCAGGCTGGTCTCAAACTCCTGACCTGAGGTGATCCACCCACCTCGGCCTCCCAAAGTGCTGGGATTACAGGTGTGAGCCACCATGCCAGTCCCCTTATCATGCTTTTTCTGAAAATGCTGTAATGGCTTTCCACCTCAGAATAAAACCCAATTTCTTTATGTGGTCAAAACAACCCTGCATGATCTTGCCCTTTGCTACTGTTCAGATAGCATGCCCTGCCACTTAGACCTCTGCTTACTCCATTCCAGCCCCTGACTATTTCAATATTGTGAAACGAATATTTCAAAAATGTGAAACGAATCAGGACTTTTGCACTTACTGTTGCCTCTGTCTGGTAGACTCTTTCCCCAGATGCACGTGGCTTACTCCCCGACCTTATTTAGGTCCCTGCTCAAAAGTCACCTCCTGCTTTCCCTGAACATTACTGACTAGCACTGCCCAGCCCCCTTATATCTCCTTACCCAGCACTTATCACTGACATACTATGTATTTTTCTGTCTGCATCTTCCCCCACCTAGAGTGCAAGATCCATGAGTACAGCCTTTGTCTTCTTCACTGCTCCATCCCTAGAGCCAACATGTCCTGGCAAATAGCAGGAATTCAATTTATAATTAAACTTTATTGAAATGACTTGAAAGAAAGAACAGACGAAAATGTAAAAAGGAGTTAACATTTCATAATCATGAGTAATATACATTTTACATACATTATCTTATCTGATGTTTTCAACAACCCTACATAAAAGTTAACATTGAATCTATTTTAAGGCCTATCCCAATATGAGAGATGACATTAAAATTTTTTAATGTCCATCTTTAAAAAGTCAAATGTCTAGTTTCATTGTTTTCCTCCAAACCATCAGACCAAAGTCTGATGAAGCAAAATAGGAATGCCTAGTATAGAGCGGCAATTAAGAGTAAAAGCTCTGAAGCCAGGCCACCTGGGTTCAAATCTGGTCTCCCACATGTTAGCTAAGAGACCTACAAATTATGTTATGTTACCTCTCTGTATCTCAGTCTTCTCATCTGGTAAATTAAGCTCAATAAGGACAGAGACTTTGTTTACTGTCATAAATATCATCAGCACCTAGAAACATTTGTTGTACTGAATGAATACTCGTGCAGTGAATGAAGGAAAGTAATATTTCATAAATGTTGTGGTAAGATTCACATGAGTTAAAACATATAAAGCACTAAGAATAGCCATGGCACACAGTAAATGCTCAATAAATGTTAATTATTATTATTGCAGCAGGCAAGTTATTAGTCAAAAAGGCTTTCCATTTTGCTCCCAGATTCTTTACACCTTTTCTCAAGGTATTTATCAGACTCAAAAGCACATTACACAGTGTTTTTTTTTGTTGTTGTTGTTTTTGAGATAGAGGCTCGCTCTCTCGCCCAGGCTGGAGTGCAGTGGCGCGATCTCAGCTCACCGCAAAGCTCCGCCTCCCGGGTTCACGCCATTCTCCTGCCTCAGCCTCCGCAACAGCTGGGACTATAGGCACACGCTGCCGCGTCCAGCTAATTTTTGTATTCTTAGTAGAGACGGGGTTTCACCGTGTTAGCCAGGATGGTCTCGATCTCCTGACCTTGTGATCCGCCCGCCTCGGCATCCCAAAGTGCTGTGGTTACAGGCGTGAGCCACCGCGCCCGGCCCATTACAGTGTTTTATAAGCAGAGGTAAAGTATTTGTATTGGCCAGGAACAGTGGCTCACACCTGTAATCCCAGCACTTTGGGAGGCAGAAGCGGATGGATCACGAGGTCAGGAGATCAAGACCATCCTGGCCAACATGGTGAAACCCTGTCTCTACTAAACATACAAAACTTGGCAGGGTGTGGTGGCGGGCACCTGAAGTCCCAGATACTAAGGAGGCTGAGGCAGGAGAATTGCTTGAACCCCGGAGGCAGAGGTTGCAGTGAGCTGAGATCGTGCCACTGCACTCCAGCCCGAGTGACAGAGCAAGACTCTGTCTCACAAAAAAAAAAAAAAGAATTTATATTTTCTAAGAAGAGAATAAAGAGTAAAATGATGGAATAAAATAAAAAGGATAATATTCCCCAACTGTGGACTGCAACTTAGTGGTAATCAAGGTGACATTAGATGGCACACCAAAGAACACTTAGTGATTATGTATTTAGGGCAAAAATGACTAGCATTTTAAGGACTATGATTTAACAACTGTTATTTCTACGGAAAAATTACACTTTCAAAAAATATAAAAACATGAAACAAATAATAGTGAAGACAGTATTAACAGGATGCAAAAATTCTGATTATGTGAATAAATAAAACTTAAGTAACACTGCTCTAGAAGGATAGCTCTTAATCTGAGGTCTACAGACCCAAGCTTTAAGCACATGGACACTAGCATATTATATACAAAATTGTGCCCATATGTCATATAGGCATTCGTTCTGTAAGAATCATCCCGGAGTTTTCCTCAGATTCTCAAAAAAGGTTAAGAACTACTGCTCCGTAACTTTGCCGCCTAATATTAAATGTCCTCTTGAAGAAAACAGTACTTATTTGACAATACTTCATATTGAATGGTTTATAATAAAACATTTACAAAGGTAAAATTCTCCAAGTTCTTGCACTAAAACATAATAGAAATGCCTAATATGCAAATCGATTAACTGATAAAACTTTACTCCACAATGAAATGCTTATAACATATTACCCACTGGTAAACCTAAAGTCTCCTGAAAGCAAAGGGGTTGGTATTCCCAGCACCCAGCACCTAACAGAAAATGTGGCAAAACAGATGCTTAGTAAATGCTTGATAAATGAATAAATCAATCTCACAAGGCATAATTTTCCCAAAATATAGTCAGTAAGATTTTACTGTTTGGTGTTAATATAAACGGTCAAGAATATAAAATCCATTTGGACTTATAGCTAAATAACCCCGGTTTAAGTCCCAGAAACATGACTTACTTCTTTCTCTAAGTTTCTCTTTTTTCATCTTTAAAACAATTACATGCCTATCTCACAGGGTTATTGTGAACATAAAGATAATGTATGTGAAAAGCTCAAATAAATATAAAGTTTTATTAAGCTATGATTATTATGAAATGTAGTTCTTTTAAATATAAAGTACTATATATCAGAAGACAAGTTCCACTTGTAAGGGCAGAAGGACAATACATTATGTGCACAAGTAAGATGGTGTAACATAGAACTTAATAACTTTTCATGTAAATACTTTATACCTTCACATTTAGACTGGAACTTGTGTGAACCTTTTAGAAGCCCAAAACAGTGCCTTCAACGGAGCGGGTATTCGATAAGTACTTACCAGTTTACAATTATTCATATGACCTTGGAGATTTTGTTATTAAAAAACTTTTATTATAATTGAAGAGGTTTTATTTAAATGATCAGTGTATAGTCTGTCAATTATTTCTGCAGCAACAGTCTAATCATACAAATTTTGGGGGTAAAAAAATTAGATGAGTGGAGTAAAGCTGAGCTCAGACTTTCACATGAGCTGCTTATTAGTGTGAAACAGTTAATATATGAGATAGACTGTAGGGATCTGTACTTGATTTCCTAACACTTTTATCATAACTTACCAATTTGGCTGATGAGTTGTCTGAATTGATCAAGGTAGCTCTGTCCCTCAGGTGTTATTCCAAGTTTTCTGATGCCTCGATTGAATTTTTCTGCTCTATCAAAAGGATACTACACAGAAAATTTTAAGGCTACTTTTAATAAAAATTTCTAAAGCACAAAATGCTTCCCAAATAAACCATGCCAATACCACTCTCCTTTTAATTTTGTATTTCAATGTGCTTAAAAATTAATTAAATTAACATTAATAAAAAAATTCACAGACTACCAATGTTCAAGGTCAATATAATTTTTTTTCTTTTTGACATTAGCTAAAGTGACTAATAATCAATGCCACTAACCTAATTTCCCTACCACAATTAGTCTCCTAACCCCCAACAACTCTAACAGAAAAAAGAAACCAATTCCTCCCAGAAACACTTGTTCACAGATATGTGACCAAGTTTCTGTGGACTGAATAGGTATTAGGGACTTAGAAACATACTCTTTCCCAATAAACACACGTCAGCTAGGTTAAAATTTCTAGTAACCATCACCAATAAAAAAACTACTTTTTGGTCTTGGTTGATTAGGAGATTTAGGAAATTTTGTAATAATAAAGCAATTCTTACATAATAGCATGAATATTTATCTCTAAATACTAGGAATTTCTGCTCTAATAAAATGGGCTGGGCGCAGTGGCTCATGCCTGTAATCCCAGCACTTTGGGAGGCAGAGGCGGGCGGATCACTAGGTCAGGAGTTCAAGACCAGCCTGGCCAACATGGTGAAACCCTGTTTCTACTAAAAATAAAAAACTTAGCTGGGTGTGGTGGCATGCACCTTTAATCCCAGCTACTCGGGGGGCTGAGGCAAGAGAATCTCTTGAACCCAGGAGGCGGAGGCTGCAGTGAGACGATATTGTGTCACTGCCCTCCAGCCTCGGTGACAGAGCAAGACACAGTCTCAAAAAAAAAATGAGTTAATACAATCCTCTACTGACAAACGTAATCTGTAATTTTATCAGATTATCCTAGAAAGTAATATTTTGCTACTATGGCACTAAAGAGAACTGCCATTATACAAGAGAGCTGGAACTACTAGGTGAATCTTAAGAAAAGTAATTAAAATAGTTCCGTATATGGCAAATCAAATACAGGACCCATCTAAGCCTATTGGTTCTCCAACCACATGGCTACATGCGCCTGCTGCCACTTAATCCAACAGACTCTTCACTTCACTATGGGAAAACAGCCTGGAAGGTGAAAGGACAATAGCATTCTTTTTTTTTGAGACAGAATCTTGCTCTGTCACCCAGACTGGAGAGCAGTGGCATGATCTCAACTCACTGCAACTTCCGCCTCCTAGGTTCAAGTGATTCTTGTGCCTCAGTGATACAGCTTGCCTTTGTCCCCACCTAAATCTCATCTTGAATTGTAGTTCCCATAATCCCCACATGTCCTGAGAGGGATGAGATGGAGATAACTGAATCGTGGGGGCAGTTTCCCCTACCCTGTTCTCATGATAGTGAGTCAGTTCTCACAAGATCTTATGGTTGTCATAAGGGGCTTCCCGCTTCACTGGACACTCATTCTTTCCCGTCACCCTGTGAAGAGGTGCCTTCCGCCATGATTGTAAGTTTCCTGAGGTCTCCCCAGCCATGCAGAACTGTGAATCAATTAAACCTCTTTCCTTTATAAATTACCCAGTCACAGATATTTCTTTATAGCAGCATGAGAACAGATTAATACACTCAGCCTCCTAAGCATCTGGGACTTCAGGCATGTGCCACCATGCCCGGCTAATTTTGGTATTATTAGTAGAGATGAGGTTTCGCCATGTTGCCCAGGTTGGTCTCAAATGCTTTGCTCAAGTGATCCACCTACCTTGGCCTCTCAAAGTGCTGGATTACAGGAATGAGCCACTGCACCCGGCTAACAGCAGCATTTGTATGAACTATCAGCAAGAATATCAATAGTGAATTGTTTTTGGAGTGCTAGGCAATATGTACCAGAATTTTAAATGTTCATATTCTTTGTCCTAGAAATTTCTCCTTAAGGAAGTTTTCAGAAAGTCTATATTTACAGAGATAGATGTGTAAAGATGTCACTGTAACATTGTTTGTAAGAATGAAAAATTAGAAAAACCTAAATATTGGTCAACAGAAGAGGGTTAAATAAGTTATGATATACATGGATGTATCCCTATCAACTCTTGGGATGAAGCAGATCTGTATGTAGTGACATGTGATGAGCACAGTGCAAAATGCTATGTATACTATTACTCCATTTTTACTACCAAAAAGCAATATATGTGTGTAAATATACATGTTTATATACAAAGATATCTGAAAGCCTTCACACTACATTGTTAGTGACTGCCTCCAGAAAATGGAATGGAAAGAAAAATGAAGGTGGATATTCAGTTTATTCACTCTGTATTGCTTAAATGTTTCAAAATAAGCATGTCCTGCTTTTATATTATTTTAAAATAAAGAAAAGTATCACCTGGCTACATTTATGATTTAATTTTTTCCTTACCTTAAGCCTACAGATAATGCAGAGTAAGAAATTATACGAAAAATAAAACTAAAACCCCAATAGAGATCTAAGTAATGAATTTTAGCATACACATTTGCCATATACTCAACAGCTGAATCAAACACCTTAAAAAGAATAGGTAGCCTACCTTATGATCATTTTGGTCCTTAATTTCCCTGAAAAATCGAATATCTTTAATCAATCTGGATTTGATGTGTTCATCATACATAAATTGGCTAAATATATAGAACTTCTTTTTCAAAAACTGGTAGGTGAAATTAACCTATGAAATTAAAATTCAAAAAGTTGAAAAAAGTTAATATAAAAATTAATTCAAATCAATTTAAATCAATTTTACTATATAACAATTATCTATTTGCACTACCTATAAAGTACTATTTATAAGTCTATTTCATATAGGACCTGAAAATATTTCAATAATGTTTTTTATTGCTCAAAGTCACAAAAATTTCTATAAGTTCCTCTTACATATTTTTACTAAAAAAGAAAAAAGAAAAGAAAAAAGTGGAAAATATTCTCAGGATAGGACTAAAGGCTGTAGTGAGAATCACAAACCAGACTCAAGACCCTAGTTTTTAAGCCATGGTCCAGTGAGAAGTTTCTATGCTCCTCCATCAATAAGATTACTTACTGCTCATCTACAGGTCTACAATGACACTAAAGTAAGAAACATGGTGTTCTCTGAACCTTCCTGAAGATACCACACATTCAATTATCTATCCATAAATATTTCTGATCACTTCTTACATGCAAGGCAACGTGCCTTCTCCCATGCTAGACATGGTCCTTGTCTTCACGAAGTTTATATTCTAGAACAGGTGACAAACATTTTAAACAAGTATTGTTACATAAATTATTAAATCTCTACTGCAATTATTTCTCAAAATGTTAAGTATGTGTGTGCTTTGACAATAAATAACAAAAAGCCCTGACCTTGACTCAGAAAATCCTAAGAAAGTGAGGTATGAGCTGAGATTAAAGTCAAAATAGCACAATAAAATTAATTCTAATCTACAAATGGAAATAGTATAAGATTAATTCCAACCTTCAGGCAGAAATAGCATAAGATTAATTCCAACCTACAAATGAAAACCCTAAATTCATTTCCAACCCCCACCAACTCTCAAGTATTACTAATGATTTTGACAAATTTGTGCCCTTTTTACTCAGTATTCATTTACTCAATTATGGAAACGAATGATTTTCAAGAACTTATCTTGCAGCTTAAACATTCTATTCTCCTTGTTTTTTCTGTTCCTTTGCATTTTTTAAAAAAATCTCTTCAACAGTCTTTTTTTTTAAATCCTTTCCACTCTTAACAGTGGGTAACTATTCTGCCATCCTCTGATTTCTATCCTTCTATGCTCATTTCATCAACAGACATCAGTAATCTACATTCATTAGTGTAATTAACTGATGAACGTCTATATCCCCATGATTACTGTGAAAGCAGGAAATGTCTTTTTCTCACACTAGTGCCCAGCACAATCCCTGACACATAAAATACATTCTTATCTGTTACATGAATATTTGATAGATGACAAAACTCAAGGAAGAGCTTACGCTCAAAAGTTCAGTTTTATTTATCCTCAAAGGTACAAACATGATCATTACATGGATGACTCCTTATTTGGAATTTAAAATTGTATGTTTCATTTCTATATTGATAACCACTATAATGGAGGTCCAATCATATCACTCATTGGCTCAAAATCTTCAATGCCTTCCCACCATATACTAAAATGATCCCAACTTTTTTTCTCCCAATTCCCTACTCCAAATGTGTTTAATAATACTGTACTACTTAAGCATTCACAGTCTTCTGCCCTAAAGGAGAAATTAATTGTGCTCTGAAAACCAGGTAAATTGAAAGACGTTTTTCCACAGACAGAAAAATAGCATACGAGTTCAAATGATTCCTTCAAGTGAATGCCCTTTTCGTGGTTTTTTTTTTTTTTGAGATGGAGTTTCGCTCTTGCTGCCCAGGCTGGAATGCAATGGCCCTATCTCGGCTCACTGCAACCTCCACCTCCGAGGTTCAAGCAATTCTCCTGCCTCAGCCTCCTGAGTAGCTGGGATTACAGGTGCCCGCCACCACGCCTGGTTGATTTTGTATTTTTAGTAGAGACAGGGTTTCTCCATGTTGGTCAGGCTCGTCTCGAACTGCCGACCTCAGGTGATCCTCCTGCCTCAGCCTCCCAAAGTGTTGGGATTACAGGCGTGAGTCACCACACCAGGCCGTGAATGCCCATTTCTAAGAAGATTCAATATATTTTTAGTAAGTTCCTATTTATATGGACATCAAATAATTAGTAACCCCTGCCCCAAAAAGGGCATAAGTAACATTAAATAAATTACTATCAATTGCTCACTTTCAAAAGTAAACTTTCAGAGATCACAGAATCAACACAGATAAACATATATATATGTGTGCACACACATATATTAATGTGCTGATGTCCTCAAATATCTAGTGCTCTTTATAATGATGGCTCTGAGATGGTTATCTACCCTAAAGTGTCTTTGTATCACAGCTCTCATCACATCCAACACAATTTTAGGACCAGACATTTTAATTACTAACCAGAAAAAAATAGAAATTCACGTAAAATATAAACTAGTTGTGTATGTTTGCCAGAATATTCTATGAGAAAACCACGTTCCAAGCTATTAAACAGGGGTCTATTACCCACCCAACCCCCAAAGAAAAGTTCTTACGGTTGTATTCATAATTCCCGTGCCATGTGTTCGAATTGAATTAGCAATATGCCGAATATTAATAGTATTCAAATGCTTGTTATTGCTTGTTCGTTCAATAAAAATCTGCAATGAAACAAATTTATGCTCAGTAACAACACAACCCATAGCAAACACTGGTCAGACAGATATCCAAAGAAAATTTTAGAATCTATTTCATTAAAGACAATTTCATTGAAAATGCATTCAAGAAGATAGTACAGGTGAATATCCTTAATCCGAAAATCTGAAATCCAAAATGTTCCAATGAGCGATCCTTTGAGCGTCATGTTGGTGGTCAGAAGTTTACGATTCTGGAGGATTTCAGATTATGGATTTTCAGATTAGGGATGCTGAACTGGTGTATGATACAAATATTCCAAAATCCAAAAAAAAAATCTGAAATCCAAACACTTCTTGTCCTAAACATTTAGAATAAAGGATACTCAACTTGTACAATCAAAGCAAAAAAAATAAATAAGGCCTCGAAAACAATTATTTTTTGTTTCATTTAATTTCACCCATGAGAATCAATTCCTTGCCCCCTCAGCCTTCCCACTATATCTCCACCCACATTAAAAAAAAAAAAATTTATAAACCCTACTCACCTGATTGTTGAGATTATAGAGGTATCGGGACACAAATATATGAATGTTTCTCATAATTTCTAAAACATCAAGGCCCTACAACATAATAGACACGAAAGTTTTATTATAATTCATTAAAATAATCAGTTAAACTTGTATCAGCATAGTGACTTATTGATTATATTGTTTCCTAATATTTTTAAGTTATTTTAAAGAACTATATAAAAGGTATGACCAAAGGTTAAAAGACAAACAAGACTATCTCCTTAGGGAAACCTGGCTGCTTATTACTTTATCTTTTGTGCAGATAGAAACAGTTAAGTTTAAATATTCAAAGATCCATGACCCACAGTCATCTCCCCACCAGCCTTGAGAATATTTGTCTCTTCAACAATCTTCTCTATATTTTTTCTACAAAGTAAACTAATGGCCAGATTCTAAAAGGTAGTCAGAATATGCTGTGACATTTATAAAATATATACGACTTTTCATGTACTTTGCAAGGTTCCTTATATGTAATTCTAAAATATGAGGTATCATTCTTCTAAATTCCACAGGTGACAAAAATGAAGCTAAGGAAGTTGTTCTCTGAGGCAAAATAGCTAGGAAGCAGCAGGACCTTGGGACTTTAGAAAGTCTAATTCCAAACTGTTATGCTTCTTTTGATCACGCCAGACAACTTTCAAATAGTACAAGTTATCTATTAAGAATCCTTCATTATTTAGATATTACTCTAACACCCAATGGTATCATATAAACCGTTCCATAGTTTTTTCTAATTAGAGCTCAAAGGAGCATCACAATACCTTTTTAAGTTTTCATTATAACTTTTATCGTATTTAATTTGTTTACACATTTTTTCTCCCAGAGGCTATTACATGAGCTGGGACTATTTCTATTTATCTTTGTATTCCTAAACATAGTTCAGTGCCTAGCATGTTCTCAATAAATATTAGCTATATAAATGAATGAACGAAAGGATATACAGACTGATCCTAGAAATAATCCCTACATGCAGCAAGATAAAGGGAAAACTAGAATTCTCAACTTTTAGAACTGAATAAATGTTTTTTGGTAAATATTATCTGGATCATCTTAGAAAGAACTCCATGCAAATTATCTGATAACATAAATTATTATATTCATGAGATAATGCCATACTGTACATTAACTAATTGAATTAGCAAAGCTAAATGTTTTCCTATACTCCTCATTTTAAGAACAAACACATTTATAATCATGTAAATAACCATTTTTCCTAAGATATTAAATTTTATATACCATAACCAGGCTTAAAATCCTTAACTGTGACTTTGAACTTCTTAAAATTCTACAGAAGTCACCTCACTATCCTAATGGTTTCTGAAAAGCTGTATATAAATCTATATATATATATGTATATCTCAAATGCTCAGAAGACTGAATATAAGTAGGATGCCTGTGGTAAATTCCTTTATAAAGCAATCTAGCAGCACCTAATTTTTTACTGTTGTCACGTATAAGATTTTATACAGCAAATAATTTCTTAAAAAATAAACACATACTAACTAAAGCAAAAAGAAAATAGACTTCCTTAAAAAGGACTGTTATGGCCAACAGTCAGAGTATACTAAAAAAAAAAAAGAATTTTATACTATACCTGTTCCAAAGTCTGACTGGGAAGATGTGCCTCTGTCATAACCAGTCCATAACGCTGAGTAGCTAAGTTTCTCATCTCACTATAAGTGGCCCAGTCATGAAGGGCTACTGTTGTTAGATTGTAGAAAGTCTTGTCTAGGTAGTGAGTTACATAAGCTACAAAAAAAAAAAAAATTTCAACTTATGAAACAGTAGAAAAGGAAATGAAACTAAAAAGGAAAAAAATCAACTTATCCTTGAACATCAGATTTGTTCCTTTAAAATATGGTATTAATAAAAACGAGAAAAGAAACAAAATGTAATTAAAGAATAACAACACAAAATTTAAATATACCCTCAAAGTTTTGTTATTTAACGGTAGGTTAAAAAAATAGAGAATATGACTCTAAGAAGGAAAGCAAAACACTCACCCCGAATGTCAATGAAACGATTGAAAAACCGAATTGGATTCAGAGAGAAAAAAAGAGCCAGGTCTTTCATGCCAACTTTGAAAGGGTTTCGGTCATCCAGCTTTAAATGAGTATGCACAGAAAGTCGCAGATCTTTCTCTATTTCTTTGCATAATTTGTCCAGCAAATGCTATTCACAAAAGATTTGATACTTTAATTTTTCAAAATGATATTGCAATTGTATTGTTTCCCTACATGTCTATGCTCCTTTTTAAACCAACAGTTTTTTGGTCAGAAGCAGTTACATAAATTCTAAGTCTTTATTTTCACTAATACCTTAAGGTTAATACTCTTGAAAAGAAAATATAAAACTAATGATTGATGGTATCATTATAAGGAACATGAATATGCAACTTAAAGCATAAAATTTATGGAAACCAGCAACAAAGGAGGGAAGGTCATGAGAACATGCAAGAGAGAAAAGAAAAAAAGCTTTCTTGTAATAACCATTAAAAAAAAAATCACAAAATTCATTGTGCTAAAGGTAATAAAATTAATCATCTTTTCTAGTCTACCAAGGAGTTCTAAATTACTAGCCAGGCATGTATTTTATTTCCTAAATAAGAATATTTAATACAAGAAATTATAAAAAGTTTTTCACAATTTCACCAAACCCAGGTAGGATTATATTGTGAAATTTCCTCATTTTTAATTCCTCCCTCCAAATAAAAATATCGCTAGATGGAAATTTAATTTCAAAGATATCAATATTTATAATATATATTTCCTTAAAGCAAGGAGGGGCACACATATTGGATTCAAATTACTTTTGTTACACACTAAATCTCTTAAATATACAATTTCCTTCTCTTAGGAGCTCTGCAAATAAAATTCAGTAAAATATTAATAGTTAAGTTGCTTTAACTGGACCATTAGCAGCTTTCAACATTCAAACCCATTTCACATTTGCATTCTTCTAATAAACAACTTTAAATTAAAATATCTATTAACAAAAGTAAATTTAAAATTTCCTAATTCCTAGTCTGATCTCTAAATAAATGAATTACAGACCAATTAGCATAACAGTGATATTGTAACTAAAAACAGTTCTTTGTTCTACCCAGCAATTTATAAAAAATTTAACTCAGTGATAGTCTGCTTCAATCGAACATTTTTTTCCAAACACTACATTCCGAACATGTTTTAAGCTTTTCAATCTCAAATATGATGTTACCTCATTTAAAATTTCCATAATTTCCTTGTCATAGCAATCCAGAAGTATCTCATAGGACTCTAAATGCCTTGCATGCATCATAGCAGGTACACAGTCGCGCAAAGCACTGAACATGTACTAAGAAGAAAATTAAAATGTACATGAATTTAGAAAAACCAGGTCTCTAATCTAAACAATACTGCAAAAGTTAATCATCTTAAAAGACAAAACCTCAATCTGAAGGAAAAATGATTTTCCACAACTGTCTTAACTTTCCTAAAGAAAAAGAACCTAAAGCATATACTTTAACTAAATATACCCCAAAAAATCACATTCACTACTCTTTTCCTATCTTGTGCATTCAAACACTTATTTCCATAAAGAAAAAGAAAAATTTGAATATTTTTTAAAAATATTTTTTCTTTTTCATTATAATTTGCTGATGAGTAAATGTCAGACTACTATGACATAAAGTAAAATTAAGTGAAATGAAAATGATTAGGAATATGAAGGAAGAAATTAAATTAACTTCATCAACAGTAACATAAAATTTAACTACAGACTATAAACACTTAATGAATATGCAGTTTACAAAACAGTCAATTTTAAAATAGTTTACTAAGTCAAATGATCTATTTTAAACTAAAACGGTTTATACAGTGCCTTTTAAAATGATGGAATTATTTTTTAAATTGTTCTTTACTTACATGTAATCTGGCTGCATCAACAGCATTTTCATACACATCATCTAAATAAATTGGGAAGACAGCTCGATGCCAGTATAAAAAACAACAGTCACATTGTGTTTGGACTCTACAATGTAAAGTAGTAATCAGTCACACCAAAACTGAAGAATCCCAAAACAATATGAAAGGAATGACATCTACTACAGAGGGAAGAGTTCCATCTTACACAGTTTGCATTCCCTACATCACTTAACCCAACGTAGTATAGAAAAGTCACAAAAGAAATACTATCAAAATGAAACAAAGGTAACAAACACTCCAATGCCTGACATTGTCAGAATTCTGCACATACGCTTTAGTTGTAAACCAAACTTGAAAAATGATATGCATAATATTCAAGTATCAGTTTAAAATAAACATTTATCGACCATTTTTGGTTTTGGTAAATAAAAATAAACTCATTTTCAATATTATTTGCTATGACTAGACTTAAATACTTGCATCACATGCTCCATTTTCCCTGACTCTAAGTTGGAAAGAAAAATCTTTAAAAAAAAATTGCGACCAAAAAAAATACCCCACACTTAACATGTCTACAGTCTTTGCCAAGTGACTATTTCACACCTTAAAGGGCAATAGAATGATCATTAACTATGTTATAATGAAAAAGGTTCAATATTTCTTCCCAAGAGTGGAAAATTAAATGCCAATAACAAGAAAAATGTCAGTTTCTCCAGAACAACAACAACAAAATAAGTTATAAGTATGAATACTAAATGGAAATTGTGCTGTGACCTTAATTCAGCTGGAAATCAAAATATTCTAATTTCCCTTCAAGAAACTTACTGCTTACTCAACAAAAAGAAAACAAGAAAGCCAGAAGTAGCTACAAAAATAAGCCTTCCAAAAACTAATTCAACAATGTTAATTCATATTCGTGTCTTAAAATTATAGAACACTATGTATCATGGATCGCTAAGTCCCACACAAACAGAGGAAGCCCTGTTACATAATGCAGCAATCTAGGTCCAACAGAGATACCCAACATAATAATCACGATATGCATCAGAGTCTGCCAGATGCTCTGAGGTTGCACTGTTTTTTCTCGTGTGAGTTTTTCTAGGGGCTACATGCTTCCTGTAGAAGCAAAGCTAAATAAATATGATCCCTAGTCACAATCTCATTTTGGTCATGCTAAAGAAGTTACAGAAAGGAACTAATGTTCTATCTGAATTTTATTTCTTCTCTTGCTATGCTAAAAAGAAAATCAGTGTTTCTATTAACCCTGTCTTTAGAGTACCACAGCATATCCCAGTCCTACTTACCGTTCTCTAAGTTCACTAATAAGATCCAGTTTTTTCATGACTACTTGAAGTGGAAAGAGTTCTTCGTCTTTAAATGTTTTCTATCAGGGACAGGAAAAAAGGTAGAGAAGTTGCAGTCAAAAGTTTCTAGGGTCAGTAACAAGGGAACTGTGAAATCTCAGATCTCATTTCTGTTCCATAAGTAATAGCAGTACGCTTACCATTTGTGTGCCAACACTTAGTGCCAAAGAAACAATAAGTCGCCGTTGCTTTGTGCTTGGTCCATTTAGAGTGTTTTCAGCCAAAACTAGAGCAGAGAGCACATCAAGACGCTGTTCGCTGTATTTTTTGTCAGAAATCACTCTTTTCTTAAAAATAAAACAGGAAAACGATTTGTTTCTGAGGCAATAACAAAAGACTCAGAAGAAAAACTTCTTATCTTTTCCATGATTTAAGAGAGCATATACAAATACTTTCCCCATTAAGCTTCAGATAATATTTTATTTATACTTTACTTCTGTAACATTATCTCTTAGTACTACCAGAAACAACAAATTAGGCATACTTTAAAATTTCCATATTAATTTAATAAATCATTTTTTAAATGATGCATCAATTTCAAAAGTGCAAACAACGTCCTTTTTCAGAAGTGTATTAAAGTATTACGTGCTACAATTTCACAGTAAAGATAATGCCAATAACTTGAAGTAAAAATTGTAAAATACTATGGAGATAAACAACCAAGCATATTATGCTTGAAGGAAAGGAATAAACAGGGTAAACCAGAAAACACATATAAAACAATGGAAGAACAAAAAAGATAACATACTTATGCTAAATACATATTAATTTCCATACCTTGGCCACAGAAATAGAATGAAGAGCCTGATGTTGAAGATGCTGTGTTATATGTGAAACTGAATCAGCCACAACCATGCTTCTCCTGTAGAACATATGCTCTATTGCCTAAAAAGAATAAGAAATAATTTTGTGACAATCAGCTTAAAAACTTCAGGCAAAATTAAAGAAGATCTTTATGACCTTAGGCTAGGGAAGTGATCTGTAAATGAGATACAAAAAAACCTTACAGGCCTGGCGCGGTGGCTCACACCTGTAATCCCAGCACTTTGGGAGGTCGAGGCAGGTGGATCATGAGGTCAGGAGTTCGAGACCAGCCTGGCCAACATAGTGAAACCCTGTCTCTACTAAAAAATACAAAAATTAGCCAGGCATGGTGGCACATGCCTGTAGTTCCAGCTACTTAGGAAGCTGAGGCAGAATCGCTTGAATCTGGGAGGCGGAGGTTGAGGTGAGCCGAGATCGTGCCACTGCACTCCAGCCTGAGCAATAGAGCAAGACTCTGTCTCAAAAACAAAACAAAACAAAAACTTTACAAAGTATAGAACTGATAAATTCAACTATACTAAAATTAAGCACTTCCATTTATCAAAAGTCTCTATAAAGAAAATAAAAAAGCAAGCCGATGTATCACAAAATATCTACCAGGTACAAGCGATTAATGTTCAGGATATAAGAAGACCCAAAATGAATGAAAGACTTTGTTTTTTAAAGGCACACAATCAAATTTTAAAAAATGAAAAGACATGAACAGATTTTTCACAAAAAAAAGAAACACAGTTAATAAATAATTGAAATGATATTTACCATCACTAACAATCAGGGGTTAAATATTAAAAATCATAATCAAAACCAATTATACCCACTAATTTATATTAAAAAAAAAAAATGAAGCTCCATAATACCAGAGTTGGCCAATTGGAAATACAATTTTATTTCTAATGTAATTTTCTAATGTATTGTGGGAGGTGTATATATATATATAGTCTGTATATAGAGACAATGTGACATCATCTCGAAAAGCTGAACATATACGTAACATATAATCCAGTAACCAACTTTTAGGTATACAATTTCTTAGAAAAACTCCTGCACAAGTACACCAAGAAACACATACAAGGATGGCAACATTCTTTATGATACAAAAACTGGAAACAACCCAAAGTCTATCCACAGGAAAGCTACACAACAATGAAAATAGATGGGCTACTCATCCCAACATGGATACACTCAAATACAAAATGCTGAGTAAAAAACAAAATGTTGAATAAAAAAGCAGACCAAAAAATACATAAAGTACTACTCCACTAATATAAACTTCAAAAACATATATAATGATTAATGTTTTATTGATTCATCCATATTTGGTAAGCTAAAAAGAAAAACAAGGGAATGATAAACATAAAATTCAGGACAGTAGTCTACTCTGAGGTGGACAGGTTGAGATACAATTAGGAAGAAACACAGTATTTGAAAATATTGGTAACATTCTATTTCTTAAGTGGGACAGTGGGTATTTAGATGTTTATTATTAATTTTAAAATCATACTTATGTATTACATATTTATACATATTCTAACATAGACATATACTCGTCTGTATAGTTCATAAAAAATAAAACATAAAATATCTATAAACAAATAGTATAAAGAAAAAAAGGCTGAAAATCCAAAGGCAGAATCTCCAAAAGAAAAATCTTTATTTCCTGAACAAATCTAGTCAATTATTAGGAGAAAATTCACCAGTAAATTGTAATTTCAATTTTTACAAAAGGTTAACTGGGCTTTCCTGCCTACAGCTTTTTTCTTTAATACAGAAGTAAGCTAAGAAACACGTTACCATACTTGCATAGGTGTACTAATTCTTAATTCATTTGACCACCTCTATAAGTAGTCTATTGTTCAAATCACAAGATTACAGCACTTAACCTAAATTACAAAATAAATAGCCTTATGTTAACTAACCTCATACGCATGTAAACACTGTAATGGATAATGGCAGACAAGTTTTTTTTTAAACTCATACAACCTTTTTAAAACTTCCATGAGTAAAACTTTACTAATTAAATTAAAGTTAACTTTTCCATTTTCTTTCTTTTCTCTCTCACTACCTTAACTTTTTTTTTTTACTGTGTGAACTGGATATATTAACTTTATTTAGTAAAGTTTAAATATAATGACCAGTCGTAAGTAGTTACTCAGAAATTTATTTAAATGGCTGGTTCCTTTATTCAATTGAGAGAGAAGTACTTTCTCATAACTTTCTGTTCTCATATAATCATGTAGTCAAATCTTACAAGATTATCCTAATTTAAGCCTGGGTCACTTCTCAATTATGATGGCAAAGTAAAATAATCTAAAACCTACCTTGAGAAGTTCAACAAGCCTGCATAATGCCTTAACTGAGGTTTTGGTCATTGGCTTTTGCATGGACATGTAGAGATTCATTGTGGTTTTAATAATGGTACTAATACTATAAGCATACAAGAAGCCCTGTAAAGGAAAACACTGATTATAATCACAAGGAAAGACTTCTTCAAGATTTCATTATCTATGTAACAGCAGTTATTCCTCAACTTACCAATAACTATATGCTTCTAAAATTCATTTTAAAGCCAGCTCTTAAGATTTGGAGATACTCTTCCTCACAGAGACAATAATACATGGTGGTTAAGTTTCAAAGCAGCCCTAACCATTTATTTATCCTGTCACATACCAGAAGTTTAGTACTGTCAAAATAACAGTGTATAATCACAGCTTAAGAATCTTTTCCTTGGCCAGGCGTGGTGGCTCACTTTGGAAGGCCGAGGTGGGTGGATCACAAGGTCAGGAGATCGAAACCATCCTAGTTAACATGGTGAAACCCCATCTCTACTAAAAATACAAAAAAGATTAGCCGGGCATGGTGGCAGGCGCCTGTAGTCCCAGCTACTCAGGAGACTTAGGCAGGAGAATGGCATGAAACCGGGAGGCAGAGATTGCAGTGAGCCGAGATCGCGCCACTGCACTCCAGCCTGGGTGACTGAGCAAGATTCTGTCTAGAAAAAAAAAAAGACTCTTTCCCTTAGAAAAGCTTTGAGTGAAACAATTTGGATGTTAGAAAGGTATCTATTCATCCTTATCTTACCTGCCAGGGAAGAGAATAAAGACTCCTATCTGTTGCCACTTAAGGCAAGAGCTGAGGACTCTAAGGAGTTAAAAATGGAAAAATGAGAAAGAGAGCTGTTCAGTCAATACAGATAGGCACGGCAATTTCTGAGTTCCAAGCCAAGTCCCCCTTTCCTATTCACCTAGACCAATCACCACAATCCATCTGCTATCTTGTCCTTGCCTAGTTTGGTGCTAATTAGGCTTTCTCTCCTTCCAGCCCAATGAGAACAGATTCTCCCCTCCCCTTCTATTCATGAAGGAAGCCAGGTCTTGTGAGGTGTTAAAATTCTTTTAATGGTATTAAACTCAGTGAAACGGTGGAATAAGAAAACAGGAAAAAAGGGATATTATTTCTCAAATAGTTTTTCATTTAAACCCAAAAGGGAAACACAGAAAAACACAAAGATAATGACGGAGACTCTTTGGGTCTATAAAGTTCCCAAAACAGATACATGTACAGTTTAGCAACGAACCTTAACTATGTTATTGTAGATACATGAAGGAGGTGGGGCAGAAGCTATATGCCAGTGTTCCTCAACCTTTTACTCCTGTCCCACCACATGTGAGAGAATGTATTCTCCCATCAGAAACAGCGGCTCACTAAAGGAATGATACTCAGCACAAAGTAGGAGTTCCTCTGACCCACACACAAAGTTTCTCTGTGGCAAAGAGGCATGTGCTAAATTAACAAAATGAAAAAATCAAAGAGAGGATAGCATCCTAAGAAAGGTGACAGTAAGACCAAAGCTTGCCACATACATGCAGAAAGAGCCACAAAGTCTTACCTTGTAGGCTACAGGACTATTATATCAGACCCTACCCTAGTGCAGCCCTGGGAAAAATTAAAAAGCACAAAACAAGGAACAGCAAAAATCTAACTCTAAGTCAGGCAGAAAAAGAAGGATTCCCTTTTTTAGGGGTACTTGAAGTACAGAACTCCAGGGCCCATATTAGCTCATTCCCAGATAACCATTAATTTGTGAAGGGATGTATTTTGAAATCTAAATTGTAAGGGAGAGGGTAGTCTGGAGTCTGTACTAGTTAATGATAGAATAAACAATTTAGACCAGCCTTCCCACTGAGAACAACTAGAAAATCTGAGCAAAATGGTTTAAAAATGCCTCCTAAGGCATCAAAGAGGATTCAAAAAAATAAGGAAATATAAGGCTAAGATCTGGAAGACGACAGAAACTCAGAGAAGTGAGCCTGGCATTCAGGGTTGCTTTCTCTTAAAGCATCTGCCCTAAAGACAAAAGCCAAACATATCTTTCAACAACATCTCACAGGGAAGCGAGATAAAAATAGGAGCTCGGGGCTCATCAGAGCTGGTTTTCATAAACCACCTAAGCTTTGAGTTGGGGTCCTAAAGGATAACCCCCCAAAAAGTAAGGGTGAATTAAACAACCATCACAGGATCACAATCCTGCTTCAAATCATCTCAATCAACCTACTAGATTGATATAACCTGGGTTGCTAACTGTCCTAGACTAGCTGTGTACAAAAGCAAATACAAATACAAATCCCTTCTGGAGGAAGAAAAGATCCAGATCCTCAAATTACATCTACAGCTTTTCATAAACAATGTGTGGCACTCTATAAAAAATAACTAGGTATATAAAGAGGTAAGAGATGTACAAAAACAAGAGAAACAACAGATAAGAGAAATAGCCAAATAATGAAATTATTAGACATGTGCTTCAAAATAAGCTGAATGTGTTGAAGAAAATAAAACACAAAATCAAACATCTCAGAAGAGAACTGTAAACTATAAAAAAGAAGCCAACTGAAAAGTAAAATTATTAAAATTTAAAACTCAGTAGATGAATTTAACAGCAGATTAGAGATAGATGAAGAATTAGAACAGAGAAAATAGAAAAGAAGTAATGCTTGAAGAATTAATGGTAAAGAATATTCCATGAATTCAAGAAGTTCTACTGACCCCAAAGTAGCACAAACACACAAAGAAAACCACACCTAGGGGCACTGTAGGAAAACTACTAAAAGCCAAAAAGTAAAGAAAGATACATATTTTAAAAGCAACAAACCTACAGCTGACTTCTTAACAAAACAAAGGAAACCAGAAGACAATAAAATGACACCTTTAAAAGCTAGAAGAAAAAAAACCCAACCAACCTAGAATTCTAACACAGGAAAATGATTGAAATGAAGACATATGCAGACCAAAAACTGTTACAATTCATCAACAGAGACTTGTATTAATGAAATACTAGCAGGTATTCCCCAAGTAGGAAGATGAAAATTAAGAGATGTAGGAAGAATAAAAAGCGACAGAACAGGTAAATATGAGTAAATCTAAATAAACACTGACTATAAAAACAACAATAGCAATAATAATGCCTTGTGAGGTTTAAAATACAGAGGAACTCAAGTACACAACAACAGCACAAAAGGTGAGAGGCAGATAAACAGAATTAAAGCTGTTTAAGATCCTTACACTGTCAGGAAAGTGGTAAAACTAATTTATATTAGAGCTAAATGAGTAAACGATACATTTTAAATGTCTAGAGTAACCACTAAAAGAACAGTAAAATAATATAGAATTAAACTAATAGGAGGAGAAATAAAATTTAAAATACTCCAAAAAAGAACAAGAGAGGAAAAGAAAAGGGACACAGAACAAATGAGACAAATACAAAGCAACTAGTCAGGTGGCAGTTTAAAACCAAATATATCAACAAGGACATACAGAAAAAATAGTACTATGAAAAAAAAAAACAAAGATTATCAGATAGGAGAAAAAATTTATGCTACTTACAGAAGACACACACTAAATATAAGGAGCCAGAAAGGCCACAAGTGAAAGGATCAAAAAAGAAAATACCATGCAGACATTTATTAAAACAGTTACAGTTAATATCACACACAAGAGACCTACGACAAAAAGCATTACAAGAGATAACAAGGAATATTTAACAAGAAAAGGTCCAATTTACTAGAAAGACAGAACAATTCTAAACATTATATACTTAGCTTCAAAATACACAAAATAAAAACTACAGAACAAGGATAAACAGACAAATCCACAATAGTGGGAAATTCTAACACAACTCTCAGTATCTGAAATACACAGACAAAATCATTGATAAATATGATCCTCTTGTCATATACAAAATGCTACAACTGACAAATACAAATTATGCATTCTTTTCAAGTAGATGTGAAATGGTTACCCAAGTTGACCATAAGCTAGATCATAAAGCAAATTTCAAAATACTAAAATTATTTAATTATTCCTACAACTCAATAATAAAATAACTAGAAAATCCTCATATAGTTCAAAATAAGGAAATCTTTCAAAAAGCCCACAAAGTTTATTGTAATTTTAAAATAGTTTGAAATAAATAATAAAAATACAACATATCAAAACTTCTAGGGTACAGCTAAATAGTCAAGTTTTGAAGGAATGTAGAGCTTTGAATGGGTTGTTAGAAAATTTAAATTAATAAGTCACACAGATCCCAACATAACCAAATCAATTTGTTTCAATAAAAAAAAACAGACTCTACTCTTTGTTCAGTTTTATCCAAGTTTAATTTCTGTAAGATTAACAAAAAAATGATTCCCCGAAATATTATAAGATGCAACTACCTGTATAAAAACATTACATCTGTTGGTGAGATCTTCAGCAAATTTATCCATTCTCTGCTCTTTAGATAAAATAGATTCCATTTTCATCATCCACGAGCTCACAAAGACGTAGTAAGACTGTACATCTCTAACAAAGGAAAATACTGGGGTTACTCGGCAAAGAAAATTTACTTCCATTTCTTGATATTGATTGGAGTACATTATTTCTCTGCAGCAGTCACTTCATCTTTCTGGTTTTCAAAAGATAAATATTATATAGACATACATAATTTACTCATTCAACAAACATGCCAGGCACTGTTTCTTAGTACAGGTACTGAGAATACAACAGTGAAATCAGCAGTAAATAAAATGAATACAAATCCTTGCTCCCATGATGATTACATTCTAGAAAGGAGAGTTGTATAATAATGAAATCAATAAGTAAAATTTTAAATTAATTAAAAGATACATACTACAGAAGAAATATAAGCAGGGGAAAAAGGATAGGGACTGGGGTGGAGGTGCAATTTTATATAGAGTGATCAAAGTAGGCTCACTGAGTAGGTGATTTTGAGCCAAAGTTTGAAGTAGATGAATGAGTAATTCATGCAAATATACAAGAAGTGTAGAAAAGTGAACGACAAATGCAAAATCCTAAGACACCTGGAAATGTGTCTGGCTTGTTCAGGTAATAACAAAGAAGTCAGTATACCTGAGGCACAGTGAGCAGGGATTAGATCAGCAAGATACACAGGGAGGGAATGAGGGACTAGAAAAGTAAGATGGGGAAGGGATTTGTGGAAGGACTTGCAAGGAGTAGGGATTTTGACTTTGAGACAGAAGGCCACTACAGGATCCAAGCAAAGTAACTTGATCTAACTTTAGTTTTAAGAGGATCTGATGAGTTGAAAATAAACTACAGAGGGGGCAATGGTAAAAGCGGGAAAACCACCTAGAAAGCTACTGTAATAATGCAGAAGAAAGAGGATGACAACTGAACCAGAATAGGAACAGTGGAAGTGGTCAGAATCTGAATATAAAAGCTAATAGCTATTGAATGCTTACTATATGACAGCTACTGTTCCAAGAACTTTACACACACACACACACACACACACACACACCACCTCTTTCAATCCTCACATTAACCTTACGAGGCAGGCACTACAACCTCCACACAGAACAAGAAACTGCTACACAGAGAAGTTAAGTAGGCAGAAAGATCGTTAAGTTCAGTCAAGATTCAAGCTCACATCCAGGAAGTTTTTTCATCCCAGAAAGACTAGGGCAATAAAAATGTAATTCTCTCTACTATTCAGGATGATTACAAATACTAAATCACTCCATCAATGTTTCCCAACTCAATCTCATTCAAGATAGGAACCTCTTTGTATTCACAAGCTGTTTAAGCTATACTTTTTTTTTTTTTTTTTTTTTTTGAGACGGAGTCTCGCTCTGTCGCCCAGGCTGGAGTGCAGTGGCGCGATCTCGGCTCACTGCAAGCTCCGCCTCCCGGGTTCACGCCATTCTCCTGCCTCAGCCTCCCGAGTAGCTGGGACTACAGGCGCCCACAACCGCGCCCGGCTAATTTTTTGTATTTTTAGTAGAGACGGGGTTTCACCGTGGTCTCGATCTCCTGACCTTGTGATCCGCCCGCCTCGGCCTCCCAAAGTGCTGGGATTACAGGCGTGAGCCACCGCGCCCGGCTTAAGCTATACTTTTCTTTAAAAAACTTAGTATGTGGCCGGGCACAGTGGTTCACACCCGTTATTCCAGCACTTCAGGAGGCCGAGGCAGGCAGATTGCCTGAGGTCAGGCGTCCGTGACCAGCCTGGCCAACATGGTGAAACTCCGTCTCTACTAAAAATACAAAAATCAGCCAGGCATGGTGGCGCACATTTGTAGTCCCAGCTACTCTGGAGGCTGAGGCAAGAGAATTACTTAAATCTGAGAGGCGGAAGAGGTTGCAGTGAGCCAACATCGCGCCACTGCACTCCAGCCTGGGCGACAGAGTGAGACTCCGTCTCCAAAACAAACAAACAAAAACTTAGTATGCAAAATGGACAATTTTTCTTTATCGAATCAGACATTACCAACTCAAATCTTCCTTAGCTACACAGGGTAAAGAAATGTCCCATTCTTACAGGTCAGAATCAGCTAGAGGATAGCTCTTCAGGGCAAGGAACTAAAGACACTCAATTACATTTAGAATCCCACACTGAGGTCAGTGGCTAGCCATATTGCCGGGCAATCTGTCAATCTCAAGAGTTCAATCTAAAGAGGTATCCTGCCAAAGTCTCTAATAAATGTGACTCACGGAGGTAAAACCCTAGCACAAAATCTGAGAAAAATGGTTTCTACAGAGCCATAATTCCATCAGACGAAAAACACAAATAGTCATACTTTGTGGC
Organism: Macaca thibetana thibetana; assembly: GCF_024542745.1. NCBI lineage: Eukaryota > Metazoa > Chordata > Mammalia > Primates > Cercopithecidae > Macaca > Macaca thibetana. Next base: position 101,377,906 of record NC_065588.1, on the reverse strand, counting down.
TTTGCTTAGAATGGTGCTGAAACATTGTTTGACTTATGAATGATTCCTTTTTTAAAGAATCATTTTTTAAAAGCCTGGTCCTTTTTTTAAAAACAGAGAGCATGGTCCTAGAGCAACACCTTCACTTTTGAGGAGGAGGCTGTGATCAAGACTCAGCAGGAATACCGTGTACAGGAGAGAACAGAAAAAAATCATAAGCAAGGACCAGAGAAAGAGACCTAGGCAAGACTATGGAACTCTCCCTGATGAGCAACTACGTCAATAACACTATGAAGAAGGCAATAATGCATAGTGAACGGCATTCAGCCAGTTTTAGGTAAGACTATAGGATAATGCAGAGGTTTATATGTCACTTCTGCCCATCACTCTGTGATCACATTCAGATGACAGATGATCTTTACCTCTTACAAATACATAAAAATGAAATTGCTTCAAGTTTCAAAAAGCAAGTTAACTGACAAAGAGTACAAAAATCGCCAAGTGACCTATTGGATTGTCAGGTGCATTTCAAAGTACAAACAGGAAAAATATCAAGGTAAAAAAACAAATCTCCTGCCCCAACATAAAGTACTAAACAGTGTCAACACCTATATGTCAACATGGGAGGTTGAAACGAAGATTCAGACCTCTGTTCTCTAAAAGCAGTATTTTCCAGTGTTAAAGTGGTTGTGAATCAAAAGCAAAATGCAAAAATCCACAAACCCTGGACCCCAGTCAAGGAGGCAGCTGGGACACTGGCCACTTGGGATCTGGTGTATAGTGTGGGGGCAGGAAAACTGTTGCTTATTGCTCTCCATTGCTCCCTACTCACGTAAACTCTGAAGCAAGACCTCGGGACACCTCTTAGACACTCCCTCAACTTTCTCTAAAATGTCAGGACAAAGCCCATGCTGATCACATCATCACTCTCCTGAGTTTCACTTTAGTGAATTTTAGGTTTCCTCGACATAACTGCGAAGAGACTGAAAAAGGTAACTGTGCCCTTCATCTTTATGGAGCTCTGTAGTAAATAATTTAGAAACAAAATTTCATCATGTGATAAGTCTTTGAAAGTCAAGTTATTCGACTGTCCACTTAATAAGACTCACTTCCCACAGATCTTGGACTGACAGTCGTCTATATTCTGCCTACACAGCTTTAGTGAAGGAGAATACAGAGCAGCCTACACAACGCTACCTGCTGCACAGGCACTAGAACAGGACTGGCACTGGTCTGAATGCCCTCTCTGAGCTGTGTGACCTGGCAAAGTTCATTTTTCTAAGCCTCATTTTCTTTATCTAAAAATGGGATAAAAATAGTTTATGGTAGTAGTTAACAGCCTGGGCTGTAGAGTTGAACTGCCTGCATCTGCCATCTACTAGTTGTTTAAACTTGGGCAAGTTTAATCTCTGTAGGGTTTTCTCATCTATAGAACGGCAACAACAGTATCTACCTCATACAATTTTCTGATCATTAAAGGAGACATGTGTGAAGTTCCTGGAATAGCTACTGGCATATACTAAGCACTCCATAAACATTAGTTGTTACATTTATTATTTTATGCCAGAAAACTGTTACATGCTTTATGGAACATGATATGTTTAAAGTTATTAGCATAATGTCTGCCACAGAGTTGAGAGCTTCATGATGTTGGCAATTATCATCATTACTATCTGTCATCTTCACCTTTTGGTTTTAGTTTAGCCTACTGGAGCCACAGAGATCAAATCTATTCCCTCTTCATTCTGAACGCCCCTCAAATATTTAAAGAAACCCACCGCATCATTCCACAGATTTCTCTTTTAAAAGCCAAACTATACAGACACTAACAAAGAGAAGATAAACAAGAAGGCATGGTTCTCAGACCTTCTGACATCCTGATCAGCTTCATTTAGGGATAATGCAGTTTGTGACCCTCTCAAAACATGGCACCACCAAACACCAGCTATGATCTGACCAATAAAAATTCCATGGAATATACCTGGGTTATGAAGTAACCTGCACAACAAACCCCCATGACACGTTTACCTGTGTAACAAACCTGCACTTGTACCCTGAACTTAAAAGTTTAAAAACAAACAAACAAAAAATTTTTAAAAGGCCGGGTGTGGTGGCTCATGCCTATAATCCCAGCACTTTGGAAGGCCAAGGTGGGTGGATCACCGGAGGTCAGGAGTTCAAGACCAGCCTGGCCAACATAGTGAAATCCCATCTCTACCAAAAATATAAAAATTAGCCAGGCGTGGGAGCGGTGGCTCACGCCTGTAATCCCAGCAGTTTGGGAGGCCGAGGTAGGCGGATCACAGGTCAGGAGTTCAAGACCAGCCTGACCAACATGGTGAAACCCCGTCTCTACTAAAAATACAAAAATTAGCCGGGAATGGCTGCATGTGCCTGTAATCCCAGCTACTCAGGAGGCTGAGGCAGGAGAATCACTTGAACCCAGGAGGCCAAGGTTGCAGTGAGCTGAGATCATACCACTGCACTCCAGCCTGGGTGACAGAGGAAGACTCCGTCTAAAAAAAAAAAAAAATTTAGCCAGGCGTGGTGGTAGGCACCTACAGTCCCAGCTACTCGGGAGGCTGAGGCAGGAGAATCACTTGAATCTGGGAGGCAGAGGTTACAGTGAGCCAAGATAACACCATCGCACTCCAGCCTGGGCAACAGAGCAAGACTTGGTCTCAAAAAAAAAAAAGGAAAAAGAAAAAACAGAATTTAATGGAACTATCAAGTCCCATGACCTAGATACACGATGAGTACCCCTCATCCAAAATGGTTGGGGCCAGAAGTGTTTCAGATCTTGGAATATTTGTATTATATACTTACTAGTTCAGCATCCCTAATCTGAAATCCAAAATGCTCCAATGAGCGTTTCCGTTGGGCATTACAATGGCACTCAAAAAGTTTCCAGTATTGGATCATTTCAGTTAGGGATACTCAACCTGTACTGTAACTAGTTTCTACAACCTGGGTATTACAGTTATTAATGTAAGCTAAGTATGTATTGGCATTTTGAGTAACTGCATCACACTGTTACAAAATACCAACATTCCAAGAACTAAAATACACACATTTTTCCCTACTTACTGCTACTCAAATGGAAAGATAAATCTCTCTAAATCTTATATTACTTAATTCAGCTCTCTAATCTAAATCTAAACGTTTGTTTTTATCCCTCTTCAAACCTGATTTAGGATATCTACTAGAGTTCTGAAATGAGTAGACCTGCCTAAATTGGTGGTAGTTTTCCACTTTAATCAGAGGACATGGCAGTACTAAAAATGACATGCTCTTCCTTCCCCCAATGTATACTAGTGACCCATCTTCCCTTTGATAGTCAAAATCAACAGAAAGTGGATAAGAATCCCCATTACATCCAGCCATATCACAAACAAAAATCTGTCACCAGCATGGGGCCAGCAGCAGAGTCCTGTGTCATTTCACTCAAAAGCTTTATCCAAGTTAACATGTGATTTTAGCTGTGTACTCAAGAAAGAATGTGCAATAAATTAATTGTTGAAGCTGGGTGATGGGAATGTAGGGGCTCTTTCTACTATTTTCTCTACTTTGTGTATATTTGAAAATTTACACAATAAGAGACAAACAAAAAATAAGGATGTAAATATCAGAAGAAACAAAGAATTAAGTGTTCCCTTGGAGAGCAAGACTGAAATACAGGAAGGAATTGGGAAGAATTATCTTTCCCTTTAAGCGTTAGCACTTTTTGATGTTTTATACATATGCATATATTATTTTCATAAAAATAAAAATAAAGGGGAAAAAAGGAAGCAAATCAAGAAAAACTCAGCCTCTCCCAAAATCACCATGGACATACAATGTTTTTAATGTTATCAAACGATATCCACTGCAACAAAATCTGAGACTTCACTTCATTTAGACAAAAAATATTTAACACAGATGATAAAAACTATGTATGTACGCATTTGTATCCATAAAGTATAATCCGTCCACATCTTAAATTGACTTTAAGTGTAAAATATTTTTTACAAAAAACCTCTAGAAAACAAATCTCCTGGAGATTGCCTGACCCTTAACTATCAAGTACATTTAATAACTCAAATGGTATTATACATTTAGAGTTAGTATAATATTTGAAAATAAATAATATCTAAATATTTTCATTATACTTGTTTATAAAACCTACTTGGTAAGTGATTGAGCTTTCTGTTGTAGAAAAGTATCCCTGTGTATTTTAATGGCTTGAAGACTTTTTCTGTCTAGAAGTTTGGCAGCTGCTGGTATTTTCTGGATCAGAAAACTATCAGGAAACCAAATAATATTAGCAGTTAGAGTGATGGCTGGTACCTGAAATAGAAAAGGGAAAAGGGGAAAAATCATTAAATGCAGGCTAAACAATAAGCTTTTTAAAAGTTCTATAATACACATGGAAGACAATTCATTTCAAGAAAAAATAACCACAAAAATACTTATTAATATGAGACAAATATCTTTCACTGTGGCAGAGTTAAGGCATTTCTACATCTGGTGTTGAGCATGACAGTTTTATTCCCCTATGTATTAAATAACACACACACAAAACACCCTCTCATGGATTGTCAGATAAAAAAATGCAACAAGTAAATAGAAACTTGAATCTTCATGTCCTTTAGTTTCATTTTATATAAGTTTTTAAAAAATTGGCTGGGTTATCATAGTCACTATCACTCGATGTTACACATAAACTAATCTTTCAGTTTTGAAATCAGGTGCCACATTATGAAAATAACAAAGACACAGAAAGAAATATATTTTAAATTTCTTCATCTTCAGTAATGAAAATCAGTGGCAAAGAAAACGAAAAGAAAAAAGTAGTATTAGTACCACTAAAAGAAAGTTAATGTACAGAACAAACCTGAACACCATCTACCAATACGTAGTAATATGATGTAGAAATATGATGTATTTTCATTCACTAAGTTACTTATTTCTGGAATACTTGAATTTTACAAGTGAATATTTTTAAATTATTTTTGTAAACAGGAATAAAATGCATTTTAAAATACTTAGTTTTATCTGCAATCTTTTTAATCTACTCAAATTGAAAAATAAGTTTCAAGTTCTTACCTTCTTACAAATGTCCAATAAAGACTTATAAAACTTTTTATCAATAGTTCGAAAAATCTGAAAGTGCAATACAAAGAGTCCACAAATTCCAACATATTTGTCTCTCTGGTCAATTTCAGAGGGTTCTCCTTACAAATCAATAACATAAGAGAAAGCAGAACAATTACACTTCAATTATGCTTTAAGGAAATGCAAATTTTATAAACAAAAACCAAAAAATGAGATTTACATTACCAAGCTTGGCTTCTACATTTGCAAAAATTGACCGAATACTATGTGCAAATTCCTCAGCAAAAGTGCTATTTTTTGACACAGATACTCCTCCATTGAGAGAATCAAATTGCTGTTCTATACAGGCCTAGATAGGAAACATTTAAAGAGAAATTCAGACTCTCAATAATTAATGATTAAACATTTAAATATCATACACTAAATGTAGTGTATGATAAATTTCTATATTCATCATTTAAATTTTACTAAAACTAAAGCTCAGGTTCTTAATGAAATCTAATATTTAGATCTTTGTGAATGAAAAATTTGTATGTATTTATATTTTTGGGTACTAGTTATGTGAAAGTAATAAAACTGAATCCAAATCTATAATCCTGTATAAAGAAATACACACGATGTTCAGAGATGTATAGAAGATAGAGCATATTTTTTATTTTACTTTGCACTTTTATGAGTAGAATTTATGTTTACTGTTTACAATTACTTTCCTAGAACTTTATTATAGCATGTATAGAAATGTCTCCTAGAAAAAGAATCAGTAACAAAAAAATTATCTTCTTAACCTAATGAACTAACATTTAAATTGAGGCCGGGCGCGGTGGCTCAAGCCTGTAATCCCAGCACTTTGGGAGGCCGAGACGGGCAGATCACGAGGTCAGCAGATCGAGACCATCCTGGCTAACACGGTGAAACCCCATCCCTACTAAAAAATACAAAAAAAAAAAACCTAGCCGGGCGAGGTGGCAGGTGCCTGTAGTCCCAGCTACTCGGGAGGCTGAGGCAGGAGAATGGCGTAAACCTAGGAGGCGGAGCTTGCAGTGAGCCGAGATCGCGCCACTGCACTCCAGCCTGGGCGACAGAGCAAGACTCCGTCCCAAAAAATAAAATAAAATAAAAAAATAACATTTAAATTGATATACAGTTGACTCTTCAACAACATAAAATTAGGGCCACTGACCCTCGTGCAGTAAAAAATCTTCATATAACTTTTGCCTACCCAAAAACTTAACTAGTAATAGCATACTGTTGACCAAAAGCCTTATGGATAACATAAGTCAATTAACACATAAATAGATTAGTATCTGCATATATTTTATGCATTCATGACATACCTAACTTTTCCTCAGGTTTTTTAAATATTTCTAGACTAAGCCATTTGTGTTCAAGTTTTTTTCAAAATGTTGCTAATGTTCAAAAAATTTTCTAATACATTTCTTGAAAAACAATCTGTATGACCCGTGCGCACTTCAAACCCATGTTGTTCAAAGGGTCGGGTCAACTGTAAACAAGAGTTGAGATTAATCGGTTAAAAACTGTGATCATGTAAAACACAAACTAAAGGTAACCTTGAAATGTACTATAAATGGAATATAATGCAATTTCTGGTGGAACCTGCTCAAAGCAGCACTGTCCAACAGAACTTTCTGTGATGATGGAAACATTCTACATCTGTGCTGTCTGATATGATAACTAGCCGTGAACTATATGTGGCTACTAAGTACTTGAAATGTGGCTAGCGTGAGCAAGAAAGTGAATTTTGTATTTCATTTTAATGTATTTACATTTAAATAGCCACATGTAGTTAGAAGCTACCATACTGGACTGTGCAAACCCAAATTATATTCCCTGGGCCTAGGAAGAATTAAACAGACTTGTTAAGGGTTGTCTTAAAAACCTAAACCTGATGGGGCATGGCGGCTCACACCTGTAATCCCAGCACTTTGGGAGGCTGAGGTGGGCGAATCACAAGGTCAGGAGTTCGAGACCAGCCTGGCAACCATGGTGAAACCTCGTCTCTACTAAAAATACAAAAATTAGCTGGGTGCAGTGGCAGGCACCTGTAATCCCAGCTACTCGGGAGACTGAGGCAGTAGGAGAATCATTAGAACCCGGGAGGTGGAGGTTGCAGTGAGCAAAGATCGCACCACTGCACTCCAGCCTGGGTGACAGGGCGAGACTCAAAAACAAAAACAAAAACAAAAACCCCTAAACCTAGAGGTTAACAGCAAACACAATATAGGCACACCTCACAGAAACCATAGGCTCAGTTCCCAACCAGCACAATAACGTGAGTGACACAAATTTCTGAGGTGGGTGGATCACCTGAGGTCGGGAGTTTGAGACCAGCCTGACCAACATGGAGAAACCCCATCTCTACTAAAACTACAAAACTAACTGGGCATGGTGGCACAGGCCTGTAATCCCAGCTACTCGGGGGGCTGAGGCAGAATTGCTTGAACCCGGGAGGCAGAGGTTGTGGTGAGCTGAGATTGCACTACTGCACTCCGGCCTGGGCAACAAGGGTGAAACTCCGTCTCAAAAAAAAAAAAAGTTATATTTACACTATACTATAGTCTATTAAGTATGCAATAGCATTATGTCTAAGTATATTCATTTAAAAATACTTTATTGCTAAAAATGCTAACATCTGAGCCTTCAGTGAGCTATCATCTTTTTGCTGGCTGAGGGTCTTGCCTCAATGTTGATATGCTGTCATCAGGCTTCGTTGTTTCACTTAACAGAGAATAGGCAGAGTAGAGTAATATAATTTTTAAGGGTCCTAAGATTTTCAGAATGGCAAATGGGCATTGGCTTTCCCTCTATGAAAGATGTAGATGGCATCTTCCAATAGAAGGCTGTTACATCTACACTGAAAAATCCGTTGCTGAGTGTGGCCACTTCTATCAGTGATTTCAGCTAGACCTTCTGGATAACTTACTGGCTTCTACATGAGCACTTGCTGCTTCTGCACTTTCATGTTATGGAGACAGCTTCTTTCCTCAAACCTCATAAACCGACCTGTGCTAGCTTCAAATTTTTCTTCTGCAGCTTCCTCACCTCTCTCAGCCTTCAGAGAATTAAAGAGAGTTAGGGCCTTGCTCTGGATTAGGCTTTGGCTTAAACTAATGTTGTGGCTGGCTTGATTTTCAATTCAGTGCAACAAAACTGCTCATTCTCCGTATGAGCAGTAATGCTGTTTCGCTTTCTTATCATCTCTGTGTTTGCAGCACTTTTGATTTCCTTCAAAACTTTTCCTTTGCATTCACACGTTGGCTAACTATTCTCAGCAAGAGGCCTAACTTTCGGCCTATCTCTGCTTTTTTTGTCCCCGCCCCGCCCGCAAGACAGAGTCTCCCTCTTGATGCCCAGGCTGGAGTACAACGGCATGATCTTGGCTCACTGCAACCTCTGACTCCCAGGTTCAAGCGATTCTCCTGCCTCAGCTTCCCGAGTAGCTGGCATTACAAGCGCCTGCCATCACACCTTACTAATTTTTGTATTTTTAGTAGAGAGAGGGTTTCAACATCTTGGCCAGGCTGGTCTCAAACTCCTGACCTCACGTGATCTGCCGGCTCAGGCTCCCAAAGTGCTGGGATTACAGGCGTGAGCCACCGCGCCCGGCCCTATCTCTGCTTTTGATATGACTTCCTTGCTAAGCTTAATCATGTCTAGCTTTTGATTAAGAGACATGAAACTCTTCATTTGAACACTGAGAGGCCACTGTAGGGCTATTAATTGGCTTAATTTCAATATGGTTGTGTCTCAGAGAATAAAAAGGCTTGAAGAGAGGGAGAAAGACGGGTCAACAGCCAGCCAGTTGATAAAGCAGTCAGAACACACACAACATTTATTGATTAAGTTCATCATCTTACAGGGCACTATTTGTAGCACCCCAGAACATTACAATAGTAACATCAGAAACCACTGATCACCATAACAGCTACGATAATAATGAAAAACTTTAAAATATTGCAAGAATTACCAAAATGTGACAGAGACAAAGTGAACACAATACTGTTGGAAAAATGATGATCAAAGACTTGCTTCATGCAGGGTTGCCACAAACCTTTAATTTATAGAAAATGCAATTATCTGGGAAATGCAATAAAGCAAAATGCAATAAAACAAGATATGCCTATACCTAACTACTCAGATTAGATGTTAATCCTCAAATATTGGTATCCATTTACATAATTTTTCTAAAACTCTTACTCTAGATACAACTAATACACTATTAATTTTGTTGGCTACTAGATACAGAAATATTTTAGTACTCTAACAATAATTTTAAGCCAAAGTACTTTTTAAAGAAAAATATATTTAACAGCTCATTATAAAAGTGGCCTACTGTAATTCTGAGCTTTGTCGTCTAATATGAGCCCAATTGTTACATTCTGATACAGACCTACTTACCTGGAATATCATTCCATCCAGTAATTGCCCTTCTAGCTTCAGCAAGAACTTTTCAAATGGCTTTAGTTTTTCTTCCTGAATTCCAAATTTTGAAGGATTGTGATGGACGGATTTCAGTAACCTTGTGGAAATTAAGAGAAACATCTTAAATCCACCGAATAAATTCTTAAATTAAAAATTAAAAATGTTCCTGAAGTCAAAATTTTATCTTTGTATTTCTTGTTTGGCTCTACATATTTGAAAATTTGCTGGCCGGGCGCGGTGGCTCAAGCCTGTAATCCCAGCACTTTGGGAGGCCGAGACGGGCGGATCACGAGGTCAGGAGATCAAGACCATCCTGGCTAACACTGGCTCTCTACTAAAAAATACAAAAAACTAGCCGGGCGAGGTGGTGGGCGCCTGTAGTCCCAGCTACTCGGGAGGCTGAGGCAGGAGAATGGCGTAAACCCGGGAGGCGGAGCTTGCAGTGAGGTGAGATCCGGCCACTGCACTCCAGCCTGGGCGACAGAGCGAGACTCCGTCTCAAAAAAAAAAAAAAGAAAATTTGTTTTTCAATAATCCTAATAGATTTTCTTACGCTTTTTAATATCATCTTAAATTAAAATGCCTCATACTCTGTACATACCAGACATTTAATAAGTACTTATAACATGAATAAAATAAACCATGGTCTAAAAAAATTCAGGGTATATAAAATAAAACCAAGCTCAGGAAAGAAAAACTGTCGGGTTGGGCATGGTGGCTCACGCCTGTAATCCCAGCACTTTGGGAGGCCAAGGCAGGCAGATCACGAGATCAAGAGATGGAGACCATCCTGGCCAACATGGTGAAACACCGTCTCTACTAAAAATACAAAAATTAGCTGGGCATGGTGGTGCACACCTGTAGTCCCAGCTACTTGGGAGGCTGAGGTAGGAGAATCACTTGAACCCGGGAAGCAGAGGTTGCAATGAGGCAGTATCACGCCACTGCACTCCAGCCTGGTGACATAGTGAGACTCCGTCTCAAAAAAGAAAAAGAAAGAAAAACTGTCACCTGAATAGAGAACCCAAGCAAAAAAATAAATCTGAGTCCTAAGCTAGGCAAATTAACTTTCTACTACTATAAGAATTAGGATGCTTTATACAGATGTACACTTGTCCCAACAAACTCACATGAAATTAAAGAATGGTTACTGTATTCATAAAAATATTTGATATGAGCTTCTTCTAAATATCAATCCCCAGCTCTTTTAGAAAATCTGTATTATTTATATTTGTTTACTTTTTACTAACACAAATACATTAACCAAAGTAAGAGAACATTTTAAAATATTTTAATTGGTGTACCTTTTGTACATAGTCCAGTGGTCTTTCAGTGTGATATGATTATCAATAATTTCATCCAGGGTGAGCAAAACTGTTAGCAGTTCTCCCAAGTGCTCATACATAGTCTGTCAAAAAACCTTTAATGATTATCATTTAGTCACTAGTTAGAAGTTAAGCCTCATGTAGACGTTTAAAGTAAAATCATTTGGGCTAATTACTGAATTAGTAAAAGCAGTGGGTAAATCAGTTTATTCAGCTACAGGTTGGATCCTCAGAAACGACTATTAGTCTTTTAGTCTTAAACAGAGAACACTTTTCTCTTTTTAAGATGAACAAAATTTCATCCTTAATTGCAATACTGCAGATTCATTTCATTGTCCAAAGAGATCATTTAGGGAATCTGCATTAAGGCACTACTGGGAAAAACAAAGTTACACTGATAATGGTTAATAACGACTCATCAACTTCACAGATGAAAGAGAACAAATGCAAACACACACACACACACACACACACGTACACCCCTTTAAGAGAGTTGCTATGAGTGTCATACTCTCCAACCATACAAACTCCAAAGTAAAATATAGTAAAAATTACAGTTTTACAAGTCAAGTTAAATGTCTTTTACCTGAAAATGAACTCCAGTTGTCTCTATAATTTTGGGTGCAATCCTATAATAAAATAACAACCAAGTTAAAAAAAAAACAACTTTCCTTTTTGTCACAGTTTATTCTTATTTCAAATACTCACAGGAGCAGATGATCTTGGAATTTTAATATTTATCTTTATTAACGCTCTAGTCATTTAAAATTTAAGAGCGTCAAGTCCACTTTCCCAAGAAGAGAACTACCTTGTGCATACTATTAGGGTGGTGCAAAAGTAACTGTGATTAAAAAACAGCAATAATTTTTGCACCACCCTAACAGTATTCTTGCCTATATCCCACTCATGGGTAGGGCTATGATGATAGGTGACCTATGAATAACCTTACCCATTTAAACCCAAATGATGTATCTTGGGATGGAGGTAGAGAAATATTAAAAGTGGTATTCATATCTTTCTAAACTATTAGAATTTCTCAATTACCAACTATAATTTTTGTTATTCTATCCAAACTGGCCTTTAGGAATCAGTCCTCTCTTCAGTTGGGTTTGTTTGAGTCCTCATCCCTACTGAAAAACAGTGTATACTACTAGAATTATACCAAAGTCAAAAGTCAAAGAAAAATTCACTTCTACCTCTTACTCATTTTGCTCAACAAGTTTTAAACAGTACTTATAATATTAAAGCACATACAGATATTCCACAAGATAGAATGCATATTTTAAATTTAAACACAAAATTCAAATAAATTTCATCCTTCTAGGGCAGGGGTAGGATGAGGAGGAGTCTTCCTAGAACTATCCATCAGGTACTGCAAGGGGTGGGGGAGCTATACTCTCATTCTCTCCTGCCATGAGAGCTTCAGTGAAAAGACAGAACATAAATACCTAACTGAGGTGGAAAATGGGAGAATAAGAAACAGTTAACACTCCAGTATAAAGAGTTACTATGCAGCATGGTATAGTAAGAAAAATGAATGTGCTGGTGACCAAAAGAACAGTGCCAAAATTGCTAGGGACTCTTGCTGTCTCTTCCAGGTCTCAGTTATCTCTTCTCATCATTAATAATCCCTAGACATAGGGCTAAACAAAGTTACTGTATTAATTAAATTGTAAGTATGGAAAAAATTTTAAGTATAAAGAACCAATCAAATGTGAGATATTATTTTGCAGTAAAGCTACAAGGGCTCTATGAAAATGTGATCATTTTTCTTGATTTAGGGTAATGGTCCAATAGCAGCCAGGCGGTACCACCTCCTCAGTGGCATTAGCACCAATTCCATGAGGCTTCTTCTCCAAGCTCCCAGATTCTGGTAACCTCAATCTTTTCCCTTCTGTTTTCTGGATGGAGAGGTGGCATCTGTTTCCTCTGGATGACTTCACTGTTCTCTTTGTCCTTTCAGCCCTCCGACTCCCGTGTAACCAATTCTCCATATTAAATCCCCTCTTTTTAAATTTAAATAAATTTTACTGTGTATATTTAAGGTATATTTTACTGGGTATATTTAAAATCATTAGAACTACTCACAAAATTTCTTCAATGTAGATTCCCTAGCTCCAACCCTCAAGATTCTGTAGTCTAAGAAAAGTCCCAAGTGACTCCATTAGAGTCAGGCAACCATTCGTGTAAAGAGGAAAGGAATAAAGAGACAGAACACAGAACATGTACTAATTCCATGTTAGCCTTCCTCTATATGGTCAAATTTCTTTAAGATTGTTCTGCAGACACTGTCATTCAGACAGATAATGGGTTCATTCACCATGGTGGAAATTGCGTCTTACTAACCTATGCATTATACACATCAAGTACTGTTTGAAATACCATAAGTGTTCAAAGAATGCTGAATGAAAGAAAAACTACTTCAAGTCATTAATTTTAGAAAGAACATTTTCTGCATCTCTATTATAAAAGCAAAAATATTTCTAAAATCCATTACTTGTTACTGATATAGAGGGCAGCCAACTGGTGGACTACGTTCATCACCACTTCATAGCACCTCGTAACAAAACAAGACAGTTCCTGAAATGACAAGGTGGGTATATATTACAAAGTTGTTTTTTAAATCTCACCATTTTTTACTGAAATTTATGGTAACAACTCTAATAAAAACAAAACAGTTTTCCAATAAAGCCTCCAGTTAACCAAAACCCAGACGAGTTCAAGCATCCCTCAAGCAATCAACACTTAACTCACCTCCTGCATTCCAAGGTCATTCCTATCTCTTTATTCCCGCTGCATTTCATTCATACTACTATCTCAAGTCTAATATTGTAGTTACTCATATAACTCCTAAATGATAGGTGCTGTCTCATTCCTTCTTTGAATATCCACTGCCTAGCACAGTGACTAACACTCAACTGCTTCTCAATAAATTTCTATCCTATTACATGAATAAACATCTGAGTGAATGAAGGAGCTCAAAAGCCACCAGTATAGAAAGTACAACGATGGCAGGAAGGGGTTTCCAGAAGTCACTGTAAAATAACTTCAAACATTGATCACCTGTAATCGTATGTATAAGCAGGCTTGGCACACAGCAAGTGAAATGTCATATCACTTATCCTAGGGATACGTTTGTCATTAAATAATTAGTTCATATCTAACATACCCTAGACTTTCGAAAATCCATTTCAGAAGCTCTCGACTTTTAAACCTACAGAAACAGTGTGTATCTGAAGTATTTAAAACCTAATTAAAACTATGCTGATCTAAATTTTAAGCTCTATGAGAACAGGAATTTCTGTTGGTGTTGTGCACTGCTATATCACCCGCACCAGCAACAGTTTCTAGCATATACTAGGCTCACAAAACATATTTGTTGAATATTTAAAAATGGAATTTTTATGCAGCTGTGAGATCTAAAAATGATGTAAAGCATTTTTAAAAATTCAAATAAATAATGCATTTTATTCTTAGTTAGTTTTACATGTCCTATTAAACTTCTAAAACTTTAATAAAAGCAAAGAACAGAAAATGCAGGACAAATAGGAAGAACAAAGTAAAAAGGCAGAAACAAGTCCAGATATATATACAGACTATATACGACAGACCTACAAATAGAATAAATTAAGCAATTAAAAAACAGGTATTGTCAGACTGCATTAAAAAAGCAAAATTCAGATATATGTAGTTTCAAATAAACCCAACTAAATTAACATGACACTGAAGGGCTGCCAGAATGGAAAAAGATAAATCAAGAAAACGTTAACTAAAACAGAGCCAGGGCAGCATTATTATTATACTATCAGACAAAATAGACTTGATTACCATCAGTATAGTAAATTGCTATGTATGTAAAATACATAATCATATACACGTAATCATGAACATAGCTAAGGAAGGTCACAAATGATGATAATAGATTCAATTTACCAGGAATGATTAACAATTCTAAACTTGTACACACTGAATAAAATATCCTAAAAATGAAAAATGCAAAGTTTCCACATTTTCTGGGACCTTACCAACTATATCTTTTAGACACCTTGTTAGAAAAGAAGCCAGCAGCAGCTAGGCAGTACCACCTCCTCAGAGGCATGGGCATCAGTTTTATGGGGCTTCTTCTCCAAGCTCCCAGATCCTGGCAATCCCAATCTTTTTCCTTTTTGTTCCCTGGATGTAAAGGAGGTATCCATTTCCTTTGGACTACCTCACTATTTTCTTTGTCCTCCAGCTCCTGGGTAACCAATTCTCTATATTGAATCCCCTCTTTTCTTATTTAAATAAATTTTATTGTGTATATTTAAGGTATACAACATGTTATGGGATGCATACCGATAATAAAAAGGTTACTATAGTGAAGTGCATGAACAAATCCATCATCTCACATAGCTAACCCATTTTTTTTGTGGTAAAAGCAGCTAAAATCTACTCAGCATGAATGTCATATATGGTACTTTTATTACCTGTAATCCTCATGTTGTACATTAGATCTCTAGACTTATTCATCTTACATATCTGCTACTTTGTATCCTCCAAACTATATCTTTTGAAATACTTTGCATGGAGTTTTCTAGACAGGACCCTGAATAACACATATCATAATATGAACAAAACCCTCTCAATTAGATCAATTAGATCAAAAAAAGTAGTAAAGATATAAAAGATTTGAACAGTATGTTAGCATGCCTAATTTGATGAAATATATCAAATCTTGTACTCAACAACCAGAAGGCAGGTAGGACTATGAGTATTTTTTCTTTAGCTTCAATTTTTGCTTTTTCACATTGTACATGCATTATTTTTATCATAAAGAGAGGAGGAAATAGAAGCTATTTTATTATTTTGATAAGAGTAAACCAAAGGACCTACAATCATTAAAACCTGGCAGCGATGAAAAGCTACCTAAACTGAAACAAGCTGTGAGAAGCATCCAGGGCTACCGCTCTAAACAACTTCATCATTGCTCATGTAACAGCTTAATTCTCTCCTCTCCATTAACAACTTTTCCGGATACAATTTGTCTTTTCCAGTGGGTACAAAGTTTAAATTATTTTAAAAGGCATGGTGGCAAGTTGTCCATAAACGAATATATACAAAGAAACTTATTTTGATAGCTTTTTCCTCTAAACATATTTGGAAATCTTTTAGGAGTTATGATCTCCTAAACTATAATCCAATGCTAATTAAGTGTCTTATCCTCAGAGTACACATTTTTAGTATTTGAAGGTTTCAGAACTTTTTACATGTTGTGTAATTTACTCAAACTTTTCAAAGTAAAAGCTCAGTAGAAAATAAAAATCAGTTACCTGTAAGAATGAAATAAATCTCCCCATTTGAATTTGGCAATCACCTTCCACCATGCTGGCATTTGTAGCTGTAAAAGGCAACATGGGTAAGTATATTTCATTTTTTAAATTTAAACTCAATCGATACCAAAAAAGGGGGAAAAGCGTTTTTTTTTTTTCATCAGAACATCTTTTACTAACAGAAAAATGAGACAATCATTAATCAAATAATTAGAAGTATCTGCTTCACTATTTAATGAATTCAAGGAAAATTCTCATCTAGCTATAATACTTCATAAAGTACAAAGATACCACAAATTTGATGCTGCTTCATCAGATTTTTTACCTGTTTACCAAAATACCAACAAAAAATATGACACTATTTTCTCACATTATATAATCATAGTAGTCCTAAAATTGTGTGTTAACTTTTTGTTCATTTCAATATCAAAAAGGCATCACATTATAATTTTGAATTTTAAACTTACCTCCTTCTCCATAAAACAAGAGACCATTGTAAAATTTAGTTTCAGCCTGTTTTTAAGAAAAAATTAAAACAATTTTAAAGGTTGTTTTGTTTCCAAATTCCTATGTTCTCTTAGATCTGTATATTTAGTAATAAACAGAGGGCTACATCGTTTAAATTCAAATTCATTTAAATTCAATTTAAATTCAAATTCATTTAAATTCAAATTCATTTAAATTCAAAACCTGCTTATAAAGCAATTCAATTTATCTTTAGAGTAACAAAAATATTACTGATATTCAAAGCAATATCCTGATTCCTTTAGCCTTTACTTCATCTTACCTGACCACCCTCACTGTCCCACATTCTCCCATGAGTTCATGGGAAATAAAGAGCAACCACATGGTATCAAAAAGCAAGAGAATAAAATACGAAGTCTGACAACTTCTACCAGACTTTTAATGGTCCTTGGGTAAGGAAACACAAAACTAAATGCGTCTTAAGAAAAAAAAAAAAAATCCGTTTTCTCTAGATAGCCAGTATATATGGCAGGTAACACAAACTTTGGAGGTTTGTAAACCTAGATTCAAACTGTTGACTACCAGTAAGATGTTATGCAAGTAACCCTCT
The DNA here is from genome assembly GCF_024542745.1 of Macaca thibetana thibetana. Classification (NCBI taxonomy): domain Eukaryota; kingdom Metazoa; phylum Chordata; class Mammalia; order Primates; family Cercopithecidae; genus Macaca; species Macaca thibetana. Next base: position 101,360,684 of record NC_065588.1, on the reverse strand, counting down.
CTTTAAGCTTCAGTTTCCTCATCAATGTCTCACCTACCTCCTGGGGTTACTATAAGGGTTATAGTGTTAGCCTGGCGTTTTGTACATACTAAGTACTCAATGAATAGTAGTCAGTATTACTATTATGTTAAATAAATAATTCATTCAACATTCAATATTTATTGCACACTGTACATATATAAACACATACTTGCTTCTAAATGATGTGTTTTTAAAGTTTTAAGACAATAATTCAAACAATTACCTCATATTTTAATTTCTTGATTTCACAACAAAGTGCAGCATAAACAGTGATGACTTTGTTTAAGACCTAGTTTCATGAGTAAAAACAAAATAAAAAGTAAATTGTAACAGATAGCTAAAACATTTTTTAAATAATTTTTTAGATTTAGGATTCTGTACCTTGTTTTCAGTCTTTATGAGTTCCAAAAGAGAAGACTGTTCATAAGGCAAAAGCTACAGAAACAAAGGAAAAGAACATTTCTTTTTAATTTGAAAAATAACCGAAATTTTAAATACACAAATTGAGACTAGCTTTATTCGAATGAAATTGTGTTAGATCCTGTACTCAACATTAGCACCATACCAACTACTTCATCCAAAACAATCTCATTAGACAACACATAAGAAATGGCCCACCATGACACAATCATGCTGCGACAACTCTAGTTGTCCTATGGAGCACAAGGTGGCTGCTTATGAGTGTAGTACAAGAAAATGCAAGGTAATAAGGTTAACAGTAACATCATTAAACTCTATTAGTTATGATCATGGGGAAAAACCTCTCATCATTTTTGAATTGTCTATGCAGCCACAAATTTAATAAGATACTGTAACTAAAGAGTCAAAATAAATTAAGAATGAAACAAGACAGAAAAAATGTATTTTCTTGTATAAATCCACGCTCAGAAACACTGAAAATATTGTGTGGAGTTCACTCCTAAAGCCCATTCAATTTCCACCTCTTCCTGATCATCGACTATATGCGATCTCTTTATTAAGTGAAATCTTAGATCTCCCTTCTGGTTACATACTAACAATTAACTATTTATGCAAGTAAGTTATTACATACCTTTTCTCATTAGGTTGTAATTTTTGTTTACAGATATTTTATCAGAGTTTGTGGCTTTTCCCAAAATACTAAGAACCTTGTATAGTAAAAACAATAAAACAACTGCCCAATAATAGAACTTAAACAGAGGTTCCAAAGAAAGCAACTAGGGAGATGGAGTCTGTCAGATAATTGTAAAGATTAGAATGCTTCTATAGGAGAAAGAAAAAAACTAAGAGATGATTTCACCCTTTTATAAAATCTGAGAGTTGAGACAAAAAACAGATTTTATAATCCTATCTAGAAGAGGCCCTTAAAGCCCAAGAGCAAGTCTTTAAAAAATCAACAAGTATTACTTAATGGCGAGAAAGCCCAACAGCATCTCTTTAAAAAATCAACAAGTGTTACTTAATGGCAAGTGACAGAGGTATGAAACTTATTACCCTCAGAGATAGTACAGGTAGAGAATGAGTTTCCTCATAGAGTTCCTATAACTTACACATACAAGGATTCTCACAGAAGTGTTGAAGAACAAAAAGAGACAATTACAAATTTGAGGGAAAGATTTTTAAAGTAAGACTAGGTCTATCCAGCCTGCAGGAAAGAAGTCAAAGGAAAGTAATTTCAGTTTACAAATACATAAAGTATTTGTGAGGCAGTTTAGGGTACTGGATAAGGGCACAGGCTCTGGAGCCAAGCTGCCTGATATTCATCATTTAACTAAATGTGTCACTTACTCAACTAAGTTACTTAAGTTTTCTATGCCTGAGTTTTCTCATTTACAAATGGAGATGACATTGTATCTACGTTATAGGACTGTTGTGGGAATTAAAAGTCAATGCTTGTCCTATAATGCAATACTAAAAAGATAACCCAATTTAAAAATGGGCAAAGGATGTGAACACACATTTCTCCAAAGAAAACAGACACATGGCCATAAGCACATGAAAAGATGTTCAACATTATTAGCCATCAGAAATGCAAATCAAAACCACAATGAGCTATCACATTCACAAGGAAGAATATAATCAAGACAATAAAAGCTGGCAAGGATATAGAAAAATTGGAACCTTCATGCAGTGCTGGTAGTAATGTAAAATGGTATAGCCATATTGGAAAACATTCTGGCAGCTCCTCAAAAAGTTAAACATAGTTACCACATAATCCAGGATTTCCACTCCCATATATACATATGTATAAAATATACACATAATGTATATATACATTTTATATATAATGCACATATATATGTCTACATAAAACCATGTACCCAAATGCTCATAGCAGCATTATTCATAATAGCCAAATAGTAGAAAACTCCAACGTCTATCAACTGATGAATGGATAAATAAAATGTGGTTATCCATTCCTTACAATGGAATATTATTCAGCAACAGCAAAAAGAGAAAGTACTAAAAACAGGTGACAACATAGATGAGCCTTGAAAACATTAAGTTAAAGAAGCCAGCAACAAAGGAGTACATACTGTATGATTTCATTTATATGAAGTATACAGAGGAGACAAACACATAGAGATAAAAAGCAGATTGGTGGTTGCCTAGGGCAGGTATGCCATGGCATGAACTAGGGGGTTGACTACCAAAGTACACGATTTCTTTTCGGGGGGGGGCAGGGTGAGAATGTTCTAACATTGACTGTTGTGATGGTTGCACAATTCTGTGAATATACTAAAAATAATGGAATTATACAATTTAAATGAGTGAATTGTATGATATATGAATTATATCTCAAGAAAGTTGTTATAAAAAGTCAGTGTGTGACTTAGGACAGTGTCTAATACGTAAGTGCTCAATAAAATGTACATTATTATTCAAGTGGTAACAAACTAAAGATAAAAGAAATATTTCAAAATGGAGTGACATATTTTATACATTAAAAAATTACTCACACATTAACATCTCCAATATAGCATGAGAGAACTTTTCAGAAATGGTGAAAATATTCTGTCTTAATTGGGATATGAGTTACATGTGTTTGGCAAAATTAAGAGTATCGGTGCATTTCACTCTATGTAAAATAGCCTCAATTAAGAAAAACCAAAGGCTGAATATTCTATCCAGCCCTCATCATTATCTTAATAATGAAAATCAAAGGCAAGCTCAAAGACTTGGAGTTTGTGTCATTCTTTGACACCAAAGGCTTTGTGTTTGTGTCATTCTTAAACAAAAAAACACACACACATTTAAAAACCAACTGCACGGCTTAGAGAAAAGGAAATCAACAATTTTCTCCAACTTTCATTTTGTTCTTAGATTTCAAATACTTTTTCCATTTTAAAAAATTATGTTTTCAGGATATACTATGTCCAGAAAATACATACATATATTTAAAAAAATCAAAGCAAACCTTTAATGCTATAGGATCAAGATTGAAATCCCAAACATCTCCAATTGAGTCATCCAGAGCGTCCTCAATTCTTCTCAGTTGAGATGTATACTCCTCAAGAAATTTCCCATAATTCTTAAGTTGGACTTCGGCATGAATTTCTAAGTTTAAATTTTAAAACAGTATGTGATAAGTACAGGTAATGAATTACAGGACATTTACTTCAAATAACCTCGAAAGTCACGCAAAGCATTGTTAATAATTACTCCGGAATGTCTGGACTTCCTGAAAATAAAGTTTCAAAGTTAAACAATAATTCAGCTTTCAATCTTCTCTATACGTGAAATAACTTTAAAAGCAGTAAATGTTACCATATATAAAGATACTACCTTAAAACCCTAACATATTATGAAAAAGTCACCAGCCCATCTACCCCATAATAGAGGGCTTTGAACCAATTTGAAAAGTGCCCTAAACAACTCAATGTCCTGATTCTATCTTTTAGTCACAAAAAACCCTTCTGCAAAAACAAATATTCATGACCTGAAGCAGGTGAAAAAAAAATTCTGACACAGAAGTAACATTTAAAAATGTAGTTTTTAATTCTATATGCACTAATGTTTAATAATACACCTAAATATTTTTAAATGGAGGTTTTAGATCTGCTTGAGCATATTATTTCCATACTGTCTAAAATTTAACCAAGGTATCTGTTAACTTATTTAACTGTCATAATCAAGTTGGAAAAACCAGCAAAGAACACTGCTTAACTGCAGAATACTATGCTGCTCTTCACAGAATTAACACATTCATAGGTAACTTTAAGGAATCACTGGAACAAGCTGGATTTTAAAATATGCCTATTCGTCAAAATGCATGAAAGTATTTCACGTTACACATAAAAATTCATTACTTGTTCCCAAAGGTAACAAATTCAACTCCAACTCAGTTTCTTTTATTGATATAACTTCATTCAACCTTTGTCTTCTAAAAAAGGTAAAAATTTGCTCTCCTCAAATTAGCAATAAGATAAAGTGTGTTCTGACTCACACTGTATTAAAGTATAAAGACCTAACCCCCATTCTCCCTTATTCTTCAACCACGTAAAGTTCTAAATCCGGTGAATCCATTTAGTTCATTAAAGTTTCTGTCTTATTATAGCATTAATCTAGGCAATTTTGCAAAACAATTAGTCTAGATATGATTCACAGAACAAAAATTAATGAAAACCAAGCATAAGGAGGTGTTCTCTTCCCTACAGCTTACATATAAAACTGCCTAGATTTTCAGAACCCTAAATGGTTGTCTTATTCTCAACTACACGGGAAATGACCAGTCAAAGCCGCATTTGACCAGCAAATGAGTTCTTAAAGACAATGCTAGACCGGGCATGGTGGCTCACCCTAACACTTTGGGAGGCCAAGGCGGGTGGGTCGCTTGAGCCCAGGAATTCAAGAACAGCCTGGGAAACATGGCGAAACCTTGTCTCTACCCCAATTAAAAAAGAAAAAATCAGCCAGCTACTAGGGAGGCTGAGGTAGGAAGATCACGTGAGCCCAGCAGGTTGAGGCTGCAGTGAGCCATGACGATGCCACTGCACTGGGCGACAGAGTGAGACCTTCTCTTAAAAAAAAAAAAAAAAAAAAAAAAATGCTAGAAAAACACCACGCCAATAAATCACTCCTTTAATATGTTTAGGGATTCACAAACAGGCAACAGAAAACCTAAAATAACATTAAAAGTTCCTTGCTGATAATAAACGGTTGTAAAATTGGTGAAAGTTAAAGTAACAAAACTTAGTAACTACCTGGTAATTTTTTAAGAGTAAAAGTTCCAAAAACCTACTTAACATGCTCATCTTTGTCAATAGACTGCATTCCTTGTTTTATCTTTGTATCCCTAATATCTAGCACAGTCACTGGTTGTAGAAAGTATCTGTTGAGTGATTCAGATCATTCTACTCCAGGCTGAACCATTTTCAAACCCAATTAACATAACTCTATTCCAATTTTTTTTGAAGATCCCAGTTCGTCACCTTTGTCCATAAAACTTCATATATGATAAGGTACAGTTCAATTTATAACAATAAATACAGAATCCGCTCCACAAAAAAAAAAAAAAAAGATTTTGTCATTACCTGCAAGATTAATTTTTATGCTGCATAGGAGCTAGTATCTTACTGTCACCCAGACTGGAGTGCAATGGCGCGATCTCGGCTCACTGCAACCTCCGCCTCCCGGGTTCAAGTGATTCCGCTGCCTCAGCCTCCCAAGTAGCTGGAATTACAGGCGCCCGCCACCACGCCCGGCTATTGTATTTTTAGTAGAGACGGGAACCCCGTTAGCCAGGATCGTCTTGAACTCCTGACCTCAAGAATGTTTTGTGAAAAACTGCAACCCATCCTGGTGTAGCTCACTCTTCTCTGAGAGACTTGTAAAACCTAATTCATCTAACTTTGCAGGCATTAGTCTCTCTTTGTAAAATCAAGCAAAATTCATCTGTAATCTTTAAAAGCGACGTTCCACCTTTTGGAAAAACTATGAGGAAAAAAAAATCACAAACAGCATGCTCTGGTATCTTAAATCACTTACACAGATTACTATCACCAAAGATAAAAAGCAGATTGCCAACTTGTATTTACTTCAAGCAGAGTTTCACTACAATTAATGTGGCCTCAATATTTTACTGAAAGAAAACAGAATTTATTTCGGGACGGACTTCTAAGTTAAAATCAGACAATTTGATCTTGTGAAACAAAATGTGAAGATTTGCTGTAATTTTTGAAGCCTTTATAGCTGTGATGGAAACTACAGAACATCACTGAAAAATACCACTTAGCATAATATAAAAGGCCTGGAAAAGGATAAAATGATATTCACGTGTTTATTTTCACGGGGTGAAAAGTTCTTTTTTCGCTCTCTTCTACGGTTATAACAACGCAATGGGAAAGACACCTAAACTTGCAAAAGTTGATTTGGGAGGAAAAGAAGAAAAACAGGAAACCGAAACAGGAACCCAGACATCAGCGTCCTCCAGAGCTGAACGCTGAGAATCTGGCGAAATCCCCAAGAGGCCAGAGACAGAAGCAGCCTGGCCGGGGCCACTGGGCCTCCCTGGCGCGCCCCGCCCAAGCCCCGGGGCAGCTGAAGGCGGACGCCGTTTCCCGCGGGGCACCGCAGGCTCCCCAAGAGAGCCCCCGCCTCATACGCCGAGCCCAGAGCGGGCAGCCTGACCCGTGGTTGGGACCCCAACCCCGAAAGTAACGCTGGAGCGCGTTCCTCGCACACCCCAAGGGCTCTGAAGTGTCCCGCACCAGACGGCTGTGCAGCCGTCCCTCTCGCAGAGCGCTGCCCAGGACAGCGGCGGGCCGGAGGAGCGTCCACCCGCAGCCCTCGCCCTGCCGCTCCCTTACTCTGCGAGCCGTCGTCAACGCGGTCAAACTCCCAGTCCGGGGACAGAGTCTCCACCGCCATCACCTCGGCGCCTCCCACAGACACAGCCCCAAAACGCCCGTGGGGCGACGACGGCCTCACCCCAGCTACTGTCACAGCACGTGACTTCCGGCCCCGGCCCCGCCTCCGCTCGCGAGGGCCGGTCGGGCTCGTTGCCCCTGCGACCGCGGGGGCCGCTGGGAAAGCGAGTCCTCCGCCGTGGCCGAAGGCGGCCGCCATGGCGCCGGCAGTGCCCGCGGGCGTACTACGACCGGGATTGGGCTTCGCCACCGTTCACTGTGCTTCTCAAGCCACTTCGGCGCTCTAATTTCGCCCTGCTCTCTCTAGACGATTTTTAATACCTGGGAAACTTACTCCTCAGTCTAACCTAAAAAGGGTAGAATTGATGGGGTGGGGAATTAACAGGAAGGCATGATCCTCGAGGATAACGCTGACCAGGCGCTTCTTCCAACAAGCCTGTTTCCCTCCCTTTCGCCACCATAGGAGTTCCTACAGCTCTCCCGCACATTCTGTGCGGATTGCTTTTTCAAGACGGCTGTGCGAGAGGAGTTACTTTACGAACACCCTAACAGGGGATCTTACGACCTCTCCCCCGCTCTCCTCTCAGTCCTTTTAAAAACGCGAGGAAGGTTGAAGAACGCTATTGAAGTGCATTCTAAAATGATCCCACCTGCTACTTGGATTTTTGGAGAATCGGGATCGGTGTAAAATTCTACATGCACACATGTATTTGCACAAGAATGTTTAAAGCAACGTGGTTTTTAATAGGAAACTATCTAAATGTCCATTACAAGTGAATAACATAAAGCTTAATACATCCATACTACAAATCACTGAAGAGCTGCTAAAATAGATGAAATATATTTATAATGGCATGAAAAACCGACACAAGACAAGACAGTTGCAGAGCAATGTGTATTTGTGATTACATTTATGTGTTTAGGTTATACAAACGCGTATGTGCATATATGTATACAAATTCATAGAAAGACAAATCACAAGACGGTGGTTACCTGGGGAAAAGTATGTGTTGGTGAGTAACAGGATTTTCAAGTTTTGCTATGTCTACGTATATGTTTTGAATCCTTAACAATGAGAATTTATTAAGGTTTTACTCGTGTCATCTTAAAAAGTACCGAAAAGAACTAATCAGTGTAGGCAAAAGGTCTATTGACGAGCATTCTTCTGAGGTCATTGGATCTGCCCTGGGTTAAATGTTTATTGAGTGCCCACTGGGTACCAGGCACCAGACTAGATGCAGAAACTATAAAACAGGTAAGAAAATTGATTTCTGACCCTCTGGCAGACGTAGTGTGCATTTCAGAAAGAAAGAAAGAAAGAAAGAAATCTTGAAAATAACAAGCATCCTTAGGGTCTAATGGCTGACAAACTTTTTTCCTGTACTTTCTGTGTGACCATGAGTTTGACTTTCCTGGATTCTTAACATTTGCATTAAATCACTGTAATTAATCTCCCAGCAGCTCATTGTGATAAATTGAACTTACAAGTCAGAATAATTTGAATCTATAAATACACTAATCTATTAAAGTTAATAGATTAGTAGCAAGAGGCAGTGTCATGTAATAATTAAAAGCACAGTTTTGACTGCCAAATTGCCAAGGTGCAAATCCTGGCTCTGCCACTTACTAACCATGTGATCTGGGGTCATGTAATTTAACCTCTGTCTCAATTTCCCCATCTATAAAATGAAAATAAAATAAAACTAGTAAACACCTTGTGGGATTCTTAAGAGGACTAAATTAGTTATTACATGTAAGGTACATAGAGCAATACCAACCACATACTGTACCAGGTTGCTATTATGAATCAATATAGATATATCTTTAAAAGATCTCAGAAGGCCCAGTGTGGTGGCTCACACCTGTAATCCCAATACTTTGGGAGGCCGAGGTGGGTGGATCACTTGAGGTCAGGAGTTCAAGACCAGCCTGGGCAACGTGGTGAAACCCTGTCCCTACTAAAAATACAAAAATTAGCTGGGCATGGTGGTGCCTGCCTGTAGTCCCAGCTACTCTGGAGGCTGAGGCAGTAGAATCATGTGAGCCACTGCACTCCAGCCTGGGCAACAGAGCAAGACTGCATCTCAAAAAAAAAAAAAAAAAAAAAAAAAAAAAAAGACTCAGGGATTGTCTGTCTTGATCTTAAATATGTTTACATTAATTTCCACAGCCTATAATTTCAAATTTTGTTAGAGAATTACAAATTAGATACCAAATAGAAAAGCACATTCACTAAATGAAAAGTGCTATCTGAAAATTATTTATAAAAATTAATATCCCATATTTCTTAGACCTAGTCTGCAAGAGGCAAATCATTATTTTAAGTGGTCACATATTCTTCATTCTACTACTCTTCATTCACACAGTACTTTCTGAAAAGCAAGCTTGGAAATAGAAGGAGAAACTTCATATGGACAATATTGTGCTCTTCTGAAAGCTTCTGTGAACTTTAGAACAGCTGCCTACAGAAGGTGTCTGCCTGCCAGTTCCTAGGAATCCCTGCCTTTAACATATAGCCCCATGTACCCACACCTTAAATACCAGTTTATTCCATACCAAAATATTTTACGTATATGTTATATAGCTAAGTTCTTGGTGAATTTATTTCTTAATTTACATTTAAAGTCTTCTTCCAACTGCTATTCACCCCAGCAATCCCATTACTGGATTTTTACCCAGAAGAATGTAAATCATTCTACCATGAAGATACATGCATGGGAATGTATCTTCCCATTGCAGCACTATTCACAATAGCAAAAACATGGAGTCAACCTAAATGCCCATGAATGACAGACTGGGTTTTTAAAATGTGGTACACATACACCATGGAAATAGTATGCAGCCATAAAAAAGAATGAGATCCTATCTTTTGCAGGAACATGGATGGAGCTGGGGCTGTTATCCTTGGCAAACTTGACACAGGAACAGTAAACCAAATACCACATGTTCTCATTTATAAGTGGGAGCTAAATGATGAAAGCTCATTAACACAAAGAAGGAAACAACAGACACTGGAGGTTAACTGAGGGTGGAGGGTGGGAATGGAGAGAGGAGCAGAAAAGATAACTATTGGGTACAGGGCTTAATACCTGGGTGATGAAATAATCTGTACCACAAACCCCCATGACATGAGTTTACCTATGTAACAAACCTTTACGTGTACCCCTGAACCTACAATAAAAGTTTAAAATAAATAAATAAAATATAAAATAAATAAAATCTTCTTCCTGCAATAGAAATTCTATGGCAATAACTCACTAGAGATATTTCACTTAGTAATTTGTCCCAGAAGATAATTTGACATTATCTTCCCTATTAAGTTATGTATTAGTTTCCTATTGCTGCTGTAGCAAATTGTCACCAACTTAGTGGTTAAAAGAGTACAAATTTATTATCTTCTAGTTCTAGAGGTCAGAACGCCAAAATCAGTCTCATTGGGATAAAGTAAGGGTGTTAGTAGGGCTGGTTCCTCTTGGACACTCAGAATCTGTTTCTTTGCTTTTCTCAGCTTCCGTGCATTACTTGAACTTCTTGTTTCTGCCGTCACATTTCCCACTATTGACTGATTCACCTGCCTTCCTCTTATAATGACCCTTGTGATTACATCAAGCTCACACAGATAATCCAGGATAATCTCCCTATCTCAAAATTCTTACCTTAATCATATCTGCAAAGTCATTTTAAACATGTAAGGTAACATATTCATAGGGTCTAGGGATTAGGACATGGACATCTTTGGGCACCTGTTATTCAGCCTAATACAGACCATCCACTCTTTGGTATCAGGGACCATGATTTATTCCCACATTGCACAGTCCCTGACACATTTTAATTATGTCAATAGATAACTTTGAAGTGGTAAACACCATGGAAGCACAGGGCTTCAGCACTCAGTCCAACCAGAATTCAGGGAATTAGATATAACGGTAATCTAGGCTGGGCACAGTGGCTCACTCCTGTAATCCCAGCATTTGGGGTGGCCAAGATGGGCGGATCACCTGAGATCAGGAGTTCAAGACCAGCCTGACCAACATGGCAAAATAATTACAGTAAATATAGGATGTCAAGAAGCCTGACGTAACTCCAATATCTGGATTTCCTGTGGGTTTCTTTTCTGTTGTCTGGTGATGTTTTGTTTTGTTATGTTATGTTTCTTTTTCTCTTGGTTTTCCATCATTTGGCCTTATTTCCTGGTATAGCTGATAATTTTTTTAGTGCATCCTGACCTTTATGCATGAAAAATTGTAAGGATAAGTTAAGGCTCTGAATGATGTCATCTTTCTTCAGAGGGGATTACTATTTGTTCTGGAAAGCACTTAGTGTAGGGGCAGATTACTTTAACCCAGTCTAGGACTGTTCTGATTTGAAACGGGGTTTCTGTCTTTGTGAGAGCTCATCTATTTCTGTTATCACCTCAGTCCTAGAGTATAGCTTTGCAGGGGTGCTCGGCAGGGCCTGCCAAACCTGATGGGTTTTTCCACCTCTCAGCTACTGCTTTCTGCTCCCCAGCCTCATCAACTCTCAGCTTCCACATTACAAATCAGCCGATGTCGTGAGGTGAAATGTGGTACCAAATGTCAAGCTCAACTTTTTGGATCATCTCTCCTGAATTTCAGTTCCTCGAATCCTCACTGTCCTGGGTTTCCAATGCCTTCAAAAAGGATTTTAGCAAAAAAAGCAAAAATGGAAAAATTGGATAACATCAAACTTAAAAACTTCTGCATGTTAAAGGAATTAATCAACACAGTGAAAAAGCAACCTATGGAATGGGAGAAAACGATTGCAAATCATATGTCTGATAAGGGATTGATTTCCACAATATGTAAGAGAACTCTTACAACTCAACAACAACAAAACAATTTTAAAATTGGGCAAAGGATCTGAATAGACATTTCTCCAAAGAAGCATATGAAAAGATGTTCAACATCACTATTAGAGAAATGCAAATAAAAACCACAATGAGATATTACCTCACACCCATTAGGATGACCACTATCATCAATAAATGAACAATAACAAGTATTGGCAAGGATGTGGAGAAATTGGAATGCTCGTGCACTGCTGGTGGGACTGTGAGATGATGCAGTTGGTATGAAAAACAGTATGGAAGTTGATGGGTGCTGATGAGTTGATGGCTGCAGCACACCAACATGGCACAAGTATACATATGTAACAAACCTGCACATTATGCACATGTACCCTAGAACTCAAAGTATAATAAAAAAAAAAAAAAAAAAAAAAAAAAAAAAAAAAAGAAAAACAGTATGGAGGGTCCTTAAAAACCAAAAATAGAATTACAGTATGATCCAACAATCCCTCTCCTGGGTATATATCCAAAAACAGGCCAAGCATGGTGGCTCATGCCTGTCATCCCAGCACTTTAGGAGGCCAAGGTAGGTGGATCACTTGAGGTCAGGAGTTTGAGACCAGCCTGGCCAACATGGTGAAATCTCGTCTCTACTAAAAATACAAAAATTAGCCAGGCATGGTGGTATGCACCTGTAATTCCAGCTACTCAGGAGGCTGAGGCAGGAAAATTGCTTGAACCTGGGAGGCAGAAGTTGCAGTGAGCAGAGACTGCACCGTTGCACTCCGGCCTGGGCAACAAGAGCTAAACTCTGTCTCAAAAAAACAGACAAGAAACATGGAAAGCAGGATCTCAAGAAGATATTTGCACACTCATATTCACTGCAGCATTAATCACAATAGCCAAGAGGCAGAAGCAGTCCAAATGTCCATAGAGGAATGAATGGATTTTTAAAAATGTAATATATATTTATATGATGGGGTGTAGGAAATACTACTACTACCCCAGCAGCTTCCAATTGTGCTTACAATAATATAGTCTCCCACTTGTCTGTAAGCTCTATAAGCATCTAAACCTTATCTCTTTGATACAGTTCAGTGCCAAGTATAATGCTAGGTACATAGATGGTAAATATGTATTTGTTGAATGAGTGAACCAATAATTGTCATTTTTTTCAAGTGCTCTGTAATAAATACTCAGTATACAGGAAAAGTATTTCCTCTTGGTTCTTCAATAGATGGCACTGTTTGTTAAAGAATCTGTAAGGAATAAAAGAAATCGTGAAGTAATATGGCTTTTTTAGTTATTCATTTCTTCAACCAGTATTTATTAATCAGGACTTTCTCTGTCTGGTATGCCACAGTGACAAAACTCTTCAAAGAGCCCACTTGTCTGATAAGTGAAATTTTTCAGATATTTTAACTTAGGGGTCAGCAAAGTACAGACAGCAGATCAGTAAATAAAGTAAAACTTTACTTACTTTTCTAAATAAAATATCAGACTACAGCCATGCCCATTAACTTACATATTTTATATTAAACATAATTTACATTTGTGCTTCGTCTATGGCTGCTTCACACTAAAATGGCAGTTGGGTAGTTATAGCAGCAATCATATGGCCCACAAGCCTAAAATATTTATTACTTGGCCCTTTAAGAAAAAGTTTGTCAGCTGGGCATAGTGATTCACTCCTGTAATCCTAGCAGTTTGGGAAGCTAAAGTGAAAGGGTAGCTTGAGCCCCGAAGTTCAAGACCAATCTGGGCAACATAATGAGACTTGGTCTCTAAAAAAATTGTTTTAATTAGCTGGGTATGGTGGCATGCACCTATAGCCCCTGCTACTTAGGAGGCTGAGGTGGAAGGATTGCTTGAGCTTAGGAGTTCGAGGATGCAATGAGCTGTGATTGCACCAGTGCACTCTACCCTGGGCAACCGAATGAGATCCTATCAAAAAAAAAAAAAAAAAGAGAGAAAGAGCAAAAGAAAGAAAGAAAGAGAAAAAAGAGAGAAAGAGAAAGAAAAAGAAAAGAAAAGAAAGAAAGGAAAGGAAAGAAAAAGAAAGAAAAGGTAGGAAGGAAGAGAGAGGAAGGAAGGGACGGAAGTCAGTTTGCTGACTTATCTGAACTCTAAAAGAGCAAAATAATATAAAAAAAGTTTTGCTGGCTGGACGCGGTGACTCACACCTACAATCCCAGCACGTTGGGAGTCCAAGGCCGGTGGATCATTAGGTCAAGAGTTTGAGACCATCCTGGCCAACATGGTGAAACCCCGTCTCTACTAAAAATACAAAAATTAGCTGGGTGTGGTGGTGCGTGCCTGTAGTCCCAGCTACTCAGGAAGCTGAAGCAGGAGAATCACTTGAACCTGGGAGACGGAGGTTGCAGTGAGCCGAGATTGCACCATTGCACTCCAGCCTGGGGACAGAGCGAGACTCTGTCTCAAAAAAAAAAAAAAAAAAAAAAAAAAAAAAAGTTTTGCTATATAAGTTATGTAAAGTAGGTTGAAATAATCTACTTGTAAAAGCATAGACATTTTTTAAAGTCTTCATATCAGAATAATTAATAGGACACTTCTAATAACGGAGGCAGCATAAAGTGGTCAAGTGAACCCATCTACAGTTAATAACTAAGAAAAGTAGCCAGAATATCAAAAAGTGACTTTTTAAAGATCTAAAACAATAGAAGCAGGTAAAAACCACAGGAGACTTTGTTCAGCAACTGATAAGAATTATGAGTTTGTGGCTTTTTGTCTGATGGTGTCCCTCACCCACTGAAGCTCAGCACTGCAGGCTTACTGGCTCAAACTGTCAGTAAACTGAGTACAGGGTTTGTTAGAAGAGAAGTCATCAGTTTGGGGAGTGACCTCCAAAATGTGTGAGATCCAAAATCTGGGTGTAAACTCTGCCCAAATCCCTGGCTGACCGCTAAACTACAGAGGGCCTGGTGAAATAACAAGAGTCCCTGAAAAACAGAACTGCACTCAGTGAAGTGTGTGAGTTTGCTGCTCTTTTGAATGCATGTATTTCCCAACAGAGGTACACCTTGGGTAGCAGAAAGCTGAAGACTTATTTGAGATAACAGAGAATAGAAGTAGAGCTGGTAAAGCAGTTTAGAATTTAAAAGGAAAGACTGATCATTAGGGCAACTGTAGATGGGTGTAACCCCCCACAATCTAAGTGTAAACACTGGCCAAATCCTTCACTAAACTAAGAACTAAGCAGAATATAAACTGCTTCACTCTACTAAGGAGACAGGGAGTCTAGGCAAGTTTACTTGATTTAAAAACAAATAAACAGGCAAGGTGGCTCACACCAGTAATCTCAGCACTGTGGGAGGCAGAGGTGGGAGGATCACTTGAGCCCAGGAGTTAAAGACCAGACTGGGCAACAAAGTGAGACCCCATCTCTACAAAAAAATTTTTTTTAATTAGCCAGGTAGCCAGGTGTGGTGATATACACCTGTGGTCCCAGCTACATAGAAGACTGAGGCAGAAGAATTGCTCCAATCCAGGAGGTCAAAGCTCCAGTGAGCCGTGCTCCTGCAACTGTACTCTAGCCTGGGTGACAGAGCAAGAACTTGTCTCAAAGAAACAAACAAACAAACAAAATACTAGTCAAATAATTATCTGAAGAACAAAATAGAATCCAGAGTGGCCACAATATATTATATACAATGTACAATTTTAACCAAAAGCTTTATAAGAAGATAACAAAATCTAGGCACGCAACAGTATAACATTCAAATATCCAATTAAATATTATGAGACATATTAAGAAGCAAGAAAATGTGATCTATAACCAAGTGGAAAATCATGTAATAGACATAGAAAGGATAGAAATGGCCTACGCATGGTCGCTTACTCCTGTAATCCCAGCACTTTGAGAGGCCAAGGTGGGCAGATTGCTCGAGCTCAGGTGTTCAAACCAGCCAGGGCAACATGGCAAAATGCTGTCCCTACAAAAAATACAAAAATTAGCCGGGCATGGTGGCATGTACCTGTAGTCTCAGCTACTCAGGAGACAGACATGGGAACTTGAGCCCAGGAGATCGAGGCTCCAGTGAGCCAAGACGGCACCACTGCACTCCAGCCTGGATGACAGAGTAAGACCCTGTCTCAGAGGAGGGAAGGAAGGAAGGAAGGGAGGGAGGGAGGGAGGGAGGGAGGGAGGAGCGAGGAGGGAGGGAGCGAGGGAGGAAGGAAGGAGAAATAATGGGAATGGTGAAATTTGCAGATGAAAACATGAAAACAGCATTAAAATTATGTTTACAGATAATCTACCAAATGGGAAAAAATATTTGCAAACTATGCGTCTGACAAAGGACAAATATCCAGAATCTACAAGGAACTCAAACAGAGCAGCAAGAAAAAGCAAATAACCCTATCAAAAAATGGGAAAGTGACATGAACAGACATTTCTCAAAAGAAGATATATGAATGGCCAACAAACATATGAAACATCACCTATTAGGGAAATGCAAATTAAAACTACAACAAGGTACCACCTTACTCCTACAAGAATGGCCAGTATTAAAAAGTCAAAAAAACAACAGATGGTGGTGTGGATGTGGAGAAAAGGGAATGCTTATACACTGCTGGTGGGAATGTAAATTAGTACAACTTCTATGGAAAACAGTATGGAGATTTCCTAAAGAACTAAAAGTAGATCTACCATTTGATCCAGCAATCCCACTCTTGGGTATCTGCCCAAAGGAAAACAAGTTGTTATATCAAAAAGTCATCTGCACACATGTGTTTGTTGTAGCACAATTCACAATTGCAAAGACATGGAACCAACCTAAGTGCCCATCAACCAATGAGTGGATAAAGAAAATGTGATATACATGCACCATGGAATATGACTCAGCCATAGAAAAGAACTAAATATGTGTTTTGCAGCAACTTGGATGGAGCTGGAGGCCACTTTTCTAAGTGAAACAGCTCAGGAATGGAAAACCCAATATCTTATGTTCTCACTTATAAGCAAGAGCTAAGCTATAGATACGCAAAGGCATACAAAGTGATATAATGAACTATGGAGACTCAGAAGCGGGAGAGTGGGAAGATACAAAACCTATATATTGGGTACAACATATTCTACTAAGGAGATAGGTGTGGTAAAATCTCAGACTTCACCACCATACAACTCACCCGTGTAACCAAAAGCCACTTGTACCCCCAAAGCTATTAAAATATAAAAAGTTTTAACTGAAAAAAAAATAAGATAAACTTATGTTTTAATTTTTTTTTCTTTTTTTGAGACAGAGTCTCACTCTGTTGCCCAGTCTGGAGTACAGTAGGTGCAATCTCAGCTCACTTCAACCTCCACCTCCCAGGTTCAAGTGATTCTCCTGCCTCAGCCTCCTGAGTAGTTGGTATTACAGGTGCATGCCACCATACCCAGCTATTTTTTTGTACTTTTAGTAGAGACAGGGTTCCACTATGTTGGCCAGGCTGGTCTTAAACCCCTGGCCTCAAGTGATCTGCCTGCCTCTGCCTCCCAAAATGCTAGAATGTTAGATGTGAGCCATTGTGCCCAGCCTGTTTTAGTTCTTAAAGGAAAACATGGGCTGAGAATGGTGGCTCACACCTGTAATCCCAACACTTTGGGAGGCTGAGATCGTGCCATGGCACTCCAGCCTGGGCAAGACAGCAAGACTCTGTCTCAAAAAAAAAAAAAAAGTAAACACGAACACAATGAGGAAAGAAACGTAAGATATAAAAAAAGAGCAAAAAAGAAAGAGCCAAACAAAACTTTTAGAAATGATAATGAAAGATTTATGGAATGAGATTAACAGCAGAGTAGGCACAAAGAAGAAACTGTCAATAAATGTGAAGAAGTGCCAACAGAAACAATCTAAACTTGAGACAGAGGAAAAAAAATGAAAGAAATTAAGAAAATCTCAGAGACCTTTGGGACAATATCAAGTGCTGTAATGTACATATAGTTGAGGACCCAGAAAAGGAAGGACAGGAAAATATTTTAAGAAACAATGACTAAAATGTTTGCTCATATGAAGCAAATAATACACTTGTATATCTTAAACTCTCGATAACGCCAAGCAAGACATAAACACACACACACACACACACACCACACACACACTCACATCATGTTAAGATGGCCAAAAACTGATCATAAAGAGAAAATTGTAAAAGAAGCCAGAGAGAAAAATACAATATGTCTTCTTACACACAAGAAGAGGGATAAGAATTACAGACTTCTCACCAGACACTATGCAAGTCAGGTGACAATGGGCCAATAAAGGGCCAAAAGGGCACAAAAACAAACAAAAGTGCCTCTACCCAGCCAAAATATACTTTAAAAATGAAAATGAAATAGCAAATTTTTTCAAATAAAAAAGGCTGGAAGAATTCATCAGCATTGGACGTGTATTACAAAAAAGTCCCAGCTACTCAGGAGGCTGAGGCAGGAGAATGGCGTAAACCCAGGAGGCGGAGCTTGCAGTGAGCCGAGATCGCGCCACTGCACTCCAGCCTGGGTGACAGAGCGAGACTCTGTCTCAAAAAAAAAAAAAAAAAAAACCTTCTATAAGAATAGGCCTATGATACCAGATAAAAACCTGGATTGATCCAAAGGAATAAAGAGTACCAGAATAAGTAAATATATGAGTAAATAAGAGATTTTTTTTCTTATTTAAAAATTTTCACTATACCTTCCTATGAGATTAAGATTACTCCAAAATAAAAACATTAAAAAAAAAAAATTAACCTTAGCCTGGGCAACATGGTAAAACCTTGCCTCTACAAAAAAGGAAAAATTAGCCAGGCGTGGTGGCACGCACCTGTGTCCCCGCTACTCGGGAGGGTGAGGTGGGGGATCACTTGAGCCCAGGAAGGTCAAGGCTGCAGTGAGCCATGCTTGCACCACTGCACTCTAGCCTGGGCTACAGAGGAAGACCCTGTCTCAAAAAAGTCAAAAAAGTAAATAACCTTAATACTTAAAGTCAAATTGAAAACGATGTTTTGTTTGGTTTATATTATATGCAGAAGTAAAATATATGATAAAATAGCACAAGGGACAAGAGGGGTAAATGAACAAATGCTGTTGTAGGATTGATATACTAAACATAAAATGGTACGTTATTGGGAGGTAGACTGTGATAAGTTAAAGATACATTTTTTAACTTAGAGTAAGCTCTAAAAAAACAAAAAAACAAAAAACAAAGAGGTGTAGCTAATAAGCCAGTAGTAGAGATAAAATGGAATAATGAAAACTATTCAATTAATCCAAAAGAAGGCAGGGACAGAGGGAAAAAAAGAAAAGAACACATGAAGAAAATGGAAAATAAATAGCAAAATGATAGAGTTAAAACC
The DNA here is from genome assembly GCF_024542745.1 of Macaca thibetana thibetana. NCBI lineage: Eukaryota > Metazoa > Chordata > Mammalia > Primates > Cercopithecidae > Macaca > Macaca thibetana. The sequence goes on along the minus strand of NC_065588.1, from coordinate 101,341,673 downwards.
AAACCACATCAAAAATTACATTGAAGGAAACATATTCTAAACACTCCAACAGAAAGCGGAGATAGGAGAGGCAGAACAAGATGGGTGAACAGAAGCCTCTAGTGATCATCCCCCCTGCAGGAATACTAAATTGAATATCCACACAGAAAAGCACCTTCATAAGAACCAAAAATCAGCTTGGGTGCCAGCTCAGTCACAGTGGGGTACAGCATTAGGTGGGCTCCTGGGGGTTCCTGTTCCAGACCTTGGCTCCCAACAGCATTTCTGGACCTGCCCTTGGCGAGAGGGGAGCCTACTCTCCTGAAGGAAGAGACTAAGAACTGGCAGCACTTACCACAAGCTGACCAAAGAGCCCTTGGGTCTTGAGTGAATATCAGGGGTACCCAGGTAGTATGCACTGAAGGCCTGGGGCAGTGGATGCCACTAGGAGAGACTCCTCTGCTTGAAGAAAGGGGAGAGAAGAGTGGGAAGGACTTTATCTTCCAGCTTTGGTGCCAGGTTCAGCTGTAGTAGAATAGAGCACCAGGTAGATTCCTAAAGTTCCAAACTCCAGGCCCTGGCTCCTAGATGGCATCTGTGAACCCTGTCAGGACTACGGGAACTCACAACCCTCAAGGGAAAGACACTAGCCTGGCAGGATTTGCTAATCGTTGTCAATCTGAAAGAAAAGGACATTCATGAGCAATAAGAAATCATCTGAGCCAGGCACGATGGCTCACGCCTGTAATCCCAGCACTTTGGGAGGCCAAGGCGGGTGGATCATGAGGTCAGGAGTTCAAGACCAGCCTGGCCAACACAGTGAAACCCCGTGTCTACTAAAAATACAAAAAATTAGCTGGGTGTTTGTGGAGGGCGCCTGTAATCCCAGCTACTTGGGAGGCTGAGGCAGGAGAATCACTTGAACCTGGGAGGTGGAGGTTGCAGTGAGCTGAGATCCCACCACTGCACTCCAGACTGGGTGACAAGAGTGAAATTCTGTCTCACAAAAAAAAAAAAAAAGGAAAAGAAAAAGAAAAAAAAGAAATCACCTGAAGGTACAAAATTTGCTAATGGTACTAAGCACACAGAAAAACACAGAATATTAAAAAAAAACAGTGACTGGTGTGTACACGACTTTTAAGTAGAAAGAATAAAAGAGCCTATCAAAAATAATAACTACAACAATTTTTCAAGACATACACGGTATAAAATATAAATAGAAATGAAAAGTTAAAAAGCTGGAGGATGAAGTTAAAGTATAGAGATTTTGAGTTTGTATCAGTTTTCTCTTTGCTTGTTTCTTTATGCAATTAGTGTTATCATCAGTTTAAATTAATAGATTATATGATATGATTTGCAAGCCTCATGGTAACCTCAAATCAAAAAACAGACAACAGATACACAAAAAATAAAAAGCAAGAAATTTAAAAACACCACCTGAGAAAATCACCTTTATTTAAAGGAAGACAGGAAGGAAAGAAAGAAGGAAAAGGAGAGCACAAAACAACCAGAAAATAAATAACATATTGGCAGGAGTAAGTTCTTATTTATCAATAATAACGTTGAAGGTAAGGGGATTAAACTCTCCACTCCAAAGACATAAAGTGGTTGAATAAATAAAAAGACATGATCCAATGATCTATTGCCTGTAAGAAACATATTTCACCTGGCCGGATGCAGTGGCTCACGCCTGTAATCCCAACACTTTGGGAGACCGAGGCAGGTGGATCACGAGGTCAGGAGATCGAGACCATCCTAGTCAACGTGGTGAAACCCCGTCTCTACTAAAAATACAAAAAATTAGCCGGGCATGGTGGTGGGCGCTTGTAGTCCAGCTACTCAGGAGGCTGAGGCAGGAGAATGGCGTGAACCCAGGAGGCGGAGCTTGCAGTGAACCGAGATCACTCCACTGCATGCCAGCCTGGGGGACAGAGCGAGACTGTCTGATAAAAAAAAAAAAAAGAAAGAAAAAGAAAAAAAAGAAACGTATTTCACCTATAAAGACAAACATAGACTGAAAAAAAAGGGATGGAAAAAGATATTCCATGCCAATGGAAACAAAAAGAGAGCAAGAGTAGCTATACTTACATCAGACAAAATAGATTATTTCAAAACAAAAACTATGGAACAAAGAAGATCATTATATAATGATAAAAGGGTCAATTTGGTAAGAGGATATAGCACTTGTAAATATATATGCACCCAACGCTGGAGCACCCAGGTATGTAAAGTACATATTATTACCACTACAGAGAGAGACCTCAATACCATAATAGGTGGAGACTTCAACACCCCACTTTTAATATTGGACAGATCTTCCAGACAGAAAATCAACAAAGAAACATCAGACTTGATTTACATTATACACCAAATGGACCTAATAGATATTTACAGAACATTTTATCCAACAGCTGCAGAATACACGTTCTCAGCATGTGGCTCATTCTCAAGGATGAACTAAATGTTAGGTCAGAAAACAAGTCTTAAAACATTCAAGAAATTGAAATAATGTAAAGCATCTTCAATGGAATGAAACTAGAAATCACAAGAGCAGTTTTGGAAACTGTACAAACACATGAAAATTAAACAAGTTGCTCCTGAATAACCAGTGGGTCAATGAAGAAATTAAAAAGAAAATTGAAAAATGTATTGAAGCAAATGATAATGGAAACACAACCTACCAAAACCTACAGCAATGGATACAGTGACAGAAGTGCTAAGAAGAAAGTTTATAGCTATAAGCACCTACATCGAAAAAGAAGAAAAACTTCAAATAGATAAACTAATGATGCATCTTAAAGAACTAGAAAAGCACAAGCAAATCAAACTCAAAACTAATAGAAGAAAAGAAATAAAGGTCAGGGCAGAACTTAATGACACTAAAATGAAAAAAAAAATACAAAAGATCAATGAAAGGAAATGATGGTTTTTAAAAAAAGATAAACAAAATTGACAAACTTTTAGCCTAACTAATTAAGAAAAAAAGAGAGCCAAATAGATAAAATCGAGATGCAAAAGGCAACTTTACAACTGATACCACAGTAATTCAAAGGATCATTTGTAGCTACTATCAGCAAATGAACATCAATAAATTGGAAAATCTAGAAGAAATAGATACATTCCTAGAAAGCTACAACCTACCAAGACTGGGCCATGAAGAAATGCAAAACCTGAGCCAACCAATAAGAAGTAATGAGATCAAAGTTTTAATATAAAGTCAAAGAAAGCCAGAGATCTGAGGGCTTCACTGCTGAAATTTACCAAACATTTAAAGAAAAATGAATGCCAATCCCACTCAAACTATTCAGAAAAATAGAGGATGATGGAATACTTTCAAACTTATTCTGTGAGGTCAGTATTGCCCTGATACCAAAACCAAAGACACACACAAAAAAGGAAACCCCAGGCCAATATCACCAATGAACATTAATGCAAAAATCCTAAAAAAAAAAAACAGTACTAGCAATCCAAATTCAACAAGACATTAAAAAGAGCATTTATCGTTACCAAGTGGTTTATCCCAGGGATGCAAGGATGGTTCAATGTATGCAAATTAATCAATGTGATACAGCATATCAACAGAATAAAGGACAAAAACCAATGATCATTTCACTTGATGCTGAAAAAACATTTGATAAAATTCAACATCCCTCCACGATAAATCCTGAAAAAACTGCGTATAAAAGTAACATACCTCAACACAGTAAACAGACCCACAACTAGTATTATACTGAATGGGGAAAAATGGAAAACCTTTCCTCTAAGATCTGGAACAATGACAAGGATGCCCACTTTTACCACTGTCATTCAACATAGTACTGGAAGTCCTAGCTAGAGCAATTAGACAAGTGAAAGAAAGGGCATCCAAACTGGAAGTAAGAAGTCAAATTATCCTTGTTTTCAGATGATATAATCTTACATTTCAAAAAATCTAAAGACTCCACCAAGAAACTATTAGAGTTGATCAGCAAATTCGGTAAAGTTGTTGGATACAAAATCAACATACAAAAATCAGTAGTATTTCTACATGCCAATAGTGAACAATTTGAAAAAGAAATCTAGAAAGTAATCCCATTTACAATAGCTACAAGTAAAATAAGATACCTAGGAATAAATTTAACTAAATAATTGAAGATCTTTGCAATAAAAGTATAAAATACTGATGCAGGAAATTGAAGAGGACATGCAAAAAATGGAAAAGTATTCCATGATCATGAATTTGAAGAAACAATATTGTTAAAATGTCCATATTACCCAAGGCAATCTACAATGAATATACCTATGACATTCTTGACAGAAATAGAAGAAATAGTCCTAAAATTTATATAGAACTACAAAAGACCCACAATACCCAAAGCTATCCTGTGCAAAAAGAGCAAAACTGGTAGGTATATACCCAAACAGTCACACTGCTAGGTATATACCCAAAGAAAATGAAGCCAGTATACTGAAGAGATATAGTGCACTCACTCCCATATTTATTGCAGCAGTATTCACAACAGCCAAGTTTTAGAAGCAACCTAAGTGTCCATCAACAGATAAATGGATAAAGAAAATGTGATACTTATACATGATGGAGTACTATGCAACCATAAAAACAACGAAACCTTGTCATTTGCAACAGCATGGATGAAACTGGAGGTCACTATGTTAAGTGAAATAAGCCGGGCACAGAAAGACAAATATTGCAAGTTCTCACTTATTTGTGGGAGCTATAAAAGAAAAATAACTAAACTCATGGGGATAGAGAGTAGAATGATGGTTGCCCAAAGTTGGGAAGGGTAGCGGTGGTGGCACAGGTGGTAGGGGGCAAGTGGATATGGTTAATGGATACAAAAATATAGTTGATATAGTTAGATAGAATGAGTAAAATCTAGTATTTTGATAGCACAAAAGCACACTTAAAAATAACTAAGAGAGTATAGTTGGATTGTTTGTATCACAAAGAATAAATGCTTGAGGTGATATATACCCCATTTACCCTGATTTGATTATTTATTTATTTATTTTGACATGGAGTTTTGCTCTTGTTGCCCCAGCTGCAGTGCTATGGCACGATCTCGGCTCACCACAACCTCCACTTGCAGGTTCAAGTGATTCTCCTGCCTCAGCCTCCCGAGTAGCTGGGATTACAGGCATGCGCCACGGTGCCCGGCCATCTGATATGATTATTATGCGTTGTATCTCTATATCAGAATATCTCGTGTAACCCATAAATACATACACCTGGTATGTACCCACAGAAATTCAAAATAAAAAAGAATGCAGAGATAGGCTGAGTGAAAAAAGAAAATCCAGCAATATGCATTAAATATGAAGACACAGATTTTATGCAACAAAGGGAAAGGGAATGATATACCATGCTAACTCTAATAATAAGAAAGCTGGAGGGCCAGGCACAGTGGGGCACATGTGTAATCGCAGTACTTTGGGAGACAGAGGTGGGCGGATCACCTGAGGTCGGGAGTTCGAGACCAGCCTAATCAACATGGAGAAACTCCATCTCTACTAAAAATACAAAATTAGCCAGGTGTGGTGGTGCATGCCTGTAATCCCAGCTACTTGGGAGGCTGAGGCAGGAGAATCGCTTGAACCTAGGAGGCAGAGGTTGTGGTGGGCTGAGATCTTGCCATTGCACTCTGTCTAAAAAAAAAAAAAAATGCTGAAGTGGCTGGTGGCTGTATTAATATCATGCAAATTAGAGTTTGGAACAAAGAATATTATCTCAAATAAATAGAGACATTTCACAATGACAAAGAGACTAATTCATCAAGAAGACATTACAATTCTAAATGTATATGCTCTCAATAACAGAACTTTAAAATATATGAAACAAATTCTGACAGAATAGAAAGAAGAAAAAATGGATGAATTTACAATTAGAGTTTGAGACTTCAACATTCCTCTTTCAGTATTTGATATAACAAGTAGACAGAATGTAGATGTATATAGAAGAATTAAACAATATTTTCGGAGCGCCCTTCAAGATGGCCAAATAGGAACAGCTCCAGTCTGCAGCTCCCAGCGTGAATGATGCAGAACACGGGTGATTTCTGCATTTCCAACTGAGGTACCGGGTTCATCTCACTGGAACTTGTTGGACAGTGGGTGCAGCCCACGGAGGGTGAGCCGAAGCAGGGCAGGGCATAGCCTCACCCGGGAAGCACAAGGGGTCAGGGAATTCCCTTTCCTAGCCAAGGGAAGCCGTGACAGATGGTACCTCGAAAATCAGGACACTCCCACCCTAATGCTGTGCTTTTTCAATGGTCTTAGCAAATGGCACACCAGGAGATCATATCCCACACCTGGCTCGAAAGGTCCCAGGCCCACAGAGCCTTGCTCACTGCTAGCACAGCAGTGCGAGTTTGAACTGCAAGACTGCAGCGAGGCTGGGGGAGGGGCGTCTGCCATTGCTGAGGTTTGACTAGGTAAACAAAGCGGCCAGGAAGCTCAAGCTGGGTGATCCCACTGCAGCTCAAGTAGGCCTGCCTGCCTTTGTAGACTCTACCTCTGGGGGCAGGGCGTAGCTGAACAAAAGGCAGCAGAAACTTCTGCAGACTTAAACACCCCTGTCTGACAGCTTTGAAGAGAGTAGTGGTTCACCCTGCACAGGGTTTGAGATCTGAGAACGGACAGGCTGACTCCTCAAGTGGGTCCCTGACCCCCAAGTAGCCTAACTGGGAGACACCTCCCAGTAGGGACCGACTTACACCTCATACAGCCAGGTACCCCTCTGAGACGAAGCTTCTAGAGGAAGAATCAGGCAGCAACATTTGCTGTTCTGTAGTATTTGCTGTTCTGCAGCCTCCACTGGTGATACCCAGGCAAACAGCGTCTGGAGTGAACCTCCAGCAAACTCCAACAGACCTGCAGCTAAGGATCCTGACTGTTAGAAGGAAAACTAACAAACAGAAAGGAATAGCATCAACATCAACAAAAAGGATATCCACACCAAAACCCCATCTGTAGGTCACCATCATCAAAAACCAAAGGTGGATAAAACCACAAAGATGGGGAGAAACCAGAGCAGAAAAGCTGAAAATTATAAAAACCAGAGTGCCTCTTCTCCTCCGAAGGAACACAGCTCCTTGCCAGCAACGAAACAAAGCTGGACAGAGAATGACTTTGACGAATTGATAGAAATAGGCTTCAGAAGATCAGTAATAACAGACTTCTCCGAGCTAAAGGAGGATGTTCAAACCCATGGCAAAGAAGCTAAAAATCTTGAAAAAAGATTAGACAAATGGCTAACTAGAATAAACAGCATAGAGAAGACCTTAAATGACCTGACGGAGCTGAAAACCATGGCACAAGAACTACGTGACGTATGCACAAGCTTCAGTAGCCAATTCAATCAAGTGGAAGAAAGGGTATCAGTTATTGAAGATTAAATGAATGAAATGAAATGAAGTGAGAAGAGATGTTTAGAGAAAAATGAGTAAAAAGAAATGAACAAAACCTCCAAGAAATATGGGACTATGTGAAAAGACCAAATCTGTGTCTGAGTCATGTACCTGAAAGTGACAGGGAGAATGGAACCAAGTTGGAAAACACTCTTCAGGATATATCCAGGAGAACTTCCCCAATCTAGCAAGGCAGGCCAACATTCAAATTCTGGAAATACAGAGAATGCCACAAAGATACACCTCGAGAAGAGCAAGTCCAAGACACCTAATTGTCAGATTCACCAAGGTTGAAATGAAGGAAAAAATGTTAACGGTAGCCAGAGAGAAAGGTCAGGTTACACACAAAGGGCAGCCCATCACACTAACAGCGGACCTCTCAGCAGAAACTCTACAAGCCAGAAGAGAGTGGGGGCCAATATTCAACATTTTTAAAGAAAAGAATTTTCAACCCAGAATTTCATATCCAGCCAAACTAACCTTCATAAGTGAAGGAGAAATAAAATCCTTTACAGACAAGCAAATGCTGAGAGATTTTGTCACCACCAGGCCTGCCTTACAAGAGCTCTGGAAGGAAGCACTAAACATGGAAAGGAACAACTGGTACCAGTCACTGCAAAACATGCCAAATTGTAAAGACCATCGATGCTAGGAAGAAACTGCATCAACAAATGAGCAAAATAACCAGCTAACATAATAACGACAGGATCAAATTCATATATAACAATATTAACTTTAAATGTAAATGGGCTAAATGCCTCAATTAAAAGGCATAGACTGGCAAATTGGATAAAGAGTCAAGACCCATCAGTGTGCTGTATTCAGGAGACCCATCTCACGTGCAGAGACACACATAGGCTCAAAATAAAGGGATGGAGGAAGATCTACCAAACAAATGGAAAACAAAACAAAAAAAAAAAAAGCAGGGGTTGCAATCCTAGTCTCTGATAAAACAGACTTTAAACCAACAAAGATCAAAAGAGACAAAGAAGACCATTCCATAATGGTAAAGGGATCAATTCAACAAGAAGAGCTAACTATCCTAAATATATATGCACCCAATACAGGAGCACCCAGATACATAAAGCAAGTCCTGAGAGACCTACAAAGAGACTAAGAGTCCCACACAATAAAAATGATAACACCCCACTGTCAACATTAGACAGATCAATGAGACAGAAAGTTAACGAGGATATCCTGGACTTGAACTCAGCTCTGCCCCAAGCAGACCTAATAGACTTATACAGAACTCTCCAACCCAAATCAACAGAATATACATTCTTCTAAGCACCACGTCACACTTATTCTAAAATTGACCACATGTTTGGAAGTAAAGCACTACTCAGCAAATGTAAAAGAACAGAAATTATAATAAAATGTCTCTCAGACCACAGGGCAATCAAATTAGAATTCAGGATTAAGAAACTCACTCAAAACTGCACAACTACATGGAAACTGAACAACCTGCTCCTGAATGACTACTGGGTAAATAATGAAGTTTAGGCAAAAATAAATAAGTTATTTGAAACCTATGAGAATAAAGACACAATGTACCAGAATCTCTGGGACACCGCTAAAGCAGTGTTTAGAGGGAAATTTATAGCACTAAATGCCCACAGGAGAAAGTGGGAAAGATCTAAAATCAACACCCTAACATCACAATTAAAAGAACCAGAGAAGCAAGAGCACACAAATTCAAAAGCTAGCAGAAGACAAGAAATAACTAAGATCAGAGCAGAACTGAAGGAGATGGAGACATGAAAAACCCTTCCAAAAAATCAAAGAATCCAGGAGCTGGTTTTTTGAGAAGATTAACAAAATAGATAGACCACTAGCCCAATTAATAAAGAAGAAGAAAGAGAAGAATCAAACAGACACAATAAAAAATGATAAAGGGGATATCACCACTGATCCCAAAGAAATACAAACCACCATCAGAGAATATGATAAACACCTCTATACAAATCTATAAACACCTCTAGAAAATCTGGAAGAAATGGATAAATTCCTGGACACACACACCCTCCCAAGACTAAACCAGGAAGAAGTTGAATCTCTGAATAGACCAATAACAGGCCCTGAAATTAAGGAAATAATTAATAGCCTACCAACCAAAAAATGTCCACGACCAGATGGATTCACAGCCAAATTCTACAAGAGGTACAAAGAGGAGCTGGTACCATTCCTTCTGAAACTATTCCAATCAATAGAAAAAGAGGGAATCCTCTATAACTTATTTTATGAAGCCAGCATCATCCTGATACCAAAACCTGGCAGAGACACAACAAAAAAAGAGAATTTTAGACCAATATCCCTGATAAACATCGATGCAAAAATCCTCAATAAAATACTGGCAAACCGAATCCAGCAGCACATCAAAAAGTGTATCCACCACAATCAAGTTGGCTTCATCCCTGGGATGCAAGGCTGGTTCAACATACGCAAATCAATAAAAGTAATCCATGATATAAACAGAACCAAAGACAAAAACCACATGATTATAATAGATGCAGAAAAGGACTTGGACAAATTTCATCAGCCTTTCATGCTAAAAACTCTCAATAAACTAGGTATTGATGGGATGTATCTCAAACTAATAAGAGCTATTTATGACAAACCCACAGCCAATATCATACTGAATGGGAAAAAACTGGAAGCATTCCCTTTGAAAACTGGCACAAGACTGGGATGCCCTCTCTCCCCACTCCTATTCAACATAGTGTTGGAAGTTCTGGCCAGGGCAATCAGGTAGGAGAAAGAAATAAAGGGTATTCAATTAGGAAAAGAGGAAGTCAAATTGTCCCTGTTTGCAGATGACATGATTGTATATTTAGAAAACCCCATCATCTCAGTCCAAAATCTCCTTAAGCTGATAAGCAACTTCAGCAGTCTCAGGATACAAAATCAATGTGCAAAAATCACAAGCATTTCTATACAACAATAATAGGCAAACAGAGAGCCAAATCATGAGTGGATTCCCATTCACAATTGCTTCAAAGAGAATAAAATACCTAGGAATCCATCTTACAAGGGATGTGAAGGACTTCTTCAAGGAGAACTACAAACCACTACTCAATGAAATAAAAGAGGACATGAACAAATGGAAGAACATTCCGTGATGATGGATAGGAAAAATCAATATCATGAAAATGGCCATACTGCCCAAGGTAATTTATAGATTCAATGCCATCCCCATCAAGCTACCAATGACTTTCTTCACAGAATTGGAAAAAACTACTTTAAAGTTCATATGGAACCAAAAAAGAGCCTGCATTGCCAAGACAATCATAAGCCAAAAGAATAAAACTGGAGGCATCACGCTACCTGACTTCAAACTATACTACAAGGCTCCCCCCGCTCCCGCCCCCCCCCCCCCCCTCCCCAACCCTCCCCGCCTCTCCTCCCCCCCTCCCCCTCTCCACCCCCACCACCCCCCCCCCCCCCTCCTGCCCCCCCCCCCCCCCACCCCCCCCCCCCCCGCCACCCCACCCCCCCCCCGCACCCCCCCTTCCCCCTCTCCCCCCCCCCGCCCCCCGCCCTCCCCTCCCCCCCCCCCCGCCCACCCGACCTCAACATCCCCCTCCCGCCGCCCCCCCCTCCCCCCCCCCCCCGCCCCCCACAGTAACCAAAACAGCATGGTCCTGGTACCAAAACAGAGATATAGACCAGTGTAACAGAACAGAGCCCTCAGAAATAATACCACACATCTACAACCATCTGATCTTTGACAAACCTGACAAAAACAAGAAATGGGGAAAGGATTCCCTATTTAATAAATGGTGCTGCGAAAACTGGCTGGCCATATGTAGAAAGCTGAAACTGGATCCCTTCCTTATACCTTATACAAAAATTAATTCAAGGTAGATTGAAGACTTAAATGTTAGACCAAAAATCATAAAAACCTTAGAAGAAGACCTAGGCAATACCAGTCAGGACATAGGCATGGGCAAGGACTTCATGTCTAAAATACCAAAAGCAATGGCAACAAAAGCCAAAATATACAAATGGGATCTAATTAAACTAAAGAGCTTCTGCACAGCAAAAGAAACTACCATCAGAGTGAACAGGCAACCTACAGAATGGGAGAAAATTTTTGCAATCTACCCATCTGACAAAGGGCTAATATCCAGAATCTACAAAGAACTTAAACAAATTTACAAGAAAAAATCAAACAACCCCATCAAAAAGTTGGCAAAGGATATGAACAGACACTTCTCAAAAGAAGACATTTATGCAGCCAACAGACACATGAAAAAATGCTCATCATCACTGGCCATCAGAGAAATGAAAATCAAAACCACAATGAGATACCATCTCACAGCAGTTAGAATGGCAATCATTAAAAAGTCAGGAAATAACAGGTGCTGAAGAGGATGTAGATAAATAGGAACACTTGTACACTGTTGGTGGGACTGTAAACTAGTTCAACCATTGTGGAAGACAGTGTGGCAATTCCTTAAGGATCTAGAACTAGAAATACCATTTGACCCAGCCGTCCCATTACTGGATATATACCCAAAGGATTATAAATCATGCTGCTATAAAGACACATGCACACGTATGTTTACTGTGGCACAATTCACAATAGCAAAGTCTTGGAACCAACCCAAATATTCATCAATGATAGACTGGGTTAAGAAAATGTGGCACATATACACCATGGAATACTATGCAGCCATAAAAAATGATGAGCTCATGTCCTTTGTGGGGACATGGATGAAGCTGGAAACCATCATTCTGGGCAAACTATCACAAGGACAGAAAACCAAACACCACATGTTCTCACTCCTAGGTGGAAATTGAACAATGAGAACACTTGGACACAGGGTAGGGAACATCACACACCGGGGCTTGTCATGGGGCAGGGGGACGGGACAGGGATAGCATTAGGAGAAATACCTGATGTAAATGACGAGTTAATGGGTACAGCACATCAGCATGGCACATGTATACATATGTAACAAACCTGCACCTTGTGCACATGTACCCTAGAACTTAAAGTATAATAATAATAAAAAATTTTCACCAACACATCTTAATTGATGTTTACAAAACACTCTATCCAACAACAGCAAAATACACATTTTTTTCAAGAGTACAGGGACTATTCAGTAAGATAGGTCATGTGGTAGGCCATAAAATAAATCCCAATAAAGTTAAATGGATTGAAATATAGTTATATTCCCTCACTACCACAAAATTATATTAGCAATCGATAATAGAAGCATCATAAACTCCATGGAAAACACTAAATGTTTGCACAAATCTCAAGGACATCATGCTGAGTGAAAGAAACCAGGCTCTAAAAGTTACATACTATTGTGTTTCCATTGATTTGCCAACTACATTCAAACTACAGTCATAGAGAACGTATCAGTGTTTATCAGGGCAAAGTGGTGGTTAATAGATACCACACCAAAGGGATAGGGCAAGGAATTTTTTCAGAGGGTGAGTAATGCAACTATTGATATTTTGACTGTGGTATTCCCTACACAAATATAGACATGTGTTAATACTCACAGAATTGTATACCAACAATAAAGTCATTTTTACTGTATGTCAATTTTAAAACATCTAGTGTGGGGTTGGCCTTTACGTGCATTTGGCTTCAGGATTCAAATGATGCCCGCTGTTTGGATTTTTACTGTTTCTTTTCTGTGTCTTCTACAGTTTGGGCTACATTCTTTAGGTTCCTATGGTATTCTTTGGCAGCTTCAGGCTCACATTATCACAAAGCATCTGCCTTGTTCATCTCTGTACGTCCAGCATCTACTACAATGCCCAGCACATGACAAATGCTCAAACATTACTTAGTGAACAATTGTCCTTAAATGTGACACACAGCTTGGTGGGGTCAGGCATGGAGCAATATATTATTGCATTATTGCACACATTACTGGTGATAATATGAAAGTAAGAGTGGTTATTTCTACCCAGTTTAGCACTTCTCATGTGGCACTGTATTTCTTTTGCTCATTTTTCTTGATGTCCCTGTGAAATGGCTTCATTGTCTGGGGATATCCCCTGGTTCTTTGTCACGGCCGAGAAAGAATTCAAAACATGGACACACACAAGGAGTGGGTTTAGGAGGGGACAGTTTAATAGACAAGAAGAGAGAGAAAAAAGGCTTCCTCATGGTGAGAAAGCGGGTTGCCCCAAAGGTTCTCCAGTTTGGGGCAGAACGCAATCTGCTTTGTACAGAGGCTTGAGGACGCAGTGATTCATTTACATAGGGCCTAGGGGATTGGTTTGACCAGGTGTGTCATTTACATAACCAGCAAAATGACTGGCCCTCCCATCCTAGTCTTTTATTATGCAAATACAGCCTCCTCCTGGCGGCAGCTGTGTTACCTGTACAGGTGGTTTTACCTGAAGGCTGCTATAATGCCAGCAAACGTGGTCATAAGGAAAAGATGGCGGGAGACGCCATATTGAATGTACCTGGTTTTCAGGTACAGCTGCCGACATTTACATATAAAAGCTTATCAGGTTGTTTTCTGTTAGGGAAGAAATGGTTTGGGGCTGCTTTTTATTAAAGGAAAATTCCACTGAGAACTTTCACTCTTTCTAGCTGCCTAAGAATTATTTCTTAATAACTCCTGTATAACCTGGTCAGTTATAATTGATTGCCGGAGAGTGAATGAACAATTGCAGGGTTTCTGGATGATGTTATTTTTCTCCAGAGAGGATTGATCCTATTCTTTGGCAGGCAACTGAAGTCAGGCAGATCAGCTCATTCCAACCAGGGCTGAGCTCATGTGAGGCTAGGCTGTAGTCTTACAATAGCTGTACTATCTCTAGTTTGCACCCTTTCCTAGGGTAATGTCATTGAAGAGTATCAGCCGAGAGCTTGTAGTGTTTACTGGACTTCTTCCTTCTTGGCAGATGCTGAACTCCAATTTCATGATACAGAAAACTCTGCTGTGCTTTTCAGTCATTTCTGCTTGGTTTTATAGCCTCTAATCTAATCCCATGCACCTCTAGAACCAGCAAGTACTTCCAGCTGAAAACAGGTATGAACTGAGTATGCTTCTACATCTCTTATCTCCAAGATCTTGGCTCCTCAATTCCTGGCAACTCAAACTCCAATTTTTATCTTCTCCATCCCATTAGATTGCTGAAAACTGCTGGTGTCTCTAGCATCTTCTTTATGCCTGGCTTCTCACCCCAAACCAAGCATTTGTAAATGCTGAAGAGGAAAGCAGAACGCAAAATATTGGATTCAACTCAGTGAGCTGCTTTTTCCTCCAGGACATTGGTACATAAAGTCTTGACTGCCATTTCAGCTTTCTGATGCCTTCAAATAGATATGCCAAAAAATTTTAGCTAGATGTACTAGCTGTTCTTCATATGAGTATTAATCTGCTGCAAAGGACTTTATCATAGCTGAAAAGGAAGTCTCTTCTTATGGTTTTTTTTTTTTTTTTTTTAAAGACAGGACCTCCTTTTGCTGCCCAGGCTATAGTGCAGTAGCATGATCATGGCTCACTGTAACTTCAAACTCCTGAGCTCAAGCAGTCCTCCCACTTCAGCCTCCCAAGCAGATATGACTGCAGGTATGTGCCATGACACTTGGCTAATTAAATAAAAAAATTAATAGATACCAGGTCTCTCTATGTTGCCCAGGCTGGTGTCAAACTCCTAGCTTCAGGAAAGCCTCCCACCTCAGCATCCCAAAGTGCTGAGATTACAGGTGTGAGCCACTGCACCTAGCCTTTTTTTATGTTTTTAATGTCTGTGTGATCTGTACTACTGTCCAATTCTCAGTTGTTGATATTTGTTATTTCTCTT